>NC_091678.1:23025551-24275551 GCF_030179915.1 Drosophila takahashii
GCCAGCTGCATCCCCGAACTGGCAGGAACATGGAGGAAGAAACTGTTGCAGACATCAAAATGACGTGACTGTTGGGATGGCGCTGGGGGAGGAAGGCGGGGCGGAGATGGGCGGGATTGGGAGGTCCTGGTGGCTTAGGATCGGTGCAAATGAAGTTGCCAAAGCTGCTCCTGGGTATCCGCTTCTGATTCTGTCCTGGGATTGTCTCTTACCATGGGGCAATTACGATGCGACGGAGTCCGTGTTCGGGTCGTCGTGGGGTTCCCAAATTCCTTTTTTTTCGGTTTCGGTTTTCCGGGGCTATGTGCAGTCGCCAGATAAACAAGTTGGCAGCCCTGCGAGTGGCGTGCAGAGGAGATGCCCCCTTCTGCTACGCCTCTGACCTGCCATTTCAAAGCTTTACGCTCATTTTCGCCTTTTCCTGCGATTTTACTTCGTCGTCAGTGCGCTAGTTGCTTTTTTTGGGTTTATTTGGTACTCTAGGAAAAGGTCTTATCATTTCTTAAATTACTTTGGACCTCAAAAGACTTGATCGCACTCCTATTTAAATTAACTAATTTTTTTGTTTCACATTTTTACCAAATACAAAATAGTATTTAATATTACAATTTCTAGTAAATTGTAATTTTGTATTTTTTTAAAATTAAAATAATTTACAAAAAATGCCTTTAATAGTTTAACATTTTTCATCCATTTTGAAATGCATTTGAAAATGGTCTGCTCAATATATTTTAAATTGTTTTCTCATATCCTAATTAACTAGTGATTTAGAACACATTTCTAATTTCCAGGGTATTCAAAGCTTCCATATTTGAATCCTTAACCCATTCCTGTTTAGTTTTTTGTTCGCCTCGGCTCACGAGGAAAGCTCTTAATGGCTGAGGAAAGAACGTGATGCTGTATTTGTCTGAGTGTACCTTTTGTGTGTGTGCCTTGTATCCGTGTTTATCCGATTCGCTTGTATGTGTGTGTGTGCTCGTGTTTGTATGCGTATTCTGTCTTGCCCCTGTAGTTCGCCGGGACTGGTCCCGAACTAGCGAAATCGCCATACACCGGGGGCTTAGGACTAACTCCCGTTCATACCACCCGCAATGTAAATTTCTATCCACTTTTACCACGGCATGTCCTAGGCGGTGGTCATATGGCGAAGTTCTGCATTACCTTTCGCCACAAAAGGGACCGATAGGTGGTCCCATATTATACCCCTTTTCGCCACAAAAGGGGCCACCTATCGGACCACCTATCGGTCCCTTTTGTGGCGAAAAGGGGTATTAAATGGGACCACCTATCGGTCCCTTTTGTGGCCAAAAGGGGTATGAAATGGGGTTGGTGTTTTCAATACCAAAAAAGCTGGATGCTATGAAACTTCCCAAGAAAAAATACTTTTTGTTAAATTAATTTATTGTATTATAAGTAGACAATTTTTCTATTTATTTAATTTATATTTATTGAACAAATTCCTCTGCTGACACGTTTTTGTTGAGTTCCTCATTGTTGTTATTATTTGATTTGAATTTATTTTTAAAAAATCGTTTCTTTTGCAATTGAATTGCCTTGGGAATCAATATTTCAGCATTACCAGATTCTGAAACAATATCTAAAAAAAAATAAGATTTTAGTGTTTTAAAATAAAATGAGAACAGAAACTAACTTCGGCAAGCCAAAGTTTTAATACCCTTGCAGCTTTCAGGAATAAAATTGTGACTAGAAAAGCATAAATATAAAATAAGAATAACCAACAGTTCAATGTAGACTTATTTCCCGCTTTTGAAACTTGAACCGACAGACAGACGGACATGGTTAAATGGATTTACTTTATAGGTTTGAAAAGGTCTCCTTTACTGCGTAACAAACTTCTGGACTAAATTATAATTCCCTCTGCATGGGTTTAAATATATATTTTTAGATTTTGTTATACAAGCCTCTTTACATCAAACCATGTTTTAAAAGTGAAAAGCAGAAAAAGACAGAAAGAAATAGGATTAAAGACAGATGGCATTCTAAGTAAATAGATTGAAATTGAATCAAGAAACTAAGTGTATTATAAAAAATACAGTTATAAAAATAACCTACCGTGAAGTGCACCATAGAAATGTGTAAAGGAGTTTACGGCTTTTTTTTCCAGACAGGCCCCTAACATTAAATCCCACAACAAACTCATCCGTGAGAACCCTCCGCAAGTTTTTTAAACCCCCTTCTGGCAGCAACAACGATCTCATGGCTTTAATCTAAAAAGGAAGAAAATTTCACTAAAATATTTATATCAAAGAAAAAAGACTTACGTAGGAGTCCTTTGCACCACTATTTCTCCTTCTCCTCTTTAACAAATCGACGAATGTGCCTGTTGCTGTTCATGGCTAAATATCACACATTATTAGGTATTTCACTTGCACAACTCATGGTGTTACTCACCTGTTGACGACACTTCAGATCACAACAAAATATAACACTTTAAATGTACAATAAGACAAATTAAATACAATGTTTACAAAATTTGGCGCAAACGTTGGGTTAGTGATGGTAGCGGGGTTGGGTAGTTATGGCAATCCGTTACGATTAATATTGCGACTACCGATATCGTATAATCGATGGCAATAAAAACATTCGCTAATATTCTTTTTGTTTAGTTCTATGTATATAAAATTAGGTACTTATATATTTATTTTATATATCTAAGCACCAATAAAATCCGCTTGTTATGGAAGGAAAGAAAACGTTTTGCTACTGAACCACCGCTATTGTTAAAAATATTGCTGCAGCTAAATTGCTCATTATTAAATATAAATAATATAAAAAGAAATAAAATTCTATCATTTATTATTTTATTTTATCTCATTATTAAGTTTTTATTTTATTATTTTAACTTTTTTTAAATTTGTTTTTTATATAAACAAAATAAAGTTGTATTCGTTATTAAAATCATTATATAGTTGTCAAAAATTTCATTTTACAATTTTTTTAACTCATATAGAAGTGTTCACATAGAAGTGTTCCCTCTCCGATAACTCTTTTGCTCTTGTAAAAAATACACACGCCACCTATTGACCCTTAAGGGACCACTGGGTGGTCGATCCCTTTTCTACCCCGAAAGTGCCACCGGCCCCCTTGAGAACTACAGGGGCGGTTCGACAAGCGTAAGACATTTTCAATTACAGTTGCCAGCATGACCGCTAACCAGCCTCCGTCCTGCTCACTCCCGTTACGATTTCCCGCACATTTTCCCCTTTTCGCCTAGTTTTTCCGACATTTCCCAAATCAAGTTGCGTGCCAGCGTGTCAGTGTGTGTGTGTAAGAGTATCTTGTGGATGCTTGTCAGGCCACGAAATGCGTCAATTAGACGAAATTGCAATGTAGGAAAGTGCAAGAGCTGCAACGCCTTTTCCACTTTTCCCCCTTTTTCACCCTCTTTTTCGTTGTTGTTGCCTTGCACAAAAAAGTATTCACATAAATTCTCGTTGTTCTTTGTTGTTTATGTTGGTTTGCAGGCTGAGAAAAACTTTTATGAGTGTTAATTTGTGTTGTCAACAAAGTTAACATGCGACGAAATGTCGGACTCTTCTTGTCTCCATTCCTTTCTTTATTTCTATCTGTCTTTCTCTCTTTTCACCTCGACAATGGCAAGTTATGGAGCTGACTGACAGCCTTGGGTTAAGCAAGTAGGATAAGATACAGTGCCGGAACAAGAAAGAGGTGGCTTAAATGAAGGCCAGTCGGAGAGATATGCTAGCTAAGTACAAGGAATTTAAGGGATTTTCCATCTTTGGCATATTTCTTAGGTATTAAATCTCTGCTGTCTGGTATTTTCTGTTTGGAGTGTAAAGTTATGTCACAGGATCAGAAAAATAAGTTAAAAGGTTCTATCTACAGTTATTTGGATATTGCATAGCTTAATATCTAAAAGATATCGTTTAATTTCTGTTTAACTTGGTATAATTTCCTCATTTTAGTTTAATTTAGCAAAATACTTTCAAATATCCGACTTGATTTAACATCAAACAGATCGTAGCACAAGAACTTACTCAGCTCTCAAATTCCTTATCATAATGGACACTTTACACTTTTGAACTTGGAGAGATACCAAGTGATGAGCACTTAAGACCCGAAGCGATATCTCTGGCACTCTCTATATCTTCTCCCCAAATTCTTTCGTGGGTCAAGTATCAACACCCGTAATGCTCGAGTGCAATTAAGATGCAACTTTATGCGTCACTAATCTCCGGTAGAAGCCAGCTGTCAGGGGTGTACGCAAAGGGGGTTTTCAAGGGGGTGTCTGGTGGTCTTGAGGAAATGCGTGAGTGGGGCAAGTGACCGCGAGACCCCACAGAGAAGCCTGTCAATCAAGGAGCCGCAGTTGCAGTCCCCGTTTCGCTGCCAAGCACTTGACTCTGACCCGAGTCGAAAAAAACACTCTAAGCCATAAATCAATTAAAATTGATTTCACAAAAAAAGAGGAAAAATTGGTTGGTCTCTGGCTACCCCTCCTTGCCCCTTTTTACCCATCGCTTTTTTCCGACTGACAAAAGACAGCGCAAAAAGTATGTATTTTTCCCGTAATGAATGAAGTAGCTGGAAATGATCCGAGCTGAAGTTTTTGCTACTTAGGCAACGCAGTTGATGCCCCCGAATACGATTCCCAGTGGGGCTGCGTATGTGTGTGTAGCTTATCTGCAACAGACAGCGAGGCAGTCAAACGAAGCATGAAAGGCGGAGAACGGAGAACTGAGAAGTGCGGAGAAATGGAGAGCCGGAGACAGAGTCAAAATCAGAGGCAGAGTCAGGGTCGCAATTGCATTTTAGAGCACTGAAATAAATGTAGTTGTAGATGATAAAAAACCATGGGTAAACCCCTTTTTAGATGAATCACTTTAAAATTCACTAGTCCAAAAAATGTTTGTACATTTCGTTCGATTAACCTGGGATGAATAAAATAAATGTTTAATAATTCGATGCTTTACATAATTATTTGATGATGATGATGATCAATTTGATATAATTTAGGAGAATTAGTTCTTTCCGCTCCCACTGACGTAATTTAAGTCGCCATATTGCTTATGGCTCTCTTTTTCAAAGTCCGTAAATCTAAAAAAAAAAGAAAATTGGCAAAATGATATTAATTTCTATTAATTTTTACCAGTATTGCATGGTGAACACGAAATGCGTATGAATACCAGCAATAAACCGTGCGCCTATCAATTTGATCCCGGCCTTTTTTGTTTGTTTGTAGGTTTATCATTTATTCAATTAATATTATATTTGGAAAATAATTACTAGATGAAGTTGCAGTAAAGTTAATTTTGTTTAGCCTTAAATTGTTTGAGTGTAGTGCATCTCGACAGTCTATTTCTTCGCCCCCCTCGCATTTAAATATTGACAGCTATTGGCCAATTGCCTCGTCTCAGAAGCGCTCTGCCAAGTGTCCATAATTCCGTTTGGCACTTTTGGCTCATAAATAAAATTGTTGCTCGCTATTTTCTTGTGGCAGCATCTGTGTGGCATGGCATTGCCCATAAACAGGGAGACTGTGCACACTGCAGTGGATATCTCGATTTGGCTGTGGACACACACATTCCTCATTCGCTCCTGCTTTGGCCATTTCCATAAATATTTCATTTAGCCGAACTGCCACCAAGCTGCACGCTTTTCCTGCTTTTTCTGCTTTTCCTCTTGATTTTTCTGGCTTATCGCTAGTTGGGCATCTTCCAAGCTCAGACAGCCTGTCCCCCATTTTCCTCCTGCCCCATGGAACCCATTGAGACAACAATTCCCCCTCTGCATCCTCCAAGGACCCCCATCCGGATTCCTTCCCCAATTGTTGCAGCTTGTTGCGCGCTTGCAACTTGTCATACGTTGGCATAAAATAAGAGAAAAATTCTTTTGTGACATTTTCATAGAGCATCAGACTGTGAGATAATTCGGAATTCACTGAATTTGCAATGTGCATTGACATTCAACGGGAATTCTATTGAGATTTCAGGGGATTAAGCAATTCAACAAAAAAAGAAAAACACTTGATTGTATATAAGCTGATTTGCGTAATCATTGAATTTATATTATTAAATTATGTGATGAAAGTAAATTAAGTTTAATTTTTATGGCATGAAAGTTTAATCATAAAACTAAGAAGTTAAGAAGTAGTATTAACTAGCAGAAAAATATCCTGCATATTTTGTATTTAATACTGAATTCAATGTTGCTTATTTGCTTAGCAAGGTAATAGATTGACAACAAATATTTGCATAATCTATGCCTTTAACTTTGTTTAAAGACCACAACTTGGGCGATGGTTACCACATCGAGTTGTGGTCTTCTGCCGCAGGAAGTGGTTGACTCTTGACTTTGGCGGCCTAATCAATAGACCATTGGCCGCCCAACAATGGCCGGGTTAATTAGAAAACGCCACGCCTCCCTGACTCAATTACCAGGCAATTGCCTTCGAGAAATTATCGAGATGGAGGGAAATGGAAGTACCTGCTAATTGAAAATTATTTATAATGACTAAGCTAGGATTAATGCTGCCTTAGTCTGGACAAGTAGTGGCTCATCGGGCGGATTTATATTGTTGCTGGGATTTGAATCCCTAATGTCATTGGATCTGCTAGCCAATTGTTGTGGAGAGATGCTGGCGGAGGACATGACAGGATAATGGCCGCATTTAGCATACATTAAAACACTAATTTCCATGAAACGAAGCAAAAACGTAGTATATCCCTCCTTTTCTGCTGCTGCTGCACAGGCGGTGCCTTTTAATAGAGCCACACTAATTACATGCCGTTAGAGTGAATGCCCAGCCAAGTGCCGAGGAGTCTGAAACCCCCCCGGGAACCCAACATCCAACCTATTCGGCGGCTCTGTGTGCGTGGGAATCCACGCTTTTCTGGGCGAAGGGCAGTGGAGATGGAGGGATATCTGTGCAACAGCAGCACCCAAAGTCAAAATTTGTAATTAAAGCAACGGAATTTATGAAACGTAACATTTTGCATTTTGGCGTGCACCAAGGCAAAACACACACCGACGTGCACAAACACCAATACATCAGCAAGCACAAATACCAGCACAGCACACGGACAACTGAGGGAAGTTTATGCAGGGCCAGTTTATAAACAGTGTTTTTTGATCAGTGGCTTTTGGAAATATTAAAATGCTGCCAATAAACAAATTTCAATTTGAAAATAATATTACAATTTAAGAAGTTTAGTCCCATGTTTTTGAGAAAAACATTTAAAAAATATTTATGGGAAAATATATTATTTATAGTAGTAAAAAAATTTGTATGTTTTGAGGGAACAAACAAACCTTGTCTCTAAATATTTCAAAGTAGAATATTATAATTTATAATATACATTTCTGAGACGTAAAACATATTCTCTTATTTTCATATGAAAATTTAATTGTTATATTTTATGATCAATTTTGAGAGCCAAACTTGCAGCTTTCCCAGTCGCATAAACATTTTGTTCTTATTCTATGCCCTATTTGTTCTTCATTTTTTGCCCCTTGTGATACTCATTTGGACGCTTTTTTCGTACAATTTTGTTGTTCGCCAGCCAAGTTTTTCTTTCGTGGCAGTTAATTTTGTGCCAGAGAGACCAAAGGAAAATGTTTAAATTTTTATTTTTGCTTTTCAGTTAGCATTTTCCCCGGCTTAGACTCCCACACACACACACATGATAGGGGGGGAAATGGAAAACTCTTCAAGTTTTATGGCCACATAAGCGGCGCCATTCGAGCCGATTCAGCAGGTTGCGGATATATAATATATATAAGTGTATCCCTACTTGACGCTGGTCAGTTGTTCGATGGGCAAGGCATGCTGGCAATATATAAAATTTATTAGCAGAAATTATGATTATTTCGTTTGCTCTTTGCTGCGTGTACTTTTAATATCCACTTCGGTCTTTCCCGCTTTTCCTTCCGCCGACTTTTCCTTCTCCTGCATTTTAATGGCGCTCCTCTGCTGTTTCTTCTTCTTGTGCTGTCAGCTGCATCAATTTTCCAGCTTGGCCAGCAGAAGAGGAAAAAATGTGGAATGAGGGCTCGTTAAGCTCGCCTTTAATTTTTACTTGAGACCATAATTTTTGCTCAGCTTTTTTTGTTTTATGTGTGTGCCCCACAATTTGCGTGCGTTTAATTGTGGTCGAGGGGGTGGCGCACCCCCCAGCACCCACCGCCCGTGCCACGCCTTTTCGGTCATTAAGCGTGGCCAAATTGTTTGCGGCTAGGTGGACAAGCCATGGATTCTAATTGATTTGGCTTAAAAAGCTTCGGCATGCATATTCTCCTCTTTGGATTGCTCCTAAATTAAAATTAAAAAATGTCAGCTAATGCCCGGATTGATGGATGAAAAATTAAAATATCAAACAAATAAATTTAAGTTTACCCCATAAACTAATAAAAGCCAAATGCATTAAATTCTATACAGCGGTGTTTTCTAAATATTTTATCAATTCATTAGCTTGGAAAGAAAACTTAACAAAATAAAATTAATTTGTAGGACATATAAGTATTAAAATAATTATTATTTACAGCCCGAAAGTATGCTATGAAAGCCAATACATTCAGCATTGCCATAACGAATAATTGGCTGATATGCAGAAGACAGGGACCAGTGTGCCCTTAGAAAAATTCTTCCCTAGTCCCCTTCTATACCTCACCGCCCCCAAAAACCCACCAGTAAACCTTATAAAAAAAGACAAATGACCCATTAAGCGCAAAACTTGTGCACTTTCATTGCAAAAGATGGGGACTAAGGCTAGGGGTAAAATGAAGACGCAGGGAATGGACTCGAAGAAGGCAGAAAATGCAAAAATGGGGGAAAAATTATTGCCCCGCAGCCAAGACAACAAACTCTTGATTTTTATACCTGCAGCAGCCGCAACAAAAAAAATGGAGGGAGTAAGATGGTAAGGCTGAGAAAAAGATGGAGCTAAAGGATAGAGCTGGCTCATAAAACGCCAAGATATGCCTGGAAAAAGGCGCCACGCAGCGTTCGTCTATTTTTCACTTGGTCGGTTCTGGCAAAAAAAAACGGTGGAAGCTGGAAGCATTGCCCAGAGGTGTGGTGGTAGGGGGGTTAAAAGCGGGTTAGAGGGGGTTTGTTTTAGGATTTGTTGTGCTTATGAAAGCATTAAACTTTCCTCATTTAAGGGCTGCGCACTTGAGTTGCCTTTTTTACTGCAATTTCGCTCTTCAGCTTCAGCTGCCTCTCAATTCTCCCCCCTCGTGCACGACTTCCTAGCCTTTACCTCACCCCTTCCACTCCCCTTTGTCGGTGTCGTCTGATTATGTCGCACAGCTCGCAGCGGTACTTACTACTGGCAAGTTGTTTTGCTTTCTCCCCAGTCATCAATTGTCACTTAAATAAAAGTCGGGTATACGAGTTGGCCAAATAATTTCTAAAATTATATTCGTCCCAAAAAACCAAATTTTTACGAGCATTATTTAAGTAAAATTAATCGGTAAATTTTAACTATGATTTCAATAATTAAAAAAAAAGCTAATAAAATAATTGTGCCTTAAAACCATAAAAAAAATGTAAAAATATATTTAAACAAACTGGAATCTGTAGATTGTTAAAACTGGTCGGAAATATATTAAATAAATCATTTCTATAAAGTAGAATAAATACGAAATTGAGAGCGACTTTTATTCTTTATAAATACTTCCAAAAAATATTTATTAGATAAACAATAATTTCTAAGATAGTCATCAAGTTGTCAAAAGTATAATATCTACTTTTGTCCTTAATAAATACTTCTCAAAAATATTATATCTTAGATAAACAAGAATTCCTAAGACATTTATTAAGTTGTAAAAAGTATAATATTTTTTTGTTTGCCTCTCAAGGGTATCAATTAGTCGAAGTGCCTAGAATAAGCCAGTATGGGATTACTTTTCTTAACCCGATAAGCGCCTGGCGACAATAAGGCAGCCAGATCCTTGTCTATCCTTTCGTTTGTTTTTACGAGTGTGTGTGTGAAAAAATATTATGCAATTTCAACATTTTACACACTTGAACATTTTCATGCCGCCCTGCAGCGTTTTGAGCTCCCAGTTCGCCTTTCTCTCCTTTATATTTTCTTTTTTTTTGTCTTCCCACTTCACTATGCTCTCTTTTAGACACTTGATGAGCTGATGTTGCCCCACACACACAGATACACACATTGGGTGAATTGTTGGAAAAGTATTTGAGACACTGTCGCCCCTGTTTTTAGGATATCAAGTGGGCGTGGCTGCCTCAGAGCTCTGTTGCGACTTTCCTGAGGGATTTGCAGTGCCTGTTCGTCCTCATCTTTTGTTTGCTTTGCTGTAATGGAACAGCAAGCAAATGCGCCACGCCCCCAAACTACTCGCAGCCCCCAGTCTGTTGAACTTTGACTCGTCGCGAGCTGTCAGCTTTCATTTGAATGCCACAGTTGCAACCTAAACCGCTTAGACTTCTGTCACGGCGAACAGGATCAGCAGAAGCAGCCTTAACTAAGAAAAGAAGGGCTTCAAAGAGACGCAACAGCAGAATGCACTAAATAGGGGATTCGAAGAAGAAGAGCGCGTACAGAAATCCTGAGAAGGAGTTAAGATCTAAGAAGCCCCGGGCCAACGTGCAGTCGACTTAAACGCATTTCGATGTTTACCCCCTTGGCACAGTGACTGCTAAAAGTTTGCCTTAGTAATAATTTACACACAAACAACAGCAACGGCAAGGAGACAACAACGAGCATTTTTATAGTTACAACATATTTAGCTCGAGGCGAGACGTTCATATTTACTTCTGTGCAAAAGCAGCGCCAACAATAATAATCATAAAGTAAAGAAAGGAGGAGGGAGGCGAACAAAGGAGCACAAAAAATATGAAATAAAACTAACGACGCTACACGGAGAAATAAATTCGGTTGCACAAAAATAAACTACACCCAGAAAACAAAATGGACTAAAAAGGGGCCTAATTACCTAAAATTTTAGGAAATATGGCCAGAAAAACGCGCCAAGGCCATGCATTACCTAAAATGTTGTCCATGTGGACTATATTTTGTACGCAGTCTTGAATTTATTTCTGGTAATGGTTACCTAAAAAAATGGCTAGTGGACTAGATTTTTAGGTCAGAATTACCTAAATATTAGGTATTTAAAAAAAAGCTAGGATTTTTACTATTGATAGTAATATATTTGATTATTTTAATTGCTTATATTGTATTATTCGGAAAAGCAAATATTTTATCTTTCTGAAAAAACAATCACTTTATTTTGTCCTCGGTGGGAATCGATCCCGGGTCTTCTGCGCGAGAGTTCAATAGGCTAGCCTCTGGTCTACGGAACTACTTAAAGGCCCTGCGGCAAAACCAAAGCCTGCTTCAAGGGGCTCAGGCGAATTCTATTTTTAGAATAGGGCACTATTACCTTAAAAGTAGGAAAATAGTCCACGTAGGTATTGATTTTATATATTGAAACTTTTCCATCACTAGCTTTAAGAAAAGTCTAAAAAATTTTTTAACATTAAACTTAAAAAACCGAATAATTTGTTTATTAATATTAGGGACCAATATTTGTATTAAGTTGTGAGTGATAATCGACTTTAAATTATTCCTAAATTTTAGGTCTTATGGACCAATTTGAAGGTTACGATGGCCTATAAAAATCTCTTTAGCTTTACCTAAAAAGTAGGAACATAGTCCACATGCCAATATTTTTAGGTAACCCATTACCTAAATCTGAAATTTTAGTCTATTTAAATTTTTTAGGTCATACGTTACCTAAAAAATAGTCCCACATTTCTCTGGGTGTACGACGGGATCAAATTTATATGCGCATGATAAATTTCTGGTGTTTATACGCGTATCGTATTTACTTGTAAACTTTTTTAGTTTATGGTAAAATAACCTATTTAACTTAAAATCACAATAATAAAATAAAGAAAACCCATTTAAGCCACAAGAAGCACTTTATCATGAATCTTTTGTTATGTTTAATTTTGGTATATGCTTTAAAAGAATTTTTTCGGAGTGCTGCGAAGCTTTCCACTCAGCAACTCCCACGATGGGAGGTGAAAAGGTTAAAGGCAAAGGGAAATAATAATAACAAAAGGCAAACAGTGCGAGTGGAAAGGACTGGCAGCCAAGTCTCGTGTGGCGCCTCATGTGGGAATTTTCATACGGCGCGTAGCAATTTCACACATTTACATAGTAAAACACACACTGCACCTCTCTTTACTCCACTTCCAAAGGAAAAGTGTCGTCGCATAGCGGAAGTGAAAGAAGTTGTCGCTCCGGCAGAAACAAAAAAAAAAAGAAAATAGGAGAAAGGGAAGAGAAATGCGCAAATTATATTTCGTTGTACGGCAAAGGCAAACTAATGGTGAGAGGGTCTAAAAACGCAGGGGGGACATGCGTGTGCTGCTATTACAAATAAACAAACGAAAAAGGAGAAAAAAATGCTGGCATATAAATAAAATATCGTAATGTGGGACAAGCACCATGGGAGAGGAGTGTAAATTATGCATTAAAAACCCGCAAAACCCAAATGGATAATTGAAACTGCTCAGGGCTGGGTAAAATAAAAATAGATAATACATATTTAAGCTGCACAAATTAATTTAAGATAAATAAAATGTATGAAAAATGTAAAAGCTAATCTCTGTCTAATGTTGCAAAATATGTGTGCTAATTAATTAGTTTTGTTATTACAAATTGAATTAAATGAAAGAAATACATGTACCAATAATACAAATATAGTTGTGTGTAAAGTTACAAATACCACATTTATGTTTAATTACTATTGTTGATTTAATAACTGAGTTGGGTTTTTTATGCGGTAGTAAGCTACATAATTATTTAATAACTATAATTATTATTTTGTATTTATATTTCAGTACATTGATCACTTTTGACAAATTTAAGACTAATTGTGTTTTTATGATTTTTTATTAAACATAGCTAAGTATTAGCGCATCAACTTCTAGCAATTGGGTAAAAAAATAATGAAAGGGTTAATTAAAATGCTACAATTGAGTCATAACTTCCATAGTAAACAAAAACCATAATTTTTTGCTCTAATGAATGCAATAAAAATTGTGTAAATTTGATGCGCCAAAAAATAAATGTTTAGTGAATATTTTAGTGATGCAAACACCCATAAATTATATTGGGTAACATTTCTCTCCCTTCTATTTGCATTCGACATTTGTTGCGTTTTTCTAGCTTCGCGTTGTTCGCTTACATTTATTTTCCAACGTGAGCGGCCCACAAAAGTAGGCAACAATTTTTGTCATGCCTGTAACCGCAGTTTGTCGAAAGAGGCGGGTGGGTCAGGAAGGGGGAGTGGCATATCAGCGGGACTCCTGCTGTGCACAAATGCCATAAACGCTCACAAAACACACCCACCCACGCAGACTGGCAAGCAGACTGATGGGCGGGCGGCCTACATGACGTATGAGTGACTTTTATGTTTTAATTGTGGCCCCAAAATGGTGGGCGGATGTTGACTGCCACGCAGCTGCGACAGCCGGAAGCCTTGAGACACTCTCTAATTGGCAGTGAAAAGCATTCTCCCCTCCGCACTTAATCCTTCTCCTGGTGCTCATTAAAAATTTGCATAATTTATGGGATTTTTGCAGTAACATTAGATAAAATTGAATACCCCCGAGTGAAACTACTGTCGATTAATGATAAATGAGGGGAGTTTCTAAAAAAAAACTGAAAACGAATTTGCATACGATTTTATGACAATATTATTTCATAATTAAAATTTTATCGCATGTGGGTGAGTAATGAAAGAAATTATAATTATAAACTATGAAGAATACAAATTTTAAAGGGCGAGTAAACGAGACAATGAGAAATGAAGGTAGCTTAAATACAATTCATTTTTTGACCCGCAGCGCAGAATTGCCAGGCGTAGGCCAAAGGGCTTTTGGCCATGTCCAACACACCTACACCCACACAGACTCACTCGCCACCCACACACACACAGGCAGACAGTGAAATTAATTAAATAAGAAAAAAGGTAAACCGAGAAGTTAAATATAAAACAGGAAAAGACAAACCCAGAACAAAACCAAAGCGAAATGGGGAGAAGAGAGCAGTAAAGCGAAACTTGAAATTGAATAAAGCCCTCAGCATGGGTGGAAAGGGGAGCAGGGGGCGGGGGCGTGGCAGGAAAAATGGGAGCAGAGACAGGTGGAAAATGGGACCAAAGACAAAGGCAAGACGACTGCAATATAAAACCAAGACAAGCTTAAAACAAAGAGATCTAGGGGGAAATAAAGTTATCACTCAAAAAAAATTTCTTTAATCAATTAATAAATTAAAAAATATATGAATGCCCCAACTTGATTAATAATAAAACAAACAAATATTTTTTTCGCTTACTGCAATCTTATAAGCATTCCCCAAATTATTTATATTTTTTAAGGAACATTCTATCTATTAAATTTTACCTCTAGCTACACTGCTTCTTAAAAGAATTCACCCACAGCCAGAGGCCAAAAGTAGGGAGAGCCAGAAGTAGTACAAGTTAAAAAGGAAAAGAAGAATACTCCACCCCAGAATCAGATGAATGAGCCCCGAAGTCATATAATTTTCAATGCACACGGCAAATTTTCAGCCGAAACACCTCAGGGGAGCAATGTCAGTCAGCCTGTTTCCTCCCTTTTCCCCAATACACACCCACACACAAATGAATATCGCCCACTGCAGTTTCTTGATGACAGAAATCGGGGGATTGGACGGACGATAAGTAAGGGCGGAGGCGTCCACATGATTAAGGTTTCACAATATATCTAATACAATTAGTCAAAAGGTGAGCAAGTGTCACCTTAGCAGGACAAGGCGGTTCGGGCGGTTAGGGGTTCAGGGCTGGGTTGCGGTAATCGTAGACTCTTGGCGACGCATTTACCTTAATGTCCGACACTGTCCCCTCCTCAAGGGCTATCTTTTCCACGACTTTTCAACTTCTGATGCAAATTGTGGTCGAGTGGCTGGGAATGGGGCGTTGCCATCGGGTGTGACCTTTGTGTTTTATGGCAGATGGTGTTTCCGTTACAGTGGGTGTCTGTATCTACATGGTTTTTCTCCCAGTGCTTCCCACAATTCAACCAACACTTCAATTAACTTGGAAAACATTTCATTAAAGCCATTTTGAACACTTTAACTGGCAGCAAAAACACAGAAAAGATTGAAACATTTTCAAATGTTTGAAGAGGCCTTGTTTTTATTTGTTTGCAAAAAATTCAAAGATAACTTTAGTAGAGAGGTTCAGTAAAAAAGTTTTGATTGTTCAGCTACTAAAAAAAGGATGGCGTGTAATAATACGAATTATTTAGAACTAGTTTAAAAATAAATTTTTAAAATAATAACAAGTTTTATTGGTATAGGTAAATAATAATTTAAAAGAGATAGTTTTTCTTTTTATTCATAAAATAATATAAAACAAAATATGAGAAGAATACCTATTTACCAGCCCTCGTCAAAGTTTAAGGCCATATGTTCAACAGGCTGAAAAATCTCTTCTCCTCTTCCATTTGCCCTACTTTCCCATCGTTCCTATTTTCCCGCCCCCTTCTGTACCCCCCCCCCCTTTTGAGGCATTTAAACATGGCCCAATGCAATCTGTTGTCAACAGTTTTTCCCACTCTTCTCGATTTCTGGTTTTTCTATTTTTGAGTGCTTTTGTTTGTTGGCCTTATCACAAAACCGCAAAAAGGCAGAAAACTTTTTTGGCCAACTGTTGTTTATGGGGGGCGGTGGGGAGCTTGGTCGGGGGAAAACTGTTGGCAACAAACTTCAACAACTCAATGCACTCAATCAATGCACACAAACAGCAACAGTCGCCGCCTTTTGTGGCGCAAACACTCGACTCAAACGCACAGATACTCTTGCCAGCACGCACACACATAAAGCACTCATCAGCTGAAAAAAACACAAATTTATAGTGCGACAGATAAAGTGGGCAAAAAAATAAAGCTAAGGCCGAAATGGAAAAATCAACAAACGATTTTTCAAACAGCGACAAAGCAATCAGAATACAATCAGAAAGCAGGAGAGAGAGTGGAATATACATCTGTAGGCATAAACTTTTATGCCTTGTAAACAGATTGATTTCAAAAATGATAATGGGCCCCAAAAGCCGACAAAAGCCCAGAGCCAAGGAACGGGCGTAGAACTGAGAGTTCGAGGGGGATCGGAAATCAGGGGACTTGGGCAGCATTCCAACATTCACAGACCATTTGGCGGCTAAAGGTTCGCTGTCGGGTTATCGCTTAATCGCATCGCTTGCCAGCCACCCATCTTCGTGCACTGAAGGAAATATTTTAAAATATTATTTTAAATATTTGAAATATATAGCTGGCCAAATATTATAAAACAATTAACTTTAAATACAATAATATTCGCTTTATAATTATTTATATCATTATTACGTGTTATTTAAAATTAAAGTTACGTTCTTAACGAACCACACGTTATATGCATACCCAAAAATCAAAAAAATTTCTTAAAGGAAAATATTGTATTTTAATATAAACTTTACCTTAGGTAAAAAAAATATGTTTTTTTATAAATCTTTAAAATTTTATTAATTTTATTTTATTTTTCGCTCACTGTATCGATTATTTGTTGTTGCTGTGACTCCTGCTACTGTTGCCTTTGTTCTCTGTTTTGGTTTTGGTTTCGGTTTCTTGTCTTTGGCTCTTACACAAATCCTCCTTCTGTTAAAACCCCCCTCCCCACCCTATGTGTCCTTTTGCGACTCCCCTTACAATCATTTTTCAATAAACAAACAATTTCATGGGCGGCTTGTCTTTTGGCAAATCGGATCTAAGCCTCAATAAGCAGCCAGCGACAAGACGCACTTCCTCGATGGCCCCATCCTCCCCTCCAGAATCCTGATGGCTATCTGGGGGCCTTGAGGTTACCGCAAAATGCCCTCCTTTTACACTGAGCAACAGGAATCCTAATCGCATCTAGTTGAATCAACAATTCTGATTGGTCTATGCCAAGTGGAATTCAAATTGGTTTTAAGTGAGCAAACACGTTTTTATCTAGATTAATACAATTAAAGCAACGGACATTTAATGGTGAAGAACTAAAGGAATTTGGGTATTAACAAATATAAATTCAAGAAATGTCTAGGTGTTTTTATATATATTATTTTAGTTGTATTTTTAGTTTTCCAAATTGTATGGCATAGTGTTTATCGATTGGGAACTGTCAGATTAGGCGCTTCCGATAGATTAATAATTGTTTCTCTTCTCTTTGGCTTCTTCTTTTAATTCTATTACCAACTGAAATAACATACAACTTTTTGTGCAAGCCAAAAAAAGGAAGTGAGTGAAGGAATGTAACAGGCAAATATCCAGATAAATTTCAAGTCAAACAAATGGCTTAAGCCAGATCCGGAGAGTAATTACAAAAAGAAGCCAGAACAAAAAGTGAGAGATGTCGGGATAACCAAGGCTCCCATGTGTGTGTGTGTGATTTCATCTCTGACTGTATCTGTGTGAGTGGAAAAGCGGGATGAAAAATTCAACAATTTTCCTGGTTCCGAGCTGCTTGACTCCTCCTCCCTTTGTTTCTCCGCTTGATTCTGCAACGAATTGCTAAATTTTAACTGAAACATTTATCCTACAAAGCACTAAATTATTCCTTCCCTTTTGGAGAAATGGGGTGAGCTCAGAGTCCCCACGGCTCCTTTGTTGTATTTGTATTCATGTGGCAAATCGGCGACATTATCGTCAGCATCGTCATCAGCATCAGTATCATCAGCACCAACAGCTGCAGTTCGTGCCAAAAGTCATAAGAAAAACAAAAAAAGGGCAGGGAGAATCAGAGAAAAGCAGACAAAAGTCAAAAGCTGTTATAAGTCCGTTTCTCCCTTTCTCAGTTTTTACTTTTCTGCTTGCGGCATACTCTTATTATAACAGCTACATTTGTGCCACCCAACAAGAATTTTCACAAGAATTAATTACAGTTTTAAAATGCTCATTAAAACAAAAGCTATAAAACTTGTATCGGTTTTTATGTACACTTTTTCTAAATTTACTTTAATTTCCTATTTCAAATTTTTTAATACATTCGTGCAAAAATGGATCATTACATTTTATGATATAAGACATCACCATGCATAATTATGTAAGTAGTATTAATATATTATATCTGTTTTAAAGTATACCTACATATTTTTAACAAATGAATAAGAAAAGAAAAATCTTGTATATTAACCAATTAAAAAGACCCGAAAAATATATTCCTTTTTTCCGACAGCAAGAAAAATAAATAAAGGCCTGCGACCACTGTGATTCCATTTGACTTGACTTGGCGCCCGTCATTAATAACCTCGAATTATAGTTTCGCTTTTTTTTCGCCGCCAATGCGGTTTTCTTGATGAAGGAAAAAGCGGTTGGTAGTGGAAAATCGCACTGCAAGACAGCTTCATTTACTGCTTGGGGGTGAAGGGTGATGGGGCGGTGAAAATACGGGGGCTGTGCATTGGCTACGCACTCGTTTCATTTGCTTCTCGTTTGTCGTTATTCGGATTCATCCTGTTCTTTGGCTCTCCCCTTGTTTTTTGTGCCAACGTAAGCGCTTTTAATTTTCAGCTTGCATGCACAAAAGTATGCAATATGTTTTTGCTGACCCCCTTTTCCCGGCGCCCTTTCCCTGCTCCACTGCACTTATGCATGCATGACATGGACGGTGGGCGAGGGGGCTGAAGTCGGGGGATGCCGGGCTAGAGCCCGACAATAGCTTACATAAATTTTAAGCTCCATTAGCAAAATGTTTCAGCTTCAGCCCAGAGGCGACGTGTGCAACTCTCCCCCTCTTTCACTTGCACTCTGCCTCGTCTCTACCCCTCTCTTTCGACCACCCTGTAGCTGTCCCTTTCACACACCGACCAAAGTTCAAGTGCGGCAAAAGTTTCGGGTGTTGTATTATGTGAATTGCATATTACATAGAGTTGCAAACATTTTTGTTGGACAATTTCAAGTAAAAAACTTTTGGCTTACCTCAAGGCTCAGAGCTCATTTGTATATAAATTAAGTGGAGATGGTTTTGCCAAATTAAAGTGAGAATCAGATGGTTATCATAAGTTCAGTTTGTTCGAAACCCTCTCTTTAATTTTCCCATCCTTTGGGACCCTGGAAAGAATCCTACTAATTGCAAATAAATTAACTCAGCTGGCTAATGGTCAAGCTAAATCTCTTCCTCTCCGCAGAGAGAAAACCACCAAAATAAACAATTAAATTGGCCAAAAGGAACGCGAAAGGACTGCTGACCAGCTGATGGCGGCATAAAAATCAATTCCAGCCAACCAAAGCGGCCAAATGAGTTGCGGAAACTATAACTTACCAAGGCCAACACAGAAGCACATCGTAAACTTGAGGGATACAAGCCCCCGCAGCCCCCCGCCAAACCCCAGCCCTGCCCCTTTGAGCCGCACAATGAATACAAATTGCTCGGTAAATAAACAAACATCTCAATAAGGAGCAAATTACTGACGCCAGTCAGCGAAAATAACACAACGGCAGCAACAAAAAAGAAAACACAGTAGAGCAAACAAACTTCAGGAACTGAGCAGCGGCGGAGGATAGATGGAAAATTCGTAGGGGGCGGTGGGGGAAAAGCACCAAAATAAACACAGCCGAGGAAAGGAAAAACCAGCTCACACACATGTGTATAAATATAATCGCTCATAGGGAAGGGAAGCCAAAATGGCATGTATGGAGAGGAATGTGCAATGCATGACAATAGCAACAATTTGGATACTGAGCCGCTGTCTGCACTGAAAGAAAAAACCCACATACCGGGAAAAATTTCCAAATAAAGCGAAAGATTCCATTAATTTGCTCATAACTTTTTAACGAATGGTCGGATTCGAAAAATTTCTTACATTTTGGTGCTAATAAAAACAAGAAAATGCGTTTATACTTTTTCAAAATCTTTGAAGATGTGTGGTAATATTTGATAAATAGTCTTCAAATATTATTTTGATTAAGCATACACTTGCATACAAATTTATTTCAAGTGCACCCGAAGGCAAATGTGTGTGCTGCTAATGAATATAATGGCGTTACTCAAATGACGGCCAGCCAGTTCCAGTTGTTGTGCTCCTTGTTGATTCTGTTGCTTCTACTCATTCAGTTGCTGTTGGCATTGATGTGTGAGAAAATTGCTTAGCACCAACACAATTGCAAATAGACTGGTCCTTACTATCTGTGTGTGTGGGTGGGTGGGTAAAGCAAATAATGAGCGTAAATCATGGTTTATTGATAAATATGGACAAAGGCAAGGATATATAGGTTGTTCATGGGTTGGGATAGGTTTATTGAAATTCATGGACAAGGATCTGCATAAAAATGATGATGGAGAACCACGGTTCGCAAAAAATAGAAGATATGGGATAGGATTATTTTTGGGGAAATCGATGTGAAAGTGTTTGTCGAATAATAGATAACAAAAATAAATAGAAACAGGGATAAAAAATAAACAATAAATTAAAATTATGTTTATAAAATATAGATGCTTAAATCATAGTATAACTCAAATTTATGGTAATCATAAATCATAACCAGGTAATCAAAAACTATCCTATTCAAATGAAGAATCTAATAAAGTTAAATTGAGAGGAGACAGTGCAAGTTAATCAATTAAAGCCCATTCATAACTAATTATGGATGCTATTCTTTAAATAATCCCAGAAAGCAGGGGTCGGCGAAAAACTCACACAAAATTAAAAGCCACCCCTTCCCAAAAATTATGGATATAGAATGGCACGCCCCTTTTCTTTTATTCTCTGGCCCTAATCAAGTCCAGGCCGTATTCTTATCTTATTGTCTCAGCAATTTAATATTTATGCAGCCGAGGGGCTGGGGAATACAAGGTGGATCGGGGGCTACAGTCATGGTCCAGTTTAACCTCCATTTGCACCGAGGCCCTGCGGAATCCCAATCCCAATTCCGGGTCCAGTTGCCCCATCTCCTCCCCCTAATCATCATTTCGCCTTGTTTTCTTTTCATTTTCCATACAGTTTTTCGCTCTGCTGTCTTTTTTCAAGCCCCACCCTGTTTTTGATGTTGCCCCGGGGAGGGCTGAAGTAATTGTTGCGCTGCCTGCCACGCCCCCAAGCCAGCCGCCGCCCCTCGGCCCCCAGACACATTAAAGTCAGGCCAAGCGAGAATCGCGAATATTTTGCCCATCCCCGAGGGTCCGGGAACAGATAGCAGGGCTGAGTCAGAATCTGAGCTGGTCAAAATATTTTTGCAGCAAAAAACGTTGGCTTTCAACGTTTAACCCTTTTTGATTTCAGTTTCGACTCAGTTTGTTTAGATCACGCTTCCGTTATATCGTTTAAGGATACAGTAATCATTCCATTAACTTACTTAATTTGCATATAAAAGGTTACCGTGTATAGGAAAAATCTTCAGGTAAATTTAAGAAATAGATATAGTGTGTCTTAAATTTGTTAATACCTTTTTCACCTCTTTAAATTTTGCATGTTTTATAAAATAAATATGTTCCTAAACATTAAAGTTGTAGGTCGAAGTTCAAAAGCAAATCCTTTTCTCAAAAACCATTGTGAAAATACTCAAAGCATAGAATTTCTGCCGATAATGAATCAGACAAATAGCTGCCCAAATGGATATTTTTGCTCTAGCAGGGCTTCTACTGTAGTATTTTTCAATCCCAGGGAATGCATTGCCTGCAACGGGTTTTTATTAAATTCCGCAATCGAATTGCAGGCACCGCCCCGCATCCCCGACCGCCGCATCCTGGCCAGATCCTTATGAACTTTTACAGAGCCATTATATGCAAATGATGAGAGCGGAGAAAGCAAATATTGCTACCTCGGGCACTGGCCACAGTGGGGAAGGCGAAGGAGTCGAGGCAGGACCATGCACACGCACTGCCATTGTTTGTCCTGGCTGGCTGGTTGGCTGCCTGGCAGGATGAGAATGCGGATGAGGATGGTCCATAGTCCTGGCTCATGTGCAGACATTTACATAGGCAAACAGCTTCGGCTGCCGGCTCCTTTCATCTACTGCCCTGCTATCCTGGTATCCTGGCATCCTTGGTGTCCTGGCACGAACTACTAATAAACCAAAGACGAGCAGCAACAACAACAAAAGCGCTGGCAGCGGATATTAAGCCTGAACCGGCCCCGAGGACCCAAAAAAATTGAGGTATCCTACAGGCTAAGGTTTCGACATGGGGAACCTAGGGGACAGGGAAAAGCTGGAAAAATAGAAAGAAAAAAGCGCCTCGGCCTAACAAAAAAGGCCAACTCCCTAACGAGGCTAACTTTTTGCCAAAGATTAAAGATGTCCGGCAATAGTGTAACGATACGGACACAGTGACCTGCCCCAAGCATTGGTTTACCCCCGCCCATTACCCTGAAATTCAGGAGCTTCAAAACCGATGACAGCTTAAACAAGCACCGCCAGGGGGCGCTGCAGCAACAGTTGAGATGGGGACATTTTTGAGAGTATCCCCAAAGGCGAATCGGAATCAAACATGATTTGTCGCCTATTAACAGGCACAGCGGGCAATATAGAATCAATTTGTAGTGAAAAACATGCCTATAAGAGTTGATTTATTGTTTTAAAACTTTAAATTCTAAATTACCATACATATGTTTGATATTTTCAAAATAAAAGAAAATATAAATAGTTTTAAAATTTACAATATATTATGCACTTAACTTACTGTTGAGTGTGAAATATTATTTCAAAAAAATTTATAGTTTCCAACCAAAAACGGTTGGTTTTGTGCATTAATATTTCGAAATTATTTCTGTGACATCTCCGTTAATAAATTTTTTTCCAAATAACACAACGTCTAGAATTAATTACACTATGCAGCATCAAAAATTAACCTCGATGAATGCTATATTTTTGGATTCGTTACGAATTCCCAAAGAGTTCCCCGACGCAAGGATTCTTAGCTGCTGATTCTTATCTTTCAAACCCCATACATAAAATAATTTTAGGATTTTTTTTAAGGCAGAAATAAATTCCAAAAAACATAGTCAAAAAACTGAAAAACATACAGCTGCGGTCAAAATAGTAGCAGTGTTGCCGCCTTGTGTTTTTAAAAGTTTGATGTTGTAATTTTTTCTTATCCAATTAGTCTAATAGTAAAATTATAATCTATACAATATTACCAGGAAAAGATCAATTACAACAACAAACTTTTAAATACACAGGGCGGCAACACTACTACCATTTTGACCGCAGCTGTATACTTTTATGTTTTTTGACTATGTTTTCTAGAATTTGTTTCTGCCTTAAAAAAAATCTTAAAATTATTTTAAGTATGGGGTTTAAAAGATAAAGGGCGTATCTTTTAAAAAACTTTAACATCGAATCAAACCATGCATCCATTTGCCTCTGAGAGCTCCGCAAAGTTGGCCAATTTCAGCATTTTTCGAACTTTGAGGTCCATTTGCTAAGAATCCTTGCGTCGGGGAACTTTTTGGAAAACGCAGTTTAACTTGGGAATTCGTAACGAATCCAAAAATATAGAATCCATCGAGGTAAATTTAAAAAGCACTAAAAATGCTGCACAGTGTTATTTATCCACTTAACTAACCTATTTCAGGTTTAAATGCATTCTTAAAGAATAGTTGTCACTCTTTAAGCAGTGAAACGCGCTGTCTGAAACCATTTGCCACCAAAAGTTTCGACTTGTTAGCAATTATGCACGCGTCCCATCCCATAAATAAGGGGACTGATATCATATAAGAGGCGGTGGATCCGCATATATTTTCGTGTCATATGCGGAAAAGTTTATTTTACTTTCTTCTCCGCTCATTCTTTTTGCCATTCTGCTTTACGCACCCTCTTTTAGTTACTTCTACTGCGAATGTTTCTGGGAATTTTTGTGTCCTTTGCAAATTTAATCACTTAACCCCAATGAAGTATGAAAGGAAACTTTTGTCGCCCACAGAAAAAGTTGACAGAAGAAAAAGCAGGAGCAAACGAAAGGACGAAATTCACTTTTCTCAAAGCAAGTGCACGGAGAAAAATTTATTTTATGCTTATATAGAAATATTTGAGTTTTTAAAGTAAAAATAAATTATCGGTGTATTTCATTAACAACTTTAATAATTTGCAGATCATTTTTTATGATAAACCCAAATTTAGAAATGGCTATGAATATTTTAAACCTTATAGTGCTTGCTATTCTTTGCTTAAGAATTGCTAAATACTATATAAAAAGGTTAAGGTTATTTTAAAGTGATAGCATTTTTATTTTAATAAAATATTTTTCGCAAAGTGTGGGTGATGGGGAAATTGATTTTTGACTTGGCAAAGGTCGCAGCCTGAGCATATTAATTCCACTCAAACCCGAACTTCAACTCCGGCAAGAACCAAAGGATACAGGAGCAGCTATTGTGTGCCCTGTTGACATTCTGCATGTGCGATGTGTGTATGGGTGTGTCTGTGCTAGCGTATATTAAGTGTGTTGGTGAGTGTGCCAAGGCGCCCAAATGACAAAGTTACTGAAATTACCCAAAAGCAAAACTTTTCGTAAAACTGCTGCTGCCTCTATTGATGCTTCAGCTGTTCGGGTGCTCCTACTGATGGTTACAGTGAGGCCTCAGCATTCTGAGTTTTTTTTAAATAAAAGATAAACTTAACTGAATTTTGTTAAAACAAAATTTGTTTAAAATAGTTCAAGAACATTTTAATTTTTTTTGTAATAATTACTCGATGCTAAATAAACTTTAAAAATCTCTTAAAACTACATTTTTGAATTAAATGTTTTAACCTTAACTTTCGGTTGTCTTTTAACTGGTAACATGACTGTTTGGCTATGCCACTGCTTTTGCGTCACAGTTCCATTTGCAGTTCGACTCTTAAGCAGAATTAATGAGAGCTTGTAACCCAAATTCGCTGGAAAACCAAATAATATGAAAGTTTTTCTGTTTGCTTTCCGTTCTCCTGTATTTATTTTACCTTTTCTCGTGTGCATTTTTCTTTGTTTTGGATGCTGGCCAGCCAGTGCGCCAAAGGAGTTCATTTCGCATAGAGGACATGGAGCTTGTGGAGAGGATTTCTACCGAAAAACTTCACCCATGCAGTCTCATTAATGTCCTTCGGTCTCTCTTCCCTTCGTGTTGCCCCTCCACCGAACTGACTGTCATTTGTTGCAACTTTTCCTGCAAATTGTGGCAAAGTACTTGCTGCAAGTGGCTGCTTAAAGTACTCCGTACTCTCTCACCTGTGTGTGTTTGTGTCTCCATGGCTACAAGGACATATAAATGTATATGCACAGGCAAGAGTTTAAATATCCTGGCACCTGTGCAATTCATGTTTATTGGCAAGCTTGATGTCAGTTCTATTTTCACTTTCACTTTAATTTACGGCTCTTTTCATGTGTCGTTTTTCTGGCCTATTCATAAAATTTGATATTGCCCTTCTTTGACTCTGTGTTCGTAGCAAATTACATTTCTGTTGATACATTTTTAGGAACTTCAAGGCAACATCTTAAATGCATTTATCTACATATTTTAAAATTGAATCATTTTTTGAACTTCAATACTTTGTATCTGACTGTTTTTGCTTGTTCCGTATTAAATGCTTTATTTAATATAATAAACATTTTAGACTTTAACCTCTGGCATTTTACTTGCCATTTTAGAACCATTTCCTGCCAGTAATTCAATCAGTTTGAATAGCTTATCCATAAGTTAATTGAAAATCAGTGAAAAACTTGTTGTCAAAGTGTCTCTCATCATATTTTGACCTGCAAAATGTTTCTGTCTTCGACGGGACATGACATTGCACTCAACTCAGCTCAACTCAAGTGAACTCATCTGAACGGACAACAATTGCAAGTCATAGCGTTAGATATAGATATAGATTGGGATATAGATACAGATGTAGTCATACAGATTGATATGGGCCTGTGGGTGTCCTGCCTTTTCGTTGCCTGTGTGTACAATAATATCCTCTCACATTTTATTACACTTGTAATGTGCAACGATTGGTGGAAAACTGGGGGTTTGGGAGGCCAAGTGAGCAGTCATCCTCGGGCGGTGTAATAATGTGGGACATGCCGAAAAGAGTGGTTGGGCGTAAGTGTGTATAGATCCCATATTCCTCCACTATATTTCAGCCCCGCCCATTGTGTGTGAGCTTGTTTCATTGTCAATATTGACAATAAACAAGTTTGCCATAAAATGTAACAAGACTCGAAACGAGTCGGTCCAAGTGGGCAGTGGCACAGTGAGCTTCAGAAGTTTTCCGCACCGCCCAACCTAATATATATGAATCGGGGACTCTCAATCATGTCGCCAGAGCAAAACATCATTTCCTGTCAACGCACTGACTTATTAATATATATGTCGGTTTAATATACGAAGCACTTTAACAAATTAAACGAAAAGCGGGCCGATAAAATGGAAAAATGTTTTTTATAAATTATATTACGAATACATTATGCACTAAAGGGTTTGGGCTGAGTCCATCGCTCATTTTGCCGGTCAGTTGACACGGGCTCTAGTGAAAATAAACTTTGGTAATTAATTAAAAATTTCCAACTACATAAATCAATCAGGCGCCCACCGCCAATTAAAGTTTTTAAGCACCTGGAAAAATAAAACAAAATGCAAATTTAAAAGGTTTACAATTTTCGATTTGTGGGAGGGATTTTGCGGTGTGGAAAAGCTTTATCGTTTAATTGAGAGTACGGACATCTTGAATGCAATATAATAAATTAATGGATGTTATTTTTATACTCAAATAATGTTTAGATTAATCTTTTTAATACATATTTCCATATCTATTTATACCTTTTCTTATTACCAATGTACCCTAATCGCGTTATAGTTACTTGGTTAAAATCCGCTTTAATTTAATTATATCCCTTAATTTTATTGCAGATTTCAGCGTTTCAGGCCTGAAACTGACCGAGGTCCGCATACCGAAGTACGTGATTAAGGGTTCCGCGGCGCAGTTGGAGTGTCTGTACGATCTGGACGGCGAGGCCCTCTACTCGGTGAAATGGTATAAGGATGGCAACGAGTTCTACCGCTATGTGCCGAGGGATATGCCGCCCGCCCAGACCTTCCTGCTGCCTGGTGTTAGCGTCGATGTGAGTACCTCATATATACATACCTATATCCCCTTATAGCTGAGAAAAGGAACAAAGCCATGTTTGTGCTCGTGGTGGTGTCGCAACGCAAACTAAACATTAAAAACAACGTTGCATACTTCTGTGGTGCCAGCCAAACCAAACCAACAATGCAATGCACAGGCTCTTTTCTTCTCTCTTTGAGAAAGTTTATATAAACCTACATGGAAAGAAAGAACAAGTGTTTTAAAAAAGTATTTAAGAAGTAGTATTTAAGGGAAATATTTAATGATTTTAATTTTTACTTATTATAACTTTTCAATCATTAAACCATCCAAGCTTTATATAGCTTTTGTATTTTTGTTTTAGTATTTTTTTCTGTGTTTTCCTTTGTTTTTTATAGTCTGCTTGTGTGTGTAAGCCGAATTGTTTTGTTCAGGGGTATATGTGGTTTGAGGAGAGGATAGGAAAGCAACGGGAAGGATAGACTCAGATACTCGTCTTCGTAGACAATGCTATATCTTCTGTGAGGCAAGAACTAAAGGACAAATAAGTTCTATAGTAAGCTTTGGCTTCTCATAGGTGAAAGTTTTAATGGCAAGGTAAGAATCTTGGCCTCTGTTTCAGATCGTCAAAAGAAAATTAGAAAAAAAAGGCATACATTCTTAATGAAAACTTAATCAACCCTGCACAATATTATTAACATTTATATAAAATGGCTTACGCAAGTGCTCAGATTGCAAATATCACGAAACTAAAATGACAAAAGTGTTTTAAAAACTGCCTGAAGCTCAGTTATTTAAGATTATTCCATAGAACTCATGATAATAGTTTAAAAACTTTTCAATGCCAAAACTTCACCTTCAGTTATCTGTGTGCTTCCCTGTACTTCCTTGCAGCCAAAATTCCACACTCAAAACACAACACATAACCCAGGTACATACACACAAAAAAAAAACTTAGTAAAATCAACTGTAATAATTGTCAAACAGGCCCCAACCAGCAAAATTGTCAATTCTACTAAGTAAATAGTCATTTCACAACAACAAAATACACACAATTAGCAAAGACACAAACCCAAAGCAAAAACAAAATACACGTAACTATTTTAATAGTTACGTAACTATCTTTGTTGGTCAATTTTACCAAGCAAATTTTTTTGTGTGTACACTTCCTAAAATCCAACAAAGTTTTCGGTTTATTATGCCTTGAATTTCCTTGGTCCTAGGCATTACCAATCTTATTTTACATGGTCTTGGTGGAATGCTTCAAGCCAAGTTAAAAGTTATAAGAGCAGATACAGATGGCACGTCAAACATATGCCAAGAAAGATAAAACATTCGCAGATTGAACTGCTTAATCGACCGCAAAAATAGAATGAGTGTAGGTGTAGGGCACTTCCCCTGCCGTTGCTCCATTATTTTAGCCACTAAAACTTTGGCACGTAACAATGCACTAGACGTTAACCCACCGAAGCCCCCTGCAACCGCCGGGAAAGCGGAAAAGGGAATGCTGTGGGTGAAAAACGGGAGGGGGTGGGTAAAGCGAGTTTCAGATAAGCACGTGAGCAGACAATCGCAGTCAGTTGATGGTTACATTCGACATGCCACGCTGCTCTTCCTTCTCGGCAGAATTCCACATTTTCCCCGCATTTTCCTCTAATCGGCTACCGAAAAAGTGAAATCTGCTCTCACATGCACGCATCCCGCTCCCACTCAGTCCGTCTCGCTCGCTCGTTAAGTGCAATAAATATTTCAAGTTGCGCTTTTGCGTTTGCTGGCGGTAGTGGGCGTGGTCGACGGAGTGTCCATAAAGCGCGTTGCCCTCGCCACAGAAAATTCCACACTCTGCGATCCACGCTCCACATTACCACTAAACGATTTCCGTTCGGGACTACAGTGGTTTTCAAAAGTATAACGGTCTAATCAAATGAATCATGTAATGCTGGAGATGTATTAAAAATTGATAGCATTAAAGGAGAAATGAAAGTACAATACGAACCACATTCTGTCGTGCCATTTCGGTCATCGTCGTTTAGAAAATATTTAAGATGTTTTAAAATTTATTAAATTCTTCTGCATTATCAAAAATAGGTTTTTGTGTTTTTTATTAACAAAAAGCAACGTTCACAAAAAAAAAAACATTATAGACACCGAACTACTTGTATATATACTTCCAAACTATTGAGTTAAAAAATATTTCAGTAAGTACAATCAAAACAAGAGAGAACGCTATAGTCGGGTGCCCCGACTATCAGATACCCGTTACTCAGCTAAAGGGAGTACGAAGGAGATGGAGAAAAACTTTGATCCGCCGTAACTTTTTAACGAATGGTCCGATTTAAAAAATTTCTTCTACATTTCGATAGGTATTGATAAACACAATAACACTGCATTTTTACTTTTCCAAAATATTGAAATTTTTAAAATCGTATATTAGCGATTGTGGGCGTTAGAGGGGGCGTGGCACCCTTTTGAAACAAACTTGCGCTGCGTAGGAACTCCTAGAATCTGCATGCAAAATGTCAATCTTCTAGCTTTTATAGTTTCCGAGATCTCAGCGTTCATACAGACAGACAGACAGACAGACAGACAGACAGACAGACAGACAGACAGACAGACAGACAGACAGACAGACAGACAGACAGACGGACAGACAGACGGACAGACGGACATGGCTAGATCGACTCGGCTAGTGACCCTGATCAAGAATATATATACTTTATGGGGTCGGAAACGCTTCCTTCTACCTGTTACATACTTTTGCACGAATCTAATATACCCTTTTACTCTACGAGTAACGGGTATAAATATGTAAACTTTATAATATTTAGTATGAAATTTATACTACAAAATATAAAATTTGGGCTTATGCTACATCTGGTATATTTTTAAAACAACGATTATTATAAATTTTTGGTATATGTTATTTTAATATTATACCTTAGTAAGTAATTGCCAATTTGGCATTTTAACTTTAAAATACATTCGCTCAGCATTTTGTTATAATTTTAACCACATCATTTACTGATACTCCCCACTGTGCGCTGTTCCTTTCGCTGCTTGGCGGTAAACTTTTTGATGTTGGGGATGGGGAGGAGTCCGCTGGGAGTTACAGAAGATGCCAGTTAGCGATAACCAATTGATGTGAGTGTGTGCTGGCTCCATTTGCTGGATATTGTTTTAGCATAATCGATTTGAGTGACTGCGGCGGGGAGATATGTGTGCATGTGTGTGTGTTCGAGGGGCTTCCTTCTGTTGGTGTTTCGGCTTGTTTTATTGCAGTTGGCCAATAGTTGGTTGTTACTCCAACGGCCAACTTAGGATCTAGACGTGCGGTATACCTGGGCTCAACTCTATCCCATGTCCGTTTGTTTGTGTGGTAAACTATAAATTAGGTTAAAGCAACAACAGTGGGGGAGGGGGGTTGAGCCGGCAAAGAATGCGCAATAAAAGATAACAAAGTGCACTTTTCTGCTTGGCCAGATAACAACGTGGGGGAGGGTTAAACAACAGGCAGCTGATCTCCGTAACCCCTTCCACGTCCCCGGCCACATTTAGACCCGGATTTAATGGCTTAAACTTCAAGTGAAATATTTGCCTAACCCTTTTTCGGTCAAACATTCAGCGCTGACCCTTCGAGGGGGCTATTTTTTAAGGAGCTAAAGGCGTTGGACATCTCGGACATTTAAAAGGCATTTACGGAAAACAAAAAACGAGAAAAAAACCGAGGGCAAGAAAAAAGAAGGGCAGCTTGAAAAACAAGCGAAGCTGCGGCAGTTTTCAAAAGCAATTACGTTACATTAACGTCCAAAGTGGCTGCAGGAGCCACGAGTCCCCCCCGAAGCCCCCTCTCCAACGCCCCTGGCTGATGGTATTGAAACTGCCAATGACAACGCCAAGAGTTACAGGAAAAGGGGGTTTGTTCGGAGCAACTGCAACTTTTTGCCCACTTTTCGTTACATTAATTTTAACCAGCCATCTCCTGCGTCGCCATCACTCAACAATTTCTCTCGAATCAACAAAGTCCTTCCTTTAATACCCTTACTAAAGGTATTTTAAATTTTTAAAGTAATTTGTTGTACCATTTGTTTTTTTCCCCTTAAAATTCATATTTAAATTTGATTTCCAATGTAATTCGTATATTAAACTCTTTTCATTTATTTTAGAAAATTAAAATATTTTATTAATTTAAGTTAAGGTTTTAAAATAATATAACCTACAACAAAAAAAAAAAAATAAATAAATTTAGTTTTTAAGTATCTATCATCATTTATTTAAGTATCATCCTAACTCCTAAGTTAAGGATCAGTATTTATTTTCTTAACCTGCAGATCTTTAGTGCGTAGTGTATTTAATATTACATTTTCCTGAAAATAATTTGATCAATATACCCCGTTCTGACCGTTATTTTCCGCTCTCGTTTTTAATTGCAGTTGCACAACTCGAGCGACGCGATTGTTACGCTGCGCTACGTCAATCTGCAGTCGGCGGGCCGCTTCCGGTGCGAGGTTTCTGGCGAGGCGCCCTCCTTCCAAACGGTCACCGAGCACGGCGACATGATTGTTGTGTGTAAGTAGCATATATATCCCCTGCCCCAGTCCCTTCATTTCCCGCAGTTCCCACTTCCCCCTAACCGACTGTATGTATATAGCCAGCTGAGAGTCGGGCGAAAACTTATAACTCTAATTAGAAATTGCGGCCATTTGGCGCTGACTGCTGGTGGCCCAGATGCTGTGGCTAAAAGCGGTGAAGGGGGTCCTGTCGTTGGAACACTGAAGCTGACTTTGACTTTTACTCCTAAAAGTTGTCACAGGATGGCAGGAGTCGGGATTAACCCTATAAATCACAATTGAGTTGGTGCTTTTATTTTTTTATTTTTTAATGTTAATAAATAATAATGAAATATTAATTGTCTGTATTTAGCATTAAGAACATTGAAGCAAAATTACAATGGATATTAATTTCTTAAAAGTATAAACGTCTTCTCATTTAATACATGTCTTCTAGATTTATATATTTTTTATATTTATCCTTAAAAAGAAATGAAATTTACTAAATACCATATTTTATTATTGAGACATAATTGTGACATCAAGAATCACTTTAAGGTTAAACCTTCAGTCTTATAGTAATTAAAAAGCTTTGAGATATAAAAAGAAAAAGGTGTTTTGATTACTGTTGATTGAAATGCTGAAAGGAAAACTTTAATTTAAAAATGTACTGAGAAAATTAAATGGCAAGCAATCGTTGTGGAAAAGTTTTCGCTTTCTTTAACATTTAAGCCATAAAATCTGCGAGAAAAGTTTCCCTTTAAGCAAAGAAGCTAATCAGGTAAACAGACTAACCCCGTTAATCGCCACCCACCTGATTTACCTTGGCCTTGGCCCCGTCCATTCACTTTCGCCCGAACTGAGTAACTCCGCCCGATTCCAGCATCCTGACCCAATCAGCTTTATTCAATCGGAATTGTGTTTACTTAGTCAAAAAGCATTTGCAGTGCATTTGACAGGCTTCATTTGATTTCATGCTTCTAATGCCAAATAAGCTTACTGAACTTCCTACCGACTCCCACTTTCACCCCGACTTTCCCACTGGCAAAACTTGCCAGGGCTTAACAGTTTAACTCAATTTCGGAGGTAGTCTGTCCCCGGGAACATTGGCTCTTTTCTTGGCCAAAATTCCTGCAGGGCAATGCCAAAAATTTGCTCAAGACACCGCCGCAAAACTTAAAATGCAAACAAAACAACAACTAAGGCTTCATGGAACTTAAAGGTGTGAGGTATTATCCACCCTCCCATTTTATCCACACAAAAAAATGTTTGATGAATTATTCTTTGAGAACTTGCATCACTTTGGATTAGAGCTTTAAAATATTTTTATTTTTTGACAATATCGATTTGATAATATCGATGTTTTGAAGATAAACACAAATTAAATATCGAGAAATGTAAAACTGCCAATTTTTTTTAAGCTCTACTTCGGCTCACTCACTTGACAAAGGGATTAAGTTCAAACCAATTAAGAAAGACACATTATTAACAAGAGAAAACGCTATAGTCGGGTGCTACGACTATCAGATACCCGTTACTCAGTTAAATGAAGTGCGAGGGAAATTGAGATATAAAACTTTGATCGGGCATAACTTTTTAACCGATGGTCCGCTTTGAAAAATTTCTTGTACATTTTAATAGGTATTGATAAACACAATAAAACTGCATTTTACTTTTCCGAAAAGTTAAAGGTGCGGGCGTTAGACACATTTTAAAATAGTTTAAATAGTTTGTAGCTCGGCTCGGCTCGGCTGAAATAAACTTGCGCTGCGTAGGAAGCCCAGGAATACGTGTAGGTAATCACAACTTTCTAGACAAAAAGACAGACAGACGGACATAACTAGATCGACTCGGCTAGTGATTTTGATCAAGAATATATATACTTCTTTTTAACATAATTAAAGTAAAGTAAACTGTATTTACTAAGCTTAAAATTACGAATATAATTCTACCATTAGTAATTTATTAAAAGCGTTTAAGTAGTAACTTTATTTTGTCAGTGCTCCATACACACTTCCTGCATCCCCCCTCGCTACTACACGAGCGCTTTGAACTGGCGTTGACATTTCGTTTGTTCAATTATAAAACTTTTGCGTGGGCGTGCCAACACGCCTTCTCTGGCTCCCAACGCCCCCTTTTTTGCAATGGCTGTCTCCCTTTTATTGTTTAACGTGGACTGTGTCTTTGTTCTAAACGGGGGCTTTTGTTGTGCTTTTGTTTTCTGGCTTTCGGTGGTTGTGTAGCCGCTCATACTGCGGTCCCGTCCCGGCTGGTTCTGTTTGGCTTTCAATCAAAGTTTTTAAAAGCTTCGGCAACAGAACGAGCCGGGCATATGCCACGGCTCACAGCTCACAACTCACCGCCCACCATCCACCCATTCAGGAATTCACCCGCAGATGCCATTTTCGGGGCCCCTTTGGCAAACAACAACAAGTCGAAACCATTTCCGTTTCCGTTTTGCAGAGCCCGGAGATCCAGAGAGATTCCTGGGGATCCCTCGTTATGGCCATTTTAACTGGTCGGTCAGACTTAGATTTGTTTTGGGGCTATGGGCTCTGTTGTGCTGAAATTTGGTAGAACAAGTTTCTTTTTTTTGTGATTTAAAAAAGAGCGCATTAAATAATTTATTGTAATTTAATTTTAAAAGTATTCTTACATCTAAATTCAACATCTTAAAAAATACAATCTCAGTTATTTTCAAATAATATTTTTATTGACCTGAAACTTTTACTGAAATAATTAAAAAAATGCTAGCCATTCTTGTAAATTTCCTTAAACTAGTTTACACACTTTTCAGATTGTTGACACATCAGCTAGACAGTTTTATTGGCTTTCTCTATTTCTATCGTATTTTTCTTTATTTTTGCCGGTTTGCAATTTTACCCAAAGTCCGTCAGTGCATCAGCGGCTGGAACTTTTATTGAATTTCCGGCTGCGCTCCGTTGAGTTTGTTGTCCCTTTGGAGCGGTCCCTGCTCCCTTGTTGTTCCTGTGGTGGCTTGGGTTTATTGCAAAATTCAGTTACAACATCCCGCCAAATGTCTGCGGCCGTAAATGAAATTTGCTCTGGCCCGATTTCGTTAGCAGCCCTAAAACTGATGTTTTTCACTTATTTCCATTTGATTTTAGGTCTTCCGGACGAAGGAGCGCCAAAAATCAGTGGTGGACGACCGCGTTACCAGATAGGAGACTATGTTCGGGTAAACTGCACCGCTGGCCGCTCGAAGCCGGCTCTAGCACTATCCTGGCAGGTAAATGGAGAGGCTGTGGAGCAGCAGAAGCTTCGCAAGTACGACACGATCGTTTCGGGACGAGAGGGTCTGGAGACCTCTGTGCTGGGCCTACAATTCCGGGTGGAGCAGAAGCACTTCCGCAACGGAGACATGAAACTTAAGGTGAGTGCTGCAATTTATATAGACTTGGCTATCGAACTTTTTGGCTCAAAACAATCTCAAAAATAATTTAGAATTATGGTTTGGGTAGGTTAATAAACAGGTTTATATTTATAATTTTACTCTACACTAAGGGTATTTTTTTTATTTCTATTTTGTATTCATGTTTTCAGTCCTAGTTTAGTTTATTTTGAGGATATTGATTTACCCTTCGAAACCTATTGGCCCCTTAAAAAGTATTCCTATTTTGTGTCAGGAATTTCGATAGAGATAAATCGTGAAAAAGTATTAGATAAATAGATTGAAATTGTTTTGGAGTCGCGGAAGTTCGATGGTGTTCAGTACGCACAGTCAGCTAACCAGATTTTGTTGCATCTTGCAGTGCATAGCCGAGTTGTCGACCTTGTACTGGCGGAGCAACGAGGAGTCCGTGGAGGGCGACCGGCCGCAGAAGGCCCCGGTGCTCGAGTCCCGGGAAACGGTCTATGCCAGCAACTCGCGCGCCGATCCCGTCCAAGGTACGTCTTACCGGGAACTATTTGTGACCAAAATCTTATCGCTCTTGTTCGTCCATCCAAATGCAGCCAGTTCCACGGCTCCGCCGCCCTCGGCACCCGCGCCCCTCCTCCTCCTGCTGCCGGTGGCGCTGGCGGTGGTGGTGGCAGCCCTGGCGGAGGGGATCGCAAACGATACAGATACAGATAAGATATCGATGGATCGGACAGCCCCTGGGGGGATGGCTATAGCGAAAGGAGCCCGACAGGCGAGTGAGTTGCTGGCTGACCGCGAGGAGGAAATTCGCAGGACGAGAGCCGGAAAATCCGCGACGCAGCTTGAGAAAATGGCATTGACTGCACGGTAGCTGCATTAAGCCAAAGGCGGCTATTTCCCTCCACAGCACACACACACTTTTCACCGATTTTTCCGTCTTCGCTTTGCATAGAGAAAGAAACAAAGAAACTCACAGAAAATCAACAACAGGAAATGAACAAAAAAAAAGAGAAAATCATGCAAAACGAAAGAAATGCAGCTAATTTATTTATGCCGTTAACAAAAGCTTCTATGAATTTAATTTTTAACAAGAAAACAAAAAATATCTAGAGCATGAAATACAAAGACTAGTGTGAGATCGAGAAAAATTGTATGTGAAAAAGCGTGAAAATGTTTTAACACTCTACGGAAATGTTAGCACCTGTGTCGAACGAAAGAAATCCAACTGTAAATAGTTAATGTTTAATAAATATATTTATGTAACTGTATTGTATGTTAATAATTGTTAAGCTCACTCCCATAAAAACAGAATTTAAATATCACGCGAACGGAATAAACGAAAATGAATGAAAAATCCTCTACCAAGAGTCAAGGCAAAATACGAGTTTAACAAAACAAAAAAAAAATAATTATAAACATATAGGAAAAAATAATGGTAAGAATTTCATGGATAAGCAAAGAATAAGATGAATTTTAAGCAAACACACAGGCCGGATAAATTGTGAGCGGCACAGTGCGTTACGAAAGTATGATTCCAAAAATTAAATACGGCTAAATTTGACCCAAATAAAGCTGGCTAAAAGGGAAAATTGATTGTTAAATTAATAGAATATGTACCAATAAATTCAAATTCTGAATATTAATTTCCACCTAAGAATCAAATTGGCTTATAAACATACTTTCGTTAAGTACTGTATACCGTCACGCTAATTCATCCAAACCAACTAAAATGTCTTCTTTAAATAGTTGATTTTTCTATAGAATTTCGTTGTTCGTTGAGCATGCATTAAATAATGTAAAATTGTAATTAGTTAAACAAGAATAATGCGACAGATAAGAAATCACATAAGAAGCAAACCAAAAAAGCACTTAATTTTAAATTAAAACAAAAATAATTAAATGTAAAGAGAGAAAACTAATCAAAGTTAGCAATTACAACTTGGTGACTGTTGGAAAAGTCTTAAAACTAACAAAAACATATCGTACATTTATATGAATTGCCAAAGTCTTAATGGGTATTAACTAAAAGCGAGTGCGTGCTTCTGAGTGTGTTTGATCCTTTCTGAAAAAAAAACTATTATCATTCCGGGTTCGACCTAGCCATCATCCAGAGGAAATGTAAACCGTTTAGTTAGCCAAATATTAGGAACAATAGCAAAAGTCAAAAGAGCATGGGTAATGAAAACAAATTTAAACAATAGCAAAATGATTGTGATGAAGCCTTAATAACAAAGTAGAACTCAATTCAGATGTGAAATTAAGTGAAATGAAACGAAATCAAATGAAATGAAATGAAATGGATTTTATTGTGTAAATAGAAAGGCGCTTTGTCCATGGATTCCAAACTGTTTTCCCCATTGATATCCATAAATTCTGTGTGTAAATATGATTATGAGCTAACTAAATCAGAGTTAAGACGTCAGCAGCAGCAAAACAGAAATCACAGAAACGAAACAAAACAAAAAGCCAGAGCCAATTTTAATAATAAGCGAAAAACAATGGAAAAATATTAATTATACATTTAAATATCGATGAGCGGACATTCAAATGCTAATTGAGTACAATTGTGAGCGCCTGACCGGGTGAATGCGAGTGCGAATGGGAATTAAAATAGATATAGTTTATATTATAATACACACACATACATATATAAATCTGCATTGTTGTCAACTGTAACTGTTTTTTAAGTCTTATTTAATATCGATGCCATTAACTGCAATTAACAGAAAAATTACTATAAACAAAAACTGAAAAACAATGCAAAAGTACTAAAAAAAAAAATATAAATTGCATTAACGTTAATTCGAAAAAAAAACAAAAATTAAATGTGTGGTAATTGTAAGTGTAAATTATTTGTGTATTTAAATAAACAACTTTTAGGTGTATAAAAATGCAAAAAAATAAAAGGCGAAATGCATTCGAATCTATATGATAAACTCTATGTGAAACCGTAAACAATTCAAACCTAACAAGCTGCCACGTAAGCAAATAGGAATTATTTACAACTCAACTCAAATCAAATGCCATAAAGTAACTTCAACTGAATTTAAATGCCAGACGAAGGGGAGAAGTCTCTGTAAATATCTTTAAGCCTCATTCAATGTGCGACCCTTACTCGCAAGCGATTTAAAACCGAACGAAGAATTGTGAAGTAAACGAGTGGAAATTCATTAATAAAACATATTTGTTTCAAAATCAGTCAACAGACTACTTATTTGATTGCCCTAAAGGTACACAGGTAGGTTTAACTTACTAAAGAATGGTCTGCTCCTTAGTGAGTTCACATGGATATACCACATTTTACTTCCTTAAAATTTGTCTATTTATGTTTCTCCGCATTAACCCAGCTTCAATTATTTTCCAAAGCTAGGGCAAGTTAACCTGTCCAGTTGCAAGAGATACTTTTTCTGTGTTCTTATTATATTTTTAGATGCAACACAACACAAAGAAAATTGGGTAATTTTAAGAAAATATTTCAAATACGTGAAAATGTTCTCGCCGAACGTGACAACAGCCGTCGACGACAAATAAAAAAGTAATCGAGACAGAGAAAAGGAACATGGCGCAAAACATTTAGCAGTAAAAAAAAGCAGTTACCCGAAAAATAGAAAAGGCAAAAAAAATGGGCAAGTTTAGGAATGCGTAGTAGAGATATGCGTACAAGGTTCATAAAAAAGGTGTGGAAATGCAGTCAGCAAAGGAAAACTACACACAAAAAAAGACAAGCCGGGATCTGCGCAGTTTTACGACGCAATACGGGTAAAATTGATATTAAATAATATCATTTTGACGAGTTCTCTCTCTCGGAGGTTCTCTGACTTTAAAAAAGGGAGGAAGAAGCAATAAGACGTACATGAGTCGGAGAGAGAAAGACACATTCGAAATTTGATAAAAATTGTTACCACATAATATCAAATTGATCATCGTTTCATTCCAGTATCATTCATAACGCAAAATAAGAGAAACTGTAACAAGTTAATAATAAAAAGGGACTATATTTATTTTTGAGTAAATTAAGCTTAAAAGTAGGTTAGCAAGTAAACCATAAGAATTTCGGCTGTGGGATCCAAATTAAGAAATACAGTTTTCAGATTTATAAAAACTTTTTAAATATTGTTTACCACAAAAAACGTAATATTCCATTAAATCCCCCATTCTTAGATACTGTTCTATTCATACTATGTTTTCCCCCTAAAAAGAACGCAAGCCCCAGAACAGCTCCAACAAAGCCGGAAAATAAATAGAAAATATCTGCGGACTTATCCGTAAGTCGCACCGTAGCTTTGTCCTCGCCGGACTTCACTAATAAGCTGCCAACGAAATAAGAACCTTTGATAAATACCGAGGACAAAGCCAAACAAATTATAAGTGCCAGGGATACAGGATAACAGGAGATGACTTCGCAGATTTATTAGCCAGCCGACAAATGGCAGCAAATGAGCAGACGGAATGAAGTGCCCACCTGCTATCTTCGCCATCAAATGTCACATAAATCAGATTTGTCATCTAGTGAGAACAACATCCTGAGTTCCCAGGAAATACTAATACACCAGTGGACTACCTGGATGCTACAGGCTAATTCCCCATTTTGCTTGCCATAATTCCAGCGCCACTTAATCTGTAGTTCGGGATGTCATCGCCTGCTATCTAGGAGATACTTTCGGCATATTAAGGCCAATTGTGTGGGGCTTAAAAGTTTCATGTTTGATTTCGCACAGATAAGAAGGCATCAATTTGCGGCACAGGTAAACTTTTTGATTGCCCCCTCACCCCTCACCATCCGCCTCACACACAATGATAAGTTAAGCTGCTCATTCAAATCGGTGTGCGGGGTGGGGAATTGCTGAAGTGGGCGAGGAAAAGCTGCTAAAAACTGATGCCGATTTGCCCAAAAGTTTAATTGGGCTCGTTCAATTGGAAGGAATATACCATTTAGGGCGTTGGCTTGAAAGACATTTTGTTTAGTGATAACTTTGGTTGAAAGGATTCTTAACAAGGGAGAGTGGAACTATTGGGCTCATTGTTCCTAGGAAAATATACTATTATGATACCCTTATTAATTAAGAACACATTTTAAAAACCTATTCATTAGTTGCTGTTTAAAGTATTATATGACTTTGAAACGATTTCTAGTCAACAAGATTTATTTTATGGTTGGAACTTAATAAATGATAATTTAGAAAGTGGAAATTCTCAAACCCTCTAAGTAAACACTTCAATCTGAAATCATGCTCAATCAGTTGCCTAGCTGTTCGCATGTTTTATCCATTACCCGATCCGGTTGAATTATCGGTGGCAGACAGACAGGATGATTGCACCTTCAATCGATTTCCATGCAGCTCGAGGAAAATGAGAGAAAAATGGGGGCTACACAATCCTCATACACAATGTCATGTCGCCGGCTGCCATTATTTGTTGCCATTCGTTGTTGTCGCCTTGTATTGTTGTTAGCATTTGCAGCATTTGAAATGATTTGCAATAAAAGTGTCTGCCACTGTCCATTGGCCACGCCCCATTGGCAGATTACGTGCCACTTCAGCTGCTGTCCGTTGGTCTCCTTGTCCTTGGTTTTGTTGTCCCTGGTTTTGTGGTTGTTGGTGTAGCTTATCCTGCCTTCCTGGGATGAGTTGGCATCGTCATTGTCCATGCCACTGTCACGTAATTGCCTTTTGTTTACTCTGGTTTCTTTCCCTTGCGATGCCCCACGCACCTTGGCGTTTGGCATTTCACGCATTTTCCAGGTGCGCTGCAAGGCATTTAAAGTATTTTCAAAAAAAAGCTTCGTTTTAAAAATATAGTAGATATCCTCAGAAAGAATTACTACAAAAAAAATTAAAATATATGTATTATTTATTATTATAAAATGTATTCAATTGTGAACAACCACATAAAGATTAATTTTCTGATTAATTTTTATACCCGTTACTCGTAGAGTAAAAGGGTATATTGTATTCGTGCAAAAGTATGTAACAGCTTGAAGGAAGCATTTCCGACCCTATAAAGTGTATATATTCCTGATCAGGATCACTAGCCGAGTCGATCTAGCCATGTCCGTCTGTCCGTCTGTCTGTCCGTATGAACGCTTAGATCTCGAAAACTATAAATGCTAGAAGATTGACATTTTGCATGCAGATTCTAGGAGTTCATACGCAGCGCAAGTTTGTTTCAAAAGGGTCGCTTACATACGATTTTAAAAATTTTAATATTTCGGAAAAGTAAAAATGCAGTTTTATGTTTATCAATACCTATCGAAATGTAGAAGAAATTTTTTAAATCGGACCATTCGTTAAAAAGTTACGGCGAATCAAAGTTTTCATCTCCATCTCCTTCGCACTCCCTTTAGCTGAGTAACGGGTATCTGATAGTCGGGGCACCCGATTATAGCGTTCTCTCTTGTTGTATATATTTAATTATCCAAACCATAAAATCATCCAAAAAAATACACTTTTTTCCATTTCAATTAAACTTTATTGAATTGACCTTTCGAAGTATAATAATTCCTTGAAAAAACCTTCGAGGTATAGAGCCGCTCCTGATCAGTGAGTCTGCGATGGACAAAGCTAAAAAAAACATGGGCGAAACGGCAATGGCCACAATCTTCTTTCTGCATTGCCATAAAATGCGTGGCAGCGAACAAATTACTCATAAAAATAAATAAAAAATTGCCGCCTTCCCGTCAGTTTCTGTTTTGGCCAGTCCTTGGGTTGGCTGCAATTTCTGGCACATCATTCGGCGTTGCCAAAGCCGTAAATTATATAGATTCTGGTCGACTTTTCTACACTTCTGGCATGCAGGCAGCAGCAGGCCTTAGATGTTCGCCGGTCCGTTCCATTAAAAGCCATTTTGTCCGGGGAAATGGAAATGATTTCGTGTCATTGCAGTTACGTGTTGGTGAAAATGCCATCGCAAGTCCGGAAGCAGCATAAAATATAGAAAATTCAGCACGACATTGTAGCTTTAATTCTAGAACAAGGATTTAATGTTTAAAGTCCTAAACACCTTGTTTTGAATTCAAAACCCAACATGTGGACCCAAATGTAGTCAACCCATAAAATCAGTTCCCCAATTTACATTTTATCGAGAAGGCAGTTGCTGGCTCATTATGTTGGCCATTTTTATTGGCTTCCAAAGATTTGCAGCTCGGACCCAACTCTCGGAATCGAACCTTAAAACAGGAACCGCACACGCATCCTCTTCTTGTGCTGATTTCATCAGAAAATACATTTCGTTACCTGGACTTTTTATGGTCCCCCGTCCCCTGCGTTGGGGGTGTGGCAATGTGTTGTGGCAATTTTCATATATCTAAACAGAAGGAAAGTTTCCCGCTTCCTGCTTATCTGGCCGCAAATGGTTGATGCCATCTTAAGCGGCAGCAGACTCAGCCGATATTTGATTTTTTACGACTTTCACCCCACACAGAATCCTTTTGGTTGCGATTTACTTTCGCTTAAAATAACAATTTCAAATTGGTTTTACAGCCTCGGGGTTGGATTTTCTCCTCTCGTTCTGTGTTTATGTCGCCTCGCATTTTGATCGCTTTGCATAAGCGCCTTTCAGCAATTTGCTTTGCCTCTGACCATTTGCTATATGCGGCTTAAAGTGGCCCTCCTCGCCCCCTTTACCGCTCCAGAGTCAAGTGCATTAGATCCGGAAAAGCTGCACTCGAAGGGGTGAAAGGCGGTGACTTTATTTTGGTAGGAGAGGAGGAGAGAAAGCGAACTTTTGTGCACCAGACAATAATTGAAAATGCCCTCTCTGCTGGTGTACGTGTGTGTGTGCGTGTTGGCCGAATTTGTTGGCCCAACTTTGTGCGCCGGCATTAAATTTATGTTAATTGAAATTTATGTGCGCTGGCCACAGCTCAAGCTCAAACAAACAAAATTTGAAAAAAGAAGGGCCATGGAAAATGGCAAACTTTTCCTGACATTGGCATCCAGCCTGGTTAGCTAGTCTAGCATTAAAGGGCCAAAAAATAAATTCAATTCGCAATTCTCTCTGCTTCAGCATTACATAATTTGATTGTCATTCGTTGTGAAATATAAATCACATTCAAATTAAATTTCCTCTGTTCTGGCCAATGGCAATTTGTGACAAATACAATCCCTTTCTGCTACAATTTATTTGTTCAGTTTTGCTATTTGTACATATTCTGCAATTTAAATTATATATAGAACTAACTAAAATGATTTACACATTTCGGTTACAATGTATTTATTAATTTAGCGTTGTGCCATTTGCAATTTCGTACTGAACGGTGCTTACGGAATTCAGAATGGTACAGAAGAAGAAATCCAAGACAAAAGCGCAGCCGCAAACTTGATGATCACTCATTATCTGATTTCTAATGGGTTGTGCCCTTAACTGTAAGTCAAAGCAGGTTTGCTGCAATGGAGGGGATATAGAAAATTAATAAAATATTCATAAAACACCCACCATCTTCTTGATTTCGTAATAAAATTTCTCCTCCAGTTCATTGTAGTTGGGTTGGTTTAAATTGACGATCAAGAGCTGCAAGTTCAGGAAGTTCAGCATCTGCTGCAACCGATCGTTGCATAGTCCAACGAATAGAATCCTCAACAAGGGCGCCAATCCTGGGCCCAGGTGTTTCCAGAATATAAAACCCCACTTTTCAACTAAATTCAGGTGGTGACTAAACAAAATGCAGCCGATGATGGAAGACCAATGGACCACTAGCTCTACAATGTTGGAGAAAAGCATGCTGGCCACTGGAAGCCACAGAACTTTGATGTCCTGGTGTCCGTTGCTGATTTTGGCATACAATCGATATAGCTGGATAAGCTGCAGTCGTTGCGTTCTACTCGGTGTTTGATTCTGCAAGTAGCTCTAAAACAAAGTAATTACTTTCATTTAAAGGAAACATTTGAAAATAAACATTATTATTTAATAAGAAAAAGGAATAAAATCATTAAAAAGGGAATTACCTCCAAAAAGCGATTAAAAGCAGCAATACAAGAAAGCAGCAGGAACTGATAGGCCACATATACGTTATAAAACAACTCTAGGAGCAGGATGTTTAACAACGATATCACATAACTGTAACTAAAAATCTGCAGTAGAGTGAAGACCAACTGAAGTATGTAGAGGATCAGCAGGGGCAGATCATCTAAGGTGTGTGGTTCAAAAGTGTCAGCCACCAGAGTTACCACAAGGATCACATCGTTCACAGCGGTTACAAAGAATCGATTCCAGGATAAGCTGCTTAGCCAGGAATATAGACGAGCCGTATTCCAAAGCAATAGTTGCACTGCAATCGCACCCTCTAGGTTATAAAGAAGGTCATTTATATCTTGTGGACTACCGTCCCTTAGTGGAATCAACGGAAGAATCGCAGCCAGTAAACTTTCAAAAAGGAAATTATTTAGGAACATGGCAAATATCTTGAGGCACAGAGCAATCCGTTTGGTCCAAATGTTTCGAGGTATAATAACCATTTTTCCCTTCTTCGGATCGTACTTCATCTGCCCAACCACACAGCCGCGATAAAAAATATATGAGAACCAGCAAATGACGAAAACAGACCATCGCAGAACTCGCGCTTTCCACTTATTAGCGGAATTTCTATGAGTGCACCCGTGTCCTTCCTCTGGCATTATAAAGACCTCTGAATGAGTCCCATACTTCCGCTCTTTACATAAGTGGTTTTATGAAGGCTAAAATGGTAGGGGAACTGTAAGTGATGAATATGTAATTTACTCAAACTCCATTGAAATCATTATGCTTATATGGTTATGCAACCAATTACATAAAACCATAAACATGAAAAACTAATATTTTCTCATTTCTTCGTTTTTGTATCAGCTGTAAATAAAACCAGCACTTACTTGACTACTTATTAATATCCAAAAATCATCCGATACCATAATTCAGAATATAGAGTCACTTTACCATGTTATGAGAGCGGACGGCCAGCCATTCCATAATAGATTCGAGTGACTGAGATAACTTTATGACGTTCAATCCGAGCGGGTCCCGAACAATTTGAAATTGGCGGCTCTCAAACTTAAAGAAAACAAGAGAGAACTCTATAGTCGGGTTGGTGTCCCGACTATCTAATACCCGTCACTCAGCTAAAGGGAGCGCGAACGCTGTGCTCGGGTTCGTGTCCCGACTATCTAATTTTCGAACCTTAGCTAAAGGGAGTGCGAGGGAGAAAGATGTATACCGTTTTTTTGATTGCGTATAACTTTTTAATAAATCCGATTTAAAAAATGTCTTCTACATTTCGATAGGTATAAATATACACAACAAAATTTTTACTTCTCGGAAATATTTAAAGACAAGGGCGCAGGACACATTTTAAAATCGTTAGTGGTCGATTGTGGGCGTTAGAGGGGGCGTGGCGCTCGGCTGAAATTAACTTGCGCTGGAAAATCTCAACCTTCTAGCTTTTGTAGTTTCCGAGATCTCAGCGTTCATACGGACGGACAGACGGACATGGCTAGATCGACTCGGCTAGTAACCCTGATCAAGAATATATATACTTTATGGGGTCGGAAACGCTTCCTTCTAGCTGTTAAATAGTTTTGCACGAATACAATATACCCTTTTACTTTACGAGTAACGGGTATAATAACGTCTTATTATAAATAATGGTGTCAAAGCTTTTCAATATATTTCTTCGGAAACGCTTGAAACGTTCACCTTCTCTAAACAACCAATTCTATATTCTATGTACAAGAAAACACAAGTGTATATATGCACACAAAAAAAAAATTGTCAATAAGACCCCAACCACAAAAAATTGCCAATTTTGCCAAGGATATAGGTGTGTGTCTTTGCTAACTGTGTGAATTTCTTGTTGTGAAAGTAACAATTTACTTAGTAGAATTGACTATTTTTTGTGGTTGGGGACTGATTGACAATTATAACAGTTGATTTTGCCAAGTCTTTTTAACTGAAAAAAAAATTATTTTCTGGAATATTTTTTGGCCAAATAAAAAAACCTAATCGAAAATTTGTAAATTAGGTTTTATAATATTAGATGCGAAGTACAAAATACATTTTTTTCAAATAAATCAGAAAAAAAAATCAAAAACAAAATGGCGGCTCTGCAGCATTTCTTCGTTAACACAAAAAAATTGTCAAAAAGACCACAACCACAAATAATTGTCAATTTTGTCTAGGATATAGGTGTGTCTTTGCTAATACTTACTAGTACTTGTTGTTGTGAAAGTAACTATTTACTTAGTAGAATTGACTATTTTTTGTGGTTGGGGACTGATTGACAATTATAACAGTTGATTTTGCCAATTTTTTTTTGTATGTAGGCCTTTTTTTTGAAGGGGGTCCATGGCCGGACAGCTAACGTCCTTAATTTTTGATCTGGAACCAAAAATCAAGTTTGGTTAGTTTCTATACATTAACAGCTTTCGATACTCGAAGGGTTTTTGCGATATATTCATTTTTTGCAAAAAGGTAAGTGATTGAAAAAACGTTAACATTATACAAAATCCTACGAGGATCGATAGATAAAGGTATTTTGAATATTCTGTCAAAATTTCAAATCGATCGGTTTAGATTTGTTCGAGTTATGTGTCCGGCAGTCTCAAAAAAAGTGGTTTCGAGAAAAACGCGTTTAAAGTTTGCCCGAGAGGCGTCTTCGCAGAACGGAAAATTTCGACATTTAGACACTTTTGCCGGACTCTATCTTAGGTACAAAATTTAACTGAGATCGTTCCATTCAAAAAATCATAAAAAATACAAGGAAAAATATTTTGAAATATTTTTTTTTGCAGTTATTATTAATTTTGATTGGAGAAAAATTTTGCATCAAAACATTTTTGTTTTAAGCCCCAGGAAAAAAGTTGAAAATTGTATTTTCGCAAAATTTGCTCACTTTTCAAAGGGGTCTTAATGGGTTAAGAACATTTTTGTATGTGACGACTCATTTTTGGAGTTTAGGCGCACAATTACTTTTATGTTCCTATAAACTAAGCCTAGATTTAAGTCCACTGAAGGATAAATTAGTTAAGTTCAAAACCCAACACTCTGTCTTATTTATTAAGCGATAGGGCGATAGTTAGCTAGGGTCACACTAGCTGCAAGTTCATCGATTACCAATCGATTAGTCGTGAACACTGTTAACTATCATCGGAACAGTGTTCACACACCCCTGTCACATATCGAATGGAACAATCGCCGATCGAATAGACCAATTGGCTCTGATAGAAGTTAGGAACCACGCGGAGCGAGAGAGAAAGGCTCTCTTGTGCTTCCGATCGTGCCAGCGAACAGACGTGTGCTCCGGGTAAGACTCTTGTAATAAGTATTCTCAACGGCAGAACGGGCAGTTTTAGGGACACAGAAGACCCGCGATACCTGATCAAAACTTAATAAATTAACCCAGTGTACTGATGCTAAAGTGAAATTCTCCCGTGTTTGTATTTATTGCCCCCACCGATCACTAACCGTAGTTCTGCATTACCGGCGGCCATTCCCTGTTAAGCAACTAACCGTAGTTTTTGCATTATCGGTGGCCATTCCCTGGTAAGCAACTAACCGTAGTTTTGCATTATCGGCGGCCATTCCCTGGTAAGCAACTAACCGTAGTTCTGCACTAGTAGTGGTTATTCCCTGGCCAGTTACTAACTTTAGAGTGCACTGCCGGTGGCCACCCCCGGAAAGTCAGTTTCCCCAGCGCGCCTCCCCTCTTGACAAATAACCGATCGTAGTTTGCACGGACAGTGGTTATTCCCTGGCCGGCGGCGTCCCAGTAACCTAGGAATTAACTAATTGTAGTCCTCCATAGCCGGTGGTCATTCCCCGAGAAGCGACTAACTTTAGGGTGTGCGGGCAGTGGTTGCTCCCTGGCCAGCCGCCGACTGTTACGTGCGCTGCCGGGTGACATCCCTGGTTGGTTCCCGTTCCTCATCCTACGCTACCGGCGGACATTCCCCGGTAGATGGTAATCCCAGGTTTCGCCGACCAAATTTCGAGAGTCATTTCCTTCTGCTATTATCCAGCCACAGGTTCCCCTACCTTTTCTTTTTTACAAATTTCTTGTAAAGTTCCCTAGACCCGGCTGAATGCAACCCTGGACTAAGAAATTCGTTATATGTGTAATTTAAACGGAATTGCAGTGCTCTTTCTATAGGTGCGGAAAGTTTATATTAAAAGTTTAAAATGTGAGTACACTTAACATTCAAATCTGTCAAAATAATTATGCCGACTAGTGTATGTTAAAGAATTTTGTTAACGAAAAAAAAATTTCGATTTTTTCAAAATTTTAGTCAGATGTCCCCTTAAAACAAAAGAAAATATTTCTTAAAACAGGAAATGTAATTCTTGTTTTCAAGGTGGTTTCTTTCTTTAAATTTGTTTTAAATGAGAAAAAATATTTCCGAGAAGATTATAGCCAACTCATGTTAGCTTATGTGCAGCTGATGTGCATATATATATATATAAACTTCTATAGAAGTTTCGACGCTACCCAGCGGCGAACATGTGAATGGGGTCTGGAGAAAAAATGCATTACAAGTGTAGACATTGTAATCGATTACGATCGCTGTTTTTCGACAGTGAAGTTGTAATCAGAGCTCCTATGACTTCGTATTTTTGTTCGTTTACGATTTCCTTTTGTCAAAAATCACAAACACACCTAAAAATTATTTCTATGTGTTCGTTTTTCGTTTCCCCTCCGCCACGGTTCCCAGCGGCGAAAATTGCCATTACAAAATGGATTACGAATGCATTACTTCTCCTCCAGTAATAGGGAAACAATGGATTACAACGTGGATTACTTTGCCATAGGCATGGCCGCCTTGTAATGTGGTCGGGACACAATTTGCATTACTAGTAATGGGAAAAGTATGCTGGGGCCGAGTCACCTTCGGGTCTCCGTTACGAATTCACTATACTTTCCCAAAATTGTAATGCAAAATGTAGACAGACTAGAGAAAATTCAACATACATTTTGAAAAACGTATGCTGAGTTGTAATGCTGTTCATTTATGAAAACTAAAAATATTTTTTCCTCATGTAGGAAGTGAACATGGGTATTATTGTATAATGGATGGAAAGGCTAACCGCTCGGCCATTGTCTGTGCTTCTTTTAGTTCGTTAAACTATACTTAGAATGCATGCTGTTATTATTAAAGTTCCAAAGCTCAACCGTGACGGAGGGGAAACGAAAAACGAACACATAGGAAATAATTTTTAGGTGTGTTTGTGATTTTTGACAAAAGGAAATCGTAAACGAACAAAAATACGAAGTCATAGGAGCTCTGATTACAACTTCACTGTCGAAAAACAGCGATCGTAATCGATTACAATGTCTACACTTGTAATGCATTTTTTCTCCAGACCCCATTCACATGTTCGCAGCTGGGTTGAGCTTCGGAACTTTAATAATAACAGCATGCATTCTAAGTATAGTTTAACGAACTAAAAGAAGCACAGACAATGGCCGAGCGGTTAGCCTTTCCATCCATTATACAATAATACCCATGTTCACTTCCTACATGAGGAAAAAATATTTTTTGTTTTCATAAATGAACAGCATTACAACTCAGCATACGTTTTTCAAAATGTATGTTGAATTTTCTCTAGTCTGTCTACATTTTGCATTACAATTTTGGGAAAGTATAGTGAATTCGTAACGGAGACCCGAAGGTGACTCGGCCCCAGCATACTTTTCCCATTACTAGTAATGCAAATTGTGTCCCGACCACATTACAAGGCGGCCATGCCTATGGCAAAGTAATCCACGTTGTAATCAATTGTTTCCCTATTACTGGAGGAGAAGTAATGCATTCGTAATCCATTTTGTAATGGCAATTTTCGCCGCTCGGTAAGCTCAAAACCTCTTCTCCGGCTGATGAGTTAGTTGGGCTGCCCTTTCAAATTTCGCCAATCTCATTTCAAATCAAATTTTGAAATTTTTGTAACTGGACCGTTACGTACTGGTACCAGAACCGGAACCTAAACCTAAATGCACTCGACGAATTGAAGTTCATGGTCGAAGGCGTCGTCTTGATATTCTCCAGAATCCCCCTTAGCTTGTTAATCTTCTCCAGGGTTTTGGTTGGCGTCCTGACCTGGTGCCTGGCCACAAGGCCTTGAGTTGGCATTGCCAACGCGGAAAGTGATCTTTTTAGCTGGACAACCAAGAACTCGTTAAAGGTTATATTGTCCCTTGCGAAGATTTAAAGAACTTCTGAATTTGTGAGAGGGGCGGTTTATAAAGCAAAAAGTACACTTTCCCTAGGGACACGTCCACTTTATTCAACACGTATATTCAGAATGTCTAACATTATAGAAAATGTTATCATAAATGTTAGCCCTATACTAATTATTGTGAGTTTATCCGGTGTAAGATCCTCAGCCTAATAAATAATCTATTTGTTATTTTTACATTTTAAACGATTATTTAGTTTTTTGTTAGCCTCCACGAAAACCGCTGCCACTTGAAATTTCGTACTGAACGCAGCTTACGGAATTCAGAATGGTACAGAAGAAGAAATCCAAGACGAAAGCACAGCCGCAAACTTGATGATCACTCATTATCTGGTTTCTTATGGGTTGTGCCCTTAACTGTACATCAAAGCAGGTTTGCTGCAATGGAGGGGATATAGAAAATTAATAAAATATTCTTAAAACGCTCACCAGCTTCTTGATTTCGTAACAAAATGTCTCCTCCAGTTCATTGGGTTGGTTTAAATTGACGATCAAGAGCTGCAAGTTCAGGAAGTTCAACATCTGCTGCAACCGATCGTTGCATAGTCCAACGAATAGAATCCTCAACAAGGGCGCCAGTCCTGGGCCCAGGTGTTTCCAGAATATAAAACCCCACTTTTCAACTAAATTCAGTTGGTGACTAAACAAAATGCAGCCGATGATGGAAGACCAATGGACCACTAGCTCTACAATGTTGGAGAAAAGCATGCTGGCCACTGGAAGCCACAGAACTTTGATGTCCTGGTGTCCGTTGCTGATTTTGGCATACAATCGAAATAACCGAATGAGCTTCAGTCGTTGCCTTCTACTCGGTGTTTGCTCCTGCAAGTAGCTCTAAAGCAAAGTAATAACTTTCATTTAAAGGAAAAATCTTGGCCCTGAGAATGAATCGTTCTTAAATTGATTAGGAATATAAATAACACTAGTTTACAAAATAATATTCTTGGAGAGCTCCAAAGCAATTGTTGGCAAATTCTGTTAGTGTTCGACCCCCAAATCACGAAAATACCACTAATTTTTTTTTCGATGGCACAGTTTTTTTTTAAAGATTTTTTAAAGTTAAAAAAGGTAAAATATCGGACTTTTTCGAATTTCTTCTTATATCTCGGCAAATATCCACCCAATTGGGCCAGTTTTTGTTTCATTAAAAAGTCAATAGATCAGAGATCAGATCAGATATGATTGGATAAGTAATGGCAGCGCAGCAGCTCGACAAAGATGAAAAATGTGTTTTTTGGTCCTCTGTAAGTCGGCTGTATGTATCGTAAAAACTCGAAATAAATCCGTTGAAAAATTATAATGGGTACAAACTTAATTTAATTTTTAAAAATTCCTTAAAAAATATAAAATTGCTTGCGTTATGACTGTGAGTATTTTTAATAAGTAATATCCATTTGAATAAATCATTCTTATAAAATATCCATCAACCGAAAAAAGTTGAAAAATCCGAACTTTAAAAATCCACCATAAATCCAATTTTTTATGAATTTGGGCCATACTCGGCTTGTTTTGGTATTTTCGTGATTTGGGGGTCGAACACTAACAGAATTTGCCATCAATTGCCTTGGAGCAGTTTGGCTGTAAACTAGTGTAATTAAGTCAAAAAAAGGAGTGGTTCAAATACCAGAGGCTTTATGATGCCATACCTTCAAGAAGCAATTGAAAGCAGCGATACAAGAAAGCAGCAGTAACTGATAGGCCACATATACGTTGTAAAACAACTCCAGCAGCAGGATGTTTAACACCGATATCACGTAAGTGTAACTAAAAATCTGCAGCAGAGTTAAATGCAACTGAAGTATGTAAAGGATCAGTAGAGGGAGATACTCTAAGAAGAGTGGTCCAAAAATGTCATCCACCAGAATTACTACGTGGATCACATCGTTCACAGCAGCCACAAAGGATCGATTCCAGGACAAGCTGCTCAGCCACAAATATAGACGAGAAGTATTCCAAAGCGATAATTGCAATGCAATCGCAAGCACCAGCTTATTAAAAAGTTGACTTATATATCGCAGACTTTTGTCTCTTGCAGTGAAAGGTCTAACAGCCGAAAATATAGTTTCAATCAAGAACAAGTCTAGGGAAAGTCCGAACATCTTTATGCACAAAGCAATCCGTTTGGTCCAAATATTTCGATGTTGTATTATCATTTTTGCTTTCTTCGGATCGTACTTAATCTGCCCAACAACACAGCCGCGATAAAAAATATATGAGAACCAGCAAATGGCGAGAACTGACCATCGTTGAATTCGCGACTGCCACCTTTTACTGGTATTTCTCTGAGTGCACCCGTCTACCTCTTCTGACATTATGGAGCCCACTGAATGAGTTACATGTTCTCGGTTTTAATATAAGTGCTTTCATAAAGGCTAAAACGGAAGGGGAACTATAACTAATGACCATCTAATTTACTCAAACTACATTGAAATCATGTGCATTATGCGGTTTTCTAAGTAATTAAAAAAAACCATAAACATGAAAAATGAATATTTACTTCTTTATTGTATCAGCTGTAAATAGAACAAGCATTTTCTTGACTACATATTTTTATCAAAAAATAAACAAATAAATCTATATGAGAAGTCAGTTTCAGTTTACCAAGATATGTGTCCAGTGAACAACTTTTCAGAAAGCAAAACCATATAAAACTCCTAAAAGTATTCCATGTCAAATTGAATAAGGAATATCGAATGTGTGATAATAGATCCACACATGGCAAAGGTAGAGCTGCGAGTGACAGAGAATAATTTCATGACGTTCATTTCGAACGGGCTCCGTACAAGCTGAAGCTGGAGGCTCTCAAACTGAAAGAATATAATCTCGGTTATAAAAAAACGTAAAAAAACTTATTGCATCTCACAGATTCCTCGAGTCGAACATCCAACCTAGAAGCAAACAATGTTGCCTCCTCCAATAGACGTCTCATCTCCTTGTGATCATCCAAAACAAACAGCATTATGGAAAGATTAAGCAGGGCATCTAAATAGTAGAAGAAGTTCCAAGTGTATGCAAGGATAACAGTTTTAAGTGTCAAATTCAGAGTCTCGTGTCCATACTTAAAGAGACTGTAGGTCAGATACGTGCCGACCACCGAAGATATGTAGTATCCACTGTATACCATAACCCCCTGGAGCCCAAATACCTTTCCCAACTGGGTCACAATCGACTGTAGTTTGCTTTGTACTTTGGCAACTTCTTCCAACTGATCGGAAAGATAGCAACATCTGGTCATAAAAGCACCTCTTCGCTGTGGATGATTGCTGAGCATCTCGGTCTCTTTAATTACTTTTCGGAGCTCAGTGTTCATAAACCGATATTGGGCCCGGGCAAACAGCATTACCAGATAATGCTGCGAAACTGCGAGGTTAAGAATAGTCGAGGTCCAGAACTGCAAAACCAGGCCCAACGTTTGCGATGTGTTCATACCACCCATCACATCTAGGGCCAGTGCGACATGGAAGAGGTCAGTCGCAAGACTGGCGAAGATCTTTATAACAAACTCGCAGCGGGACCATCTACCCGCTTGGGGATTGGCCAGAAACAGGTGGAGCACGTTTCCTACAAGGTCCATCAGCTGATTTCGATGGCGCCATCTGCTCAGCAGCGTAGAAAAACCTGAAAAAAGTGTTACCCAATTATGCTTATTAAATTTGTATGTTTTAATATTATTTCTTAAAAGTAAACTTACCTGCAATTATCCTCAGACTGGACATAGATACGATAACATATATATGCAGCTTATTTTCATTTCCAAATAGCACTTCTAAATTGATTTGTCCGGTCCAACAGTAAATGTGTGTACCAAATATAGTTAAATTAATCACTACGGCATAGAAAGTAGCTACCCAACTAGAGAAGACACGCCCTGATTTCCAGTCGTACTCAAAATTGCTCAAGCCGATCAACCGACTGTAAAAGTATACTGCCAGCAGCAATAAACCGACCCAGTCGACCATTTCGAAAAACTGTTGGTGGCCTAGCTGCTTCTATGCTAAAAAGGGTAATTTATTTATGGTGATGACAGAGATTTTTCTAGTAGATTTCATATTTAATTATACCCGTTACTCATAGAGTAATAGTTGTATATTGTATTCCTGAAAAAGTATGTAACATGAAGAAGGAAGCGTTCTATATATGTTTTTGATCAGGATCGCTAGCCGAGTCGATCTAAGCTAAGATATCAGAAACTACAAAAGCTAGAAGGTTGGGAATAATCACAAATGTTATTGGGCTTCCTACGCACCGCTTGTTTGTTTTATCCGAGTGGTACGGCCACTCGTACCAGACATTTGCTTTAAAGGATTTTTAAATAAGTCTGGCGCCCACATCTTTTGTAAATGTGATTTTGTAAATGTGATTATGCCATTTTGTCGTGTTTATTTATACCTATCGAACTGTTGAAGAAAATTTTTAAAATGGACAATGCTTTAAAATGCAATGACCAAAAAATTAAACAGCCACTAGATGGAGCCAGTTGTTTTGACGGCTGCATATCTCCATCTCCCTCGCACTACTTTTAGCTGACTAACGGGTATCTGATAGTCGAATTACTCGACTATAGCGTTCTCTCTTGTTTATTTTTTGATTTGAATGGTAATTTTGTGAAGAGCCTGGCAATCATTCATCAAAACTCATTACAACACCAATTACTTCATACAGAGGAACAAAAATCGATTTTCATATTTAAGAGCCCAATGAAAGCTACTGAAAGCTTCGAGATAAAAATTAGGGAACTAGGTACTACTTCAAATGACTTATAAATTATATGTTATAATTATATTGAAAATTCTTTGTAACTTAAAAAGGTTTTTAGAAAACAATTAAGAACCACAATTATCTTGGTCTTTCATACTGGGCAGTTTATTGAATGGAAAATACTTTTCAGAAGTTCTCCATGTCGTATTGAATTAGGAAGATGGAATGTGTTATCAGATTTCCAAACATGGTCATGGTAGAACCTCGGGTGACGTCGTATAAATGCATTAAATCAATTTTTAAAGGATTTCGAATCAGCTGCAGCTGGAGGCTCTCAAACTAGGGAGGAGAAAATAATACACATGCAATATCGTAATGCACCAGGGTGTTTATAACGTACGGCTTCTTCGAGTCGCACATCCAAGCCGGGTGCAAATAGGGTTCGCTGCTCCAGTAGACGGCCCATATCCTTGTGATCATCCTGGACATGCAGCATGACGGACAGATTAAGCATACCATCGAGGTAGTAGAAGAAGCTCCATACGATGGACAGGATCACAATAGTCAGCGTCATCTGCATGTTCTGGTAGCCAATTTTAAGGATGCTATAGGTGAGGTAGGAGGTGGACACCGAGGACATGTAGTATCCCATATAGACCAGGGCGCCCTGAATGCCGAATACTTCCTCCAACTGGTTCACTATTTTTTGCAGCTGACTCTGGAGCTTGGCTATGTTGTCCAGCTGATCTGCCAAGAAACAACACCTAGTCATGAAAACCCCCTGCCGTCGAGGATTCCAACTTAACTCCTTGGACTCCTCGATCACCTGCTGCAGTTCAGCGTTGAGCAGCTTATACTGCGTCCGAACGAAAAGCATTATAAGATAATGCTGCGATACGGCCAAATTGAGGATGGCCGACATCCAGAACTGCAAGCCCATTCCCAAGTAGAATTGCGAGTCCACGCGGCCTATTGCGTCCAGCACGAAGGCCATTTGGAGGAGATCAGTCACAGATCCAGAGAGAAACTTGGCGAGAATGCCCCAGCGGGACAGCCTCTTCACCTGGGGCCTGGCAATAAATACCCGAAGCACCTTCCTCGTCAAGTCCATCATCTTGCAGCGCTGGTACCATCTGTGAATCAAGGTAAATAGACCTGAAAATTTGAGAAACCCTTTTATTCGACTCTTGAGTTAAGTTTTTAAGATATTTTTTGCTACCTATACCAATTCTCAGGCCTGACATAAGGACGACAACATATTCATGCAGCTTGTTTGCCTTTCCGAAGCCCAAATTAATTATATTCGTATGACCGGTCCAGTGATAAGTATATAGAATACAAACAAGGGAGTTAATCGCGACAGCATAGAATGTACTTCTTTTGGCAGTAAAGACACGACCCGTTTGCCAGTTGAACTCAAAGTTACTAACTCCGATGAGGTGACCATAATAGTAGACCGCCCCCAATATCAAACTCTCCACGTCGACCATTTCCGTGAACTGAAAGTGTCCTCTATACTTTGTTTTTCCCGAATGCGGAATTATATTGTTACTGAAGCTAATGTGCTGATTCCGGGAAATGATGAGATGGATGAGATTGGAAAAGGAGTTACACCTACATTGTAATAAAGTGAATTGAAGTTAGTTTCGTTCATTACGTTTAATGTGCCTCCATTCCATTTAAAAATACTCCATGTCAAATTGAATAAGAAATATTGAATTGGCTATAACAGATCCAATCATGGCCGCAGTTGAGCTTCGAGTGATGTCAAAAATTCCCATGACATCCATTTTCAATGGGTTTCGAACCAGCTGCAACTGTAGACTTTCAAACTATAGGGAAATTACTCAATTAAAACATTGATTGCTAAGCTGAACATATCTTACGGATTCCTCCAAGCGAACGTCCAATCGAGACGCAAACTCTATTCTCTCCTCTAGCAGACGCAGCATTTCCTTGTGGTGATCCCACATATAGAGCATATTGAAACAATTCAACGTGGCATCGAGATAGTAGAAGAAGCTCCAAAAGGTGGCCAGGATCATGGTCTTAGCCGACATATGCAACGCTTCCGGGCCATATTTGTGTATGCTGTAGGTCAGATAATATGCACCCACCGATGATATGTAGTATCCGGCATACGACATCAGACCCTGAATGCCGAACACCTCTCCCACCTGGTTCAAAATCATCTGCAGCTGGCTCTGGGCTTTCGCTATATCCTCCAACTGATCCGAAAGATAGCAACATCGGGTCATGAAAGCACCCCCACGCCTCTGGAGGCAGCTCAACCTTCGGCTTTCTTCGACCACCTGTCGCAGCTTTATATTTACTATCTTATATTGCGCCCGAACGAAAAGCATTACAAAATAATGCTGCGCTATGGCCAAATTCAGAGTGAACGAAATGCAGGTGTGCAGACTCACACCTATAATTTCTTCGGAGCTTAGACGGTTCATTGCACCAATGGAGAGAAGCAGTTGAAGAAGATCTGTTCCAGAGCTACTGAAGACTTTCAGTAAAATTCCCCAGCGAGTCATTTTCTTCACTTGGGGATTGGCCTTATACAGACGAACTATGTCTCTGACCAGGTGCATCGTCTGGCTGCGCTGGAGCCATCGGTTAAGCACCGTTACAAGTCCTTAAAAAAATATGATTTAGAGGTGTAAAAATTATATTTCAATTTATTTTAGCTTGGCTGTACCTTCAATGATTCTCAGACCGGACATGACGATGATAACATATTCATGCAGCTTGTTGGCGCTTTCAAACACCAAATTGGTCTTACTTTTTCCGGTCCAATAAATAACGAGGGCGGTCGAAATCCCGGCATTAATCGTGATGGCATACAGAGTAATTGGCAAAGAAGTGAATACATGACCTGTACGCCAATCGTATACAAAGTTGCTTAGCCCTATGAAATGGCAGTAAAAGTAGATTGCCGTGAGCAACACACCGACCCAGTCGAACATTTCGAAAAACTAAAATGGGACATTCTGCGTATGGTAATTAGTGGAAGTCGATGACAACGTTGAATTGAATCCACCAGATAAATGAAGTAAAGATTTCGAATACGATAAATCATATCATACACGGAAAACATTTTCCTTGGATGAAAACTAAATTAATTAGTTTATTATACCCTAGCAGAGGGTAAATACGCTCGAAGATCATTCCTTTTAAATTACAAATTACAAAATGTTAAATTTCCTTTCGTTAATTTTTCTATCCTTCCTATGGCGGTTATAAAATGTAGTCGTCCGATTATTGTTAAATTTAATTCGAAATTCTGAAATAATAAAAAAGAGTCATATGCCAGAGTTGTACACACAAAAAAAATTGTTTGGTAAAATTGACCAAAAAAGATAGTTACGTAACTATTAAAATAGTTACATGTATTTTGTTTTTGCTTTGGTTTGTGTCTTTGCTAATTGTGTGTATTTTGTTGTTGTGAAATGACTATTTACTTAGTAGAATTGACAATTTTGCTGGTTGGGACCTGTTTGACAATTATTACAGTTGATTTTGCCAAGTTTTTTTTTTGTGTGTAGAGAATACAATTTCTCATTAATTTTCCGATCGTTACTACCTATAAGAGCTATAGGATATAGAAAGACTTTCGAGAAAGTTTTATATCGATAGCTTAAAACTGAGAGACTAATTTGCTTCGAAACGGGCAGAAGGACATCGCTAGATCGACTCGTTGAGTGATGCCGATCAAGAATATATATAAGGTGAGAAACGTCTCCTTCCCTGCCTTGCAAGCGTATAAAATGCATTACACACAAAAAAATTTGCTTGGTAAAATTGACCAACAAAGATAGTTACGTAACTATTAAAATAGTTACGTGTATTTTGTTTTTGCTTAGGGTTTGTGTCTTCGCTAATTGTGTGTATTTTGTTGTTGTGAAATGACAATTTACTTAGTAGAATTGACAATTTTGCTGGTTGGGGCCTGTTTGACAATTATTACAGTTGATTTTACCAAGTTTTTTTTTTGTGTGTAGTTTTCAAAATTTTATTTTTTCAATGCGCACAAAATTGTTCAATATTGAAAGAAAGCTGGTTAAATAGCCCATCGATTATATAAGAAATAATTCATTTTACATCCCTGACTGAATCATAAATTGAAATTGAAATGGTTTGTATAGAAACGATAGACATAACTGTAAGAAGGACAAATTAAACGAAAAATGGTTTAATTTATGGTATTCATGCCATGTTTAAAAGCTCATATTATAAAATTATTAAACTTACAAAATATCAAAAATTTTCTAGGTCACATTGAATAAGTAATATTGTGTGCATTATAATGGAGCCACCCACCGGGAAAATTCCTCTGGAAAATAACATATTTTCAAGAGGTTTCTCCATAGAAGCGGAAGGGACTAAACCTCATTCACCCCTTACATTTCTTCCATCTCTGGTTTCAAAATACACGGGGGTGACACAAAAAGTAAGGGGGAAATGAGGTTTCTATCTGGATCTCTGGCAGAAGAATGCAGGACAAAATCCACTGGTTTTTCGACTTCCCGCATTATAGATTTTCCACACGTACCCAGTTATGGTTTTCCTCCACTTGCAATATCTGTTTTTCTACACCCTCCCAGTTTTGGTTTTTCCAGACCCTCGCAGTTTTGGTTTTGCACTGCTTTGCAGTATCTGATTTTCCACAATAAAAATCATGTTTTTTGTAATATTTGTTTGTGTATTTATTAATAATATTTACAATCGAAGCATTGGAACTACAATTTTTTAATGCCTGAAGAATTCCCGGGTTTTGCTTGGCCGAATGCAGTACTTTGATATCCATTTCTTGTCTGTCTTCTGAAAATATCAAACATAATTTAGATATGAATGTAAGACCAGGAATAATAATAAGAGTAATTACCATTATTAGGTCTCCGCGCAAAATTAAAGGATCTCTCCAGAAATTATGCTTGGTTTGCCATGGCCGATCATTTACTATCTGTTCAGTTGTTTTATGTCGGGTATCTATATCAAAAACTATGAGAAGAATAAATAAAATATGACAAACGCAGGCGCAACACTTCTGGTCCCAAGAAGTCTCAGTCGGCCTGGCTGAAATAAATGTTATATTTTGATTAAGTTAAACAACTAAGTTAGTACTGAAGTACTATTTATACAACCATTTAATGAACACCTCACACCATTTACCACTGGTAAAGATTAAAAACATTTCAAGTGTCACTGAAATGCAGAATTTGTGTTGAAGATAGCATCCGGAGGCGTATATTTATTAATGGCGAAAATATCTGTGATACTAACCTTTGTAACGCTGAAATAAAGGTTATAAAAAGACAAAATTCATTTTATCACTCACCTTTTTATTGTTTTTTAGATTAAAATTAACTATTTTCACTTTTTTTTCACTTTTTCCAACAAATTTAAAAATGATGTGACCCTGCATTATATTCTTGATAATACCATACAAAATGCAGATAAATGTGCGGTAATTTTCTTTGTAAAGTTGGGTCACACTTTGGCGCCGAATAAATATTTAAACAATACTTTTCAGGGACCGTAATCATTAAAGGTTACGTATATTATAGGTATATTAGGCATTTTTCGTGTTATCAATACCACCAACACGAATTTTTATATTTTAACAACAGTTAAAAATGGCTTAAACCACGATCTGACGATCAATTTATTTTATTTCACAGAAAATGTTTAAAAATGTAAAAAACAACAATAGTTTTCTTTGTAATTTAATGTAATTCCTTGATAAATGTGATCAAATATTTTAATCGTCTTACCGTGGCTTTTCTCTATAATTTGGTTGAATAATGTTATATAGTTTAATTTTTTTGATTAACAATTTTTAATATTTATTCTACGACTTTTAAAATTACTAAAAATTAAAACTAAATGTGAGAACAAGTCTTTTGGTTTTGGTGTAAATCATAGGACTTTTGAATATTATAAGTTGGTGATTTTTTTATTAAAAAATATTATAATCGTAGTGCCACAGAAATCACACAGCGCATAAATGGCCTGATATTGATGCTACTCAGAAACCCACCCTCATTTAGCGCTCAGAAATTATCTATCCCTACACCGCCGCCTGCAAAAAGGAACAGGATTTCAAGAACACAAAAACCAACCCAGCGGGAATGTGAGAAGTTGGTTTTTGTGTTCTTGAAATCCTGTTCCTTTTTGCAGGCGGCGGTGTGGGGTTAGATAATTTCTGAGCGTTAAATGGGGGTGGGTTTCTGAGTAGCATCAATATCAGGCCATTTATGCGCTGTGTGATTTCTGTGGCACTACGATTATAATATTTTTTAACAAAAAAAATCACCAACTTATAATATTAAAAAATCCTATGATTTACACCAAAACCAAAAGACTTGTTCTCACATTTAGTTTTAATTTTTAGTAATTTTAAAAGTCGTAGAAAAAATATTAATAATTGTTAATCAAAAAAATTAAACTATATAACATTATTATCATAATGTCTATAATGATAATATTAATTTATTTTACTCAACATTTTTCAAATAATAATAAGGATGAATGTGGGATTCAACCAAATTATAGAGAAAAGCCACGGTAAGACGATTAAAATATTTGATCACATTTATCAAGGAATTACATTAAATTACAAAGAAAACTATTGTTGTTTTTTACATTTTTAAACATTTTCCGTGAAATAAAATAATTTGTTCGTCAGATCGTGGCCTAAGCCATTTTTAAGTGTTGTTAAAATATAAAAATTCGTTTTGGTGGTATTGATAACACGAAAAATGCCTAATATACCTATAATATACGTAACCTTTAATGATTACGGTCCCTGAAAAGTATTGTTTAAATATTTATTCGGCGCCAAAGTGTGACCCAACTTTACAACGAAATTTACCCCACATTTATCTGCATTTTGTATGGTATTATCAAGAATATAATGCAGGGTCACATCATTTTTAAATTTGTTGGAAAAAGTGAAAAAAAGTGAAAATAGTTAATTTTAATCTAAATTATAACCTTTATTTCAGCGTTACAAAGGTTAGTATCACAGATATTTTCGCCATTAATAAATATACGCCTCCGGGTGCTATCTTCAACACAAATTCTGCATTTCAGTGACACTTGAAATGTTTTTAATCTTTACCAGTGGTAAATGGTGTGAGGTGTTCATTAAATGGTTGTATAAATAGTACTTCAGTACTAACTTAGTTGTTTAACTTAATCAAAATATTATATTTATTTCAGCCAGGCCGACTGAGACTTCTTGGGACCAGAAGTGTTGCGCCTGCGTTTGTCATATTTTATTTTTTCTTCTCATAGTTTTTGGTATAGATACCCGACATAAAACAACTGAACAGAGGGTAAATGATCGGCCATGGCAAACCAGGCATAATTTCTGGAGAGATCCTTTAATTTTGTGCGGAGACCTAATAATGGTAATTACTCTTATTATTATTCCTGGTCTTACATTCATATCTAAATTATGTTTGATATTTTCGGCCAAGCAAATCCCGGGAATGCTTCATTAAAAATTTGTAGTTCCAATGCTTCGATAATAAATACACAAACAAATATTACAAAAACACATGATTTTTATTGTGGAAAATCAGATACTGCAAAGCAGTGCAAAACCAAAACTGCGAGGGTCTGGAAAAACCAAAACTGGGAGGGTGTAGAAAAACAGATATTGCAAGTGGAGGAAAACCATAACTGGGTACGTGTGGAAAATCTATAATGCGGGAAGTCGAAAAACCAGTGGATTTTGTCCTGCATTCTTCTGCCAGAGATCCAGATAGAAACCTCATTTCCCCCTTACTTTTTGTGTCACCCCCGTGTATTTTGAAACCAGAGATGGAAGAAATGTAAGGGGTGAATGAGGTTTAGTCCCTTCCGCTTCTATGGAGAAACCTCTTGAAAATATGTTATTTTCCAGAGGAATTTTCCCGGTGGGAACTTCTCACATTCCCGCTGGGCAAACATAGCAGCTATGGAGCTTCGTGTGAGACAGAACATTCCCATGACTTCCACTTTCAAAGGGTTTCGCACCAGTTGTAGCTGGAAACTTTCCAACTAAAATGAAATGAATGTACATTGAAAAATGTAGGTAGTTTAGCATTCTTTTATCTTACAGATTCCTCGAGGCGGACATCTAAGCGAGTAGCAAACAAGGTTCTCTTCTCCAATAGATGTTTCATCCTGTTTTGATCATCATAAATTGAAAGAAAGTTCATAAAATTGAGGATGGCATTCAGATAGTAGAATATACCCCAAAGTATGGACAAAACGATTTCTTGTTGTGTCATATTCAAAATCTCTTTGCCATTTTTAAAGGCAGAGTAGGTCAGGTAGCCAAAGGATACCGAAGACATGTAGTGTTCGCTAAATACCATAACCGACTGAAGGCCAAGTAATTCTGCAAATCGCTTCAAAATCAAATCGACATCGTCCTGCAGTTTGGCAATACCTTCCAACTGATCCGATAAATAGCAACATCTAGTCATAAAAGCACCCTTTCTCTGGGGAAGGTAACTTAGCCTTTCGCTTTCTTCGATCACCTGTCTTAGTTTAGTGTTTATTACCTGATATTGCGTCCGAACGAATATGATTATCAGAAAATACTGTAATCCGGCTAGGTTTGCTATAGAAAAGCTCCACGAATGTAAACATATCCGGAAATTTACTCCAGAGCTGTGACTCATTAGTCGTAGGCCCAGTGCAATATGGAGGAGGTTGGCTGTGAAGGTGGTGAAAATTTTAATGAACATCCACCAGCGGTACGATCTTCTGAACTGCGGATTAGCCAGCGAAAGACGAAAAGCATTTCTAATAACCTGCATCAGCTGGTTGCGCTGACGCCATCTGTTAAGCAGTGTAGAAAGTGCTAAAGAAAGCTTAAAATAAATTCGATTTAAATTATTTTAGTCTCACCTGCTAATATCCCCAACCAGTTAACCATTAATAATACACTCGTGTGCAGCTTGTTTGCTCTTCCATATATCACGCTGAAATCTATTGGCCCGGTCAAACAATAAATGGAAAGAGAACAGAAAACTATATTGATCATGGCGGAATAAAGAGTACATCTCCTGGACTTAAATACACGTCCCGATGGCTTGTCGCACTCAAAATGGCTTAAGCCGATCAAGTGGCTGTAAAAGGAAACTGCCCTTAGCGACACACCGATCCAATCAACCATTTTGTAAAACTAAAATGTCCTTCGATGAGGTCACCAACGGAGTCGCTTACGAAATTGCGATGGCTGACATGAATAATGGGCGGAGATTTTTTTTGGTGAGATAAGTCCAGACTAATATTTTATACTTCTCCGTAGCGGATCTAGATTTTGTTGTGGGGGGTGATATCAGAACAATTCTTTTGTTGCATACTTCTTGAACACCAAAATTACTTTAATTTTTCAACTGGTTTTCAGGGTGACATATCACCCCGAGGATCCGTGCATGATAATTATATATTTATACCCGTTACTCGTAGAGTAAAAGGGTATATTGTATTCGTGCAAAAGTATGTAACAGCTAGAAGGAAGCGTTTCCGACCCCATAAAGTATATATATTCTTGATCAGGGTCACTAGCCGAGTCGATCTAGCCATGTCCGTCTGTCCGTCTGTATAAACGCTGAGATCTCGGAAACTACAAAAGCTAGAAGGTTGAGATTTTCTACACATACCTACGCAGCGCAAGTTTATTTCAGCCGAGCGCCACGCCCCCTCTAACGGCCACAATCGCCCACTAACGATTTTAAAGTGTGTCCTGCGCCCACATTTTTAAAGATTTTCGAGAAGTATAAATGCAATTTTGTTGTGTATATTTATACCTAACAAACATTTTTCAAATCGGACCATTCATTAAAAAGTTATACGGAATCAAAATATCTACATATACCTATCTCCATCGCACTCCCTTTAGCTGAGTTAAGAAAATTAGTCGGGACACCAACCCGACTATATAGTGCGTTCGCACTCCCTTTAGCTGAGTGACGGGTATTAAATAGTCGGGACACCAACCCGACTATAGCGTTCTCTCTTGTTTTTTTGTGATATTTGATCGGCATACAAAAATGTTTTTTAAGCTTCTTGATAGGCTTAAAAGTTTTAATATATTTGATAGAGATGGCTACTAAAACTATGCTAACTTTTGGTAAATCCCTGGCTTTAAGTCTTAAGGCAGATAATTATAATTACAATTAAAAACGAATAATATTTTTAAAGCCTGCCTTCTTAACAAAAAAATATTCCATCGATATCTAAGGCAGCTTTATGATGGTAATATTATTAGATTGGCATATACTTATGCAGTGAGTAATTGAGTTGTGCAATATATCAGATTAAATATGAAAGGATTGGACTTGTTGAAAAAATAAATACCCTTAAATTAGATAGACTTTATGCTTGATGAAGCAGAGTTCTAAAACCGCTATCAAAAATTTAAAATAGTCAAAAAACCATACTTCCAAAATACCAAAAACGTAGAAAACTTTTTTTAATGACCCTAGTGTACATCTTAAAACGTGTACGGTTGTCCATTGTTTCGCCAAGTCGTTCCCGAGATAAAGTAAATAAAATTTTGCAAAAATTGTTAACTTCTTAACTTAAAGAAGAGAGGACGCTATAGTCGATTACCTCGACTAATGAATAGTCCGATTTTAAAAATTTCTTTTACATTTCGAAAGGTATTAATTAACACTACAACATTTTATTAAAAGTTTTACGAAATTTAGAAAGATGTGGGCGCCACACACATTACAAAGTCGTTTAATGCGATTGTGGGCGTTAAAGTGGGCGTGGCGCTCGGCTGAAATAAACTTGCGCTGCGTTGGAGTCCCAAGAATATAAGTATGATGTTAGTCCCAACTTTCTAGCTTTTGTAGTTTCCGAGATCTCAGCGTTCATCCAGACAGACAGACGGACATGCCTAGATCGACTCGTCTAGTTATCCTGATCAAGAACATTACGCTTCAATTTACCTGTTACATACTTTTCCCCGAATACAATATACCCTTTTACTCAACGAGTAAAAGTTAATTGCTTAATTTGTAATATTGTTTGGCGCTAGCCGAAAGTGTTATTATTGTGAAACTTGTTTAAATTAAAAACAAGAAAGGAAGCTAGCTTCGGCAAACCGAAGCTTATATACCCTTGCAGATCATTCTATTAATTTACAAATCGCAAAAATGTTAAATTTCTTGGAAATATTTCAAAATAGTCATATCCCAGAGTAGAAGGGAATGTAATAAAAACCAACAAAGATATAATTTTTTTCCCATAAATATTCATTTAATTTTTCGACCGTTCCTATGGCAGCTATATGATATAGTGATCCGATTTAAAAAACAAAAAAACCGAAATTCAGAAAAATTTCAAAAAACACCGGAGCTAGAATTTTTTACGTTTTTTTTTTTGATCCCTCCTATGGGAGCTATAAGATATAGTTGTCCGATCCGGTTGGTTCCGACATATATACTACCTGCAATAGAAATACGACTTTTACGAAAGTTTCATCCCGATAGCTTTAAAACTGAGAGACTAGTTTGCGTAGAAACGGACGGACAGACGGACAGACGGACGGACAGACGGACAGACGGACATGGCTAGATCGACTCGTCTTGTGATGCTGATCAAGAATATATATACTTTATGGGGTCGGAAATGTCTCCTTCACTGCGTTGCAATCTTCTGACTGAAATCATAATACCCTCTGCAAGGGTATAAATATCAAAAGTTTTCTAAGTCACATTGAATAAGTAATATTGTGTGCATTATAATGGAGCCAAACATAGCAGCTATAGTGGTCCGAGTAAAAAGGAACATTCCAATGACATCAACTTTTAGTGGGTTCCGTGCCAGTTGTAGGTGGAAACTGTCGAACTAATAAAGAAGTATACGCTTATCATTATAGATAATTGAGCTTATATCTTACAGATTCCTCTAGCCGAACATCCAAGCGAGAAGCAAACAATATTCTCTTCTCCAATAGGCGATACGTCTTCTTGTCCTCATCAAGAAGACAAAACATGATAGAAATACCAAGCACAGCCTTCAGATTATAAACGAAGTACCAAATGCAGGTCATAACAAAATAATGCAGTGTCATATTGAAGTTTTCTTGTCCATGTTTTAACGCAGAGTAGATCAGAAAGCCAAAAGACACCGAGGTCATATAGTATTCGGTAAATACCGTAGCCGCCTGGAGACCAAGAACTTCTCCAAAACGGGTCAAAATCGAATGCAACTGGTCCTGAAGCTTGGCAATACAGTCTAACTGATCCGATAGACAGCAACATCTAGTCATGAAACCACCCTGTCGCTGTGGGAGGTAACTTAGCCGCTCACATTCTTCAATCACTTGTCCCAGCTTAGCGTTTATAACCTGATATTGTGTCCGAACGAACAGGAGTATCAGAAAATATTGAAGCACGGCCAAATTCGCTATAGAAAAGCTCCAAAGCTGGAGACCGGAATAGAGATTTACTGCTTGTACGGCCAGTGCAACATGAAGGAGGTCAATCGCAAAAGTGGCAACGATTTTATTGAATGTTACCCAGCGCATTGTACTGTTAAACTGCGGATTAGCCAGCGATAGACGTAGAACATTTCGTATTATTTTAACCAGCTGGTTGCGCTGGCGCCATCTGTTAAGCAGAGTAGAAAGTCCTGAAGAATGTTTACAATGAATCTGTTTTTAATTATAACTTGTGTTACCTGCAATTATCCTCAAGAAGGTCACCGTCAAGAATACACTCATTTGCAGCATGTTTAATTCGCTAAACATCGCAGTAAAATACATTGTTGTGGTCCAACAGTAAACGACAGCGGTACAATAAACGATATTGATCGTGGCGGCGTAAAGAGTACATCTCCAGGTCTTGACCACACGCCCTGATTGCCGATCCCACTCAAAATTGTTCAAACCAATCAAGTGGCAGTAACTGGTGGAAGCCCTTATCGACAGACCTACCCAGTCAACCATTTTGTAAAACTAACAGGGCCTTCGATGCGGTCACCAAAGGAAGGCGAATATTACATTGTTGTGACTGACATGAACAAATTGCTCTCATTCGAAACGAAGACTTTTCTGATCTGATAAAAGGTGGCCAATATTTAATACACGGGTGTTACAGAAATATCTTCCAACCAAACTTTTTGGTGTCACAGAAACCGTTTCAAAATGAAGTACACGATTTTAAACCAACCAATAGCATCATTTTACAAAAAACAAGAAAGAAAGCTAGCTTCGGCTTGCCGATTATTCCTATTAATTTACAAATCGCAAAAATGTTAAATTTCCTATTATTTTACATTAATTTTTCGATCGTTTCTATGGCAGCTATATGATATAGTAGTTCGATCTTTTTAAAATTAAAATCAAAGTTAGGAAATACTTAAAAATAGTCATATCCCAGAGTAGAAGAGAATGTAATAAAAATCAACAAAGATATAATTTGTTTTCCTATTAATTTCCATTTAATATTTCGACCGTTCCTATGGCAGCTATATGATATAGTGATCCGATTTTTAAAATATTTAATTCGAAATTCAGAAATATATAAAAAATAATATTCCCAAGAGTAGAAGGTAATACTTGAAAAAGCACCGAAGCTAGAATTTTTTGACGTTTTTTTTTCCGATCGTTCCTATGGGAGCTATAAGATATAGTTGTCCGATCCGGTCGGTTCCGACATATATACTACCTGCAATAGAAAGAAGACTTTTGGGAAAGTTTCATCCCGATAGCTCAAAACTGAGAGACTAGTTTGCGTAGAAAGAGACAGACGGACGGACAGACGGACAGACGGACATGGCTAGATCGACTCGTCTTGTGATGCTGATCAAGAATATATATACTTTATGGGGTCGGAAACGTCTCCTTCACTGCGTTGCAAACTTCTGACTGAAATCATAATACCCTCTGCAAGGGTATTAAAATTGATGAAACACACACTTCATGAAACCTTTATTTTCCGGTAAGGTACATTTTTCTGATTAAGAAAAGGGCACTTACAATTTTTTGTATGGTACCAATTTTTTTTTAAGTGTAAAAAAGTTTTTCACGTTTTTTTAATTTCTAACTCTAGCTGTGATTAACCGATTTCGGACATCGAAGACTCATTTTACAGGTAATAGAATGTCCTCTAAACAGCTTCTAGCTGTTACATACTTTTGCACGAATACAATATACCCTTTTACTCTACGAGTAACGGGTATAAATACATCGAGAGTTGAAAGTATCCGGTGATCTGCCATGACAACAAAAACCGATTGGTCCATCGTTCTTCATTTGTCCCATATCGAAATCCGAAGTCCAGTCATCATTCTAGATTGACACATTCTTTTGCAAATCCCGTGGTTGTGTACAGTGCCTGAAAGTCAACTATCAGGCAATAATTGTCAAAATAACTAATATTATTATTCTTCTTATTATTATTAAGTAAATATACCAAATATGTTTAAAAACTAAAATGTTATTAAATTCGTAACATGAACAAAGCAACTCAAAAATATTCCAAGTCGTATTGAATAAGAAATATTGTATGCGTTACTAGAGATCCATACATGGCCGAAATGGAACTGCGTGTGATAGAAAATATTTCCATAACTTCAATTTGAAACGGGTTTCGTATCACTTGAAATTGAAAGCTTTCAAACTGTAAGGACAAAAACTTGTAAATCATTTTGTGGCTAATCGAAAAAAAAACATATTACGGATTCCTCCAAACGAACATCCAAGCCGGATGCAAACAGCGTTCTCTCCTGAAGTATTCGTATCATCTCCTTGTGATCATCTAGCAGATTAAACATCGTGAACAGATTGATCATGGCATCCAAATAGTAGAAAAAGCACCAACTAAAGGCCAATATCACAGCTTGGACAGTTAACTGCAGATTTTCAAGACCATTTTTGAGGATACTGTACGTCAAGTAGTATGTAGCTATTGAGGATAAGTAGTATCCGCCATACACCATTAGCCCTTGAGCACCGGCGACCGCATTTAACTCGGTCACAATGGATTGCAGTTGGGATTGTAGCTTAGCTATATTGTCCAACTGATCCGCCAAGGAACAACACCTGGTCATGAAAGCCCCTTTTCTTTGGGGGAGGTAACTCAAAATCCTGCTTTCGTTGACCACCCGTCGCAGCTCTGTGTTTAGCAGATGATAGTTTGCCCGAACGAAAAGTGCTACCAGATAATGCTGCGATATGGCCAAATTTATAATGGTCGACATCCAAAACTGCAAGGTCATTCCAATAAATTGATTGCAATCCACACGACCCACTGAATCCCAGGTGATTGCCACTTGCAGAAGGTCAGTGACGATGGCTATGATGAACTTGATAAGAATTCTCCACCGGCACATTCTTTTCACCTGCGGCTTTTCCAGAAATAACCGGAGCACTTTTCTGGCCAAGCGGATGAATTTGGCTCGCTGGTGCCATCTGTTGTGAACGGTGAGAAGTCCTGAAAATGTTTCTCAATTAGAAGAATTGATAGATGCAAATTATGCATATATTTGACCTGAAGCCACTCTCAGTCCGACCAAAACAAGGATAACAGCTACGAGCAGCTTATTTGCATTTCCAAAAAACACATTGGGATCAGTTTGTTCCAAGATTTGCCACAACAGGACAATAAAAATGCTGACGTTGGTTGCGAGGGCGTAGATGGTACTGCTTGGGGACGTATAGACACGACCTGTCCGCCAGTCAATCTCAAAGTTTCCAAGACCAATAAGATGTCCATAATAGTAGACTGCCTTCAATAACAAACAGACCCAGTCGGTCATTTTAGCCAACTAAAAAGTAGTGCTTGGCCTTGGTCCACCAAAGGTAATTAATTTGTCCCAGTGACTTACAGTAACCTAATGTACTGATTCCAGACACACATAGGTACCTATTGATTTTGAAGAGGTATGTGATTGACCTCGAAAAAGATGGTGAAGAGGTATGAAAAAAAGGAAAAGTTATTTTTAGAAGGCCATATCTTACTGCTCAGTTTTTTTAAATGTTTTTAAAATAAGATCAATCGTTTTTAAACAAGAACAATTGTTCTTAAGCTTTAAATCGCTAATACTTTAAATCTAAAATTTAGAGCCCACCAAATGCCATGCTGCAAATATTTGTACTCCTGTCCCTCTTAGAGTAAAAGGGTTTATGGTATTTCTGCAAAAGTTCATCTGTCTGTCTGTATATACGCTGAGATCTCGAAAGCTATAAAAGCTGGAGGATTGACACTAAGCAAGAAGATTCTAGGGCTTACTACGCAGTGCCAGTTTGTTTTATCAAGCTGAAACGTCCCTTCTAACGCCCAGAAACCGCAAAAGCTGTGGCGCCCACAGTTTCTTGTATGAACAGTACCAATTCCATGCCAAAGATGGCGCCGTCGCCGCGTGTTTAGCACTGTTGCTGGTGGTGAAAAAAAGCCTCTAGCTCTAGAGCGCCGTATTCAAATGGATTATTTTAACTACTAGGCCTGGTCACTCTAATTCCCACTATGTTAATGTAAAATCTACATTACTTGAAATGGCAACAAGGCATTTTTATTAGAGCCCTGCATGGGTATATGAAAATGGGATATTTGGGTACCCAGACCAAAATATTACCTACCCAACCTGACCTCAAAATTTTCAGGTCGTTTAGGTTTGGGTAAAAGCCCTATGCTCACTTAATAGGACGCTGCCGACCGCTGTTATAGAGCCAAGTATCACTATGGACGGCAGTCCATGTAGTGACGAAGCGCCCCAGGAGAGTGTGCGAAGGCGACTACTATATATACACGAAGAAATGAAAATCTGCTGTGATAGTCCGATCGTAATGAGTAATACACCAATCGAAAGGTATTGCAAAAACTTAAAGGATTGCATACCAAGACTTTAAGAAAATTAATTGGATTGGGAGAGAGAGCGGTGAAAGTGAAAAAGTGCAAATTTCGAAATTTGGAGCTGTTGGGGCCGGTGGGGAAAAATGCCCCCTCGCAATGTTTTAGTTGTGTTCCTATTGAAAATACCCGTCGAATGAGATAAAATGAAAGATAAAATCCGACGCTCCGTTCAAAAGTTATAGCCAAAATAAGATTTTCTTCATCTTCCCAAAATGAAAATTTAATTCTGTTTGTCAGTTTGTCCGTTTGTCAGTTTGTCCAAAATATGTTTTTTAAGTTCTGAAAATTTGATATGACGTTCATCACATCGATATAAAAAACTATTTAATGACAAGTGTAATAATTTTTCGTCACAAATGTTGATATCAGCACTTTTGTATGTTGAAGGTGCGATCGTCACTAGTTTTTTACCTCGTTAAGAGGTGTTTTTATTTGATAAGCAATAGTGCCTTAGCTAAGATCCTCCTGTTTTTAAGGATTCGCGGGTTGGTATAATTAATATAAAATCAATAGAAGCCCTTTATATTAATCGATTTATAAATATTGTTTATATTAAAGTTGTTAAGGTGAGTAAGGGGTATTTAATAGTCGAATATAGCGTTCTTTCCTGTTATTTACTCAATATTTCTAGTGAACTTCATATGTCAGCATTTGTTCCTTGCGTTTTATTTTATTTTTTCGTTTTATTTTTATGTACTGATGACAACAATTCTATTTGTAATCGTCCAAAAAGAAAAAAACTATTAAAAGGTAATTAAGCTCTTACAGAATCAAACAATGTTCCTTACATAAATAGATAAATTTTAAATAAATAAATAAATTTTATTGTAATCGTCCAAAAAATAAAGGAGTATGAAAAGATTGAGCATTGATTTGATCAGATTCCATTATAGCAGGTCTTATCGATCTTCAGCATAAATTAACGTATCGGCGTCAACGGTAATTTCATACTGGGCAAAGCACAAGGCATTTAGCAATGTGCAAAAAAAGAAGTCTAGGACAAACGAACCTCCGCATTCCAGATTGGCGTTCATTATCCGGTTCCTGATCGGCTGGACTCTGAACTGCACATCAAAGCAACTTTGCTATGGTGGAAAGGATATAAGAATTAGGGAACTCGACCCGATTGGCTACACACCGACCAAAGTCTGGACATCCCTGACGAAGTTCTGATGCCGCTGAAGATGCAGTGAGAAGCGCAAATCGACGATTAAAAGCTGCACTCTAAGGAGAGTCTGCAGAATGCACAGTCTATCATTGCATAGACCAATGAACAAAATCCTTAAGAAAGATGCCTGCCCACCAACTGCGGCTCTCAAACATTTCCTATAAAATTTGTCGTCTGCAAACAAGTGGTACTCCATGATATTTTTGATGATAAACGCCCAATTGATCACTAGTAGCAAGATGTCGGTGAAAAGCATGCCGATGACCGGCAGCCACAGCAGTTGGATTTCCTGGTTAATATTGGCTATCCTGGAATAGAGGCGAAGCAGCCGAAGAACCTTTAAATGTTGCCTTTTTGTCGGTTTCCGTTCCTGTAGATAGATCTGAAATTTAAGACCAGTAAAATTAATTCAAGCTCAATAAATTTAAGAAGTTATCCTACCTTTAAGAACCTATTGAAAGCAGCGATCCAAGACAGTAGCAACAACTGGTAGACCACATAAATGTTGAAACACAACTCCAGCAATATGATGTACAGCGGGAAGACGTAAAGACTTAGTTGACTTAAGCCCGTGATCTGCAGGACAGTAAAGTCCCACTGAACTATGTAAAGGATCAGCAGGGAGATACCTTCCAAGGAAGGCCTCCCCAAAGTCTCTTTCATCAATGTGTTTACTTCTATCACCTCGTTGATCAGACCCACTAAGGATCGATTATAGGACAGACTACTCATCCAGTTCCACAAACGTATAATATTACATATGGCTATCTGCATGATGACCCCTGTCATCAGAGTATCAAAGTACTTTGGACTAGAAAATATGCCTTCATTACTTTCAACTGGAATGACTGCAATGAATGCTATTGTAAAATAAGTGATAATAATATTACAGCTGAAGTAGAGCACCGACAACTTTAGGCACAGCACTATTCTTTTGGTCCAAATGTTGCGACGTTGGATAATCAGTTTTCCCTTTTCTTTGTCGTATTTAATTTGTCCAATCACGCAGCCTCGATAAAGGATGTACGAGGACCAGCAGAGGCCCAAAACAGACCATCTTAGCAGTCGCGACTGCCATTTCTTATTCAAAGTTCGTTCTGCACTCGTGGCCATTATCTGCCCTTCTGAAACCCGCGAAGCTAGCTATTATTGCTTTCTGTAGTCTGACTTTTTTCATAAATAATGAAACTGACCTAATGTCCAAGTAATTTAGACGAACTACAATACAATATTTCATGTTTGCACTCTGCCAAATCCATTGCTAATGGGTTATGAAATTACACCTCTTTTACAGTGAAAGTAACATTTTATTGAAATCTAAAAGAATAATATTTTTGGGATGAATTCAAAAGTACTCCATGTTGAAATCTAAAAGAATAACATTTTTGGGATTAATTCAAAAGTACTCCATGTCATATTGAATTAGGAATATCGAATGTGTTATTAGAGATCCAAACATGGCCGTTGTAGAACTCCGAGTTATTGGAAAAAATTTCATTATTTCCATTTTGAATGGGTTTCGAATCAATTGCAGTTGTATGCTCTCAAACATTAGTGGAAGGATATTATGGTATAATTTGACTTTTATGTATGCTAAAACAAATTTACCGATTGCTCCAGACGAACATCTAAGGTAAAGGCAAATAGTGTTCGCTCCTCCAATAGCCGTATCATCTTCGTGTGATCTTCCAGTAAATTGAGCGTATTGAACAGATTGAGAATGGCGTCCAAGAAGTAAAAAAAACACCAAGTGAAGGATAGAATCATCGATGTGACGCTCAGCTCCAGATTCTCGTGGCCATTTTTTAGGATACTATAGGTTATGTAAGCTGTTGCTATTGAAAATATGTAGTATCCGAAATACACCATAAGCCCCTGGATTCCGAATACTTCGTCCAGCTGGTTCACAATCGACTGCAGTTCACTTTGAAACTTGGCAATACTCTCCACCTGATCCGCCAACGAGCAACATCTGGTCATGAAAGCCCCCCTCCGCTGAGGATGGTAACTTAGCATCCTGCTTTCTTTGATCACCTGACGCAGCTCGGTGTTTAGCAGATGATAGTGGGCCCGAACGAAGAGGGTTAGCAGATACCGCTGCGCTACGGCCAGATTTACAATAGCCGACACCCAGAACTGCAAGGCCATTAGTATTGTTTGATTGGCTTTCGCATAGCCCAATGCATTCCAGTTAATTGCCATTTGCAGAAGATCAGTAACGATTGCAATGGTGACCTTAATAAGAATACCCCAGCGGGAAATTTTCCGCAAGTGCGGGTTTTTTAGAAATACACCAAGCACTTTTTTGGCCAAGAGCATCATCTGTTTCCGTCGACTCCATCTGATGAACACGGTGGAAAGACCTGAAAATATTTAACCACAATTCTTAAACGGTATAAATATGATTTTTAAATAAATAAAAGTTTGTATCTTTTTTCAACTTTTTCAAGTCTATTTATTCAAAAATTGCTCAGCATCACTGGATAGTCGATCAAACCATGTCCATATGTTCGTCGGTCCGTTTAAAAAAATAATACCTATCATGTTTAGTGAAATCGAATTAATGTCTTAAAAAGACTTTGTTACAAAAACGAATTTTCGCACCTGCTACAACTCTCAGTCCAAATACAATGATAATAACATAATGGTGCAGCTTGTTTGCCTTTCCAAAGATCAAGTTAAATTCAGTTGGCTTGGAGATTTGCAAAACGATAAGAATAACCAGGATGACGTCGATCGCAATGGCGTAGAGGGCACTTCTTCGGGTCTTAAAGACTCGTCCAGTCCACTCAAACTCAAAGTTACTAAGACCGATAAGGTGTCCATAATAGTAGACCACCTTCAATAACAAACCGACCCAGTCGAACATTTTAGCAAACTGAATGAGTGCTGGATTGTGCTCCGCTCAGGATTATTCAATTGTGCCAATGACATTCACTTCAGTGACTAATGTACTGATCCCAGACAAAGATGCAAGTGATTAGATTGAATTTTGAGGTGTCCTTAATAATAACACATGTCAATGTTGTTGGTAAATAGCTTATGAACCTTTAGGAAAATGTTAATTAATTAATAAAGATTTTTAATTCGAGGTAGCCACTTTTCTATGTTACTCGGTTTTTTTTAAATTTGCAAGATATTACATTGAACTTTTACTGCCAACTAGAAGCACCAACCAAAAAGGATGTGTCATAGTGCTTTCACCCTTTGGCGTCATAAATCAAAATGTAGCCGCAATTAAACCGCACACGTATGCACACTTGCGCAATGAATCATTGTATTGGAACGGTGAACGGGGGCGGTGTAAGTCTGAGTGGGCAGGGGGCGTAACCACAGTTCGTGTTGCATTCCCGTTAGTTATTCATGGTCAATAAGCGTAGCTCAAAAGGGTAGAAAGACAACAAACACACCGAAATTGTTATTGCATTAACCAGTGTGTTTATGCTGAAATTTCCCGCGGTTTCCCCGCTAATTTTGGTCGGTGGGAAAGGGTGAAGGGGTCATTGGTTAATTTATACATTCATTCCAGCCAGCCTTTATTGCGAATTATCTATTTGATTGTAATTTAGTTGATACATTTAAATTCATTTATCAAAAATCCGGTCATGCACTTGAACAAAATTAAGCTAAAATATTTCCATGACATGAAAAGGTAACATTTAAGGGATAATATAAAAGTCTCTTTTTTATTTATAAAATTATAAAAACTATTTTAGAAAATCAAATTACAAAAATCACGCAATTATATGAAACAAAACTTTATCGGAGATTCACCAAATTATCGCTACCGCGTAAGCATGTGCGTGGCTCTTTTATCAAATTTACGTTTATTGCATTTTAATTAATTATAAACAGGTAATTATGGTAAACAGACTGGGCCGCCATCGGCCCATAAAACTGGGCTTACAAACATTACCAATTTACGAGCCAAGTGCTTGGCAGTACCGCCAAAGTGCCGTTGTGGGACGGGTAATTCGTATATAAAATTAATTTAAAACACGCCACAAACCCTTAACCACCTCTTTCCGCACCATGCCATTTTCAATGGATTTCCACTGGTTTACTGCAGTTTTTAGTGTCTGTCTGTAGTCGTTCAATGCCTAAATGTTTCCCCCATTAATTTTTGCATATTGTGCAAAAGCGTTGGTAATGAGCGTACCACTGTGTGCTTTGGAGGGGGTTAAGAGGTGTAGGAAAAATATTTTTAAGGGGGCCTTAAAACCTAATCTTCGTTTCGAAGAAATCGGAGAAAATATATAGATAATTATATTTATATGTTATTCCAAAACAAAAATTATTTGAACGATTTTTATTCATTTAAAAATGTTCCGAATTTTTCTGAGACTTGACCCCAAATTGCCTGTCACGTTTGACATGAAATGAGTCATATACTCGTACTTTTTTTTAGGTCGTACTTTTTAAAATTTGTTCGGCTACATTTTAAACAAAAAAGGAAGGAACCGGGGTCCTCTCGCTTCAAGACAGACACCTTACCAGTCGCACCATCAGACACAGTTAAGTACATGTCTGTAAGCGATCTCTGATATACGAGTGTATATGGAAACTAGAAAGGAAGCTAGCTTCGGCCAGCCGAAGCTTATATACCCTTGCAGATAATTCCTATTAATTTACAAATCGCAAAAATTATATTTTCCTTATTTCTCATTAATTTTGCGTTTGTTTCAATGGCAGCTATATGATATGGTAGTTCGATTTTGATAAAATTAAAATCGAAATTCGAAAATATTTGAAAAGAGTTATATATCCTAAAGTAGAAGAGAATACAATAAAAACCAACGAAGCAATAATTTATTTCCTATTATATTCCCATTAATTTTCCGATCGTTCCTATGGCAGCTATATGATATAGTCGTCCGATTTTGAAAAAATTTTATTCGAAATTCAGAATTAGATAAAAAATTACATTTCCAAAAGTAGGATGTTATAGGTTCAAAAACACACAAGATATAATTTTTTTACATTTTTTTTCCCGATTGTTTCTATGAGAGCTATATGATATAGTTGTCCGATCCGGCTTGTTCCCACTTATATACTACCCGATAGTTTGAAAACTGAGAGACTAGTTTGCGTAGAAACGGACGGACAGACGGACAGACGGACATGGCTAGATCGACTCGTCTAGTGATGCTGATGAAGAATATATATACTTTATGGGGTCGGAAACGTCTCCTTCACTGCGTTGCAAACTTCTGACTGAAATCATAATACCCTCTGCAAGGGTATAAAAAGCTACACTGCTAAAATTTCCACATCTTTTTACACAATAGAAAATACACATTCACTAACTTAAAAAAATAAAAGTCAACTTTATTTTGCAAAGATCGTGATAGTTTTTTAAATTTTTTTTCTTTTCAAAATAAAAGAACAGCTTAGAAACAGAAAAATAAGTCTGATGGCGGCACACTGCCATATTCGCCATTGGTTGTTTTGGAATACTTGTATCCTATGAGGTGCGCCATGGAAATATGCGTCTTCCTGTCCTCCTTTCCGATTGTAGACTTGGTTTTGCAAGTGAACTCAGGCCGCAGGCGGTTCCTTCTTGCGTAGTATCCGTATATTTCATCTCCGTATTTTTTCCGGCTTTCAGCGTATATGGTCGCATATTGGGAGTAATGCTTCCTTTGGGCAGCAGAAAACCAGGAGCTATTTTTTTGCCAAGCAATACGAGTCTTATCGATCTGGCTGGCCACAACACGGTGGTGTTTCAGCTGATCAACGAAGATCACCTCACCGTATTCCTTCATCTTTGGTTAACACAAAAAAATCGATCAACTTTGTGGAATTACAAACCACGTTAGAAAATATACACTTTCAAGTTTTTTTTTCGTGAATTTTAAGGTATTTTTTTCTGCCCTTGCTTACCAAAAAAGGAAAATATAAAAAGTGGCATTTAATAAAATAAAATAATTATTTATTATATTTTGTAATAGGTATTATAGTTTCTATTTGATTGTTTATTGATTGATTATAATCAATAAAATAATTATTTATTATATTTTGTAATAGGTATTATAGTTTCTAATAGTCGAACTATACTACTACACAGAGAAAATTATCAAAAGTTTTAGGTGCAAAATAAGGGGTGAAACATTTTACTTTTTAAAACGTTTAATACAAATTTATTTTACTTTGCATTTTTAAAACGTTTTCATTTTTATTTTTAAAACATTTTTATATGAAAACGGCACCTAAAACGTTGTATAATTTTCTCTGTGTATGGCAGTCTGTCTTGTTTTTTTTTTTTATTTTTTTCGCGAATACTTTCGCCAATGCCGGCTCGAAGTGAATTCGATTTTTTAATAAATAAGTAACTGTTACATTTTGTAAAAGAGTGTGTTTATGATATTTTCATAAAATGTTGTGAAAATATATAAGATTCACAAGAATAAAAACTATTGTATTAAAATTAAATAATTATATTTTTGCAATACTTGTTGAACTTCAACTAAAGGCTTTTGAATACAAATTATAAATAATGGCTTTGACAAGCCTTTGATTTAAATTCAATTTGTACCAACATCGCCAAGGGGCAATGGAAACGTGAGCAGGACAGGACGAGACAGACGACCAACCGGAAACGGAAATGCGCTCCTCATTCAATAAAAAGACCGTCGATTTTCTTTGCTTTTCTGGACTTCATTTATTTCTCATTTTTATGTTCAGTTTTACGAACTAACTTGTTTATCATTCTTTTTGTCAAACATTTGATTTTTAATACTTACAAATAAAGGCTAAACTGAAAGGTTAACAAAGTTCATTGATGAAGGTTAATGAAGAAGGTTAGTTCTTTGACTTATCTAAAACCCTTGCTGGTTTTGTTTTTCGTTCAGTTATATTTTCATTGTTATTTTTATTACTTTTAAATTTACAACACGCACAAGATTTGCTTAGATTTAGATGTAGATTATGCTTAGAGAGTTGCCGAGGATTTTTCCTGCTTAGATCCTAAGTAAATTTGAGTTCAAACGTTGCTGGCTATGTACAAGAAACATTCATTTGGCTAAGTAAGAGGGCTTTCCCCCAGCCAGTCGATCAATGCCAAGCTGAGATATTTAAGATACATTTTGGCCAAGACCTGCAGCTGTTTGTTGGCCATTTGTAGCCATCGCCTGGCTGCCGTTGGCCCACAATCGAACGGCTTTGTATGCAAATGAGCCATTGGATTGCATTTCTCACGCCCAGGTGAACCCGGCAGACATGCGATGTGTGTACGAAACCCACCAGCTCGCATGAGTCATGAACTGCTTTCGGCCTTTTGTTTGCTTCTTGGTAACTTTGTTTGTACTGAAATGCATTCGATTGTGGTTTGTTGCGCATTTTCGCATTTTGCATGTCTCCGACAATTTCCACCTTTTTTTGCCATAAACTGCTCGATACCCCCTTAAAGGCGGTATCAGACCTCGGGGAACTCTGACTCAGTTTGGGCAAAATTAGCATAAGCCAAAGGATTAGTATCATGCATGTGGCTAATTTCTCAAGGGGGGAATTTAATGTTACCCTTTTGGAAAGAAAAACTTAGCACAAAGCGGGATTTAAACAATTCAAGCTAGCTCAACAGTAAAGTTGATAAAATTTAAGAATTGTAGGTTCAGAAGTAATCAAAAAGTGCTCACAAAAAACACACAAATATAAGCTTTACAAACCTTCAGCCGAAATCAAATTATCTTGAAATACAAATAATCAAATATTCTTGAGTAGAATCATAGCTAAAGCCAGAAATGTAGACCTTTCTGTAATAATTGTTACAAATAGTTGTATTTGCTGAAGACCATTAAGCCGAATATGTGCTTTAGGCCAGGCTTACACTGTACTGGATTTACAGGGCTTGTCTTAGTTTGTCATAAACGATATAATGTACACCTGCCCCAAAGCTTGCTAGCAGACTGTAATTATGATTGAAGAATGGGTAAGGATCTAAAAAGCCTTGAAGAGGAGCATTGGCCGAACACTCCCATATTCTTCGTTGGAAGTGGAGGATGCTTTGTAAAGGGCTATATGATCCATAGGTATTTCTGAGTCCCGTGACTGACTCTGTCTGTATGAATTGGTCTCAAGCCTAAACTCTTCCCTGAGGCGGTTCCTTTTCGCATAGTACTCGAAGTGGTCATTCCCGTACGTCTTTAAACACTCCTTATAAATTTGGGCGTACCGCTCGTAAAGTTCCCTTTGGGCCGTTGGAAACCACGAGCACCGCTCCTCCCAGGTTCGACGTGTCTCCTCGATCTGGCTGCCCACAGTTCGGTGGTGCAGAAGCTGATCTGTGAATATAACCTCCTCGTATATCTTCATTTTTTCACTGACTATGTGGAAATTTCGTTGGTGTTTTTTTGGTTTTTATTTTTTTTATTTTTCTATTTTATTTTTTTTTTTTCTGTGTGGCTAACGCTTGTTAACGAATTAGTACTTTTTGAGAAAGTGATTAAATATTCAACGGATACTACATTTTGAGAAATTTTGAAATTGATCTTGCTAATTCCGTTAAACAAAAGTAATTTGTACAAATTATTACAAAAAGAAGATAATTTTATGTGCATACAAATGGAGGAAAAAATTATAATCAGTTTTAGTTTACAACTCCACGGCGGACAAATCGGACGTCGTGCGCTTTGATTTAAAAGCAATCCCCTGAAGACGATCTCCGGAGGAGATCGAAATATATTGGGAAAACGCAAAAATAAAGCACCCAGACCTCGAGCCAGCCAAACCAATTGTTTGAATCATGAAAAACTATTTTCTTCAGATTTTGCCTTTATTATTCAATAGTATTATTCTGCGTCTTCCAATCCAATAATTGTTTTGACGAATGCTCTTTTCTTCTAACAGAGGCTTAGTAAATTTTTTGTGTATACTAGTACAAGGCTCATGAAATAAGGACTGAGAATTTGGATGGCTTTAGATAGAGATCTAAAAGCAGTGAAAGAGTAGCATTGGCTGAACTCTTCCATATTCCCCATTAGATGTAGGAGACGCCTTGTAGTCCTTTAAATGATCCATTGATCTCTGAGACTTTCGCTGTTCCCGATCCCTATACGATTTGGTATTGACCCTATGCTCTTCCCTCAGGCGATTTCTATTAGCATAGAACTCGAAGTGATCATTGCCGTACTTCTCCAGACACTCCTCGTAAATCTCGGAACATCTTGCATACAAGTTCCTCTGGGCAGCCGGAAACCAAGAGCATCGCTCCTCCCAGGTGCGCCGTGTCTCCTCGATCTGGCTGCCCACAGTTCGGTGGTGCAAGAGTTCATCCGTGAATATCACCTGGTCATATCCCTTCATTACTTTAGTATGTGTATTGTTGTGTATGCGTTTTGAACAATATATGTATAACGAGAACAGATTTCAGAATTGATTAAAAAAGCAAAGTTTCCTTGCCAAAAAACGGTTCTTTATAATTTTGTAGGATTCAAATATTTATACCCTTGTAGAGGGTATTATAATTTCAGTCAGATGTTTGCAACGCAGTGAAGGAGACGTTTCCGACCACATAAAGTATATATATTCTTGATCAGCACCAATAGCCGAGTCTATCTAGCCATGTCCGTCTGTCCGTCTGTCCGTCTGTCCGTTTCTATGCGAACTAGTCTCTCAGTTTTAAAGCTATCGCGATGAAACTTTCCCGAAGGTCTTCTTTCTATTGCAGGTAGTACATATGTCGGAGCCAGCCGGATCGCACCACTATATCTTAAGGCTCCCAAACAAATATAAGAAAATTCATTGTAACTTTGTAGGAAGTAGGCGTTTTGATTCTTGACTACTTAAAAACAAAATTGAAATAAATCGAAACGCTGAATCTGGAATCCCTGGAACTGCACCGAGTGAGTATTCTTTTATCTACAAGGGTATATAAGCTTCGGCTGGCCGAAGGTAGCTTCCTTTCTTGTTTTGATTTAATCTTTCAAAAGGAAAGCTTTTAAAATGTATATATTCACAAATTCAATGACCATTTGCTTATTTATTTTTAAGCAGGGGTGCTCAGACCCTAAAGTAACAATGCATGCCTGCGGTCAGACGCCTATTTCGATTCATCTTTTTGTCGCTTTCCGCAATATAAGCAAGCCATTTTAAAACTTTAAATGATCCATTTACATCTTAACATAGCAGTAATTCAACTTTTCTTCATGACAACGAATGCTTTAAAAATGATATGTCGCAGCTTGGCACTGATTGAACTGATTACATTCAGATACACACACACACTTAGATGGAAACTTCTGCCAAAATCTGAAAGTTCTTAACTTGTGCAATCCTTGGCTCTTCTCAGGCTATTTACAGCTTGTGATCATATATTCTTATACGTAATATTTCTCTTTGAGGAATGTTTGGAATGCAAGTTTAAGTTTTGCCTAATCCTAGCTTAGTTTACTTTCTGCATGGTATTTTGTTATTTTCGTTTTCAGTTTACTTAACTTAAATGCTATAAAGTTTAGATTTTTTGCTTTACAATTTTCTTACATTTGCTTATGTTGATAGGTCAATGAAAAGTTTATTTGGGTTAAGTTGTAGACTTGATTTGGTATGTAGATCAAAGTGCGAATATGTTTGTTTTTACAATCGAAATGTTTAGTTGTTTTTGATATGCCCGAAGAGGGTGGATAAAATGGAAAGGAAGGGAAAAATCAGCTTAAAATGGTTTGACTCCAAATAATTTTCTACATGGTTTTTACTTCCTTTCGTTTTAAAAATGAAGATAATATCACAAAAGATCAACGAATGTTTTGCCTAGACAACGATTTCTTAAGACTACATATAATTGCCTAATGTTACGAATAAATATGTACAGTTGCTTAGCCTCTGCTTAAATGCTCGCGTTGAGTAGTTACCATTTTGATATTCTAGTCAATATCTGGCTCTTAATTGGGGAGTTTCTATTCCCGTTTTTATGCACACATACATCGATTGAATTTCAAATTGAACCAAGGGTTATGCTATAAATAAATCCTTTAGTTTTTGTCTCAAAGTTTTTGGCGTAGGATATGTCTGCTTTTTCGAACGGCTCTGCTAGTCTATGGGTTTTAGTGTTTGCGCTCCTTAATCCTCGGATAGTTAACTGTCTCTGGGCCAGGTCCAATTTTGAAACAGCAGCAGCAGGAAAACCGGAGGCAGTAAAGCAATGAGGCTGGATGGCAGTTTGGAGGTGGCGGCAGCTGTGGAAACAGAGGCTATTAGTTTGGCTTCTTAAATTAAAAACTGTATATTTTATTTCGGGTTATACCAATCGTGCTGGACTTGGCCGCCACCGTCTCCCGGGATTCCAAGGCCGGAGCCCGCTGCTGGCGATCGCTTTCCACACTCTCCTCGTTGCTCTGCAGATATAGTGAGCTGATCTTGGCCACGCACTGTGGGAATATATATGTTTCAATAAAGATACTATAATCTTGAATAATTTCAGAACTTATCCCAACTCACCTTCAACTTCATGTCGCCGTGCTTAAAGTGATAGGCCCGCACCCGGAACTCCAATCCCAGGCGGGCCATCTCCAGTCCATCCCGATTCACAACCACCTTGTCAAACTGCCGCAGGTGGGTCTTCTGTACCGGTTCCCCGTTAATTAGCCAGCTCAGGTGACAGACGGGCTTGGACGGCGACGAGGTGCAATTAACCCGGACGGTGTCTCCAATTTGGTAGCGTGGCTGCCCGCCGGTTATCTTCGGTCCGTGGTTGGGAGTCACTGAAAGGGAAAATATCCATTTTATATGTTGTTTAAGTCAATAAAAGAGAATAAAATTTTTTTATATTAATAACTAGCTTTTTTAACTTTCTTTTTAAATATCCTTTTCTGGTCAGACTTTACTTTGATGCATTTTTATTTGAAATATTTACATTCCTTTAGTTCCGGCTTTTATAATTTACAAAAGGAAGACTTAATTTCCCCCCATTCCCTTCCCCATCATTTGGCCTATAGTCTCACATCGCCGACATTTATGACTCTTTGGGCTTAGCTAGGATTCGTTGCACTTCAATTAAATTCCCCTCAATTCCTTCCATCTCTCTTCTCACTTAGAACTCCCAAAGCTTTACCTTGATTCTCTGGCCAGCCCCTCATTTGAAGTCTCGCCTGAGCTTAGTTATTTAATTTTAATGAGCCGGGGAAATTGAATATTTCCTAGAAGAGAACTAGCTGGCCATTTTGTGCCACGTTCTCTGCTTTCCCATCCACCTTTGCCCATCCTCCTGGCTGTTTTATTATTTTATATGCAGCATCGCTTATTTGCCCCACTGCCCCATAAGTAAAGTAAGGAAAGTGCGGGGAAAGGGCACTTTCCTCATGGAGGCTGGCCAAACATTCCCAAGATTTATGTGAAGATTTTCTCCAAGAGTGGGTGGATGTAAAAATAGGGGGAAGGGAGGTACCCGGGATACAGGGCATTGAGAGAAAGAACTGTTGTTTTGGGCATACGAAATGCTTATTCAAAGTTTATTTGGCCATGTGTGTGTGAGCCTGTCCTGCAGTGCCCTTCTGTGTGGGTGTTTTTGTTTTACCCCATGAAGGTGTACATGTGGGTGTGGGTTTATGGGAAGGGCATCTGGCCATCATCCATGGCCAACGCCTTTAGGGCATATTTCCCAAGCATTACAGAAGAAATACAAAAATACGCGTACGAAATTAGAGCGGAAAGAATATTAAATAAGACAGAAAATCATTGCTTACAGATTTTATATGTAAAAGTAAGGAATTTATAGTGTAGGATAATAATATTTATGTATGTGACAAGAATACTGCCGTATATGCAATAACATCTTCTAATAAACGTTTTATTTTAATCGTAATATCTAACAAAATCCAACTTTTCCTTAAAACTAAATCAATTAAAATAAAACAAAATTTATTAAATTTTTATAGCTACCATAGAAACCATTCCCATTGTCTTCTGCACCTCACCCTTTTTCTTTTTATTATCATCCACAAAAGATGTACACAAATAAAAACCAAGTCAAGTGGGAACACGACCAGAATCAGGACTTCTCCTTAGGCGGGCCCTTGTCCCCTATATCTCCTACTTCCCTCCTCAACTCAGTCGAGTGTGTTCTGTATGCATTAAAAATATTCGCCCATGCCAAAACCGAGAAAAATCGAGAAGGGAAATCTTCCTTCTCATAACATTGCGGCTGCTGTATGTGTGTGTGTCAGCCATAAAATAAAATTAATTTTTAATAGTTTTCAAAAAATTAATTTTCCTTAGTAGTCGCCTTGTGTTTTTGTTGCTCTTGCTTTTGTTTTGTTGTGGTTTTGGCCAGTTTGGATCCGTTTTCAGTAAAGTCTAGTCCATGCACTTAGAAATACATTTTCTATTTAAATTTCAAAGTCTAAAATCTTAGCAAAAGTTGTAATACCATTTACTAAAATATCTGAAATATTTAAGGTAGCTCTACAGTTTTTTATTACTTCAATGCATTTAGTTTGTATTTTTTTAGTATCTAGGATTTTAGTAAGCAAAATTTAGTAACTTAAGGATAATATTTTTGTTTGAAAAAATAATTTTCTAAGTGTAGGCGTCCTGGACAGGTTGCCCTTTTCCGGGATTGCATTTCCCTCTCCCTTTTGCTTATTTGTAATTTATAAAGTGAAGTTTACTTTGCTTTGGTTCTCCTCTCTCCCATGCAAACTTAATTTGCTCCATGCAACTGACTTTCTGGGTGGAAGGGGGTGAATGTTGGCCAAGGGAGGGGGATAAGGTCGTACAAAGGCCAACCATGGCGCAATCTAAAAATCCAACTTGGAGAAATGCATTTTTGATAAACGCATTTGTAGAGATTGAAAATATTATTTCATGTTTTCACTTTGTTGGCATTCCAAATTACATTTTTTTGCCCCTGAGCTGCTGCAGTTGGCAAATAAAACTAAGTATATAAAATTATGTAAATACTGTATTTCGATTTCTGCTAATAGCAACTATGCACTATGAATTTATCATATATGAATTTTGTCATATTTATAACTAATTCAAGCTTATCATAAACCAAGTAGGCATCTTCAAAAGTCAAACAAAACAAGAAAGGAAGCTAGCTTCGGCCAGCCGAAGCTTAAATACCCTTGCAGATCATTCCTATTAATTAACAAATCGCAAAAATGTTCAATTAATTTCATTAATCTCATTAATTTTCCGATCGTTCCTATGGCAGCTATTTGATATAGTCGTCCGATTTTGATCAAATTAAAATTGAAATTCGGAAATATTTAAAAAGAGTCATATCCTAGAGTAGAAGATAATACAATAAAAACCAAAGAAGTTAGAATTTATTTCCTATCACTTTTCCATTAATTTTACGATTGTTCCTATGGCAGCTATATGATACATTCGTCCGATTTTTTAAATATTTAATTCGAAATTCAGAAATATTTAAAAAATAACATCCCCAAAAGTAGAAGGTAATATTTCAAAAAACACCGAAGCTAGAATTTTTTTAACGTTTTCTTTTCCGATCTTTCCTATGGGAGCTATAAGATATAGTTGTCCGATCCGGTCGGTTCCGACATATATACTACCTGCAATAGAAAGAAGACTTTTGGGAAAGTTTCATCCCGATAGCTCAAAAACTGAGAGACTAGTTTGCGTAGAAACAGACAGACGGACAGACGGACAGACGGACAGACGGACAGACGGACAGACGGACAGACGGTCAGACGGACAGACGGACAGACGGACATGGCTAGATCGACTCGTCTAGTGATGCTGATCAAGAATATATATACTTTATGGGGTCGGAAACGTCTCCTTCACTGCGTTGCAAACTTCTGACTGAAATCATAATACCCTCTGCAAGGGTATAAAAACCAGAATCAGTTAATGTGAGGCGATCCGTTTCAGTGGTTGTTAACCTTGCCTTGCAAACTGAAACTAAATTCTTCCTGATTTCGTGTTCCATGACACATTCGTGTCCCCTTACAGAAAATCCGTACTTTAATTAATGGATGACCGAATAAATTCAACTTTATCTTGGCCCTATATTTATTACCCCAAAAATACATTTGCTACTAAGACCCAAAGTCCTTTCCTTAACCCTCTTAACCACCTGCCTGAATTGGGGTTATGTTCGGATAATTGTTTATATATATAAACATTTTTTAAGTCAACGCCATATTGTCGCACTTAAATTTTATTTTGCGGCATAAATCTAGGGAGACAAAGCCATGGAAACAGAGGGGGACGTGGAGGAAAAGGAACACGTATGTCTGTATGAGTTGGCAATTTATTTTGGCCAGACTTAGCACGCAACGATAAAGGACACACAAAAGGAGGAGGGCAAACCGGGGGCAAATCGAGCCAGATGAGGAGAAAAATGCGCAGATGGGGCGGAAAGCCCGCAGGTTACAGGAGCTGCAATAAGCCGAAAACTAAAAGCTAAAAGGGAAATGACCGAATGTCGAATAGCCACATGCTTCAGGTATATTTTCGGCATTTTCCTATGACTAAGCAGTTTCTGCTGGCGAAAAGAGTGAGTGGTGGTAAAAATGAAGGGGAGGACACCTTTTGTGCAGTAGCCAGAAAAAAAAACAAGTAAAAAAATGTCTGAAGCACTTCCTCACCAGCAACAACAAGTACGTAGAACAGTAAAAGCAGAAATAGCCGCAAACAACAAGAGATTTTCATACTAGACGCAGAATTTATATCATATCATACCCTGTAATACAAAATCAGTTAACTATTTTCATTCTAATAATAAAACTAATAATAAGTAAAACTAATAATAAATATTCGCATTGAAGTGGTCAAAAATTACAAGTAATACACAAAGAGGTATTAAATATTAAGCTTTCAATCTAATTGATGGTTTTCAAATTAAGGGAACATTGATGGTTTGGGACCATAACCGTAGTATCGGTCAGCATTATTTTAAACTTAAGGCTTAACTTTAAACTTTGAGTAAATTTATTAGCGATTTTAATAAGATACATTGGGGGAAATTAATATTAGTTTCAAGTTTAAGTATCAATTTTCAACTCCTTGCTTTCTTTAAGTCTGCCTTAGTTTTTGTAATTTTCTGTTTAGTCTTATAAATATATATAATAATGCTGTTTTATTCAAAAGAATGATGTTTTTGTTGGCAATATACCTCTTGCAAAGGTATGCATATTCAGAACAACGAGAACTACTAGCACTGTAAGTGGGCGTCTATCTAGGTTTTTTCAAGACTTTCCTGCCCAGTTGGTGGTCTTCCCTTAATACGCTGCGGTATATTTTTTGTTACCAGCCAACCGTCCACCTGAAAACACCTCCCCTTTGCGCTCGAAGCGCACTTTGCAGCTTCTTCTTAGCAGGTGATAAGCCAGGTCAGGTGGTTGGGATTTTGGCAATGAGGTTGTGGTGGATGGTAGCACCCCTCCAGGCATTCACCTGTTCTATTTGCAATGGACTATAGCTCTGGGGTGTGTGAGTGGGAGTGTGGATTATGCACATGTCGAGCCCTTCGCCTAAGTGTTTTTCTGTGTCTTCTCCTCCAGATTGTGGAACAATCTCCACTTTTTTACTATTTCGTTGTCTTTATCTTAGGAATTTTAATAAACATTTTCAGACATGATTTACACTCCATTATATGAAATTTATTCAACTCCATTGCTGGTGAAAGTGGTCTGGTATAAAAATATGTTAATATATATGCCATAAAATTATGTAAAATAGCCATTTGAATGCCTGTATATTATAGAGGTCTCTGTTACTATATAAAGATTTAAATTTATTTATTTTTCCGACTTGTCGTATAGCTGTTGAAAATAATTCATACAATTTTTTTTATTTTTAAAATAGAGCAGTTGTAGTATTTTTGAAAAAATGGAATAAATCGCATTTTAAAGTGTGAAATCCCGACAGTTTCTATCAGCAGTTAAGTCCTTGGAAAGAACTTCAGTCGCCAATCTTCCGTTTCACTTCCCCTGTCCCAACCACTTCACGCTCCGTTTCTTTCCGCCCGTTCTCGTCCCCCTCGAGTCCTTTTACTCCCGTGACATCCCTCGTTTGTTATCTTTAATTTTGCATATGGCAACGATTTTTAATGCACGATACGAGTCCTTTCCCCTTTGCCATCGTATCCTTCGGTTCAGTTGCGGCATGTTTGAGTTAAGACAACATTACAGTTACCGTTACTTCCGCGGCTCTTCCGTATCCTCATCTGCATCGGACTCTCCACTGCTACAGTGTGCGTGTGTTTTTATGTTCGCACTGGAAAAAAAACTACAACAAAATTCAAAAAATAAACCTAAATTCTTATTTTTAAAAATAAAGAAATTTTAAAATCGCCAATTCTTGAATTGGTCATCGCTGTATTACGCTCTCCTTGATAAAAGGATTTCGTTGTCAGTTGAATTGCATATTTTCTTGTTGTTGATTGGAGTGAATATTTTATCGCTCCCGCCAGATACTTATGATTTCACGATGATTTCTTGTTTGATCCCTTGTCGATATTTCTTTGAGCGAGCGGTTAAAAGAATATTATTCAAATATAAAATTTATATTAATTAAGGCAAATCTTAAAATTAAAATTAACTTATAAATATTGAGTTCCCCTAATTTGGTTTCTCCCAGTGCATTTGCTGCGTATCGTACGTTGTTTTATAATTAATGAGCACGCAAGGCTCTCAACGCTTGGCACATGTCCTGCTCTCTCCGCGCGATTTTCTGGGTGTCTCTCTGGGTCCTCATCCTGTTCCTGAATTTATGGTTAAGTGCACTTTAAAGGACAAACACATATATAACTCACTTTTCCCGCTGAGTTTCTTCGCTTCTCGTCCTATCTCTTTTTTTTCCAGCCCCTCTCTGCTTCTCGGACACACTCATACTCAGACATATAATGTGATCGCTTATCGATTTTACAATATAAAAAAGCAATTGCCTGCATAAAGGACCTGGAACAGGACCCCTTACTTACAATCGCAGGCAACCTCCCACTGGCAAGCAAAGTTAAATGTGATTTTTATGAGCTATGAGCGAAGTTTGAGGGCGGAGAAGGCTGGGGCGGTACTCGGCCGTAATATTTATTGTTGCTCCTTGGCCTGGTCACACTAATGAGCTGTAAATTATCCCAAGTAGGCCAAAGGCAAGGCGCTCATTAAAGTTCAGGGTACACCCCCTGGGGCACAATTTTAAAAAGGTATGGGCTGAGCAAAAAGTCATAATTTTACAATCATTTTCAAGCGCTTTAAATGGCAATTAGTTCAAACTTTTTCAGAATAGTAAGAAAATTGTTTAAACGTTTCTTAAATTGTAGACTTGAAATATGTCTACATGAATAATTAAAATATCTAATGCAGGGCCTCAATATATTTTATTTATATTAAGTATCTAATGTGGTAGCTGTACTACTTACAGGACTTAAATCTTCTAAATAAAACATAAAAAATAAGTCACAACCGCGGAAATCCAAACTCCAGAGACTCTCCGTCATCCGCAATGTTGCCGCTGACATTTTACGATCGCCAAATTAACATTGTCAACTCCCTGTGGGAACAATCGGCTTTCACTAGAGCATATTTTATGGTTCACTTGCATTAGCAGGACGAAGGTCCCTATCCCCAAGCTCGTACAAGCCCCGCGATTCTTTTCTCTGACGCTGACACAGTTGTTGATGATGAGGCTTCCCACTCGACTCCACGACTCCCTACTCTTTCTTTCCTTCCTATTTTGTTTCGATTTGGAACGCCCACAGTTGGTTTATACTAAAGGAAAAATTTCAATTATGTGTTAAATATAATCAGGAAGCTCAAGGAGAAGTACAATCTTTATTAATGGAATGCCAATATTTTGTATATGAAAGATTTAAATTATTTTAGAAGAGAAATAAGGTATCACAGCGTTTCAAATATCCAATGACCACTGTTTTTTTCTTTTTTTTCGCCACCCACTCTCCTTTTGCCCTATATTTTTTCTCGTTTTTCCTCTCCGACTTTCGTTCGAATATCGTTCAATTTGGGTGCCCAGACACATTGTTTAATATGCAAAACCATTTCCCATTTCCCCGGCATTCCGGTGCGTCTTCGGGGGCGGGATGTTTTGGGGAGGAAGCTAAGGGAATGGCCAAAAGGAAAATCAGCATGAAATGTGCTTAGTGCGTGGGCGAGGGGCGTGGCCGCCTTTCTTGGCGATGTCCTGCTCCTTGTTGCCATAAGTTAATGCAGGTTCCTGCCCCGAGGACTGCGGCTTCCATTGATGATGTCGGTGGTTCAATGTGGCTCACTGGTGCTTCTTTGTCCCCTGGGGGATTCCCCTGCCTAGCGATTGCTCCTGCTGCAGCACATATTGATAACCGTTTGATTCTTTTATGAGTTTATAAATTTGTGATTAACTTCAGGCGCTGTCGGCAAATTTGATTGGGTTTTCCATGAAATTTGAGTGGTATAGGAATACGGAAGAGCAGAAGTGGTTAAGCTTGTCTTAGAAAGAACTGGGTGTATTAATTTAATACAAAATATGATTAAGGCATTTAATAAATAAATTTAAAGTGATTTTAATCTTGCGTTTACTATTTTATGTTGTATTAATTATTTTATGAAGTCAAATTTATAAATTAATTTTTTTTGGTCCTGATTACTTTTTTCCCAAGTGTATTCCTTATCCTTCACATACACATGTAAATGGTGAGAGAATAAACGATCTTTTTCTTGCCAGCCAGCCTCCGCCAGATGGCGCCATTGTCTTAGCCCAGTTTTTACCCACTTGAAAGTCGGACATGAAAACATAATTTTACTTCAAAATTGCAATGACAGTGGCACCGGGGCTCCGCCCATCTCGGCCCACGACCACGCCCCTTCACTGTACACACATGTGCGCCTTTTGTTGGCGCTGCGTTGACGCCAACTGCGACTGCAAAAATTCCATTTCAATTGTTTGCTTAGATTATGCAGTTGTATTAAAAGTGGGGTGGCACAAAAAAAAAAGAAGAACCGAGGGGACAGGGGCACTGCATACAGAGTCTAGGGTTGCCAAGGCGAAAGGCAAAGAAAAGCGAGAAAAATCCGAGAGGAGTGAAATCCTTTAAAAAGCTGCGAACAAGAGGAAAGCGAGTGAGTTTACAAGGAGCCTGGGAGTTGAGACGACTCGACAATGCCATTTGCAACGCATTGCCATGTTGCATGAATTCCATTTACGGACTGCGACTGAAACTGGAGAGTGGAGGACGGCGACCGGAGACCTGCAACCTCGACCAGGTGGTCCAGGTGAAACACCATCAGGATCTGCACCACCTGCGGGAGGCAGCCGCTTTAAGTTATCGTGGCGAATCTCAAGGAATTTCATTTCATTAAGATGATTAATGTGGTCTTAAGTGTGAGAGATTTATTCAAGAAATTAAACCAGTGCAGAAATACAAGAGAATCTATTTTTAACAAGAAATCGGAAAGAAAACCTAACTGTTGTAGAACATAAATATTACTTTTGGGGCGAGTTTTAGGTGATTATTAAAAGCCTTTATTCAATCTTGTCTGGGTTTATTTTTAAGCTAAAACTTCAAACTTTATAAGGCAACCTTTATATAGGTTTTATAAGCATATAACCCAATCAACACATCTCCATTTTTTATCGAAAATATAAACCAATCAATCTGTAAATAATAAATGAAGTTCAATACATGATAAAAATATTAAGAGCTAGCAGATTATAATAAAATTTCCCCCTAATTGTTATTAAATCTTTCCCAACCTTCCACCGTCTTTAAAAGCACCTGGTTTTTTATAGCCAATTTAATATATTTCCCACCCGTCACTCTGCTGGCCACCTTAAAATGCTCCCCACTTTCAAAAGTAAAAAGTGGGGAGCTTTCTATAGCATATATGAAGGGGAAGCCCATCAAAGACTCCTTGACAGGGAGCTGACAACCTGCATGCAATTTACATTCAGCAGCCTCAGATTTCGGTTGCCTCGCATGCGTTCTTAAATGGTTTTGCCTCGATTCGAGTTTTTCAACCCAGTGACAGGAGCCGGAGTCCTCGGCTGTTATCCTTCAACTTGCCGCTGTCAATCCTCGTCGGCAGCCTTTTGGCTCCGCTCTTTATCCACTCCCAGCAATTATGTTGCACATTCTGGATGCTGAGTTCTGCATTCTGGTTTCTGCAACTTCAGATGCCGCATCACTTGCCACTGTCATTCACAACATTGTTGGCTGCCCGGCACTATTAGCATTTTAATTAAATTTTCTGCTGTCGCCTGTTGTCCAAGTGCCTCGCTTTCTGCACAGCCCCCCATTTCCATTCCGCCGGCATTTATACACCACCCTTATGTTAAACTCACCCACAACGGTCATGGTCTCCGACTCGGATACGGTGTTGAATGCGGGCGCCTCGCCGGACACCTCGCACCGATAAACTCCAGTACTCTGCAGCGTTACGCGGCGCAGAAGAATCTGGGTGTCCGAGGAGTTGCGTAGCTGTAGAGAAAAAATAAAAAGAAGGAATTATAAAGTGTTCCATGGATTCAAGATGTTAATACAAAGGAGGTACATTTATCCCTTTCATTTATATAGTTTATTCGTTTAAAAAGTAAGCCACAACTAAATAAAAACCCTCTCTCGATGATTCTCTGACTTCGAAATAGAGAGCAATTCATACCACATAACATCAAATCGATCATCGTTTCTTATCAAGTTTTGTTGGGTGCAAAATAAAAGGATAATACAGCCAATCGAAATCTTATCAGTTTTTAAAAAGTACTTAATATGATATATTAAATTTGGAAATTCTATTTCATCATTCCTTTTAAATTAGCTGTACATTATTTTAAGTTTAATTCATATTTAACTTTCTATTTATTGGCGCACGTTTAAAGTAAAATAAAATAAAGAACCTTAATGTATACTATGACCATTTCCCTAATTTTACTCAAGAAACCCAGCGAGATAAATGGCGTGCCAATGAATCGACAGAAAATCAAAGGCAATTAGAGTTCAAGATTTTTCTATGGGTGATTTTTAACATTCACAAATTCAACGCAAAATGAAGATTGATGATGGAAGAGGCAGTTTATTATTAGTTTAGCCACACTGTAGGCGGAAAATGTAATTTTCTTAAGGGCCGCAAGAAGGGAAGCCAAGAAAAGGAAAGCAAAAGTCATAAACCAAAAAGTCGGAAGAGCCGAAACTGAAAAGCCAAACAAGCAAATGAAAATGAAATATCTAGAAACAATCGCACAAGAGTCTGAATAAAAGATGGAAGATACGCATGTGAGGGCGGAATGTTGTAAAAGTCACTCGTACAGTTTTCCCTTTTTTTTGCCCATTTTCCCTGGGCAACAATTGCAGTCAAGTCAAGTTCTTAAAGTTGCACTTTTATTATCGCATACACATGCGGGAAGAAAGTTTCATTTGATTCGGGCAAATTTTTATGAAAATTCTTTGCTCTCGCTTTGTGCTTTCCCTTGGCCACATTTCACCCACCCCACCCCATTCCACTCCCATTCTCCTGCGTAAACAATCACAAAAGTCACGTTCAACATTATTTTTGGTTTGTTGCTTGTTTTCGGCTGTCCCTACCCCTCCCCTTAACCCTTGGCTGCCCCTTCGGTCCTTTACAATGGCTGTGGACTGGCTTTTGTTTGTTGCCTCCTTGGCAGTACTTAAGCCGATTCTTCTTCCCATTCTGCAGCTGTGTCTTCTGTCTTCGTCTTTTTGCCAATTCTTTCGGCACGCTCAAGTTGTCAGCACCCCCTGAAAAATTTAGCCGAGGCAGGGGGGTCGTTTCACTGCGGGCTGTAAAGGGGACTGGAGAAAGTAAAGCACTCTGTGCTCGCCAAAAAACCAAATCTAACCGCAATTCAAATTGCAGTCTCCCTTTATTGCTTCCTCGTCGCCACCCGGAACATGCGCGGCCATTTCGCTCATGACTGCAGATTGAAGTTGTTATTTGTAATTCCAAATTCGGTTTGGCTAAAAAGAATCAGCGCTCTAACCTTGTTTATGTTGCTCTGATTGCAGTGGCCAACAAATAAAACAGAGTCACATTCCGACAGAAACAACTGGAGGTTTCAATAAGAACAATTTATTTAAGATAGCAGAGTCTGTCAGCAATGAAGAAAAATTCCATTCATGAAATATCTTCGGGGTATGAAAGTGAATGCAAAAGTCGGAAAATTCCGTCAGCACTGAAATCAAGTGCAGCGGAATAACAATGACAAATATTATATTACTTATCTGAGAGCTTTAGATGCTCTATTAGGATTTCTTTTAAATCTATAATAACTTTTATAGTTTCCACTTTGAACATCAATCATTATAAGCTCGAATTGCTCATATTACGAAGGGGCTTACTACCCAAATCCTTCAATTAAATAAATGAATTTCCTTATTCAAGGCAGCCCGCACAGCCCTTATTAAAATGTTCCCACTTTATCAGGCTTTTCCCAGCCATACCACACTCACTAACATCCGTACCCCGAGGAAGCCTTCTTTTGTTCTAATCATTTCCCTCCACTCAACTCGGCCTTCAACCCTTTTCGAGGGGGCGGCGCCCGAGTGCAGACATTGAAACCAAACGAAAATTATGCCGCATTACGCATTATGCTTCCACTAAAGGAGGCTCCTTTAGTCAGCGATTTCCTTTCCTCTCTCTCTTCCCCATTTCCCTAGACTTTCCTTAGATTTTCTTGTGTTTCCCCTTTCCAGCCGCTTGGCCACACGCACACAGGCCATAAAACACGCTGGCACATTGCTCATACGCCACGTTAGCCCCGACAATTGACGGGATTTACTTTGCTTCGCACGGAGAGAAAAATATCTCTCTTTAATAAAATTACAAAAATTACAAAGGAAAACAAAAATATATAAATTGATTATATCATGGAAACATCAGTTAAAATTTGTATATATTTCTTATCTCGCTGAAAACTACATACGCTTTTTTCACAGTGCAATTGCGCTTTTTCTTAGCCTCGCTTTGCTTTAACTGCCCGTCTTACAAAGTAGACGCACTTAAGTGCTTTTGGCAAATTATTATTATTAGAGCGGCACGAAGTGAGGAGGGTTAGCGCAGGGATATCAACTTTGTCTGGGATATTGACAGCTTTAAGTGATTTCCGTTAACCTTTTCGATCGCTGGGCAAGCAGACCAACACGTGACCTTAGCGAAAGCAGAAGGGATAGTGAAAATGGAGGGCTGGCGGGGCGGAAGAGCAACCCACCCAGACACACATTTTTATGGGCAACAAAGGAAGGTTACATCCACATTAAATTAAAGTTAAATGGCAAAACTACGTGGCAGCAATTTTCATTCCAGCGACGACGTAATCAGCAACAAGCAGAGTGAAAAGAGGGGAGTGAAAACGGGCGGAAAATCGGGGAGAACAGCTCTAAGGGCTTCCTTCGCCATTGTGGCAATTACATGTTTTAAAATAATCATTATGATCGGGTCGTAACACTAAATCCAAAGCAACATCCCCCACCATCCTTGAAAGTATCGCCATAAATTGTAATAAAATTTTAAATTAAAATTTTTCGCTTCCTTTTTTTTAGATAACACCTGTTGCTGTTTTTAAAATTACATTGAGAGAAACAATTCTACAATTGTGGCAATTAGTATAAATCAAGGCTGCTAGTTTTTTATGTTTGGCTTTACATCAATTCCATAAACGTTTTATAGCGTTCTTTTAAGTTTCGTAAAGGCTATAAGTTACGATAAAATCAGCTCAAACTGATTTATCTTTATCTTAAATATAAAATTACAAAAATATTATTTTTTTAAAGGAATTAATCTTCTATGAATAATTTAATTTAAAATTTTATATATTCATTAAATTAAAATATAAGATCTATAAGGGATATATTTTTGTTTCAAACATTTGTGATTTTAAAAGATGTTTATTTTAAAAGTTTTATTATCTCATGTAGTTAATTTACTACTAACAATTCTAAATTTAATTGTTAAATTTTCCATTTTATGATAAAATAAAATGGTAAATTATAATAAACATCAAATTTAAAATGAAAATATTTTTTCTGGGAATGTTTGTGATAACAAAAGTAGAAAACCAAAGCCTGTTATTGACGCTTTTAAATTTCTTTTTTTACTCCTATTGAGTTCAGCTTATAAGTGTAGATATTATCTGCTATGATCACACAATACGCAAAATATTTTATTTTTAACCTGTTACGGTGCACTTACATCGATGTTGACTCCGGGCAGGGGGAAGGACTGTCCGGGGGGCTTATCGCGTGGCACATAGCGGTAGATCTCGTGCCCGTCCTTATACCACTTCACCGAGTACAAGGACTCCCCGTCGAGGGCGTAACGACAGCCCAGAGTGGCGCTCTTCAGGCGCATTATGTGATTGGGTATCTTCACCTCGGTCATTGTCAGCGAGCTGCTAATGTCTGCAATTAGCGTGGGGAAAGAAATGGAAAGGATGTTAGTGTGGCGAAATTATTTTTAATGGAATCAGCCCCTTGTACTGCCATTCCCGTTCCCATTCGCATTCCCATTCCCAACTGCAACTGCACCAAAGTTATCCCCTTAATTCGTATGCCCTAACCCACATTCATATTTCAACTGTTATGATTCCAGCTGGCCATATTTTCCCACCAAAATGGCCAGAAGGCAAACACAAAAAACCTTTTCGGCCCTGTCACATGAATTTCGACTTGTCCTGCTGGACTCGGGCTCTTAGATCCCGGGAAATCCAGTGCACGTCACTGCAGTCCACAATTCACGTGTAAGGCGAAACAAAAATACATGCGCAAAAAACTCAAAGTTTCGAGGGAGACACAAAAAAAACGTATGATGGTACAATTTGAATACTCTTAAATGTCTTTTAAAATTTCTTAAATATTTCTTATAAAGACTTCGGTAATGACAAATATTTAAAGTTGTTTACTGCTAATAAGAATTTGAATAATATATATTAAACGAAAATGTAACGAAAATAAATGTTTTTATTTGCTCATAAAGAACAGTGAATTTTTTTAATTTTTCCAGAGGAGTTCTTTACATTTTAGTTTTTATTATTATCGAGAGCACTGCAAATGAAAAGTGGTCATACCCCCGAATGGAAATCAAAGCCAGGCAGAGCCCAAAAGCTTTTAAATCACAAACAGCAAAACCTGGCACATATCCCCATATTTGCTTGCGCGACATTTTGGCGGGTTTTCGGTTTTCTGGTTTCGGAGTCCCCAAACGACGAACGGTAACCGTAACAGTGGCCAGGACACTAACCGTTATATTTTCAGCATTGTGGGTGGGGTTACACCCACTTATTTAATATACCGCTACACTTTTCATTTTTCCAAACGTCAAACGTGAAAAAGTGAGTTCGTTCTGCGGGAAAGCGGAAAAACAAATACTCACGCACACTTCCACAGATACTCTCGTCTCAGACGCATATGTATATGCATGTGTGGCTGGGCAGTGTGTGTGTGTGTGTGGTGTAACGTGCAGCGCCGCCATTGAATTTATCACATTCACATGCAAATTGCGCCAAACGACCTTATTATGCAAATTGCCAACTGCAAATGGAGAACGAAATTGATTTTCCTGCATTTGCCGCTCCAACAACAACACGAATAAGGAAGCGAAGGGAAAGTCAAGGAAAGGGAACCATGCACAAGGAACTATGGAGGTACAGTGGTTACCTGATAAGGAAAATGAATTACTACACGGAAATGTGTTACTTACACGATCAGTTAAATTGGCGAATTTAAGAGAGCAGTAAATGCGAGCTTAAAGACCGAAATTAAGGGTTCTCATAAAATTGAAATGACGGATTTACACATCTAAGATGGATAAAATTAAATTTCTGTGATGCGTGAGAAATCGACGATGTTAAAAATATTATTAAATTCAGCATAGTTCCTTTAAAATCTGATAAATTTATAAAACTTATAGTGGAAATAATATCCAATAATATTTATTTTCGTATGATTTTAAATTAAGTCTCTAAATATTTAATAAGTAATCTTTAAGGCATTTCAATTTATTCACTAGATATTAGTTTTACCATAATAGAACCAAGGTGACATTCCCTTTCCGCCAAGAAGTGGGTGGTGGGTGTTACAGGTGTAGAGAAAGGATCTCCTGTTGTCTATAGCATCGTTCAACAGTTTTGCGACACTCGGCAAGCCACGTTTATATGACAACTAGTGGAGAAGAGACCAAAAACCTCACCTTAAGTGGGCAAAAAGAGAGACGGAGTGTGTGGTTTATACAGCGACAAATGGCGAATATATTGAGCTGTCACACGCCCAACTCAAAACCCCGCCCGGGGGTAATGCACACAAACACACTGGCACAGTGGCATCTGTAATATTGAACAGTGCACTATGGGGCATTTGACCACTTTTGTTGGCCGAAATTAATAACTCAGTCATTTCAAAAGATATTGACTTGAAACTTTACCAGTCGCCATTTCTTATCCCCCCGCATATTATATATGATAATCATCCGGATCGGAAAACTATATCATATAGTTGCCATAGAAACGATCAAATTAACTTTGCGGTTTTTGGAGATAAATGCACATAACTTTAGAAATAGCAATTATGTAAGTTTTTAAAACAATATTAACAGTTTTGTACAAATCGGACGACTATATCCCAAAGTTCTCAAAAAAAGGGGCAAATGAAAGAATTTACTTTACATTTGTACGACTTTTTGTTCAAGTTGTAGCGGAACTTTCGTTTTAAAGCCGCTAAAGTCCACTTAAGTTAGTCAATTACAAAGCTAAGTATTTCTACTATATTTTGATAATAATTTAAAGTCACGAAAGTCCTTACTTCCTTAGCCACCAGTGCAAAGGATAGGAGTTTGTGAAATTTGAGGTTATGGTCTAAAAAATTAAATTACAGAAAAAGTGGCAATAAGTGGCGATTCTGACCATATACATTTTAACAACAATTAAATAATCTACAAATCCCAATAGGTTCCAGAAGTGGACTCCGCTGGACTCACTTTGTTGCTCCATTTGAAAATTAGTTTTCTTACAAAAATGTACTTGTTAGACCACTCCCTTTAACACTCATTTGTAAGAAAAATCCGTCTCATTTTTGTCGTCGAACCACACAAATACTTAGTAAATAGCATAATCCTTTAAATCCAATCCAAAAAGTTTACTTAGATTGCTTAAAAACTCAAATTTAAAGCTCTTTAAAACTGCAAGCAAAAAGTCGAAATTCAACAGCTCGATAATTGCATATCGAACAGCTGATTTAACAGCTCCTACCTTAACAGAGGCGACCTCTATCGGATTTCTGTAAACGTAACATTGTTAAATGGTCTTTTGTTAACACATCCTCAAACAACATTTTTTGTTTTAACGAGTTTTAAAAAATGGGTTTTGGCCAACCAAAGTGGTCAAATGCCCCATAGTGCAGTGTGCACAGAAATAGGACAGCAAGACACTGTTAAAATAAATGCAATGTATAAAATAAATAAATATTATTAAGTAAATAAATAAAATAAATCATTAAAATCAAAAGGTAACATTATTGTTTAAAATAGCAACTAAACATGTATGATTTTTTTACGAATTATATTGTTTAAAAGGCAATGCAGTAAGGCCATCCTATTTTCTCTCGGTGTACAGAGCACCCAGGGTCAGAAAGAGACAAAAGGAAGAGGAAAGCAAAGAGAACAGCGGATTTGCAATCGGAATCAAAATCGCAGTCGCGCCTTCAATAAAAAATACGTTGAATGCTTTCAGCGTGTTTGTTTCACGTGTGTTTGTACGTGTGCTGGCCTTTTGGTATTTGTGTTTGTGACGCTGGCAGACAATTGGCATAACAAAGAAGAAGATACAGCAATGGCAGCCACAAAATGAGTTAGTTGTTTGCCTTTTTGCTGTTCCACAAAACACACACAAAGGCACACATGCATTCCGCTTTTTTGGGCTCGAATATTTTATAGCCCGAAATACGAATCAGCAACAAGAACCAACATCATGCATTATAAATTCATTTCCGTGTCGGCATATTTTTGTTATCCCACCAGAAAAAGGGCAGATAAATGGAGTAGATGGTGCCATCAAATGTGCTAATAAGCTACGTATTTGTGTCAGTGTGCGAGGAGAGTGAAAAGACGGTCCTAAAAATTTTAGTCTTTTGGAATATTTTAAAAGTTACTATTTTAATGAAAGGTCTTAACCCAAAAATATTCTTTAAATTACATTACATTTAAATGTTATTGAAAATATTAATAATAAATACAATTTTTGTTAATCGGGAACTAAATTACATTAATTTATAATCTCCATCTGAATTTAAATGAAGAACTTTCATGAATACAAAATACAAAAATGATCCTGGTAATTTAAGGCCAACTAGCCTTTTAGGGGATACGCCCTCCGCTTTTAGCGCTTTAATTGCAGTTGACTGGCATTTGACTTTGCAAATTGGCCTGGGACAGTCCCCTCTCTGTCACTTCACAACTCCCCGTCTCTTTCGCACTCTTGCGATGCAGACCTGACTGCGTAAATGGTGTGTGTCCTTCTTTTTACTGCAGACTACAGTAACAACAACTGACTGCACATTAAAGATTAAAAAAGCCAACAAAACGACAAGGGAACTTGAGACGGGGAAAAGCAGAGGCTGAGAGTCGTTTTTGTCAAAGGGGTTGTATAAAAAAACGTAAACTAATTTGAACCAACTCTTCCAGAATATAAATTATTATTTAAAGACTCCAGGGTAGGCAGTAATATCGATACATCAATGTTTTACAATGTTTCCCATCACAGAAAACAGTAGGGGAGAGTGGGGGAATTTCGTCAGCATTTTTTCAAAGCTATTTTTTGTCCATCTTGAGACACGTTATCATATTTCTATTTTTATTGTTGAATGCGGTTAGCACCAAGCTTTAAAATGTGACATTCCCCTATTTTTTTAATTAGCTTGGTGATTTATAAAAAAATAAAATGTAAAACCAATATACTGGGGCAATCTCACCACACAGGGGGGTAAAATCACCACACAACTGGGGAAATTTTGTCACCTGAAAAATGTAGGGAGTTTAACGCCTGAAAATATGCTACACTGATCAAGCTTACCATTTTTGTTGACGTCCTATATTTGTTGCTGCTGCTGGTAGTCTGTTCGTTAGCCAGCTCGTCAAATATAAAAATATGTATTTAAAATAGGTGCGAATTTACCCTTAGCTTAGGGTGGCGAAATTTCCCCAGACCGTACTTTTTTAGAAATAATTATTTTTCTTGCGAAATTAGGCGCGAAGTTAAAAACCACTGACGCAGAAATGCACATTATAGCACTGTGTATTATATAAAAAATCGTGTATCTTATTCCTTTTGAATTGTGGCATACAGAAAAAATTTCGTCGAGAACTAAATGTAGCTTTTGAACTGTTAAAACACATTTAATATTATAGCTTATTTATCTTGGCCTTCTGTGCAAAACAAATGCATTGGTTGTGTCTGGCCGTCTTGAAGGACTAAAACAAAAAAATTATATATTTTTACGACTTATGGATTCCGAGATATTGCAGGTGACTAAATTGCCCCTGTGACGAAATTCCCCTACATGGAGAGGGCTAGATAAATGTAAGGATTACATTTTTATTTTTTGTAAAGCAGAATACGAAACATTTAATTGAGTGGCATTTAAAAATAACGTTTCAAAGAAATATTTATGATGGTTCTCTAATTTAAATTAGTTTAAAATAAAATCAAACTATGCCTGACACCATCATTTGACGATAATAAATAAAATTAAAATAATAAACTAAGCATTTTTATTTTGTTTGATGCTTTTCCCTAAAAAGCTGTATAAGATTTTTTGATGAAAATTTAACGCTATCGCCGAAAAACCACTTTTCTACGTCCATGTGTGTGGAAAACAGTAGGAAGAACCCGATCCACTCAAAGTCAAGAGCCAAAAGCTAAAGCTAAAGTCGAAGAGAAAGCTGAAGAACGGGTAGGAAAATTAAGGGGAGTGGCTGTAAAAGAAATTTGCCTACGCCAACGAACAGCAGCAGGGAGAAAAGTTGAAAAAAGAAGCAAAGTAATTTCATGCATCGTTTAATTTTCATTCGGGTTTAATTTGTGCAGCGCCCCCACAACATAACCCCTCTTTTCAAGCATCCAGTCCCGCCATTCTCACCATATCACCATAAAGAGTTCCTTGATGGCATTTCTTCCCCTTTTGGCCGGAATGTTTGCAATTCCCCATTTAGACCTAATACTCAACAGCCACTTTCAGCTCAGCTGACAATTGAAACAGCAAATAAAATGGAGGGTAAAAGGGGTAAAACAAATGTTAGGCAACCAGAAAAACAACAGCCCGCAAAAATATACATCCTCGCACTGAGCTGAAATTGACACCAACTGAATTTGAAGTCAAAGAAAATTAAATGAAGCGCAGCTTTATATTCTTTTTGGGATTGAAGCAACCTTATTGCAAAGCAAAAGTTTTAAATTCATTGGTATTTCAATGTATATAACATGTATACCACATTCTTGTAAATATTTACTAGTTTTTTGGTTAAATGAATTACTCTTGATTATATTATAAGTTATGAGTCATAACTTACGACACACATAAAAAGAATTGTATATGTCGATATTCTTGAATCCTTATCCCTTGTCAACCGTTTCGCTGTCATTTCCACTCGTCCAAAAATAGACGACTTGTAAGCAGACAAAAATTGTTTCAACTTTTATGAAGTCAATTTTGGTAGTCGTTCCTGACGCCCCCCAGTTCCATCCTTTTAAATCTACCCCCCTTTTGTAATTGAAATTTTTATAGTTGTCGCACAGTTTGGTATCTCCGGAAAATGAAAATGGAAGGAGGCAAGGGAAAAACTCGGCTGAGACAAACTTTTATCAGCGCCTGGCGCATTCTTTAAAACAATTTCCATCCCACCCATGCACCACAGTCCCCTTTTCCGCAACAAATTAATCCCTTTATTTGCATAATTGAAAAACATCAACCGAAGCAGTCAAAAAATATCAAGAACTCCAAGTTGAATAACCAGCGGGCCAATGTCCTGGAAGAGGCTAAAGAAAAGGATACACTTCGGTTAACAAAATGTGTTTCCTTTTTTTAAAAAAATAAGATGGATTCCAATTTAAAAAAAAACTAAAATTTTATTTAAAAATAAACTCACCTAAAAATTTCTGGGAAATTAGAAAATTTTTAGATAAAAGTCTGGTGTTTTTGTTGTAAGAATGCATTTTCTGCATAGGCAATTGTTAATGCTTAGCTTGGACGAAATATTTTTTCCAAGTGTTCAGGCCCGGACTGTCGCCACATTTTAATGTTGTTGGCGGCATCGCTGCCCTGGGGAGCTATTTAACATTTTTCCAACACTTTGATAATCGCACTTTGCGGGCAGATTAATTATTTACGAGCGGCGTGTCCTCTTCTACCTGAGTTCACTCGCATCGTTTAACCCGCAGACAGACGGAAGACAACCGACAGCCGACGACAAAAGCCCAGAAGTTGCTGTTAAATCTTGGTAATGCCTAAAGCTCCGGTTCGCCCCGCCCTCAAATCCCAAAACTCGAACGCCAGACCAAGTATATTTGTCGCCGGTCTTAAGAGATTGCGGCGCACAATTTCCGCGCCCGGTTTTGGGGTCAGGTCGCCTCCTCGTCCGCTTTCCCGGGAGATTTTCCGGGGCGGAAAGGCAGCCGCAAGACATCAAAGCGCGCACAACGAGTAGCAAAAGTCAATGGGAGTCAGGTGAGGGATGAGAACAATGCAAAGGCGTAGGCAATAAAATGCCGCACTTATGGAAAATATTACAATAAAATAAAATCAAAATTAAAACCCTAAAAAAGCTATGTTATTATAATCTACATAACAATCAATAATTTGTAGAATTTGTTATGTATTATTATCACTATGAAAATAATTACCAAAGTTAAAAGCTAAGCTGACAAATTCTAAGCTGATTTTGGTAAATCTAATAACTTAATAACTTATTCCCAAAAAATATTATCCATATCTAAAATCTATCTTAATATCTTAATAACAGTGGTAATTTATCAATTGTGGCCTGCCCTTTTTAAAATTGAAAACAAACACAAAGACGGAACTAGATCATCGAGTGCTTTAAGTAAATGGGTGGCGGGTTTAACTGCTTCATAATATCCCGTATCCACCAGAGGCGCAGCGAAGGCGTCAAATTAATGCGCTAAATGCAATTTGCGGCGCTGAAAAGACGGCTTAAGGCGATGCCAAGTGCCTGGTTCTTTGAGCCAACTTTTCCTTGGGACCTGGCCCGGCCCTTTGCCATATGAATTATGCAGTCAAGGAGAAAGAGAAGGCTTGGAAGTAACATAAGATGAAAATCGTTTTAAGTTCTTAAAGGGATGAGAGAAAAAGCTCAGCCAAGTAAAACACATTTATAATTTAATTGTGACGTTGTAACTATTTATAATCAATATGAGATTTTCTTAAGCGATTCATATTTTTTAAAAGCTTTGTAAGCATTATTTGACAAAAAGAACCTTTCATAATAGATTATTGGTATGCAATTTCTGATGACTTATTCAAAAAGTTGGACTTCCCTATTCTTGAAAATTACACCGCAAATCCTCTATTAACATACGTCCCACTTATTGCATTTTCTTCTTCTACTTCCTTCCAACCGACATTAATATTTGATTACCACTCTCAATTTGGGTTTCTTTTGAATAGTAACGAAAAAAATGCCTATGCTCGAGGCCGAGACCAAAAGTTTAGCTAAAATATTGGCTCATAGACTGCCTTCAGTCGGACGTAGAATATGTGCCTAAATACATAGCGTGGAATTTAAAATAAAAGGCCATAAGCACGCTTCCAACCGACCAATTTTCTTTACTTTCCTTCTCTTGATTTTTTGTATTTTTGACTGCTTCTGGCATAATTTGAAGAACTTCCTATTCAACTTTTGCCGGGCAGCCCCAGGGAACGGACACACACCTCAGAGGGGGGTGGGGTATATATATATTTATAAAGACAACTTGGCCCTGGCACATTACCATGCCGAGGGATATACGATGTCTTGGACCGACCGAGAGTATTATAAATAATTCAGTGGCCCGGCTCTGGCCGGAGGCGCTTTAATGAGGCCAAAACGGACTTTGGCCATCACGAGTTTAAGCAATTTTCGTAGCCAGGTGAAGGTAGCGGAATTTATGAAAAACTTTTTCTTTTTGAATGGATTTTCCCTTATTTTCATGGGATCTCACTTAGAAAAACCGAATAGAAAACGAACTGTTTAAATTCATGTCTTACCTATTTCTATCAAAAATAAACTGAAAGAATTCTGATCTATTAAATTAACAAAAAACGAGGACGGAAGCTAACTTCGGCAAGCCGAAGTTCTAATACCCTTGCAGATTTTACGAATTAAAACTTGACTAGACTAGCAACATGCATTAATAAACAACAAAATATTTTATCCTTGTTTGTTTTGCTTTTGTGTTTTGCCGTTTATTTTGATTTCTCGAGAGGATGTTATCCCCGCCATGCTGTACACTCTAGTCCGGGTAGCGGAGTTCGTGGACCAGTTCCTTCTGCGTCCCTTGGCCAGCGTTATCGATGCGGTGGTCACAGGGGTGTACTACTTCCTGTGGGGCAGCTACTTCGTCGGCTATTGCTTGGTGGAGGGCAGTACGTTGGCTTGGAATCTGGTGAGATCTACGGTCAGCGACATCCACCGGGGCTGCTGCGACCTGCGCCTCATCACGCTGGATGTGACCGACTACTTGAATGACGGAACCAGGGGAGGTCTTAAGAACGCCTGGGATTTCGGACAAGCGGTAGGCCGGTTCTTCTGCAATCTGCTCATCGAACTGGGCGATTGCATCTTGTGGGTTTTGTTGCTGCCCCCACGGATCATACTGTTCACCGTGGACTGCCTCCTGGACTTTGTATTCCACTCCATCGTGGCCCGTGGCCTCAGCCTACTGAACAGCGTGTTCCGACTCTCGATCGGATTGTCCGTGCTCCTCGTTCTCTACATGTTTCGGCGATATGTGTACCTGCTGCTCATCTACCTGCTCCAACGTGCCCGCATCGAGATCTCGACGAAGACGCAAAGCGTCTACCACTGGACCGATCAGCAGTTGCAGCGATTCAGGCAGAACATGCGCAACGATCCGGGAAACGCCGGATCTCCGAATCGCGGAGGCTGTGTGGTCTGCATGGAGCGCAGCCGGAACATCGTGATCATGCCCTGCCGGCATCTCTGCCTCTGCAAGGAGTGCTCGCAGCAGCTGCGGCTCCGCTTGGAGCATCGCTGCCCCGTGTGCCGGAACGACATCATGTCGTTTCTGCCGGTCTACATTTGACACTGCCTATTTTTGTAAAGATTGTAGAACTTAGCATAAATGTATATAAGACTGCCAATTGGAATTTAGCCTTTAAGAGCACAATGTCGGACTAAGAACATAACCAAATGCCATTGGTTAATGATAATTATTACAGAATACAGTACCTAAAAATAATTGAAAAAATAAAATTTTAAAATTTTTCACCCTATTGTTCCTATGGGAGCTATAGGATATAGACGCCCGATCGGCACGCGCGTTTACCCTGATGAAGGTACGCACAAAAAAATACGATTTGGAAAGTTTCATGGGAATAGCTAATATTTTGCGCGAAATATCCTGAAAAACGTCAAATTTTGACCGATTTCACCCTATTGTTCCTATGGGAGCTAAAAGATATAGACGTCCGATCGGCACGCGCTTTTACCCTGATCAAGGTACGCACAAAAAAATACGATTTGGAAAGATTCATGCCAATAGCTCTTACACTGAGCGAAATATCTTCATTTTTGTGAAAGCTATATCCGATTGTTCCTATGGGAGCTATAGGATATAGACGTCCGATCGGGTCGGCTTTCAAACTTGATCTGCGTACACATGTTTTAGGACGACTGTGAAAGTTTCAAGGCGCTAGCTTTTAAACTGAGCTCGCAAACGGTATTGAAACAGACATGGGCGGTTCTTTTACAAACCGAACACCTTTTATTGGCTCACATTTTTGATTTGCCTGAAACTTTTTTTACACGTACTATTCGGAAAATAAGTAAACACGTGTATCAGGATTTAACCGAAAAAAAATTATTTTCCTAGTTAGAATTTTTTTAAGTGTGCCAAAAATTGTCAAATTTGAAAAAGTACCCTCTCATTGAAAATCTGTATCTCCGGTTATATGAATCCAATTGACTTCATATCTTTTGCATTAATTCCTCTAAAACCTCTCCTTTCAAAATAAAATTTCTTAAAAAATTTTTTTTTTAATTTCTTAAAAATAAAAACAAATTAAGATTTAAAAAAATTTTTTAACTATTGCCCCCACAAAAAAAAAATTTTTTTTTTATTTTAATACTTGCGCCATATTGTTAGTTACAATCGGTTTTTGTAAAAAGTTGGAGCCACTTTTAGTTTTTAAAATATCGAATTTGTTTTAGCAAGGCCTCGGCTTTTTTCTATGAAAAAACGTCGCAGCAAGTTGATCTACTCTCTCACTCTTATCGGATCCTAATGGAATTTATGTTTTCTCATTGTTTACTAGTCCTTTAACAATTGTTAATGATTAAAAGTTAAGTTTTAAGTTTTTTGACAATTTCTGAATGACAAAAAGTAAAAAGTCATTTTTTAATCAATTAAAAACTTACAACTATTTATTTAACCGTCTATTTAATAAACAATAATTTTAAATTTATTTTATTTATTATTTTTTTATATTATGTAATTTATTAAACATTTTTAAATATTTATTTTTAAATTAAAAAAAAAAATTAATAAAATTTTATAATTTTTTATTTTTATTAAATAAATTTTTTTAAAAACTTAAAAAAAAAATATTTAAAAATGTTTAATAAACTACATAATATAAAAAAATAATAAATAAAATAAATTTAAAATTATTGTTTATTAAATAGACTGTTAAATAAATAGTTGTAAGTTTTTAATTGATTAAAAAATTACTTTTTACTTTTTGTCATTCAGAAATTGTCAAAAAACTTAAAACTTAACTTTTAATCATTAACAATTGTTAAAGGACTAGTAAACAATGAGAAAACATAAATTCCATTTGGATCCGATAAGAGTGAGAGAGTAGATCTACTTGCTGCGACGTTTTTTCATAGAAAAAAGCCGAGGCCTTGCTAAAACAAATTCGATATTTTAAAAACTAAAAGTGGCTCCAACTTTTTACAAAAACCGATTGTAACTAACAATATGGCGCAAGTATTAAAATAAAAAAAAAAATTTTTTTTTGTGGGGGCAATAGTTAAAAAATTTTTTTAAATCTTAATTTGTTTTTATTTTTAAGAAATTAAAAAAAAAATTTTTTAAGAAATTTTATTTTGAAAGGAGAGGTTTTAGAGGAATTAATGCAAAAGACATGAAGTCAATTGGATTCATATAACCGGAGATACAGATTTTCAATGAGAGGGTACTTTTTCAAATTTGACAATTTTTGGCACACTTAAAAAAATTCTAACTAGGAAAATAATTTTTTTTCGGTTAAATCCTGATACACGTGTTTACTTATTTTCCGAATAGTACGTGTAAAAAAAGTTTCAGGCAAATCAAAAATGTGAAATTTTTTTTTTGGCCAAATCTGTTCGGTTTGTAAAAGAACGGCCCACATACAGACGGACAGACGGACAGACGGACAGACGGACAGACGGACATGGCTATATCGACTCCCCTATTGATCCTGATCAAGAATATATATACTTTATGGGGTCGGAAACGTCTCCTTCACTGCGTTACAAACTTCTGACCAAAATTATAATACCCTCTGCAAGGGTATAAAAACAAATTAAAAGAATAGTATTTATATTTTAATCCTTAACCAAGAATAATTATTTATTACGAAATATAAAATCTCTGTAATATTAAATTCATATTGTGAATAGATATGTACAGAGGTAAGATGGTTATTATTTATTATTTTAATTAACATTTATAGTGCATTTAAACTATTTTAATTTATTCCTTTGTTGCTTAAGGAAATTTTTCAAAGTGAATCAAATACAAGTTGGCTTAGATTGCTGAGCGTCAAGGAAAATCAACTGATAAAGGTAAATATACATGACATATCCAAATGTGGGCGGAGTTTGTCTGGGGCGGAAGTAGATGGGCGGGGACGATGGGATAATGGAGGGGGGAGGAGGGTAAGCAGCCGCAATGCGTTGGGGAAAATCAATTTCGCATAAAAAATTCAAGCAAAATTTTATGCCAACCTTTTTTTCTGCCCCTGTTTCGGCTGGAGCTCAAGTAAAAGTTATTGCCAGTGTGTGTGTGTACGAAGTGCATGTGTGTCCGTGTGGCGGCATGTGAACTTAATGATTATGCAAATTGGCCTATAAATCGATTGCCAATCGTCGGTATTCCGAAAATTGTCGTTAGTTTTTTTCCAATAGCGACCAATACAAAAAAAGAAGGGAATGTGTTTATACCAATAACATTATTACATATTTCAAAAGATTTTTTTTGAAGCAATAGAACTCCAGTTTTTCATTCGCAGCCAATCCAAGCCCAAGATAAAATATCTCAGGCCTTCCACCCCTAATGCTCTTTCAGCTCGTGAACGCACTATAAAAATACCATTATCAGTGCAAAAGTTTGCTTATCAAAGATGACTCCGACAACAGCAACAGGATGAAAAACAAGTGATGCTGGGGAAAAATGTGGCAAGAAATTTGCATATTCCACAAGACACGAGGCAGAAGCCAAAGACACGCGGCTGCCACTGTCGTTGAAGTTGAAAAATGAAAGGCCAGGAAAATTGAATTGCCAACTGGTCGTCTGGGTCCTTCCCCTTTCTTGATTTGCCAACGTCTCACAGAAAGCTTATCATTAAATTCAAATATCAATCAATTTATCATAAAAAGAAACGGAAGCGTCAACAAAGAAGCCAGTTCAAAGGGAGAGGTGGGGAATTATGGGACTGCATCCGCCAGCAGATGCAATGGGAAAGGGAATAGAAAATCAGACAAAAAAAATGATATTCGTTAGGTCATTAGTTCTTTGAATTTGAAGTGAGGATACATTAAAGTGTGGCCTTTTAAGTAAGTAAGTAACCAATGACAAAAATTATATAGAATATCATAAAATCATTTGTTGGCGCTCGTATAAAATTACTTAAGAGTACATAGTTAAAGGCTAAAAAAACATTTTCAAAATGATCAATCAAATTAGTATTATAAATATGCCTTTTAAATAATTTAAAGAGTTCCATATATCTTAGAAAAAACTCTGTTTACTCCCTAACCACAAACAGGACTGTCCCTAAAAGGCTTCTATTAACCAGTTGACACTTCTGTCTTCGACTCCTTTTAAGCCCTTAAGTAAATTATTGCTAATGGCCTCCACAGAAGGTCTGCCATAGGGATTGCGATTGGAATCGCTCCACAGCAAAGTAATCACAACATTTGATTGATTGAAATCAATTTCCCGTCAGAGACATCTGTGAGTTGTGTGTGTTTGATTTTTGGGGTGTTTGTGTTTATGCATATATTTGGATACTTTCTTTGGTGTAACACTTGCAAAAATATAATGGATATAATGGAGGATCCTTACACTTTTCAGTATTTGTATAGATTAGTAGACGATTTTGCAATTGTTACATTACAAGACCTTTAAAAAGAATTGCAAACGGTTCATATGGATAACGTGAAAGGTATATATTTTTAGAATATCATATTTTTTCTCCTTGTGTATGCTAAGGTGTCTGCATAGTAGAATATACGTATGCCATTAGATAGCGATACGCTTGAAATCAACCAGGGAGAACGACACCCCCATTCTCCCGTTTTCTCCAATTCTCTGTTTCTCTGCCGGAGTTGCCATAGATGCCAAGTGCAGACAAGCGACAAGCTCAAGTTGGAACGCATCGTTATCCTCCGTTTACAGCCCCCTAAATATTCTCATAATTTATCTGGTACATCTTTGAGTTGCTGCTTCATTCCGCGAAATTAATTTCAAACGAGTGTCTGACTGTCATCGTATAGAGTCATATATGAATAAAAATTGAGAATGCATTTGTCTGGAAATCTTCAGTTCGCTCCATTTCCAATTTTCGCCCACATTGTTGTTAGGTGTAAGCAAAACAGAGCCAACTACGTGGTTGGGGTTTTTATAACCAAATCAGGACCAGACCAGCCACCCAGTGAGATACAGCTGCTTTTTGGCAATGCTTTTTATTGTTTTTTATGATCATTTGTATTCATCAATTTTGTATTGATTTGGCTGGGGAAAGCTAAGCAAGAAGAGAAGCGTTTATATGCCAAGGCAGCGAAAGGATAAACAAAACTTGGCAGAAGCCAATGAATTCTGATGTTCTGTGGGCCGTTTCGCCCTTTTCCTCGACTTCCTCGCCTCCCCCGCTTCTTGGCAATTCCGCACAGCATCTTACGAATTTATGAGCTATAAAAACATCTGCCCGAACGGACTTTTCCCCTTCCATTTCCACCACCGTCATTTTCCCTGTGTGGTAAGGACAAACAAAAGTAAAGTGCTCCACTTTTTGATTACTTTTTGTTATTGTTTTTATGATTTTTGTTTCTGTTACTTTGCTTTTATTTTACATTTTTATATTTCTTCCTCCGGAGTTTGAGTGTCCTTTCATTTCTTGCGTAATTTTAATTAGGCGCCAAATGCATAATAAAATAGATATTTGCTTTGATAGATGGGGGAGGTTCATATGTGGATAGGATTCACAAAAGGAGGTAAAAGTTGTAAAAAACATGGCCAAAGGAGTCCTTAAAATTTGAAAGGTTTGTTTAACGAGTAATGAAAAATATTGCTAAAGTTGTATAGATTGCCAATATGACTTGCATGATTTTGTTTTTAAATATTTTATTGCGATACTGAATAAAATAATCTCATTGGCTTTCATTTGTCATTAAAATTATTTTAATAAAATATGAATATTTCTCATTCTCTTTGGTACATTATAAGTAAAAGAAAATGCACGCTTAATGCAATTTATTGAATTTATTAAGTTCAGCACATACAAATATGGATGGTAATTAACTTTTAACCAGCTCGGAGAGCAGACTGAGAAAAAAGGCGGAAATTTTAAATATTTAATAAAGCTGCGCGCGCATATTAAAATTGCATTAAGAGTGTCAGGAAAACACTGCCTTTTTTCCTACAGAGCCGAATTAATCCACGAAAAGCCAAGGGGGTGGGATGAGCGGATAAAGGAGATGCCAAGCTGCGGTGAAAAAGCGAATAAAAAATTGAATATGCACCCAACGGAATAACTGAATTCATAAAACGCATCGCAGGCGAAATGAAATGCGGCAAAAATGAAATGTTAACAACGCCAAAAGCCGAAAAGTAGTTCGGCCATTTTCCATGGGAAATAACGAAACGAGGCATATATAAATAAAAGAGAGCAAAGAGACTTTCGGCGACATCAAAGTTATTGACAGCTGTAAAGTTCGGTGTAATCTCTACTCCCATTCCCGCATGGTAAAATGTCAGAATTCAATTAAAATTTTATGATATGCACAAAGCAGCAAAAAGCAGCGACTCCAGAGGGCGTAAAAAGTAGAAAAGGAAAGTTAAGCAGGCGGCGGGAAAGAGGGAAAATTTCCTGTCATAATGAAAGCAGCTGCATGCCCACTCACACGCTTGCACTTTAGCTCACACTCACACACATACACACACAAGCACACACACTGAAGCGCTCATTGAGGCCATTGGCAGTTTCCCCCGCTTTTCCCCACCATTATGCGCTTTTCCCAGCTTTTCTCTTTACTTTGTGGCGGCGACAACTGCACACAAGTGCTGCGCATTTTGATATAAATTTATGTATACCCTTCCCGCCGGCCAAAAGGCATATTAAGATGACTAGAGAGCATTTAAATGTTATAGACCCACCCAAAAAAACTTGATATGAAACTATGATGGATTTGATGTTTTGTAGTATCAATGTTGACTTAATATGCTCGAAATGTAAGCAACATGTTCTAAGTAGGCCAGTTCGAATTTCTAATGTGTCTTGGTCCTTATCCCGCTCTATTTCGAATTGAGAGAATTAGTTATTCTCGCTACCACAAACGTAATTTAAGTCGAAAGAGAGATAAATCGGTATTCCGTGGAAAAAACTATATGGGTATAAATACCAGAAATTTACCATGCGCATTCCGATTTGAACCCAGCGTGTTTTTTTTTTGCGTGCATTTATATTGGTAAAATAATACCTGATTATATTTAAAAAACTCTACTTTTATTTATAAAAAATGTAATCCTTGTAATACTCATAAAATTAAGAATTTTTAAAACATTTCCTTAGAATTTAGAAACTTGAAAGAAGGACATTCAGAAGGCCACTCAAGTCGATGCCAAAAGTACTTGCCATGACAATCTAATTTTTTTTTCTTTTGTTGCTATTATTGCTGTTGGCCATCTTGAGCATCATTTGTGCGCCGATTTTTGTGCTGAGCTCTTGGTTTTTGCGACTGCGAAAAATAAAACGAATATAACCATTAAAATGATGGTTATAATTTAGCTAACCATTTCGGCTGGCATTGTTTTGTAGCTGGGCCAGCTGCTAATGCGGCTTTATTGTTATGGATGTGACAGTACTTTTTCGCCTCTCTTTTTACAGGACCATTGAAAGTGCTCATGTGCATGTGGATATGCAAATGGGTATGTTAACAGGATGTTGCAGCATGTTCGTCATAAATTCTGTTGGAAAACAGTGGAGTGAGGGCCACAAATCGACCATCTGCAGTGACCTTTCAACTGGCGGCCATAAAACTGTCTCTCAAACCACCCCCCGAGCCTCCCTCACCGTCCTTTTTTGGCCACTTTACAACTTGAAGACCATGGAACGGACCGAGAAGCGGATGCGATAAGCTTAACCCATCCGCACACTCAGTGGAGGCATTGATTACCGCCGGCCCAAATAAATTACGAGAGCTCAGTGCTTTCTGGTCCAGTCAAATGGCAAACTTTCCCCTGCAACTTTCACTCTGGGAACACCGAACATCGAGGGACTGAGAAAGCAAAAGCAGCCATCGGAGGCGGAATTTTTCCGCTCTATTTGCTCCGCACAGTGACTGCCAAAAATCCACTGCAGGCATCTAACACAAGAAAAGAGACTAGGAAGATGGGAAGAAATGGGAAAAATTTGATAGGAACGAAAATCATTTCAATGTTATGTGGTATTCATTTTGACCTGATATGCGGCATATCAATTCGATATGCTTGAATTTTAATTATGAATTAGTATTACACGGAGAAAACGATATGCGTATAAATACCAGATTCCGTCCTGTTTTTTTGTGTGTAAATATAAGAACACATTTAGTCGATACAAAACTTCAGAACTCAAAGCATTTTACTTGAATTTATTATTTTTATATAAAATTTATAATAAACTTAGGTATTTAATAAAATAAGGTATTTAATATCCGTTTTCAATTTTAAAAGGTTACCCAGAGGTTTTATAAAATAAATATTAAAACATATTTAATCGATATAAAACTTTAGAACTCCAAAACTTATATTTAATTTGTATATTTCAAAAAAATAAATCTATATAAATAGAAATAAAAAATTTCTTATACAACTTAAAAGATCGCTTCCTACACACCCTTGACCCAATGGTGGCAACCGTTTGATGGCCCCTAAAAAAATAGAACGAAAAAGCAACTTTGAGCTGCCATTTGCCATTTTCCAGGGCCTTTCTCGAGAGCGTCTTGGCAGCGATGGGCGCGTGACAGGCGGGGGGCGTGGCAACTGATGCGTGAATAAATCAGCTCGAGTTGCAGGCACATGTAAGTAATGTTTCCTTGGCCAGACACGAGCCCATCCCTAAACTTCCGTGGGAATGTGTTCGAGGAAATGACACAAGTGAAAATATTTCAAACACTTTGGCCCGAAGTGAGCAAGGAACTTTCCCCGAGAGCAATTGTGATTGTGTGGGTAGGGGCCATCGATTGAATTGTCTTTACGCTTTGGTGAGCGGCTTACACGACTTAGCCAAAGCTCCGATTGTGGGTGTGAGCGTCTTATTTACTCACACGGCCCCGCTTTCTTCGGCCAAGTGTCCCAAGCCTTTACTTTCGCTTGCCTGCACTTTCTCCTAATCAAGTGCTCTCTACCGCAGAGTGCATTAAACATTTAAAAATAGCTCGAAGGTCAAGTTTGTATAGGCGGAAAGTGTAAACTGAGCTAAACAAATATATCTAAAATATCGCTGGAAAACTTTAAGTACGCATATAAATTTAAAATCCTAATGCTAAATCCCTAAAAAAAATATGTAATTTTTAGAATTAATATAGTTGGTTAAACATTTATTTGAATTAGACAGAAAACCATTATTGCGATTAAAACTTATACGTGTTTCTAAACTTTTTTTATATTTTAAAATGCTTAAAAATATTATTAATATTAACGGTTTACTTTTTAAATATTGAAAATAACAGAAAATACCATACTTTTGGTAGACAACATTTTACACGCTAGATTCCACATCCGTATCAAATCTTGTGACCATATTAGTATCCCATTCCTTATCCCGATGCCCCACACAGATTTATCTACTCGATTTGCACATTTGATAATTTCTGACTGCGAATCCAAATCAATTTGCTGGCCATCAACGCCCATGAGGTTGAGGTTGTCAGGTCTGACCTGGAAAGCCTTTTAGCCCAACATTTGCCTTTCCTACGCCCTCCGCACAATTTCCTCCCAATTTCCCGCACCCTTCCTGTGGATCCTTGACTGTGCTTATTATTTTATGCCTGGACGAACGGTCAGACGGTGTCATGTTGTTGCCGGCCCCTTGGATTTTTTGATAAATTTTCCATATCGTTAGCGGCAGCAGCTGATGGGGAACGAGAGGGGCAGCAAGGACCCTTTAGGGTTTCAGGGTCCGTTTTAAAGGGTGTTTCTCCCCGTTTTGGCTTGCTCTTTTTTGTTCGGGCTAGCTGCACAATTTGTTGTAATACAATATTTTGGCCATTAGCAGCCAGAAGTTGGGAGCAAAACAGGCAAATGGCCATTGACTTTGTTTGCTGCGCAATGTTTGCTTGCTTTTTTCCTGGGCTTCTGCTTCTGTTGCTTACACTTTGAACCTTCGCACATGCCGCAAGTGGTGGATGGAAATTCGAGAGAACTGAGGTGCAGGATATCGAATCGAAAAATAAAGGGTAAAGCTACCTCTCACATTGCGTCCTCTGATATACAAGACAAATCAATTTTTAGTATTTCACATTAAAGACATGTATGTCTCTTTAAGTTCAATGCCCCTAAGCATCGGAGTTAAATTCAGATTATAATAATAGCTAACTACTTTTGTTTATAGAATGTACAGTCTTACATTACCTATTTAAAGTAATTAATGGATTAAGTGCTTTTTAGCCGTTTATTTTATTTCTCATTAGTTCTCATAAAAATTGTAATTAATTTTGTCTAAAAATTAAATAAGTTTTGTTTTGTTTTTAAAAGGGTATCCCATGCATGTCCTGAATCTATGTGACTCGACCAGTATGTTTAGGAATTTTTCTGGTTTGACCCAATCGTAATCTGACCAAGTTGAGGAATTATGCTTCGAATATTTTTGGGCATAACCTCACACATCTCCTTCATCTTGTTTTCTGTTTTTTTACCCTCCTAACTCCCAGTCGTTGACTGCTTAATGGAACGTAAAGTCTGCATGATTAATAGGCGTCAGTGGGTCGTCCGTCTGAGCCTCGTCAGACATTAATGCCAAATCCTACCGAAGCCCAAAAATATACACTTTTTGTGCTCTCTCTACGCCTTAATGATTTCAATAAAGCAACACAAAAAAAATGCCCAAAAGAAGTCAACACACGGGACTTTTATTTTGTTTCAATTTGCTTAGGGGCGTTTTCGGACCGGATCGGACCAAATTGAACCGAACTGAACCGAAAAACCGGGTCCCAAACTGTTTGCCTTGTCCAGTGACTTTGTGAACTTCTTGGCTTCCTTTTCTATCCATTTAGACATTGATTTTAATTGTTCATTTCAATTAAATAAATTTCACTATGCTTTATATTAGATTTTCATACAAAAATCTATATTACCAAATATAGTAAACTTATATTCATAATGTAATTCAAGGGTAGCTAATTACTAATATCAAATCAGTTTAATTTTATCAAATCCATCAATTTTTTAATTTTGTCAAATGAAAATAAATCGTCAATAAAACCCATAAAGTTATGTGTTCATGGAAAATACCCCAGTATAGTTTTCATCAACCAATTTATATAATTTATATAAATTAGACACCAAACACATTTTATGCTATTTGTTCCATCGCAATGCTGTCACGTCAACGTAAAGTGCCCTGAAATATGTACGAATGTTTTGGATTACAGTTGATGGGCATTCGCACTCCCCCTATGATTTATTTCAGTTTGAGGCACCTCTACTACCTGCTGCTTATGTCAACGACAATAAATAAAAGTAGGAAAAACAACAATGAGCAAAGAAAATAGAAACAATCGAGGAGCTTCCATCAATTGGGCAAATGCAGAGATAAACTTCAACAAAAGCTTAGTGGCTCAAAATGTTTTTGTCTGGCAAACACAGGACATTGATACGACCGTGTGTGTATTTCCCATCTATTGCAACAATCTGGGTGTGCGTGTGTGAATAATCAAAACAAATACAAGCCAGGGGAAAAGAACACTCCCCACACACAGAGACTCAGTTGCTTTGGCCATTGTGGCGACACAGTTTTATTTAAACAAAAGCCTACTTGAGCTTATGCTCAGTTTGCCAGCAACAATTTAATAGCATCTATGGACGAGGGGAATCACGAAAATAAGTACACAGTGTATACACATGTAGCCCGTAATGCCCACATATGCATCATGTGATGGGTAGTTTTTTGGTTGTATAAGTTTTCTATGACAATGTGCGAAGGAAATATATTTTTTCACATAAATAAGGTTTTTTTTTATCCTTGAAATATTTATTTTATCTCGAAAGACTCTTACAAAAATAAATAGGAGCAAAACGAATTCTGATTAATACTCGTAAATCCAACAGAAAAGAAAATACAGCATACTTATAAGCTGAAGTTTGTGATTTGGATTCGCAATCTGGTTTACTTTGATAGATTTTAATCAAAGTTAGCTAGCTCTCACTTTTTAAACACTTTGAAGCCCCAAACAAAATGAAATTCACATCAATTATTATTACCAGGAAATATAGGTATAATAAGAGAGAGAGCCTTGCCGCATTTCATATGATTATTTTGACCCCTGTCGATTTTTCTCGTTTTTTTTTTGAAGTGAGTCAAGGGCAATTTCCACTGTGGGTCGGACTTGATTAATGGGAAATTGTGTTACCGACTAATGAGGGAGGTGGGCGGCAAATGGGCGATATGGATATATATCCGTAATATATATATGTAAGAAGAAAAGGAGAAGCAGGTGGAGCTGTTTTATTTGCGTTTAAGCATTATTTTTTGCCAAAATTCAATGAGAACGAGCCGAATTTCCAATGAAATTTTAACGAATTTCATATTTACAGTTGGCCCGGGGTGGGTGGGCGTTTTTCGGGAGACGCTGTCAGAAGCAATCAGGCTGCAGGCGCTGCTCGGCAATATCAAAGAGCGTATTAACATGCAAAGCAGGGCCCACAACCAGAGCCAAAGTCAGAGCGCTAAAAAAATGAAAAGTAGTCGGTGTGGGTTGCAAAAAAATACAAAAACACAAAAAATAAGAAAGGAGAAAAAAACAGACTGGAAAATAAAGAGACGCGAACTTGACTTGCCACAGAAGGCGCAACAAAATTGAAAACCATTAGGATTAATATTTAGTTGAAAGATTTGCGTGTTAAGCCATTTTTACATGGCTGCCTTCGGCTGCCTCCAATTGCTAATGTAGTTTATGTGTAGGAGTGGGTGGTGCCTGGATGGTGGGATATCTGGATGGCTCTTTGGTTCTTGGGCTCTTTGGCTCCCAGGGAGTATCCCTAACGCTAACTGACGTTGGCTTCTGCTGCGGATGCTGTTACTGCTGTTACTGCTGTTAGGCTTAAGGCGAGACGCACAAACGACATGTAAAATGTGACATTTTAATGTATGCAAATGAGACGTTGAATTAAGCCAACGCACCCACACGGAGATAGAGAGAGAGTGAAGCGAGGGGACAGAATAGCAGAGGAGAAGGATATAGGGGAGCCGAAGAACCTGCAGATCCCCGCTGGTGTGCAAACATTCACTTGGCTCCATATCCGTTTCCGCTGCTCAGCGTTCCCCATCCCCATCTCCTTTTAGCTCTGCTCTGCCTTTTGTGATATGATTTGAAAATAATGAAAAGACAGTTACAGACTTTCCCCGCAGCTTTGGCCACCCCGCTTTTTTTGCCACTCCTATTGGTAACCCCCTCACGTTCCGGCCCTGGCGGAAATGTCAACTTAACTGGCTTGAACCCCAGAAAAATGCGACAAAATACAACACCAAGGATGATTGAAAATATTATAGATAACGAGATATGAAAAAAATATACCCTTAAAAGAATAATTCAAAATAAAGATGGTAAAAAAAGTTATAGATGAAATATTTAAAACCTAATAGTATTACAAATAATATAATGCTTTATTCAGTAGGAATAAAATCCCTAAATCATATAGAAAAAATTGATTAATTTACATTTAATAGTTTTCAGATCACTTATATTAGTCCAGCTTTCTCAAGTCAAAATTTGTGCAACTAGCCTCCCATTACTACTGCACCAAAAAAAACAGAAATAAGTACAAACAATCCTCAGCAAGCCCAAAGTGCGGACTTCTTGACCAATTTATTAATTTCTATTCCGACTGCGTCCCCCAATTTGTCCTTATCGGCCCCTTTGTCTTTCGCCAATGGACTTGTTCGATTGTTTTGGTCTTTGGCTTTCAATTTGTTGATTGTTTTTCTTGGGATTTTCCCAGGAATTCATTTTGAGCGAACTGGATTTCCGTCCACAGAAACAATGCTGTAAAAATGTTTGATTATGAAATGCGTAAACTTTGTGTTTGGCCTTAGATTTTCTGAGAAATGCTGGGAAAACATTTAAAATATTTGTTACTTCACTTGAAAGTTCTCGGAAAATGCGTGGCGTAATTCTTTGGGGGCGAAAGAAAAAGTATTGTTGAAAATTCTTTTGTTTGGCGAAGGGTTTGCTTGAGGAAGTAGTAAAGAAGTATTTCAAGATTATAAATAGATTTATCGGCATTCGAGTGGGCCTAATCAGTACCCTAATCAGGACCCTAATCAGTAAGTTTTATATTACAGTACCAGGTTGTCCAGTGAACACTTTACAAAATATTCCCTTTTAATTATTAAATTTTAATAGTCCCCTTAGTTTATCTCATGGGCAAACTTGTATAATTAGATGCCCTCTTTAAATTAATGCCAACTAAGGCTTACATTTGCCATTAGTGCTTGGATATGTTGTTCAGCCAAATATTTGTAAATAAATAAAACAGAAAAAAGATGCTCACAACCCTGGCCTGGGCATTAATTATGAGCCATTTGAAATGGGTCCCAAAGAACCTTTTGTATGTTCAGAGGGAGATTTATAACTCACCGATTAGGACTAGTATCACATGTAGGATGTACCAGATCTGCAAGCTCGTGGCCGCCGTCCTTCCCGTGGCCGATTTTCTCGCTCCCGGAGCCTGTTGCTCCACCCTCAGCTGCTGGTGGCATTGGTGGTGCTCGGTTTTATGGTGGTGCGGCAGCTGGTGCTGGGTGAAGGGATCCACTGCACACATCTTGGCCTCCGTTAAATGCCCCAAATGAGCCACGCCCGCACGCACTAATGTCTTTATTAATTTCGGTGTGAAAATTTCACTTATTTCATTTGGACATTAAGTTGTTGTTCCGGGGGTTCCCCTTTTTAGTGCTGCTGCCTCTGTGCGGTAATAAAATGTTGGCTATTAATCACTTTTAATCGCGACGCGAACAAAAACAACGGAAAAGTTAAAGGCAAAAACTATTAAAGGACCTGCTGGCCCCCATTTTGCCGCTTCCATCATATGGAGCGGCACTGCAGTCAAGTTAAAGACATAAATTTTCAAGCATTTTGGGCAAAGATTAATTGCACAGCAGCCTTTTCTCGGTTCCGATGCGGGAAAAGCGTGGAAAAGCGGAAAACGAAGGAAAGACCTTGCCACATAAATTCAAAATCCAGTACCCGCTCGCTCCTTAACCCCTTGCTTGATTTAGAGCGTCAGGAAAACGCTTGCCGGGCAATTGAGTTGGTGACTTAAAGTCCAAGTGGCAGGATGAGTTGAGGGTTTTCCAAGAACTAAGGACAGAAACATCCGTTTGGTACGAAGGCTAAATCGTATTTATAAAACACAAGCATCGCCAGAAAAAATATGAGTCATAAAAAATGATTAAAAAGCAAGCATTTATCAGACAAATAATGTGCCTGGTAAACACGATCAATCAGATGGCCAATTAACACATATCGCTTTATTTCTGTGCATTAAATGAACATCCCAGAACTTTTTGTTTAGATTTGGCACCGAAGCATCGAATATCTTTCATATATCAAGATATGAAAATTATAGCCTCATCTGAGAAATGTATTATGTGCGAATTTATTGGGTTGATTCCAAATTATTATTTTATTAATGACGGCCATTAAGGTGAGAAATAATTGGTTAGATATTTTCGTTAATCCATGAACAACGGAATTTAGGTCCAACTTTCAGGACCGGAAAATATTTAATATCATGAAGCGCTAAAAATTCATATTCAAAAGCATTTGAGAAAGAAGCTTATTGAGCGAATACAAAGGATTTTTCTTATTTTAGCTACATTATATTGTCATAATACAGATAAAATGTTTAAGCCACTCTTTTTTTATGAAAAAAACACATATCTGGACGTGCTTATACGCAATACATGCAAATTTCACCGGTGTTGGTCATGATGTGTGGGCATTCAGAAATCTATCGACAATACGGACAATTAACAAATATTAATAAATATTTATAAATATAAATATACTGACATACCCTGACAGCTAACAATAATATTCAACTTGTATGCTTATTTCCCATTTTTTTGTTTTGTTTTGGAACATTCCGCTTTGTTTAAAGCCAACAATGGCTGGATAAACACAAATAAATAGCTAAAAAGTCAGGTGCAGATAATAAAGCAACAACACCAGACGCTGTTATTATAATTACAGCAACAATTAAATCGCGTACACCCGCAAAACCAACAACAACAAAGGCAAGTGGAGCGCCTAAAAATATGCAGCACGAAATAAATGGCCAAGACCCAGCCTTATATACACACTCAAAATAAATTTAACCCTAAATTTTAGAAAATCGCCATTAAAATTTCTTATTTCTAAATACAAGAAAGTTATTTCTAAATCTAAGGAAATTTTTCTTAAGTCAAGAAAGTTTTCCTTAAATCCAGGAAGTTTTTCTAAAATGTAGAAAATGGTTACCATGAACTAAGATCACCCTAAAATCTAGGAAAAATACCCTTAAAATTAGAAATTATTTTCTGAAAAATAGAAAGGCAAACAAAAGAATGAAATATTTTGGCAACGCCTTTTCTAAAAATGAGTGCCCTAACCCTAAAATTAAGCTAACCCTAAATAATAGAAACATTTCCGAAAAAGTAGAAAGTTTTTCTAAAAAATAGAAATAGTTGTTTTCACATGCTCTGGCACACCAAAATGTTCAATGCCAGAACTTGTCAGCTGTCGGGCGGCTGTACTCGTAGCGCAGACGGTTAAAGCACTTGGTTAACAATCGAATCGACCCTGGTTCGAGTCCCAGAGCAAACTATTTTTACCTTTTTTTTTAAGTTTTTTTTTTAGTTTTTTTAAATTTATTTTATTGTTTTTTTTAATTTGTTTTTTTTAATTTTTTTTATTATTCCTTTTTTTTATTGATGGCAAGCGGTAAACCGAAAATAATTTGGTTTATATTTAGCTATTTACTATATACTACACATAATATAAATTGCGATAGCATAAATATATGCATATGTATATACGTATGTAAATAAGTAAAACGCGAATGGTCAAAATTATGCAATTAGTATTCAAATGTGTTGTCCGCTTCACCCTTTACATACAATGCTCGGTTTGCCACAGCAAGTTTAAGTGCTACAATGGCCCAGTATGTAGGCCATTCGCTCCTCGCGCGGGAGACCCGGGTTCGATTCTCACGACGGACAAGTAAAAAATTGTAAGTTTTTTTCATGAACATAAAATATTAACTAATCATAATTTCTACATTCCCAATCTTCCGCAGTCCCGTAGTCCACATTTACAACCACATTTGGCTTTGGTTAGATAAGAAATCCAAGCGCAAATACATAATAATAAATACATAACCTTTAACATTCACAATATACAAGACACACAACGCCTGCATATGTATATAGGGAGGAGTACATAATATAAACGTATATACAAAAAAAAATCATGATTGAACATGTTTTTTTGTTTTGTTTTTAATTTCTATTTTTTAGGAAAATTTCCTACTTTTTAGAAATTTTTGCCCTTAAATTTAGTAAAACTACCCTAAAATTTAGAAATATGACGTCAAAAAAAATCAAAAATATAGAAAATTGTGACCCTAAAATTTAGGGCGAGCTTGTCTTGAAGACAAAAGTAGGGCGATTTCCTTGACTTTAGGGTTAATTTTATTTTGAGTGCAGGACACCACATCTACTCCAACCCTCCCAAGCAACATAATTAGCCTAAATTGAAGCAGGAGCCAGAAAGGCAGGGAGGACAAGAAAAAATGACAAAATATAATTAAAGATTAAAATGTTCTCTGGCTAAAAGCGGAATTTATGATGGCAAATTTTCAAGTCGGGAATTTCTGGTGAAACTCGGGAAGTCAAGCTGTGTTTTAGGTTCTTATTAAATGCTCCGATTGAATGTCTCAAGGATTTTCTATTTCTATTAGAAGTAAGGAACATAACTAAGATATAACTATATATTTAAAAGTTTACGGTATATTTATAAAGGTTATGTTAGCTGATAACATTAGCCAAATTTTTTAGTTTTTAAGGTAATTTTAGGTTACTATAAAAACTGATGGTATAAAAGTTTGACCCTTGCATTCACTTTAGTCCTTTAGTAACCATTCCCTTTTTTTTTGGTTGTTTCGACTATTTTTAATTTTGGTTAGTTTTGGGGTCGTCGGGTGATTACTCCTTGTGTTCCACTTTTCGCGCTTTAATTAACCGCAACCGCAACAGTTTTCTCAGTTTTTCCAGCAATAACAACAAATGCTTGACAAATGTTTTCGGCACGCAACAAATGCGGCACTTCAAGCTAAAGCTCAAAGATTTTCAATTTCCACGGCATGCACTTTGTAAGATTTTCATTGAAAACGTTTCTGATATTATTGCAGCCACACTTGCACTTTTTCGTTTTTGTTTGTGTAGTATTACGGTATTATTCTCCTTCTTTTTTGTAAACACGATATTACTTTTAGTGGCCACTCGCACAAACACACACAAGAGTTGGCGAGTGTGCGTGCGGTTCGTTTGACTCAGTATTCAGTTTCGGGTTTCGAAGGGCTCTTTCAAAAAGAGGGGTTTGAACTAACGCGCGCGACAAAAATGACGTGCGTTCGCCTCAAAGTTGAAATTGCGACTAAAAAAAACTCAAGTTCGCAGCGCCTAGTGCGCGGGTGGCGCCATCGCACGGTCAAACCGTGAAGCTGCCTTGGTGGAAGGTCGTTTGCAGAGAGAAAGCGAGAGAGTGAAAGCTCGGTGTGAAAGGCTTTGCTCTCTGGCTTTCTCCCTTCCCCTTGTTTGTTCCATTTCCAAATGGTTCAGATAACAGGGCTGAAATTAACAGCAGAACTTTCCTATAATAATGCAGGATGAGTGGGTACTTACATTCGGGACAAATGTTAAAACTAGGTACCTAGGAACGACAGTTTATTTTTGTCAATTCATAAAAACAATTTTTATTTCCTTCATTAATGAATCACCTGTTAGACAGCAAGGAAATGGTTATTTTAGGAAAAATATCCCTGTTTCACCTAATAAATCCCAATTAATGTCCGAAAAATAAATAAGATTTGTCATATGTCACCACACAGAGAAAATTATACATCGTTTTAGGTTCCGTTTTCATATAAAAACGTTTTAAAAATTAAAATGAAAACATTTTAAAAATGCAAAGTAAAACAAATTTGAATGGAGCGTTTTACTTTTTAAAATGTTTCACCCCTTATTTTGCACCTAAAGCTTTTCATAATTTTCTCTGTGCAATATAAATTTAAAATTGTTGCATTTTATTTTAAATAGATAAAAATAAATATCTGTTTATTACAAAAAAATAAGAGCCACTTATAGTATTACTATCGTTAAGATGTTATAACAGAAAACATATTAAGTAGGTAAGTTAACATTATAAGTTTGGTAACAGCTCGCCTTAAGCTTTGAATATTTTGAATTGGACAGGACATCAAAATAAGGGGATTTTCCGTATCAAACAGAAACCTTTTAGCGTGTACATTTTGTAATATTTTTTATTGCGTATACAAATTTTAAATATATTTCTAAATTTATTGAAAACAGAGACGACAAAAATAAATTATAAATATACAAAATTTGTTAAACAATTGAAATGAACAAACAAATTAAACTATTGGAAATTAGTTTTCGTATTAATTCGTTCACCATGCCTAATTACCCATACGCACTGTTGGCCAACCAAAAATTCAAGGCTAGCGGAAAAATTAAAAAACTTGCACGTTATTATCTGGTGCTCAATTAAACACCATTAAACGAAGGACGGAGTAAAAAGGTATATGCAAATAAATAAAAACGAAAATACATATAAGCACAAATGAGTGTGGATGCGAAAATCAAATATAAATGGCGCTTTGCTTAATGAAATAAATGTAAATTTAACTGTCACTGTAAACCACTTAAAAATAAATATGAAAAATTATCACAATATTTAATGAACCAACAGACCAGAAAGCCAAACTCCAACTGATGACGTCAGAACAGATGGGGCGGGGCGGAAGGGTTTTTAAAATTATCCCTGATATATGACTTTATCTATGCGATGCACACAACTGAAGGGGAGGACTGGGTTAAATGAGCGACTTTTGTTTGCCCAACGGCAATGACAATGAGCAAAAATGGAATTCAAATTGAAAATGAAAAATAATGCAAATAATTGCACTTTGTGCGCATTAATCGAGTTAAAGTTTCGTTTTGCAATGCAAATTTAAAAATGGATTCAAAGGAAAGCAAACCTACTGACCTTTTCAAGACTCATCTCTGGATTTTGGACCAACTTAGTTTCCTGGTTTTCTGCTGACCACAGCTGTATCATACTACATCTTCAAAATAGCACTGAGAAAAATAAAAGAGAACATCGTTAGAGATAATAACTTAATACAAGGAAACTATAATCTATTCTTATTTTAAAAAAGTGTAGTAAATTAAAATTTGTAACCAACCTAAAATATTGCTTTTGTAACACTACAATGACATAAAGAAATATTCCGATAATTGTAACAAGTATACCTACAATCAGTTAAATCATGGCAATTTGTTCTAATATATTAGAATTATTTACTAAATGTTCTCCTATCATATTTACATTTTTCTTTTGTGCATTCTCCTTTTGCTCATTCCTACTTTTCTGTCTGTAAAATCCCTCTGGGTCAGTGGCAATTCATTCCTATGCCGGATTGAAATCGGTGCAGCACTTGAAATTTTTAAGCTTATGTGGTACTCAAATGAAGCCTGAGCTATGATAGGGTTAAAGGGTTAAAAGGAGGGCCAGCAAGAGGATACAACGCTCCTCTCTGTGTGCTTAGCTAATGGTTCAGGCTGGCTTAGATAGCCCTGGAGAAGATTTCATATCCAACCAGAAACATTTGTGGCTGAAATAGCCAAGTCCGAGGTCAGTCAACTAAAGCACTAAAAGAAATATAGACCTTTCAAAATGCAGATAAAGAAAAGCAAATCAAAAAACAATTAAATACTTTAGACTGCTAGATTTAATCAATCAATAGAAAACAAGGTTTTATTCCATTTACCATAAAAGTGTAAATATTTATATAACTTTTATGTACACATTATACACACCATGCTAGTATAATTAAATTATTATTTAACTAAGAACACACATAATGTTATCGGTATATCTGCAAGTCCTTTATTATACTGCTTTTGACATTCGGAAAATATTCTATATTATTATTTTTATCCGTATCAATGGACTCCCCCTTCCCCAAAATGACACCCCCTGCCCACTGCCAAAAAATAACTTTCACTGCCATAACTTTACCCGCAGCTGTCATAAAAAATACGCGCAAAAGAATACTTTTCGGTCTGGCCCAAAGGGGCGCGGAATTGGGAGTGGGTAGGGTTAAGGGCACACACATAAATTAATACGAAATACACTTAAACAAGAGAAAAAGGGAAGAAAAAGTTTTGTACTCATTGATTTATAGCGTTAATATTTCTGCTTTAATGCATCAAATAAATTAAATTGTCTTACGCACCTTTCAGCAGTTGAAGAAGGGAAAACTTTGATGCCTTTTGAGGGGCGGGGGCGTGTCTAACAGAGCATTATTTCCAGCAAGAAAAGAGCGAGCAGCAAATGCATAACTTCGATTTCGTAAAAACAAATAAATATTCATAAAAAATTATTCCACTCTCTCCCCTCACATTCAGTTGTCTCTTTTTTCTTTCAAAAAAAAAAAGAAAGAAAAAAGCACTTTGCGGATCTTCAGTCGCCGCCGCTGTTTTGCATACTGAAGGAAAAAGTATGGGCAAAAGGCGTTTGAATTATAAATATTCATTTATGCTAAGCAAGGTGTTCGTGGGCGGAGGCGTAGGGACGAGTAGTGGGGAGGGTAGACTTCTCCAGGTGTATTTTGGGGGCGTTGCCTTCGTCACGCCTGTTGCCTCCCCTTTGCCACTCGCTTTTTTGGCTGTTCCTTTCGCTTCTGTTTCTGTCTTGGCCTCTTTACCAACAGGTGTATGATTGATTTAATTACGGCGTAAGGTGTGTTTTTCCACCCAGCTTTCTATTTTTGTTAGTGCTGGGTAGATCAAATATGCTATAGGCAGTAGCCTCTTTTTTGAAATTATCCAAAACAGTCCATTACTTTATTTGCATTATTCTAAAAATAATTCTTGGAATCAACAACAAACAACATAAAAATAATGGAAAATAATAGGGTAGATATATGGACAGAAAATAACCGTTTTTGTATGTCCTTTAAATTAAAATATGAAGCAAAAGAATCATAATTTTACCTGAAAACTTAGTAATGTTGTTATGTTTTATTGATTTCTTTACGTGGTTCTTTAAAATTAAAAGTCCAAAATAGTAATAGACCTACTTATCTAAAAAAAAAATTTTTTTGAGACTTTTTTTTTTCTTGGGAGATTAAAATTATTAATTAATGATTTTTTTTTAAAGACAAACGATAGAAAATATATATAGCGTAAAGTTTTACTTAATAGAGTGTCAAGAAGTGCAGAGGTTCGGATCCGATGTATTTTGATCCTATATCTAAGGAAAAATATTTCTATTTTTCCTTAGATATTGACCCCAAATCGACTGTCGGGTTGCACGTAGAATGAGCCATCTTTCAAAAATATTTTTTTTTTATAAGCTCACAGATGCAAATTTGTTGAAAAAAATTGTGTTGGCATAAACATTTTTGCCATAATCTCTAAAAATTATTATTTAATACATTCTTTGTTAAGTTTGAACTTTTTTATCAGCTTTTTGTGTGTATATTTAGAGCGGCGTTGGTTGATCTCTAGTATTGGGGACTTTCTTTTTTATCGCTTGTCTGGACTTTAATAATCTAGGTAGGTCATTAAACTCGTCGCCCCCCCTCGCTTTTCCCAACGGATTGCTTATCGCAAAACAACCAAATGCTTGCAATTTATGGGCTCTGCTCATTGTTGTTGCCTTCACCGCTGCTGTTCGGCCACTGCTGTTAATGCCGAATGAAAAGCTCGGCTAAGCGCCAACGCCCGCATCTACACATAATTTCCGTTTTCCTTTGTGGCGCCCACAGCATCGGATGGACAAAACGGGGGCGTGGCACACGGGAAACAAACAAGCGGCAGTCGTACTTCATGTAATCAACATTTTAATTGCGGAAACGGAACTCGCACACACACACGCCCATTCAACGTGGCGTATGTGAAGTATCTGTTACACATTACGCATACGCAATGTATGCTTCACTCCGTTTTGTTCGTTGGTTTGTTTTTTGCTATGCAGCCCACCAAAGAAAACACTTTCCTCTTTGCCATTTTTTGTGGCACACTTTCTCTGCCAATCTCAAATTTAGTTTGCCTTTCTTTCTCGCAGGAATTCATTACATCAAATATAAAGAAAGTTTTAGGCAATTTGCCAGAAATCCCAGGGAAAGAGAAAAGTGAGGGCAGCTAAATTCCATTTCCCTCCCGCAGCGCTTCCAAAAAAAAGGGGATATACTATATATACCCACTCAAACCCTGTAGCTGCAGCATAGCTGCATGCAGGTAGCCCAAGTCTACTTAGCTGATGGCGGTCGCCCGGGGAAACGTAAAAGGGGGAGTGGCTAGGTAAACGTAAACGAATTTGCGAATATTCAGCAGCCGTGGCAGCAACATCAAACTAAATCAAGGAGTGCCAGAAAGGTGTCGCTTTTAAGGTACTCTTTTAAATTATCCAAACTTCAAAAAATTGAGACTACAAAAGAAAGCAAAATATAATGATTGTTTTTTTGTGTACGTTTTATTTTATTTTTTTTATATAACTTTAGGTACTTTTAAGATTTATTTTATTATTGCAATGATTAAATTGATAAGTTTCTTTAAAACAGTTTTTTGGGCTCATGCTAAAAAAAAGTGTACTAAATTAATGAACTATAGTGATCTGTTTACAGATTTAAACCAAAATCACACCACCAATCCTATTTAAAAGAATATATGTTTGTCAATTTAATCCCTCTGCACATCCACCTCAATTACGCTAGTCTGTCAAGATCCGACGACAACTTGCTACCCCTTCCGCTATAGAGACAGATATCCTGCCGACCACTCCCCTTCGTCATGCAACTTCTAGCCATCTTACTTTCGCCGCCACTTGCCTTATAGATGGCAAGCCAGTTGCCGAAACACTTGAGCGACAATGGCAGGCGCCACAGCTCGGGGCTAAGCAATGCAGACGAAAGCCCAAAAGCCTCGAACCTCGATCCCCGCGGGTCCTTCGGCAAGGATGCCCTGTATTTTCGTCTCCCGCTCGCCAGTTTCCACTATTTTTTATGGCTGCATCAACAGCAGCAGCAGCAACAGACATGATAAATTCTCTTTAGTATGCGGCATACATGAGTGATGATATTAACCAACAACAGGCACCTTCCTCGGGCTAAAAACGGGTAACGGGATAGTCAGCCAAAAAGGGAGAATCGCTTGAATCTGCACCTTCCCACTCTAATTTTGTTTTTCCAGCCGGTAAGTGTTCAGGGCCGCAAGGAGGTATTTGGCATACTGTCTATAGATGGTGTTGGAGTTGATGGCTGCAGTGAAAAGTTTAGTTTTTAACTGGGAAAAAAGGGCAAGCTAAAGAGGATGAGTATGATTTACGCTTAAGGAGAAATCCATATTAATCCTGGTTAACCTTAATAAAATTCTAATCAAAATACACCACGTTTATGGTATGAAAATCATGACTTCATGCTAAGTATATAGGTCTCTGAAAAATGAGATAGAACACAGTAGTCACCCCAGATAAAGTATTTAAAGATTCTCTTATACAGTATCTCGTATTTCTTTGCATTCTTTCCTCAGGTGATAAACCTAATAATATTATTAACACTAGTTTACAGCTGAAATACAAAATACAAAGGATGATTGCAGTTCCTGGTGCGTTTGGACCCCTAAATCTAAAAAAATTTAATCAATTTAAGGCAAACATGTTAAATCAATCGCCATTTGGGGCTTCCGTGTACAACCAATGACACTGGTCGTTGATCCTAAAGCCCAATTTTGTAAACAGGTTTAACGATGCCTTATTTTCTGAACCCACTTCGGTGATTGTGTCATGTCCTTGCACAGCCTCTCTTCTGGAATATTCTTTCACAATCATAGCGCCAAAACCTCGACGTTTGTAAATGGGTTTGACTTGCAGGGCTGCCAGTAAACCATCCTGAACTCTGTTAAAAAGCAATAGTTAAGAATATATTTTGTCCGGATCTAAATCTTAAATATTTACCTAATACACCAAGCCACGAGTTCATTATTTTCGTCTTTATACAAGCCCACACTGGTATTGTAACCAATTTGGCGTTGAATATACGAAAGACTGCCACTCAGTTCACTCCATTCCCAATTGTTGTTAATTACGTAAGCATCGTCCAGACTTACAGATTTCAAGGAAAAGCCAACTGTTGCTCTATCAAAATTCTTAAATTAGTTGAAATACATAGATCATTCTACTTTATATGTACTTACTCCACCTGAAAGTATTGTGCTTCTTCTTTGCTTAAAACCATAGAATAGGTGATACTATCGAGTTGTAATTTCAGATTTTTCTCCTGAATAATATCATTTGCAACAGTCAAATATCTTTTTGGCATAGAGGCGAATTGTTCGCCGCCAAAGAAGTCCAATTTCAATAAGGATTCCTTCAGAACACTTTCAGATCTTTCAGCTTCCAAAAATACCACAAAAATTTGATGACGATCCTTTCCGATTCAAATAACAAAAAAATAAAAAAACAAGAGAGAATGCTTTAGTCGGGTGCCCAAACTATCAGATACCCGTTACTCAGCTTAAGAGATTGCGAGGGAGATGGAGATATAAAACTTTGATAGCACGTAACTTTTTAACGTACGGTCAGATTTCTTCTATATTTCGATAGGTATTAATAAATATGTACAATAAAACTGAATTTTTACTTTGCCGAAGCCTTGAAAGCAGCGGTCGGCAGCGCCCTATTAAGTGAGAATAGGGTTTTGTTCTGCAAGCGCGCTGCTCGCACATGTATAACGTAGAACAGCGGTCTGCACACACACATCGATGAGCTGCCCAGTGCAAATTACTCACACAAATATAAAACAAAATGTCAAAGTATGTGTGTGCCGACCGCTGCTTTAAAGATGTGGGCGCCAGACACCTTTTAAAATCGTTTAAGGGGATTGTGGGGGTTAAAGGGGACGTGGCCCTCGGCTGAAACAAACTTGCGCTGTGTAGGAAGCCAAAGAATATTTGTGGGTAATCCCAACATTCTTGCTTTTGTAGTTTCCGAGATCTCAGCGTTTATACGGACAGACAGATAGACAGTGATGGCCATATGGACTCTGCTAGTGACCCTGCTCAAGAATATATATACTTTATAGGGTCGGAAATGCTTCCTTCTAGCTGTTACATACTTTTGCACGAATTCAGTATACCCTTTTACTCTACGAGTAACCGGTATAAAGATCGCACAATTTAAGAAAAATTTATCACACTCATACCACGATCACAAATAATCCTAGTCCTAGATTGGGAAGAGTGTAAACTTTCACATCCTCCAGTTGAGTGTCCCATTTATGCAGATCCAGAAAATTGTCCAGGCAGTAGTACTCTTTGCAATATTTTGGCCAATCTCGAATGAACAAACTTTTAAGATCCTCCAGCTGCTGGATTACTTGTGCTAGGTGATCCATTTTGAACTACTTACTATTTCGAACTGATTCCTATGTTCAATTTTTACTCTTAAGTAGCTAACATGAAAATCTTTGGTATACTTAGGTTGAAAGCCCCAATGATAAGCAGGTATGCCTGCAAGGGTTTCATTGAATGGGTTTGGATTTTTCCAGTCCTCATATGTTATCGCTAGCACCCCTTGCAGGTAAACAGAATGCTGGGATTAAAATGTATTATCTTGGATTGTAAAAGTAAATACTTGTACATATCTATATAGTGTTTTTATGTGTGAACAACAAACGATCAAAAATCACAGGTAGTTTCATCATTTCTCAATATGTTTATAAGCGCCTACACAGAGAAAATTATACAACGTTTTAGGTACCGTTTTCATATAAAAACGTTTTAAAAATAAAAGTGAGAACGTTTTAAAAATGCAAAGTAAAATAAATTTGTATGAAACGTTTTACTTTTTAAAATGATTTTCTCTGTGTAGTCTAGATCTATCTAACTTAAATTAAATATCATTCCAAAATCATATAGAAATATGTTTTTATCAAGTTTCAAGCTTTTGACAGCAAAGAATTGTCCATATGTTTTTTGAGCTAAAAATTAGAGCTATGTAGTTCCAAAACTTTTTTTTATATCAGCATGCTTTCGTTTAAATATCAAGCTTATACTTTTTATTGACTCTGCGTTTCATTTGTCCGTTATTTATTTTGTAGTCGTTCCTTGTTTTTTTTGAGTTTTCGCTGTTTTATGATTTAGACCACTATGAGTATAATTCAGAGAACCTCATATTCGTTGGTAACCCCAACTACACCACACTCCATAGAATCCATAGAGCCAAGATCCAGGATAGGATCTACTATATTGATAGAAAACGAAACGATAGAAAAGAAAAAGACTGACATTAAATTGGCATCAAAGACGGTAACCAAAAAGTTTCTCAAAAAAGGGCCAGCTAAAAGGGAGAAGACTTCAGAAGCTACAAGGACTCGTGTTAAAAAAGGACCACTAAAGGGGGCCAAGAGTCCGCGGAGCAAGGTACTGTCGCGAAATAACTCGCCGACGATCGTAAAGGACGGGAAATCCAGGGGAAGTTCTAGGGAAGCGTCACAGAGGTCGAGCCAGAAATTCAATTTCCGTGATCGCTCCTCTAGGAGTTTACTTCTCGATTCCCCAGCGAATCGGACGAGTTTGTTCTCTTTGGCCTCGGATATATCCCTTTCATCCAGATTATCCACGAGTTCGCGAAGACACAAAAGCAGGGCTATCAGAAGTAAGTCATCAATAACCAAGACAGGATATTGGGGTCGCCATAGGATACATCTTCTAAAAACGGAGAAGCCACAGGAAGCAGATGATGTGCAGAAAGATAACTCAGATGCGGACAATACACAAATAGAATTTGTGGAATCGTCAGAATCCGATTCGGTAGAGATAAATACTATCTCAGATAGCGATTCTAGAAAGGCTCTTACTAGCATTTTATCAGGTTCTGAGACCGAAACAGAGTCTACTCTTTCGGAACTGGAATGTGGCCTTGAAGAACCAGAGCACGATGGACAAGCTGAGAGACTTAATTTTCTGCAAATATTTGGCCGCCTTCCCGACATAAACCTCTTGTCGGCTAGCGGCAGTGCCGAGATCGTACACCCAAAAAAAAAATCCTGAGTGTCAAATTAATACTTGTGGTTTAAAATGACACTGCCCCTAGGATCAAATTTTTGGGGTCAATTTGCCCCCAAATGAGTGTCAAAAGTATACCACGTTTTCAGAAAAATCGTATTTGATACTAAATAGTGTCATTTTGATAAAACTAGGTTCACATCGATCCCAATAATTATCATTTTTGGTTTTCGAAGTTCGAAGTTCGGCGATGTTTTACTCGAGTATCGATTTTGTTTATACTTGTCAAGAGTTCGCTCGCGCGCAAAACGGTTCGATGGCCCAGTTGGTAAGGCGTCTGCCTCTGGTGCGCGAGGTCCCCGGTTCGAAACCCAGTTAAGTCGGAGTAGGTAAAAAGTTTTTAAAATGCATATATATCATTTTAAGAACAAAAATGTTAAGTTGTGTTAGATTACTGATAAAAAAAAAAAATAATAATGGTGTTTCGAGCGGGATTCGAACCTCGTTCCCCCGAGCACAAAATAATATCAGAACCTAGCGCCTTGGCCCCTGAGCCATGCCCATATTAATTTTTGCCATGGCAGAATGGTTACAGGAGCTTTCAAGCAAATGTCAAATTTTATTTAATCCTAAGAAAATGACACCGGCTAGTGGCTCTTTGACACCAAAAAGGGTCAAATTAATATTTTCGAAAGTATTAAAGTGACACCAGAATAGGGTCAATTTAATGACGTTCGGATCAAAGATTTTTTTCCACTCAATAGTGTCACATTGACACCTAAATAGGGGCATATTGATGACTACTTTTTTTTGGGTGTAGAAGTACCCAATCAGGAGGGGCGATTCCTGCCAGCCTTGGACGTAGGAAGCTATAGATCAAGAGAGACGGACAGCTCAACGGATCTCGAAGTGGAGGAAGAATACATCGAAAATCCAGACCTAAGAACATTCAGCTCTGAAATCAGTCTAGGCAGTCTTACCGATGGTGACGAGGAAATCGAAATAGTGCCACAAAAAATACCGGATGAGGATGTAAGTGAATATTTACTGAGCATTCGTCCCAGAACAACGATCTTCAGTGATACCTCGCCGATCGATGATGAAGTCAGCTTGGCCAACGCGGAGGTTATCGAAAACTTTCTTATCGTCATAATAAACGAAGTGGTGGAGTACGCTGAAAGAACTTCAGTGCGAAGGGGGCGTGTAAGTCGACTGCTGGACAAGGAGAAAATGCTGGAGGAGCTGCATCATTTGGTCATCGACTACCAATCCGAGCTGCACCGAAACCACGGTCTCGAAAAGGTCACTACGGAGTATTATGTGAGGCGTAAGGAGTTCGACTTGGTCATTGTACCCAAGCAAATCGATACAATCTATCGCGAGCGACTTATATCAGCTCAAGTGGAACTCGATAATCGCTTGGAGCAGATGAAGCAGACTGAGGAGTTATGTCACAAGCAAATTCAGGACTTAACCGAGGAGCTCGCTGTTTCTCGCCGCCTGAATGCCGAGAAAGTCACCCAATTCGAAGCGAAAGTCAGAGAAACTCTCTGTAAAGAAGGTTGCGATCACTTGAAACTGGTCATTGAGGATCTGTTTCGAAAAATGAACACAGTTCGCGATGAAATGTCTCATATGCGAGGTGAATTGATTTTCATTCAGCACCGATTGCAAGCCTTAAAAAATGTGAGAACATTTATTCAATCTAATTTAAAATTTGAATTTAAGTAATATTTTAGAAATCGGAAAAACTGGAAAATCTTGGTAATGGTCTGCGAGTTCTTGAATATATTTCCAATCAGGGCAGCAATTACGCGCTGAAACAAAAGCTTGAAGGTAAAACTTTAACATAATATAATATAGTAAAATATTATTGAGGGTATTTTAATTTTAGTCACAACTTTGCTATGCAGTTTAGAAGACGTTTTATACCCTGTTGTATAAATATTCTCTATCAGCATCACCTAATGGGCCGATCTGTCCTTCTGTTTCAATGTCGTGGCTAGTCATATAGTTTAATAATAGTTAAATAGCTATCTATTTGATCTGATTTTTTGATTTGATATTTTTGGCTATATTTTAAATATTTATTATAGTTTTAATGCAACATCCCAATTATTTAATTTGTTTGCAATAATAATGGTACATTAAATCTTTAAAAAATAAACAGTTAAGTTTATTTTACATAACTCCAAAAAAAGTAATACGACTTATAAATCTTCAACTATTTTGAACCCATAAAGATAGAGATTTGGAGCTAAAGCGGTTGCGCGAACGTCAAATTCACGCTTTCCATGCGATGGCCCATTGGATGAATAAAAAGAAAATGAACGAGGAATTGCTGCACCCAAAAAAAAAATCCTGAGTGTCAAATTAATACTTGTGGTTTAAAATGACACTGCCCCTAGGATCAAATTTTTGGGGTCAATTTGCCCCCAAATGAGTGTCAAAAGTATACCACGTTTTCAGAAAAATCGTATTTGATACTAAATAGTGTCATTTTGATAAAACTAGGTTCACATCGATCCCAATAATTATCATTTTTGGTTTTCGAAGTTCGAAGTTCGGCGATGTTTTACTCGAGTATCGATTTTGTTTATACTTGTCAAGAGTTCGCTCGCGCGCAAAACGGTTCGATGGCCCAGTTGGTAAGGCGTCTGCCTCTGGTGCGCGAGGTCCCCGGTTCGAAACCCAGTTAAGTCGGAGTAGGTAAAAAGTTTTTAAAATGCATATATATCATTTTAAGAACAAAAATGTTAAGTTGTGTTAGATTACTGATAAAAAAAAAAAATAATAATGGTGTTTCGAGCGGGATTCGAACCTCGTTCCCCCGAGCACAAAATAATATCAGAACCTAGCGCCTTGGCCCCTGAGCCATGCCCATATTAATTTTTGCCATGGCAGAATGGTTACAGGAGCTTTCAAGCAAATGTCAAATTTTATTTAATCCTAAGAAAATGACACCGGCTAGTGGCTCTTTGACACCAAAAAGGGTCAAATTAATATTTTCGAAAGTATTAAAGTGACACCAGAATAGGGTCAATTTAATGACGTTCGGATCAAAGATTTTTTTCCACTCAATAGTGTCACATTGACACCTAAATAGGGGCATATTGATGACTACTTTTTTTTGGGTGTGAGAAAAATGAAGGCTAAGCTAAAATCGCAGGAGCAACTGAAGAAGGATCTCCGGGATAGTCTCTTCAAGGAAAGGGTGCAACACAAGCATCTAAAAAAACAGACTACGAAGCTGAAAACAGCCGGCTGTCTGATGCATTATCCGGATTTGCTGCGGGACTACGATGCAACTGAAAGCCACTTGAGGACCAAGCGAGTGTTGGTCAGGAAGCTCTACATAGAACACAACCGCCTGGAACAGAAAATATCAGAGGTTGATGCCAGTATTGACCGTTTTACCTCGGCACTGAGATCCAAACATAGCTTTTTCTTCGGCTCCTTGAGGTTTAGCAGACAAAGGAGGCAAAGTTAACAATTTCAATAATAAAAGTTTTTAACAGGCATTTGTTGAGGAAATTACCACTTGAATTATTCTTAATGAACATATCACACCGATTTTTTTTATGAAGAAATTGAAAGATACAACCTGTTATCAAACTTTTTGAACGCAGTGAATTTCAAAACATTCCAAGATTCAAAAATATAAATAAACTAAAGCATTTGGTATAATAATGCAATAAATAGTATTTAGTAGTAGTGTCTATTGTATTTATCAAAGCTAGAAGCTAGGCTTGAAGAACTACAAATGAGGTAAATCTCGTTTGGATTAGTTCATTCAGATTTTAAATTCTGAACTGCAGTTTCACTCCGAAACCCAAAAAATGTAACATTATGTAATTAATTTCAAATTAACATATGTTTGCAATATTTATTTGTATTCTTCGGTGTTAAAATATAAAAATGGTTTTCCATATGCAACATAAAAATAATTTGTTGTTAACCAACGAAGTATTAAACTCCTGACTTACAAAGCTTCGCAGGGCACTGCTTAATTCGTATGTATAGAAAAGTCATGTTCTGCATCTTTTGGCAGATGCCATATATCTTAGTTCCCAGGCCCTAAAACAAGACTACAGAAACATTGGATACATAGTCGACACACTGGCGAACGTATATCTATGGGTGCAACCACTGGGAGTGTATTAGTCAGTGGTGAATTGGAGGCAGCTTCCGAGGATGAACCAAGCAAAATGCAGATGAGATGGGGGCCGAGAGGTACAAGGCAAAAAGGGTGTGGGTCGGGAAAGGGCGAACTCCCAGAGTCTGTCCAGGCTCATGTCCGTGTCTGGTTTGGCCTGCTCCTTGGTATGCACATTTCATGTTGCACTTAAAAACAAAAAACGAACAGGTGAGCGCAGGTATGTTCGAGGCAAGGCTGTTGAGTGGCGGACTTTCGGAGAGTGAGGGTGGCGGTGGCTCACACAAACATGTGGCGAAAACTAATAGCAAAAAAGAGGAAGCACCGGTATCCAGCAAAAACCGAACCAAAACGAACCGAGTAGGGTTAATGGCAAAGGTGCTGATGCTGCTGCTCCAGCTGAATTTGCAGCACCCTTTGACCCCGAACAAAGCAGCCCTTGCCCATGACACCCCATCTCCGACTGAAAACCTACCCTGACTCTGGAATTTTTTTTGTTTTTGTGACCAACATTAGATGTAGCACAGGTGCACGCTTCCACTGGGAAAAATAGAATTTCCGTATTAAATTATATCCAGCACTCTTTGGGAACTAAAATATTTTACTTCGATCTAAATAGCGACGAATTTTAAGCTCGAATTAATTTAAATATTCGTTTTTAAAAAATATGTAATTTTTGGGTTAATAAAATAATAAAGGTAATATCTAAAATTATATTTTATAACCACTAAATAATTGTTTTCTATGTATATATTTTTAAGAGTGTCCTTATATGTGTTTTTAGCACGCATGTTCCAAGCGCTTATCACCATCGTCGGCTGCTGTTAAAAGAGGTTAGAAAAGTAGGATTTTTTTGCGGGGAAACGTGTGGGCTAAAGAGTTAAAGGGACTTGCACAGGATAGGAGGGATGGTTAAAAGAGGATGGTGTGGGATTCTTGGCAAGCAAGACGAAATTCCGTTAGCTAAATTCGATTTTGCACTTGAGCCGCTTGCAGACCAGCTAATGCAGAGAAGCGACCTTCTGCCAATTCCTTCTTTTTTCACTACTTTACCCCTCTGGTAAAACCAACTTTAACCTCGATGCCCAAGTGGAAGCTGTGAAAAAAATGTTAAAAACTAAAGCTAATGCGCTTAGTCAAATGGTTGAAAAACAAGAAGTGAGATTGAGAACTTTTCCTATCAATTCAATTAAATTATTGGTAAATTAATGGCCTCGAGTCCGCTAAAGTACTCAATAGTAAACAAAGGTCGATTAAATCACTAATTAATTTTCTTCTAGTTAGCCTAAATAGTATTTAGAGAATATTGCAAGTACTGTTTTTGATTAGTTATTAGTTTATCTCAGATAAAATACGAAGTATACGGAGTAAACTCAAAAGTCCCGAATTTTAGAAAATTTGGGTCAATGGTGATATTTACATAAAATTCAGACAAATGTTCTGTCCTGAGGAAAATGTTGTGCAAATAAATATTTTACTAAATAAAAGAAATTTGTTCTGAAATATAAATAATTAAGTAAGACGTCAGGTCGCCAATAAAAGCAATTTGAAAGATATGTTAATGTTTATAGTCATTTAGAAGTTATATAATATTTATGCATTTCAAAAAAGTACCAATGGAACTAAAATAGAAAAGAATACAAAGGAAAGGTGCCTTATTAGAATTAAGTACTTATTTATTACCTTTCTTTTTATTGAGAGTGTAACTTTTTAAGTTACCCTCTGGAAGCAGTCACATTTTCTTGAGGGCGGCATACTTTTGCACACTGAAAGCAATTTGAGGTAATCAGCAGCACACTCACACTCTTAGAGATAGACACACAAATGTATTTAGGGTGGACATATGCATTGCACGTCTAAATTTGCATCTTCAATCTGCAATTCGGTCGAACGGAAGGCGAGGCTAAATAGATATATATCTATGGCCCGGCATCTGTAAGCCAATTTCCGCTGGCTATATCCGCTGCCAATATATCCGCCTCTGTCGTTGCTGCTTTGCATTGCAGTATAATGTTGTTGTTTCAGCAAATGCGGCGCTCAATTAACGCATCCTGGCTTTTTTGGGGCATTTCCTCGCGATGCACTTCCCTATCTGGCTCCAAAAATGTGGGTGTCTTCTCTCCTCCTGTAGGTGCTTTCGCTATATTCGCAATTATCATTTAAGTTAAGTGATCAAGGTTAAAATTCGTGCAGAACGAGTTCGGTAAGAATAAAAAAAAATAAATAAATAAAAAAAATAAAAAGCTTTCAAAGCTACGATTTTCAAAACACTTACTTTTAAGTTAAATACAAATTTGCTTAATCTCCATAGTACACATCAAAAAACGAGCAAATGAACATTTTTACGTTACGGTATCTTAGCTGTTCTAAAAATGTCGTAAAGTATTATATTAATTTGCACAAAAAGAACCTATAAGCATGGCAAAGTAAACAAATAAGTTCTTTAAAAAATAAAGACAATTATTTATGCCACTGAATTGCATAAAGATTTTATGGCGTGGCCACATACATTCGCCACTCACTGTCTGCCGCAAATTTGATTAAGCTGCGCAGCGATTTATGCTTGGAAATTATTTATAAATAAATCTAGCTAACTATTTGCCTGCAGCTCGCGGTGGCTTCGTCAGGGGGCGAAGAAGGACGTCAGGCCCTTTCTGTTGGCTGCCACGCCCCCTCCGCCCATATGGTGCATGCCACTTAAAGCGTGCCGCTTACACACACACACACACGCAGAGTGGAACATTTTGAGTAATAAACTCATTTCATATGCTGACTGCTTTTTCATTTCAAAACTTTTTTTCGCTCTTTCACTCTTTTGGTTTTCCTGTTGTTTGCCTCTTGTTAGCGGGAAAAGCGGGAAAAGGATATGGGGGCAACTTCTACAGCAGGGTCAAATGATATACGAGTATGAGCTGTGTTCCCTTTTTTTCCAACTCCAGTTCGGAACCCTTTTTTCAGCTAACGTTCCTTGGCTTTGGCTGGAGAGTTTCTGCAGTTTCGGTTGTTGTTTCGTTTCGTTCCGTTTCGCTTGAAACTTGCAACTTGCATGGGAAATATTAAATATGCATACGCTAAATGCAGTCGACTGCGGCATCCGTGACTGCAACTGCTCCCGTTCCTGTTATTGTTGCTGTTTATGTAGTTTTTATACGTGGTAATAGGTGAGCTTGGAGGGTATATTATTTCTAACGAGGCTCATATACTATAAATATATTTTTTGTACCATATCTGAGTAGTAATAATATTTTACTACCAGTATATACCAAATCTGAAATGGGTTTTAGAGCGCAAAGATGTAATAACGCAATGAAAACAAGAAATATGATATGAACAAAGTGTAATAGCTAAATAAACCAAAGTAGTAGCAAAATATTGCCTTTAACATAAAAATTTTAAAATAAATTATGGCCTATAAACTTTTATAAAATTTAATATTGTTTGTACCAAGCAAGCATGTTTTGTAAACTATTTATATTTTTAGGGCAAACGTCGTACTAACATAAGCTTGAGTCAAACTATATATGAGACAATATGAAATTTTATTGTAGGTAATTAGTAAGAATGCTTCCAAAATAAAAATAATTTGTAGTTTAGACATAACCCAATGTCGAAATATTTAACAGCGCATTTTCCAACACTTACGGGTGTTAGGACTGTGCTAAATGTAGGTGAAACTGGCTGTCAAAAAGGCTGACACAGCTGTAATGAAATTTGCACAGACCACGTCGACGGGCGTTCCCGCATTCGTCCTTTGGCACCATCGCCAACAATCGCTACCTCATCTCACCTTAACTTTTTGCACTACATATATCGTACTAAACACAGTTGAGTGACATTTTAATAAAGTGCTCACTTGTTCAATTAAATGCCTGAGGCTTAGGGAAAAAAATACAAAGCTGAATCGCAAAAAACTAAAGTGCACAAGCAGACAAACAGTCAGTCAGTATGTCAGGAGACCCACGTGGCGTATACGTAATATGCAAACTGCATTCTCCCGATGTCTTTTGTCTGTCATTTGATTGTGTTTACACTCATAGAAATTTTTACCCTAAATCGCCCTAAAAAACGGACTTTTCGCCCGTGGATTTAGAAAATCGCCCATAAATCGTATTCGCTGGCGATTCGCCCGTGTATTTAGAAAAATTTTCTAAAAAATCCCGATGGAAATTTGGTTTAATTTAGGGTGATTTTTCTTGAAATAGGAAATATTTTCCTGTTTTTAGGGTGATTTGCCCTAATTTTAAGGTGTATTTTTCTAAAATTAAGGGCGAATTTTCTGTTTTTATAGGCAAATGCCCTAAAAAATTAGACAAATTAAAAAAAATCGTGTTTGAGCATGCTTAACTGAATTTGGGAAGCATGTTTTTTTTTAATCGTCTATATTCTGGGAACTGGGACTGCTTTAATTAAACAACACCGGCGGAGGACACCGTTTCATATTATTGTATTGGTGTGTAGTTTATATGGGAGCCGGGTTAAGAGGGGGGCCCGATCTATACAGCACAGCCGTTAGAACTGAAAAATCATGTTTGTAAATGAATTAGGGAAATAAATATGAGGAGAAAAAACAACTTACTTTTTTTGGCCATGGCGAGAATCGAACCCACGACATCTCGGTTTAGAGTCTAACGTCCTACCGCTGCACCACAGACCCATCGCGCAAGACGACGAACAAACTCTGCACACATTTTATTTTCTTGAGGTCTACGTTATAATATGACTAAAGGCAACTAAACCGTATATTTTTTTCCTGACGACTGTGACAATTAGTCCCGTTTTCTTGCCCGCCAACACAAAGTATGCTTTTAACTCAGAACTCCCATACGTTTTTAAGGTTTAAAGTCTAAAGACTACTACTCAGTATTATAATGTTTACAAAAAAAAAAAAACATAAAAATCAAGTTGAATCACACAGGGTTCGAACCCACAACCCCACGACCTTAGTCCTCATATAGCAAAGTTGAAAGCGCAAATGATTAGACCGCTGGGCTACCGAATTTCACACTTTTGGAGTGATTTTTAAGGCAAACCGCCCTTGTATTTAGAAAAATTTTAGAAAAAAAATTAGGGCAATTCGCCGTTGGATTTAGAAAAGATCAAAACGAAGCAAATCGAAAAAAATCGCCCTAAATATTAGAAAAATAGAAAAATTAACCCTAAAAATATTTATTTATGGTCACCTGCCTTAAATTTATGGCAAATTTGTCGTAAAAATAGAAAATTTTTCTCAGTTCAAAGGCGAAAAATTTTTTAGGGCGATTTTCTAAAATGTAGAAAATTATTTTTATGAGTGTAGAGCTAACAAGAGATGGATGGCATGGATGGATGTCTGAACGAATGGTAGAAGTGATGGGTCGATAGATAGATAAATGGTCGGTTATGTCGGTGCATTAGCTCTCAGGGTATTCGAGTAATGACAGTTCCCGAGGTCATGACACATCTGCCAACGTTGAGCTCGGTCGGGCTCATTTATGTACTTGGCTAAATACAAATAACCAGCTTATCAGGTTACAAAGGTACGCAACTAATGATTGGGATAATGACATAATTACCGCTTACAAATATTGACTTACATTAGTTTAAGTGGAATTAAATTTGAATGCAAACAAATTGGTAAATATTTATTTAAATAAATTACTTTTGATGGTAAAAACAATATCTGTTTGTTGTTTTTGGGGTTTGATTCCTAATGATTATTTCCAACTCCATCAATTGAATAAAATAGAATAACACTAAATTCTGGAGCTTCAGACTTTTAAATTCTGCAAATACCTTCAAGTATTTTCCGCTGTCATCCATTCTTGTTATTTAATTTATTAGCTTTTTATTAGATTTTGATGCGGTTGGACTCCAAATTTGATTTGGAACAAGAAGACAGAGCTGGGTATAAAAATCGGCAGCAACAGGAGAAAACTCAATTAGAGAAAATGCGATTTCGGGTCACATTTTGCTGTAGGAGAAATTAAATTAACCAAAGAAAATATGTTATTTTTAGGACCGCGCTTTAAGTGGAAAAGTTGCTGTCATAACCGAGTGCAAATTGCAAAGTTAAAACTGCAAGAGAAATGCAAAAACTTCTACCTTCGTCCACTTCGACAAACTGTCAACATCTTGCGGAAAGTAGGGAAAAAGAAAACGAAACGGCGGCATCAACTATGAAAATTGGCACATCAAGGGCTTTAAGCGACAATCGTTTGTCTCCAGCCCAGGTTGGATCGGTTCCCGGATATACCCGGATATATAGATGTGCATGCATTAAACGGGCGACACGATGCGACAAGCAGGGAAAATCGCATTGCAAACGAATAAATTTTACGCCGGAAAGCAAGAAAGAGCAGATGCTCCCCAAAGACATTCATATATTTTAGGCCAAATCAATCAGTGGGAACATTATCAATAAATAAGTCAGAGTGTGTGCTTATTTAAAAGTAAAACAGATAAAAAACATATATGTGATTCTTTGTGAAACGTATCGAGATTTTCTTAATGGTCTCAAAACGATATCTCATTTTTATCACGACATTTCACCATTTAAAAAAGAATTTTTAAAAAGGTAAAAAAAAAAATCCATTTGACAGAAGCGAAGATATGGCGACGCTTTTTTTTTTGTTTAAATAATTTATAACTTTAAATTACGTGGGGTATAAAATAAATAAAAATACTTTAAAATTATAATATTTGACAAGCTTTCATATAAAAATAACACCCATAATGGTTCCAGTGCAAAATATAGTCCAAACTTAAAAAAAAATATTTCATTCGCGGTTTTCTGCAAATCGGCATTTTTAATCTTTATAAAAAAATAGTATAATGTTCTATACATAATTCTTGTTGGCTCCTGAAAGTTTCGTTATGGGACCTCCATTACTTTCTGCATAATTTAATAAAACAATAAAAAACAAAGCAGTCTTTCGTTGTTATATATTAAATTATATTAGACAAACAGTTTTCGTTCTTCATTAATTCCGGGAGAACGGCTGTTCCCATTTAGGTAAAACTCATAGGAAAAATGCAGTTTGGTATAGCAAAGAAATCCCTACCAATTTTAACGTGGGACAATAACTTCTTGCTACTTAATTATAAAAATATATTTTAATGCATTCTAAAAAAATATGAACCGATTTTAGGGCTTCTTCCTTACAAACTTACTTCCTTTGTGGGTAAATAAATTTAATTGCACACACTAATTCCGCTGGCAATTTTATGGCGCAGCAATGAAAAACTAAGTCGAAGCATAATAAGGCTGAAGACCGAAATAGACAGCCAACGGGGGTGAAATTTACGAAGAAAGCGAGCTGGGAGGCGCATATTCTAATCACCCGAGTCACGCAAATGTCAATGCTGCTGTCAAAGTGTCAATGAAATGTTCAATGGAAATAAAATGCGCAAATAATAGGCGAACCAAGGCGAACGGCAAAAGGCAGTCACAAAAGGATGGCTAGTGAAAGGCGGCGGGAAAGTGGGCGGGATGAGCTGGAGAAAGTTGCGAAAAGCGCAAGAAACTTTGTCAGTTTTGTGCTGCTTTCTCTCGGTTCTTGGTTATTGAAAATATGGCTTATATGGAAATGCCGCGGAAAATACGCTTTTTCTTCTTTCGCTTCTTCTATCTACGGCTTCTTCCTCTTTTTCTTTCTTTTTTAGTATCATTAAGTAGAGTACTTTAATTTATTGAATAATATTAAAATACACTTTTCTAAAAATATTAAAATGTACTTTATTTATTAAAACATTATATTTGCTAAGAATTAATATACAAAAACATTTGTATAATTCACTACGTTATTAACATATTGTTTATCGAAGCAAAAAATTGTTCTGCTTCTTTTTTTTAAACTTTGAGATGAAGTAAAGAATTGAAAAAATATTTCACTTTTAGTTTTTTTAAAAAATAAGTGTTTTTTTGAAATACATAATCTGGAAGAGTACCTAAAGCTTCGATCTTGAAGTCTAAGTTTATTTTTGTGCTCTTTCTGGTATTTGTTTTATTAATAAAGCGCCAGGCGAATTCCCTTCGCGTCTGTGTGTGCGTGCGGAAGTGGTCTAGCATGCCTCACTTTATTTCTATTCCTCACCCTCTATTTCCGGCTCTTTTCCCGCATCACTTCCCCTCCTAGTCACCGCCCTCAATTAAATTTTACAGGCTTTAAGGCTTTGGCCCCAGGCCTCCACTAGTTGGAGGCAACAAAAATTAATAGAGCAAAAAAATGGCAACTCATTTTTACTACCACTACGCAATAGAAAGTCCCATTGGCAAGGAGGTCGACTGGATTGGAGTGGTCTGATATAGGCTGGGCGGGCTTTAGATTGCTCTGGATCTGGATCGTTTTGTTATACGAAATAAATTAAAATTATTTATTTTCCAGAATTTGCAACTTAAGTAGATGCCTGAAGTTGCTAAATATCTTCGGATTGAAGCAGATAATGGTTTAAAATTCAACATCATCTGCAAAGCCCCATTGGAAACCCTATCAATAACGCTGGCCATTGATTTCTTCGCCTCCCGGCCATTGCTAATTGCTCGTAAGTCTCTCATCGAGGACGATTACTACTACTACTCCTGCTAATGGCTGCATTCCTCCCCATTCGCCTGCATTTGCAGCACCCACAGGCAGTGGATTGTGAGGATAGACCAAACTATGAAAATTTGCCACAATTTGTGTGTGCAACCGACTCTGACTCAGACCTCACAAAATTTGACGCCTGATCAATAATATTGGCTGAGCTGGGGAAGCTCTCTCAAAACACACAGACTGGCGGAGGGAAAACTGGAGAAGAGGTGGGAAAATTTGAATGCATTCGAGGCACGAGTGGGTTTGATGATGAAATTAAAGCAATACAACAAGCTGGTTGCAGAAGTACAAGGGAACTGCCGAAATTTACACGTTGAATATAATTTCACTCTGACTTTAGTGATTAAAATCTATAACTATGTAATTTTATAAAAATCGACTAAATAAAAATAATTTTTTTATTTGTAAAAATATATTAATGTTTTATTTCAACTAAAATCACACAAAATTCAAAACCAAGAACTTAGAATAATTTGCAGTGCACGCAGTCAGACTTAACTGCCAGAATGAGTGAATGACTGAGTCTGGGATTCGGTTCGGAATTGGAATCGGTTGACTGCATCCATCGGTGGAATATTTTGGGGGCGAAATCTATATTCCATGCACACGTAGCAAATTGCAAACGGACGTAAATACATCAATTGCAATTGGGGAGCAGTCGGTGGCCTAAGTGTGCACTCCGCTCCCCTTGGCCATTCCCGGGTGACAAACAGTTCAATAAACCTCGGCAAACAAATTTAATATGCGTGGACAGTGAGTTGACAACTCCTGATAACCCGGCCAGAGTTACCAGCTGCACCTGGGTGTGTGTGCAGCATCAATTGTAATTAATTGGCCATGTCTGGCAGTCAAAATTAACACATAGTCATCAAACAAATTTGCAGCAATTTCCAGTCAGCATTAGAACTTGTCTTGGCAACTGGGTACACTAATCCTTTCTCGACAATCTATGACCCTTAATTATTGACGAACAAGATTGTGAAGTCAAATTGTTTGTGTCAGCATATGGGTCAGTTGATTAAATTTATACAATAAATTTTTATTTGCTAAATATAACGTCGTCAATATTTAGATATTTATAAAATAAAACATTTTTTTTATTTCCTAAATAGATAAAAAGAAGACAGTCCTCCAATAAAAGTGTTCAATGATAATTCGCTACAAGATAGTTTCAGTTTTATATCTTCATTGAGTATTTCCCACTCTTGTTGCTTTCTAACAGTTTTCCCTGTCAAGGTCCTGTGGTGCATAATGCTTATTAAGGAGCGGGACCAAAGCTCTCAACCCCTTGCACTATTTTTCCTTTTTGCCACCTACCCAACGCCCCGAATTCCCGCACTTTTCCCCTTTCCCACGCTTGACTCTCCAACTGTTTTGCTATGACGCTTGAGTCAACATTAATTTAAATGAGTTGCCACTTAACTTTTAATTAAAAATTCACTTTTTATTTATTTAGTTGGAAATGGAATGGACTGGCCCCGACCCTAGCCCACTCCCTCGCCTCCCACCACTTATGTTGGTGGGACACCCCGTTCGCTCGCTTTGATTTAAAAAAAAAACGAGGGAAGCCAACTAAAATAAAAAATTGCTACACAAAAAAAGGCGAGCAAAATTAACAAAAAATAGAAAAAACAAGTGCTGAAAGAGGTCGCAGTTTGGCATACGCGCAGTTTCGTATAAATTAGAGTTTGCATTATTTTATTCTGCTTGAAATGAGCGCAAATGGTTTTCATTTAATTTGCAAAGCGCGACTTTAATTGCCATCGACTAAGTAAATATGTGCAAGGAACAAATGGGTGCAAATATGGAAGAAAATGAGAACTCATTTAAACTCCTTCCCTTGTAAACACACTTTTGTTCGCTTCTACTTCTCACCTCTTTTTCTGCATATTTTCTTATAATTTTTCCACAAGATTCATTCGTCTGTGTTGTCCTACTTTTTAATTGGATTTCATTGTTATTTTTTTTTTTTGGACATTTTCTAAGATTATAATTATATTAATAACATCTATTAAAATGTTCCTAAATTTCAATAATATTAAGTTAAAATCGTTTGATTTTAGTTTCCTAATGATAAAAACTGAAAAATTTGCCCAGTTTGTTTAAACGAAATATTTTCGTCCTCACCAACTTTCAATCCCCCGCCACATTTCCCATCCCGAAATGGCATCCTGGGATATTTTCTCCCCACAGGCCCATTTTGAAATGGCTTAAGCTGGCCAAAGCTGATTATTGAACAATTTCCGTTCGGTGGTCCATTTCACCGCCATCACTGTCCCTCGGCCAACAATAAACCGAAAACCCATCAGAATGGAAACTGCCAAAAGAGCTGTCGAGGATGCGGCCCGAGCTGCCTGCAATCCAATCGCGACTTCAGTTCGCCAGAGAATGCAACTCCTGCCAAGTTTCGCTGTAAATCTCTCGCCGAGCAGAAACTTGAGGAGGGTACACTTACATAATTGAATGGGTTGCGATTGGGAAAAGCGCGGCTCGCCATGAACTTTATCATTATTTTGTGTTAATTATGCAGCTTTCGACAGTGGGAGGTTAGGGGGGAATTAGGGGCTTTCTTCTCAATGCCCAATTATCATTTTCGGGTCCGGGAACTTTTGCAGCACTTAATAACCAAAGATCCCAGACAACACGCAAAACTTTATCCGCTCTAGAAAGTCCTGGGGGATATATGTGAAATGGCAGGGGGATTATCAATTTTCCGTTCTCTTTTCATTATGGCAACCTTTGAACTTTGCGCAATAAGTTGGCTGGCAAGGCTTGCACTTTTCGATGGCTCCGCCCCTCCGTGTAACCGTTTTTTTTGCCCTGTCAATTAGCCAAAGCCTCAGTCTGAACAACAGACAAATAATTAAACAGAATTACAGTTTAATTCGTTCATTCTGGGATAAGCACAAAACACGCCAATCTCCTGCTGTCTTTCGCCTGAATAAACTCACAACACTCAGGCCAATGAATGAAATAAAGTACAGTTTTCATTTACACCAAGTTGGCAGGTCTCCTCATTCCATTCAGGGTTGTATTCCGAGCGGGGTTGCATTGGTGTTTTATATTTGGGAAGCTTTTCCCAACAGCATTCTTTTTCGCCGCTTGAAAATTAAGTTTGTTTTCCATTAAGTTAAATAATTACAAAATTATCCACCAAAGGAGCCGTCTACCATTCCATTTTGCCCTTTTTTCAACCCCCTTTGGGGCGTGGCCGGAATAGCAGCTGCAGTTGCTCTTGTACTCAACGTGTAACTGCCAATGATAGCTGCCTCCTGCTTGACTGACTAACTACTTGGCCAGGGCTGGGAAAGTTGGAGCTCAAAGTGTACTGAAGTAATAAAGTCCTGACTTGGGAACAACTATAAATTAGTAAACATGACAAAAGTAGACTGATTTTTTACAATTTTAGTTTTTAACTTCTCCCTTAATCTCTGAAAACGTTCACTTTAGTTTTCATTTGCGTTCCGTCCCTGGAATCGTAACAACTGCCGTTAGTTCGGCTTGGGTACAGAAGAAGAACGGAAGGCGAAAAGTTTCGCTTAAACGACGCCTCAACACTGGCTCATTATCTTTGGCCTTTCAGTTGCCTCTTTTTCCCTTTTGAGGCTGTGTGTCTTTTTCTTTAACGCTTCGCTAATCAAATTCAACATTTTTCCTTTTTAATTTGACAATTCGAAAACAGGCAGCCGGAAAAAGATGGGGCAACAGCTGAGGGCTGTCAATTGGAAAATGATCAAGTAATGCGTAGATGAAAATTGGCAGTCCCAAAAGAACTTAAAGGAAGTCTTCCAAAAGTCTGAGCCTGACATCTTCCAAACTATTTGGTCGCTACACTTTTGGAGCAGTTATTCTTCAACCGCTTTCCCAAGGTGACCCTTGCAGTGCAGCAGAGTAAAATGCATTACAATTAGCGACCAATTAGGCGAATGTCCTGTCCAAGAGCTCGGCAACAATTGTCACTAGTTTGCGTCCTCGCAAATTGATTGAATTTACTTGGCATGAACGTGACCAAAGCTCGCCACTCCTTTCAACGCGTGTTTGGCATATCTTAGATGCTTCAAATGGAATTGCACGGTAGGGTTGCTAAGACCCAGGAGGCACCTCTCGAGAAATCCTTCCAAATGAGCTCACTAATTGGGCTGTAAAGTGTCTCCAAACACATTTTAGAAATACCTGCTTGTTTTCTTTTGCTCAATTGCGTTAAATCATTTTTTTTGGGATTTTAGGCTGCTGCTGCTAGCACCCAAAAAAATTATAAGTTTCGTTAAGACCATTATATTACTTTAGCAAAAAAAATAACTACCATATTAAGACGCAGACCACTCTTTTCAAATTTTGATAAAATGATTTTTCAGAAGTCGAGTGGTTAATGGAAAAACAACGAAAAAATTAGAATTAGTGTTGGGAAGAATTGAATGATTTATTTTTTATATATGTAGAAAATTATTAGTGAGTGATCAAGGCCACTTAACTTTTGTTGGAAACATTTTATTAAATTAATAGGAAAATATTACAGATAGGGTTAACTTAATTATTAAATATTAAATAATTAAAATGACATATAAGTATGTATAATAAGCTCTTGTGGTCTCAATGAGCCATCCACTTTCTTTTAGATTTGGTCCAATTAATATACATGATCTAAAAATTTCACAGCTTCATAAAGCTATAATGTTTTTCCGAGTTTTACGTAGCTTTTTTACAGCTTTTATACATTTCTTTGTGCTCATTCACTATTTCTAATTTTAATTTTTATTCATTTATTTATGCGGAGGTGTGCTTGCCACATATAGTTGGCAACTTGTGCGTTTTCTCCTCGTCATAATTTATGCATTACGGTCTTGGCTCGGCTTTCATGAGTATGACCCTCCCTCCCTCAATGGCCGTATGTGTGTCCGCTTGGCTGACTCTCTAAGCGCAGACTTTTTGATGGCCTTCGCTTTGGGTTTGCTCACTTATCAGGAGTCTTGCAGCCGTATCCTTGCACGGCGACCGTCAGATGTCAATATAATTTAAGCAAATATATGCAGCTCTCACGGACATTCGCACTCATATACCAAGTATTATACGCTTTTGATGAAATTTTTAATCAGACCAAACTCTGCTCTAGACGCAAGCGAGACGAAGAGAGCGCCTGAGATTTGCATATTTCTAATTTCAAAGTTGTAATTAGTATAATTTTACAGTTCTAATTGGATGATGATTGGGCCAACTTCATTTGGGCCGTATGTGAGTCGTACTCAATGAATATGCATGAATATATATGTATAGCTTTGGCACGGCAAAGGAACTAGGGGTAAATGGAAGTAATGCGTGGAAGGCCAAAGCATAACCTTCATTTGGCTTTAGCGAGAGTGAAAGTCATTAACATGAGTTTCCAATTAGAGACTGCAGCCTTGGCAGCTGCTGATAACTTTACGAATTCTGGGTTCTGCCAAGGCACATAATTATCTCACTCTGAAATTCGTAATGCAAGCTATTTCTTACTTTTAAACAAAAAACATTTACAAAAATCCAACTGCTTATGCAGGTTTGTAGAAAATAAAATCGCTCAAAAGGAACAAAATTTCAAAACAGGAAGTGGAAAGCCCTCGAAAATAAATAAAGGAGGGAAATCGTTGAGCAAACATGACCAACGACTGCATTTCGATGGGAATGCGAATGCATACGCGTCCTTCGATGCACATTGAGCTGAGTTTTGAAGTCATTTTCAATGTTTTTGATTTCAGTGATTTGTTTATTTATGCATAAAGCATGCGATTCGTAGCTGGCTTTTGTGCGAGCATCAGCAGGAACCCACTGAGCCAGAAGTAGGAGCCTCGCCTGTGGAACTGGAAGCCGGCGAAACTTAGATATTCCGAGCGAATGCACTCTCTCCAGCTCTGCAGCGGGTTTTCTGCAAACAAATCAAAATCAAAATCGTGTGCGAATGCGATCGAATCGTAAACATGGCTGCCGTTCCAGGGAAACGCAACTGGCACACACACACCGCAGTTCAGAATAATAGCACAGCGAATTTATAAAGATTTCTTTATGGCTTAAAAATATTTTGTATCTCCCCAGCTTATTGTTAAAAAATAATGTAGACCATTAAAAATCCTATTTTTTTAATGAAATGAAAAATTAGTATTAAAAAGTATTCCCAATACGATACGATTTTTCCTGAGCTATAACTTTTGAAATATGATTTATCTATACAGTTGTTAAATTTTCTAAAATCCTGAAAAACAAAAAAATATCTTTTAAGAGCTAGAACTGTGACCATCCCGATGTCAATGTACATTCTCACAAAAACGATTTCATTTTGCCCCCAAATAACCATTGATATGTCCGCTCTCTGTTCGATGCTTCCTGTTATCCTGCCACCGCCCCCTTTTCCGACCACGCCCCTGCTCCGTGTTATCCACTGCATTGTTTGCATTGACACGGAGCGGCTATCAAACTGGCAGAAGTTGACTTGCCATTGGCAGGCTTTGTTCGCCAGCTCGCCGTCAACTTGTGGCCATAAAAAATGAGGTGGCAAATAAATATTGCGTAGCAGATACACACACGTCCACATCCGTCCGCACATGTCCATCTATATATATATATTTATGCAATCTTGGTAAGTGTTGTTCAGGAATGGGACGGATATGTGAGGGTTTGCTCTGCAGATTATAGTAAGTTGAGCACATTTTCTCAGAGGGTACTCTCTATTTTCACAGCCTTGAAATGTACATGGCTTGGGAATTTTTTTTTATAAAATATGTCTTAACTTACAAATTATTTATTTTTATTTCTTTAAAAATATTACTATTTATCTATCTTTAAAGCCTCATTAAATTGTGCTCGACCTTATTCTCTTTAAATGAGCCACGTCTAGGCTTACCGTAACCACACCTTTCTACCAACTTGTCCAATTCCATTTTTGTCAACATATTCGCTTTTCAAGTCAAGCAGGAAGGCAGAAAAGCAGAAAAGCAAGCCAGCAAACATTGTTCTCCATCTTTTTCGCCCACTACCTCATGATTTCTTCACTTTTCTCTCGTTGCTCGTTGGGATTCTCGTAAGAATTGCTAATAACCAATTTCGATTCAATTCAAGTGTCAGCACAAGACGACAAAGATGACGACGGCAGCCAACGCAGTAGAGTATCCCACAGAATAGATAGGAAGTCCTTTCGGGGGATCGGGGATTGTGGGGAGCCGGCGGATGAGGGGTTACAACCACGACCACAATCCACATGGGAAGCACAGCCAATTGAGTATTAATGGTCAGACTTCTCCTAGCTGCCCCGGATTCTGTGGCACTGCGAAAAAATACTTATGCCAGAAATCAACTTACCATTTCAATTAAGTGCCTCATTTAGATTTAAATATTAATGTATTTCTAAAACAATCAAGTAAAGGAAACCTCATAGTGTTTTATACCAAAGTGGAGTTAAATCTATGTCAAAAGTATGATTTGTAATACACATTTTGTATTGATATTTTAGGCGTTTACTAGGCTCTAAAAAGTTATTAAAAAAAAAAACCAAAATACCATACCTATATTATAAATAAACATATTTCATATCGTTTCAATACCACAATTTTGTTTCAGTGCATCCTGGTGCTGCTGCTGATGCCAGCAAGTTTCGTGGCCAGAATTATGGCAGGTCGGGGGTGCGGAGCGGTGGTGATGGGGACAGGAGGGGTCACCCATTTGAAAGTAAAATCAAACATATTAGAAAAATTGTTCGACGAGCCAGAGCAGAGCGAAATGCGAGTCGGGGTCAGGTCTGCTCCGGTTCAATTCAGCTCGGCTCGGCTCGGAGCGGTTCGGTTCGGTTTCCTGTCATTCGTTAGCAGATCCCGGCGAAGATGATATATGAGATTAGCTCGAGTGCCATGCGATGGCAGCACGCCAAGGCGACACTTCGGAACCCCCCTTGATCCACGCTTTTGTCGGATTTTATATTAATGATAAATTAAATTGTTCATTGACTTGAATAATTTTGTGCGTTGTCGCTTTCTGGGGGAATTTTGCGGATAGTTTCCACACCAACATCTCGAAATTCTCCTGCGTTTCGCATGATAAATTAGTGGATTTTCGATGGCATTTGATGAGGAGTGGAATAACAATAGCGGTTGTCACAATTATACAACTATATTATGTTCGCATTAGTGAATAATTGATGAAAAATAAGATTGGCTTTAAGGGAAAGTGTTATAAATGATTTACATATATCCATAGTTTAAATTACTACATTTACTTACTGTCTGTTAACACACCAAAGGCCATCCAAATATTTTCCATTTAAAACTAAAGCACTTATAGTGTTAGTAAGTAAATAGTTGCAAAACAATCTCCACTTGACTTTCTTTTTCCCTCTTCGGCCTTATGCAATAATTAAACAATTTTCATAGTTGGCGGCAATAATTTTGTGTGTTGTCAAAACTATTTTTAGGAAAAAGGAAAAGCAGCGAAGTGCGGGCGAAAGCGATGAGCAAACGAAACGAACCAAAAACAATTTACAGATTTTGCACAAAAATTTTAATTAAACAAATTTTGTGTGTGGAAAGGAAGTTGAGTGTAAAAGCAGAAAAGTTTTGGTTCGCACGGTCTGCGACTTCCTTTTCCCTCCTTGCTGTTGGTAGGAAGTTGGCACGAGGAACTCCGGTCGGGTCCTGTTCCTGTTCTCGAGCCTCTGCCCGAGTACCCAATTCAATTCAATTTTTGCACCATAAGTTGTGCTCAAAATACCAGAAAACTTGCTCAATAATCTGGCCAAAAGAAAAATATATGTATAAATATATAGCCCAAGACAGCTGAATTTTGTGTGCAGGAAATGTTGGCAGAAAGTTTGCGTTTTTCTCTCGCCCCGCACCAAAAACTATGCTTGACCCTGGATGGAGGGGCACATTGAATTTTTGGGGCAGAAGCTGCCAACCCGCATAAATCTCGGCAGCTGGCTAGAAATTTAACTCGGCATTTGAATGTCACCAAGCTCACCCAACTCCATCCCGTCTAGACTTATAAAGTCGTCTTATCCCGGGGACAAAATAAAGGCGGAGAGAGAGAGATAGATCCTAAAACCAATGTCTGACTACCACTTAAGCGGGCTGGAACATATAAATCTAGCAATGGTTGGAATTTCCACAGCAGCAACAACAAGTTAAGGACAACAATGTGCAATTTTATTGCCAAACCTCAGACGTTGCGTATACGTAACGTAAGCTGCTGTTACTGCATCAGCAACGGAATGCCACAAAATGCTTCCACCATACGTTGCCACACACATTTTGTGGAATGAGCGGAATGAATGGATGGCAGGGGTTCTTTGAGGGAGGGAGGGGCAAAGCAGTAAAGCTTTTGACTGCTGCGGGGCTTCAAACGGAGTTTGACAGTTTGACGACGAAAATGTTTTTGGGGCGACTTTCGAATACAATGCCTGGGCGGGGGCAGCAGAACAATTTGGCTTTAAGCTTTGATCGCCTAAAACGAAATCGGAAAAAGTGAAGAAATAAAAGACGACTTTGTAGACAATATTCAAACGTATTAAGGGCAGCTTAAGCGTTGCTCAAGATATTTTGATTGTTTTATGAATGTTTTTAAAATATGTACTTTTAAGGATTCAAAGCTCTTTTATAATTCTAGCTGTTTTCAACTAAAAATTTGTTTAGAAATGCATAATAAATGGCTACCCAACTTCTTTTATTTGTGTAAACACACCAAAGGCCATCCAAATATTTTTAAGTACTGAACTTTTGTGAAATAATTACCTCTTTCGACAATTACTCTTTAAATAGCCCTATCAAGTCCCAACGTTTACAATTTACCCACCGTTTGAACTGCAGTCCCACAAAAACAAGCGGCCTATCGAAAGTAATTACCATAAATATCTATTTCACAAATTTAACGCACCTTTCACTCTGTGACCGCACAACAAAATGCTGAATACAAAACATTTTGTTTGTGGCATTTGGGGCATGTCCCCGGCGTCATAATTAGAAATGAAAAGTGAAAAATATATTTCCACTTTTCAGCAGCAGCAACAAAGGGAATAACGAGAACAACGACAGCAAGCGACCACTTGGCTATTATTTATGTTAATTGTAACGAAGCTGAGGCGACGTTCATCACGCTGTCTGTCTGTCTATCTCCCTTGCTCGTCTCTTGTCCTCTCGCTCCTCCCACAGCTGACTGTTTGTTGCAACTATTGTGGCATTGTCGTTGTTGTTTTTGTGGCCGTGCTGCACACGTGACAGCAGTGGGCACTTGCCTATGTACGCAGTGTCAATTCGCCTCCTGTATCGCACATTGTAACAAGAAATGTCCTGTAGGAGGTGTCAGCTATTAACAGGAGAGGAAAAAAATATTACAAATTACTTTTGTAAAGAATTATAAAAAAATGTAATTTTTTTGTATGTTCTGAAATATTTATTAGAACATAAATTGTATTAAAACTAACTAAAATTACTTTTAGGTTCACTGAATATTAACAATGAAATAAGTTTTAAACCATTTTATTTATCAAAATAAGGAATACTTAAATACGAAACTTATAACTACTTTTATTTTCGATTTAAGGATAAATATATTTTAGCTGACTAACCACTGTCCATCTGTGTGGGAGACATGTGCATGCGAGAGCTAGTCGGTGCTTCTGCATGTGTGTTGGTGCATGGCGTTATTAGGCTAATGGCTGCCCCGTGGGCATTCAAAGCTTTTGTGTCTGGGCAAAACGCTTTTGTCCGCCACTGTCCCTCTCTCCCACTCACAAACTGTTGCCCTATCACATTCTCCGTTTTACCCTTTCTTTCTCTACACAGTAAATGATATTATTAGGTTAGGTAACTCATAAGCTAAAGAATTCGCGATTCCTTTGAGTAATGAGAGGTTGTAAAAACGTTGCAAAGCTAAACTTTTTCTTTATTAATTTTGTTTTGAAATGAAATTTCAAACATTCAAATATAAATCAACTTAAAAAATCGGTTATGAAAATATAGTTAAAAACTATAACTATTTTTTGCGAAGTGTATTTTTTACTCTGTCTCCTCAGTTCGTCTGGTGCTGCAAATATGCAGCGCCGGGCTTCCAGGCTAACTGCCAAAGCCACGCACAAAACGCATTGAGACGCCATAATTGCAGCCAGTTGCCGCTGGATGAGAATGCTGTCTCCCCCCGTTATACAGCACTTTTCCCCCCTTCCAGTGTCGAGCCCCCTCGGCCACCGCCTCTGAATGGGCGCAAGTGCGTTAAGTGCAATGACAGCAATTGCGCTGACAGCGAGGCAAAATGGAACGCACACACATTCACATATGCGGACGGAGACAGAAGTTGCCCCGCCATTTGGAGTGCAGTTTATATTTAGTCTACCGCACGATGACTGACGGGATGTCGCCACACTCTAACTCGATGCTGTATCTCAAAGCCCACAACCTACATATTTAAAAATTGTGATCCATTTCTCGAAAACAAGGCTGAAATATTTTGCAGTAAATCTCAGTAAAAGAGTTTTTAGAGCTTCGTTTTGTAACGTAATATTAAAATCCATTTAGGGAGATTAAAGCCATGAATTAATACAAACATAAATTTAAGCTCTACGTTTTTTTCCTCTTAAAGATACATTTTTGTATGAGTGTATCTTGATGGCCATTATCTCAGCTCTGCTTCTGTTGTAACAAATAAATTTTAACTCGAGCTGAGTTTGAGTTGAGTTGAGTTGACATGCTGCCAATTGGCCGCGTGCGTGTTGCATCTACAATTGCGAATCGGGTCAATTTGCAGCCGAGCATGAGACCCGTTATGATGTGAAGGACCTCCGGCAGGAGGGGGGCTCTCTGAAAGTGCTGAGATTGTTCGCTAGCAAATGGAAAGGAATATACAGGGAGAAGGCATGAGTATCACGATTGTGCTCTGAATGAGATATTTTACAATAAGGCAGATAGAAGAAGAATAGATAGAAGGCGTTCGTAAATGGTGAAATAAGATGGCATGGAAATTAAAAATTCGTCGTTAAACAATTGATTTAAAAAATTTAAATTGTATACTTATCAGATAGCGTACAAATAGACAGTTTCAATCTTAACTAAAATGTCTCATTTAATACTGGTAATATTTAAAATGTACAAACGAAAAATACAGATAGTGCTAAAAAGAATAATAAACGAAAAAATATGAAACGAAAATCAGAGAAACAACGAGAAAAACTGAGAATATTAGCAGATATACCTCCCCAGACGCCACTTAGAATTCTCTAAAATTTTCATAGCATACTTTGCTGCTAAGCAGAGATGGTTATCATTTCCTAGAGCAAAGCCCGAGCTAAACTGATAAGTTTAATGGCAGACGCTTAGCCTGCACCCTTTTATCCCCTCTGTCTCCTTCTAATTTCCCTTCAGCCTTATTTATATGGGCCTAAATGAGTGCCCTTTCAGCACAGCGAATTTTTCATTAGCCGAAAAAGGACATGGCCGAGGTCGGGGGAAATTATGAAATATAGAGTTGAACTTCTTAGGGAAAAATACGAGGGCAGAGCCTCCCAGAGTTTCGTGATTTATGCGGCCTCGACTTAACACCGCAAAATCTGAGCCTTTGTGTCAATTTGTTTTGCGTGCCACGAAGCAACCCAAGACAGAAACTGACTCACGCACCGCCTAAACAAGGGAAAAGTATGAAACTGCGGGGATGGAAAACGGCGGCGGGCGGAAAAAGGGCAAGTGAATAATTAAGCGGTTTATAAACATTTGTCTCAGACATCGTTAGGTGGCATAAGTACACTAAGAAACTAGAATGGACTACGGTCAGGACAACAATGAAGAATGCAATAAATTCCAAATGTATTGTTATTAATGTGTTCATACTTTAAAATTTATTTAAAGCTTAAATATATTCTAAAATTTTCATTAACAAAATTGCTTTGAATGAATTCACACATTTATTAAAGCAATAATTATAATTGCTGTTCAAAAAATGGAAACTAAATTACCCGTCGTAATTTGTACCAATCTACCATAAGTACAAAAATTTTAGCTTCTAGAAGTATAAACATTTCGTTATCTTTCTTGTAAAGTTTCTTCCAGTGTTTAAAGCGTTTCCAAGAAACAGAACCCACTCCGGCCCAAACAACATAATTTATGTCAGCCGGCCAAGGGCCAAGGAAAACCGGGAAAAAGACAGCGAAATACTTACATAGCCCGTTTAAGTTGAGGCTAATTTGCAAAAGGGGCCTTTAAAGTTGGTCCGGACTGGACTGCAACTATTTATATTTAATCGCATGCTCCAATTGCAAAAACAATTTAAAATCAACTTGCTCGTTAAGTGAAGCGGCACACAAGGACCCCAGTTCCTACACCCCCTTCTTTCACCCAACCGCTCCCATTTTCCCACCGATTTCCTACCATTTTACTCCTCTTTTTCTGTTAACCAAACTGGGCTGCAGTTGTTGGTCCTACTGCTGAGGCTACTACTGCTGGCATCGTTACTGCTGCATTTTCGACAAGTGCTTTTAACATTAAATATTCATTTACAGCATTAAGGGCACTCGAAGTCACGCGTTAACGGTACCGTCAGAGCACACACACAAACAAACACAAATACACTGCGCAAACCGAGGGGGCCGGTCCAAAAAAATGTTTGCTGAGGGGAGGGGACTTTTGGTTGCAGCCAACTGAGAACGTGGCGCATCAAGCAAAACGGACACGGGCGTGCATTAAGTGAATATATTTCTGAGCCCAAAAAAAAACACTAAACTTGGTCACCTGCCGTGCCGCAGGGCACTGAAAAAAACGTTATGCAAAGTTAAGGCAAATAAAAAAGTCCAAGAAGTAAATGTACCTGTTAAGATTCCTTTCTTAAAAAATATCAAATTTTAATGTATTTTCTAACCAAAACATTTTACATTTTATAAAATTAAATATATTTAAAGAAATGTAAGTTTTTAATTTTCAAAAGAGGAACGTCATTTGACTTATGAAATTTTCAGTTCTAAAAATTATTTGATTTACATTTATCATTCATATTCATTTAAGTCATTTATTATTATGGTGAACAATATGAGTGCACAATAAATAGTATTTTTCTTTGTGTGGCCACTGATATATAACAGCTCCAGGTATGTTTTGTTTTTGGCGAGGAGATGATTCAGGAAAAGCCACGATAATGTGAACAGAGCTGCGTTTCAATGCCGTTTGTCTCAACTCAGCGATGTTTCAATACCAAAAGCTTCTCTACCGAAAAAGGAGAGCGGCTTCTAGAGAGGATATATCCCGATTTGGGTCTCTCTCTGATTCGGGTTTGCTCTCGTTGCACCTCGGTTTTCTCATTTTAGGGCTACATTTCGGCTCCTAAACTTCGACCTGCCTTCAGTCTCAATTGCAGTTCCGTTTGAGCTCAGTCGAGGCTGAGGCTTTTGGCTGAATAAACATTTGTAAAAACCAGGCCAAATATGCGACACAAAATACTTGGGTCTTACATTCTAAACAGATTATTATAAATGGTTATGATTTTAATAAATCTATTTTAAGCTTACTCCTAAGCTTTGGTAAATTAAAATTACAAACAGAAACAAAACTTTTTTTAAAGCCTATCTTCTTAACAATAAGAAAATCCATCGATTTGTATGGCAGCTATTTGAAGGGACGGTGGTAAAATTATGATATTAATATATCATCAATCAGTGAGTAATTTATTTGTGCAAACTTTCAGCTTAAACATATAAGAATTGTACTCGTTGGAAATATAAATAGGGTTTTTTTAAATTCGCATAAAAAATTATATCTCTTGGAAATAATGAAAAGGAACAAAAACGTTTCTTCGGGTAAATTAAGTTGGGTTTGAGATGGACAATTTTGAATAGTTGAGTTCATTTTTTAGAATGAAGAAGACCCAAACCGCCATAAAAAATTTCAAATAATTAAAATTCATACTTTTGGACAACAAAAAATGTAATAAAATATTTTCTTAAATCTATTATTTCATATAAGCAGTTGCGAAATTTTTACCCTTCTTTAAAATACAATATAGGAATTTAAAAATAAAAGCTTCTGTCAAACCCTTTAAGCTACACAATAATTTAACAATATGAATTAGCTCAAAATAAATATTCTCTATTATTTGTCATAAAAATTATCCAATTTCATCACGAAGCTATTTTTTTTGCTTCAATATAGCAATCGCATTCAAAATGGGTCACTGGCCTCATCAAGAACTAACATTTAAGCCCACGCACTCGCCCACACATATCATAAAAGTATTTATGCGCAATTTAACACGAAATGAAATATAATTTTTTTTGTCCTGCCGCAGTCGTTGTCTTTGTCCTTTCCTAGCTCCTTATGCCGCATGCATGACAATTATACCAAGCTAAATTTGTTCGCGTTGAGGCCAACGGAGCCAACATTTCTCAGCTTTTGGTAATGATTAATGAACGTGTGTCTGGGTGGTTCAGTGGGTGGTTTGTGTGGGTGTAAGGGGTTGAAGGTTGAACGATGTACATGTGTCCCTGTTGCTGAGTGTTGACTCCAAAGTTGACATCATAATTCGGGCATTTGTTGGTCAGAATGCGTTGACAGTTTTGAGACATTATTCCGGGTGGAGGTCAGATCAAAGCGAGTGCTCAAAATTAATTTGCCAAATTTAATTATACGAACATGAAGTACAAATCAGCTCCGGGAAAAATCAAAGAAGCTAAAGAATTTTAAGAATGAGATTATCTAGAAAATCTGCTTTCCAAAAAGTCACAGCCAGCTGATTGGGAATTTATATGCAAGGCGCATGTTGCCGCATGCCACATGGTGCTAAACATTGGCCTAGACAACAAGGCACACAATCTTCTAGCCCAAAGAGAGGCGCGCATTTATGCCAAACACATTGGCAAACATAAAATTTTAAACATGCATAGGCCAAAAATATAACACAGAATACAATACAACAAACAGAAACAAAAAAAATGGAAACGTGCAGGCAAGCAAGCTAAGCAAGAAGTACAAGAAATGGACTACTAATTGGAAGTCTTCGGAAGACAGAATACCCCTAAAATGGTTCATATATACTTACATACATATATTAATCTTTATTGTGTGTTGGAATGTGTTGGAACATTACAGACTTACTAAATAACATTTGTTATTATATATTTTTGTCATAATATTTATTATTTATCTTAATATTTATAATATTTAATATTGTAAAAAAGTGAAATTCCTTTTTTTATAACAATATACCAAAAATATTTAACAAAAAGTTTCCGAGGGAGACAACTTAATCACTAGTGTTTTTTGAAATTGCGCATAAGATTGTCTAAAATACGCAGCGTATCAAAATTTATTAAACTCTTCAGTACAGTTAAATGAGATCACCTTGACTCAAACCCAAGCTAGTCAACTCCTTTGATCCCTGTCACATTACAGGGTATCCTGCGAGTAGTCGATGCTTGTTGTTTGCTTAGCCCCATGGCGGCCTTCTAAGCAGCTTAAGGAGCAGCAGAAGCGTAACCAGAAACACAGAAGAAGCTCAAACATTCCACTAAATTTATACCCCACACACACACACACCCAAGGCTTCAGGACTCACACACATGAATGTGGCACATATATTTGCATATTTGCGTGTTCTCCGTACCGCTCTTTTTCCACCTTTCTCTTCTTTCCCTCCTTTCGCTCGCTGCGCCTGATTATGGCGCTTAAAGAAAACACTTAAAAAAAAGAGGAGGGAATGCGGAGGGCTGTGGGAAAAGAGAAAACAGCTCGAGGCAACCCGACAAGTGCCAAGCGCAATTGGGGTTAATATCCTAGCACGAAAATACTCGCACACACACTCAAAAGCTGCCCAAGTTTATTTTGAATTATTTATGGTTAAGTTTATGGCAGAATTTTTGACTTGAATTTATTTGGCCTTTGGCTGCCTGCGAAATTTCCCATGAAAAATACGCAAAATTAATAAAGCAAAGCGAATGAGGAGAGAACCGACGAGAAGTGCCAAAAGAAATAGAAAACATTTGTTGCATAATAAGCCGTTAGCCGTTACCTTTTGTTGCCCTTGCGTGCTGGCCAAATTAAAAGCCAACAATGTCTACAAAATGAACCAAAAATAAAGCAAAAAAAGAGCGCGGAGTTACGAAAACTGAATAAAAATCCACAACGTGTTGTTATTTGTGCCCGCTTGGCGAAAGATTTTTGTCGCCATGCTTGAGGGCAATAAATTCGCTCAGCTTGTCGCAGAGTAAATACAGGGTAATTGAGGCTTATGGGACAATTTTATTGAAATTATAAAAAAAATTGAAAACTATTAAAGGACAATTCATGATTTTGTGTTAAGAAATGTAGTATTTTTCCACATACCTATTGCCAAAACGATGATCAATTTGATATTATGTGGTATAAATTTTGAATTGATATGCGGCATCGCAATTTCCGAGAGAAAGAATTCGGCAAAATTATATTTTTAAATATAAATTTTACCAGTATTGGATTATGTGTGTACCTACTTTTAGTTAATAAAATAAATTTTATTCCTTAGAAATTATTTTTTAAATTTAAAATGTATACAATTCTTTTTACGTTGTTTGTTATTTAAATTATGTATAATATATAAGCACTAACTATATATTTAAAGCATAGTCGAAATCGTTATTCCCTTCCACATAATCACTTATTCGTTGCCATTATTAAAAGACCCCTTCCATCGGCATGTGGATAGTCCTTTGCTCGTAGTTGTGTGTGTTTTTGTGCATTGACATTTACAAAGTGAGAATTTAATTAAACTTAATGAAAGTGCATGAGTGTCTAGGGAAGGGCCAGTAAAGTGAGGGGCCATTCTGGCATTGGGCCAGGCCCAGCAAAAGGTGAGAATAAAAAGAAGTTCGACTTTAGTGGGCACTTGGCAGGCCATTTCGCAAGGCTGCCTGTTTACGGTTTCGGCCATTAAAGGCCAACATTTGGTAGGAGGGGGCAGGAGGCAGGAGGCGTGATGAGCAGGTCAGCTTCAATTGCAGCCGCACCACATTGCGTATGCTTAACGCACCTAGAATGGAAATCGAAAGCAGCGGCGAACAAAACAAACGAAAATCGGTGCGGAAAAGCCAAAAACGAAATCGAAGCCAAAGGAAGAAGGAAACTGACCCAAATTTCAGCTGCATTGCTTTCGTACCCCACTGCGTATGATTAATTTAAGTGAGAGTGGCCCGCAGAAGGGGTGTAAAGGGGCCAAAGGAATGGGGACCGACCGGCTGCTGTGGCATTTTCTGGTCGATAAATTTAATTTACACAAATTAGTCGCGCATTGTCGTAAAAACGCCATCGAGGAGGTAAGGCAACAACCAGAGAGCGCCAGCATAAAAACAAAAAGCTAATTAATTAAAACACCTTGGACACAAACGCACACCGACACAAGCACACTCGACTTCGTTCGCTCCGGAGTAATCGAAATAAGCTAAGAAAATAGATGGCTTTTTCGAAGGGGGCACGCTCTTAGGGCGATTGTTGGTTGTTCGGCGAACAGAAAAGAGTTAGGACAATACCTTAATGCTATAAGTTAGTGAAAACATTGGTCAGAGCTACGGAGAAATACAGCTTTTTGTTGGACTGGTAATGAATTGGGAATACGACTAGTTCAACTACTTATAATTAAATGCATTGTAAAAACACTCAAGGACTTGCTTAAATTACTGTAATCCCAAGGATTTAATATACGTCGCCTTTGCTCGCCAAAGCAAAGCAAACCCAAAGGAGCATATTAAGAAATGGCTGCTGATTGAAATGGAGATGGGGAAAAGTTGAGCAAATAAAATATGCGAGCACACGATCAATTCAAAGCGAAAATTTGTGAACGTTTCCTTGGGTCCGGCCACGCACGTTTGACCATTCCATGGTTGAACCATCTCCATCTCAAGGTCCCCTTCCCCTCGCTGTCCCATCCGCATTGAGGTCCCAACCATTTTCATTACATATCTGCCTTTGTGGTCCCTGTTTTTGCTCTCAAGATTCATTCGGGCATCTCGCTGAGTGGTAATTTATGGCTACGCATTTGGTTTACTAATAACATAGCCCCCTTTGCCAGGATGGTCTCCAATTTCGATACTGGTGCCGCCTTTTGTTTACCTAAGCAATAACAATAAATTAATCGCCATCGACAGCCATTAGCAGGCCGCTTCCTCTGGCCTCTCTTTATGCTTTTGTATTTTTAATTATGTGTCCAAATTTTTGGTATTCGTACTGCCACAACGCTCGCTTTCATGCACCGTGAAAAATATTTGGTATTTGCTGGGGATACAAACAATTTGCTTTAAAAGGAAAGAATCCCAAAAATCGTATTTATGAGTTCTGTATAGGTATAATATTTAAAACAAATATGTTTTAGGATCTTACTAGCATTTTTATTTTGAGATAATTAAAACCTCCTGAGCATTACTAGAAAGTAGATTATACCTAGCTAATTAATAATAATTTTTTCAGTACACCGCTTCTTTCGTGGCAGGAATAAATATTCCTGAATATTCATATATGGGAAATATGGCGTGTCGAGCTGTTAATTGCCTCTATCAATGCCGCTTCCTGTCCGCATTTTACATGTGTTTAGACACCGTATATCTAGCCACCCAAACTCCCTAGTTTTCTATCCCACCTAATTGTGGGTAATGTGTTTGGGTTATACTTTTTTTATTTGGCCGATTTTCTGGTTTGGCAAAATGCGTGGCAAATAGTTGGTGTATAGTTTTGTTGCTTTTCGTTATATTTGTTAAACTTTTTTGGATATTTAAATGTATATGTCGGATATGCGTGCTTAGCTTTCTATGGGGTTAAATGGCTGATAAGTATCTACATAAATTGGTAGGTTAGTGTGTTCATATACATTTTAGATGAGGAATAATTGTCCGTTATCGGTGAGTCATGTCATACGAATAGGTATTCAAAATATTTGAAACAATTTTATAAAGTAAATGTTTGTTTTAATTTAAAACTTTTAAATGAGTTACGCAAAATATATTTACATTGTTGCTATGTTTAATATGAAGCGAACTTTTATTTCAGTTCGGTTTTTTGTGTCTTTTAAAACACATCTGCATTTTTTTGGGCAACTGACGCCCCTGCGGTTTGAACCAAAAATGTGACTTATCAAAGATGAAATAAATAGTTTTTTGTCTGAAAAATGTTTTTAAAGAATGTTGACAAAACAATATAAACAAAACTCCAAGAACTCAGTGACTCTAAAAAATCATCAAGCCAGTTAATGAATAAATGAATGAGTAAATTGAATTGAAGTGCAAATCATTCAATGCCAGCCGAAAATTTACACTTGAATGAAATGGTTCATTGTGCCTATCAAAGGCTAACCGAAGGACTCACTTTAGACACTTACACACACGCAAAAACAACCCAGACACGAACAACAAATTGTGTAATGCATTGAAAATGGAAACCACAGTACAGAATGCAGCATGTCAACGTTGAGGAAAACGGAAAATCTTGTTATTGTGCGAATGTGTTTGTGAGTGAAGCTGTAACAAGGCAGCTAATTAGTTTTTGGAAAATGCCGCAGGATATTTCGAATGGTGAAACGCAAAACATGTGTTAAATTACAAGCGACAAGAGAAAAGTTCGTCCAAAAATACCGAAGCTCTAAATGCTCTTCAAGGGAACATTTTACTCACTTTTTGAATTTTTGATTGTAATTTTGAGATGTTTATATTATTTCAAATATATTTTATTTTACATTAACAATAAGTAAAAATGTGTCAAATTTATCACTTATTTAAATTATTAAAATATTTTATTTAAAATTCAAACGAATCCGTGTTTACTTTATTTAAGTTATAAACCAAAAAACATGATGCTTGCTATATGTTACAAACTCCTCTTGGAACTTACATTGATGCACAAGCCACTTATTCTGAATAATTGAAAATATTATATTACCAAAAGTAAATGTGTCACATTTCCTGTTGACTTTAATTGTTGTCAGAAGCCCGCCAGGCGAAGAGAATAACACAAAACCGACCAGCACAACGGAAGTGAGTGTGTGCGGGGGGTGTGTGGATCCACAGTGCGTATGCGTAACTTATCTTACCGTTGACATAAATGACATTTTAAGGGCAATAAGTTATTTCACATTATGCTGCTTTAACCCCAAACTCATCCGCTTGCAAGGGGCGCGGACTGAGACGGTTGGTGGGCTTCCAGGGGTCCTGGCCGTACAAGCCCAGCTACAAGCGGTCGGAAAGGACACAAGGACATCCACAGACTGGCTCGAGTTGTTAACAACTATGGGAGCAACTTTATGAATGCAACGGGGGTGGAGTGTGCGTAAGTGTTTGCACCGCATGCGGAAGTCACATGTTTGCATTATGTGTATGTGTGTCCTTTGGCATGTCCTTGTCCTAAGCCCCCCGCCCCTGCTTCCACTGCACTGCACCCGCTGCAATTTGGCCACCACCCGAAGGACTCCCACTCGCAGCGTCGCATAAATTTTCCACATATATTTACCCAGTGTTTGCGTCTAGCTGGCAACATAAATTTTAACTGCTGTGAAAATATTTGTTTAATGAGAAACTTTTAGCCAACATCCGCTCCCAGGGAGCAGTCAGTCAGCCGGACCGGCATTATAATTTATTAATTATTTAAATTAAAGCCTTGTGGCTGGCCGTGTGTAAATAGACAGATAAAACATTCAGGAATTGCCAAATGTTGCAACGGCACCAAATTAGATTGACATCAATTCTCGAGGAGAGTTTTCGGCAGACAATAATGATGTCAAGAAACTAGATCTTGACTTCAAACTATTTTCGACCCTCTCAGCAACAACAATGTTGTTATCATTTATTATATCATTTGATTTTTATTGCCGTTCGCTACCGTATTAAATTTTGAATTGACTATATATTGATTAATCAGCTCTTATTATTTTTGTTTTTATGCGCAAGATGAACGATTATTGTACTTTAAAGTCTATTAAATAGACCGAACTTTAATGGCAGGAGTTAACCGCCAATTTATTCCCAGCGCCAAATTTATAAAAACCATGAATGGAAAAATTTTCAATTAGACCGCCAACGAGCAGGAATATTTCCATTTTTGGTTAGCCACATTTAGTCAGAGTTGCCGGCACTTAACCTGCCATGGCCCACATACACACACACATCTACATCCCCATCCCTTTAGAGGGAGACAGCGAGATGGAGCAGCGCACACACAGATACAAATTACCAAAGATTTATCGCTTGTGCACTTGGAATTGATGACCAGGGCCTAATTGTCATCCGATATGAGTCCACCGCATGACTCGCATTGTCGAAGGAGCGGTGAAGCAGTCAACGGAGGCGGAAGAGGGCGTCGGCGGCGGCGGTGGTGTGGAAAAGGGGGCGTGGCTGGTAGCATTTTCCACCGGTTGGCAAGGGACCATTCGCCACCAGCACATTTATACACTTCAACCGAGCACGTGCATAGTTTTGCATGCTGTGCATAACTTGCACACACAAAAACACTGGAAAAAATGGGGAAAACTTGAGTTTAGAATTTGTAAAACCAGAAATCGATATAAGGGGTTTATAAAATTGTATAAAGTAAAATATTACTCTGCAAATTCCTTATAATAAAGTTAAGGATTAATTTGTGTTTATACCTGATATTGAATTTATATTTCTCTCTGCACACACACGCAAAGCTATAATTTTTAAAAGGAGTGAAAGAGAGCAGGCGAAGTCGAGATGGAGTAAAAGAAGGAATGGGAATGGTAGAGCGATTTATGTTTGACTTTCGTGTGCGGCCAGTGGTGAAGAGATGTGGATACGAGGACTTCAAAGTTCCCCTTAGGCTGACCATATTTGCCTCCACATTCCCAGGAGAATATCGTGTATCTCGCCCGGATCGCTTGATAGACCCCCTGAATTAATATGAACTTCAGGAAGATCATATATTTCAAACTTAAATAAAAAAAATATAAAACAGTAATATTAAAAAAAAAAAAATTAAAATTAACCACCTGATAAGAAAAAAATCAAGAAACATGTTTTGTTAATTAAGAAGAGCAATTTAAAGTAAATAATACTAGGCATAAAATTGAATAATGCTTACAATGTTTTTAATGTTTATAAGGTATAATTTTGTTTATTTAATTTGTTTATAATAATTTATTTTTATAACTTAAACGTACTTTACAGGTGTCTCACTGTTCGAGTGAAACCCAAAATGGCATCTCCATACGATTTTGGCCCTTATTTTCCCAGTTAAGTTAAAACCTTAGCTAGATCTGGACTGTAAGCTGCTGGGTAGAGTAACTTCTGCCCAGTTGTTGTTTTCGTTCCTGCATTGACTGATAAATCGCCAGCAATTTATTATTGATAACACATTGGTACATTGATTGTGTATTAACTGAAACTGTTTGCCAAAGTAAAGTGACATTGATATATGGCATGTACATGAAATATCGCTTGTTCCGACTGTTTCTCTCTTTTGCACAGTGGGCCAGTGGTGGGTGTGGATGCGAGTCCTAGGCTGCAGAATGCCCATTGTGGCAATCAACACCAGACGCTGACGCAAGATTTGTGGCCCACCAGTCCGTCAGCCAGTCAGTCAGCCAGTCGTCCCGTCGAGGGAGTTCGGTTCGGTTGAAAACTTAATGCCCAACATTTGACATGCCATCAGAAATGATGACGGCATTTCATTTTAATTTGGCACATAACAAAATGCAATTATTTATATCAAATATGCATGAATCGTTGATGTATTTATTGCATCCCCTTAAAAATGCATGGTTTAATTGTTTTACTGGAAAGGGATTATTGATAAAGGCAGTTTTTGAAAAGAAAAGTATTTTTACCCTGATCATCAAATACGATCTGGAAATTGAAACTTATGTTACTGCGCACAATTTCTTTGACCCGATTGTTCGATACATTTAAAATTGAGCCATAAAACGGTATTGAAACGTACGGACATGGCTAAACGAATGGTGCTGATAAAAAATATATGGCCCGTTATTTTACAAACCAATCACTTTTGACTGGCTCACATGTTTGATTCCAAAAGTAAGTATTTGTATACTTTAGGTTTAAGGTTATTTAATTTTATAAAAATTCTAGCTAAAAAAATGTTTAGTTTGCATTTTTTAAGTTAAAAACCTCTTATCTCAAAAGATGCACTCTGTTTGAATATCCCGATTTTTTTGTATTAAATTCTTTAAAACCTTTTATTTTAAATCATTTTGTTTTAAAACGATAATTTTGTATATAATTTAATTTTACCATATGCGGAAATTTAGGTTTTTTAAAAATTTAAGATTTTTTTTGTTTGTTAACCATATATCTGAAATGCCTTGGCTTTGTAATGATATAACATAGTGATACTTAGTTATAACAACAATTTAAATAAACTCGCTTAATTGGCCCACAAAGCAAAATACTTTAATTCTGGCCATAAAAGATCAATACGATTATTTATACTTTATACACTTCGCTGGAATATTTACATGCCCATAAAATATGCAGGCGTACACATGTACCAACTTCCGTCTGCATATGGAATAAAAAAGGCAGCCGGAGGACGAAGGAGTCAACAGTCTCGTTGTGCACAACCAACATGCAAATGCAGACAGATGTGGCAAATGAACAACTACCAACTAGAGCAACAACAGCCGGAAAAACAATGGAGCGGAGTAACTTGTACAGGAACAAGAGACAAGTGACAAGCAACGCCAAAACACGAAAGTGTAATCAACGCTTAAACACTCGCGACGAGCAGCGGGATTCTAACATGTCCCTGTCTCCGCGCTGCTCTACTAATGTCCCTATCTACGTCCTTTTTCTCTGCACTTGGTAGTCCCAATGAATGGTGTTCCCATTTTCACTTCTTTTCTACGTTTTAGTATTTAGAAGATACAGGTATAATTTATGGTATACATTTATAGTTTCTTATATTCCTATAATAACAAAATAAAAGACACTTTTTCGAGCGTTTATTTTTTAAAATCTTCAAATATAAAAAGTAAGAAAATGAAAATGGAAGCATCCTTCCTCCATCTCTTGCCTTCCAGATATAGCTTACTGTTTCCGGACATTCGCTAGATGGCGCTGCAAAAAGACAGTGGGACAAACATTGCGACACATTACTGTCAAAACTCATGAAAATATTTCAACCCGGACCGGAGGATCACACACTTGCCCATGGAAAGGGGCATCCAGCGAAAGAAGCTAAACAGCGATGAGAAAAACTCACTAACAAGCATCATATGCCAGCTGAAACGTCAACAACAATGCAACATTCTCTCACACACACACAGCTCATTAGAGCCGTGTTATAGAAGGGGATGAAGGGTAACAATGGCTGGAAAGGAGGGAGGATGGGAGGGTGTTTAAGGATTTACTACGCCGGCTTAGCAGGAGCAGCAGCCGGAAATGCAGCAACAGCAGCAGTGGAAGCGTCAAAAGAAGCTACAGAAATTGGAGCAACAGTGGAACAAGCTTCATAGTACAGTCATATCTCGCTTATAAAGGCTTTTAGAGCAATTTTAAAAAGATATAGAAATATATTTTTTCTTAATGGCTAAAATTTTATTTCAAAAAGTGAACTTTGAAAATCTGTAGTGGTCATCAAAGACCACTTTTTCTTTTCGATTTGAATGCAGAATTAAATAGTTTTAAAAGTTGCATTTCAACATTTTTAAATTCTTACAAACTTAAAAAAAGGTTGTTCCACGTTTTCTATCATTTGTTAGTCGTGCAAATTGTAGGTATTTTATTTTACTTGCTTGTTGCTATTGCCACGCCAAAAAAAATTAAAATTGGATTCAGTTAAAATTTTTGCGCAAATATGGAAATAGCCGCTAGTTGGCGCAATCTGAGGCGGGCGGCTTTTTGCTTGCCTATCTCCGCCTCTCTCGTACTCCCTTTTGTATCTTTTTTGATATTTGAAATTCTAGGCACTTGACTATTTCATTCTTTCTTGTTGACCTACAAGTTTCGCAGGCATATCAAAATTTCCCTTTAAAAACCTGAATATTATTAAGTAATTCAATTTATGTCTTCGAATAGTAACACATTGAATTCCATGTTTTTAAGTGATACCTGTATCCTTAGCCAGGATATGTGCACTACTATTCTTGCCGCTGTGTAGTTTCATTCAACATTCATTTGTTTTAAACTTGTTTACTTTTTTCGTTTTGTATCCCCACTTAGAAATGCTCTACTAATAAATTTAGAGCCATTACCATATTTTTACGTTGTTTATTGTACGTTGCAAAAGCAAATAATATCAATAGTTACTTTTACAAAAAATCTCTGGCCAATATTTAAGCTTTTTTGGGAAAATTCCAGGCCAATGGTAAAGGGTATTCAAGCTGTTAGCTGATGAGCCGTGAGGGGCCTTCTCTGTTTGCTGTTGCTGGCATTTTATGACAGTTACAAAAAGTTGCCTGATGATGTAATGTTTATGTGTCGCTGACACTGCCGCACAGACACACTCACAGAGAGTTCCTTGTTTTTTCGCCCCATCACCACCCACCACCCTCTGCCGGTTTTCCACGAGAGAGACACCGATGCGATGCCCGCCGTCATAATTGCACCTGCAAGGCTAACAGTCGCAGACAGCGAGGAGTTGGGGGCTGGGTAAAAGGGGGTTTCCCGGCAAAAAAGAGGTACGGGAGCAGGAGCAGCTGCAAAAAATAACGCACAAGGAACAATGACACGACAGAAATATGCCAAGTAGCTGACTCCCCAGCCCCCGCACCACCGAAAATGACAGCGGAAAAGCGGGGCGAGGTGGGCGGAAAAGCGAGGAGACATATGATGCATATCGCAAATGTCGTTTGCTGTCAGTTTCCGGTTGTTGCAGCAGCCATTTTGTTTATGCATGAACACGAATGCGACTGCGAGTGCGACTGCAACTGCAACTGCAGCAAAAAGAAGGCCGAAAAGAGTGTTGGTGGTGGGTGGAAAATGCTGGTGGCGGCGAAAAAACCAAGCAGTAGAGTGGGCGGACAGTGGGCGGACAGGTGGTCGGGACAGGTGGCACAGGGTTCAAGTGTAAACTAATTTCGCGCTTTGCACTTGGTTAGCTCGACATTGAGTTATGATTTTCGGTTTCCTTTTGGGGTCAACACTCATGGCACGTGACGCCCGGCTTAAAGTCATATTTTATGGATAGCCTCCCGTTCGTTCGGTTCCTCCTCCAATCCCAAACGATAGCCCACGTTTTGACAGCTTCACGCTCGATGGCGGTTGGTCAAAAGGGTAAACTGTCCCATAAGTGCTAACAAATGGGGTAAATCAATCAATCAATCAGGGTGACATGGGGAGGACTCGCTCTGCTGCTTATGATTTCATTACTTAAAAATGCATATATTGCTATACAAATACATTTTTTACTATAATGATGGATATAAATAAAAAGGCATAGCTTTCTTAATTAACACGATATCAACTCGAACTGCGAACCAGTTTCCTGACATGCCAGAAACCAACATTAAAGCACTTCAAATGTGCGAGAGAGCCCGGAACTCATTCCATGCTTGATTGCCCATAAACAATTGCCAGAAACTTCGATTGCCATCGACGAACGTCGATTGCGGTTCACTCCCCTCGATGGACATCAAGTCGGAGGCTCTCCAAATGCCGCCGATTGCAATGGACAAATGCTTTGTATCCTGGTTACTCAAAAGCATACACATACAAGGACAAGGACACACTTGATCGGGTTGACATAAGTCACGATGACTGGCCACAATGTTTGGATGATGATTAGGGCCAGGCACTTGCGAGCCACTCCACTTGATTCGACGGCATGACAATTCATTTTGTGGCCCTCAAAAAAGAAAGGTAAGTCGCTGTGCTAACGGTTAATGCCGCTTTGATGATACCCTCTAAAGCAACTGAATTTAATTAGCAAAATTTCAGATTCTATGATCAAACTTTTTAATATTTTTTTCTATTCAATAAACTTTACTTGCTTCTTTCATTTAAGTTTATTACATTATTCCTTGCATACTTTTTGTCCACAAAGCTTAAAACAAACAGAAGAGGTATAAAAAACAATGTAGGCTTAATAAAAAAATAATAATAATTACATTACATAACAAGCGCATTAGATCTAGGATAAATCACTTTAAGAACCATTAAGTTCAGCAAAATGTAGTAGAAAATTAAGAGTTCATATTGTATTTACTATATTTAAATTTACTTTGTGACCTATCTTAAATATTAGATTGAAATCTTGAAATTTCCAAACAGCTAAATCAGGAAAGGTCAACAACTTGTTCCGCTGCCCTCTAAAAAGAAATTAACCCTTATATCCTCTAGTAAAAAGCAACTTTGGTGCAGAAGAGTGTGTGTGTGTGGACTAAAAGCAAACGGCAATTAAATGTCATAAAAGTACCCGCAATGTACTAAAGTAGGGATTGAAATCTCTTCGTTCTGTTTTTGAACTTGAGACGACGGGCAGCAGATGGGACTGCAACCACAGCCGAGGGGTTCAAGCAACCGAGAATGTCTAGACAATTTCAGCTTTATCCTTCTCAGACGACAAAGTCTTCATTAGCTGAACGGGGATTTTTGGTGCAGATCGTATGTCGTGATATATATTCGCATTTCATGGCCAAAAGGAACGTTAAATTAGCAAAAATTCGACGTCGCTACGTCTCAGCTGCACATTTTATTGCCCTCCCTAAGAGGGAGTCTTTTTAATGATGTCGATTTAATTGCGAGAACATTAATGATAAAAAAGGCAAATAAAACGAAAATTTAATTTCTCAAACAATCAAATCTTAAATAAAAAATCTTTAAAATTTATCTTTTGAACATGGTTTTAAACTTAAATTATAAAAAAAATTATGTTTCCAATTTATTTAACGAGCTTTCTTTTCGATTTAAGCTTTTATAAATATGTGACAGAAAATATAAATAAATACAAAACTATACTGCAGACCCAAACGAAAGCGAAAGCATGGATGACAAAAAATTTAAAACGAAAGTACGAGTGAGCATACACTTTTGTAATTAAAATATTCCAAAAGAAACAAAAATATTCGCATGCACAAAACCGCAAACTATGTTGGCCTGCTGTATAATAACATAAGCGCATAAAAAATCGGGTCGGGAAATAAATGAAATAATTGTTATGGGAAGTAGGGATATACAGAATCTGTATAGCAGTACGGAAACCAAACTCATTTGAAATGTGAGAATTGAAATTGGCACTTGCAGGAAGTTTTATTTGATGAACAAATTCGGAGCTATGACATTTGATTAAGAAAAACAAAATGGTTTTCCCATGTGACGATTACATAAGTCTAACGTTTGATTGAATAAATGGGTTTAAAGTTTCTTAAATTACTTTCTGCTCTTTATTACAGCTATGTAACACAGGTACACAGCCAAAAATTTCCACGAACCATTTCTAGTTTTCCATGATAATTGGGTGATCCTGAGTAAAAGTCCCATACAAACTTATGTCCCATCACCTACAGGTTCCGCGGTATAGCTAAGAATACAAAAAAACCGATGTTTGCCCACATTTTGAATTACGTGGCCTATATAATTGGACTAACCTTTATTATTTTCGGTAGGACCTACTCTCAATACATCACGGCATTCCTAAAAAATAGTCCCCATTGTGAACCATTGCCCATGTCTTTGGAATTTGACGCCAAAGTTGAAAATCCCAAAACTGTAGAGATTTTTCTGATGGAAAAACAATTCTGAGGATTAAATCTTGAATGGAAGTAATTTTAACTATTCATTGTATCTATTGTTCATTGTATGCTTTAATTTCGGTTTAAAGCGTTTTCATGAGAATATTTTTTATTGGATTTATTATACTAATAAAACCGATTTTTTTATTTCATTATCTACTCCTAAATGTTCTCAAATTTTAAAAAAGTCAAGGCATCCTACAGAATGGGAGTAAACATTTACATTTCTCTATGTATGTTCAGTGAACGTACTTTAGTTTCTTAGTTCTAGAGGTTGCCATGACTTATTCAAAATTTGACAACATTTAGGAGTAGATAATGAAATAAATAAATCGGTTTTATTAGTATAATAAATCCAATAAAAACAAGAGAGAACGCTATAGTCGGGTTGGTGTCCCGACTATCTAATACCCGTCACTCAGCTGAAGGGAGTTCGAACGCTGTACTCGGGTTGGTGTCCCGACTAATAATCGTAACTTAGATAAAGGGAGTGCGAGGGAGATAGATATATAAATTTTGATTGCGTATAACTTTTTAATGAATGGTCCGATTTGAAAAATGTCTTCTACATTTCGATAGGTATAAGTATACACAACAAAATTGCATTTATACTTTTTGGAAATCTTTAAAGATGTGGGCGCAGGACCCATTTTAAAATCGTTAGTGGGCGATTGTGGGCGTTAGAGGGGGCGTGGCGCTCGGCTAAAATAAACTTGCGCTGCGTAGGAAGCCAAAGAATATGTGTGGGAAATCTCAACCTTGTAGCTTTGTGTAGTTTCTGAGATCTCAGCGTTTATACAGACGGACAGACAGACAGACGGACATGGCTAGATCGACTCGGCTAGTGCCCCTGATCAAGAATATATATACTTTATGGGGTCGGAAACGCTTCCTTCTAGCTGTTACATACTTTTGCACGAATCTAATATACCCTTTTACTCTACGAGTAACGGGTATAAATATTCTCATGAAAACGCTTTAAACCGAAATTAAAGCATACAATGAACAATAGATACAATGAATAGTTAAAATTACTTCCATTCAAGATTTAATCCTCAGAATTGTTTTTCCATCAGAAAAATCTCTACAGTTTTGGGATTTTCAACTTTGGCGTCAAATTTCAAAGACATGGGCAATGGTTCACAATGGGGACTATTTTTTAGGAATGCCGTGATGTATTGAGAGTAGGTCTTACCGAAAATAATATAGGTTAGTCCAATTATATAGGCCACGTAATTCAAAATGTCGACCAACATCGGTTTTTTGTATTCTTAGCTATACCGCGGAACCTGTAGGTGATTGAAAATAATTTTGTATGGGACTTTTACTCAGGAGCACCCAAATATCATGGAAAACTTGAAATGGTTCGTGGAAATTTCACAAAGTTTAATTTTGTGTTCCTGTGTAATTAAATGTAATTCCATATCCAGAAATATATGACACCTTTTACAATCACATAAATAAAGTAAATAAGTAGGGGAGTGTAGGGTAAGGTGACGAACGATTCGTTTTTTGAATGTAACTTTTCTAAAAATCAATATTTTTCAAAAGTGTAAACGCAGAAAGTTGGTTACATCTACTGAGCATATCCCTGTAAAATTCGAAATTCGATATTCCAATGCAGCTAAATCCCACAGCGTTTAGCGTGAACCCTTCTTTTTTTGCACTTTCAAAAGTTGTAGGGTAATGTGACGAACGATTTGTTCTTTAATGTAACTTGTCCAAAAATCAATATTTTTTAAAAGTGTAAAAGCAGAAAGTTACTTACATTTACTGAGCATATTTCTAAACAAATTTGGATTCGAAATTTCAACGTAGCCAAATCCCACAGCGTTTGGCGTAAACCATTCTTTTTACAAACAAAAAATACATTTTTTTATATATTATTTACGGAAAGGTTATTTTCGATACGGAAAAGAAAGAAGTAATAAGATAATACCCAAACTTACAAAAAAAAAAAATTGTCAAAGTGCAAATTTTTTTAAAATTAAATTAAACTGACGTCACTATTAAAAGCAACAATAAAACTGCAGCAGTAAATGTTATCTGGTATTATTATATTTTTTTACAAATAATCAACGATAACAGTTAAAATTCTTGAATAAAAAAAGTTCGTCACAATACCCTACAAAAAGTTCGTCACGATACCCTACAAGGTACACTTGGAGCAAAATCGGTGTCACTCTCAAACGGCGCAAAAGAAAAAAACGAGGTACCAAAAACTGTTGATAAAGATCTCATGTATACGTGCATATATTTGCCTGATTTTATTTTAAACTCATCTTTGCTCTGGCACTGCTGAAACACAAGTAAATTGAATGGGTTTGCTAGTTTGCGCACCACATTTTTAGCGAAAATTACCTCACGAACAAAATATGGGACTTCTTATTAATATTACTATAAATACATTGTCGACACGATAAGAGGAGACGACTACATTTATTTGGAATTTTTGTCGTGACGTCATATATGAGATTCGACGAGTTCGTCACATTACCCTACTCGTCAAATTACCCTACACTCCCCTACAAATAAATTTTTTATACTCCGGGAAAGGGATAATGTTAAGCACTAGCTTTCTGAAATAATTTCAACACATTGTCCTTTTACTCCCTCTTTTCTATTCGTATCCCCAGCTTTCTCCCTCCACCCACACAATCCCTAGCAAGTGAAAGAGGAAACCGTTAGGTGTCATTATCGTTGTTGCATGCTAGTTATCCCTTTGAATGTCCTTCGTCCTCTTATGTGTGCGCCTGTGTGGGTTAGCTCCTTTATGGCCCAAATAATTGTGCGGTCTCTGGGTTGAGAAAACTATATTTTTTAAGCTGTGCTTGCAAGAAAACGTTAGATGGTGTCATTTGAGATCAGAGGCGATTACGGTTATTTGGTGTCTAAATTAGTTTGGATGCGTTGGTGGGCAAGGGTTTGTTTGGCTTGAAGATTAAAATAAAGTAGAGCGTGTTTAAGCTTTAGCACCATTTATGGTATTAGCTCTGAGCATATTTTTAACATTTTAAGCGGCTGTTTATTTAACATTAAACATTATCAATTTAAGAAAACGAATAACAAGCTTTTAATCATAAGCTCATAATGATTTATATTTCAAGCTATGCTAGTAACAACTTTCCAACTTCAATTCAAATGCACAGCGGGGAGTCTCTGTATTTGAATGATACCGAAGACTCCATAGGATTTTTCTTTTTTCAAGACTTGTTTATAAATTCCGGGATCTACGTTCAGCAGATCTCTTCGCGTTCGAACGATTATTCTTCGCAGCGGCACTCATGGCGCTCAGGTCTATATTCTCGCCGTGGTCTATGACCCGAGTGCGTTTCTGCTCGGAACCTCTGTTTGAAGTCTCCACCTCCGAAACCATTACCTCAATGACTTCCGGCTGTGGAGGTGAAGGTGGTACAGGCACAGCTGTGGCTGCGGGTGTGGGTATATGTGTCGGTTCCGATTCCTTGGGGACCTGCGTTACTGGCATCTCATTTATTAGCTTGCTGTAGCAGTGATGCGTGGGATGGTATCCCGGCTCGGGATCCTCCTTAGGCAGACTCTCGTCGGAGATCTGCGAATGGGTGGTGACGCGATCGTACTGGATGTACGGATACGATTCGCGGGAGTCGCCCTGGCAGGGAGCACACTCCTCGTCGGCGATTTCCGCCAGGTAGTCGTTATCCTCGCTATGCAGGCTCTCCGACGAAGTGTTGAACTCCTCGTGTATCAGCCGCCTGGCCAACTGGACCGTCGCGAACTCGTTGTAGTGCATTTTGCGGCGACGGGCGAAGGACATGCGACGTGCCCGTTCTCTTAGAGTCTCGGGAAAGTCAAAATCATCCGAGTCATCCGAACTTGAGGACGGATCCCGCGGGAAAAAGTCCGGCATTATGTTCTTCGCCTCCTTGTGCAGCTTTTCCTTTAGCTCCTTGAAGGACATTACAGTTTCGCTGTTCGCTCTTTGGGTCGGCGATGACGATTTATTATCTACTTCATACGGATCCGCGTGAACCGGATATCCCAGGTTCATCAGATCAAATGTGGTTTTCTTAGCCGCCATGGCTAGTAGTAATGCTTAGTGTTTGAACCCAACAGTGGTAACCTTATTTTTAAAATTATTATTATGAAGTATTTTTTAGATATATGTAAAATTGATAGTTGCCAGTCTGATTATGGAATGAAATTTTGTGCTCATGCTCAGACTCAATTTAATTTCTAAACTTGATGTTTTGGAGTCTACGTTAACTAGATTAATTTCAATAGCAGTTTTTGAGAAAACATAAATTTAAATCTAAAGCTGTTGTTAAATACCCCTAAAAAATAATCAATCAGATTATTTAGAATTAGTACCAAAAATACAAATACTTTGTCAAATTAGTTTTTACTTATATTTAAGTTACTATCAATCGCAATTATAACATTTAAGTTCAAACACGTCTGCAAATCCCATCTGCTCTTAATTTATTATTTTTACCCTTACATGACTCCCCGTTGAACCCAAAATTTGTTTTCTGTCTGTTCCCATGGAAACCAGATTTGTTATTCGATAATGGCAGAGATTCGCTTACATTCCATAATTTGATGTCACATTTTTTCCACAACGCGGGTTAAGTGTTTGACCTTTGGGTGCGAGATGGCACAAAAAAATGGGCAATTCTCGGCTAAAGAAATTTGTTTGCCAGCCAATTCCGATTGTGTCAAAAGGGAGCGTTATTTATTGGTCCGCAGGCGTCATTGTCTAGCCATCGATGGGAATATAAATATGCCAGCGGCGTCTCACAAGGATGCATAAATTGTCAAATCTAGATTGCGGCTTTCGATGAATTTAATTGGATCGAAAAGTTTTCTTCGCGTTTCGCCAAAACCGAAAATTGAGCTGTTGAAACGTGACATTTCCACCAACTCAAACGGAACCGCAGCCAATACGCATACAATTAAACTGTATTTTCGGCAGCTGGTTTTGGGATAAAAGTGCCTTTTTTGGACATACCATTTGACCCACATTCGAAGAAGAATTTCTGCCAAGAATAAAATGTTTATTTTGCATTTTATGCCAAAAGAGAGAGCGCTAAAATTATTTACGCAGCATCAGGCGTGTCATTTGCATGTGCCACGCCCCCAGCTCCAGTCACGAAAAATTCAAGGCGAGCAACCCACCCAATGAAGCCCACAAAAATACGCTAAAAGTATTTACATTTGACTCGGAAAAATTATACATTTCCGTGCAAATAAAAAGCAAATCCGAAGCATCTCAGTCGCTGGTTGGGCAAAGGGGGCGGACAGCATCGAGGAAATGTCCGGAAATAAAACCAGAATCAGAAGCAGAAAGCAGATTAGAGATCCCTAAAAAAACCCAGTCGAAAAGCAGATGCTCTCAATGTAGAGTCACGTCACCTAACGTAGTTTAGGAAGCTAACTTATCAAATCTCGGAAAGAGAAATCGGCAAAATAATATTACTTAATAATAATAAATATTATTTAATAATAATAAATATTATTTAATAATAATAAATATTATTTAATAATAATAAATATTATTTAATATCATTTTGAACAGTATTGCATGGTAAAAATGATATGCGTATAAATACCAGAAATTTACCATGCTCATATCGGTTTGATCTCGGCGTGTTCTTTTGTGTGTACATATTTTATTCTATCTATAACTAAATACGCTTGCTTGTAATGTTACTGGTGAAAATGGGCCATTTTTTATGAAATTTATAGAGTTTCCCATTGATGTTTAGGTGTTGCAACCATTTCCAACGATTTGGGCAACTCCTTCGTTGAAGGACAACGGCAGGCGTGGTAAAAAAAGCGCGTTGCCAAAGAGGAAAAAGCTTCAAATCCGCAAACAAACACTGTGACAGCTACAATGCGGGAACTGAAAAGTGGGTGTTGTTGGGTGGAAAGGCATCACCCGGCTGAATGAAATGTACTCTCTATTGACATTTGATTCGGCGAGTGAGGCTGGGAAATAAAAATATATATATATATATCTGGATGTGTACAAGTGCAGAGCGGACCCAGTTAGCCCCATTTTGTGGGGTAAAAGCGGAAAAGAGGGCAGCAGGGTGCTTCACTTTGTTGCACAAAGCCTTGCTCAGATTTCGCTGAAGGAAAACTCTTCGCTTTTCACTCTCGGGGGCTGCCGTTTTTCGTTTCATTGTTTGTTTGTTTGTTGGTTTCGACTCGTTTCGTTTCGTTCCGTTTTCGCTTTTGTTTGTTTGCTTGTGGATTGTGTTTCCTGTTACAAGGATTCCAGGATCCCATCGCCAACCCAACTCGAATCCCCTGTCCTGTCGTCTTGACGCATAAATTTGCCTTAATTTGTTGCAAAATAATTTCATTCATTTACGTGCTGCCATTTACATGGCCCTCGGTCCTCGTTGATAACTTATTTAAGCGCTTTCCCCCAAGAGCGAAGGAAAAACAAAATTTGAACAAAATAAATTATCAAACTGTCACATTGACGTATCGCCCAAGTGAGACAATCCGGGCAACCGAGGAGCCAACAGGGAAAATTCGAGCCAATCTCCTGGCCATAATCTAGAGCATCATGTTGCTCGTTTAAAGGATGTCAAAGGTTGGCCATATATCAGCAAAAGGCATCAAACGCAGTCGAGTCGAGGCATCGGCTTCAGCCCGTTAACAATTTCATGTAACAAATTCTTTGTGCCTGATGCCGGACATGGATACATGGTCAGGAGTGGCTGACTGTGGAGTGGGCGGAAAAGGGCACTTAGAAAAACAATTAAAATTAAATGTTTTGTTTTATTTTTTGTATCTGTTAAAGAGAATCTTAACATCGAATTGTTTTCTGTTTTTCATCTGTGGGAAATAAAACTTAAACAAATGTTGAATTCCATTAAAAAAGTTAACTCAAATTTGAATGTTTAATTACTTTAAGACAAAAAGGATCCATTCCGTAAAGAAGATGTCAAGATATTTTAACTAAATAAATAATATTTAGTAAATATTTTGAAGTAATAAAGAATACTTACAAAGATAATTTTATAGTTAATAATTATAGAATATTATTATTATATTTTATGAGAAAGCGTTAATAAAAATAATTCTCATAAATTACGTTTACATTTTTAGAAAACAATTTAATTGGAAAATAGTGGGATAAAATATTTTCCACTGTGTGGACATTCGAGCTGTTTCAGATTTCCAATAAATATGCCTAGGGTGGTCGTGGTCCTTCTCTTGATCCTGATACTGCCGCTGGTTCTGGTCCTGTTCAGTTCCGTTCTGCTCTGTTCTGGTTGGGTCTGGACTCGGAACCACCGCACTTCCTGCTGTCTGCCACCCACTGTCGCTTATTTGACATCCTGACAGTTTCGACAGTTTGCCTCTCGTTCCTCGCTGCACGACAAAGTGCGTAGGGACGCAGGACGACGGCCAGAGCTTTGTTTATTTATATGGTTTACTCGGGATGTGTGTGCTGGTTACCTTGTGCCCGGTGCTGCGGTTGCTGCCGTAAACGCTGCTTTGTTGGGGGAGCGGAACAACCGGGAATATCGGGAAATGCCGCAGAAAAATATCCATCGCACGCGGGTTTCTGGGTTCAAGGTGTAGCCCAGCATGTGACAAGGATTCGATGCTAACCCAGCTCTCGGTGTGTGTATTTATGAACGCCACTGTTAGCCACTAACAAGCGGCTAAAATCTGTCGCCAACAATGGTGGCAATTGGTTGTGGAACACGGGGTAAGACGTCAATCTGGCGGGGGCTTAACTGCGCAGCTTTGATGTGGGTACGATATATCTGGTGTTTCTGCAAAATCCGATTCTCCAAGGGTTGAGAGGTCCTTTCAATGTTTGAGCTATTTTAATGGTACATTTTCAAAATCTATTTTAATTTATTTATTTTTATTTGTCTATTTTATACAAAAACATATGACAATGTTATAGTCGACTATCAAATACCCATTAATCAACTAAATGGGTGGCAGTCGCTTGAGTGTAGCGCCATCTAGCCACAAAAAAACGGAACACTGGACCTACAATGTCTTCATGAACGGTGTTCATATTTTGGGAACTATGTTTTCCCAATTTCGGTCAATGCAAAAACTCCGACTCTCTTATTTAATGAATAACGGTTATTAAATTATTAAATCGGTTACTGTTAATTTTTTTGTGTCAAGGCATGTACCAAGTTTATTATCTCTAAAAACGAAATGATTTAAATTTAAAGGTTTAAAATCACAATACTTCAGGCCCTTCATAGACTGTCTATTTTATTTCAAGACTGTTTAAGGCCCTCTGTTTTTCCAGTGAATTGCCACCTGAGACTGTAATTTTTGATTACTCTCTCGGTTACTTTGGAGAGGTGTGACTTTCCCCCGATGCGATTTGTGGCATGAGGCTGAAAAGGTAGCAAGTGAAACGTGATAGCTCACTACTCAGCTCGAATTCCTGTTGAGATTGAGCTGTGGATTCGGATACGGACTCGATCTCGACCGATTGGCACACATATTTTCCGCTTTTGTTTGCAATTATGCGGCAGATGGAAGCAGCTTTTAGAACGAGTCGACTCCCTGCTCCACCCCGTTGTGCTGTCGACCCGGGGTATTGTTGATTTTACCGATTCCGCTGCAGGCCATCGGATGCTATGGACACACAGAAGACAGACGGATGGACAGAAAGTTGTTTGCTTCATTGGCTGCCACAAAATATCAACAAGCATTTTGTTTATTTTCTCAACAACCCCCTCACACAAGCACACATCCATTAGAAGGGGTTGTGAGGGGACGAAGATATCCTGGCTTTTTAAAGTGCATGTTGTTTTAGCGTTTGTGACATGCAACTGCCGGGGGGAAATCGAATCGAATCGAATGGAAGCGAAGCGAAGCTTCAGTCCCAAATTTATGCAACTGCAATTGCATGAATCCATTGTTGTTTAACCACTGAAGTGCTTGGTCATCCGTCCTTCGACTGAAGTGCCATTTTTGAAGCAAACTGCAATGGCAAAGTGAAAAACCATCCAGCCCTCTGACATATTTCTATTTGCTTGTTGATTATCCGATTGGCTTTTCATTTACGTTAAATTAGTTTTCCAATGGAAACGGGAGGAGCTTGTAAGCAAAATGTTTTCAGCACTTACCGTTCAACTGAAGGGTTTGTGGAGATGTTTCCAGTTCAGTTGTGTTTTCTGGGATCTAAAACTAAGGAAGGTAACATTTTATAGTTTAATTTGAAATTATTAATTTAATTTAGATATCTGAGGTATAAACCTATTTTAGAATCTAAGATATTTCTAAGTAATGTGGAAGCTTCTTGCTTTATGATAATCGCATGCAGATGGCGTTTTCCTGCACATTTCCCCTTTGATAAATGCAAAGTTGGTGGTGAATTTATGCAGTTGTGACTTTACATAGTCGCTGTGGCTTCGGGGCTCTGTTTCGGGGCCTTGTTCTGGGCTCCGATCAATGCCAGGGCCGTTGGCCATGTCAACGGATGGAGAACGATATGAGTATGGATGGGTGGCAGATACCAGATATTCGGCCCCAGATACGGTTATGGATATGGAGTAGCTACGACCATGACTGCAATTTAAATATTGCATGTGCTTCGATAGGGGAAGCCGTGACCAGAACGAGGAGCAGGAATGAGCCAGGATCCAAGCCCCAGCCTTGATGTGGACTTCGGTGCACTAGGAAAATAGTGTTTGCACATATTCAAACATATTTTCAGTTCAATGAATAATTTTGTTGTCACTTTGTAAAAATACATTTTAAATATATCTTATGTTTTTTTTTCAGAAAACAGTTTGTAGTTAGTAAAAATTATGGAAATGATTAATCAAAATTGCTGTTCGCCTTGCAGGCATAATATACATAGATTAATTTTATTTACATGCTTCATTCAAGAGTATGATTGATTATAATATTTCTTTGGGGGATTCTACACAAGTTTCTTCCAATTAAACGTGAACAAGAATGGGGGTCTTAAAACTTTACATATCTTAGCAAAAGTGTCTCAGTAAAGTTTTTGTTCTGTTTCTTTTTTTTTTATTAAATTTGGGCAAGTAGGAAATTTTTTACGGTGAAAAGCCCCATATGCGAGTGCCGCCGACACATATTAAGCATAAAATTGTGTGCCAAACAAAGTAACGATAAATTGGACTATGTAAAAGTAAGCAGAGTCTGCAGATGGAGGACGCGATGGCATGGACGATGGAGATGGAGCGGGCAATCCCATTCAGAAAAGAGGGGCGTATTTGGCAGGAAGCGTCGCATTATAATTTATGCACATGCAAGCCACGGAGTCTGGCCGGGGTCGTCTGGTCGGTTTTCTGGTGCGGTTTCGGTGTGGTTCAGGTCCTGGGTCTGCCACTTAATCCGCGTTTAATAACACGAAGCCGGCACTGCCCAGCCCCTGATCCCGAAGTGCGATACGACTTTCTGAAGGGGAGTTCGCGGAAGCTCCACTGCAGACGCTCCATGTCGATAGCAATTGCTTAAAGCGCTTTATGCCGCATCCCTGGGCTGTGCACATTTTTGGGGGCCATATTTTCTGGGGATTTATTTAAAGTTTAAAATAATGTGGGGAGTACAGAAGCTTTGTTTTCTGGAATTTAAAAATATTGTTTCAAGAGTGCGGATAAAGGGTAAAAGGGTTTAAAGGAGACAACCTATCCGTTTATTATAACTTTTATAGGCTTTATCTTGAGACCAAATAAATTCACATACTTAAAGAAATAAACAACATATTTTAAGAATTATTATTTGTTGCAGTTGTCAACAGAAAAAAAATTACAAAAGATCATATTGATATGAATAAAGATTATGCAAATCTTATTTGTTCAAAAAATAATAGAATTGGTATTTGAAAACCGTATTTTTAGAACTCTTGCGATTTGATAAAATGTCAAGTTGATATGTTTGAATCATAAATTTGACATTAATCATATCGGCTTTTTATTGATATGAAATAAAAACACCTCTTAACGAGGTAAAAAACTAGTGACGACAGCACCTTCAACATACAAAAGTTCTGATATCAACATTTGTGACGAAAAATTATTACACTCGTCATTAAATAGACTTTCTAATCTTTTCTCATTCGGCCCGCCCTAGCAAACTATTCCAGCCTTTTTCCCTTTACAGGCATTTTCTATTGCAGCGTGACGAATGAGAAAAGATTAGAAAGTCTATTTAATGACGAGTGTAATAATTTTTCGTCACAAATGTTGATATCAGAACTTTTGTATGTTGAAGGTTCTGTCGTCACTAGTTTTTTACCTCGTTAAGAGGTGTTTTTATTTGATATCAGAAGTTTTTGTTTGTTTACATTTGCTCTCATAGGAGCTAATATATACATTTAAATTTAAATTGGTCAATCATAATTTTTAAACTATTGTATTTTAACAAATTAAGTTAAAAAGGCATTAAAGTATTTAAAAATACCTTTTAAACGAGGTATAGCCCATGTCTGTACCTTTAGTAGTGTAGAACTTACAAACTAACGAAATTTAGCTATTTTTAGCTTTTTCCCGCTAAAGTAGCGGCTTTTTCCAAAAGTCGTAGAACAAAAGATTCCTATATGGAACTCTTAAGTGCAAATTTACTGATTCCATGACCCTAAAATACAGTTCCGATACCCTCCCACAAAATTCAATACTCAGGGAGCGTTAGTTGTTCTGAGCTGGCAAAAGTGGCTATTTTCGTTTCTGAATAACTTTTAAACGCGATTTTTTACATAAACATGATATATACCAAAATTTAAGGAATCTCAGGGGCTATACAGTTTAAAGTTGTAAGGAAAATCGTTAGAGCCGTTTTTGAGAAAATTAAAAAAAAGCTAAAAAAAAAGTTTAAACAAATTTTCTTTTGTTCATATCTTTTTAACTATTACATTTACACAAATTGCATATAGAAGGCGTTTATATCATTTAAAAATACCTTTCAAACGAGATGCAGCACAAGTCTGTAGCTTTAGTAGTATAGAAGTTACGGCTCTCCGAATTTTAGCTATTTATAGCTGTTTTCCCGCTAAACTAGCGAGTTTTTCCAAAAGTGGTAGAACAAAAGTTTTTTATATCGATGTGATGAACGTCATATCAAATTTTCAGAACTTAAAAAACATGTTTTGGACAAGTGGACAAGTGGACAAACAGAATTAAATTTTCATTTTGGGAAGAAGAAGAAAATCTTATTTTGGCTATAACTTTTGAACGGAGAGTCGGATTTTGACAAATGACCCCTCATTCGACGGGTATTTTCAATAAGAACACAACTAAAACATTGCGAGGGGGCATTTATCCCCAGCGGCCCCAACAGCTCAAAATTTCGAAATTTGCACTTCTTCACTTTCACCGCTCTCTCTCCCAATCCAATTGGTTTTCTTAAAGTCTTGGTATGCAATCCTTTAAGTTTTTGTAATACCTTTCGATTGGTGTATTAGTCATTACGATCGGACTATCACAGCAGATTTTCAATTTTGCGGCTATATAATAGTAGTCGCCTTCGCACACTCTCCTGGTGCGCTTCGTCACTACATGGACTGCCGTCCATAGTGATGAAATAAAGCATTTTTTGACTGTGTAGGTTCAAGGACTTAGTCATCAAAAGCCGAACTTCTAATTTAGTTATATTTTTTTTATACACATAGCTAATACAAACTATTTTAATAAATATACAAATATTTGGCTAATTATTAGGTTTTAAATCCCTTGTGTGCCGATAGAGTCATCCCAATTAGTTTGAATTGAGATGTTTAAAAACATTTTAAGCTGGACGTCCAATGGCGATAACCTCCGATTAACCCCATAAAATGCGGTGAAATCTTTTGAAATCTTTAACGCTCCAATGCCCCACCGAGGGAAATATTTCGCTGTTGGGCTTCGTATTTTTTTTTTGCTTTTTGGGCTCGGGATCGTGTGTTATGCATGCCTACCCCAAGGGGTCAAAGGGTGAGAATGTTTAACCAAAGGCATTTTTATCAGCCGAGGTCTTAACACGCATATACAAATATGCCAGACACACATACTGGCACACACTCACACACACGGCTGCAGTCACACACACAGAGGGACATAAACAAGTCAAGAGAGGGGGTGGATTCGAGGCTGGGGCAACGTCTGCGGGTTAAAAGCGAAACCTTATCGAAAACGTTTAAACGCACGCAAATTCCACGTGGGCAAGATAAAACATGCATAAGCCCGGTGGGGGGCGGGGCGATGGTGGGCGAGGCTTTGTGGATGGGGCTGAAGGCCTTTTGTTCGGCCCCCTCTCATTCTGTATCTGTGTGTGTGTGAAAAATATGCCAATGTTAAATATTTGTCGCATGCTGTTGTTGCTTTTGTACGGTGTCTCTGGTTTGGCACCCCTCAGATAAAGCGTTAACTACACACACACTTTCTCGGATACGCACTCACACAGATACTCACGCACACCCAGGTGCCCCGGTATGTGTAATCTTTTGCGTGCTTTACGCATTACGCTCGACGCAGGACACCGTTGCAGGACACTTTGAATTATTCATTTCCATGTCGCCGGTACTACTGGTACTCTAGCTTTTCGTACCCTTTATTGGAAGAGGCTAGAAATATAAACATAACCATTGTATCAAATATTTTTCCCAATAAATCTGTCACAAAAAAATCATTTCAAAAATTTGTTAATTAATATTTTAAGATATACGTAGAACTTCACCTAAAAGATCTGATTTAAAAAATCTAATATACCATAACAATTTTTGACAAGTGAATAACAAATTAATTGCATTAGTTTTTGTTACCTTACTATTTTTATTTTATTAATTATAGTTATAAACTGGGGTGTCAGAGGAATCTTTTTTAATCAATATCCGTTATGTTTCTTACGCACATTAATGCACAATTTTAATTAAAAGCTGATACTACATAGAAAACAGGGTATTTCAGAACAGTAACCGTATTAAAAACCATTCTCCCCTGTTTTATATACGCAATCCAAGGGACAGTTGACCCAATAGGGAAAGCGAAAGGTAGGTGGGGATTTGAGGGGGAGGGCCAGGTAAGACAGGTAAGCCCGCCGCCTCCCAATAGGCGTGTTTGTAGCAACAACTGTATTTACTTTTATCGCTGATAAAGCGCATAATTTATGGCTGCTTCACAAAATTTAAATGCCCACGAGAATGTCCGATGAGAGACAAAGCGCTAAGGAATTTTTCCCCAGCTCCACGTAAATCCTCCTGCGTGCGTTTGTCCGGGTCACTTGATCTCCATGGCACGCATTCGAGCTATGCCAATTATTTTGGACAGATAGAGCTTAGAGCAAAACAATTTAATATTCACAAAATTAATTGTTAATTTTCATAATTAAGTGCCTTTTTTGCTTACATATTTGGCATTGTAATTTAATTAAATGGACACATTTCAAATCAAAGCGCAAGGAAAAAGTAAGCTATTATGTGTGACCCAATTAAAATACGATAGTCCAGCAAGGAAAAAAATACTTTCTATTTAAAACATAGAGAAATTAAACTTAATTTTCCTTTTTTGTTATGTTCGCATCGATGGGAAAGCATAAAGATTAACTATCTAAAAGAGAAAGTATGTTAAGCTTACCTTTTCAAACCAAACTCTCTAGTAAATTGTAAATTAACGGTAAAGGAAAAGTTTCTATTACATTTACCGATAGAGCTTTATTAATTAAACGATGACTCCTGTCGACCTTTAAAAGATATCCAAACCATTAGCTAAACAAACTGTTGCAGTTGTAAAAACATGTAAGTACAGATCAATATTTAACAGCAATTTCAATTGAAAACTTGTTGAACTGACTGTGAACTGAGGTGGGCGGTGCCCGTAACTTCGGGCGTAGGCGTGGCCATTCAAAATCAATTACACACGCCCCCGAGGTCAGAACGCAGTGATTTAATTTATGGCTGGCGAGGGTAACTATGTGTGTATCGCTCCCTCTTTGTTGTACTAAATAATTGTAGTTTAATAGCTGATTAGAATGCAAATGCAAAAAGCATTGCCTACATTTTGGGGCTGTCCTCTATATGTTTTCATGAGTGTGTTTTATTAAAGGGTGGAAAACGAGCGTGTTTGGTGCTGGGAAAAATGCAAATTGAATTGCGATGCAATGTGATGAATGTTCACGAGTTAAATATGTGGCGTTACATTTTTTGCGAGCCTAAACAAAAGGTAACTAAATGTAAATGACCACACTCAAAATAAAATTAACCCTAAAGTCAAGGAAATCGCCCTACTTTTGTCTTCAAGACAAGCTCGCCCTAAATTTTAGGGTCAAATTTTTCTATATTTTTGATTTTTTTTGACGTCATATTTCTAAATTTTAGGGTAATTTTACTAAATTTAAGGGCAAAAATTTCTAAAAAGTAGGAAATTTTCCTAAAAAATAGAAATTAAAAACAAAACAAAAAAACATGTTCAATCATGATTTTTTTTGTATATACGTTTATATTATGTACTCCTCCCTATATACATATGCAGGCGTTGTGTGTCTTGTATATTGTGAATGTTAAAGGTTATGTATTTATTATTATGTATTTGCGCTTGGATTTCTTATCTAACCAAAGCCAAATGTGGTTGTAAATGTGGACTACGGGACTGCGGAAGATTGGGAATGTAGAAATTATGATTAGTTAATATTTTATGTTCATGAAAAAAACTTACAATTTTTTACTTGTCCGTCGTGAGAATCGAACCCGGGTCTCCCGCGCGAGGAGCGAATGGCCTACATACTGGGCCATTGTAGCACTTAAACTTGCTGTGGCAAACCGAGCAATGTAGTAAAGGGTGAAGCGGACAACACATTTGAATACTAATTGCATAATTTTGACCATTCGCGTTTTACTTATTTACATACGTATATACATATGTATATATTTATGCTAACGCAATTTATATTATGTGTAGTATATAGTAAATAACTGAATATAAACCTAATTATTTTTAGTTTACTGCTTGCCATCAATAAAAAAAGGAATAAAAAAAAGTAAAAAAATAAATAAAAATAAAATAAAATAAATTAAAAAAAATAAAATAACATTAAAAAAAAAAAGTTAAAAAATTTTGCTCTGGGACTCGAACCCGCGTCGATTCGATTGCTAACCAAGTGCTTTAACGGTCTGCGCCACGAGTACAGCTGGCCGGCAGCTGACAAGTTCTGGCATTGAACATTTTGGTGTGCCAGAGCATGTGAAAACAACTATTTCTATTTTTTAGAAAAACTTTCTACTTTTTAGGAAATGTTTCTATTATTTAGGGTTAGCTTAATTTTAGGGCTAGGACACTCATTTTTAGAAAAGGTGTTGCCAATATATTTTATTATTTTCGTTTGCCTTTCTATTTTTCAGAAAATAATTTCTAATTTTAAGGGCTTTTTTTCTAGATTTTAGGGTGATTTTAGTTCATGGTAACCATTTTCTACATTTAAGAAAAACTTCCTGGATTTAAGGAAAACTTTCTTGACTTAAGAAAAATTTCCTTAGATTTAGAAATAACTTTCTTGTATTTAGAAAAAAGAAATTTTAATGGCGATTTTCTAAAATTTAGGGTTAAATTTATTTTGAGTGCATAAGGAAAACGGATAATACACTTAAATGGTAACAAGAATTTTTGCAAAAAAGCCTTTCTCTTATATTTATTTTTTAAACGCGGTATTATAAAACAATGGCTTTCAAGAAGTTCGTATTAATTACATTTCTTACAATTTGTATTGTAATAAAACAAAATTAGAAAAATACCTAAAAATTCTCTCTGTTAAAAAACTAAAAGATCATATATTATTTATTGATCTCATTTATTACTGTTTTATTCTTAATTAAGATTTTACACTTTTTCTCGCTTATGAAACACAAAAACTCAAAATCTCGAATTATCCCCGTCTAATCCCGGCTAATAAAAAACATCATACGTTTCTTAGCTGAATTATACTACCCCATTTAGTTGTTGCATAAAATCAGCTGCGAAACGGGGAAACGTCCCTGCTCCTTTTTGGGTCAAAGAAGGGACGTAAAACAGGCGAGTATAAAAGGGAGCAGCCCCGGAGTTTACGGGCTTTTGCACAAGAAATGGCACAAAGGAAATTTATGACTATTAAGCCAAAAGTATGTGGCATTTGTTGCTATTTTTGCACACGCTCCCAGGCCAAAGTTATGCGACAGAAATAGCGCTAAAATATGCAAAGCCAAATCGCACAAAAATGTGAGGCTCCGCTGCGCGATTCCTTCATTCCACGTAGCCTGCTATCAAAATAGATGAATCAAATTAAATAGAAAAAAAGTGCAGGGCGTCCGGCTTAATTGAAACGCCGACAGAGGGCGGGAATGTGGAGACAGGTACTTGGACCCCAAGCAATCAACCTAATTTGTCGTATGCAATGCGTCGAATCCAGTGTCGTGTCTGCAGTTCGTTCCCTCCGTCCGTCCATCAGCCAGTCAGTCGGTCAATATTTATAATGATAGCTAATCTGCAGAAAGGGCACCCCCTTCCCCAACCACTCACCATTTCCGTTTCCTATCCTGTCATAGGCCGAGGTCACCAAAGTGCTCTGAACTCTCGCCGGGAATGTCTGCGCTTTGTTTGCCCCTCCGTCGAGTGGAAGCGCTTTAAAATGATGGCGGAAAATAAATTGAAAGTACTTGTCCATTGTTTGATTAATGTGTCAATAATGGCAAACGGACCGCGACCCGGAATTTTTCAGATAACGAGAGGAAAAAACTCCAGTCGAATTGAATGTCGGACAAAGTGCTTTGGCAGATTTAAACGACAAAACATTAAAGTTGGTTAGAAAAATACGTATTTTCGGCTTAGTGCTAAAAGGAAGGAGAGATTTTAATTTTATTCAAGTAATTTAAGGCATTTTTGTTCATGTACAAAATAAAAATAAATTTATTTACAAAAATAACAAAAGAAATTAATAAAATGTTGGTTATTTACATGTTAATTTTCTAGCCTTAAAAAAAACTGGAATTTCTCTAAAGATCTCATGTACTTTCCCGTCAAAGATTTTCCCCTACGATAAAAACTTCGAGTCGACCATCGTAAAACTCCTCTAAAACGCCAGTCGCAACTTTTTCAACTGCCTTAACTGACAATTTCAACTAATTTGCTCAACTGACGCCCAATAAATCTCCGTGCCCAAATCAACTGGGCCACGCCCCCACTCCCCGCCCACTGCATTGCCCGAAGCTCATTTGCGCCGAGGAAGAAGGGAAGGAAGGGGAGAAGAAAGGGACCCCACAATGGCAACGTCACTGCAAAGAAACGTAATTTTATGTAATTGAAACCATTTTCGTGTTAATTAAACTCTTTTTTGCTCTCGACAACGCTTCACGTTGGTCCGCTTTGCCATTCTCCGCTGTGTCCTTCCATTTTCCTTTGCTGATGGAGGTCTTGGTCTTGGCTTAAAGCATTTTACACTTGCCATTAACGTGGCTCTGCGTCCAAAGTGACAGCCGCAATGAAAACAAAAACGCCGACTTTGGATTCGGAATGGGAACGGGAGAGGTGCACTAAGGAAAAATGTTTACATTTTTAATGAAATTTATGGCGGATTGGAAAACATTTTTTAATAAAAGCTTTGTTTTTTTTTAAATAATAAAAAAAAATTACTAGAATAACAGTTTTTAAACAAGAGAGAACGTTATAGTCGGGTGCCCCGACTATCAGATACCCGTTACTCAGGTAAAGGGAGTTCGAGGGAGATGGAGATATATATTGAAAACTTTGATCACGCATAACTTTTTAACGAATGCACTATGGGGAAAAAGTCCGTTTTTTTGGCATAAACGCAAAAAATAAAAGTTACTAATTTAAAAAACAAATATTTTATTTTAATAGTAAAACGGTTAAACTTATTAGAACAATTTAAAAAAAAATTTTACGTGCCACCGATAATTTGTTGTAGCCTATCAAAGTCTATCGATTAACGTGCTCATCTCTAAGAAAAAAGCGCGCTAATTTTACTCCAAAGTTTCCCATCGTCGTGCAAAGTGTTCAGAGGGCGAAAAAATAAACAAAAATATGGAAAATTTACGTCAAGGTATGCTTAAATACTTCTCAAAACAAATTGTGTTGTAACTGTTTGCATTGTCCTGTTGTTTAATGTCTTGTGTATGTCTCTTTTAGCCGAAAACTAACAAAAGTTATTGTGTTCTGTTAAGCTTTAGTTAAGAATCTACGCCGATCGACGCAAGGTTGTAATATAAATGTATTAACAAAATGATAAAGAAACAGGTGTTATCATTGCTTTTTGCCCGTTTTTGCCCCTTTTTCAATAAATCACTGTTTAGCTGCATATGAATTCCGATGTTACAAACGATATTGAAAGTACGGAGGAAGACGAAGATGGTGAAATCAATTTCTTTGATTTGGATAGTGTTTATTTGGAAGCAGAACCTGAAGAAGAATGATTGAAGTTGGTGTCTAGGTATGGCAAACCCAATTTTTTTACTTTCTTGCTTGTTTCAGAGAGTTTCGATGGAGAATAATTAAATTTTATTTTATTAATATTATATCTTACATAAGTTATCTATATAAAAATGTTTTTTATTAATAAAAAAAATATTCTTACAAATTTTTAGGGGGTTGACCATAATGGGGAGGTGGTGGGTGGGTGGCTGTGGGTGGTGTTTTTACAACCGTAAGGTTTTTTCAAAAAATGGAAAAAACCGAAATTCTATTTGTGCATAAGGAGTATATATTATAATTTTCAAGGCCCTATCTTTAAAACTAGAGTTTATGCCAAAAAAACGGAATTTTTCCCCATAGTGGAATGGTCCGATTTGAAAAATTTCTTCTACATTTCGATAGGTATTGATAAACACAATAAAACTGCATTTTTACTTTTCCAAAATATTAAAGTTTTTAAAATCGTATATAAGCGATTGTGGGCGTTAGAGGGGGCGTGGCACCATTTTGAAACAAACTTGCGCAGCGTAGGAACTCCTAAAATCTGCATGCAAAATGCCAACCTTCTAGCTTTTATAGTTTCCGAGATCTCAGCGTTCATACAGACAGACAGACGGACAGACGGACAGACGGACAGACAGACGGACAGACGGACAGACGGACAGACAGACGGGCAGACGGACAGACAGACGGACAGACGGACAGACGGACATGGCTAGATCGACTCGGCTAGTGATCCTGATCAAGATTATATATACTTTATGGGGTCGGAAACGCTTCCTTCTCCCTGTTACATACTTTTGCACGAATACAATATACCCTTTTACTCTACGAGTAACGGGTATAAAAAATGTTCAGTAAGTAAAAAATTGTTTTCAGTGCATGGGCTACCAGCACAAGTCATCGGGCAACGGTTGTCCATCGGTTGAGTTGGGTTCTTGAAGATTCCGCAGGGACTGCTTCACAGTCATTAAATTGGATTTCTTTTTGAGCATCGTTCGCTGTCTGCATTTTCAAGGGTTTTCCAAAAGAGATGAGAGCGGGGTATATAAACGTGTATTTTGAATACAAAAATCTATGTTCCTGGCTACTTAATATTCCCGTGGTTCGTTTTTGATTTTGAACACCGTTTTGCAGATTTTCAAGCTGTAGTCTTCACTTGCAAAGTGCGGATACAGTTCATTCACAAAACGTAAAACATACCGAGTCAATTATAACATGCCAAAAATAACCACCCCAAATCAGGATCATCATTAGCTTTGTTATTTTTGGTCTGCCAAATCCATTAACCTGTCACGCCCACCTCGTTTAAATTGCAACAACCAAAAAGGACCGAAAATCTTTTTAATTAAATTTACTTATTTTATTTTTGACTTGAAAAATGTTTGCCGTTCATTTGAGCGTATGCAAATAATGCCATAAATAAAATGGCTGTACGCCATGACCTTTCTGCCATTATACCTGATACCTCGTGAAATTAATGTAATGGGGTGTATTAAGGGTAATGTAAGAATTTATTTTAAAATACATTTGCATTAGACAATATTGGATGTTAAGAATTAATTTTCACAGCTATTAAAAGATCTGACCTTTAAACTCCACAATTTAAAGAAATATGTATTTCTAATAAGGCAATATTATCTGGTTTTATAGTAATTAAATAAATAAATTGATATTAGTGTTTACAATTTTTAATTAATTTCTACGAATTTCAATACGTTAATTTTAATCTGTAGTAAATATTCATTCATAGGGTATTTTTGTGTCTACTTAATTAATGCTGTACGTGCTTTTTTTTGGCACTGTTGCTCTGTGGTTTGTGTCATTCATTTGGCTTTTGTTCCACTTGGCTGTTACCACCCCCCTCAGTTTTCCCTGCTGTCGCTGCCATTGTGCCGAGCCTCATTTATTTTACTTACACGCATGCGATGGCAATGGCGATGCCGCCAACGTCGCGTCATTTATGACACCTTGACAGAAAAATGAGCACACACAACAGTGGCGGTGGGTTCGAGGGGGTTGGAGAGGGGTTCCACCATGTGGCAAGGGAAAAAGAGGGGCTCTCGGGCTCCAGGTGAGGTCGGTCTACGTGGGTGTCTGGGGTGCGGTTGTTGCCAAACGCACATTCATAATTTCATTTTCCTCTGAGACGTCGACGGCACCCGCTATGCCCTTGCACCTTTCTTCCATGCCCTTTTCCTCCTCATTCTATCTCTTTTGGTCAATATACCCTTAATAAAGGTCCTTAAGTTCCGAAAAAATATTTATGATAATTTAAAATTATAGCAGTAATTAATCCACCCATTGAATGTTTTTAATACAACCTTTTCAATAGATTTTATTTGTATTTATTTTAAGAATTGCATACAAATATTTTGTATGTAGGTATTTTAAAATACTACCTACCAAAAATTCAATTAAATACAAGATTTTTATTCCCTTAAGTTTTAAAAATAATTATCATAATAGTTGTTAGTTATAATACAATAATTCATAGAAAGTGTAGTCACTACGATAGCATTAATATTTTTTGTCTGCGCCTCCTGTAGAATTTTTTGTGGGTCCCATCCTCCGCCGTGTCTCTTTGTGACGCCTTATTATGCGTCTGAAATTGAAAAACTTTGTTTGCCGGCACGCTGGGGTTAACAAATAGGCTGCCTTGGCTTGGCCTTCCCCTGGGTCCCTTCGCATCTCACCCACCTCGCCCCTTTTAGTGGCAACACCCAAGAGTGCGTCACATAATTTGATGCCTTTTATGGCTTTTAATTTGTTGCCGTCGCTTCTGTGTCACTTGGCTTTTGCCTTTTCGTCTCCCCCTTCTTTTTTATTATTATTTGAATCTGCCAGTTGTCGTCGTTTTTTTAATGAATTCTTTTGGCTAATGAGCCTCAGGAAAAGCGGAAAAAGTCGGTAAAAGGCTACAGGAAAAAATAGCAAGATGGGCAACAAGTGTGCGGATTTCTCATCAGCTGATCGAATTTGCCAGCTATTCCAATTGAAAAGTGCATTAAATAACCTGTCAAGGGGAATGTTAGGTGGAAACGTAAGGGCACTATGGGTTAATGGGCGAGTCCTGTCGCGTGATCTCGTTGCTTTGATTGCCTGCTCTAGTAACGAAAATTGATTTTGCTTGTTTATTGCAAAATATTGCTTGTTATTGTTTTCCTTTCGACGTCATCTTCCCCAGCTATTGGTGTTTTTCTTGTTTTTCGGTCCCGCACGTTTACTTGAGCTCGCGTTTGGTTCGTGTTGACAAACCCCACTTGGAGTTCTTTAATATTCCAACATAAAAAGGAAATTGATTGTTTTTGTGGGTGCTGCATAATGCAACTCGTTTTTCAGCTTTTTTGTTAATTTTAGCACAGACTACTATTAAATAAAATCGTAGAAACCTAAAAACCAAACAAATAGATCATGCTAATAAAAAAACATACAACATAATAAAATGTTATTTTAGATTTTTAAAATGAAGATCTCAATTACAGCCAAAATATAAAAGGTAGTTATTTTTAAAAAGGAAACATAGTCCCAGAGGTAGCAAGCCAAAAATTAAATATTAAGAGTACCATACTCCTCACAAACAGTCTGCTAACAAGTTTCTCAATATTTGCATATTCGTATGCCATCTCACTCTGCATACATCCTGATGCGTCGCCTTACTTCTAACCATCCATCAGCTATGGAACACATTTATAAATTATGCAGTTTGCACTAAAAAGTAACAACACAAGCCAGACTCAGCCTTTTGTTGCTTGCTCAGAGAGCCTTTTGTTTATACTTTTAATAAACAACACAGAGATAGAGAGGACGAACGGAGACTCCCCAACTCATGTGCACTATATGCATTATGGAAGCCTTCCTGTTGCACCTGTCAACAGACAGAGAAATAATGTAGTTTTTATAAACTTATTTTTGGAAAATTTTAAACTCATTTAAGAGAATTTGACATTTTTATTTACATTTATTTTGGGTTTTAAAATAAATTTAATGTACTTAAAATAATTTCACAATTTGAAGTATTTCAAGATTAACAATGGTGGATCCCTTTTTGTTTGAAAATGTATAAAATGTATTATTTTGTAGACCACCTCTTGTATAAATTTGTTTGATTGAATTGCTCTTTTTCTCTCCCTGCAGTTTTGCATTTGCTGCTGCGCTACTATTTGCCATTTGCTTTTTGTTAAATTGCTTCTTTGTGTTCACGTGCTAATTTCGACGGTTTTTACCATTCGTTCTTTACTTTTTCTTTTTTCCTGCCCCCACCTATTTTTTGCATTTTTCCACTGGAGTTTTTGTTGGCCAACCTTTTGTGCCATGTGCGGCTGCTTTATTCAGTGCATTTTGTTTGCATATCAAAATGCGTGAAATGTGTGCAGGAACGATGGGTATTTCGCGGTGTATGGGGGAATAGTTTTGGATGGAATATATACCGCGGCTTTGTTCCCGTTCTGGCCCAACTTATTAGCGACGTTTCGGCCCGGCATTTCGCCATGCATAAAAATGTAAGCTCTGCCAGGGCCAGCAAAATTTATGTGCGTATAAATATACATGTGAGTAAGAGAGAAAAAATAAACGAAATTTTTACTGCCGCATTTCTTTTGGTGGTACATTTTCTTCTTCTTCAAATATGCGGGGTATTTTTTGGCTTAGCAAAAACCGCAAATTAACCTAGCCAACTAGAGCAACTGCGAGCATAAAAACATGTGGGGTATTTAGAACGACTGAGGCACTTAAGAGATACCCTATATTTCAAAAGTATACTTGTGCGGCTGTTTCATATTAAAATGTAAAATATAACAGCCTTTTATGGTAGGCTGAAAATAGAAAAGAATGAATGTAATGGCACAACTGTGTATTTTTTCTACTAAGATTAAAAGTCTAAATAACCATATATATAAGCATATATTTATTCCCTTTGAATTATATTTGTCAACCTCTAAAACCATAATTCTTTATCGTTTGTGTTTAATCCCCTGTAATTCCTCAAACGTTTTTACTTATCTCATTAAGTCCGCTTTCATGTTCGCGGCAGTGTCTCGGCCACTTTGAAACAACTCTGCCTGATCGTTGTCCTGACAACTCTGATCCCTGAAAAAGGACCCGAAAACAAAACGAGACTGGCAACTATTGCGGTGACATTTGCCGGAGCCAAAAACACTGCGATTCCCATCACCCAAATGCCAATGGTTATGCTAATGCTAAGGTGGGATATCCAGGAGGAGCATCGGCAGATCCAGGACCAAAAGCTGCCGGAGCAGCCGCAGCCAGTCAACTTTTATTTCAACTTTATGCCATTGGGCCACCATCGGACTGTAAGTGGGTTCTGTCAGCATGTGTGCGGGTCCTAAACTGAATGGCACCCCGGGTCCCACACCCTCTTGCCAAGTTCTCTGTGTGTGTGCTCACTGAGAAAACTTTTGATTATTTCGCTTTTATCCTAAATTTGAAATATATTAAATTATGATATTTCATTTTAAATATTAAAACCGTACAGAATAAAATGTATAAGTATGTTTAAATTATTCATTTTATACCAGAAGGAATGGGGCGTGAAAATCGCTAGGATTTTGTAATCTTTTATAAAGGTGTCTAAAAGTATGCAGTAAAAAAGTTATATAAGTCTTTCCAATGCATATAAGAAGTGGCATTCTGTTACATAGCTTATAAATTTCAAATATTTTATTAATTTAAGAATCAGTTCTTTCAGTGTCCATTTGAGGGGATTATGCGGCATAAGGTGGAGCACAGGACCAGAGGACTGAGAAGGGACAGGAAATGACAGGGCTGGGAAAGTCAGTGGGAAAGGACTGGGGCAGGATCAAGCGGTCAGCGGGTAGTTCTTGTTAAATTCAGGTGTGTTCCCCCCTCCCCGTGGATTCCTGCACTAACTGCATGAGCATGTGGCTGTGTGTGTGTGTGCGTCACCGTGTGTTTGTCCGAGCTAATACCTTTTTATGACCGTCATATGTTAATGCGGCTTCATTAACATTTTAATGTCGACGGTCCCAATAAAATAACACCGAAACACAAAAAAAGGCGCAAAGCAAACCCACAATCGTCGCTTAATTAAAAAATTTAATTTAAAAAAAGTAAATAAAGAGACACAAAGGAAATGGAGAGAAAGGCAAACAACAAAATACCATAATTTGATATAAAATCCGGGGTCCAAGGTTGATTTTAACTGTGAGATGTTAAAAAAATTAATATGAAAATACTTCAAATTCACATCTTCTGAATCAACATTTTTTAAACCTGATTTTATATTTTGCAATTAAAAAACCTGAAATGCTGTATCGGATGCACAATAATTACTTCGGATTTTGGTTTTCTTTGCTTCTTATTTATTTTGTTCAGAAAACGTTCCGAAAAGTTAAAAAATGTTTACTGATGCTGACCTAAAGAAGGTAGAAAAAAATGTGTTTGGTTTGAGGTGCATAATGAAGGTAAAACAGAATCCAGGAAAGAACCCATGCTTCCCACTCAAAATCCACGAGTGCGTAAGGAGTTTGACGAAAAAGTAATTTTAAGCATCGTTTAATTTTCATTTTGTGTAACTTTTTCCCATCTAACCCGCCCCTTTTGTTATCCCATAGCCTTCTGCCCCTCTACTGAAGTGTTTTTTTATAAACCTTTTTTGCTGGACTCTGTTCAATGGTCATTTGAGCAGAAAAATTCCCGTACTTTTTTAACAAAGTTAATTTTTATGCTCTTCTCTCTGATTTTACGCAGTGTTTTGCCTTCTTCTAACTTGGGTTTCTTTGCTTTTGTGGAGTTGGCTGCAATCAAACAGCAGAAATTGTTTAACAAGTATCAAGGGTTTTTTTGTTTTGCTAAAATTGTGTTTGGTTTTTTATTGAGGCCGTCAAAACGGCAAAGGCAAGGTCAAGTGACCCATTTGACTGAAGAGGCAGAAGGAAATAAAGCGGGTGGGTGGAAAGCTGACGAGGAAGAGGTTAATGATGGGTCGGGGGGTTCGGTTGTGCTAATTGCTTTGCATACGATACACCATGACGTATGCGAAATATTTGACCTTATGAACGATTACGAAACACCTGAAAAGGTTCCTAGTGCCAAATAAAATCCCAGTTTATTGTTTAGTTCTATAATATTTGCCAAGTATAAAATCCCGATCGGCAATTTTGTACAACCAACCCAAACTGACTTCCAATTTGGAAGATGTTTATCCATTTGTGGGTCGCTTTTTGGGTGACATCACGTGGGAGTAAGAGGTCCAATTGCATAGAGATAGAGGGGAAAACAAGGGTGAAGGAGGAAAACAAGAGCCCCGTGTCCTTGCTCTTACACTGATCAAGTCTGGTGCACCTTTGCCTCAATCTCAGTTGCAGTTTGGACAGAAGCAAACTGCGTTGAGGTGGGGAAAGAAGACAAGGACGGCGAGTGTGTGTGTGCGAAAGAGACGCCGACCGTGTGCCGGGCAAATGCAATTTGCATATGCATGAAGCTCTGTGGCCGACATTTTTGCAAGTGTAAAGTGTAAGAGGTGCAAATGACAGTGACCAGGGAGCAGGAAGGTCACGGGGCAAGGGAAGGACAACAGCAATGATTGTGCAAGAACAACAACCTTAGGTGGGAAGGCGCAAGAGGAAGCACAAGTTGCAAGGAGCAAAGTCCTCACTTAAAGTTCATACCTGTTCTTCAAGTATTTTCAATCCGAATCTTAGGATTGAGTCTAAATTTTAGGGAAATTATATATTATAATTTTATATATTTTGTTATATAAGAAATCTAAATGAATTTATTGCCTCTAAAGAAACATTTTTTCTTCTGAGTGCATCATGCTCATTTCGTTTCTGCCTGTTTTATGTTTGTGCTGACTAACTGTGCCACGCCCCAACCGTTTTTAATTAGTCATCTGCCCGAAATCTATATGCAAAACCGGCACCTGTTTCTATTCCGCCTTCATTTCCCTCCGCTGCCACAGTCACTGCCATTTGTATACGCATTCGGTGTACTCCCATTTGTGTTATTGTTTTTAATTTGAGAATTCTCTGGAAGTTGTAAATTCATTACTTATTCACTTGACGGGAAAAAGAATCAGGGGAGAACCAAGAGACAGAGAGAGAGCGAGGCAAAGGGAAAAGCTGAGCGCAAAAATAAATTAAAAATGTAAATTAAATTAGTAACTTCAGTGCGTCTGTCAAGTGCTCGGCTGATTTATTTGGCAGGCCAACCAAATGGCCAGTCACTGCCTCACCTCGCCCACCTTTCTTTCCCCGGGCATAATTAGGAAATCTGAAGACTTTTCTTTGGTTCCTCGCCAGCTTAACTTGACCTTCAGCAAAGTTGACCATGGCAAAGTGTGGAAAATCTTTTGGCCCAAAAGTCTTCCGAAAGTATTCGCACTTATATATACATAAACACGCATGCCGGGCGAACTTTATTGCATAAATTTTTAAATGCCAGCGAGCCAGGCGGGTGAGATATAAATGTCACAGAAAATATTGCAAGACTGTGCCATTTGTTCGCTGCCATTTCCCAGGCTTTCCCGTCCCCTTTTCCCCACACACGCACATATATCTTAACCCCCCACAGCCCCTGTTCAGCACTGTCCCGTTGCGAGTTGCTCGGTGGCTGCAATCAGCCAGCCAAACTTGGATGCTCTGGCGTCTGGCGTCAAGATAAATGCACAAGTTCATTCTCAGTTTTAGTCAAATACCCTGCCAATTTAGAAGTCTTCAGGGAGGCTAAGACTATATAAAGGGACAAATAAAAATAATATAACTATTTAATTGATCTTAAACTAAAGTGTGTTATTACTTTTGTTTAAATAAAATATCATAGCAAATTCAACTTAAACAGTTATTCCAAATATTTTATTTAGGCTTTAAAAATGTATTTTTTTAAATTTTAAAGCAATTTATAACATTTTATCTATAATTTTGTAGCACACAATTTAGCGTTAAACATTAAATTGCTCATAGAAGTAGAACTCTGTAAAATCCTACTTGATTGTGTCAAACTTGACTTGACTTGATTAATTCCTTACCGATTCCGCGAACAAAAGAAAGAACAGCATCAACATAATTAAGTTAAACTGCTGCGTAGTGCATCTGCATTTCCTGCTCCCTAATTTCCATTTTCATTCGCTTGTTTTTTTGCAGGGGCGGTATTTTTGTGTTGTTTTCGCTTTGCATGGAAAGCGGGAAAATGTTGTTGATGTTTGCTGCATACCACGAAGCATGGCTTGGCTCGGCAAGCGCATTGCATATTTGCTTTAAACTTTTGTGTCAGCAATGAAAGTGAGACGAGCGGGCGGGCGGAGAGAGTCGGGAAAAGTCGGCGGAGATGCAGATGAGTAGGAAAAACCTTGTGAGATAGACACACAGTCACAGTTGAAATCGCAGTTCCTATTGCCGTTTTACTCAGACATCAGAAAGTTGTGACATTCACGGAAACAAACAAACTCCCACACACCTTTGACGATTGTTGCTCCTGGCGAAGTTCTATATTTTTTCAGTAGTTTTTCCTGGCATTTATATGCTTGCCTTACGGAAAAGTTTCTAGCTCAGAAGAGATTATTTCAGTTGTCGCCAAGTAAGAATACTTACACGTATTTCCTGCAACATAAAAAAGAGTCCTGAGAAAGCGACCAAAATCTGCCAAACATGCTGCCTTTTAATTAACACAGTCCTCACATAATTTATAGCCCATCAAAGTGTCGACGTGCCTGCACCTGGAAAAATGCACAAATTTTAATAGATGTTGGGTAATATAAAAATTATATGTTTTAAATTAAATGCATATTGCTAATAGTGGACAATAATATCCAATTGGTTCAGAAAATTTTCTAGATTTGTATTTTCACGGTAAAATTAATTCCTTACCATAAAATCACTTTTTCCCATTTAAATTACGTTTATAAGAGCTTACATTTTTATTTAATACCTCTTTTCCCTGTGTGTCTCATTATTTATGTCAACCTGATCTGGTCCTGTGTCCATCTACGGGTAGCTTTATTCATCGCTGAATACTGTGGAAATCTGGAAATTGTGTGTCCGTGTGTAAATAAGCGGCCGACCCTTCCAAATATTTACAGTGCGTATACGTAATTTTTAATTGATTTGACCACAGTTGGCAAACAGTAAGCAGCAACAACATCGGTCACGTTGAATAATCCCATTGTTGATGGCCTGCCAATGAAAATCGAGATGAGGTGAGTAATATAGACACGAGGGAGTGGTGTGCACATAATAAGCCCAAAATGTTGTGTTTTAATTGCATATATTAAGGTCCATTTGCCATGGCATATTTTGTTTATTGAGCGCACAGTCGCTTAGACAGAGAGGGAGTGATGGTATGAATACGGGATAGCAATAACATGCTGTGCGGCTTTTGTTCCTCCGATAACCCATTGTCGCATCCCAGTCGCATGTCACATTCCATTAAATTATTCAGCTATTTGTAAAGACAATTTCATCAATTGATTGGCAGAAAATCTATTGCATGAAACCTGTGATAGGTATATAGATGCATTACCAAATAATATTTTTGGAAAAACAAAAACAATCTTCGACTCTACTAGTGGAATACGCCCTTGTTAATACTATTTAAATAATTTTTAAAATTTATCATAAAGAACATAAAATTACCATATTTTACCTATATGGCCACTTTTCGTTGTGTTCTAAATTCTATTCACTTTTAATATTTGGTGTAACTTACCCTCAATTAGCAGCAAATCAAACCTGTCCAACTGCTCCCAATTAGTTTGAACAAAGCCCACGAATTGCATGCGGACAATGTCTATAAATATAAGAAAAATAAATGCAAACAATATAAGCTTAAGAAAAACGAATACAAATCCGAATAAATATTATTCTGTAGAATACTTTCGGCAAAGAAACTTTTGTTTTCATTTAATAAGCAATTAAAATATTTATTTGGCAGCTGGCACCATGCTAATTCAATTTTCCCCAAGAGCATAATAAAAATATAGTTTTAAATATGTGCAAACTGTTAAAAACTTTAGCTCTATTAATTCTGATTTTGGTTGCCAAGAAATTCAGTCACTAGAAACTAAAGAATCAGTGTGTGAAGGGCATGTGTTGGCTGCCCTTTTTGAGACTAATTAATTTATATCAACATTTCAATGTTAAGCCAAACAAAACAATCAGCTTAATGTCCTTCAAGCCTGCCTGAATCTATGTTTATGTGTGTTGGGGTGTTTCAACATCCTTGGTATTGTGGGTACTTTTACAGGGGGCTGCTTTTGGGGTGCTTGGGAAGGTAAAAGATTTATTGTCGGTTACATTTGTCAAGAAATACATTAAATCACTGCTAAAGATCGCTACAAACCTTGAGGGATACCATTTTGCTTTAAGCATTAAGAGGAAATTCCAACAAAGGTATAGAATATAGTTATAGTTTTTGGTCAAGGGAAAAATTAAATAAAATTAAATTTTATCAAATTTTTTAAATCAAATTTATTATTAACTCGAACATTTTTTATTGTTAAAAAATTGAGTTTGCTTTTAAATTGAAGATGGCAAAGCTAACTATTCACCCAAAAAAAATTATATGATCAATTTGAAATTAGGTGAAATCAAATTTGACTTCAAAAGCGGCTTCTCATTTTTACCAGTGTAGTATACTAGTATACCAACACCAGAAATGTACCATGCGCATATCGATTTGATCCCGCGAATTTTTATTGTGTGTATTTTTGGTTCAGAGTTATTGTCGCCTCCTAGATGCCGTATTGCTTTTTATTCAATTTGAATTTATGCTTGTATTGTATCCAACTTTTTGATTTATTTAGTGGCAACCCTCGTTTGCATTGTCCCCCCATTTTATTCAAAGGATTAACATCCTCAAAGCTGCGGCTTTTACCATTTCCACACGGCGGCAGCTTTAAGCTGAGCCGTCTGCCGCCTCTTCCCTGATCCCCGCTCTAATTCCCACTCTTCTTCGAAGTCTTCTCTTCTGGTGTTTATCTTGGCCAAGAGTCTTTGGACCTGGCCCCCAATTCGGGGCGTTGGTTCCTGGTACTTGGCTCCTTGGGTCGTGTACCAAGTTGTTGTTCTTGCTCTGGAAATCTCCGAGCATGTTTGGCTGTGTCAGTGTTTGTGTATTTTGGCTGCCTGTTTGTTTGGCCAACTGTTTAACTTGGCTCTTTGGCCCCCGGGCCGCAAAAACTTACAATCGCTCGCACACAAGTTGCGTTCCGAAAAACCGAGCATTACCTCTACCTCCATCTCTACCCACTCGACGCACAGCCATTAAGCATTTTAAAGTGCCCGGAAAATTGAATTATGGTTTTATGTGTGAACACAAATCGATCATAAAACACTAATTACGCTGCCCAAACTAAGAGCGTTAGCACGCTCTTCCGGATCTCATGGCTCATGGCTCATGGCTCACGGCTGCTGGCTCAGATGGAATTAGCCACCCACTAACACCGTTGCAGACACGGCGATTAAAAGCTTAATTATCCCATTGCGACACTTCATTAGTTTCGACCAAGTCGTCCTGCCGGCGAAACTGCTTCTCATGTTCCGGCAGCAGCTCCTCCTCACTAACCGAAAACTTCTTCGCCACGTTTATTGCAATTAATTTCCTTGAGTTCAGTTTTAGTTTTAAGTGCTTCCTGGGTATGTGTGTATGGCTCCTCTCGAACGGTGAGAAAATTGTTTGGCCGTCGAATGGTATTTTTGGGGCTTTTGTCTTGCCTTTGGATGGAGTCGTGTGATACAAAATTTTTGTTTTATTTTATATTAGCGTAATAATTGAAAATTTAACTTAAACTTTTGCATGTGTTACATTTTTAACAATCTTTGATTTTTTGATTTATCTAAGAAACAGGTTTTATGGTAAATTTACAATATTTTCTAATTATTGGAAAGCTCTTCCCGCAACGGCAACGTTCCCATCACTTAAGACAGAAAATAAAATTGAAAAATCCTTAAAACATACATCTCAGCTTTCCCATTACCGGGAATCGAAAGAAAATGAAATATATTTCCTGTCCGCTGCTCAATTAAATCGGATGCCACAAGGGGAAGCACGACCTGCACCTGTCTTCCATCTCGGGCTTTTGGCTTTTGTGATATTTTGCTTTTCCCCGGCTAATGGAAATTTCCGTTAGTCCGTTGTGAAGCTTATTTTTCTTTGCGCAGCTTTTCACAGATTCAATTTGAAACGGTACATTGAATTAAATTACATAAACGAAGATGGGCGACGACGATGGCTGGCATGGGGATGCTAGGGCAACCCGTCAAGCGGCAACCGTAACAATAATATGGCCCACAAACATAACAATGAAAATGGCTAAATAAAAAGCCAACAACAATAGTAGAAACTCGTCTCAAAAAAGAACTTATCCACCACAAGAAGAGCGCAAAATGTGAAATGAACGTCAACGGTGAAATTGGTAATGCCCTACTGAACATTTGGTTAAACAAAATAGCCAATAAGATTTAAAGGCTGTCATACTTGCGATAGTAACTTAAAAATAAAATAATAAAGAGGTATGAATAAAAAATGATTATTGTGTTTAATTGTATTTTATTTATTTTTATATGAATTAATTTGTTAAAACATTTCCTTTTCATTCCTTTTTCATTTGCATTTAAAATTTATCTTTATTTTCTGCCTCAATTTAATCGTTTTCTTTTCATACATCCATTAACCCTTGTAAGCATAGGGTATAACTAAAAGATGGACCCAATCAAAGTGAAGTCATCGCCCATTGTAATAATAATGCTGAGGACATAGGCTAATGCACTTAGATTTTACCCAAAAAGAGCGGAAAGAACAGCAAAATAACTGTGGAAAAAGTCGAGTCAATTAGGCGCGTTTCCGGTCAATTCGCTTTGTGCCTGCTTTTTGGGTCCAACGATTCAATTGCCAGAATTGGAGACAGGGGGATGGCGATAGTAGGGTGATTGCAGGGGATGCCACTGCCACCAGTGAAAGAGCCAACACCCCATCGAAGCACTCAACTCCTAAGCGCATGGAAAGCCATCAGTGAAACGACATAAATTATGTTCTTTACGGCCACACCAGGCCAGGCAAAAGTTGACTTTTTGCATTGAACTCCGCTGCATAAATCAAAGCTGGAAATGCGTCGTGATCGGGTGGTGTACCCGAAAAAATTACTAATCCATTTATTGTAGTGAGAAAATAATTCGAGAATTAAAGGACTTCGATAGAAAAATAATTTCTTCTCTTGATTAAAATTTAAATATTACATGAGTAAATTTACTCTGGTAATATACGCATATCGTTGTTACCATGCAATACTGGTTAAATTGGTATTTATTAATACCATTTTGCCGATTTCTCTCTCTCGGAGATTTTATGACTTCGAAAATCATTTGTTAGCATTTGGAGCATATCGAGTGGATATCAAGTCAAAATCGATCATCGATTCATCTCAAGTTTTGGATGTACAATTTAAAACTTGAAACGCCTAATAAAAAGGTTATGTATGGTTAAGTAGAATAGTAAAAGTTTTCAGTGCCAAAATCTTTGGCTTGCCTTTGTTTATAATTTTTTTTTAACTATTTAAAATATTGATATTTTTTTTGAGAAATTTCAGTATTCATTTTTTCTCAGTATTTCGGTGAGTCGGCCAACAGTTTTTGAGGGCGACTCGTTTCGTAGTTTTAGCTCACGTATACCGCTGCACGTTGCCGTCCTGGGGCCGCTTCTTTTCCTCCTCCATCTGCTGCTTCTGTCGCCGCAGGAGGTGGCCGCACAATTTGGCACGTGTGATAAACTCAAAATTGTTGCTGGCAGCCATCGCTGGACGCGACTGCAAGTGTCAGCATTTTCCAGTCCAAAAACGAAGAAAAAAAGCTTTGCTTTTTGCGCAGATTTTTCGAGGGTTATCTGGCGCATGTAGATGACCTTGTGGGTGGCACAAAGTTGCCGCCATTAGGAAACTATTAGCTGCGGGCCTCGCCAAATATTTAAAATTTTCAACCCACTTTTCATGTTTGGTCCCTTCTCATTTTTACGGCATTACTCGGGCGGAATGCCTAAACTATTTTATTAAACTTTGTCAGCAATCGAGAATATTTTAGGTATTCTTTGCGTTAAATTATGGTTTAGGCATATATGTTAAAAAGTTTGCAGACAGTCGGAAAGTGAAACAAATTATTTTGGCTATTAATAGATTTTTGAATGAAAGACACTTGAAATCTCAACCGATAAAATATTCCAAATAATATTTATAAAAAACATTGAAAAATAGGTACATTTAAAAAGAATAACATACATTTTTCTTTTGTTTTATAGCATCTAAACGTTGTTATTAGCTATTATGGTTCTCAAAAATTTGATTCCTTCCAGACTGGATAAAAACTTAATCATAAAATGGGTCAATAGGTTAGTCATTTTCCAACATCTAACGCACTTCAACTCCATCTAGTTTAATCCCAGCATCGATTGTCTCACATTCCCCCCGTTTTCCTGCCAATGAAGTGAGCATTTGGCTTAATGGATGGGCGGTATCCAGACTGCGACCCTTCGATAGGAGCTGCAATGCATAAAGAAAACATGGCGCCAACAACGGACCTCACAATGGCCTCCGGTTAGATGCGACCGAGTGCGTGAGTATCTGTGCTGCAGAGCTTACGTGGCCCTTAGGTGCATGGCCCAAATGCCCGACGGCAGCCTACTTGCGCCAATTACACGTCGCACGAGATCCACTCGCAGAAAAACTAAGCTTAAATTTGGAAACCCAAGAGCAAGTTCAGTTGAAATTTCAAAACTCAAACCAGCATTGTTATCAAAAAAATTTTTTTTAGAGGATTTAAGCTATTCAAAACATAATCTTTGAAGGATTTAAGGTATAGTATATTTTTAATTAAACTCGAATTTTAGTGAGAAAGAGTTAAATAATATTTAAATATTATTAAAGTCTGGGCTTTAAATTGGAACTTGGAACTTATTATAGAAACAATACAAATTTTTAAATATTAAAAATATGAATAAATAAAAATAATAAATAAACAGTCACTTTACAATGCTGACGAACAATTATATTTAGTTTTGTGTTTAAGTGCAGAACGTGGACAGTTACTGGAGACAAAATCCGATGCCCGGGGTCATGTGATAACCAGCCCTTTGAAGTGCTCAACTCTCATGTATTTGGCCAAAAGGCAGCGGGATTCAATCCTTTATTTGGGGGTATGAATACAGAGACATGGAACTACGTGTTCCCTGCCTTCCTGTGTTCGAGTCGCGTCTAATTAAAGGCGTCGCACGTATAGATTTCATTTTTGGCGGACTACTAATGGGCGCCCCTTGACCGCAGCTGCCACACAGAGCAGCGCCAATCGCTCACTCCGCCGGCAGCTTTCCACTACGCTTCCGCTTCATTTCAACTTTCAACTCGAAAATGTTGACCAGCTGCACTCGGGGTCTTCAAGTGATGATGCGGTGATTTAATGCGGAGGCGCCATTCGCTGGACAGGGAAAACATTCCGGATGAAACAAATACATTTTTGGCGCCTAAAGCCGAATATTGAATAATCTTTAAATAGTTTTTAGTTACTAAACATTTATTTTCTTTTGTGCAATAATATTTTAAATTGGCAGACACAAAAAATGTATAATTTTTAGGAAACCTTGGGAAATTTTATACAATTTACGTTCCAAAGAATATTTTAAATTTGGAAAAATCCAATACAATGCGGAATATTTAAAAATCTTTAATATAGAATTTAGCCGCTAAACATTTTTTAAATATTTAAGGTTATTTCAACACTGCTTTTGTAATAAAATATTAAATTGACAGACACAAAAAATTTACTTTTTAACTACTTTTTAAGGAAACTTGAGAAAATGTACATAATGGGGCACATAATAACAATATATTAAACTAGTTAATTTATAAATGTTTCTGCCTTCTAAAAGATTATTTTGAATTCTGAAAAATCCAATACCGAGCCAATGGTTTTTTAAATGAAAAACCACTAGTGGTTTAGACAATAGCAAAAAATTGATTGCCACTTCCAATGCTTTTTCCTGAGCTCCGCAAACTCCAGCTGGAAATTGAAACACCCGCTCCGAGGGAATATAAATGGGCATGCGAAATGAGTCATTACAGATATGGTATGTATATGCAATCAGGCGGGCATCCGCCCCCGCAGCCCACCAAAATAAAAAGTACACCCTGACTCACCCCCGGGGGCAACCACATCGAGTCATTTGTTAACAATCCAGAGCGGTGGCGGTTTTCAGGGCCAGCGCCAAATGCGCGGAAGTGTGTAGTCGGATGTGGTTAAGCATACGCCATGTGGGCCATCAAAATTTGTTTTTGTCGTCGCTGCGCTCGTTCGCTGGCTCGCTTTTGATTTACACTTTTTTTCAGTTGGATTTTGGTGTTTTTTTGTTTTGCTTTGGTGTGGATTTGGGGGTGTATGGAAATGGCGGGGGTCTGGGTTTTATTAAGCAAATGTGCATGAAAATCTATGCACGGATACGCGCGCAATAATGCGAAATTTATGGCTCGCAAACGTGACACTCCGTGCCAAAGCTGCGACTACACTGCACGCTGTCATGCACTTGGAGAAAATGAGGGGAACCTATTTAAATTGTATATATATAAATAAAGATTTAGAACTATATAATTATTTTTAATTGTACCAATAATAATAATGAAAAAATAATAATTACCACACAGTTCTTTACATAAAAATAATAGTTTAAAAAAAAAAAGTGAATACGTTTTTATTTTTAAAAGAATTCATAAAAAATATTTCAGTAAAGGGAAGCCCTTTTTTTTATTATCTTTTCCGGTATATGAAAAAATATTTTTAATGGTTACACAATATTTTTAAAAATGTTGTAGTCTGTCAAGTTTTTTAAATAATTTTTAAATTAATAAATGCATTTTTTTAACACCTAAATTTTACTATTTTTGAGTGTAGGGGCCCATTCTATTTTGGCCACGCCTCTTGCCGGGCGGAAACTGCTCATTTCGCCTCCGGCTGAAGGAAGAGGGGCTGATGGGGCTGATGCCTCTCGCAGTTCGCTCAGCATGCAGTTTTAATTGTTTTGTCGCTAAAATATGTTGGTTGCCTCCCAGTCTCCCGATGTCTGTGCCCCTGCATCTCTTCTCCTCTGCTGCATTTTATGGCATTTAATTTTGTGAAAGCACATACACACAAAATATTTACAAACTTTCGCTTTAATATTGTATCGTAAAATAAACATGACGAGGATATGGTTTCCAACTCTAGTTTGCTCCTCACATATTCCCATTCCATTTGCATGTTTTAGTTGACCGCAGTGAACATTTATTTGTGCCACATTTTTTCACAAATTGTTGACTGCAGTTTTTCGCCATTTCATTCGGATTGCAATTGATGTTGCTTTGAGGATAACTATTAGTTGCAATTGATGGGAAAAACTATCAATAAACGATAGTCATAAATGAAAAATGTGAACACACTGAAGGGAGAAGTCAGATTTTGTAATGCAATGCTGGATTTCAGATATGGTAAATATATTATTTTTATTGAATAGCAACTCCGTTTGTTTATCCAAGTCCCAAAGAACATGTTACCAAATCCCTCAGAAAAAGCCCCAATAAAATGGTTGTCTAAAATCGCCATTCGCTTTAATTTGAGTATGATATCAAACCAAATTGATTTCTTTATGCCGCGCATTCCCGCCGTCGAAATAGTCGTTGGATGCCTTTTACGCCGATTGCTGCCGACCACGCCCACCACCGCAGCGTGGGCGTTTTTATGGACCGCTTCTTGTTTTTACTTTGCCAAATATACACAGATATATATGTATATTTTTGGTTTTTTGTGCCATGCTAGTTTCTCTTGGTTTTCCTATTTTTTTTTTGGCTCGGCAGTTGAAATCGAATTGGTCCTGGGTTTTCTATTAGTTCGGTTGCGGCTTTGGCTTTCATTTGATTTGTATGGGATGTTTGCATATTTCAGCTTTGATTTATTGTTGCGGCGGGCGCGGAAAGTGCCCCCCTCTTTGGGAACTTCTGCTAATGGCCATTGCCATTTCATTTCAGCAACAAGTTCCTGCCGCCTTTCACGGCTAATGCAACGCAGATTTCCGCTCGCAGCTCTCAGCTGCAACTATCGCAAACACTTTGAGTTTGCCCCCTGAATTTTCCCATTTTCGCCACACACTTTTCCCCCCGATTTTCCACACGGCCCCGCTTTCTCAGCAGCTGTGACAGGCGTTGGCAAAACTTTTTAATCTCGTTAGCTTGGACGGCATAATAAAATTAAAGCCCGATGCCAGGGCACTTTTCAGGTGGTGGAACTTTTGTGCAGAAATTTCAATACGCCATTTAAACTGATAATTGTTTTGTATAAATCATTTTGGTCCAGTCCACAAACAGGAGCAGGAATTACCTTTCGGTCGCTCAGAAAGTTAATTAAAAAATTGTGGCCAGAGCAGCGGGCCAGAGCTTTTGTTCAAGTAGCTCGCAGCTCAGGGGCTCAAATAAACTGCGATTCAATTAGGGACGCGGCCATAAATAAAGCCGGACACACAAGAGAAGAAAATCAAGTTGTCGGCCGCCCACAGAAGGCATATTTAGTTAAATATTATTATAATTTCCCTTCTCTCTTTTTTTTTGGTCATCGCCTTTTGCGGTTGCAAGGCACATGAAACAGATAAAACGGTTCTAAGCACTGGCGAAAAATTATTCTATGGTCCGCAAAACTAAACAATAAATGCAAGCATTAATTTGGCAGTAAAAATGTCCATTTTATAATAAGGAAAAATAAAATTTGTTTCAATAGCAGTTTGATTATTCAGAAATATTAATCTTTTTACTCATCATTTTTTATTCAGTGTATCCCCTTCCCATTTCCTATATTTTCTACTACCTCTCCACCGCTCTCCCTTTGGCTTTTTTGCGGTTTAATCTTTTATAAATAACAAATGGCGTAAGTTGCCTGCCTTTTCGCCGGAGTGGGCGTGGCCTCTGTGGGTGGGATTGGGATGGAGGGGGTGTGGCCGAGGGGCTGGCAGTGTTTTTTAGGTATTCGTATTTTAAATGCCACTCGTTTTGGGCCGTTTTTGTCTGTTTCAGCTAAAATGAGCCCGAGCAGCAAAAGTTTAAGTTTGGGAAAAAAAATCCAAAACAACAAAGCAGTGGTAATATTAAAAGATCAAACTAGGAGTTACCCTATAATCATTTAGCCCTCTTCTGATCATTAAGCTTTGATAATTAGTTGTGCAATTTTTTCTATAATTGTATAAGTAATATAATTTTAATAGTAATTTATATAATTTCTGAGAATTCTTTATTGTTATTTTAAAAAAAACTGAGTAATGGGAAACTAACTTTTAACTAGTTGACCAACTTTATCCGAAAATGCATCCTTTAAAGTCTATGGAAGTTTCCTGTTTAAAACAAGTTTTACACACTCCAGACTTCGAAGGCGAAAGCATAACAAAATATAATAAAGAAGTATACAAATACGAAATTTCGCTGTGGCAACTTGGGCTAAAGTAATTATTTTTAATAATTGACTTGGTGTTTGCTACATTTTTTTTTGTTCTGCCAGCTTTCCACCAGCTTGCCACCGCTTCCTCCTTGGCCTGGAAAATGTTTGAACTTTGAACTAATTTGGCAAAGTTTTGGCGCTGTGTCCGTGTATGCATGTGGCTCCTCCTCAGTGGCCGTGACTCTGGCAGCTGTTTGGCCAAAAGCCTGCTGCCGCTGACCTACAGACCGCAGTGAGCGTGGCTCGAACTAATTAAATTTATGGGTCTGGCCAATTTTTTATGCTGCAAAGTCGAAATTTGAATTTAAACTTAAACAAATGCTAATTAAGTGAGGAAGTGGACCTTCAAACTTTGGAGGAGTCATCAGTTCATTAAAATATTCCAATTTCCTAAATGAGATTAAAAAATTTTAGGTATGTTTTAAAATTTTGTAGAATCTCTAAAGTTATGACTGGACGAATATACTTTCCAAAACATACATTTCATAAAATAACTGTCATGGAATCGCGTTCAGTAGAACAACATGGTCACTGATAACTGATGATCAGTGATCAAGTTTGTTCTGCTGAGCAATGACGTAAAAGTAAAAAAATATATCAAGCAATGAGCGCGCAATTTAAAAACAAAATGCAACTGCAGCACTGCTCACAGCTATCGCGGATGCATAAAAATAAAAAATGGCTGAACAATTATAAAGAGTTCCACCGAATTTAAGTTTTTTTGTTTAATCATTGTTTATGTTAATAATTTTTGATATTTCGACTATCGATACATGCCAGAAGCCATGAGTAGCGTACTATTTTTACGCTACCGATACCTGATCACTGATGCAAAATTCTTTAATCATGATTAGTAATCATGTGCGTTCAGCACAACTATCGTTAGAAATCCATCAGTGATCAGATATTATGTTGTTCTGCTGAACGCACCCATTGAAACGGCCAAACCGTTCTTCAACCCTCGTTCGATTCTCAAATTGACATTTATGGTTCCGGAACCGGATCAACTAACTATCGATACACTTTAGCTATGATCTTACCGAACTTATCGATTATGTGTACAATCGATTAGCAACCCTGACAGCGGAGCAGAAAACTCTGGAAAGTTTAACTAATTTTTCACTACTTTCTACTAAAAATGGAGTTTAATCAATACGCTGACGCAGCTCTCACCTCCTTTTTGGAGACCACAAAGTTTCTGAAGGAAATTAGCGATGGTGTAACGAACCGCTACCCTCATAACCATAATTTAGGCTAGTTGTTGTCCCGAGCCATCGACGCACGCGAAAGATATTCTCCGGCTCTGGCTCTCGGCTATGGGTGTGATGATCTTGCCGATGACTCGTATTGCCTTTTGCTAATAATATTTAGATACTCGCGTGCATCACCGAACTTAAAACCGGGTCGAGAATAACACACACAATACCACCTACTGCACGTTCCCTGACAATTCCCCTTTCGTCTGACTTCACCCTTCGCCTCCCTGGATGACGTGGAGGTCTCGGTCTGCCCACCCTACCTTTGGTCGCTCATTCCCTTCGTCGCTTGACAGCCTGAGCGACCCCTTTAACCAAGTGCTACCCTACATTGCGGACAATGCTAGCTGCGGCCACTTTTCTTCCGAATTAGTTAAACATTATAAAATTTATTTACCAACTAAAATATAAAAACCATCACTTAACCTAAATATAAGAACATGCATGAAATAAATATATAAATATAGACAACAAATATAAGAATAGGTTAAAATATGATAAATCTTTAAATAAGATTTTTAAAACTTTTGTATATATTAATATGGTTAAGTGCAATCTGGGGATTTTTGTTAATCGTCTTGGAAAGGTTTCATTTAATATTTACTTTATTTATTTTTTCCCATTTAAATTTATTTACTACGGATTTATTATTTTTAAATATTTAACCCTTTAAATAGCAAGGAGCCTCAAGCCGCTCATATTCAATTTTAGTTCTCTTTAAACTTTCATTTTTCCTGCTTTTCTTTTCTCTGAGTGTGGCTCTTTTAGTCTCTGTAGCTCCCCATATTCGTTTTTTTTTTCTTTTGAGGTTAAATTATAATTTTTTTCTTTTGTTTTTGATTATCGCCTAATTAAAGGGGTTTTAAATAAATGTTTTTGGCCACTCACCACACTTTTTCCATCCTCCGACGAAAGCGCTTTAGTCGTTACGATGAAGCTAGATAGGGATAAGAAAAATAACACACACAGAAATATGGGACTTCATGGGCCAGGGGAATATTAGGGCTTTGTGGGCATCCTTTAAAACATAGCACTTAAACTGGGGCTTAAATCGAATTAAATCCCCAAATGACACTAACACCAAACAAAATAAAATGAACTTTTTCTTCTTTAGACGAACTAGCACTTATTACCTAACCTTAAACCGAAATTTAAAACTACTTTCTCCGCTTTTCCGCGGCGGCTACTCCCGGTCGACTCCCAGATCGGGATTTGGCCAGAACGAAAGGGTATTTTCGGCCCGAAATAGTAACTTTTTAAACTTTAAAAATAACTCTTAACCGCAGATCGCGGCGGCGACGTTGTGCAAGCCTTCAGCGCGCGGCGAAACTGGCGACTAAGTTCGATCGAACCTGGGTTGTTTTTCGCCTCAATTAATAGCTCGATGGTAGTTCGTCGCCTAGTCTATGCCCTGGATTACTTGGATGCGGTTTTCTTTGGGCCGGGGCATGGGTTATAGATGGAAATGACTTATCTATGACGGGAAATGAGGTAATCGTTCACGCCCGTCCTGGAGCGCTGCGGCTATTCCTTGGCGAAACGCTGGCGTTAAACTTGCTCGCTGGATTTGTAGTTTGCGCATGCGCCCAGTTCTCTTTAGTCGAATTCGCCCTCTCTCTCTTGTCGGTGGCCTTCGAACCCAAGCGGTTGCCTATAAAAACCCCAAAAAATCATTACCAATCTGCCTATCCCCTCGCTCTTCTTTTCCTCACCCTTTAATTACGGCTCGCTGCCGATTTAATTGGAATTTCTTCCCGCTGGCAATGTGTTTCAGCACTCGCGAGTACTTTTCGAATCTTTTTGTCACCAGTAAAAATTTGGACTTAACACTTCAGCTGCCACAGACGGAAAGACCGAACCCCACGCCGGGAAAGTGGCGGTAACCTCGGATCGAATCAGGGTGAAAGCGAAGATAGTTGACACTTGCCACTGTTGCTCTCTCGCGCTATCCTACCTACATCTCCCACTCTCATCCTAGCTCTAGTGGCAACGCAGTACCCCCTTTACTACTGACCAACAGATGGCGCTACAAATGTATCTCCTCTGAGCAAGCGCTACAAAAATACCCCCCCATCAAGATCAGACTTGGGGATAACTCTCCAAGACTGAGAACACCACAGCTTGCGAGACTACTGCTTGATATCCTTCGCATGGGACCTGCCAACATAACGCCCCTGTAGATCCTCGAGATCATAATACACCTGCCCAATCTTTTTCTTCACTCTTGCTTTCACGAAAGCTGGACCCAATTTTGCATTATATCCAGCTGCGAAATTGCTCTGCTTGAAATTTCTTCTATATACTTCTTGACCTTCCCTAAAAGATACTTCCCTTGTCCGCAAATTATATCTATTCTCATTCTTTTCAAATTGTTTTTTCATCACCTCTAGCGCTTTACTGCGAACAAGTTCTAGTGAATCTTCCTTTGAGAATGCCAACGATCTATCTTCGAGCAAATTAAGAGCTCTTAGCAACTTATACGTGGCACCAGTTGAAATGAAATGTTGTCCAAAAATCATATAGTAAGGCGAAGTCCCTAAACTCGAGTGGACTGCTGACCTGAGAGCGCAGCAAATGCTGCTTAGCTGTTCATCCCAATCCTTTTGGTCGCTGCGCACATACGATCGTATAGCAGCTATTACGGATCTGTTCACCCGCTCTGACGCATTAGCTTGGGGCGAGTAAACAGCAGTAAGCGTATGGGATATCTGGTACTCTCTTAAGAGTTTCTGAAAGGACTCAGACTTAAATTGTGACCCATTATCTGAAATTATGTTCTCTGGGACACCAAAAGTATGGAATAGGTCTTGCTGCATGTACTTAACTACCACGTCCGCTGTTAACTTCTTAACCGCCTTCAAGAATACAAACTTGCTGTAGTGGTCCAGCACGATAAATATCCCTATGTTTCCACTCCTTGATCGGGGATACGGACCCAAAAAGTCTACATATAATTTCTGAAAGGGCCTCGCAGACTCGGGAGCTTTTCCCATCGGTGGTCTTAATGTACAATTTGGAGCCTTAGTCATTTTACATGTTTCGCACGCCTGAATATACTCTTTCACGTCTTTTACCAATCGGGGCCAATAATAGTATCTTCTTAGCCTCTCCAACGTCTTATGAATCCCCCCATGTGAAGCTAGAGGATCATCGTGTGCATTTTTAAGGACTTCGGGTACCAAGCCCATAGGAATCCATAGCTTCCAACAAAAGTTATCGTGAATCGGATCCCCTGACAAGTGTTCCGTTTTCCTATACACAAATCCATCCGCTACTTTTAAATCTGGAAGACTACTCGCGTTAGCTTTAACCTTCTCGGCCAGATCGACGTATTCGGGATCGCTAAAGTGGGTGGATTCGAGATCAACCAATAAACCATGACTAACATCCACGGCAGCTATTTCTTCTTCGTTGACCCGGGATAAGGCATCAGGAACCACATTGAGCTTACCGCTTCGATGCTCAATTTTGAAGTTAAAACCCTGAAGTTTCAGCGCCCACCGAGCAAGCCTAGAATGCAGATCCGTCTGCGACATTAGCCACTTGAGCGACGCGTGGTCCGTGATGACTGTAAAATCGTGCCCCTCAACGTATGCCCGAAATCGTTTTATGCAAATAATTGCAGCCAAACACTCTTTTTCGCTGACCGTGTAAGATTTTTGCGCTTTATTCAACTTCTTCGAGACAAATGCAATCGGGCATTCTTCGCCACTCTCCGACTTCTGCACTAAGACACCTCCTACTCCGGAATTACTGGCATCGCAATGGATATAAAATGGCTGACTAAAATCTGGACTACGCAGAACTGGGGCAGAACAAAGCATTTCCTTCAATTTCCTAAAAGCCTCCTCTCCTTCAGGAGTCATTATAAATTTCTGCCTGGGCTTTAAAAGGTCCGTCAAGGGTGCTGATACTGCTGCAAAATTGCTGATAAATTTTCGGTACCACCCGACCATTCCGAGAAATCTTCTCAAGGATTTCAAAGTCCTAGGCAATGGAAATTCCGTCATTGCAGATATTTTATCTGGATCTGTCCGCACTACTCCTTCACCTACAATGTGACCTAAATACCTCACGCTTTTGACACAAAACTTGCTTTTCTCTACGTTCAACGTTAAACCAGCAGCCTTAATGTGGCTGGCAACGGAACTCAAAACGCTTAAATGACCCTCAAAGCTATCTGAAACTATGAGCAAGTCATCTAGATATACGAAGACTTCGTTTCTAAGTTCTGCCGGTATCACCTTGTCCATTAATCTTGTCATAGTCTGGGAAGCGTTTGTCAGGCCGAAAGGCATGACTTTAAATTGATATAATGGCTTTCCAGGAATGGTAAAGGCTGTTTTGTCGCGCGACTGCGGATCTAGCGGTATTTGCCAATAGGCATCCTTAAGATCAAGACTAGAAATGAAATTGGCTCTTGGGAGACGACTAAGAATTGCGTCTATTTGTGGTAACGGATAGGCATCCCTTTTTGTAACGGCGTTCACTTTTCTGCTGTCGAGGCAAAGCCGCACCTTTCCTGGTTTCTGCACCAAAACAACCGGCGAAGACCAAGGACTATCAGACTCCTCAATTACGCCGAGCTTAATCATTCGGTTGACTTCTTCATAGAGCAACTTCTCTACCGCTGGGGAAACTGGAAAATGTCTTTGCTTTACGGGCTTCGCATCTCCCACATCGATAGAGTGAGATAGAACGCTCGTTTTTCCCAGTCCCAAATCCGCAAAAGAAGGAAATTTACTGACGACTGCTTGCAAATCGGCCTGTTGCGATCTAGACAAGACATGAGCCTCACTAGTAAGCTCTTCTAAATTCATTTCTGGTGGTAAAAGTTCAAAAACGGTCCAGAAGTCTATCCCTAAATACAACTCCTGGCTCAAAGAAGGAATAATATATAGTTCTAACTCTTTTGTTTTTCCCTCATACTGGACTGGTATCTTAAATCGGCCTACGACTTTTTGCTTTTGACCGTCGGCTGTATTTGCGGTGGTTGCCACTCTCTTAAACGGTATTCTCTGTCTGAGAATTTGTTGGGCCAAATTCCCTCCCACGGCACTCATGGATGCACCTGTATCTAAAAGACCAAGTACAACTCTATCTAACATTCGGATCTCCGCGTACGGGCGATTATCATTATTCTTATGCCTAATAGCATTAATAGCTTTGGCCGCTTGCCAAAAATCTCTAATTCTTTTCGCATTTCGAGAGAAGGTTCTAACTGGTTTTGTTGTAAGGTTTGGTGACAAGTTATTCTTCAATAGCTGTGGCCAGAAAGTTATAGACCTCCCCTCTCTGCCTAACTCGGATGCGCTTAAAGTTACTGCTGATTGACAACGGAATCCGCTTGCCTTTCTCTGAGAACACACGGCTGTTGTCGGGGTCGTGTGTTCAACCTCGGGTTTTTTTGACACCTTGGACAGACATCCTTATAGGTATCAGCGAGCCCGCATCCAAAGCAAAATACTCTTTTTTTCACCTTACACTGCTGATAACGATGGCCCTCTTGCTTACAATTCCAGCACACCAACCCGAAAGCCTCTACTTGTGGTGTCTGATTCACTTCCGAAAACCCAGAAGCGTCCTCACAATCCTGCACCAACTCAGATACTTGCGTTCGATAAGGAACTGGCTTTTGATAACCATAAGTGCGCTTCACGTCCTCAAGAAAACCTTCCCTACGCCGACAAATATCCCTTAGTTTCTGCACCGACTCTATGCTTACATTTAAAAGCTCGTGCCTGATTTCCGGTCGTAAGTTTCTGCGAAGGGTTTCGATTAGATCCTTTTCAGGCATGGGTACTTCTAGGCAATCCGTGATTTGCACAACAGCATCGTAAAATGAGTCAAAGCTTTCCCTATCTTTCTGCTTTCTATCTCGGATTGATTCTCTCAGATCCACATCGGTACGTGTATCTCGATACTGTTTGTGTAAAGCTTCAGTAAGCAAATCCCAATTTGAACTATCCGCAGTTTTATGAAAGCGCCAATAAAATTCACGAGCCTTTCCCTCGAACAGTACACTGGCGTTGCCGCATAACAAATCAAACCTTGAATTAAGCGTTTGGCGAGTTAGCGCCTCCACCCGATATAGAAATTTATCCACACTTAGCCCTTCTTTATCTCCATTAAAACGCAACTTCCAACTACTAATAATTTGTCCGACCTTATCGGGACGACTGCTCAAATCAGAGCTTGTAAAAGCGGAATTGGGCCTGTCCGGCAATTCAATCTCCCCTATATCCGACGGAGCTCTGAAGTTACGGACTGCCTCTGCCTGTCCTGACGGCTCTTGAATATGGGCTGAAATTGTTGCTTGAATTATTGGTGCCATTCGATCGGTTAGTTGGATTAGCAGTTCATTTTGCATTGCCTTTAACTGCTGCGCCACAATGATACCGATAGCCTCAGAGTCAGCTCCACTAGTTGCTTGTTTACTCGATGTAACAGCTGTTCCTTTTTGCTTACTGGTTTCCCCTTTGGGATGGCAACCAGGGCAACTGCCCTTAGCCTTGATTAAATTATCTATACAATCTTTGTGGAACTCATGGCCGCATTTGGCCCGACCTAATTGGTCCGCCGACAACGTTTTGTCGCAAAGCGCGCATTTTGTCGAACCTGAAGCATCTAAATCCATGATTATTGGGCACTTTTTATTCTAATAACCAACACAAAGAGAAAATATGGGGATCCCTCGCCTTACAACGAGCTCGATCCACACCAAAATGTAGCTCTTTAAAACGAATCGAACCAAAATGTTTCTGATAAACTCAGTTAAAGATATAAATTCCAAGAAATAAATATATAATACTTTATCCAATTTCCGATCCACCAGATCTACGAAGTTCGAACTAGTTTGATCGAACCGACAGCTTCAAACTTGGACTTAGAAATTTTAATTCCTTTTATTTCTAGATAAAATGTTTATAAATTCAACAATTTAATTAATATTTTCTGATCTAAAATTCTTCACTAGATATGATAAATAAAGGTAAAGATAAATAAAGGTAACGATAAATATATAAAAGCGATAAAAACACGAAATAAATAAAGAAAATCAATATCAAATCTGGCCAGCAAGCATAGCAATTGCTTGCAATAATAATGCACTTTTATACAACCAAAAGGTTTCGATCAGCACAAAAGGGAATTGGGAAAAAAAATTGGCGAGCATTGCTTATCGCTAATCAGCAATATCGACAGCGCGAAGAGTCCGCCGTGGTCAGACAAAAATTATCTCTGTCTGCGGTCCATGCGACTGACCTTCTACTCTTCCGTTTATGTTGGGCATATGTCTTCCGCTATTATCCGTGGCCTGAGTGTCCCTTATGAAAGATCAAAGCTCAGTATGTCCTATGCGAATATTAACCGAGGAATATGTCCCATCTATGGAAATGGTTGTGCCCCTTATTTCTGTGCCTATCATCCGTGGTCAGCTGCGTCGCTTATGAAAGCCAATGCAACTGCTAGTCCTATGCGTTTGATGTGCACAAACTCGGGTTGCACTGTGTAGAGTATACACACGTCTGTATGTTTCCAGCTCCGATGTTGTCGTCTGCGGCCGGCTAGGCAATTCCTATTCTTTAAACTTTTATTCCGTTTTCCTATGCTTCCGAACAACTTCGAGTGAAAACCAACATATGCTTTTCTAGCAGCTGGGGCAATCTTGGGTAAATGACTAAACGTAAACACTGACTAATATTAGCCCACCCCCTGACTGATAGAAAATTTTGAGCAGCAGTTATGTATATGTGTGTGTGTGAGTCACAATATAATCCTATATCGGGCCCCACGTTGGGCGCCAATCTTTTTTTTATTATTTATTAATTTATGACTTATAATTGTAACGAACCGCTACCCTCATAACCATAATTTAGGCTAGTTGTTGTCCCGAGCCATCGACGCACGCGAAAGATATTCTCCGGCTCTGGCTCTCGGCTATGGGTGTGATGATCTTGCCGATGACTCGTATTGCCTTTTGCTAATAATATTTAGATACTCGCGTGCATCACCGAACTTAAAACCGGGTCGAGAATAACACACACAATACCACCTACTGCACGTTCCCTGACAATTCCCCTTTCGTCTGACTTCACCCTTCGCCTCCCTGGATGACGTGGAGGTCTCGGTCTGCCCACCCTACCTTTGGTCGCTCATTCCCTTCGTCGCTTGACAGCCTGAGCGACCCCTTTAACCAAGTGCTACCCTACATTGCGGACAATGCTAGCTGCGGCCACTTTTCTTCCGAATTAGTTAAACATTATAAAATTTATTTACCAACTAAAATATAAAAACCATCACTTAACCTAAATATAAGAACATGCATGAAATAAATATATAAATATAGACAACAAATATAAGAATAGGTTAAAATATGATAAATATTTAAATAAGATTTTTAAAACTTTTGTATATATTAATATGGTTAAGTGCAATCTGGGGATTTTTGTTAACCGTCTTGGAAAGGTTTCATTTAATATTTACTTTATTTATTTTTTCCCCTTTAAATTTATTTACTACGGATTTATTATTTTTAAATATTTAACCCTTTAAATAGCAAGGAGCCTCAAGCCGCTCATATTCAATTTTAGTTCTCTTTAAACTTTCATTTTTTCTGCTTTTCTTTTCTCTGAGTGTGGCTCTTTTAGTCTCTGTAGCTCCCCATATTCGTTTTTTTTTCTTTTGAGGTTAAATTATAATTTTTTTTCTTTTGTTTTTGATTATCGCCTAATTAAAGGGGTTTTAAATAAATGTTTTTGGCCACTCACCACACTTTTTCCATCCTCCGACGAAAGCGCTTTAGTCGTTACGATGAAGCTAGATAGGGATAAGAAAAATAACACACACAGAAATATGGGACTTCATGGGCCAGGGGAATATTAGGGCTTTGTGGGCATCCTTTAAAACATAGCACTTAAACTGGGGCTTAAATCGAATTAAATCCCCAAATGACACTAACACCAAACAAAATAAAATGAACTTTTTCTTCTTTAGACGAACTAGCACTTATTACCTAACCTTAAACCGAAATTTAAAACTACTTTCTCCGCTTTTCCGCGGCGGCTACTCCCGGTCGACTCCCAGATCGGGATTTGGCCAGAACGAAAGGTATTTTCGGCCCGAAATAGTAACTTTTTAAACTTTAAAAATAACTCTTAACCGCAGATCGCGGCGGCGACGTTGTGCAAGCCTTCAGCGCGCGGCGAAACTGGCGACTAAGTTCGATCGAACCTGGGTTGTTTTTCGCCTCAATTAATAGCTCGATGGTAGTTCGTCGCCTAGTCTATGCCCTGGATTACTTGGATGCGGTTTTCTTTGGGCCGGGGCATGGGTTATAGATGGAAATGACTTATCTATGACGGGAAATGAGGTAATCGTTTACGCCCGTCCTGGAGCGCTGCGGCTATTCCTTGGCGAAACGCTGGCGTTAAACTTGCTCGCTGGATTTGTAGTTTGCGCATGCGCCCAGTTCTCTTTAGTCGAATTCGCCCTCTCTCTCTTGTCGGTGGCCTTCGAACCCAAGCGGTTGCCTATAAAAACCCCAAAAAATCATTACCAATCTGCCTATCCCCTCGCTCTTCTTTTCCTCACCCTTTAATTACGGCTCGCTGCCGATTTAATTGGAATTTCTTCCCGCTGGCAATGTGTTTCAGCACTCGCGAGTACTTTTCGAATCTTTTTGTCACCAGTAAAAATTTGGACTTAACACTTCAGCTGCCACAGACGGAAAGACCGAACCCCACGCCGGGAAAGTGGCGGTAACCTCGGATCGAATCAGGGTGAAAGCGAAGATAGTTGACACTTGCCACTGTTGCTCTCTCGCGCTATCCTACCTACATCTCCCACTCTCATCCTAGCTCTAGTGGCAACGCAGTACCCCCTTTACTACTGACCAACAGATGGCGCTACAAATGTATCTCCTCTGAGCAAGCGCTACAATGGTAAGCTACAGCATAACAAAGAAGGAGCCCTTAAAGATAGTTTTAATCTCCGACAGCCATATCAGACGTGGGTGACGACGAGGTCCGTAAATTATTGGAGGAAGGCGCTAACGCTCGCTTAGAGCATGCCGAGAAAATCATTGAGGTAAAGACCAAGCACAAAAAACTCGTGCAGGCGATGCAAGAGGTCAAGGGTGAAAGCGCCACCGTCGAGGATTTCGAGCGTACTTGGGTCCAGCGCCGAAATGCAGTGGAACGCAAGCCCGTCGATGCGAAAAACGCAGCCGAGTATAAGAGCTTCAAGCGATCCATTGTGTCCTTATTCTCAAAGATAGGACCAAAAGCTAACGATTCCGATGACGACGTAGTCCCAATGGAGGTGCCAGGTATCAATGTCTTCTCACGGTACGATCCCTGGACAAAGGCGCTAATCAGGAACCCCGTTCGCAACAAGGTGTGCGGCCATATTTACGACCGCGAATATGTGAACGGACTCATCAAGGACAACATGGGGATTCGCTGCCCAGTGGCTGGTTGTGCCAACAGGGTCTACATCCAACCGGCCCACTTGGTCGAGGATGAAGCAGCCAGGCAGAAGATTCTTTTGCAGGTGATGCAGGATGCACAGTCGGATTCAGACGAGGAATCTTCTGAGGAGGAGGAAACAAAAGTGGAGAAGGAAGTAGAAACCAAGGAGGAAGTCAAACCCTGAAGCCAGACCACTTTTCATTTTTTATCAAATATCAGAACACCTTTTTCTATCCCTATTCCACTTATTCAACAAATATATAATTGTAATAAAAATTAAGATATAAACGAATCTTGTTGATTTAATATACCTACACAAAAAAAAAACTTGGTAAAAAATTGTCAAACAGTCCCCAACCACAACAAATGGTCAATATGAGTATATGGTGAGAAAATAAATAGGATAAAAGTATTTGTAAAACTGTTCTTCATATATCTTTAGTATGTGGCTCTTGCTGCTAGTACTATAAATTTTTGGTCTGTTAACAGCACAAACATAAAAATAAATTTAAAATATCCACACTTTTTAACACCCTATATTAAATGCCAATTTAGTTTGACAGCTCCAGTTAAAATAATTGATTTTTAATTAATTTAAATTGACCAATAATCTTTGCTAAACCAATTATATGTAGTACACAGGTATATACACAAACATTTAAATAATTTATTTTTCCAAAACTGTTGGTATTCATTAATTATAACCTTTTTATACCCGTTACTCGTAAAGTAAAAGGGTATATTGTATTCGTGCAAAAGTATGTAACAGGGAGAAGGAAGCGTTTCCGACCCTATAAAGTATATATATTCTTGATCAGGGTCACTAGCCGAGTCGATATAGCCATGTCCGTCTGTCCGTATGAACGCTGAGATCTCGGATACTACAAAAGCTAGAAGGTTGAGATTTCCCACACATATTCTTGGGCTTCTTATGCAGCGCAAGTTTATTTTAGCCGAGTGCCACGCCCCCTCTAACGCCCACAATCCCCCACTAACGATATCAAAATGTGTCTGGTGCCCATACCTTTAAAGATTTCCGAGAAGTATAAATGCAATTTTGTTGTGTATATTTATACCTATCAAAGTGCAGAAGACATTTTTCAAATCGGAGCATATATAAAAAAGTTATGCGCAATCAAAAAAAGGTTATATATCCATCTCCCTCGCACTCCCTTTAGGCGAGTGACGGGTATTAGATAGTCGGGACAAGAACCCGACTATAGCGTTCCCTCTTGTTAAATTAAAATTTTATAAATTGATATTAATAATAGAAAAATCAGTCAAACAGCTTAATCTTAAATTGAACATAACTTCATAAAAAATCGTGTTTTAATGTACTTAATTGTGCAAAAAAAATCTGGTAATCCATTTAATCACATAGAAAAGTGGCTAGCAAAATAGACCAAAAAACTGGCTTTTTGTGGTATATTAAATTAAATAAGTTTAACCATAAATATTCGAATGCAAATGACGACAAACAATTGAAAATGAATTGCGTTCCAGTCTAATTAGATAACTTAAACAAATACATGTGTAGCATAATTAATTTGCATTTTCCAAATATTTCGCTCATTATTTGCTCGCCCCTTATACTCACCCATTTTTCTTTGTTGCCAGTTAATATATAACAAATTATGTACACAAGCTGCAAATATTTAGCAATTAAACCCTGAACGCAAAACAGTCGATGAAATTATAAATTGCAATTCGATGCCATGGAAGTGGAATATGTGGGCGAAGAATTTAATTAATTCGAAATTTGTGTAGTTAGCAGATGATGACTTTTGACCTTTGCGATTTTATGTTCGGAGAACAATATTGTAATGTAGTTTCTCTGCGTAGACTTTCCTGAGACCTCCCACAGATTCCAAAGAACTGTATATATGTAAAAAAAAGTCCCGTCACCTCCACTGGCATAATTAGCACCGAAGCTTCTAAGTCCTTTGCTTCTATACCATTTACCGTATTTTGTCCTCCCATGAGTTTTGCAATGCACACGCGACCAAAATAAATTAGCGCCACGACACGAACGAAAGTAAAGGCATTAAACCGATCGCCTGGCATAAGCGGAGGTCCCCGAAGAAAAGCTGGCAGGTGGGTAAAAGTTGTGTGGTTTTTAGAAGTGTTTAAATTTAAGTATCCGAATTGACAAAATATTTATAGAGTTTTCTGGAATTTTGTATTAAAACTACGAAAGAAGTATTTCAGTTTTTATTAAGCAAGTATTTAAGATTTTATGAAGCAAATAAACTTAATAATAAAATATGAACACTGCTATAAATACTTGGAAATTCATTATAAATTTGAACTGATATTAGTTCCCACCTTATCAAAACAATTTATTCAAATTTAAATTTCTTTCACAGACTTTATAAAAAGCCGCCAATAAATGTAGAGTCTACCCAATCATATTTATTTGTTGTGAATTTAAAGCTTTTCTTCCACTTAGAATTTCAAATGATTATTCTTCTACCATTTCAGGAAAACCCAAAACAATAACATTAGAGGAAAAGAGGACGGGAAAGTCTCAATGCAGACATACGGTAACAAAATATTAGCATTGCTTCGGGTTTAGTCGGGTTTACCCCCACCTCTTGTCCCCCTTTTCACCACTTCCATTTCCAGCTCAAATTTTTCTTTTCCCTCGGTGGCGTCACATGCGTTGGCTTTTCTTGCGCTTTAGTGTAATTTCCGCAATAATTTCCGACCACATTTTATGCCGCTTCGCTTATTGATATCCCCCGAATTCCTTATCCTTTTTCCCCCTCTGTTACTTGCTCAATGTTTCGCTTATTCAATCATTGAGTCATCAAGTAAATTTAACCTTGACTTTTACAATTTTTCCGTTTGCGATTTTAATTTCTCCTGTTGTATTTACTATATCGGCCCTGTTCTAGTTTTCACTTCCGAAAGACTCACACGGAATCGAATTTTTAGACCTATTACAGGACTCACTTCCGAAAGAATGGCAAGGATTTAAATATCCCTCGTTGTTACTCTGCTCACTTCCGAAAAATTCACATGGAAACTTTCCAAGCAAGCATTTGACAGGAGGACTTAAATCCGCTAGCATGAAATCAAATTCACTTCTGAGTGAAAACTGGAACAGGCCGGTATGTTTATTATTAATGTCAGGAAACCAAGCCAATAAAATTTTAAAACTCTGGATCCGTGTGTAAATATAAAACCATTTTACCATAATGTCATACTACATTTTATTAAATAATCCATAAAAAACATTTATTTAGATCGCTTTTAAATTCACAATTTTTATAGAGAATTTACTTAGTCTTTTTCTGTGTGCTTTCTTGGGTTCATTTTCATTGTCAGTTGGTTTTGCTCGGTCAAATGTTGCATCAAATTTATAGCGCACAATAAACTTTTGCGGTGGCTGGCAAGACTTCAATTGCGGCAAATGCCACAAGGCAATTACAACAGTGGCGAAGGGATGTCCAAAAATCTACATGCAAAAATATGAAGGGTAGAGTGGGTTAAGATACTGTAAAAGTGGAAGATGTTCTTTATAGTAGTCGTGGGAAAGTTTTCCATTTTTTGCACATATTCACCTCTCACTGTTCCCGTCCTGCATCACATACAAGAGTTTTATGAATAATATCCTTAAGGCATTAATTTTCAAATTGGATATTTTTGGCCATTTTAGCCGGCGGTGCACAACTGTAAACAAGAGTAAATACTTCCAGCATGCATGGGCCAACAGCCCCCAAAAAACCACGGGCCATATTGGGGTAACAGACCGTAAAGAGCGAAATATGTGTAATATGATTAAATTTTATCAACAAGCAACTGCCAGCGCCAGAAAGCAACAAAAGCAAGGCTTTCAATACGGGGCTAGGGAAAATCTGAAGAGTTGGGGGCAAAAGAATGCCGGGGGAAGAAAAACAAGGGAGAAAACATATGCAGGAACCGAAATTCAACAACGCACACTGGGCCAGCCGATCAGATTTTTGGCCAAAAATACGTTTTTCTTTTTTAAGAAAATGACCAAATTGAGTTTGGATTACGTTTTATAATACATTAAACTAATTTATGCCAAAGTTTCAAAGAATTCGGGCAAGTAGGTTTCTTTTACCATATTTTCAAAGTGGAAAATTCATCAAATATTGATGGAAATGAAAAAAAATCTTGAAGTTAAAGACGCTGATGTAGCTGTTCGACTCTTCACAAAACTTGTAGATGTGATTACTTTCAACCAATAAAAAATATAATATGGGTCGTATGTCTTACTTGTTTCCTAAAACAAATGTATTTGTTGATTCTTACGGTTTTTTTTTAGCAAATGAGTACTTTGCTTTTCAAGTGCCTTTGAGTGCCATGCACAAATTAGTTTATTTCTTCAAAAAAAAATTCGTTGATCAAGTTACTAAAAGCGTAGCCCACCGACTCGATGCGGTTTTGCCTTAGTTTTCGGTAATTTAAGTTTTAATTGAAGGCTTAACTCGAAGTCAAGCTATTTTGAAGAGCTTAGCTAAGAGAGCCCAAAAGTATGCCGTACTTTTTTTCTTTAGGTTTTAGTGAACATTTTGCGCGAAAAAATTTGATTTTAGTGTGACTAACATCTAAAATCTACTTTTTACGTACACTAATCGATTATGGTATTTTCGAAATCTATATCTATCTATTTAATCAGGACTATGCAAATAAAAATGTAGCATACTTTTGTGATGACTTCAAAATATGTCAAATTAACATTAAACAATTTAAAAAACAATTTTTTTAAAACCATTTTTTTTAATAATTTGATTATATAAAACTTAAGAGATAACAAGAAAAAAAAATAGAAAATTTTTTTAAATCGATTGTTTGATAAACGTTGACGTGGGAGTCTCCGAAAGTTGCAGTTTTAAACGGTTCATAAATCTTTAACGACATAATATTTTTTAGTGATGTTAATTTTTTTTAGTTTGTTTTATCTCATACTTTATTGTTTTCGAAAATGGAAGAAGTGCGTCTTCTAGTTATTTTTTTTAAAATAAAAAACCGAAAAGTACGCAAAATTTTCCGACTTTGGTCTGGATTATCTATATCATATAAAATTCCAAGAAATTTTACTTTTAGTTCGTTGAAAAGTTCAATCTTTTAAGAAAAAAACGCAAAAAACTGCATCCTTCTAACTGTCCTAGGAAAGAAATTACAGATTTTTGGCCAAAAAATTAACTTTCTGGCCCAGTGTGCAACGATTCAAGCACGTTTCAGCCAGCTTCGTCATCTATAAATGTGTGGGTCCTGGTCATAAGTAACGATTTATTATATCCTTTTTTTGAAATATTTTAGGGTATGTCGGTACAAAATCAAATTAAAAAGTAACAAAATAATAAAATAAATATAGGTTCATAGAAAATAAAACGCATTAAAACATATATCAACAAGATGTGCTCTTCAGTTTCAAAATGAAAATAATTTTCTATAAAACTTGAATATGGGATCATATTTCCATATGTGTTCTTAAATTTCTTATATCGTTGGTATAACACAGGGTAAAACATAATATACTCTATATTTAAATTTCAGACTGACTTTTCTGATCTAACAACACACCCTCTGTTTGCTCTGTATGTGTTTATGACTTTGGATGGCAATGTGTTATTTATGGCTCATTTATGATTTGGACGCGTGATATTTGTGAGATATTGTAAAATGGAGGGAACGAGGCGACATTTGGCTCACTGCCTTTTGCATTTTGATTGCAAATGTATGTAATGGAAAGAGGGCCAAAGTAAGGCCACATGACTCCCAGCCGCCGTTTATGGATTCCCCTTCGAATACGATTATAGAAATGCCATTATTCTGACAATTTCTGCCTTAATCCAATAACAAACTTCATACGCTGCCAGTCACTGCTGTTTTCCACTCATTACAGTCCATGTTGTGCTGTCATGTAAATACTGCAATCGGCTTGCAGTAATGTTGAACACTCAAAGAAATATTCTATAATTTGTAAGTAAATATTTACCATATATTATCTACTTATATAATAAAAAAATTAAAAAATAAAAACTAATTGATACTTATGACTACTAGAATATTTTCTTACTAGAAGACATTTTTTTTTGTTCCAGAAAACCAAAAGATGTTAATTAGTCGAAATTATTAAATACTTATTATTTTAAGATTTACTCTTACCTCACAAATGAGAAAATATATATTTGTGTAAAACAAACAAGTAACAACTTTGTTCTACTGGCTCATAACATTTTGATTAATTTGTTTTGTTCCTATTTTAAACTCTTTCCTATATATTTTCTTCGCGTGCACATTACGCATACGCCCCGGGTTTCGCCACGTGCCATTGGCAATTGACAACTGTTGCTGCCGCAAGTGGTGGCAAGTGGCAACTGCTGCGGTGTCGCTGTCTGATTGAATTTTGATTGTTGCACTGGATTTTTGCATAAGTTGCTGCAGATGACTCTGCCTCACCGCCCTCGCTGCCGTTTATCATGTGCAACTTGACTGGCTGATAAATCTAATCAGTGTCGTGGCCACACTAATCCGCCACGCCCACCGACGCCGCCCCCGCCTTGCCCACCTTTAAGGTTAACGTTAAGTAAAAGTTTGTGCCAACTTCTCAGCGAGTGTGAAAGAGGAGACAAGTTTGTACTTAAGTTTTTTTATATTATTTTCGTTCAGCTTACCCACTCACTCCGAGTCTCAGTCTCTCTCGCTTTTTGCAACACTGCACGTAGCAACTTTTTATTATTGTATTAGCAAAAGTTTTTTTTTTCCTTCGCCACCCCCTCGGCATCTTTGACTTGGCTACAGCTGCGCCTCAGTCGGGCCAATCGATAGTTGTCTGCGGGCACAACTGTACACACTTGTACTCATGGGTAGTTCCAGCCATCCGAATCACCACTCCTCCAATCCACTTGCCTGAGACGCTGCGCTTTTGTGGCCGATGGTTTAGATTTAATTTGGCAAACAGCAAAAGGGACGGGGCAACATTTTGACAAAGTGCCCATCGTCGATGTTGTCGCTTAACAGGAACTGCATAGTGGTTGCGAAAGTATTAAATTTCAATTCAAGGCATTCAATTAAATGATCATGGTTTATATGAGCTAAAAGAATTACATGTCATGATACGTTTTTAAAACTAACCATCACACAATGGGTAAAAATGAATAAATAGTTTAATTAAAATTAGTTTAATGCGAATATTGCTCTGAAAATATTTCACATTTTTTACATTTGTATTATTTTAAGTCTTATTTTTAAACGACCCCCAAGACCCAAATCTCTCTCTACGAAATAAGCCCTTCAGCTGGCACCTTCAACAGCCACTCAAGGTCACCAGTTAAAGTTTTGCAGCGAGCAACTCAACTGAAATTTGCAACCACTGTCGCATTCGTGGCAAAGGCAACTTTGTTGCAGTCTCTGTGGCCCCGTGCAAGTGCACTTATGTGTGGAGTTGAAGGAAGCACCGCCAAAAAAAAGGGGGCGGTGGTGCAGGGCGGGTGGGTGAAATGGGGGGTGGAGCCAGTGCCACTTGACAGCCACAAAGGCGCTTGGCTTGTCACCCGCTACTTGGTCAAAGCATTGCGTCAGTCAAGTGGCACTCGGAGCAGTTAAGCAGCGATGCCGACGCCATAAATGTTGCTCCTCCAACGCCGGCTTCCACATCCTGCTGCTCCTTTGGAGTTGGTGCAACTCGAGTGGCAACCAACAACTAACGAAAAAAAGATGCAAAAAATGGCCAACGTTTGCCATTTTCATGGGGGAAAGGGGTGCGCATCTCGGCACAGACAATTTCTCAGCAATTTAAGTTTTAGCTTTTGTTTAAGCAACACTTCAATTACAACGCCTTCAAAAAGTATGTCAACTATCTCTTCAAGAAAATGCTCGTAAAAGGATGCAAGTACAGTGAAAGCTCACAAACAATTTTATAATACGAAATTTAAATTAAAGTACTTAAACTGTGTGTTAAGGTACAAAAAATTTAAATATTTATTTAGGAGATTTAATTTATAAAAGAAAAATAATAAAAATTATATTTTAAATTATATTTAAATTACAAGGTTTATTTGAGTAACTATGGAAATTGTAAAGTTTAAAAAGAAATAATTGGTAAGGAAATTTTACGTAGTGCGTGCTCCTTGTAAATCCCTTTTTCTCTTAGTTTCTTTCAAGTTTCAGCAAGGTGATTAAACTCATTTGGCACACACATGAGTGCCGCACTCCCTCCTAAGAGCCCTTCCCATCGTTTTCCCCTTGGCTTCACTTTTGTTATAAATTTTTTGGGCGAGGATAATAGTTTACAGGACGAGCACACAAGGCACGTAGCAAATTGTTGCCAGCTGCTGTTCACAGGAGACACAGACACCCGCACAGGTGCACTTTATGCCCTGACTTTAAGTTTTGGTTTGCCACTGGTGTTGTCCTCAAATCGTTTCCTATGATTTATTATTTTTCAATCTGCTCCCAGGGATCAACCTTTCCGCACTATCCCATTCCCTCCCCCCAACACCCATTCATTCTGTCACATTTTTATTAACTGATGGATTGGGGGTGACTTAAAGAAAAAGTGTAAGAAATATTTTTCAGACAAGAGGAAAAGTTTTTGTAATAAGGAGAAAGAATGACGTACTGCAGAGTAAGAAAAAAGAGGATAAGTAAGTATTTTAAAAATAATGATATGTAAATTATTATGAACCAAAAGAAAAAAATCCAAAAAAATTAATACAAAATATTATTTGTATTTAGTAAATTTCTTTAAATTTATTTTTTCATTTACTTAACTTTAATATTAAAGATAAATCATAAGCCATTCTTGGTGCTTGTATACCTGCAAATATTTTTTTCAACTAGCAGGTGGTTATTCACACAAGCACATTAAACATTTAACACTAGAAAACTTTCGACATTCCCAGTTAACAGTAAATATACTTGAACCATAACAAAGTTTTTAAAAAACTTAAAACTTAAGCTCAATAATAATTCGAAAAAAAAAAAAATTGGAATAGAGCACAATACCTTTTGTCAAATACTTCCTTCATCCGAATTTTCACCGTACTTTTTACAGAGCAGACTGGATTACCAGTCGATGGTGTGTATATGTGTTTTGGTCAAGTTTTGTCTATATAATTATAATTAATTACTTTTTGGAAACTTTGACACATTTAATTATTATTTTATTAATTTATGTGGCTCGCCCTAATCACAATAAGTGTGTCCTAATGAGTGGTCTCTGCCTGAAGCAATTTCAGAGTGGAAAAATATCCCCTACAGATACTAATTGAATTCCCCTGTTTTTCCTTGTTTCCAGAAAGTATTTTGCCAAAGGATTCCAAGCCGGAAATCTTATTTTCGTTTCAGCTTATTCCCATTTAATTGTTGCCGCAAGCTTAAAGCCAAAAACTAAAGATTTTCTTAGTTTACGAAGCTTTGAGGGATTGCATCCGGATTTTCATTTCATTTTCTTTCATAAAACTTCTGTGTACTTTTGTGCACCCAAATCGAAATCCAAGTGCAATGGCAGTAGCCAAAATGCTTGGTCCGAATGCTTAGTAAATCCGTTTTGGCAGTCCGAACGCAAAATGAAAAGCGTTTTGCAGTTTGTGTAACTATTTAAAAACTTTTGCCCCCGCTTTCTCACAGATTTAGCGCAGCCCAATTCGAACCCAAATTGAAGTTGCCCCCTTCATATACGGAGATCAAGAAGGGAGGTAGTTTCAGAAGTTTGAGAACTAAAAATATATTTCTATGATTAAAAGTGACTTATTGAGTGCTTAAGTTTTTTTAGTTATGAAGTTCGTATAAAAATGCGTTACAATCAGGAAATGTAACTGTTAAGCAGTTCATTTTTAAAAATAAAATCACAGCTTAAGAGTTATTCTCAGATTTGGATTTTTCTCTGATTTGTATTCATAATATTCCGTTATAATGTTCAATAAGTTAAGTTATTATTATTATTTATATAATTATTACCTGAATTTTAAAATAAAAAATATTTGAATATATATATTTTGTTATATTTTGATTTTTATATTTTTCTAACCCTGCAAATATTACTTTGCGTACTTTATTAAGGCTATTGCTTATACACATTACACTTTTTGTTTTCTAATACTAAACTTGGTTTTTTTTTTAATGCTAACTAATTTCAGTCGAATTCGCCCTCGATTTCAAATATGCACTTATGCAAGCACACATTCGAAGACTCTGTTCTATCCCCCTCTTCATCTTTCGGCTCATCCTAAACTTTACAACAAATTAAATTCAAGCCAAAACTTTTTGGCAGCAAGGGTTTGGAGAGTTTGGAGGGAGACTCTGGCTAAGGTGCATGGAGCGTAGGATATCGGTGCCCGAAATCGATACAAAGTTTGCTTTGTACAGCATTAAATTCACTTGCCACATGCAAATGGCACCGCATCACTGGCAGCTGTGGCTTATGAAATGCATTAACAAAGAGGGCACCAAGTCCGCTTTTTCGTTGCGATCTGCTGACTTTTAACAGCATATTTTAATGCCTGATTTTTAACGTCAACTCGACGCACTTATTGACAGCTGCGACAGGGACGGCGCCCAGCTCCACCTTGATGCATATGTCATGCGATACAGAAATTTATTTGCCCGAAACGCCATGGGACACTCTAGTGAATCGAAGGCATAAAAAATGTTTAATTTAATTTTTGTCGCACCGATGAAAAAAGAAATATGTGCGGACTGCGCCTTAACTTACCCGTGTATGTATGCTTGCACTTTTGCATATATTTTGCCATGGCAACTGCTGTGCAAACATAAAACGCTTAAAAAATGTTTATTGGTAAATATTTACGGTTTACGGTTTTTCCTTTTGCAAAATTTCGGGCAAAAGTTAAACCTGCTGAACTCGGCGCTAATCGACACACGTCAAAATTTGATTGAGTTTTAATATCGGTTGGTTGATTGATAATCATCAAATAACACAGGTACACAGCCAAAAATTTCCAGGAACCATTTCAAGTTTTCCATGATATTTGGGTGCTCCTGAGTAAAAGTCCCATACAAAATTATTTTCCATCACCTACAGGTTCCGCGGTATACCTAAGAATACAAAAAACCGATGTTTTCCGACATTTTGAATTACGTGGCCAATATAAGTGGACTTACCTTTATTATTTTAGGTAGGACCTACTCTCAATACATCACGGCACTACTAAAAAATAGTCTCAATCGTGAAGCATTGCCCATGTCTTTGGAATTCGACGCCAAAGTTGAAACTCCCAAAATTTTCAAAATTTGTGAGACGAAAAAACAATTCTGAGAATTAAATTTTGAATGGAACTAATTTTAAATATTCATTGAATCGATTGTTTATTGTATTCTTTAATTTCGGTTTTTAAGCGTTTTCATGAGGACATTTTATTGGATTTATTAAACAAATAAAACCGCTTTTTTGATTTTATTATCTACTCCTATTTGCTGTCAAATTTCAAATAAGTCAAGGCAACCTATAGAATGCGAGTAAATATGTATCTTTTTATAAATAATATAAATTTGGGGCCATTTTTTCTTTTTGACTGAACTTAAATATGTAAGGATTATCGCTGGCTACTAAGCTGTCTTAAAAATATTATGTTCGGAAGACCTTTTTATTTAATATAAATGTAAATTTATATTATATATAAAAAGATACATATTTACTCGCATTCTATAGGTTGCCTTGACTTATTTGAATTTTGACAGCAAATAGGAGTAGATAATAAAATCAAAAAAGCGGTTTTATTTGTTTAATAAATCCAATAAAATGTCCTCATGAAAACGCTTAAAAACCAAAATTAAAGAATACAATAAACAATCGATTCAATGAATATTTAAAATTAGTTCCATTCAAAATTTAATTCTCAGAATTGTTTTTTCATCTCACAAATTTTGAAAATTTTGGGAGTTTCAACTTTGGCGTCGAATTCCAAAGACATGGGCAATGCTTCACGATTGAGACTATTTTTTAGTAGTGCCGTGATGTATTGAGAGTAGTTCCTACCGAAAATAATAAAGGTAAGTCCACTTATATTGGCCACGTAATTCAAAATGTCGGAAAACATCGGTTTTTTGTATTCTTAGGTATACCGCGGAACCTGTAGGTGATGGAAAATAATTTTGTATGGGACTTTTACTCAGGAGCACCCAAATATCATGGAAAACTTGAAATGGTTCGTGGAAATTTCACAAAGTTTAATTTTGTGTTCCTGTGTAATCAGAGCAGTCGTTAAGTGGATAAATAACTGAGTGGGAGAACAATTATTTAATTAAAGTTCAAGTGTTCAGACACTATCTATTAATAAAATGATTTTGGGTTAACTAAATAATATAAAGTCAACAGATTTTTTTAAGCCGTCGTTACGACGCGTCGGCAAAATATTAAAAGTATGCAATAAACATTTATTGTTGTAACAATAAATATTATAAATACTGAATATAAATTAGCTGATGGAATAAAATTCTGCCACTTTTATTTAGTTTGCATTTAAAATCTTAAAGTTAAAGTACTCTCATGCGTTTTCTAGCTTCTTCTCTGACTTTTATTTAATTTTAAGCCACTCCACTTCACTTTTTCTGATTGTGAGTTACAGCACGAGATTCACAAGGATATAAGCGTACCCGAACCGTAGGATCCAGGGAGCGATGCATGCAAATTGGACATTGCACTGATGAGCGATGTCCTCTGCTGGCGTCAGACTTTCTGCATTCCTGCCTTTCCGTCTGTGCGGTGCACTGGCTTGTTTAATTGCAACTAAAAGCGGAAGCCGGCAACAGAGCAGAGTGCAAAATGATAAAAAGAAAAACACGAATATAACGCTGACTGCTCCCCTGAACTGTGTCAAAAACAAGGGCCAACAGCTGCGAAAAAAAACAGAAAAACGAAGCGAAACTAAAGATTCACACACGAGTTTGTTGTTTAGTTCTACTTGTTTGTTTGTTTGTCGTCCTGTTTGCTCGCTGTCCATTGCTTCCTGCAATTTGCACACTGCCAAAGCTTCCTCTTTCCTCGGCGCCATCACAGGTGTCAGAAATGGTCTTTAAAATGATTTTACAAGTCAAACACATAGTCGAATTTATCACATCTAAACCAATTTACAGTTGCATTGATATATTCTTTGAAAATACTTGAACAATAGTTAAAACAAATTAAGATTGAATTAATTTTTTTATTTTTTTTAGTATAATTGATTTAACGTATTTTTAGGCCTTTTCCCCATCCAACGCCCGTTAACAAAATCTTCCAACTTTATTCAGCAGGGTATATTATAATACATTGCTTTTAAGAAATATTCTGGAAACACCTCAAAAATAAATAAAACAAATTAAAAGGTATATAACAATAATGTTTTTTTAAATAATTCAACAAAATTGTAGGCCCTTTCCTCATCCAAGTGGAATTGACCTGACTTACGATCGTTGGCCTACCGGAGACTCCAACCACTGTTCTCGTATGGAGACGGCGACGTCGTTTTCCTATCAACCTGATGCAGGGATCTAAGTGGGCGGGAGGGGTTGGCCAGGTGAGCGGGCGAGTGCTTGGAGGCAAACAGAAACCGAGTCGGCTTTCCTTTCTGACACACCATTTTGCATGTTGCATGAGCTGTCTCTCTCGTCCCCATCCCCTTTCACCTGTGCCTGGCGCATATGTCCCTTGTCTAAATAGCAGCGACAACGTTCACCTGAACTGGCCAAACGATGGATGATGCCAGGGGGTGCTGAGGAGGATGGGGGTAGTGTGGGGTGTGAGGTTTCTGCCGACTGGCCATGCATGCAAATGCAACATTTGCAACTGTTTGAGCCGCTGTTTTCTCTTTCTGTACTCTAACAGGGAGTATATTACCTTCGACACCTCGAAACCCAAACCCTTCGTTAAGCTTAAGATTTTCGAATGTTTTATGTCATTTTTAATATTTTTGTAAGATACTTAATACACTTAATATCTTAAATTAAATAAAATCTGAAAAATGTTTAAGAATATATTATTACTTTTTAATTGGCTATTTAATACTTAATACATTATTTTTAAAAAATTTATTTTCTAAGATTCTGCCGTGCAAGTGGTATACGTCAACCCTTATCACATTTTTAAGGGTAATCCAGTGTTCGGTTATGGAAACTCTAAAACTTTTCTTGTTTTTGCAGTTGCTTTTGCCAACAAGGTGGCAACACTGACACCAAGCAGCGACACCAACAACCCTGCTGCAACAGCAAAAACATGTGGCAAGACTACAGCAACAACCGGCAGTAATTTGGACACCTTGTCTATGTGTGTTTGTTTAGGCAGCGAGCGAAAGTAGAGGAAGGCTGGGCAGCAGAGCGGAAGTACAGGGCTAAATGAACATCGAGGGAAAAAAGCAGAAAAAAGGGTAAGAAATCTTACTCGAAATATTTAGATAATTATATTACGAACCAAAGTAATATTTCCTCATGAATATCTTAAAAATTCAAAAGTGACAAAAATATTATAAAGTTTTTTTTTATTGAATTCTTAATGTTTAATACTCAAACATTTCTAAGCCATTTAAAAGAGCAAAGCCATATCGTTGGCGATACTAGCCCTATATCGACACACTTATTTTTAAATGAATTTTATTTATGTCAATCAACGAATCAAATGGAAACCCTTAACCCATAATCGAGTTTGTCAACGATTTAAGGCAAATCAATTAAAGCGGCACAAAAGATGGCAGAGCGTAATGACGACCTTTGTTTTCAACAATTCCCCGGGCCAGTCACTCGTCCAGTCAGTCATTCAGCTGGGAGCTGCCCTTTGCCCCCTGTCCTTCGTCTTAGTCCTTATAAATATGTACATATCTGTCTCTGTGGGGCTTCCCCGGCTTGGCTGCTGATTTTATACATTCAAATTAGTTCGCTTTGCACGAGTGGCCCTCGAATGAGAGAGCGTACTGCTGTGATACTTCCCAACCACGGCTGACTGGCCAGGCAACCAACCAACCCGTCGGCACACGGCACAACCGATCCAATCCCACTATATATATAAATGTATTTGTAGGGAGCCCGGAATGCGGGGGCTATCAAGTTGCCTGTGAAGTGCTTATCCTCAAATCAGTGACACTTGAATGTGCAGCCCAAGTGACTGACCAAGTGGGTGACTGACTGACTGACTGTTGGAGGTCTGAAGCTGCCTTCTTGGCTATTTTCCCTTCAATGTTGGCCTTTTATCAAAAAATTATGAAAAAAGTTGGTTAAAAAATATTTAAAAAAAACTAAATTCCAACCCAAAAATTTATATTTAATAAAAAAAATCATATTACCTCTTAGTTCAAATCGCATTTTCTTCTTAATTTCAAGCCACATTTTCAAGAATAAATCGCCATTGACTTTCTAAACTTGCGTTGCAAAAGTGTAAAGTTTGTTTGTTATTTTGTTTGGTATAGCTTAATGATTTTTGAGGAAAAAGAATTGCAAGGTAGGCTTCGCCTAAAATAAAATTGACATTTTAACATAAAAATTGCCCCCATTTTACTTTATGTGAGAAATCCGCGAGTTCTTCGGCATATTGGGTGGCCAACTTCTTGGTCAAGAATGTCACTGCCTTACTGTCTTATCTAAGCCCTCAATTAAATAATAAAATCTGTACGCGAATTCTTAAGTCTCAATCGACTTTTAGGTTACCATCACCACAGACTCAAACCCAACTTTTTAGTATTTTTGTAGTATTTAAAGCCTTTATTTTTAACCATTATTTCTTCACAAGTACAACAGATTTGTATACATACTATGTATATGTATGTATGGCATCGGCATCGTTTTACTCATATCTGACTCGTGTTTTTTATTAAACAAAATCAACCAAAATCAACAAGAGGAACCAATATAACCATAGATTAACTCTTTGACAATATGAGACCGCGAATTCTTTGGCACAAGAGAATTTTTTTTTATGTTTTACCGTCTTTGAACCCGACATACACGAAATCTTAACCAAAATGAGACCGCGAATTCTTTGTAAGAAGAAGAACCAATAAAGGACCATGTCCAAAACACGTATGGATTTGTTGTCTTTAACTAGGTTTTTCCTATTCACGAATTCTAAAAAAAATGTACACGCGAATTCTTTAGAAGAAGAGGAAATTTTATTGAAATTTATTTTTAAATGTCAAATTTGAAATTTGTTGGCGATGCTACGATGCTACTCGTACGATTACATGATTACAAAAAATAATCGTGGCATCGCCAACTTGATTACTTTTACTCGTGGAATCGGCATCGGCATCGTATCGTGCAGGTCTCTAATACATAGGTGTTGTAGGCCTTGAAAACTATTTTGTATAGAAGTTTTTGTTGGAACTGTTTAAACTTTTTAAACGTTTGCAACGTAATTGAATACCCTAAATATATTTATTATTAATCGAATAAACTATTTAATTTCAGTTATAAGCCATTTCTTTATTGAAGGAAAAACGTCAACACTGTGGGAAGAAGCGACCTAACAAAAGTGCGAAGACTTCGTTTCATTTATTTACTTTGCCCTTCGCCTGCCAACTGGAACTGAAACTGGCCAACAACTCGAGTGCTGTTTGTGTGCCTGATTGAGTAACTAAATAAACTTAGACCCCTGGCCCTTTTTTCACAGCTCCAAGGGATTTATGAATTCTTAATTGTGAAGGCTTAATCGTGTCCATTTTTTTGTATTTGTTTATATAAAGTAATTAAATCTTGAAATCAAATTATAATAGGTTTTTTGGATTATGGCTTCTAACTAATAAATGTAAATGTTTTATATTTAAAACAAGAGAGAACGCTATAGTCGGGTGCCCCGACTATCAGATACCCGTTACTCAGCTAAAGGAAGTGCCATCTCCTTCGCATAAAAACTTTGATCCGCCGTAACTTTTTAACGAATGGTCCGATTTAAAAAATTTCTTCTACATTTCGATAGGTATTGATAATCACCATAAAACTGCATTTTTACTTTTCCGAAATATTGAAATTTTTAAAATCGTATATAAGCGATTGTGGGCGTTAGAGGGGGCGTGGCACCCTTTTGAAACAAACTTGCGCTGCGTAGGAACTCCCTGAATCTGCATGCAAAATGTCAATCTTCTAGCTTTTATAGTTTCCGAGATCACAGCGTTCATACAGACAGACAGACGGACAGACGGACAGACAGACGGACATGGCTAGATCGACTCGGCTAGTGATCCTGATCAAGAATATATATAGTTTATAGGGTCGGAAACGCTTCCTTCTACCTGTTACATACTTTTGCACGAATCTAGTATACCCTTTTACTCTACGAGTAACGGGTATAAAAATGGGTATATGTTTTAAGGAGGGAAAAGGTGAATTGTTAGCGTTAAAACATTTAGGTTGTTCAAATAGCAATGCTGTGTCCCAAAAATCCAGTCTGTTAAAATAAAAATATGATTTTAAAATATAAATTTATTTTTAAACATTTTAGTATCGACCAAATCAGAAAATCTAGCCCATAAAATGAACAAAAAAAATAGTTTTTCTGGAAAGGTCGAATCCACAAAATGGTCATTGAGGGCTGGCCAATAAATTAGCGCAAGTAATTTGCGCAATTAACTAAAAACAGTTGAAACCGCTATTAGTTCGGTTACCGAATATCGTTCGATGCAGCAGCGCGAATGCAATGAATTGGCAATAAATTCTCGGCCCCCAGCAAGTCGGGGGGAAAGCTTTCTCTAACCCCTTACACTTTATTTTATTCGATTGCGTGGGTGTGACGGCATAGTCAACTAATTTATGTTTTAACACACTCGCACATGCAAATTAGCACACGCACAAAATGAATGCAAATATTGGCTCCAAGGGGGCTGCCATAATGAGCTCAAGTTGGGCAAATGGGTGAATGGGCCTGAGGTTTTCAGGGGTTCTTTGCGGTTCATCTGGCAACAACTGTTGACAAAATGAAATCAATAAATTTTAGCGCAAATCAATTAAAATACCCCAGCCAGATTGAATGGGAGTGTTGGGTGTTTGGCCTTCTTCTTCTGTTGGGCAAACGAAAATATTTGTCAATTTGCGGTTTTCACAAAATTAAATTTGTCACACACGCAGCGACAAGGCGGAATGTCCGGATGAGCTTAGGGAATTTCGCCTCACTTTGTGTGAAATTTATTCTAATTTATTTATACGGCTTATTAAAATTGTTGTAACTTTCATTATTTAATTAAAATTTAGTCAAATTTGATTTGCAACCCGGTCAGCAGAGCAAACGTGGCAGTTGAAAGTTGAATCCAGTTTATGAAATCAATTTGAAACTTCCATCGCAAATTGAGCAGATTACGGGATAAGCTCAAATAAGAAGAATAAATAGATTACTTAGAGTCAAAATCTGCCAAGTGGGCCACCCCTGTTCCGAAGGTCCGATTTTCATCGATCTTTTTTACTTTTCCGGTTCACAACGAAAATATAAGAACTTCATTTGAACGGTTTTGCGAAATTTTGAGTTTTACCGGAGTTATAGGGGTCAAAACATGGCATTTTTGACACTTTTTCGAAAAAGTTGCACTCAGTCAAAAATTCATAACTTCGGAACGGTAAGAGATATCTTTATGATGTTTTCACTAATCGCTCAAGAATTATTATGGCTTTCCATAAAAAAATTTAAAAAAAATTAAAAATTTTTTTTCTTAAAAATAAATCAACATTTTTTTTTAGTTTTTATTTTTTTCAGTGTTCTTCACCAGCTATAGAGTTTAAAACCATTTGAAAATGAAGTTTGATTCATTACGAAAAAGATAAAAAAAAAAAAAAGAGGGGCCCGGACAAAGGTTTTTCGCAATATCGATTTTAAGAAGGGCGCACAGCGGATTCCCATACAAAACGACAAGAAGTGCCTCATTGACAGCTGCAGTCGGCTGACGCTACGCGCGCAACGGCATGTGTTGACCAGCCAATTTTCACGAGCAAGCCGTTTTTGTATGGAAAACCGCTGTGCGCCCTTCTTAAAATCGATATTGCGAAAAACCTTTGTCCGGGCCCCTCTTTTTTTTTTTTTATCTTTTTCGTAATGAATCAAACTTCATTTTCAAATGGTTTTAAACTCTATAGCTGGTGAAGAACACTGAAAAAAATAAAAACTAAAAAAAAATGTTGATTTATTTTTAAGAAAAAAAATTTTTAATTTTTTTTTAAATTTTTTTATGGAAAGCCATAATAATTCTTGAGCGATTAGTGAAAACATCATAAAGATATCTCTTACCGTTCCGAAGTTATGAATTTTTGACTGAGTGCAACTTTTTCGAAAAAGTGTCAAAAATGCCATGTTTTGACCCCTATAACTCCGGTAAAACTCAAAATTTCGCAAAACCGTTCAAATGAAGTTCTTATATTTTCGTTGTGAACCGGAAAAGTAAAAAAGATCGATGAAAATCGGACCTTCGGAACAGGGGTGGCCCACTTGGCAGATTTTGACTCTTACTAATCATATTTGAGTTGCCAGCAAAGAAGTTAAAATAAATTGTGTTTAAATAAAATAGAAAGCAAAAAGATACGATAAATCGAAAAATTGGTTTATTTCCTTTATATTTTGTAGCAGTTACGATGCTTTATTACACCCTCCCTTTCAGGGAAAATCCTATGCAAAATATGATTTTAAAATTGTTTTTTTTTAAGACCCCCCCAACAAAATCCTGACTACGACACTGGGTCACCGATTTACATTGAAGCATGAATCGTAGTTGCCTTTTCGGTGTTGCTCAGATTTATTTAAAAAATTTGCACATTCAAAATACTTCATACACGAAAAATGAAAACATTCTTGATCATATGATAAAGGGGCACTTCAAGAGGCAAACGCAAAAAGAAGCAACCCAGAGCTTTAACAACATTTTTAAAATAAATATTTCCGAGGTGTACAACGTTTGGGAATGCCCCAATTAGACACTGGGAACCTAAACACTTAGAGCTGCCACTGCGATAATTGTCAGATCGAGCCTTAAACAGCATAGAAAAGCTTGATATAAAAAATTCTCCATTTGGGAGTCAAATGTAAAGTCAATAAACTATTCAAGCGTTTAGAGTTCTGCAGACCATGTTTAAGGACACCGAAACCGCATCGACCAGCGGATTCGCACGGGAGGTGGGCGGTGCGCATTCGACCCCTGACGCCCCACAGCCCACTCCCGGTGCCCCGCCCCCTGATGCTAGCCACACGCTGGACCGCCGTCTAAACCCCAACGCACCTGTGTTTGTGCCCGATTTCAAGGCCAGTCAGGTGGCCAAAAAGCTGTTTGATGATTGTAAGTACTGCAACATTCAAAACCAACATCAACATAAATGATACGAAAATAATATTCAGGAACAATATTTTTTTTATTAAATCTTTGATTTTTTGTTAAATTTCCATTTGCCTTAAGGTTAAAGTTTATTGTCAAATCTTTTATTTTGAAGTTGAACCTTAACGACTTTTTAGAAGTTTTTCGAAAATTGGTTAGATGGCTACAAATCTGGGTGCTAAATTTTAGCTTGTTCCCAATATACTTTAAATCTCCACAGATCGACTTATCTTTTTAAAATATTTTGTTTGTTCTGTAATAAATAACACCATATTTTCAGTATCGCCCTATACTCGCTGGAGCACAGCTTCCTCTGAGGACATCTCCTACGGACCCCGCTACGAGTCCATTTGGTGTGAGGTCAGCCTACAGCAGCAGCAACGTCTGCCCAATCCGGGCTTAGATTACTGTCTGGATCCCGGCGAGGATGAGGTCGGAGAATTGGAGTTTGACGAGGTTCAGGCCATGAATATCGGAGCCGAGTCCTATGATCCCAAAGCTCGTAGCACATCAATCAGTCAGGCAATGGATGTGGATGTCCCCGAGATTGTGGGGGATGTACAGTCGCAACTGGAGGAATCACTGGATGAGGGGAAAAGCAATCGCTTTCAGAACCGCCACTCCTCCAGACCGGCCAGAAGATGTTGTCGTCTCATGTAGACCACGAACAACCAAAGGACTGTCGAATTTAAATATTCCATTTGTATTTACAATTGTAGGCAGACTAATTAAAATGTATCATTACGCTCTAAACGCAGATTAGATTTTAAAACCTATTTATATTAATCAATTTAGAATATAAATTAATTATTTCGTAATGATTATTATTTAAAAGAAATTAAAAATACTGTCGAAAGCCCTATCTGTTTTTTTTTTAGCTTGAGATTTCATAACCAAAAGTGTACTATAATTTTTACAGCATCTGTATAGAATTACTATGTTTTCTTTTGCATAGAAAACCTATGTTATCTTTTGAGTGCTTCCCCCTTTGAAAACTTAAATTAAAATTTAAAAGTTTTCTAAATGCTTTTAAGGTCAATAGGCCTTCTATTAATTTTTATCCTCGTCAGCATTAAATTTATTTTCCAGCATTTAACCCGGCTCGAATCTTTAATAAACTAAATTCCTAAGGAATTCCCTAACAGTATTGCAATTAAGACGCTGTTCAGAACTTTCTAAATGCACTCCTTTCAAGCCCACTCATGGCAGACTGAGAGAAAGGAAGCTCCGTGTAGAAAGGTCGACTATACCTATGACATAATTTATAGCCTACATTTTAGCGCCCTAAACGGGTTTGTTTCACTTTCCACGAAGGCTCTTGCCTTGCTGCCTTCAGCTACTTTGTCCTGACTTTCTAATGATGTTGAATATGCATGAAAAGTTTTGCCGCACGCAGAATTTTCCCGCCCGGATGGCAGCTGAAAACTTGATTCACCTGTCTATGGGTTGCATGGCTGCAGGACCGCCCTCACTTTAAAAGACCACTGCAAACAATATATTTCCAGAAATGTCATAGAAAATATTATGCATTTTTAAACGAAATTACGAAAACAGCTATACAATTAAGTACAAATAATTTCAGGTTAATTATCTGATTATTACCACTTTATTATTAATACATACATTTAATGCTTTTTACTATTTCCCAGGTAAATGTACTCATTTTTTCGACTGCACACTTTTGCCATTGTCTGTTAAGCAAAGTGGCGACAACTTTCCATTTTTTCGCTTCTTGATTATTTTAGTTTCAGACATTTTTTGGATAAGAAAGGAGAACTCATAAGGGGCTTGAGTGTCTGTATGTGTATGTGTCTTGGAATGAGAAAACTTTCGTGTCCTTGCGATGTCTCATTTAGAGCTGTCCGGGCTCTGGATGCCTGATGTCCTAAGCCAAGGATAACGCAGCTGCCCACGACTTTTGAATGATTAAAGTCGCGAAGGGACACGCAGTGCAGTCCCATCTGCAGTTGCACAAATGCTTGGCGGAAACAATTACCAACTCGTATGCAAAAGTGCCAAATTGCCAATGGAGCTTCTCCATGGGCGAAACTTTCACGCCGCTCAATGTCAGCGGGACATGTGAGCAAAAGGAGGTTCCAGCCCCTACACCTGGGCCCACTTACCTCCCCTCCCCGTTTCGAACCCAGTTTTTGGTCCTTTGGCAAGGATTCGCTGGCAATTTTGTGCCAATTTTCTGCGCCTTCTGTTTGTTTATGAAACAAGTCACGTAAGCGACGAAACCCGTTCGCTCCTTTGCCCTTTTTGGGGGGCGTTGAACCACCTCCAGCTGGCTAAGTGGGCGTGCCATCACCTTGTTTTTGCCCCTATTACTCTCCTTGCCGTCGTTGTTTCGTCCTGGGGCGATTGTCATTGGAATCGAGAATTCAGCAATTGGCAAACGTCACGAAGGCGGCTAAAACTTTTCACGATCTTTCGCGCCCTTTTCGCCTGATTGTTGATTTGGCAATCTTTTGTTTTAGCCCTTTTCGGCGGCAACTTTTTCCTTTATGTCTGTGATTTTTGGTGGCTTTTTATGATCGGCTGTTTATTGCATAAAATTTATGCCCGTATATATTGTGCAATTGAAAAAGTTTGTCACATTTCTGTGATTTTCCGGCCTCATCGTCAGCAGGACAGTGCGTTGCAAAAGTAGAAGTAATAAAGGAAAAATACGTGTATTTATATTTATACTGATGTACTTAAGAAAAAATAGAGCAAAATTCCAATTTTTTTACTATTTTTATAAAAATGTATTATTTCTTTTAAATACCTCTTAATTAATATATAAATTTTTTTAAGTCGAAGCACTTACTTTTTTTATTTGTTGGAATATTTTTTTAATATAAAAACCCTTTCTTATTTAGGCTTATGAAACGCACTGTTTAGGACTCTACTAAAATGTTTAAATAAGGGGTAACCAAAGCCGCTGGCATAAACCATTATTTATGCATTGATTTCAAATCACCAAAACAAAACAGAACGGACCAGAAAAAGAAAGTAGCAAATAAACACAATGGCAAAACGGAAGGCGGCAAATAAATAGACAACCCAGGAATATGGTAAAACAATGCCTGCAATAAATATCCACACATGTGTGCACTGCACAGTCGGGTTGTCTTTGTGCACCTATAAATAAATTCATTTTGTGATATTTATGCCACGATATGGCAACGGCTAAAATGGCAATCAGTTCAATGACCAACAAAAGTTTGTCTTGTCTCTCAGTTCTTACTATTATCTGAATTCCAGCAAGGTATCTTGGGCATTGTGGTTTTATTTAATCAAATAAAAACACCTCTTAACGAGGTAAAAAACTAGTGACGAACGCACCTTCAACATACAAAAGTTCTGATATCAACATTTGTGACGAAAAATTATTACACTCGTCATTAAATAGACTTTCTAATATTTTCTCATTCGGCCCGCCCTAGCAAACTATTCCAGCCTTTTTCCCTTCACAGGCATTTTCTATTGCAGCGTGCCGAATGAGAAAATATTAGAAAGTCTATTTAATGACGAGTGTAATAATTTTTCGTCACAAATGTTGATATCAGAACTTTTGTATGTTGAAGGTGCGTTCGTCACTAGTTTTTTACCTCGTTAAGAGGTGTTTTTATTTGATATCAGAAGTTTTTGTTTGTTTACTTTTGCTCTCATAGGTGCTAATATAAACATTTAAATTTAAATTGGTCAATCATAATTTGTAAGCCATTGTATTTAAACAAATTAAGTTAAAAAGTATTTCAAAATACCTTTTAAACGAGGTATGGCACATGTCTGTACCTTTAGTAGTTTAGAACTTACAAACTAACGAAATTTAGCCATTTTTAGCTTTTTTCCCGCTAAAGTAGCGGCTTTTTCCAAAAGTCGTAGAACAAAAGATTCCTATATGGAACTCTTAGGTGCAAATTTACTGATTCCATGACCCTAAAATACAGTTCGGATACCCTCACACAAAATTCAATACTCAGGGAGCGTTAATTGTTCGTGGCTATTTTCGTATAAAAATAACTTTTAAACGTGACTTTTTACAGTAATGTGTTATATACCAAAATTTAAGGAATCTCAAGGGCTATACAGTTTAAGGTTTTAAAGAAAATCGTTAGAGCCGTTTTTGAGAAAAATAAAAAAAAGCTAAAAAAAAAGTTTAAAAAAATTGTCTTTTGTTCATATTTTTTTAACTGTTACATTTACACAAATTGCATATAGAAGGCGTTTATAGCATTTCAAAATACCTTTCCAACGAGATGCAGCACAAGTCTGTAGCTTTAGTAGTATATAAGTTACGGCTTTCCGAATTTTAGCTATTTATAGCTGTTTTCCCGCTAAACTAGCGAGTTTTTCCAAAAGTGGTAGAAGAAAAGTTTTTGATATCGATGTGATGAACGTCATATCAAATTTTAAAAACTTAAAAAACATGTTTTGGACAAACTGACAAACTGACAAACTGACAAACTGACAAACAGAATTAAATTTTCATTTTGGGAAGATGAAGAAAATCGTATTTTGGCTATAACTTTTGAACGGAGCGTCGGATTTTGACAAATGACCCCTCATTCGACGGGTATTTTTAAAAGGAATACAAATAAAACATTGCGAGGGGGCATTTATCCCCACCGGCCCCAACAGCTCCAAATTTCGAAATTTTCACTTTTTCACTTTCACCGCTCTCTCTCCCAAGCCAATTGATTTTCTTAAAGTCTTGGTATGCAATCCTGTTAGTTTTCGTAATACCTTTCGATAGGTGTATCATTCATTATGATCGGACCATCACAGTAGATTTTCATTTCTTCGTGTATATATAGTAGTCGCCTTCGCACACTCTCCTGGTGCGCTTCGTCACTACATGGACTGCCGTCCATAGTGATAATAATTATTATAATAATAGTAGATAATAAAATAATAATTATTTTGATTTTAAATTTTAGTTCCTAAATTGCATAAAAACTTATTTTTATTTTAATATTTTAGAGATTTAATAGAATTTTCCACGTATTTTCTAGGATACCTTCGCCCTCTTCTTTTAAAGACTTTTCCATTGGATCCATTTTCCCTCGGATGCTCTTCTACTCCCTTATCCCACTCTCTCTTTTAGTTGGCAGCACTTTTAGTTAAATTGAGCAACAAACACGTTTGGCAATAAAAATGATTCCACTTCCAGTTGCTGCTGCCACGCCCCCTCTCCCCACCCATAAGGACTCCGCCCACTGGCCACCGCCTTCTTCTGACAACTCCAGTTTTTGGAGTCCGTTCCGAAAAATGCAAGCCGCAATGCGCTGGCAGTGGAGTTTTGCACATTCTAACAGATTTATTTCACTCGAAATAGTTTCATTTTAGTTGCATTATTGTTATTGTTTGCTCGTTGTTGCTTTTACTGCTGTTATTGCTATTGTTGTTGCCGCTTGCCAGAGTGACTGCGGAAAGTTTTTCTATTATTTTCAAATTTAACTTTGCCATTTGTTTGAATTTCATGGATACACGTACGGACAGCTGGGGTCGAAATAATACAACTGAGAAGTTGTAGTGCTCACCTTTAGATCCTAAAAATTTTACACCTTTTAATTTTAAGATAGTCTAAATTTTAAATTCTTAGTATTGGTTCATTAGTTTTTAAGACCTTTAAATAAAATATTTTTATTTCGTTTTCAGTTTTGGTTACTAGTATTTTAACCGTATTTGTATGCATGTGCTTGTGGTCTAGTTGGTGTATTTTTGTGTAAAAGGGTTCGAGGCAGCGAATTTCAGTATTTACCAAGTTTCTCCTATCGGGTGCGTTGCTCTTGGTTTTCCAATATGAAATATATTATCGATGTTCTCAACTTTTCTCAACTGTGCAATTTCCACTCAACTGTTCTCACTTTTCCACTTTTCACTTTGCTGCATGTGCTGACATTTTCAAAATTTTTGCAACAGGTTGACAGGTAAAAAAATATTGTTATAAATTACACTGACGAAACACAAACTACAGAACGGCTTTGTATATATTTTAAAGTAACTTTATATGAGTTCTAAATATTTTAATTATCAAATTTATGTCTTACAACATTTTACTCTCAAGAAAAGCTAATACATTAGACCATATATCAAACACAATTCTTTCTAATCTACCTGCATTCATTTCACCGGCTCCTTTGGTCGCAGGTTAAAGCCTTTCCGGCTGAAATTTGATAAATCGAAATTACATTCGGTTGCGGAACTGGAACGCATTGCGCAGCATTTTTAAGCCCTTCCTTGATGGGGTGAACCTGTCCCTTTTTTGGCCTAAATCGGGGTCAACAGTCGGCCAAGCCGAGCGAAACTTATTTATAGTGGCCCGACCGATGGCGACGCAATTTATCGTCATTAGCGCGAGCCGCAAACGAAATTTTCACTTGAAAATTTCACGAGTTTAAATGAAATGCCTGCGGTCGTCAGCGGTTCGCTCGGCTTGGTTCAGTTTGGTACGGTCTGTGCTGGTCCTTTTTGCCATTGTAAATGATGGTGCACTGCACAATGGTCCAACTCTTAAAACCTCATTTATGACCTGCAAATCAAAAGCTCAATTACTAGCTTAAATCATTTTAAAAAATCTGTTAAGAATTTAATATGTTACATGTAATTTTTTACCTGGTTTTCAAGTCTGTTAATAAAAAATCTAAAATCCAATTTTAAAAAATTAAAAAAATACATTTCAAGATTAAAACATTTACAACTTTAGTAAATTCATTTATTTCAATAATGGTTTATGTTTTCACTTACAAATTTTTCAATGTTTAATAATATTTCCTCTATAGCAAGTACACTAAATGTAATTTTCTATTTCCCAGTGTAGAGAAAGAGGATGAGGAGACGACAACGACGACGACAACGGTAATGATGATTACTGACGGTTTTAAATCATTCGCTAATTATTGCAATTGTTGCTCTCCTTTGGTGTGCTGCTCCTTCTGTATATATCCTCGAGCCGCAACACCGTTGATGACGCTCTCACTTGCCCTGAACCGAATAATTGATGACTGGAAGGCGACTCAGACTGGTAATCAAATACCCAAAGAGGTAATTCGCTTTTTAAGAAATGGCCGAGTGGCCGCAAAACAAACAACTTCCTCGGTAAAAAAAAGAGGAAATCGCCAGCCAGGAATCGCGGAGGTGTAACCACTGCACACTCGTCTATGCGCGAATCCCCACAGCAATCAACCTAATTTATTATGACCCCCTGGAACCCAGCAAAACTCGAACCGCAGCGCGATGACTGTCATTCATCTATGAATGTTAATAATTTCAATTGCCGTTTGGCAAAATGCAACAGCCGCAGCAGAGTTGCTGCCTGTGTGTTTGTGGTGGCAACCCTGGCAGTCGTTTTGCGGCTTTTATTTCCTCGGTTACTTTGAAGCCCTTGAGTTTGCAAAAAAAAAAGTATTTTAAATTAGCCATATTTTGTATCGTTTGCGGTTCCGTAATTTGAGAGAGTAATTTGTTGCCATTGAAAGTTTCGAATAGAAGTGAGTGAAATTGAGTCTGAGTGGCATTTTCAACTAATCAATATTGAAGGGGTTATTAAGGAGATCAATTTTAAAAATATCTCTATAATACCGTTTTTACAGAATGTACCTTTCGGGTTTTTTTTCAAATGTATGTATATACATACGTACAAGTATTTTGGTTTTACAAAATTAATGCATTATTTATTTACCCGATGGATGTCATAAAATCGTATACGCTTTGAATCCCAAATTTAAACTGTGTTCGCCAAAAAATTCCCCGACGCTAGGATTCTGAGAAAAAACACCTCAACTAGTCTCAAGATCTTAAAAATTACCCAAGCTAAGAAATTGAACTCTTCGTAATACATGTCATATTGGGTCTATAAAAGTATTTGTGTTGGCCTTCTTCTCCTTCGCCACACGTGCTGTTGGTGCACCTCCCGCCACGCCTCTCACCCCATACGCCCACCTTCTGATCCGGGCTAGTGCCCACACATTGACACATACGTGAGCACACGGACACACCGACGGACGGACAGACAAACAACTCATTTCGCTCAGTGAACTCAACAATAAGCATAAAAACATTCATCACTGATTCACTACGTGAGCTGGTTTGTCAATTATGATGGCCTAGGTGGGTCCCAGCAGGGATATGGGTATACATGTTCGGGGGCCGTGGGGTTAGCTGATGGTGATGATGAATATATGAGTGCCGCTGATTGAATATCAACGCCCGGGCACAAAAGGAATTCCTCATGCTTCTGGGCCTCGCTTAACACTTTTGCGTCCTCGTTTCCGGCAGCAATTTTCCTCCCTTTCTCTCCGAATTACGGCACATATACATGTATGTATATCCCTGTGAGCATATTTTCTGCGCTAGTCAACTGTCAGATTTTCGTTGTGCCAGCATAAAATGTTAAAATAATGCCACACAGACATAGACAGGCCGTCTTTCGTTCCGTTTCGTTTTGGTTTCGGTCGAGGTCCCAGATCCCATACCGTATCTCATCCCACATCTCGGGGTCCCCACTCACCAGCTACATTATCTCCCATTTGTCGCATACAATCTGCTTGCCTTTTCTTTTATTTTCCCCCTAGTTTTCCCTGGCTTTTTTCCTGCATCTTGTTGTTGCCGCTACAGCCATTTCCGGTGACAGTGTAATATTGTAATATGCTTATGTCTCTGTCGTCTGCCTGTCTGTGTCACTTTTTGGTAGCAACTCGCCTGTAGATGCGGCAATAGATAGCTCTCTACACTTTCAGTTGGTCGTGTCCGTGGCTCCTGGATTCGGTGAATTTGTCCAAAGTTGCGATTGCCTTGGAATACCTCGGGAGGGCGGTAGAAAGTGGCTCAGTAGAGTTGACTGAATTAGTAAGGACACAAAGTGAAAGTGGGTTTTGGTAGAAAAGTGGAAAACTTACTGTAAAGTCTTTGAAATATAAATTTTTTGTTATGCTCAACCAGTTTAATTTTCGTTTTGATTAAACTTTTTTTTTTAATTTTTTTATTTTTCTTTTTTTATAAGCATATAATGGTTTTTGATCAGTTTCTTTAAGGTGGAAATAACTTGTTGAAGAGTGTACAAGATAATTAGAACTATTTAAAGCTAAGAAAATATTATTTTATTTTAAGTATTGGTATAGAAATAATATAACACAAGTTAGAAATAATTTAATACCAATCAGGCTAAATTGTAATTTAATTTTTTTTTAGTTAGAGCGGCTATTGACTGGGTATGTTCCTCTATTTTATTTATTAAACAAAGGAAAGTAGGGTATTCATAGCTTCGTTCTACCAAACAACAGTTATTTTTGGCACTTTTTTTGTTATGTTATGCTCAACCAGTTTAATTTTCGTTTTGATTAAACTTTTTTTTTTAATTTTTTTATTTTTCTTTTTTTATAAGCATATAATGGTTTTTGATCAGTTTCTTTAAGGTGGAAATAACTTGTTGAAGAGTGTACAAGATAATTAGAACTATTTAAAGCTAAGAAAATATTATTTTATTTTAAGTATTGGTATAGAAATAATATAACACAAGTTAGAAATAATTTAATACCAATCAGGCTAAATTGTAATTTAATTTTTTTTTAGTTAGAGCGGCTATTGACTGGGTATGTTCCTCTATTTTATTTATTAAACAAAGGAAAGTAGGGTATTCATAGCTTCGTTCTACCAAACAACAGTTATTTTTGGCACTTTTTTTGAGATTGACAACTTTGCATTGTCAGCAGATGAAAGTTGTGCAGCAAAGTTATTTATTGTTGCGTTGGCTGGGTTTTTGTTTTTGAGAAATCAATCAAATCAAATGCGACGACAACAGAGCCGGAATGCCCACCTCCTCACTCCCGATTTCTCCATGTGGGTGGGTGGATTTGATCAAATTAAAAGGCAACCCGTATGTCTTACTCGCCCACACACGCACACACAGAGACAGCGGGACACATACAGATGCAGAGGCATTGGCACTGCAATTTGAAGACAAGCAGTTGAAATGCATTTCGTGTTGCCTGTCTGTATCTGTGTCCGTGGGTGGTGCGGTGCTTTAGATGGTGTATGTATATAGGAGCATCTTCCTGGGCCGTAGCCCCACCCATGCACACCCAGTTACGTGCTAAGAATTTTAATTAACAGATAAATCAATAAGAAATATGGACGACGGCTGTCAGTGTAACTCTGTGAGAGTGGAGAAGAGGCATCGCCACGCCAACTAAATAAACTTCTGACGCTGCCAGTCGTCTATGTCTATGTTTCCATTCCCTCTCCCCCCGGTTTTCCCCTCCTCGCACTTTTCCAGCCTGGGAAGAAAAGCGCAAGTGCTAAGCCCGCACCCGGAAAATGGCCAACTGCAGAGAAATTAGAGAAAAAGGCCGTTAAAATTGCAGCTGCAGCAGCTGCAATGGCAACATTAGCAGTCTGCGGCTTCTTGGCCTTGGGCTCAACATAAAGACTTGGCCAACAGCAAATATCCCCTGCAGAGTCCCCCAAAAAAGGCAGTTAAAATTTTGGTTTATTTGTGGAGGTTGCGGAATACTTTTTGGGATTTATTGCGCAGGCTTACTTGCATTTATGGACAAAGATTTGGTGATTTTAATGTTATTCATGGTAATTAGTTTTCTTAGTTGGTTTCATAGTATAGTACCATTTTTTTATAAACTTTTATTTAGTTTACACCCAAAAAATGTTTCGGTAAAGTCTGAGAATCTTCGAGAGAGGGAAATCGGAATTGTATGGTAAAAACGAACTGCGTATAAATACCAGAAATTTACTATGCGCATGTCGCTTTGATCCCCTGCGTGTTTTTTGAGTGTTTAAGGTATAGCCGATAAAAGAGATTCAACTAAGTGTTTACTCCTTTCAACTATTTGAATTGCTTGAACTTCCCTAATTTCGTTATTTTCATTTCCTGCGGACAAATCTCTAGAGAATGTTGGCGGGCATTTGAACCCAAGATGCCCCGTTGAGAAGCGCATTTACTCCAGCCGGAATCGCCGGCGTTTTCATATTGCCAGGCCTGTCCTGTTTTGGCCTTTTCTAGGTCCCTTTTCTGCTCCTGGCCATGAAGTGCTTGGCATGGCAAATGCAGCAATAAATAGAATTACAGTCAAGTGCTTGATAACTTGCTAAAATGCACAAGGCGCAAGGAGTCCAGGCGCTGGACTTGGACTACCCAGCTCAGGTGCAGAGAAATTTATTATTAAATGAACAAAATAAATGGCCGGGAAGTGAGCCTGAGCAGGCTGTGGCCACGTATTAATGACGCTTTTAAGCGCCGGTCCGTTTTCTGAATTTAATGACGGGACGTGCCACAAGTCACGGCCAACGATTCCCATTAGAGTCAGACAGCCATCAAATATCTAACGTGTGCAACATTTTGTTCTTTTCGCAATAAAACAAATTTGCTGGCCCGGGGGCAACACCTCTGCCCCTCCCCGCCCCCTCCACCTGGCAGACAGGTAGCGCCAAAGTTTAATTTGAATATAATAGAAAAACTTCTGCGGGAGGACGGCGGCTGGATGAAAACCAAAAATCTAAACAAGGCATCGGCTGAGATGGTCTATGAATGCGAGTACTAAAACACCTCTCCTTTCTATATTCATATTATAATAAAAAGAAAATTAGTTTATGTTTGAGGAAAACACTTATGTTGAGTTTTTTATTTTTACATCTTTTAATATTTAAATATTTTAATATCAAATTTTTATGTAATATTTTAAAAATTTATTTAAGTCTTAATAACATGTTTAGAATTGAATTAAGTTTCATACAAAGCCTTCTATTTGAGAGTATCTCCTTTAAAAGCAGCCCCAAAACCATTGCCAACGACCAAATCCGCAGCGTTTCGTTTGGCATTCAACGGAAATAGTTTTGAAAATCCCATATATATTTGACGATATATATATGCGGACGTGTGGGAGCACGAGTATGGAAAATGTTTTATGGCAGCCGTGATTGTTGTGTCATTAAGTTGAAATTGTGTAGGTGGTCACAGGACACGGACATTCAGACAGACAAACAAAAGGAAGCCAAACGCACTCAAACCGGAGAAGGGGGGCGGTGGCTAGTGGCTGGGGGCGTGGCACAATGGCAGACTGATTTTATTTCTATTTCCAAGCGAAGTCAAAAAGTTTGTAATCGAAAAAGTGTCTGTGTGATTCTAGTTTTATGGCCACACTTGTGCCTTCCTTTTTCATTCATTTTTATAATTATTTTTTAGCGGACAGGGAAACCTTTCCATACGCAAATGTGTAGATGTGCGTTTCAAAATTGATAAGTTCAAATAAATTTAATTGGATTACAAAAATATTTGATTTTTTTTTTAAATAATGTGAGCAGTGAATAATTAGAAACTAGGAAAATATGTTTTTATTAAATAATCCGCAAGAACAATATATGAAATCACTATGGACGGCAGTCCATGTAGTGACGAAGCGCACCAGGAGAGTGTGCGAAGGCGACTACTATATATACACGAAGAAATGAAAATCTGCTGTGATAGTCCGATCGTAATGAGTAATACACCAATCGAAAGGTATTGCAAAAACTTAAAGGATTGCATACCAAGACTTTAAGAAAACCAATTGGATTGGGAGAGAGAGCGGTGAAAGTGAATAAGTGCAAATTTCGAAATTAGGAGCTGTTGGGGCCGGTGGGGATAAATGCCCCCTCGCAATGTTTTAGTTGTTTTAGGCACGCTGCAATATAAAATGCCTGTGAAGGGAAAAAGGCTGGAATAGTTTGCTAGGGCGGGCCGAATGAGAAAATATTAGAAAGTCTATTTAATGACGAGTGTAATAATTTTTCGTCACAAATGTTGATATCAGAACTTTTGTATGTTGAAGGTGCGGTCGTCACTAGTTTTTTACCTCGTTAAGAGGTGTTTTTATTTGATATAACCTCTCTGCGCTAAAATCTTGATTCTCACAAATGGTACTACACTGCCGCAACGCACTGTACTCCTCTGTGCGTTCAATAATTTGTGTACAAATTCTTTTCGTGTATAAGTCGAGGTCCCTTTATGGCCATGAAAATGCCAGCCCGGCGAGAGGTTACGGCCACGGCTAAAAAGAGACCCACGACCCCGACATGGAAGTGGAAGTTGTATTCACCTTGGTTTTCTTTGCTTTCCGCTTTTCCGCCGCGTTCATTCATATTTCCCTCAGGACAATCGAGAGGGAGTGTGTGTGTGCTCTACAAGTTTTTGGTTGAGCATTTTCCCTTTGAAGTTCGTTGAAATATCTAAACTGGGTTGCGGCATTTTTTGGCTATTTCGTTTTGGCAGGAAAATAAAAAGTTCGGAGGGAAAGATACCGGATCTTAATTATCATGCCCTTTATTTTTTACTTTTACTTATTTATTTTAAGTTGTAAGACAAGTTTCCTAATTTTATTCCCTTCTTTTTTATATTTATTTATTTATATTTTAATGTATTCGCATTATATGTGGCCTACTCTTTTTTTACTTCCCATATTGTTCTTTTGGTTTTTGCCACCGTTTGTCTCTGGGCTTATTAAATATTCAAAGGCAACTTCTGAGGCTGGCGCCGATGCAACAAGCCAAAAATTAGTTTAATCTGAGATTTCTCAGCCCGCACATATTCACTCAGGTGATGCCCGCTGGCTGTGCGATATATCTGCATATATATATATAATATATTTTCAATTTCTTTTCAATTTTGCGCCTAGCAATTCCCTATATTGTTTACGTGGCGTATGCCTTCTGCCTTCTATGTACATATATGCCAGATATTTGCATACATTTTGCGGTGAATTTGTTGTTGGGCGAAATTGCGCATACGCCGCGTTTTGTTTTCCGTCTTGCTGACACAGTTGCGAGTGGTAACCGCCCCCTTTTTCATCCGCCTCCTCCGCAGCAAATCAATTTGGCCTGCATATTTGCATAATAAGCATAGGAGACCCAGTTTGTTTGTCACTCAGCCAGCCTGTCACTTGATCAATATGTGCATGGCGTGCTCATAAAATGATTTTGCCCCCCGATTTCGCCCACCGTCCTCGGTATTACTTTGTTTTCTTGAGCCACAAATTTGTGTCGCACAAATGTGGCAAGGGGTCTGATCGGGTCAAGGAGCTGCGACTTTAAGTGGCAAGTCGCAAATGGCAAAATAGGGAAAATGCGGCATCGACGGGCGACAGTCGAAATGCGGGTTAACCTTTTGGCAACCCCAAAGGGCATAAACACCACGTGGCGCACACGAAAAACAACGCAAATTGCAGCAAATGTAGTGGAATAATGACTTTATTCTAACCGTAGATTTATCTTGTATTTATATGGGTTATGTCATTCTTTTCGGGATGCTCTTTTTCTCCCTCAACTGATTGGCATGTGATTACATATGAGAAACAGCAAATAAACAACACGATTTGTTTAATGAACAATATAGGATTACAAAATGGAATTATATAATATACATTATTTATGTATTTTATTTAATATTTATATAAGAATGAAATTATAGTTCTATAGTTCTTGCTTTTGATTTTTGCCTCGTGCCAATAAGTACTATTGGCATTGCTCTCATCGCTCTTGCTATCTTATCGCCTGTCTCATCCTCCACCAATACAAACACATTGGCTTAAGTGATTTTGATTATTGGCCACTTAACGCTGTGGAGCGGCAAACAAGCCAAAACCAAAATCGATAAACAAATTGCCAAATTAGCACATTGCCGCCACAACAAAACAAAAAATAACACCCGAAACAAATCGGTTTGGTAGGTCAAAGGGGGATATATACTGATATGGGTAAGAGGTAAGGAATGGGGCGGGAAAACAGACTGGGTGTGTGCCAGGCAATTCATCTATTCAAACAAAGCCATCCATTCAGACGGTGTCATTCATGGCGACGATGCTGCTGCCCAATCGTGCGATGAGCATCTCTGGTCATTCATCTTGAGCCGCCGCTGTCAATCCCCCAGAACCCCATCGCCCCTCCCTCAACCCTCCTCCAGAAGTCCCGTCTAACAAACTCAGATCCATTCCCGATGCTTGTGTTGGCAAGATAAATGGCTTACAGATTATGATCAATTTGTAGCGGAACGACCGAGAGACCGAAACAAGGATATCCACATATCCATGCCCAATGGCCTTGATGGCCACGCCTACATTCTGGGGCGAAGGCATCTGCTTATGACATCTTAAGTATGATCTAAAGTTGCTAAAAAAAAGAGGACACATTATATATTGTGGCAAATTGACTGCAGATTGGCACTTGTCTCACGGGGCGTGTGAGTAATGCAAATAAATCAGCGGGACGATGTATTTAAGATAAGGTAAGCATACGTAAAAATAATAATATTTTATGTTAAGATCTAAATTAAATTGAATTTAAATTGAACAAGTAAAGGAATACCTTTCAAGATAAGAATATTCGCCGAATTAAGATATTTTCATGATAAATTGATGAAAATTAATAAAAGTTTGGAATGACCACGGTGGCGAAAGCGTAATTCGAAGTGTAACATTGGGTTAAAGTACTTGAGTATTACTCTAAATTCTCAATTTAAGAAAAATATAAAAAAAAATATCCACTAAAATATTGCCACACTAATAAAGTGTAATTACTATTGCTTAAATTTAAACTTGTTCGGTCACAAAAATCGTTCGACCTTTATCAAATCGATTGGTCCTTGCTTTATCTCTGTGTGCACTCAGAAAAAAAATCGCCCTAAATTTTAGAAAATCGCCATACTTTGAAAATCGCCTTGAAATTCAGAAAATATTTCTATTTTTCAGAAATATTTTTCTAAATAATAAGAAAAACTTACCCTGATTAGATCAACTCCTCTTGTTATCCACTTTTAGAAAAATTTTCTGTTATTCAGAAATTTTTCTTTCAAACTAAGAAAAAATTGCCTTACATTTTAGAAAATTGGCCCAATCGGTAGCCTAGGGGTCTAGTGCGAGCGGATTATTTGTTTTCTACGCTTATATTCGGAAGCGTGTGTTCGATCCCACGTCGAGGCGGACATTTTTTGCGTCTTTTTTTTTTTTTTTTTGCGCATTAAAATGTATACTTTAATACAAATAAGGATTTAGGTAAGCTAACACACACATAATGGATAAATAAGAGTATAAACCTAGAACCCAAGAGAACACAATGAGAATGTACTTTGTACAGCGCCTCTCGTGATGCTTCCCTGGCGCAGCTAGTAGAGTGTTTGACTGCAAACTGTGAGGTAAGGGGTTCGAATCCCGCGAGCGACCAAAATGTTTTCCTCAAGATAGTAAGTTATTTGATTTTTATGTTTATCATTAATAAATAATATAATAATTTCAGTTATTATTTCAGTTACAATTAAAGATTAAAAGTGTGTTTGTGTACAAGCATCGTGACGTCATCCATGTGTTTAAATAGAGGAGAGAAAAATAAGTTGAAAAACGAGAACCCCAACAACAACACCCCACACCGACAGACTCCACCCAGTCGGCATAACTCCCGATTCCCCGATTTTTTTTTTCTTCTTCTTATTCAATTTTGCAAAAACTAACCCTAAATTTAAGAAATTTTTTTTCTAATTTTTAGAACTATTTTTTCTAAAAGGCAAGGCGAGCTGCCTTTGGCTTAAAAAGTATGGCGATTTTCTAAAATTCAGGGCGATTTTTTTTCTGAGTGTGAAAGTTGAAATCCCCTTTTTGGTCATTCGTGTAATTTGAGCTTATTTCTAAGCCCAAAACTACAACAAGTTTAATCCAAAGACAAATCCATTTACCTAAAGCAGCTCCATGACAGGTACACATTTGCCGGGAAAAGGCAGAGGGGCGTGTGAAAATAGAGGCGGGAAGGCAAATATTTATTTGAGCTTTTATTGCTGACCCCACTGTAGGGGCTTTGGCTCGGGGCTTCGGAGCCCTCGTTGCGTTTACTGCACATACACGCAATGCGGGCAACCTCGCTGCACCTGAAAAAAATATACAAGAAGTAAGCAGAATAAATAAGAAATATCTTAGAAGATTTGCAATAATTTTTAAAACTTTTGCCTACTTATTTTGGGGACCTACAAGCTAAACATAAATCGAGGATTACTTTCTAGTTTAATATATTTCTATAATAATGAAGATTTAGCGTTTCGACACAATAAATAAGTTTCTAATACCTACCTCATAATACGATACATGATATAAAGATATATACTATTAATTTCCAAATATATATTTTGTTTATAACTTTTTTAAGAGTCTGGATAAAGTTCTGCAGTTCTTTTATATATTTCTTTAAGTGTTCCTGCGTGCTTTTAACTGCAGCAATCGTTGATAAGGGAACAAAAGCAGTTCTGTCGATCTTGCTGCTCTTGCCGTTGCTGTTGTTGTGCGTGTTAATTCCCTTTGATAAAATAATGCCGGGGATAACCTTTAAATGGTTTTCGCTGTGTGCCCGCATGCCCAATCCCGATTCTCCTCCCCGACCATCCCACTCCCTTTGTGCGTCTCCTACGCAATTAAGCTTTATTTATTCTTGGCCACAGCAATTGATTGCTGTGCCAAGCAATAAATGTATAAATAAATGTTATTGAGCACAAAACCAATGCGGAATAGGAGGAAATCCATCAACCTTAACGAAATCAAAGGCCGCCTTAAGTAATATCGAAATCTTTTCTTTCACTTTCGTCCAGCAACAGCATTTCGGCCAACACTAATTGGTGCCTGCCATCCAACTTCGCACGCATACTGTAAGCCCCCTGTGAGACAGAAAGCGAGGTCATGGGTTTAGAGTGGGTTCAGAGAGCATTTGGCAAACATGACAAAGTGTTAATGCCAAGGCTGACACACCAGTGCTGCCCACTTTGGATCTCAAGGATCTGAACCGAAATTTAATTTTAATATGTTATGTATATAGGGGCCAGATTTAAATGTATTCTTATGAAGATAACAAATTATTGATCAATTTTCACATTAAATTTTAGTATTACTTCTATTGAAAAATATTTAAATATGCCAATAAAATTAAATATTGTAAAATTTTAGATATATTCTACTTATGAGGGTTTACTAAGAATATAAAGTTGGCTACAAAACACCCGATTTCGCCACACCGAACGCGTAAGGAAAGCAACTTGCAAGTGGCAGCTCAGCCAGGAGTCAGGACAGGTGTGTGGCATGCGGCATTTGCTGGCAGGTGAAAAGGTGGCAGGCGGGCAGGTGGCATTTCGCCAGCTCAACTCGCTTAACGAGGTTAGTTGCGTGTGAGCCAACGCAAACGCGAGCGCGCTGCAAACAAATTAAAAAGAAAAATTCTTGAAGAAAAACTGCGCAAAAACTAAGAGTGGTAGATGAGTAAAATAGCTGCTAAAAATGTTGGAATTTATGGGGGGAATGCAGAAGCATAAAATATGCGTGCGGGCATGTTTGAACATAGTTAAATGTTGGAGTGCGTTTTCTGTCTGTTAACTGACTTTTCCTAGCTGACAAAAGTTTTTAAACTGGCTTTAGATTACAAAATTGGGGTTTAAATTTTTCGATTATAAACTGTTTACATTTAATAAGCCTGAGGTCAAAGTATTCATTATATTGCTTTCTGCTTTGTTTAGACCAGATGAGTTTCTTACTAATAAAGTTCAAGTGCATCATAACTTTCCATAATCCCTAAAGTCCCTACAACCCCAATGCCAAAGTTTTCATTTCCATTTTGGACACCGCAAATGCGTGACATCAAACCCAACTGATTAACCCGGAGTACAAGACCTCGCTCGCTTCTTACTATACAGGGGTGGTCAAAAGTATTTTCACAAATGTTAATGTTAACTGTACTTATATTTTGAACTTATAATATAAACTTTTGGCACCTATAGAAAGAGCACTTCAATTCCGTTTAAATGACACAAAAATTTTCTTAACCCATTAAGACTCCTTTGAAAAGTGAGCAAATTTTGCGAAATGCAAATTTTGAACTTTTTTCCTGGGGCTTAAAACAAAAATGTTTTGATGCAAAGTTGTTCCCCAACCAAAATTAATAATAACTGCAAAAAAAATTTTTTCAAAATATTTTTTCTTGTATTTTTTATGATTTTTTGAATGGAGACCTCTCAGTAAAATTTTGTATGAAAAGGAAGAAAAAGCGGCAAAAATAGCTATTTTCAAAAAATCATAAAAAATACAAGGAAAAATATTTTAAAAAAATTTTTTTTGCAGTTATTATTAATTTTGATTGGGGAACAACTTTGCATCAAAACATTTTTGTTTTAAGCCCCAGAAAAAAAGTTGAAAATTTGACTTTCGAAAAAAATGTTCCAATTTGCCCACTTTTCAAAGGGTGCTTAATGGGTTAAGAAAATTTTTGTGTCATTTAAACGGAATTGAAGTGCTCTTTCCATAGGTGCCAAAATGCTTATATTATAAGTTCAAAATAAGAGTACAGTTAACATTCAAATTTGTGAAAATACTTTTGACTAGGGTTGTACATATGCAAAACGAGCCAAAATCTGCATATGCACAAAGCTGCACAAAACAGGGGCAAAGAAAAGGATGGGGATAAGCTACAATTGAATGGCAGACAGAGGGAGACGGAGAACAAGCTGTGCAGCTCATAAAAAATGCTTAAATTCGAATTATTGCACTCGTTGTCTGTCTAAGCCAAAAGCGAGCTCGGAAAACCTCAAGCGCTGGCTTTGCTCTTCCACGAATTTTCTTCTTTCACTTTTCTTCTACTCTTCTGCTCTTTTGCGGGTGTTTTTGGCAAGCGCCTTAATGCTAAGCAATTTGCGTTAAATGCGAAAGAGATTAAAACAATGTTGCATTTCTAATTGTTTTAAGCAACGACGATGGCGATGAGAACGATGATCATGATGATGGGTTAGAGAGGATGGCGATAAGAACGGTGGCACACATGGCGTATGCGCAACGAAATCGCAGTTTAAGTATTTTGTATTTATTGCAAGGGGGATACTTGGGAAGCAGTGAGTTTCATATTTGTTTGTTCGACTAAAAGATACGCTGTGTATGAAACTGTAATCTCGACTTTACATTACAGTTTAACTTTGCAACGTATTTTGAGTAAAACTTTTTTATACATTTTAATTTTTCAATTTTACGGATGTCATTTAAATATTAAATCAGATAAGGAAGGATTTTATTATTGTAATACAGGTTTGTATTTACTTTAAAATATTCTATTAACTATATAAAATTACACAACAATCTCTATAATTATATTAAAAGAAGAATAAAACACACACATCATATATATTCCCTGGAATTTAGCGCACAGTACATGTCTGCAGCCTGAAACTATGAGACTGCATTTGCACGGATTAGCTTCAAGTTGCAATTATGAGATTATTAAACACATACCACTTTGCCGGCTTCAATATACCCGTTTTAAAAGTCGAAAAGTTGCGCCGAGTGCAGCAAGAACAAACGTGTCCCCAATCAGGCGCCTCGCCCAAGTTGTAGCACAAAAGTTCAGCTAATTCCCCATCGTAATTGAAACCATTTCAATGTTAATTAAATCTACTCCGGCTTTCCCTATCTTTCTCCTTTCATCTCACTGCTGCTCCCTCGGTCTATCGAAAAACCTGCAACTTTTAAAGCATTTCGAGTGTAGCTGAAGAGGCGAAGTATTTAAGGGCGAGGCTGACTAATGAAGGGTTTTTCATGTGCCCTTTGGGAAATCGCGCAGTCCAGGAGTTCTTAAAAAAATGGGATGAAAATAGATCAAAGTTTTAGGTATAGCTCACAAAATTATAGCATAAATTCCTTGTTTATTTAATTACCTGTAGATATCCCTATAGGGGTAAGAGACTGCTAACATTTTTGAAAGCATTACACCTAAGATTCTAAAGCAAAATAAAGCTTTCATCTAAACATAGAGAACCCATCCACATTTATTCCCTTATTGGTGCTTGCAATCATCATAATAGCACGCTGCATTGCATAATTAGCATATAACTAGTGCCAAAGCGAAGTTGACCATCAGACCATAATTATTTCACCCCAAAAATTAAAATTAAATACATTTTACCATACATCCATGAATATGAGAAATTCACTTAACAGTCGGTGACCGCATCATTTGAAATTTGCTCGATAACATTTTGACCACAAATTTATGAATGACTTTGGTTTTGGGTTGCGAACGGGCGATGCATAATGAATAAGCCGAATTAATAGAAGCAATTTATGTTTTCATTGCATTGTCAAAGGAAATCAACATAAATGAGCTAATTACTGAGCAGACGACCGGTGTGTCCTTGTGTTCTTGTGTGCTCCTTTGATTGAGTCAACCATCAATGTGTGGTTGGCTGCGCAGGCAGGACAATCTGAAACTCAATCTCAAGTCGGCAACTGTTTGTCATTCCGGTGTTCCAACCGCCCGGCAAACAATCATCCCTGGTCTGAGACCCACTTACCTCACAGCCCGTCACCCTCTCGAGGACATACTGCATTTGACAAAATCTGTATTGTTTTGACGACATTTTAATTAAGCAAACCGCCAGAGTCAAGCCGAAAGCCCCAAGATTTTAGGCCAAAAGCCCGAGCAGCCCAAAGGAATACGGCAATCTGAATTTGAGGTTTTACCCAATGGGTGTGGTTGGAGTTTGAGTGATCTGCCGGAGTCTGGATTTTGACACTTATGCAGGGACTAAATGAAATTGTGTCTTCGGTTTTCTTGGTCACACACGTGGGTTTGTAGTACCTGGAAGTATCCATTATGTCTATATTAACAATTCTAAGTTTTTAAGTTTTATTTGTTCTATTTAAATAATTGAAATTTATTAATTATCTCCATAACATGAACAACTCATTCGGTTAAATAACTCCGGCCATCATAAAAAACCAACTTAGTCGTGGACTACAAATGAAAAGTATTTTTCCAGCCGAATTGGCAAAAAATTGTATAAAACAAAAACATGCAAACTTCATCAATTACACAAATTTTCTTCAATTAGCAAAAACTTAATAATGGAGCAATTTGCCCAAACTGGTTTATAATTTGTTTGATGGCAAACTTCACTGCCGTTCTCCCTTTTCCCGCATGCATTCGTGTGTGATAAATGAATTTGAATTTTACAAGAGGGCGCCAGGAAAGTTTTGCAATTGGTCAGTCGAAAGAAAAACGAGAAGAAAACAGAGCGCCGAGCAAGTTGAAACCAAAATAATGCGGTTTTGTGGCCAAAAAATCAAAGGAATATGCCAAGCAAAAATTCAGCAAACAAACAAAATGTATTCGAGTATAATACATTGCGGCCAGCAGTGAAAGCCGCAAAACTTACTGCTCTCGAAAGTGAGAAATGGGATGTCCGAGTCAGAATCAGAATCGGCTAATGGCTAATAGTCAAAGGAAATTAAATTTGCAGCGCTTGACTCCCCGCACACAAAACCTAAAGTTTTCCCAACATTTTTCCGTATTCGTTAAGAAATTTACTTATACTTCCAAAGAAAAACTTACCAAATTAACTTGGGCAGTCCAAAATGTTACGGATTTTTCTCAAGCTCAAAAAGAGTTGAACTTTCTGTCACTGCGACTGGTTCAATAACGGAATATTCTGTAACTTTTTTAAACAATTTAAGAAATCAATTTTAAAAATATTGTACAATTTGTAAACTATTTTAGTTTCGACCAAAATTATTTGAGTATAACAAGTAGAAGAGCAATATGACATAACCATTTATTAAAATAATGTTAATAGTAACGAATTAATGAGCTCCAACTTTTTTTTAAGAAACCAAAGACGTTACATTTATTTCTTTATGTACAGGACGAAAAAATTCTTAAGGACCTTCTTTGTTTCCTTTTAAGTATTAAATATTTGACCTTATTTTATGCGTTTTTCTTGATTACTAATTAATTCCTGTGATTGCGAATCTCAATTAAATTCTTTTGATTTTAATTTTACATCGCTTTTCCATTTCCTTTGGCCTGTCATCGCATCGAAGACTCCTCCCAAGGTCGCCACCAGTTCTCCGCCTATTTGCACAAGGATAATTGCCTTTAATTTTGAATACGAATCGATCGAACGAACGAGCGAATCAAGGAAGCCAATCATAATTGGTGGTTATCAGAGCGAGACAAGCGGCGAAATGTGGACTTTCTTTTCCTGTCCCTTCGCCCTTTCTTCTTTTCCTTTTCGCGCTGCATGTCCTTGATGGTTGGCCTCAGTCAGTTGTCCCTGTCATCGCCGACAATCCTGTCCCCGTCAACGATGATTGTCGTGTAGGGATTTTATAATCCGAACAATTGGAATGCCTCTGTCACTCTGTTGATTTACTCATTTGCTTACTGTTTGTGCTCAGTTTTTCCCATTTCAAATAGCAGCGACGTGAATGCAATTTTAATAAATTATTTGCGAGGCCAAGGACGTTTTACGTCTCCCTCCTCGCCGGAAAGACCAATTTAAAGGCCAAAGGAGAAAGCAGTGGCAAGGCACAGCCTAGATGAATATCAGAAGAATTGCACTCCAATAATTGGCATGTGTCATTTGAAATACTCTGGGGAGCTTTGATTACAACGAATTGGTTTTCGGAAAAGGGATTAAAGGGATTTGTATCCGGAGAATTGAAACGATATTATGATTATATAATAGCAACATACGAAAACGAACACGCTGGTATCAAATCGATATGCGCATTGTAAATTTCTGCTATTCATACGCATAACGTTTTTACCATGGAATACCGATTTCTCTCTCTCGGAGTCTCCGACTTCGAAAAGGAAGCAATAAGCAATATGGCGACTTAAATTACGTGAGTGGGAGCGAGATTTACTAATTATTTCAATTCAAAATAGCGCTTAAAGTTACCTGAGTGTCAGGAAACGAAAATTCAAAATTCAAACGAGCCTACTTAGAATAGGTTGCTTATATTTCGAGCATATCAAGTCAAAATTGATACCACATCAAATTGAATATCGTTTCATATCAAGTTTTTTTGGTACTTTTTTTTTACAACTAAAAAAATAGAGAGAAACAAAATAGAAAACATATTGTTAAGTTATGAATCAAGTCTTGGACTACGTTTTTTAACTGAATGTTGCCAGTCCTTACTCCTTTAGCTTGAAGCTATTTAAAAAATGCGAGTCCCTGAATGCCTATGTCTATATACAGGGCTCCAGGACACCTTCCAGCACTATCGCCTTCTACTCTATGAGCGCAGACATTTCAGCAATGTCCATCAGTCGATTAGGTTGTCTCACTTGGCTGACTGCGCTCCAAGTTCCCTTTTATTCGCAGCGATTCCTTTCCTTTTCGCTGCCACAGTTCTGTGGGATAACCCAGGGATAAGTTTAACTTATTGTTGCCCCTGTAAAAAGGGAGAGAGCGAAATAAACTTTTGACAGTTTTCGTTGGGCTGACACTGCTTCTGTTCCTCCTGGCAAGTTTTTGTTCTGTTTCGGCGGTTGACTGGCTGAATTGAACCTTTGAGCCATATTCCTTTCCCACACGCGCCAATATAAATGTTGATTCAGTGGATAAGTTGAGGGCCGCAAAACTTTGCCACATGCCACACTTGGCCACAGGAAAAAAAGGAAGACACAAAAGTATAACAAAAGTGAGGCAAACCAAAGTTATAATTCACTTATAAGCGAAACTGACCCACAAATAAGTATCGATTGCATATCGGTTATCGAAATAGTTCACGAAAAAATTATTTATTTTGCCCTAAAGATTTTGCCAAGGCAGAATACTTTTCTTCAGTCCTTAAATATTCTCGAGGTAGGGCAAGAACGTGATTTCGCATATCCCATATTGATTGCATATTTATTCCTCGGACATCTCTTTAATTGCCCTACTATTGCGTAACCTTTCTCTGCCTTCAATTTGAAGGCAATTTGGTTTAATTAAAAATTTACTATGCCGCTTGGGCAGCTGGGTAATTAAAAGTTTAAAGGTCACAGGCATTGTCCTTGCTCGGTTTCGCTCTTCCTTTCCGCCCAACTTCCTGTCTCCTTTGCCTTTACTCTCCGCTGTTTCCGCTTCCGCTGGCTGGGTAATAAAAATAGCTCACGTGTCACGCCCATAAAAGTCACACATAAAACAGCAAAAAACAACAGGAAGTGGAACCGGATTTGCATGGGTCCTTTCTATAATACCCTGGAAAGTTGCTTGGATTAAATATAAAATTACGATTAATTTGAAAGCACAGATCTTTATTCTTAGATGTTGTTTTTGTCTTTGCCTTAAAAAGCATACTTCTTGTTGCACAGTTTTTTTCACTAGGACTATATCATTTGGAAATATTTGTTTATTATTTTTATTATACATAATTACATTTATGTATTATAATATACATAATAATAATAAATGTTTATACTCCTTAACTTTTAAATATAAATTAACAAAAAGTTTGCATGTGTAAAAAATATCCTCCCAAAAACTGAGCATACCCTTTGCAAAGATTACAACACCAAACATCAACAAAAACAGCAGCATCAGAAAATTTAATTACAAACAAGCAAGCATTAAAATTTGTAATTCCATCATAAAAATTTGTTTGTTCTAGAGGAGAAGAAACCGGAGTGGGATGAGCCAGAAGAAGGAGATGAAGGGCAAATTAGACCGAGGAGAAGGTGGCAGATGAAGAAAACAGGTGCCGCCATATCCTGTGGCCAGAAACATTAACATTCGTTTTCTACCTAGTCTCGTACAATTTCCTCAATAAAAGTCCAACCAGATTGGCCTTCGTATCCCCCTGTTCCCGCCATTGCCCCTTAACAAATTTTCCCCCTTGTCTGTGCGGTTTTTAATTACTTTATATTATTGGCCAAGTTTTCGGGGTAAAAATTTCCTCAGTACATAAAATCTATGTGGTGTGAAATGAATGGAGCAGCCAACAATGTGTTGTACATGGCACTTGGACATGGTCCGAGGCGAGAGTTCTGGCATCCATTCATTGTTGATTGCTATACAGACATGGGAAGTCAACAAACACTGTAAGAAAACGATGGTGGTGCACCTACAGAATTTAAAATTCGAGCTATAACATGATTGACTTTGGGACCGTAGTTCGATTAGCTCACCACAACATATCCATGGAGTCAAACGGCGCACACTAAAAACTTTAAAGCTATTTAAGAAATCTATGGGACAAAATATAAAATAAAAGTGCATATTTATATGTACAAACTTTGAAACTCATATGTTCATTAATATCTATTTTCGGAGTACTAAATTTTGTGCATAGCTTATGTGTAATTATTCTTCTCTGTGCATTCCTCATCACAATCGTAAACACCGAGACGGAGCCCGCTCGAGCTGTTCTTTTGTTTCCTCGCCACCGGGCGCAGTTCATTTCGCACTGCTCCATCATCCTTCTACGTCTCAACGAAACATGCGTTGGCATTCCAGCTTCCGCCTCTCGTCCTTCGGTCCAATTGTCCTTTGAGCTCGTATTTTGTCTACCAGCAACTAGAGCAGGAATAACAACAACACATGACACGTGTCACAGGCTGCGCCCACAAACAGGAAGAATGTGACAAAAGGGTTGGAGCTTCGTGTTCCTGGAATGGGGATTCTTGGGAAAAGTGGGATGGGGTTCGAAGAGCAGTCGGGCTAAAGCTGACAAGTTTTCCTTTGCAGACAATGATAATGGATTTTTGTAATGATTAAGTTATCTCTTGGGTGACTCCTTACAAGGATAAGCAAGTGCCGATATTCCACTAAGGAAATGATGTTTTCATGTAGCAGTTCGTGTATTTTTCAGAAGTCATCATTCAGAAATAAAAGTTTTTTCTGTATTTTTAAAATTCCACATGTTACTTAATTAAAAATTAATAGTTTTGTTGTTTTCAGTAAGAGAAACTTCAACGTATATTATATTCTATCAGGTTTTCCCCAGTCTTCCTTAATTTTCCGAGTCTTTCCCTCTCTTTTTCCATTTCTCCACTCTATTCCAAGTTTTCCTTTCCCACTGACTGGGGTTTGTGTATTCTTTTTAACTCACTCTGTTTAATTGGCAGATGAAGGTGCTTCAGAAATATTGAATGCCGTGCTGGGCAGTGTATTCAGGCGCATTCTGACTGTCCGTCTCATTCTAATTCCCTCTGTCCGTCTCTTTCGCTAGCTCAAAGTATTTGTCAATTAACGCTTATTGTATTCGATCCCCCTACCAATTTTTGCATATTTTTTGTCCAACTTTTTTTGCTGACTGAGTTTCCAAACTTCATGTGTGTGTGGCATCGTGATTGTTCTTTTATTTTGTGTGTTTGCCTGCCTGCTTCAACACATGTCCCTTTTAGTTGTTGGTGTTTTTGCGGCTGGCACACTGGAAAAAAGTATGCCATCTGAGTACATTGGCAGTGGCAGCATTGCATTTCAAATTTCAATTTACCGACAACTGTTTCGATTGTTTACATTGATTTATTTACGTTGTTGTTTATGCGGTTTCGCATACCTCTACCTCACTCTTTCCCCGCCCACATACCCCTCCATTTCACTTCCTCTAATCCACTAATACTCGTGATATGGCGCTTTGGTTTCGCTGAGTTTCCATACCGCTCCGCTTTTTTGGGATTTTTTGTGCCTGTATTGCAACTACATTGAAATGGATTTATTTGTACTTGCAAAATATTTTCAACAGAATCCTGACGCACGCAAAAATGCCCATTCGGCATTTTTTGTTTCGGTTTTTCGGGGGAGATTGGTTTTTACATACAATATATCCTCCTCTTAGATTGAATAGTTACTGTTTATATTAGGTCGAAACTGAAGGGTCAAAAGGGCAGAGGGCGAGCATGAAAATCAGCTCAAATGGCACAAAAGCCGCTGGATATCATTTCAACTGCATGGGGTCTTAGTTTTCATATAGCATGGTGCTTTTATTTCGAATCTTTTTGTCTGCCGCGCAAGCTAAATTTAATCTGAAAAGTCGTACAGAATGACTTTTTCGCTATCAATAGAGAATGCGTGAACATTTTTGCCTCGTTGATGCATGTATATGTATAAATCCTTTATTGTAAATTTTGTTGGTTAAAAGTATTTTTATGGGTTGGTAAAAGGAACTTTAAAAATGTTCATTAAACGTCTTCTTCTTTTATTTCAGTGCCATTTTCTCCATGTATCAAGGTATTTGCCTGAACATTTAAATCTTCACTTTATAAACGGACTTATTTTTCACTAGTCGCAAGAAGAAGTGACAAATGCTGTAACGTGTCCATAGCTGCAACTTGATAGCTGCAAAACACATTTGAACTTTAACCACACCTACATAAAGAAAAGGTGCAAAAATATAACAAACCGCAGCAGAGTAGCGTTAAAATGTCTATATTAGGTGTAGAATGCAATAGTCTGTTTAGACATATTCGCATCATTGACATGCAACGAAAAATAGAATGATTTGCCTTTTTCCAATAGGAAGGTCATTCGAGTTTTTAACGAAAATTTGGTAGCAAATATAGTTTGTAATGCAAATGCCATTGAATATTCGAGTCCAAAGGAACGCTATAGTCAAGAACCTCGACTAACAGATACTCGTTACTCAGGTAACGGAAGTGCGAGGGAGTTGGAGATATGCAAGCAGCACTACTTGAATTTCATTATTTGCTCATAACTTTTTAATGATCAGATTTAAAAAAATCATCTACAGCTCCATATCAAATATTAACTGCAATAAAATCGTGCTCCTTCTTTAAATTATACTTTAATTACTTTTTCAATTATATTGTTGGCTTATCCCTGGCTGCCGTCTAATTAAGATGATTAAGCTCGGGCCGTGGCCCAAAATCAGATGCTATGCTAATTTCGTGAACTGAAACTCAAACACAGTGCCGAAAATATACACAAACATACACGGAAAGGTAAACGCAGACTGCGGCTTGGCTTGACCTCATCTAATTGAAAAGCCATTAAAAAGCTTTCAGCTGCTCATTATACATTTAAATATTCGCCGTTTTTATTTCGGTGCACGAAACTTCGACGTCGCTCCCACTCCCTTTGTGCCTTGCATAAATCAAGTTATTTTAGTGTTTCGCCCATTTTTAAAGTGTATGTTCGCGTAGAAGAGAAATGCAAAAAAAATCACACACGAAAACATGTTTGGCATGCCATTTATGCTCAGGTGACTACATTTTCCTTTTTCATATTCAGTGGCAGTGCTCTTAGTGCATTATTTTATAAATAAAGTCAAAGTCAAGTAGCCGGCTTACTTTATAAAAACTGGACTCTGCATAACCTACTGAAATATAGTAAAAGGGGAACAACCAATTAAGAGACATTGTGAAGAGGTAACTTACTGCATTGACCATTATATATTTTTAAGAAATTTCTTATCCTAATATTATTATTTAAAAAAAACTAATGATGTTAGGATACAAATGCTGAGCACCCGAATTACATAACACCAAACTTTGACCTTTTTATACCCTTGTAGAGGGTAGTATAATTTCAGTCAGATGTTTGCAACGCAGTGAAGGAGACGTTTCCGACCACATAAAGTATATATATTCTTGATCAGCACCAATAGCCGAGTCTATCTAGCCATGTCCGTCTGTCCGTCTGTCCGTCTGTCCGTCTGTCCGTCTGTCCGTTTCTATGCGAACTAGTCTCTCAGTTTTAAAGCTATCGCGATGAAACTTTCCCGAAGGTCTTCTTTCTATTGCAGGTAGTACATATGTCGGAGCCAGCCGGATCGGACCACTATATCTTAAGGCTCCCAAACAAATATAAGAAAATTCATTGTAACTTTGTAGGAAGTAGGCGTTTTGATTCTTGACTACTTAAAAACAAAATTGAAATAAATCGAAACGCTGAATCTGGAATCCCTGGAACTGCACCGAGTGAGTATTCTTCTATCTACAAGGGTATATAAGCTTCGGCTGGCCGAAGGTAGCTTCCTTTCTTGTTATCCTTGACTTACCTCAGAAGATACTCAAACTGCTCTAGTTAAATTATAAAACAATTAGGGAAACCCGATCTTGTGCATCCCCACTTATGCCCCAGTCACCTTGGAATTGGATTGGGCACCCGCACATCGAAATCCAATATGCCGCGAAACAAGTTCAACCTGTTTGGCTGTGTGCTAGCCGCTGATACTATAAACGCCCGAAACACATTGCACAATTATGACGGACAGCTTCCCGAAGGGCAAATGCAGACATGCCGCGCGAAAGAGACGGCTATACGCAAGCGAAAGAGACGGGAACACACGTTCGCGGGCAGTGAGAAAAGGCTTTGAGGCACTTAACGAGATGAGAGCGTCATCAGCTATGCAATGCGAATCGGAATGGCTTCAAATAGAAGAAGGCAAGACAACAAACTGTTGGGGAAACTTGGAAATAAAATATTAATAATTTTCCGGGGGGCCAGAAAAGAAAACTAGACCAAAAATGGCTCGACAGGTGTCGTGCTTGGCTTACACAACAATAAACAAAGCTTCGGGTTGGGTTGAGAATCCCTGGGATGAGGTCCTCCAGCTGCGTGCCTGGGAATTGGACCAACGACTCCTTTTCCGGCTGGCAATCTTTGGGGAAATTAGTTTAAAAGGTCACCGAAGATGTTACCTTGGTTCTGCGAACCGAAATTAACTGCGTAACTAACTTGTAAACAGATTATTTATGATGCCAATCGGGGGTACTGTTCTAGGAAAGAGTTAGTGTGCCGAATTTAATTACACTTGCCGCACACAGCGGCGAATAAAATTATAAATTGCACTAAAAATTAACAACTTCACCAACAATTCCACTTAAAATGTTTATTGCGCTCATTAATTTTTCGGTTGTTTTCTGGAGAACTCTTGTTTTCGGTTGCTTTGGCCAACACAATAAAAACTGAAATGGCAGCTGCCAAGCAGGCGAAAACCCGACGCTCAGGAATTGCATTAAAGTTTCAAGAGCTTTAATTTGTGCAATACTCTTTCGATACTTACCGTCTCCTTCTCCTTCTCCGACTGTCTGGACGGGCTTAATGAAAATTCCGAGCAGGCAAAATATAATTTATGCCTTCTATATGGTTTATTGAGTGCGATTTATGCGACAGCAGGCGACATCAGACGGAGTCAGCCAATTCATTGCCAATACAAAGAGAGATATATGTGCGGAATAATAACAGTAAACAAGGACATCATCAACGAAAAGTTATTGTGCAGCCCGAATATGTATAATATATAAAATAAATTTAATATTAATATTAACAATGTTGTTGGCCGGCTATAAATAAAGGCGACTTAAAGTTTTAATGAAGCGTATAAATAAAATGCGTAAATTAAGTTCACTTTATTTGACTGGCGAAGAGAATAAGCCCGAAGGGAAACAAAGGAAGAACAACATATTGTTAAAAGATAATCGATGGATGAAGGACAGGAAAATGCAGTGGAACAGAAAGCTGTTAATGACCTTGGTTTTTTGTATTTTTGTTGGAAAGGTGATTTTCAAAATATGAAACTCATTAAATATAAAGTCTAGTCCAATAAGGTTTCTAATCAATTTAAACAAAATAATCAAAGGCAGTTTTAATAATTCATATTTCAGGTCTTTTGCCCGTCCTTTGCTGACTAATGCAAATTAACTGAATTCACTTCGAGCGTGATGCAAAGCCTCTCGAATATGAACACATGTTTCTTGAGTGCCACTTCCCTAGTAAGTCCCAAAGCGAAAGGCTTAAAGCCGTAAAAAAGCTGGCCATGACAGAGGTGGGCCAGAAACAGACGGGTCGAAGTGAGCGGCCTACAAGACCATGCGCCATTAGGCCAGGAAATGAAACGGGAAAGGCTGGGACTGGGAACTAGAAACTAGAAACTAGAAAAGTACATGAGGATGAAGATGCATGTAAGTGTCCGTCCCTGTCGCCCACTGTTCGTCTCTCTCCCTCTTTTTCTGCGTGTAAATTGGTGCTAAAGTGCAGTACAGACAACTCGAGCCAAAGGGAAACGTCGCTCGGAATCGAGTGACACATGCAGCAGATCCTTTTAAGAAGGATATGCCCGTACTTACCCGGTGGTCGGGGTGTAAGGGGGATTGAATTGAATGTTGAATGGAAAAGGCTCGGTCTTCGGGATAAGCACAGGTGAGAAAAATCATCAATGGATAGTTGGATATAACGCAGAAATAACTGGCATAAAAACCAGTGTGGGCTGTCTGAAAAAACAGCTTATGAATTTTTTTCCAAACCTTTTTTCGAAAATTCTTTCTCATGTATTTAAAATTTTTTGTAAAAGTATTTTGTGAGTCCAGACAATGTACCAAACATCCACAAAATCATAAAATGTATTTATTTAATATTGTACCTATTATTGTTCTATTGACTTTTTCATCATAAATTATGATTCATAATTGATTTATTTGTAATCGAAAATACTTTTAGTTTAAAGTTTTTATTCAATTACGCATATTTATAAATGAATTTTCAATAGTTTAATTAATTTGTACTACCTATTTATTAGTGTTAAAATAAATAATCTACCTACTAAATAAATTAGTTATGGCAATTTTGTCCATTAAATTAAGTTATATTTCATTGGAAATTTGGTCAGAAATTGTTTAATTAGTTTTCAACTTTTTTATTTTTCGTAGGCTTTTAAAATATCATTGGAGGCAAAGTGCCTTTAACTTTTCCATTAGAATGCTTAATACAACAGCAACAGCAATAACAACAAATATAATGCCAAAAAATCCCACGGCCACGCCCACTGGCGAAGCGAAGGCGCTCAGCGAACTTTGGCGACCACCGTCAAATGCACTTCAAACTCATTTCATTTGGAAAATAAAACCTGAACCCAAAAGCGGCGAATAAAAGACACTGGAACTCAAAGCGGCAAAACCAACAACAACGCCGGCGAAAGGAAAACTTAGTTTTCCGAACTGTTATTGTTGTTGTTTGCTGGGTTTTGTTGTAGTTGTTGCCGTCAAGTGCGCGTGACTTTTTCGGGAGCTTCAACAAATTTCGGTTGAATAATTTAATTGTTGCCAAAAAGAGAACGCGGAAAAAAGTGAAGAGGGGGGGGAGGAAAGTGGGTAGGAAAAGCAGAAGAACCTTGAATGATGGTGGCGTCAGTGCTGCGGAACCTTACGGCTTGCCAAAAAAAATTTGGAATGTGCTGTTCCAAATTAATCGAAAATGTATTACAAAATAAATATACATTTTTCATACCAATCCTATAATCTTAAAATCTCACATTTAAAAAGTAAATAGATTTTCAAATTATAGTAAAAGATATTTCTTTCAAAACGGAATATAGTTTTAATTAATTTAGTTTTTCTCTCTGTTTAAATCAGCTTGTTTTAATAACGGCAACATCAACAGCATGCAAAGCATCCTAGCAGCAATGGCAGAAAAAAACTTTTTCCTTTTTAGCCATCCCACCACCCCGTTTATTCGTTCGCTTTGAAAATAAGCGCAAATAAAATATGCAAAAAGGCGTAGCGAACTTTATGATATTTGACTTTGTGGGACGCTAAGAAAAAAAATCTCGCAAAAAAACGAAACCGAAAAATGCCAACCGAAAAAAACGAAGCAAACTTTTATTTTAAGTTCAAGTTAACTTTCTGGTTAGAATGCTGCGGAGTGAAGTTGAGGAAAAGGTTCTTGGTAAAATGGAAAAGGGTGTAGAGAAAAGTGCTTTAATACGAACGCTGTGGAGTCATGAATACCCTACTTTTTCTAGGTTAAATATTAATTTAAGACAATAATTAATATTTATTCATACAGTTGACAATAAATAAAATAATATAGCATTTAAGTTCATTTTGACAAAAACAAAAATCTCAATGAAATTAAAAAATACATTCTAAACCGTAAAATGTACTTAAAAAAAACAGGAAAGAATTTTTCTACGGTCTTTGTGATCGATTATTAAGAAATAGGCAAAATACCCTGCATAAATCCTTGAAAAAATTATTGTACTTTTACATGCCGATTTCCCACCTGTTTTTGTTTCATTATTTCGTTACCTTTCGCTTCCTTATGCTTTCTCGGGCGGTATTTTCTTTTTCGAGCCATAGAGCAAAGCGAACGGAATAATTTATTTGCAAATCAAAGTTGGCAGCGCGTTGCGTATATTAGCAATGTGCACTCGCATAGGGATGTTATTTTCTTCTTTTTTTTGGTTAGCTGCCTAGTCGAAAATTTAATTTCCCAGCTCTCTCTCGCACTGTGTTTTATTTATGATCTTGATATGCTTATTCGTACCTTTCTGCAAGTTTTCACAATTCGACTTGGAGTCATATTTCATATTTCTTTCCTTTGGCTCGGCAAAAACTTGGCCAAAACGGGTGTGTGGGTTGGGGTTAGACTCCTGCTGGCTTTACCTTTTGCTACCTTTTAGCCAGGTCTCTTCCGCTCCTCGAATTTTCTTGGCCTCCCCCTGTGCCTTAAACATATGACTTCCGTAATGTTTGCGTGCACAATGAATAACTTACTTCTATGTTATCCTTTTGTGCTACTGCTGCTGCTCCTGCAGCTGTGCGTGTGTGTTAGTGGGTTGGTCCTTGGGTTGGAGCACACCCCATATAATATATATTTGTGTGTACTATATCCCAGCCCCAGCTGCGCTTTAAGTCATAATTTTGCATGCAAGCAGCGACAGCTGCTTAAAAATGTAAGCTCGGTTGCTCCTAGATTAAGTTTGCTCTGCTCCTGTTTTTACTGGCTCCTTAGGATTCTTCGCTGCTCTAGTTTTCTTTTAGATAGCACAATCTAAGTACGTTTCTATCAGCCAGGCAAGACAAGAAATTGTTTTGAATCACTCTTTCAGATAAAGTGCACTCAGAAAGAAAACGGATCCTAAATTTAAGAACGTTTATTTCGTTAGTATAAAAATACATATTTAAAATATTTAACCTTCAAAAAATGTATCAATAGGTTTATACAAAATAGGTATGGTTAACTAATAAGTTTTACTTATAATTATAATAAATTATAATTTAAGACCATTTTACTCATACTTGATTCACGACAAATAAAAATTCCCATAAAATTAAAACTTTAGAAAATTCTAAAAATTTTTTTTATTTTAATCATTTTTACCAAAAAAAAAACAATTTTATTAATTTAAATTATTAAATTAAATTATTAAATTAAAACAAAATGTACTCATACAGCATTCAGTTGAGAATATAAGTTACTTATGACATTTTCCTTACTTTTGAATATATTAAAAAATACCCAGAATACTGATAAAAAAGCCTTTTTATTTATTGATCAATGCGAATAATATATTTCATATTATCAAGCATCAAACACTCAGCCACTCATATTAGGCACACACACATCAAACACTCGCTCGTTAGCCGTTGTTTTCCATTGTTTTAGCCCGAATTTTCTGCTGTAATCAGCGAGTTTGACAAAATTACATTTATCAAGGCAGCGGCAACAGCAATGGCGATAAACAAATTACGTTTCTTTTTGCAACTAATCAAAAGTAATCACTTTGCAATTTTCCGACAAAAAGACAAACAGAAAGTGAGCCGAAGGGAAAATGCCTGACACAAGAGAGTTAGAAAGGAAGGCAAAGTCTGGGCAAAAGTGGAGGCTACCATCAACAGCTGCCATTTGCTGCTGGCATTCACATCAGAAACAACAGCAACAGAGACACTTTCCCGCCTATCAAGGAACCGAACATACGCGACAAAGTTCGCCAAACAAAATCATGATAAATGAACCCGACCAACAAACAAACAAAGCGAGAAACAGAGAATTTGAGAACGGGCAAAACTTTTGCCTTGTGTCTCTTCTGTGTGTTTTTAATTTGACAAAAGAGCGCAGGAAATTAGCGGGAAAAGGGCAAGAAAAACAAAACTCATCCTGATTGAAAGGGGTGAAATGATTAGGCAGAGTGGGAAAAATCACAGTAAAAAGATTCGAAACATTAAATACCCTACAGAACAACATGTACTTTATTGCTTTTAATTGTGGAATGAATTAATTCAAATCTCGTTTTATCGCCAAAACAATTTGCAGAATTTTTAAGCAAAAACTATTTTTTTTCAATTGCCCAGTGTATTTTTTTTGAAAATTTTACTATTGATTTTAATAAAGCAAAGGACTTTTAACATTTCCTTATAAAAATGTTACAAATACCCAAGAAAAATAAAAAAAATCAAGTTCAAGAGCGCACGAGGATAAAGAACGACGAAAGATCCAGTCAGCAAAAAAAGTTCTAAAATATCCTGCGGGCTAGCCAAAAGCTCCATTTGAGTTCAAACCATTCCCAAAAATTGTTTCGTATGCCCATGTGTTTGTTCAATCGACGCAAATAATTCAGCGAGTTATTACAAAAGCTAATTACAACGGCACTTACCACTCCATTCATTCCGAAAACCCTCCGCTCAACCCACTAAGTAATTATGTTGCCAAAAAACATTTTGGGCACAGGCCAGCAAATATCATGTTTGTCTGGCCAATGCGATGCATTTTCCCGCACAATTCGCAGTCCGCATAAATTTCCACAAGTTTTCAGACCGCAATATAACGCATATAGAGCAGTTATAGTTTTTGGGTGGTGCTGGTGGCAAAAGGGGGAACTTTCATGTCGCAGACAATGAATGAACATCGATTAGAGCGCCACTAAAATGTTTCGCAAATTAACGACCTCTGAAATGGGTCGTGGCTAAATAATTGTTGTGGCTCCCCAAGCTATCTCATTCTGTTATAAAATGGACTGATTCATATTAATTTATGCAATTTAGATTCGATTAAAAGTTAGAGTAAGGAGGCAGTCATAAAATGTTGGTAAGGATATTTTCAAAAATGTTGTAGTGGATAGTGGATAATTTTTTGCGTTTGCTTGTACATTTTTCCATCTAAAGGGTTAAACAATATGATAAATTTATCATTACATTTTTCTATAAAAAAAATCCAAAAATTGAGTTAAATATCTTTCCAGCGTTTTCATTTTAAGGGTATCAAAATGATCAATTAAAGCTAAACTTTTTTGGCAATCTTTAAACTAGTGTTTCAGACAGCTTTAAAAATATTGCTATATAAATAATAAATCTATCAACTATAATTCACTACAATTTCTATTTCTTCATCAATTCAACCACGTCAACAATCATAATTCCATATTTCTTTAGCCATCATTAGGGCAACTTCAACGACTGTCCATCAATTAGACGTGAGCGGAAAGCTGCTTCTTCTCGTCTGCTGACTTTCTGACCCCCATAGGAAAGTCAAATCAACTGATGTCAGGTGGGCGGGAATCGAGGCTTCTACCTGGGACGGTCCATTAATGATTGAAATGTATTCAATTGTCTGATTGACTGAGTGGGGGAGTGAGTGGATGGTCAGGGATTCGCAAGTACAATGCATGATTAATGATCTGCAGACATTTCGGGTCCTTTTTTAGGCGCCGGGACCTTGGGCGTAGAAATTAAAAAATTATTTGGAATGAAGAGGGAGTGTAAACGTGTGGGCATCATTCATCGTTATCGTTATCGAATTATGCGGCAATTACTTGCGGGAATCATCGACAACCAGTGCCCTTCCCCGACTGTCTGCTTAGCATTTGTCAATCATTAATCACACAATTTATGTTAATTGAATTGACGTCGATTTATGGCAATTTTTCAATCAGATTTCCGTTTTTTTTTTGTGTTCTGTCCTTTGCTCGAACTGTCAGTTTCATATTGATTTTGCATAAAAAATCAAAATCCCACCCAACCTCCCACGATGTCAACGAAGACGATGACGATGATGATGATGGCGATGACGATGTGACAATAAAATGTCCGCAGTGCCCATCGGTTGGCCATGGCCATAAAATTTATCCATGGATGCATGAGCATAAGCGCTTTAACTGCACTTTTCCACCGATTTTATGGACAGTGCGTTGCATAAGCGTAATGCAGTTGATGATTTGAATTGTGGGGATCTAAAGTCTATTAACTAAAGCTCTAAAATTACCAGGATTTGCGAAAGTTTCTTAAAATCTGTTTGAATGACAGAGGTAACTATTCAGGGAAAGCCTGAAAATTTAATACTAAACTTTTATTGTTTGTGAAATGAAATATATTTAAAAATAATTGTTACCTTGCATTTTTTTATTTGAAAAAAAAACTACAAAATTTAATTTAAATGGTTAAAAAAATGCAATTTAATTAAATTGATAAGAATTGAAGTCAGCTGATATTATCTTTTCCGTCTAATTGTCACTCGTACTGTATGTTAATGCCGAAATCGGCTCAAACAATTGACCCAGTTAGCCACGCACACCAGCCAACACACACACACTGATAGTGTGTATATTTCCGATGGATGGTCTAAATTTAAGTTTACCCATTCGTAACGAAAGCTTGACACAAGGGAACCTCCTCCGCAGCCAAAGCGCCCATATTTGTTTAGCTTGATTACAGACCAAATGTGATTTAAGGCACGTTAAATACACACAGACACGTTTCCACCCACGCGTACATGCATACATTTATGCTGGAAAATGGGAAATCGGGATCCTCTCGTCCACAATCAAAGCTCAGACAACAACAATTTAGAGCCAAACGGACGGACGGCCTGTAAGTGGAGTCGTGTCCTGTGGTCAGCTGCAGTTCCACTTTGCTTCTCGTCCGTCCATCTCCAATGAAGCCATAAAATATGCAGGCGCACGCCCCTCACATTCGCCCACCGCCCACTTGTTTTCATTGTTATTCACATGCAGGCGACATTTGCTGGGAGAAATGTACATTTGTTTTTTTAATTTTTCCAATAACTGATGTCCAGCACATCTTAAATGCTTTTGAGAATAAGCAATACAGCTCTGCTATTTTCCTCGACGTCAAGGAAGCATTTGACCGTGTATGGCACGAAGGACTACTCCATAAGTTTAAGACCCTACTCCCGACAGGCCTATTCCTTGTTCTCAAATCCTACCTGCTTGATCGTAGCTTCATGGTCGAGGTAAGAGGGGAAAGGTCAAGCATAAGATTTGCTCGTGCTGGCGTTCCACAGGGAAGCGTCCTGGGCCCCGTTTTATACACCCTGTTCACCTCTGATCTGCCGTCTATCAATGTACCGGACACTCTTCTCGCCACCTACGCTGACGACACTGCCTTCCTTGTAAATTCCACCTGCCGTATTGAAGCATCAAGGATAACCCAGGAATTTCTTGACTCCTACGGCAAGTGGACAAACAGGTGGAACATTGCAATTAATGGCAGAAAGTCTCAACACTGCAACTTCACCCTGAGAGAACAGATCCTTCCAACAGTTGAGCTCCTTAACACCACCATCCCACAATCTCCTCAGGCGCAGTACCTGGGTCTGATCCTGGACAAACGGCTCACCTGGAAGCAGCACACCACAAAAATTGCAGCTACATGTCGCGCTAAGCTAAGGAAGCTCAACTGGATGCTCAAATCAACGAGCAAGCTCAGCCTTGCCAACAAAGTGTTGCTGTTTAGAGCAATAGTGGTGCCCTCAATGACGTACTGCATCCAACTTTGGGGCATGGCTTCCGACTCTAACGTCATGAAGGTCCAAAGAGTCCAAAATAGGGCGCTGCGAACAATCACGAATGCGCCGTGGTACGTCAGAAACATAGACCTAGCCAACGATCTCCACATGCCCTCGGTCAGGGATCAGATTAACCGGCACTCGAGTCGGTACAACGAACGCCTCACAGGACACCCCAACCACCTAGCAGCTTCCTTGGCCAACCCGACGAACAGGAGAAGGCTGAAGCGAAGGCATCCCGGCGATCTCTGGACAAGAGGACGTCACGTCTCACGAGTCCTGAAGCAGTAATGCGTTGTTAAATTGTCGTCTTAGTTTGTAGTATAGGTTATAAAAATTTGTTATTCACCACCCTGTTATGATCTCACGTTATTTGTTCCTATTTGTAATCTATGTTTTATAGCCATTAAATTGGCTGATCAACATAATAAACTCTTTAAGTCATTTTAAAAAATCCAATAACTGAGAATGCATTAACGTATGTAAAATGGTTAACGGATTACAATATTTTTTTCAGGGCTATTTTTTCCTTGTTTTCTTTTTTTAAGACATTTTAGGGAGCAATTTTGAGAACAGTTTGTAAATAGTTTGTGAGGCGTTTATTATTTTAACCTTGTAGAGGACTAGAATTCTTTGTAAATTTATGCAAGAACAAAATATTTTCAAACACGAAATTGACAATCTTAAATAATTTTTTTGAATTATGCCTTAAAGGTCAAAAATTTACAATCTTAAATATTTTTGTAATTAATTATGTCTAAAGATTTAATTATAATGATATACCAACACACTGAAAACGTAAGACCAACTGATATCTGACTAAATGTGGCACTTCCAAGTGGCGAATTTACCATTGCCCAAAATGGAAAGAGTCGAGGAATCTGCGGCAAAGCATCTGCAGATTTCCATCCACAGTTGGTCCATCTTGGCAGAAGCTGAATTCGCAGGGCCGATGGAGATGCACTATTTCTGGAATGCCATGCAGAGTGAAGCCCACGCAGAGTAGTTTATGCCGCAGTTGCTGGTGGCGATGGTGATGGTGGTGATTCTGGTGTTGGGTCTGTGCCGCTCCCTGGGATGCCGCTGAAACCGCAGCCAAAACAAACCTGAGCAACACACGAGGAGGATACAAGGACTGTCAGTCCTGGTCCTCACTATACACCTGCACTTGGAGAATTATAGTACGAGACGTTTTTAAGCTAATCTCCTTAACCAATTTCAGGTTGCAGAAAAATATCAGGAATATACAGTTTTATGATTAAACGCGAGAAAAATATTTTTTATTTATGATTTAAAATAGCAATTATGAAAATCGAATAAATTTTTATAATTTTTTCAATATCAAGTGATATTATTAAGATTTCTTCATCTATTCTAAAGCACAAAACTCTCTGTAGCATTTCGCTCGGTGCTGCAATCTCCGGTTGACTTCATTGAGGGCAGGTGATGTTGATGCCACCTCCCTGTTAACTCGTTGTTCCGATGGCCTCACCTTGCCGAAATTGCCCGTACGTATAGTTTGTGGTCTCGTTTTGTAATTAAGTCGAAGTTGAATCTTTTAATGCATACTTTTAGCCGCTCTCTCGGCCACGCTAAATGACAAATCGTTGCGGGCGAGAAACTTTTGGGGCTGCGTGTGTAGGGGATTCATAAAAAAAGATGGCCAAATCCTTTGATTTGTGTGCGTGCCGATGCCAAATTGCTTAATCTCCCTTCGCACGAACACTTGACCCAATTTTTAATCACTTTCCAAGCACACATGCTCTCTTTGTGTCCGTCCCGGCATAAATTTGTGTCTTAAAACTTTCCACCTGGCCAGGGCAAAAGTTTCCATTGCACGTTTTAAGCTGCCCCAGCAGAGTCACCATTCGAAACAAGCTTAAAAATTGTGAGTAAAGCCAAACCGACATAACTGCCACAAACTCCCAACTCGGAATTCGAGATGGAATAGTTTAACAGAAAATAATCGCTCGTAATTTAAGTATGAAATAAATTGATTGAATCTTATTTTGCTTAAAGAATCTAAAGGATAGTTCGTTAAATTTTAGTGTAAGCATTAAAGAAAATAATAAGATTAATAAATATTTTATAGAACGACATTATTTTTTTGTTTGGTAAAAACTAAATTAAACAGTAAAGTAATTTTAAATATTTAGAAATTTATTTCGAGCATATAATTGTTTTCAACTTTTTCTAACCGAATTTTTATACATATTCATTGTTGGCCGACCATCTCTAGTTCCATTTTCCATCTGTCCAAATTTTGAGGTAATTTTTGTGTTACAAAATATTCTAAAAACACATTTGCCCAGCAAGATAGAAGGAGGCCAGGCCAATTGTGTGTGCGAGCTCTGTTCCCTGACTTTTTTGTTGTGTGGGCGCAAAAGTTTCTAACAATAATAAGCAAATGCCCAAAAGCGAGCAGTGGGATCGAGTTGTTTTTGTCTCCACTGCTACAATTGCCAGCACTAAAGGTCCCCTCAGAAAATATATATATATCCGTGCCGTTGTTGTTGGTGTAAATACGATTAAATATGGCAAAAGTTGTGCGTACACACACGTCGGCCATTTTATTTAGATTGCAAGAGGGCAAAAACTGTGGCAGTAACAGGAACAGGAGCAACGACAACGACAACATTGAGGTCGTCGTCGTGGGTTCTCAAAAATATTTTGATTACTGCAAAAAAAATATAGGAAGGCAATATCTTTATTTAAGAAAATTACTAACTGTAAATGTAATTTAATTTAGATTGCGAAGGGAGTATAATTTTTAATAATTGGTTATTAATTTAAATATATTCGATCTTAAAACTTTCCATAATTGAATACTTCAGTAAAACTATTTGTGGTAATTCGAAATATATAAATTTTTTAGTCCTCTAAAAAAATTAAAAAATACAAAATTTTTATTTAACTAAAAAAAGTTGCAATACCTAAAGGAATTAAATTTAAAGTAACCCTAAAAACACAAATATTAAATTTGGTTTCTAGCAACCTTAAATATTTTAAATTATTTAAAAGTCTTGAATGAAAAATAAAACAAAACCAGAGGTATAACATTTTTCAAATATTTTTTCGCAGTGCACATGTGTGTTGCTCTTGCTGCTAACAAGGCCAACACATGTTTTTGTGTTTGGCCCGGGCCACACAAAAGCACAGCAATTCTGTTAACAATTTTATTATTAAAATGATGTCAGTGCCTCAGTTCGTTTTCCCGCCCTCTTCCTGCGGCCCGGCAATTGACCACAAATGCATTAGTGGCGGACGCCTCCACTTTCACCTACTTCCCAAGTCGAATTACACAAAAATTTGCAACACTCCATGCCATGCATGGATAAATAGGCGAATGTGTGGACGCCAATCTCTGTGGTAATCCCCAGATGACCTACAAGTTGTCGGACAACGTTGTAGAAATTTGGGGCTGGATTGCCTAATTGATTTAAATAATTTATACTAATTTTATTTATCTTCTGTGCTTTTTGTGTTGATTTTTATTGGGTTTATAGAACTGTTTTTCTGATGAAACAAATGTAGGATTTTGTGAGACTTTATCTACCGACCTTTCGAATGGCTTCAAGCCACATATATAATGTTCTTCAGCCACTATTTAATACTGATATTTCCCTTCTGTGAAGCTGTTTTAATACCGACATATATCAGTTCTTATTTGTCCCTCCTTACCTATTTTAGCTGTCTTTATTTCCATTTGAATACGATTTCACTTTCTCCGTTCGGCTTGTTCAGCTTTAGGCTAGCGAAAACGCAGGTATCTCCCCCTATTTTCCCTCGCCAAACAACCTGATTATATAGCCAGGCGTTCACAGCTCCTGAGCAGTTATTACGTTTTACTTATTGCATTTTTCTGCTCTTTGCATTTTCGCTTGAGCTTGCAAAACGATACAGGAACGGGAATGGGAATAGTAGTAAATGGTAACGAGGATTCAAGGAGCCCCAGCATGTGGCTCACATGACATCTGGCCAGGGGGTGGGGGTGATCCCAGTACTCGAGGGGGTCGGGTGAAGAAAGAAGGCAACAAGGACGAACTCCTGCCGAGCGAAGCTCACTGCACTTGGCCATTGTTTGTTTGTTTTTACAACTCTGATTGAGGTGAAATTGCATATTTCTGTGCGCTTCTTTCATTTCATTTCACTTCTCCGTCTGCAGCTCCTTCTCCCTCTATTTCTGTAATATTTTCAAACGTTTTATTGAATGTCGTTTACCGCTTGCACTGCTTGCATTGCTGGCTTTTCCTTTTGCCACGTACCCATCTTCAGCTCCATCTCCACATTTTCTCCGGGCCTGCACCTATTTTACCTGTGCTTTCCCCGCCCGCCTTGGCTTTGTGTTTATTGTGCGAATAAATGTCAACAATGGAGAAATGTACATGAATTGCCAAGCGATTTTGAAGGCGGAGTGATCCAAAGAATTTGTTGTCTAGTTTAAGATGGCCATTTTATAGAGAAAATTGCCATCACTTTAATCCTTTGCAGCCCTGGCATTATATGCAAATAGAGAAAATAGTAAACACAAAAAAAAAACCCATATCGATATGCGCATGGTAAATTTTCTGACGTAAAAACTATTTTAATAGAGCGAGATTGTGCTTAAAGTAACATGAGTGGGAGTAAGAAAGACTCATTTTAAACTAGCCTGTTGCTCACATTTTAAGCATATCGAATTAAGGTGCCCGCATATCAAGTCAAAATTAAACCACATAATATCAAACCAATCATCGTTTCATATCAAGTGTTTTTTTGGTGTACCAGATCACAATAGGCTTCGATTACAACTCAAAAATTTTTTAGTCCAGTAGGCCTGGACTGATACTTTAAAACACCTCATGTCGAGCAGGTCCAATCATACGCATAAATATACAGTTATCTGTCTGAAACAAAAGCAGTCAGTACTCACAAAAAAGGATAAACCTTTAAAGTACAGGAAAATATAGCGGAGGAGCGCAAGGACCATGCACCACTTGATTCAGGAGCCTCAGTTAAAAGAAATCCATGTGGAAACTGCTGATATTACTGGGAAGCTGGCCTGCGCAAGTACAGTGAAGCTAAATGCCAATGCCCAGGAATTTGTGCCGCTTTATAAGAGGGCAGAATCTACCAAAGACGAAGCTATGGTCGACCGCAATGATATGAAGAAAACAGTGGAGGATGAGCAGAAGCTAAAATCTAACCTTACTTTGCCCTGGAAAGGATTTCCCAAAAAGTCTGAAAAATGTAAAGCCCCCACTCATATTCAAGTAATAGCAATTTGCATACTCTAATTAATATTTTTAGCTGCCCGCAGTGCCCAGGTAGTTTTATTGAACGATGTAGACTACATGATTCTCCCTTGCATCAAGAGAGCGAAAAAGCCCAAGGAGGAGAAATTACTTGTCGACTTGCCTCCACACACTGGTCCTAAGGAAATGGCTCCGACTACTTCTTCCAATGTGATTCCAAGTACTTCTTCTCTAGCTGAAAAGCCCTTTGATGTCGAGGAAAAGCGGCGTGAGCACGAGAGAAACGTGGCCTTAGAAGCCCTAAAATTGTCGGAACAGCGCCGCTTGAGGGGACCTCTAATCCCTCCGATTCAAGGAGTTGAAAATTCTGACAAGGTTCAGCCAGTTATTCACCTCTCACGATCCCCCATACGATTTACCCCGGATGAAAGAGTAAAGGTGGATCGTTTGAGGGCCGCGAAGAGGGAGCGTATCGAGAGGATCCTGCGGGAAATGATAAATGAGAAACAGGAGCAACTGAAGCTAGAGCAATCGCAGCAGCAGAAGAAGAGTCGTTATGATGAAAATGAACAAAAACCATCCATCGCCATAGAACAGGAACCGGTGAAGAAAGTCGAGGTGGCCGAGGTGGTCCCCAAAAAGAGATACATACCGACCACCAAGGAGTGGGACGAGCAATGTCGGGCCAAATATTTTGCCAAGATGGGTGCAGAAAAAAAGAATCAGGGCCTTACTTCATTGCCATCTCACATCCAAACTCCAACTAAACCGCCTTTGGTTAACTCGAATGTAGTCAACATTACGGCATCGGGAATAATCAGACTGGGCGATCTCAGGGCCACAACGAAGCCTCGATACTGTCCACCTGCTGAGCTCCTAGCTGCCGAGAAACGCAGGGGGAATCTCACCCACTTCCGACCTCTGGCCAACTGGAACATCCGTCGAAATCCCCTGGCTCCGTTGAAGGAATCAATCAATCAGAAGGGACACATTGTGCAGCGCTATAGCATCGAGAAACTGTTGGAACTCGAACCGCAACCCGAAGAACTTGAAAATCCGTCCCTGGATGAGGCCCTGTGTAATTTGGGATTTTTGTGCGATTGATATGAATGTTAGTCATAAATGTCTTCAACTTGTTCCTGATTATATTGATTTCAATTTATTCTGTGCTTATTCTCTAATTATCAAAAATTCATAGCCTCTGATAAGTTTCATTCCATTTTCATGCGAAAAATAAAATATTTATTTCAATGCCCTGGGAAAGAATTTAATATTAGAGTTAACTTTGTAATGTTTGGGGAATAGTTATAGCGAAGAGCATCCAATCAAAACAAAACCCCTTTTAAATTAGTCCTATACCCCCACCCCCATAGGTATTCAAATTTGTTAATACTGATAAATATTTTTGCATTAATGAATTGGCCTTTTTACAGCTTTTTGCACTTTGACTCCCGCAATTGAGAACCGTAATTTTGCAATGTTATTGGTGTTGCTGTCAAGTGCATTGGCCAGGTGCAATAATTTTAATACCATTATTGTGCTTATTATTATTATGCCTACTGCGCGCAGTCTGCTGCTTCTGCAGCTTCTGCGTGTATTAAATTTCACTGAAAATTTGTTTTAATTTCATTAAACGGGAGAGAGAGCAATTTACACATCAGTAAAGAGTCGGCCGCTGCACTGGAATAAATTTTACAGGACGAATCCCCTGCGGGCCCATGTAACCGAGGCCGAAGCGCAAAAATATTGACATGTGGCTATGGCAACGATTGCTGGGGGTGTTGTGGGTGAGGTCAGGGGGTGCTGCAAAAAGGGGAGGTCGAAGGAGGTGGGGGGGCAATAGCAGTATCATATAACGCACAGACATTGCCCTTGTCATTTTGCTGTTGTTGTGGCTCGGCCAGCTCTGCGCAAATAAAGCGGAAAATTGTGTTTTTTTCGCCTTGTTTTTTGCGTGTTCGAAATAAAAAAACAATGAGTGGGGCAGCAACAAATAAAAACAAAAAACAAACAATCAAATGCATTTCACTGCACTGCGTTCGTGTGTGCATGTGTTAAAATAACCTTTGGCTTTTATTGTCGCCTGCTTTTTTGCTGCAGTAACTTCCTTCCACTCTTACCAATCCCTTGACCTTTCTGACTCCACCCTCCCACTTAGTTGGTCGTCTTTCCCTGTTATCCATCCTCTGTTTAAGTTACAGTGGTTGTTGATCATTACTCTAGTTGTTTTAGAATTACCAATAAAAAAGGTGAAACTTGATAAGTAAAATATGACCTAGTATAATAAAGTGGTGGTGAAGAAATAGTTTACTTTTTTATTACTTTAAAGCTAATACATTGAGATTTTAAAAACTTAAGCAGCTTTATATTCATACAGATTTTTGCGAGTAAAAGCATTACAAAAAGTTTCGGCACCTTTTGGCTAATTGCCTTGCAAACCAAACTAAAATAAAATCCTTAATGTTAAGTAGTGGTTTGAAAAATAATACCTGTAATACTTAGAACATAATTTCTCGAAAAACACTGCTCTGAAATTTCTTTTTTGCTCCACTGGGTTTGACTCAGCTCATTTTCCGTTTATTTTATCGCTCTTTTTTTGGTGCTTCAAGCTGTTGCGTTAATTGCATATTTAAATTTATGCTGTTAATTGTTGGCAGCCCACGAGGATCCGGATGCATTTGCCTTCATTGCCAGTCGCTCCGTTGAGTTATGTGTGCTTGGCCAATACGAATCCGTGAATTCCCTCCGCTGACTGAAAGCCATCAACAGCTCGGTTTGATGTGTGTGTTTTCGCGGAAGTGTGTCTGTATTTGTACCAATGAGTGGGAGTGTCTGCCGCCTCAGTCGTTACATTTTATACATTCCATTCGACGGCTGAACAAGAAGAGAGGGAAAAAGGCTTTCAGATCGAATGAAATGTCAGTTTTTACTTTAACAAAATTCAATTGGTATTTAAGGCTGCCCTTTAAATATTTGCAATTTAGCACTTTTGGTCCCATTAAAATGTAATTCTGAATGCAATAAATAATTCTTTAATATAAAAATATAAAAGAAATATAAAAATCATAACTTACATAGGTAAGTTATCTATAAGTTATTTATGTACAAAAATACTTCATTGTATATGTGTTACCTAAATAACTCTTTTCCAATCGTAAAAATGATTTTCTTCTAATTAGATTATTAACATACTAATCCTTTCCTCACTAAGTGGATTATGCAATATTAAAAATAAACCAAAAACAAGAGAGACCGCTATAGTCGAGTCCCCGACTATCAGGTACCCGTTACTCAGCTAGAGGGAGTGCATAACTTTTTAACGAATGGTCCGATTTAAAATATTCTTCTGCATTTCGATAGGTATTGATAAACACAATAAAACTGTATATTGCTTTTCCGAAATCTTTAAAGGAGTGGGCGACAGACACCTTTTAAAATCGTTTAAGGCGATTGTGGGTGTAAAAGGGGCGGACAGACAGACGGAAAGACAGTTGGACAGACAGACATGGCTGGATCGAAATGCTTCCATCTAGCTGTTGCATACTTTTCCACGAATACAATATACCCTTTTACTCCACAAGTAACGGGTATAATAAACCAAAAACAAGGCCTTCAAATCATGCCAGTATCCTGTTAAGCGGAGGGAATCCTGAATAGCCATATCCTAGCAACAGTTGGTGGCTTTCAGGGCTGACAGCAGTTGGTCCGTTAATGCCAAGCCACTTTTTGCCGGACCAATGAAAGGTAGAAACTGTGGAGCAGGGCTCCAATAGACCACGATGTGTAAGCTGATTAGAGGTCTCAAGCTTGTACCAGCCAAAGGGGGATTCTGAATTGGCAAACACTTTGTCGCACTAATTAAGCCACTTATAGGTGGTCCTGTCCGGGGCCTGGGCTCCTTCTTCTTAGCCGAGCGTGTCTCCCGGTCGTATGCGTAATAAATATTGAATGCAGCACCAGCGATAAGCTCTAGCCGGCAAAGGCGAAAGTTTTGCATCAAGTATTCCCTTTTTGGGCAAGCGTGTGGGTCACTACGTGATCCTCGAAAGAAGACGTGACGAGATGCACAGCCCGCACTGAATTGCCTTAATTTTCGTGCTTCCGCCGCCGTGTGCAAAGTGGAAAGTGCAAAGTGCAAAAGGAGGCTGCTTTCTTGCCATCCTCGTAAAATGAAATGCCTGCAAAAAGGGTTGGACTTTCCATGTTAAGTTTATGGTGGCTGAAATTGGTACGTTGATTTGTATTCCAAGGAAAAACGTGTTCTATATGCAGCAAAAAATATGAATTTTGGGTATTATTTTAATAAATTTGTGATATTATTTTAATAACATTTTTGTCTAACTTTCCAAATATCATGTCCCATTGAACGAAAATAATTAAGATACCCACAAAAAAAAAACACGCTTGGATCAACTCGATATGCGCATGGTAACTTTCTGGTGCTTAAACGCATATCGTTTTTACCATGCAGTTCTGGGAAAATTGATATTAAATACTATAATTTTGCCGAATTCTCTTTATCGGATATTCTCTAACTTTGAAAAAGAGAGGTAGAAGCAATATGACGACTTATAGGTACATGAGTTGGAGCGAGAAAGACACATTCGAATTTCGAACTGGCATACTTAGCATATTGTTGTTTACGTTAAAATTGATACCTTATAATATCAAATTGATCATCGTTTCATATCCATTTTTATACCCTTGCAGAGGGTATTATGATTTCAGTCAGAAGTTTGCAACGCAGTGAAGGAGACGTTTCCGACCCCATAAAGTATATATATTCTTGATCAGCATCACTAGATGAGTCGATCTAGCCATGTCCGTCTGTCCGTCTGACCGTCTGTCCGTCTGTCCGTCTGTCCGTCTGTCTGTTTCTACGCAAACTAGTCTCTCAGTTTTTGAGCTATCGGGATGAAACTTTCCCAAAAGTCTTTTTTCTATTGCAGGTAGTATATATGTCGGAGCCGACCGGATCGGACAACTATATCTTATAGCTCCCATAGGAACAATCGGAAAAAAAACTTTAAAAAATTCTAACTTCGGTGTTTTTTAAAATATTACCTTCTACTTTTGGGGATGTTATTTTTTTAATATTTCTGAATTTCGAATTAATTATTTAAAAAATCGGACTACTATATCATATAGCTGCCATAGGAACGATCGGAAAATTAATGGAAAAGTAATAGGAAATAAATTCTAGCTTCTTTGGTTTTTATTGTATTATCTTCTACTCTAGAATACGACTCTTTTTAAATATTTCCGAATTTCAATTTTAATTTTATCGAAATCGGACGACTATATCATATAGCTGCCATAGGAACGATCGGAAAATTAATGGAAAAGTAATAGGAAATAAATTCTAGCTTCTTTGGTTTTTATTGTATTATCTTCTACTCTAGGATATGACTCTTTTTAAATATTTCCGAATTTCAATTTTAATTTAATCAAAATCGGACGACTATATCATATAGCTGCCATAGGAACGATCGGAAAATTAATGGAAAAGTAATAGGAAATAAATTCTAGCTTCTTTGGTTTTTATTGTATTATCTTCTACTCTAGGATATGACTCTTTTTAAATAATTCAGAATTTCAATTTTAATTTGATCAAAATCGGACGACTATATCATATAGCTGTCATAGGAACGATCGGAAAATTAATGATAAATATTAGAAAATTGAACATTTTTGCGATTTGTTAATTAATAGGAATGATCTGCAAGGGTATATAAGCTTCGGCTGGCCGAAGCTAGCTTCCTTTCTTGTTTTTTGTGTAATCCTTTAGACAAGCTATGGCAAACTCGAAAGAACTATCCTTATTTTGGTGAAACCTTTTTTAATTAGCTCACACAATTTCTCCATTTCATCAGCGAACTTTGCCTTGTCAGCATGTTTTTTTTATGAAAATAGGGATACAGGAAAAAGGGCGGGTGTGAGTGTGTGGCAAAGGTGCAACATAATATTGCCGTGTTGTCACCGATTGCTGTAGTTGCTCCATGTTTCCTGTTTAGCCGTGTTGTTATTGCAGCTGGCTGTTGTTTGTTGTTATTGCCGGAGAACGGGCCATCCCATCATCAACATCATTGTCGGCACCATCAGCGTTGATGGCTTGTTAAATTGCCTGTTTCACCTTGTTCCTGTTGTTGTTATTGTTGCACGTGTAACCTGATTGCGAGTGTGTGTAGGTGTGCAGGTGTGTGTTTGTGTGTGGGACGTGGACTGTCGGCGTGCAAGTGTGCGTGTCTGGTTTTTGGCTCGCATACATTATGCACATTAGCGCACATTATGAACATGTTCGCTGTGACCCTTTCACAAGAACATGAAAAATCAGGGGCCCCGAAAACTGAGCTGAAAACTGGACGAGCGACAGATCGTGACCTGATTGGCAACTAGCCAGAAAGGAAAAGCGTCGAAAATGATTTTCACTCTTAAATTAGTTGTCCGGCTGCCAGTTGAGAAATTAAGTCCTCCTCTCCACTCCCCCAATCAGGTCCAGGCTAAGTGTTTACGTGTGCACTTTAGCTATCATCAAAGCCTGGCCAGCGGATGTCAGCTCAGCGTTGGGAGAAGTGCGTTGGAGTGCTGGAATCGCAGGTTCGGAAAGTGCTGCCTGCTTTTGTGCGCAAAAATCCAATAGTCAGAAGTAGGTTTTTCAACTTTAGAATTTAAATGTTTGAAACTTCTTTAGAAAAATATTTATTTTATAGTAATATAAAAGAAAAGACTTTTGAGAGGATCCCACAATATAAGAATGTCAATTTTAATAAATAAAGTATAAGTAATCATTATTAAAAATGTTATTAAACAATTCAATTAAAATAAAAGTTCTCCAAAATCCACACAGATCTATATAGATGATCCGCGCTGAGTTCCAATTATTCCCTTATTAAGAGTCGTCTGCTAGTGCGAACTGTTGCCAGTTTAAATGCTACTTAAATGCACTTAAACCCATTCCCAACCCATTCCCCATCGACCTCTGACCCTTCTGTGGCCATAATTATCACTGGAAATGGCTCAGCTCCAATCGATGGTGAAAAATGCAGACACAAAAAGTCGCACATGACAATGAATGTTAATTGCAATGGGACGGCTGTCTCTTTCTCCACCTCATTACCCCACTCGCTCTTTCTCTGTCCGTCTCCGAATGACTCTGAAATGTACGCGCTCAAATTATGTTTAATAAATGTATTACAATAACAGAAACATTTTGCATTAAGTGAAGCCGCAATTGTTAGTGACTGTGTGAGAGTGTTTTTTTAATGCGGTAAAAACAATAAAAAGATCAGTGAGTTTCAGGCCATGTGGCTTAAACTCAACTGGGAGAACTCATCAGGAGCTAATGGAACTGGAATATTTTTAATAAGGGATTGTCGCCTGTATCCCGTTAGAGAAAAAACCCAACAAAAGGATTTATACCGGTAGAATACATACATTTAAGTTACTTCAAACTACTCAACCTAGGAATTTTTTAAGTACACTTGTTTATAAAATAAGAAAGTGTAGCATGTCAATTTGATAATAGGATATGATATGATAATGTATGATCCAAAATATTTCTTTTAACAGAATATTCAGGTGTAAATGTACTTATTTAAAACCTTTACTCACGATAACATGTTACTTTATTTAATAAAACTTGTCGTTGTCTAAATTAATTAATTTTTTTCCTGCCTTCAATGTGTCCTATTATACCAATTGTAATCAGATTTCATTAATCCCGCATTGAGAGCTTTCATGCCATTGGTTAGTCAAGTACTTTTCCGCATTAATGGCATTAAAATCTATTTGCAAGTACGAAATAACAAAAATGTTAATTATCCGTTCGCAGTGACTATCAAATCAGTGAAAGGATCCGGAAAAATGGGAATTAAGTACAAAAAACTCGTTTCAGTGGTGTTTGAGGTTAATTTATTTTATTCCTGTGAAATTGTGTTATGCCATTGGTTAATAACACTGTGCAGCATTTTTAGTGCTTTTTAAATTTACCTCGATGGATGCTATATTTTTGGATTCGTTACGAATTCTCAAGTTAAACTGCGTTTTCCAAAAAGTTCCCCGACGCAAGGATTCTTAGCAAAAGGACCTCAAAGTTCGAAAAATGCTGAAATTGGCCAACTTTGCGGAGCTCTCAGAGGCAAATGGATGCATGGTTTGATTCGATGTTAAAGTTTTTTGAAAGATACACCCTTTATCTTTTAAACCCCATACTTAAACAGTTTTTAAGATTTTTTTTAAGGCAGAAACAAATTTTAGAAAACATAGTCAAAAAACATAAAAGTATACAGCTGCGGTCGAAATGGTAGTAGTGTTGCCGCCCTGTGTATTTAAAAGTTTGTTGTTGTAAATGATCTTTTCCTGGTAATATTGTATTGATTATAATTTTACTATTAGACTAATTGGATAGGAAAAAATTACAACATGAAACTATTAAAAACACAAGGCGGCAACACTGCTACTATTTTGACCGCAGCTGTATGTTTTTCAGTTTTTTGACTATGTTTTTTGGAATTTATTTCTTCCTTAAAAAAAATCCTAAAATTATTTTATGTATGGGGTTTGAAAGATAAAGGGTGTATCTTTTAAAAAACTTTAACTTCGAACCAAGCCATGCATCCATTTGCCTCTGAGAGCTCCGCAAAGTTGGTCAATTTCAGCGTTTTTCGAACTTTGAGGTCCTTTTGCTAAGAATCCTTGCGTCGGGGAACTCTTTGGAAAACGCAGTTTAACTTGGGAATTCGTAACGAATCCAAAAATATAGCATTCATCGAGGTTAATTTTTGATGCTGCATAGTGTAATTAATAATATAAGTTATTTAGTGGTTCTTGGTAGTTCATAAGCAAAATAATAATAACTGAATTTTGGTAGTTCATAAGCAAAATAATAATAATAATAACTGTTGAAGTCATTAAATAGGTGTGCCATATCCTAACTTTTACGCTTGATGAGCATATAGATGTACAGTCAGACTGGAAAAGGCACTCATTAAGTTGACTTTAAGCCGCAACGCGCTTTGGCCGCATTAATCCTCTTGTTCAGCTTTCATTACATTTGCGCTTATCTGCATAATTGAAATGAATGTTTAAACGTTATTTGCCGTTTTAAATATCGATAAAAGTGTGCATAAAAAGCGGATATATACCGGACATGTATTTATATAAAATAAATGCACAAATGTGCAATGACATATGAAAAACATATCATTAATTTTAAATAACCAAATTAAACAATTAATTGCCAAAGACATGGCCACCACGAAAAAGTCCGCGACAGCAAATTTAATTTCACATTTCAATGCACAAACACCCGGCACCAAAGAACCGATCCCAACTCAACCTTGGACGTGGCCATTCTCTCTCGACCGTCATAAGTAATTAAAAATTAAATAACTATCAACCAGATGGCACTGGAACAGTGCCAAACAAAAGAAATACATTTGCTGGGGAAAATAAATAAGAATCGAAAAGAAGTACCCACAAATTGTAAAATTTAAATAAAATATATATATGCTCTAGAGGGTTGTTTAACTAATTTATTGTACTTGGTGGGCTTTACTTACGTATGTAGTTGTGTGATTTCCAAATCTGAAATTTTTAAAGCCTTTTTGCAACTAATATTTAATTCAAGCATTTTTTAATAAAAAATACAAGTTTTCCATTTGACTCAAATTGTAATTCTCTTACTACATAGAAATTAGTACAACCCCAGGAAGAGTATATGAATTTTCAAATTACGCATACGCATTGAAAGCAAAAGTGGACAAAACAGCAAACAAACAAACCAAACCAAAAAAAGACAGAAAAATACAGAATTCTGCCAACAGGCCGACAAACAAATGAAATTCATTAACAGCCTTCTAATTACACCAGACAATGACAGCCAACGGACAGTCTGCGTAGCCGGGGAATGGGTCTGGTTTTTGGTCTCTGCGTGTGCATTTTGCATACAAATTGCCAAATTAATGAGAACCCGAACGAGCAGCCGCAGAAAATAAAGCCAAAATAAATTTATAAACACACTTGTGTTTCTTTTTCCCTTAAATGCACAAATTAATAACTAATTGCGGTGGAAAATTGAAGGTTAAGATATATCCTTAAGGGGATATACAAACTGGTTCACTTTAAACAAATAAAGCAAAGTTCTCAGTTTAATGGAAAATTATTTTGTTTTATTTGATATTACAAAAATATTTTTAAACCATTTTCATTCTTATTTCAAATTTAAAAATAAATTACTTAATGGTGTTTTAAATATTAAACTTTAAATCCTTAGTTTCGAATTCTCTGGACGGGGGTAACTCTTAATTCGCAATATTTTTTTTTAAGGCCATAACTACCTTGTGGTATACCTGTGCGCCCACCCAAAAATCCGAAACAGAGTCAGCCGTCAGAAAAGTCAGTGGACAGAGTCAGGAGTCGGACTCGGTCTATAGAGCCAAATCCTAGTTCACTTAAAATTTCACATTTCCTTCCGCACACTCGAAATGCTTGCGGGAAGCACAAGGATTGTCGAGGGAAGTGCGGAGAAAATCGGAGGGAAATGCAGAGGATGGCAGGAACTCACACAGCTCGACAGTAAAAGCTGCTGTAGGAGCTTAAGTTAACAACTTATGCCGGTTGTGGAGATATCATGGCCGCAGAGCTGGCGCTCAGCTTTCTCGACTGGCGGGACGAAGGTCGAAGGACATCTCGCACAGAGAATGCATTTAGGAAGGAAATTAGTAAGTAAATGTCATAATTTGCCGAAGCCACTGGAAAAGGGCTTTGTGCATGAAAAGGGGATTACGAAGTCATTATGGACACATATGCCTGAACGTTCGCTTTCTCTCTCACTTTCTCTCGGCAAATGGAAATTAATGAGATGAGATGAGGGCACCAGGGCACCTTGGACTGTCATTCAGCGCAAGCTAATCAAAATGCAAATTTCAATTTGCCAACCTAAAGGGAGAATTCAAGCTGGAGGGGAAAATGAACATAAAAACAAAAGGATAGAAAGGCATAAATACACTCAGCATGGCACTTTGTGATAGAACTAGAATATTATCGATATTTTCGATATTTTGAAAACGCATCGAGAAAAAGAAGACTATCAATATTTTTCAAGCTCTTTTAGATGCTCGTAAAAAATCCAGAAAATCTTTTGAGTGTGTTCAAGTTAATTAAATTTCTAAATTAAGATCTTAAAAATAATAATGCTGAACTTACAATTCCAAAAATGCATTAAAAAACGTAAAATAACACTAGTATTTTGAAATAAATAATACATATACTTTTCTAATAAATTTAAAAATTTCAACAATTTCGTGTAAAACAAATGAATATTTTTAGCATTAGTTTCTCTGTTTTTGAGTGTAGTGTGTGTGGAAGCTAACAATGCTTATAATAACGTCCCAATTGCACAAAATCTTTGACTTTTTACCTTGGCCTGAGGAGGGAAACGAAGGCGAAGACAGTGGCAGCCACAGGAGCCAAGGACCCAAGGGGCAGGGACAAATGGCCCAATAGCTGGCGATGCTAACTGGTTGTTGTCAACACAGACAGGGAAGGAGAAAGTGGGGCGAAAGGCGGAGAAATGGAGGAGGGAAACTGGATGAGAGCGAGAGTTGGTCACAAAAGACGAGTCTCTGGCACGCCGTAATCCTTTTCAATGTTAACTTCCGCTGTGCCCACATTGCCCTTGGCAAATTACTTGTATCCTTTTCTTCCTTTACTGTTTTTTTTTATTTATAAATATATATATATATATTTCCTGGCTGCCTCGTCTTGTTTTTGTTATTTGTGCCGCAACTTTTGATAACGTCAACAGAATTGAACATAGCCGCAAACCAGAAGCAGCAACAATTTCAGTCTCTGCTCTGGCACATTTTCTTTGGCTTTGAATTTTCATTTCGGTTTTCCCTGTTTTTCCTCGGCTCTGCTGTCTTTGCTTTACATATTTTTATACATTTTTACTGCCTTTTGTGTGGCTCTTGGCCAAGGGAGCAAGCAAGAAAATCCCTTTGTGCCATCGACGAGTTTGTCAATTTGTGGCAAATGCAGTAAACATCATCTAATTGACGTTGAAACTACCGCCTGCCAGAGTGCCACCAAAGGTTCGACCTGTCACACTACAGCGCTTTTCTAGAGGTTTCCACAGCATCTGAGTTTTTCTTTTAGCCGGCACGGGCTGCCAATGATGCTGTGCTTGACATCTGTCCACGTGTCTTTCTCCCATCGGTTTATAAAAGAAAGCATTACCGGTTTGATATTGGGTATATGCAATTAAATCGAAACAAGCAGTTAGTAATTTTAAATTCTTCTCACAAAAATTAAATTCATAACTACTTTAATTGTATGTTACGTACCCAATAAGTGTTTAAAAACGTCCCTTAAGAAGGAATACAAATTCGAAATTTTATTATAATTGTAATTTATTTAAATGACTCCAGGGTATAAAACATGAAATACCTCTAAGAAACACTGGTTTCTTTGCCATTTCCCTCTCCACACATCTTCCTAATCTCGGCCTGTCAACACCGACATCAGGGTGATTGGTCCAAAGGGATAAGCAACCGACTAATTCCTGCTTGCTTTGTATCCTGAAAAACCCCTTCTTTACATATCCTCCTTTAAAGGCTGCCTGCGCCTGTCAGTTGGTTAATGTTGATTTGCATAATGTTATTAATTGAGTGATGGATCGGTTATGAAATGATATCAATGAGAGCTTGCTTGTAAAGTACAGCAAAGTGAGGTGGAGTTGCAGGAAGGTGAAAGGGGGAAACGGGGTGAAAGAACGATGCTGTCGTCCTTTTCAACAAGTCTATCAGTCAAAAATCAAATGCTTCGTGTGTGTGTCGTAACGAAGAAAGTTTAAGGATTCTACAAAAGTTATTCAACTAGAACTAGAAGTACGTCAAGTAGTAAGGGTAAAATGCAGAAAAAGGGGAAACGTTAGCACAAACTGAGCGAAGGAAAAAGGCGGAAAAATAATTAGTATTATTATTCCGCTACCGAGCTGAAAATGCACTCCTACTGGGGAAAATCATTAAATGTGAATTAATTAATCTTCATAATAAGCCTTAATTATACTTCATTTTTAGTAAAACATTTTTAATGATTGACAAATATTTGTGGTTAATTTTTCAGTGCTGCTGATAACTCTGATTAATAGGTATATAAAAAAATGTATAATGAACCAAATCGTTGAGGAAAAACTAAAAAAATAAACACAAAAAAAAATGTTGTAGTTAAGCGAGCTAAAATTTAAATAATGATGTAATTTTAATAATATACAAAACTGGAAAAACAAGTGTATTTAAATTTGTAAAATTTTTTGTTTAAAACCATTCCCAAACTCAGAATTTCTTAACACGAATTCACCCATTATGCCCAGCAACTTTCTTTGTTTTTCGCGTTGTCTTGGATTGTGGAAACTCCTTTCGGTTTGCCAGCGTTTTATTATTTTCACTTTACCCCGGTGTTGTTACTTGATTTGTTGTTATTGTTCTAGTTATTGTTGTGGCCCTCATTGCGCATTGTTTGCGCTGCTCGCGTTTTCCTCAGTTGCGGTTCAACGCGCCCACCCACCGCCTCCTTTTCCGCTTTTCCCGCTTTCTCCCTGCCATTTTCATCATCATCAAAGACAACAGCAACAACCAATTTCTGAGCGCGGCCAAAACTTTCGCCCCGAAAAAAGTTTTTCTGCACATGCCAATGGAGGCGAAAAAGGGTTCCACATGCGTGCAGGTGCACTCATCTGTGTGTGTGTAAGTTTGGTTTAAGTTTTTAGCATACACCAAAAGACAGAGCGGACAAGGAGGCGGAAGGGGGCGTGGCAGATCGGCGAAGGCGAAGTAACGCCAACGGTAGCGGCTCGAGCAAAGGCGAATGGCAAAAACTTGCACAAAAGACCAGCAGTCAGACAGCAGAGTGTGTGAGTGTACACTGGAAAAAATCAGGAATAATGGTTAGGCATTAAAAAATATCAAAGGCAGAATATGGAAAGCATTTTAAAATATATTCAAGCCGTATATAAAATTGAAACATGTTTTTAATTTTTTCCAAATTGTTTTTCATAAATGTGTATTTACATATTAATTCTAGGAGTGTTATAGATTTTAAAAAAAACTTTAAAACAGTAGGACGGTTTTACAATTTACTCTGTAAAAAAGAGGATTTGTTGAATGTCCGTCCGAAATTTTTATATTCCTATGAGCTTCTTTTTACTATTTTTTAATTCAGTGCATGTGCAAGTGTATTCGTTTAGCTGCGTGCCAGGCACACCTTGAGGAAAATTTTGCGCCTCGCCCGCAAGCAGACATTGGTTAACAAACTTTTCAACTACCTAACGCACATACTCGCACACATGCGTGGCTTGAGAAATTATTATAACACGCCACGTTGGCAACCTTTTCATATGCCAACGACTTTGGACAGGATGGCGAGGGTGGAAGGGGGTTTCCCGGGTTCCTGGCAAGTCCCGTGTAGATATAAAATTATGCGCGTTTATTCGTAAATTAAGTGTGCTGGGGCTGTTGCTCTTTGAAAGTTTGAAAGCAAATCGCCGGCTAACTTGGCCAAAAGGGAACCCACGGGGGCTTTAACCAGAGCGAATGCACCTTGTGCGGTTAGAGGGGATGCGGCACGTGCCTGGGCGGTTCCTTTCGGCCAGGGTGTTTATTAAAAATGCAGAAGTCCTAAGTGGTCATGTCCATCGATAGCCGCAGCCATATTAAATTTATCTAACATGGTTCCGAAAATTACACTGCCTGTAGGCTGAATGCTAACCATCCCACCCACTCCTCTAGCCATAAACCGAATGATAAGCAAGTGTCCTTGGGTAACTGAGTGGAAGAGGAGTATAAAACCTTCGTAACATTTCTTACGACTTTAAAATTAGAAAATAATTTTAAAATATTAAATCCCACTTTAAAAAGTTAGAACAATATGGTACTTTCACTTTAAATAAACTTAAAATAAATTTCATTGCTCGTCGTAAAAGTATTAAGTTTAAAAGCTAACATTCAATTATTCATTTTAATAACCAATGAGTTCTAAAGTGTAAATCCAACTGCCTTCATGCCTCCCCCATCAACGATCAATTTTCAGCATTTAGTTCTGTGTAATCGATATAATCAAAGGTTTACCCAAGACTCTGCCCTCCTCAAACGATAAGTGTGGTAATGCAAGCGGATGGAAAAGGGTCTGCCGAGTGCAACATTAGAGGAGGCAAACCCAATGGGGCAGACACCGCAAAGTGGAGATGTTGCGGAGCTCCGATCCCAAAACTCGGGAAAATTCAGCTGCAGATGCCAAGCGAAGCGCAGCGCACACAACATTATTGGCAGGTGGAAACAGCAACAGCAGCCGAACAGGTAGCTCAAGGGGGCGTGGCAGGGTGGCAGGGGGAACGCTTTCAAGCGCGCTAAAAATTTTCAGATTTTCAGAACATAACATTTTACGGTTTCACGGTTCATTGCCACATGCAGGAAAAGTGAAAGATACATCCCACATACAGGTGCAGCTCACTTTCCGTGGGCGTGTGTGTTTTTGCACAGAGAAAAAAAGGTACTAAGAGTACCTCAAAACACATAAAAAATATTTTGGTTTTGACGACTTTTTTAAAACCGTTTTTACAATTATTAATAATGATATTTTAGTGGAGTAACGTATAGATGCCTAGAATCGTTTTCATTTTAAAGGACGCTTCATTCTTTCAATTCTCATAACACTTAAAAAATCAGTAAAATTTTAAAATTTTGTTTGTTGTTTTACCAAACATTTGCCTGAGCCAATCTAATCCCTATTTCTAACCTACATAGCACTGGTTGAGGTGGTGTTCGTCTGTGTCCTAAATATAATAAGGATTCTCAGAAGAACCTATTATAAATAAAATAATTGTTTTAAAAATAAAAATCTTAATGGTCAATCAATAGATTCACTTCACCAATTAATCTGGTCAAAATATTGATCTTTTTTTTAAGTGCATAGTAGCACATATGAAACCGATACCTCTCGTTTAGACGGTGGAAACCCATTTGAAGAGCTCGAGGAGACTGGAGGGGATTTAGAAGCGGGATGGTCGGCAAGTATAACTTTTGGGTTTTCGTTGATTTTGATTTTGTTAAGCTTCAGCAAAATATTTTAAGCAGTTTAGAAACTGCTCATGTATATCACAAGAGTTCACATATCACGCACACAAGAGAAATACAGGGTGGGTCACAAATTTTCCCATACATCGATGCAACTTTTGCTTTTGTTTGGTTTTTGTTTTTTGCGCCACTTTTTGTCCGCTGTTTTTAATTTCCTCTTTTTCATCACCTAGTCTCGTCGTTGTCGTTAAGCCTTTTGGTTTCCAATCTAAGCGTATCGGATTTTCGTATGTTAATTCATTTAAAATGTGAACAGAGTTTTATCGCATCGTTTTTTTATCGGTTTTTGTGCGTATGCTTTTAGCGGTTTCTTGACTGATGGAATTTACCCAAGCTGAATTTCAATTTAATCAATTTGCTTTTATAATGACTCATTAATAAAGAATCTAAATTTAATTGTGGAAATAACGGGAGCTTCTTGTTTTCCAGTCTGTATAATGGAAAATGTGTTAATTGTATTGAAAATGAATACCGGCATTTTTATTGGTAAAAAGTTAGAATATGGAGAAAGGTGTTTCTTTCTAGCTAACTCTGTTCCATTTCTCCGCATTCTTTTTGGATTTTCCTTCTATATTTCCTTTGTCGGTTTAATGACTTATGGACATAAATAAATGTCAGCATTCCTCAAACTGCCCTTTGAGGTCAGTTTCCTTGTGCCCCATCTTAAACCCTGAACAACCTCCTCCATATTGATAATTTATGTTTATTGCTTATGCAAAGCGCAAAGTCCAATAAGCGGCAAATCAAACAAATTGCTGGAAAGTTTCCACCCAGAAGAAAGTGGCTGGGTCATCCCCACTTTCCGGGGAAATGTAGGCTCTGAGCTAATGGCATTTGGCTCGTTGATAAGCCGCTCGATCTCGAAAATTAGCAAACAAAGTGCGTAGTCTTAAATGCCTTTGCCTTTGCCCTCGGCCTTCGCCCTCTTCCGCCGCTTGCATTTATTGTTTTTCATTTTGGGTTTTCCGCAGAGGTGAAAATTGTGTGCGAAAAAATCGTACGTGCGTGAAAATGAATGGCGGGGCCAAGTGTAATTGTCCAGCGATGGGATGGGGAGAAAGCTTTCCGAGATGGTTGCGGTTCCAAAGAGATTGGCGATGTTCGCGTGGAGTTCTCCCGTTGGCGTGTGGTCAGGTGTTTGTTAGAGATATGACCGTGCCCCCTCGTCCATATGATTTAATGTTAATCACATTTAATGGGGGCGTCAGGGAGAAAATAAAGAATGAAGGGAGGAAAGCAGGCGGGCATATTGAAAATACAAGCTCGTAAATTAAATTTTACACCAGCGAACCGCAATGAATAGCAAACAAAAAGGCAGAGAAAAATCGGGAAAATATACTAAAAAGTCGTAGAGTAAAAAATAACCTATTTATAATAAAATAATAAAAAATAAAAGTGTAAACAAAATGTGTTTTACTTATAAATTCGTTATGAGTTTTTAGACTAGCTTTTTTATATAATGCAACGAATAATTTATCACTTAAAGATCTTTGACTATTTTAATCAGGTACCAATATATTTTAGTTTAAAGAACCAACTTTGATTTTAATGAAATGATTATTCCATGTATTTGAATTCATTGTCAGAGGTACAGCTTTGTATCCCTCTTCATTTATTTCTTATTCCTACATGGAATATACCCTCAGGAAGGGTGTGAAAAATAGGAGCGTTCACAATGGCCAAATGATGCCGCTACTTGGCTTCCCCTCAACTTTTCCATCTGCCAGACTAGGCCCATAAATTTTTACTAAGCACACGCAGTGCGCTCTCCACTGGCACTGGCCTTCTCCATAGAACAGTATGCTGCTCCCTTGCTGGCCCGGTCATCTATTTCCCTGGCCAGAGAGATGTGTCTACGTCTGCTGTCCGTAATTTTTTTCTTTGCTTTTTTATCGTTTAATTAAAATTCGCAACACGTAAATCCATTTGAGCCGCTGCTGCAATCTTTACTTTAACCTTAAGGCGGCCCAATCCCAATTCGAGTCCCAATCCCAGTCCAGTTTTCCCGTTTCCATCTGCCATTGCCGAGTGTTGTGCTGAGTGTGTGTGTGTGTGTGGTAAATCCTATTTTTCTATTTTGTTGCCCTATAAAACCACTTTACACAATTTTCGTCTTTTGTTTTTCGATTTTCTTCTGGTTCGTCTTGGGTAATTTCTTCTAACGTTCTCCTGATGCTCTTATTGGAATGGTATAAAGTGGTGTAGAAAATTTGGTTTTTGGGATTGGTAAAAAAAAATATGATTAATTTTTAAGCTCGCACTTGAACTTTTAAAATATGGAAATCAGTGGCGGATCCAGGATTTTTTGTGATATCAGAACAATTTTTTTGTTGCATACTTTTTAAATACCAAAATTTCTTTAATGTTTCAACCGAGTGGGGGTGATAATATCACCCATATCACCCCACGTGGATCTGCGCATGATTGAAATCAATTTCTTAATGGGTTTTTGTTAAATATTATTGCTTTTATAGCTAAGAAAATAATTTAGGTGAAATATATTGATTCTTTATAATAATATTATATAAAAGGGTATTGGAAATTCGCGTTGATAAAAATATTTCGACGTTTTGATTTCGCTGCTTGTTTTGCACTCGCAGTTGCTGTTGGCCCTGGTGCTGTTGGCCTGCTGAAGCCCTGACTTTTACCAATTATTGCTAGTGCCGGGGCCAGCCAGCGAATTAGCCTTTGTTGGGCAACCAATCAACCGGCAAGGGGATCCACCTCCCTCTGGTATTTCGCTCTGTGTACTTCCCCTTTCGATTGCCGCTGGCTTTTCATTACTTTTCTATCAACGTACTTAGGCCATTGTTGTGCAGTTATTTAGCACAATCAACACCCGATGCCGCTGATGGCCCCTTCCCCGGTTTGATTTTCCCTTTGTCTTGGCCTCACTTGTGGAGGGATATCCTGCTACTTGGAAGAGCTTAGTAAATTTTATCAATGGCAAACATTTCTCTGCGAGTGCCCGCCTCTCGCCTGCTGACGGGTGTTTCACCTGAAGGCAGGATCCTTTGTTCATTTACGTTTCACTGGAGCTGCACACAAAATTAATGGAAATTGCTTTGCACAATGTACGAGGCAATCCAGGGCAATCCAAGCAAGCAGGGAGGAGCAGACAAAGGTATTAAAAAATTAACAAAAAGCTGGGCTGCAAGTGGCAAACTGGAACTACCAGCTGTCCTGACTTCAGGCATTCCATGTAATTGTTGCATGTCCGGCCTCCGCCTGCGATTGCATTCAATTGGAATTATCTATGAATGGGCGAGAGGACTAAGGACTGGAGACATGGACCTGGAGACGATAAAGGATAAGGCAGCTGGGTGCTGGGTGCCCACTGATTGTCCAGGGATCTTGTGGGCTCTCGGACAAGTTGTTAAGCGCTTAACTTGGGCCAGATATGGTGTAGGAGGAACTGAGGGCTGTCGAGAGGTTGGATTAGATTTTAAATTACACGTAAGGTGAGCTTCTAAGGATTTTGGGCTGGTTTGATTGCATGCCCATTGGGGAATCAACAAAATCATTACTTACCGATGTGTTAAAACTACCTTGTAGAATATATTTTAATTATTAAAATAATAATGTACATAATTTGTTCTGTTTAAATACAAAATAGAAATTTATGCATTTTAACCATTATTTCCATTTATTTTTAAATACCTCGATTAAATTTAAGTGTAATTTTATAATGATAAATATGAACTTTCTGTGGAAATTAGTTTCTTCCATCCACTACACATTTTCATTAATGGCTAAATTCAATTCTCATCGAGTTGGTCCTTACTTAATTTTCTCGCTACTTGTTGATTAGTTTTAAATGAGTTTTGCTGCCGGCACTGCTTGACTTAACCCGCTGCCGTCTTAACCCTTCACACTCACCTCCCCGCGGGCCCTGATTGATATTTACGCGCTTCGGCTGATTGAAGTGTAATCAGCAGGCAGTCAGTCAGCGATTCAGTCGCTCCTTCACTCAGTCAATCAATCGGAGAAGCTGCGGGCCATGTATTAGCAGCTGAATGAAATGTAAGTGAGCAAATCGTAATTAAAACTGCGCCCATCAGCGCCAAGGAAGGCAAAAACAAAGCAAAGCGGGGCGGGCAAGAACAAACGAGGCAGCAAAGTACGCTCGAGGACACAAACAATATGCATTAGGACTGAATGCGATGGGTGGGCGTGGGAAAGTGTGGGTGGTGGAGCGGTTGAGGGAGCGGGTCAAAGCACTCGACTGTCTGATGGCACTGACGTTGACAGAGACGAGACACTAATGAAAATGCATAAGCAGTTGCAGTCAAGGGAAAACAGAGGCTCAAAACGGGAGTGCTACCGCCAGCAGGGAAAAACTGTTCCCGGTTTACAAGTCGCAAAAACTATATAATATCTCACAAATGTTAGTATTAAATTACATAGTGATTCTAGTAAAATTGGTAGTACATAATATTAAAAAAAGAATTCTAAAAAGTTCATATTACTTTATTCCAAATATAGTTATAATGAAAATAACAGTTTCCAATGTAATATAAAAAAAAAATGTAATTAAATTTAAGAACCAATTTCTAAAAAAGAACACGTTTTTCACGAAACGTGAAACCTCCAAAGAAATGGAAAACTGAACCGTCGGCGATTGTTAGATGACGAAGGGCTCTGCTCGGCCGGCAAAAAGGGCTGCAACAAAAAGGAGTAACAGGATAATGAGGAATGCAGAGCGGCTGAAAGGAGTTAGCGCATTGAGAATGCGACTGCAAAACAAATGCTAAAATGGGCAGCACAAAAGATGAAAGCGGCTCACTCATAAATAGGGTGACACAAGTGGAAAACGAGGGGGTGGTGGGTGAAATGCACTGCACTCATCGTGTGTGTCTCTCTGTCTGATTTCTGTTTGTCTCTGTCACTCACTCCGGCACTCAGTCGCCCTTTCCCTGTCCCTGTCCCTGTCCTTGTCCCTTTTGTCAGGCCCTCTCACTCGCGCCCTCCGATCCGGATTCTGAGTCTCCGTCCGGGCGTAAATCAAAGTGAAAAGCGTGCTAATTGCATTAAAAGCATATAAACAAAATGCAATGCAAGTGGCTGTGATAAATATAAAAAGCAACAGCCCAGGCCCTGAAAGGCCTCCGACTGAATGTCACTGTATGTGCACTATATATCTCCCCATCCCCCTCGGCCTCACGGCCCGTCCCTTTTTCAGTGCCTTTTGTGCTGTGAAATTAAGCAAATAAGCACGGGCAAAAAGCAAAAAATGGGAAAGCGAAAAAGTACTGGAGATCCAAGTAAATTTGTAGCTCCGTTGCGACCCTTTTTTTCGACTTTTATTCGCCAAAAAGTTTTAAAGCGTGACAAAAAATTGACCCTTGCTAAGGTTATGGCTAAGCTATTTAAAATCGATGGATTATTGCTAATCAGTTTCGTCGTGGGATGTTTTGAAAAAAGGATACAGTTAATTAATTTAAGGAAAGGTCAAACGCAAGAATGTAAAAAAATATTAATCGATTACAATGAGTGGCAAATCTACGATTTGGATATGGCGGGATTTCAAAACATTTTTTTTTGTTTCACACTTTTTGAATTTAGAATGTCGGATTTTGAATTATTATTTTAAATGAATATGAATGAAATGAATTAAAATGGATTTCATTGTGGTAAACTAAACTAGTAAACTAGTGTTATTTAGAGTTAGGAGAGTGTTACACCGCAAATCAAAAAGATTATCTGGCACACAGATTTTTTTGTGTGTACACTCATAAAAATTAATTTCTAAATTTTGGAAATCTCGCCATTGAATCGGCCTACCTTTGAAAATAGAACAAAAATTTCTTGTTATTAAAAAATTGTCCTTTGAATACAGAAAACCTTTCTTGATGGAAAAAATTCAAGAAAGAATTTTTCTTAAAAATAGAAAAATGAAAATATCATATGTTTGTTTTGCCGTCGCAGCCAAAACATTTTTGTACGTATTTAAGGACAAAATCACCTTTGAATATATGAATGAAATGACCCTAGAATATAGGAAAGTAGCCATTGACTTCCTTCGGCTGCCGAATGTTAACGACAAGAAAAACGAAGTGGGACGAAGGGCCTACTCGGCCCGACTACTACCCGGCTACCGACTTCTCTGATCCCCCGAGCGTCAGTTGTGAAAAAAATTCGTGAGTGATGGACGTGATTTTCAAGCGGATAAGAGGTGAAGCCTTTTTCCGAATATTCAAAGGTATGTAAATATGTATATAATTTGTTGTATAGCGGGCGTACAATTGTATGTATGTAATTAAAGGATACATTTCAAATCTCTTTACCAAGCGTATACCAATTTAGGTGAATTGTTTTTTAGCTAAGAGCTACGTACATACATACATTTGTACATAAATTTGTGGGTGTACAGTTCTATAATAACTTTATCTTATTACTCGCATTTTATTTATTTTTCAGAGTGAAAATACCTGCAGTTGCATCAGCCAAATAATTTGTTTGTCGAAGCTGTAATTTTGTTTTAAAACCTTCTAAGGTAAGAAAAATATGTTGTATTTGTTTGACATGCTTATGTATGCATGTAAATATCTATGCATGTACGAGGCTCACCCGATCTGAAGCCCGATTTTCAACCCTTTCATATTCTGCTCCTCTCTCTCGCTCGCTTGACCTACGCGTCGCGACGTTTCTCTCTTCTCCTTCTTAAAACTGACACGATCTGCCCTGCTTACATTCGGTCTCCCTTCGCGCAAGGGACTGTATGTAAATATATATGTATGTATGTACGTGTCTCTCCCGTGCCTCTCTCTCTCTCTGAAATTCGATTTTCAACCCTTCATTTTCTACCTGTCTTGCTCCTCTCTCTCGGTCGTCTGTCCAACGTGTTTGTATTTTGGCTATTATTAACATTACATTATTTCAAAAAAGTTGTTTATCTAAAAACAAATCATTGATATCCCAATAACTCTTTTTTTATAGATGAGGAAAGGCGAAGAAAATGGATCACCGTAGGTCATATGAAGTTCAACAGACCTTGGGTAATAATAATGTTTTCTTGAGTCAAAAATGTGTTATTTAAAAATGTTTAAATGTTAAGTGTTAAATGTTTTAAATGTAAATAAATATAATATGCAAAAGAAAAAACTAAGTTACATTTTATTTTTAGGGTTTCAGTGTTAATATAAAACTTCCTTTCAAGAAATATTATTTCTTAAATCAAGAAATAAAATTTCTCGAAAGGAAATTTAAACAAGAAAGAATTTTTCTTGTTTAAAAGGTGCCTTTCTAAAAAACCCTTTCTTGTTTTAAGAAATTTAATTTCTTGAAACAAGAAACAAACCACCTTTGAAACAAGAATCGCCTTTCTTGTTTTAAGAAATATTTTTTCTTGTTTTTATGGTGGCTTTCTAAAAAACCCTTTCTTGTTTTAAGAAATTTAATTTCTTAAAACAAGAAATATTTTTTCTTGTTTTAATGGTGCCTTTCAAAAAAACCATTTCTTGAAACAAAGGTGAGGTCGCCTTTGGCAAAAATTCAAGAAAGAATTTTCTAGATTTTAAGGAAATTCTTCGATTTTTTTTTATGAGTGTAGGTACATTTCGGAAAGCTAATATTTTAGCACAACAACTATCCTGTTCATAGGCTTATTTTTGCCTATAAATAGTGAGAGAATCCTTGGAACTTATCAAAATAAACATTCTTCATTCCTTGAGTCCGCCTGAAGTATTCCCAAGTCATTAACCCGCCGTTAAGAAAGCAGTCTGGATAAGCAAGAACACAATATGAGCTGCTCACATTTATGGTTAGCGATACGAATGTTCTTAACTGCATGCACTCAGGCATCGGCTGAGGTTCGTAGCCCTGAATCCGGCTCTTTATAGCACCCAATCACGACTCGGAATGGAGGAGCCACCGCATGCGTAGCGAAAATTCAATCGTACAATGTGTTGATATATGACACGTAATCAAATGTTTAAGTGCATGGCACACGCATCGCCAAGTCAAGGAGGTTTCCATCGCACCCAATGCCCCGTTCGGAAAATATGAACCAAATCTATAGGGGAGGGCAGTAGGGTGGCCAGAGTACACACAGCAAATCCGACAAGTAAATATAATAACAATAAAATGAAGCAACGACATGAATGCCATCGCAGCGCCAAGGCGAGATATTATGACACTGCCAGCAACAATAAAAAAGTATAACAGCGAAAAGAATGCCTGGCAAGGACAATTGCCGGCACGAATCTGTTCCCCGTTCTCGGTTTTCTGTTCCAGGTCAAGAGCGCTCACAATGAAAGCGATGACGAGGGGACAAGGCTGGAAAAAATTCAGTCAAAACAATCAAGGCGTTGGAAATAAAATATACCTTATAAAAGTATTCAACCTAACAAAAAGTCGTCCAAATTAAAAAAACTTCATATGAAACAACATTATTTTACGTTATTTCATATGAAGTTTTTTGTTTTGGACGACTTTTTGTTGGCTTGAGACTAGCCCTAATTCAGTGAAAAAAAAATCGAAAAAAATTCAGGAACAAAAGTTTATATATGGAAAAAAAAGAAGAACTAAATAACAAAATTCAATACTAAAATATATTCAACACTAATTCTTACCTTTTACTTATACATATAATCATACACATAATCATGTCCTATATACCCCACTTGACGACAGAGCAGAGGCCCTGAAAATATGTTGGCAGTTACTTCCTTGGGGCAGTGCCAACGACAATCAGGCACTCTAATTTCATATTTTTTTTGCATTCTTTATTTCTTTAAAGACTTAATAACATTCATTATCCGCATATATTTTACACTGCTACACAGGGTTTTTTTGGCTTAAGTTCTCTATGGTTGGATATGATTTTGCTAGTTATGGTCTTAGTCTAGGTAACATTTAACAATTTGTTCATCGTACAAGAAGGAGACAAAGATTTCCTCAGCTGAGATATGCCTTAAGGTGTGCGTCATACATTTAAGTGCAGTAAAATCAATTAAATACATGTGGGGTGAGATTGTTTTAATCATTCCAGTTAAAATTGATTTTACGCAGTTAGAATTTGTTCGATGAAGGTTCGTTAAGCTAGGTCGATTTTGAATCTGCTCTATAAAATCAATACCAACAATTCTTAAAAAATTAACGAAATATGAAACTATGTGAAATCAGTAGTTTGGGTAATATTTTAACCCAAAAATTTAATTTATAAAAGCATACATTATTTTTATGATAATAATTTATCTATGTAAAATGTTTCTTTTAACTTGTACCAATTACAGTTAATTCTAGGATTCTGTTGGCTAGATTACTTTCTAACTTTTTATTGAAATTAAGTATACTTAAATCGATTTTTGGTTTTCTCTGTCCTCTATGGCTTCAACGTCTATAATTGTTATCTTAATGTTTAAATAGCTTTAGAACCTTAGGTTAATCCTTAAATTTTACAGTTTTGGCTACTTACTTCAGGTTATTTATTTATACAGTTATGCGAACCATTCAAAATTTTTGGTCGCTTTCTTATTTCTAAAGCAATTTCATAGCCAACAACTTTGAGCACATTCCCTAAAATTGACAAGCAAAATAAGCCCAAAGAGGAACAACGACATTTTAATGCTTCACTAATAAATGAGTAATATATAAGTACAGTAAATATATGGATATGTACATACACTATTTAAGCGAGCCGCACACACGCGGCGTATACTTGATGTGACAAAAACTTGAAATATTTACAAAGAACTTAATGGGATTTTAGGCCATGTTGCTGCCTCTTTTGATGCCACGACTGTTCATTTGCTCTCCGGTTAATTGTTATCTACGCTGAGCAGGCTTCTCGCAGCTTAATTGGCTCGACAGGCGGCTCCTGTTGATGTTGCTGCTGCTTATGTTGCTCCCGTCGGTGTCGCTGCTGTTGATGTTGCTGCTGCCACGTCTGCCACGGCTGCCATTGCTCCTCTGACAGCAGCTTCCCTCGACTGCCGGTCGAAAGCTACACAGAAATGCTATTAAGACTGGCAGGGCGAAGAGGGAAATGCGTGCAATTGATTTGGAAGCTAATATGCGTGACCAGGGCACCGATGAGCCCCAGATCGTCCCGAATGGCGCCACAGTTGCTCTAGTTGCACTGGAGGAGGCAGCTGCCGCCGCTGCTGCTGCTGCCGCTGAAGTTGCCGCTGCAGGGCGTCGGCTCTTCTTCAGTTGTTTGTCTAGTTTGGGGATGTGATTTCAAAGCGGGTCAGAGGTCAGAGGGAGTTAGCCATCGAGAGCTGGGCGGATGAAAAGGTTTCCCACTTTTGTGGGCACAACTGTTGCTGGGGCACTCGGAAAAATCATACTGCAGTATTGTCATAATTTGTTATAAAATGTCAAATTGCTTTGCTTGATTACATTTTAATAACAATTATCATTAAATGAAATGATTAAATGAGATATAACATTTAAGTTTTATTATTTTAAATCTCAAATAGTAATTTTTTTCTCTAAATTGTTTAAATTGAATAATTATAAATTTTTACAGCAATACTTAGTTTTTAAGCGCCTGAAAAAAAAGTGTAAATTTTATTTTCTTTAAAATTAAAAATTTTTTTTTTCGTAAAATTAAATATTAAATTATTTTTTAAAGCTGACGGGATACGTGCAGCAAAAATCTATCTCAACTTAAATAGTATCTTCTCTCCTTTAAGGTTCTGGTTAGCTAATTAATATTCTTTATTTTTCATGACAACTGCCATAGTTCTTTCCGAGTGCACAGCTTTTGTTGACCAACTAACCGCCGGATGATTGATGATCACTCACCTTCGAGCGAGGACTGAGCCTTGTCCAGGGACTGACGGGACTTGGACATGACCGTCTCCCGCGACTCCAGCACCGGAATCCTCTGGTGCTTGTCGCTCTCCACGCTCTCCTCGTTGCTCTGCCAGTACACGGAGGAGATTTTGGCGACACACTGCAGTCGGATTATGGCCGGGAAATGCAAGAACGAGCAGGGAAAACTTTCATCAAATCTGTGTACATTGATAAATGTGCTGGGGGGCTGTGGGAAATGGGGACGATGGCGGATTGGCCATCCTCTTGACGGCGCTGTAAAAGTTTTATGCTTTCATTAACTCCCCCCGCGCGCTGCCAAATAACCCGAAAATGACCCGCATACATCTCCGCAGGACCCACACAAGTATGCACACCAGCACACCCTGCGTCACCACATATGCAAACGGACAGTGACCCACACGGTGCCCAAAGATCGGTGCACAGTGGGTCCTTATTGTAAAATATTTTCTTATTTGTTAAAAAGGAAACCAAAATTAAAGGTTTTTATAATATAAAAAATAATTTTAAGTACAAAAAAATAAAACGTTTATAAGTTTAATACAATTAGTTATTATTCGATGTGACATAGAAATTCGTTTCAATAAAAAAAACTTGAAATTTGATCGATTCCAATCAATGCTACTTGTACCAATGCTTTCTTGTAGACCAAAAAATCATTTTCACAAAACATTTGAATGCTATTAAGTGTCTTTGGTAATAGTTAACTGTATTTAAACCCACTGTGCATACTGGCCATGTCATAAGAGCTCTTCGTCGGCCGTCCGCGTTCGCATGAAATTTTGTGGCTTGTTCAACATACATTTGCACTCGCAGTGGTGCGGGTGGTTGGGTGGTTGGACTGGGGGATGGGCTGGCCAGTGGGCGAGTGACTGGCCAACTGGGTCCGAATGGATAATAATCAACATGAGCTGCCATGTTATGTTGTCGCAAATTGAATCAGAGCAACAGTGCGCTTGCAAATATGTATGAGATGGGATATCGGATGAATGAATGTATCAATTTTCATGGCCTGTCCTGGTGCCCATAATCAGCTTATTGCAAATCCTTGAAGGGGACTCTCAGTTCCTGAAAATTGGCCCTCAAACGTGGTATTATTTAAAATTAAAAATCTGCGTGGCATTTCTTTAAAACAATATTTTAAAGTATTTCTCACATGTAAGTAGTATATATTAAATATTAATTTACATAAAATCTTTTTCATTTTCTTTGCACATTTAAAATGTATATATGTATTTAATGGGCAGCTTTTAACTCACCTTTAACTTCATGTCGCCGTGCTTGAAATGTCATGCTCGCACCCGGAACTCCAGGCCCAATCGGGCGACCTCCAGCCCCTCGCGGCCCACAATCAGGGGTTCATAGGGTCGCAGCACCGAGCGGTTCGCGTGCATCCCGTTAATCAGCCAGCTGAGATGGCAGACCGGCCTGGAAGCCGCCGAGGTGCAATTGACGCGCACCATGTCGCCAATTTGATACCGCGGCTGTCCGCCCGTGATTTGTGGTCCGTGCTTTGGAGTCACTGCAATTGCGGAGGAGAGCAGAGGTTTCGGATTAGGAGGCTGACACCCGAGGATTGTCGGATGAGGTGGCCGCTACTAATGGAGCAGCTAGTTTGGTTTCCGTTTGTCAGCAGTCCGATTCAACTTTGACTTCTACTAAATATGGGGAACGCTTAAAATCACCGTTAGTCTTTTCCAAATTTAATGGATTAAATTAACTTATTTTAAGTTTGAGTATCAAATAAGACCAGTGCAATTCTATTGTTAAAGTACCAAATCAATAGTTTATTAAATCGTTTTAAAATAAATGAATAAAATACTACAAATTGCTCATTTCCCTCGTGTATAAGCCGATTGTTAGAAAAAAATCCCAAAAACCAAAAACATTTCGTTTCTATACATCCGCAATTAAGTTGTGTTTTCCAAACAAGATTGATGGTTAATTTGGTTCTGGTTTCCACCAAAATTCTATCCCCCAGCTGTGCAACGATGTCAAATAATTTTTTTGAGCCATCAGTTGGGGAAATTAAATTGATTCCCAATCGCAACAAAGAGGGCATGCAAATTTAGTTTAAGCTCAACTAAAATAGAAAATAACAAATATGTGTACGAAAATGTCGAATACATCTCGACGGTGCGAAACTTTTGTACGTTGTAGCACTTGATTTGATTCACGTTGCTGTTGTTTGCCTTTTGTGGGTCACTGTGTGTTATGGCCATGAAGTCCAGTTGCCGGACAGATGACGATGGAGCAGCAAATGGCCGGAATTAGGGGGCTAAAGGGCAGGGCCAGGTCTGCTGGCCGACCTGGCTGCCTGCCAATTGGGTCAAAAACTGTGAAAATCGAACAAAACTAAAGCGAAACTTCAATTAAACATAATCGATAGTTTCGCACTGATGAAAAGTTTAGGAAAATGAAAGGAAACTTCAGCGTTTATCGCACAAAAGAATATTTCTTCCACACTTTTTCATCCGCTCCTTAATAATGGTAATAATTGCACCAGGACTTTGCCGAATACGAGGAAAGGACGATAAAGAAATTTATTAAGGGTACACTGTGAAGCTTGTTTGACGATTTAAAGGCAGACTTGTTTTATTTAATATTTATAAAATAACTTTTATTTTAGAAAAAATAAACTTTTATTATAATTAATTATTTTGTATATTATTACGAAAAGTCTACATTATTCAAAATTGATTAAGCCCTCATAATTTATTTATTAAACTGTCAAAAGAACCAAAGCGTAAGCTATTTGTTAAATAAAATAGGTAAACTCATTTTAGAAGGCGTTTTGTTTAGAAGTACCCAAATAGGGTCAGAAGAATTCACTTTTTCCTTCAAGACATTTCCCTTTGTCCTCTTTTTTCCTCCTTTCACTCATTTTTCTCCATCTTATTGTTCGGCTTAACCGAACTGAACTGCATAAATTTTTATTTCCAGCGACTATTTTTACTCTGTCCTGACATTGATAAAGCTGTTGATATTTTGTGGCACTCCTTTTACGAATTTCTCCCTTTAATATTTGGCAAAATGTTCAACATATTTTCCGTTGTTGTTTCAGTTCAGGGACGGGGTGCTTACATCCCCTGCTTATCCCCTGTTGGGCTCTGCTCCAATATCAATTGGTAATAATTGCTGGGCATTTTTATTCTTTAGCCGCCATTGTCCGGCTTTGTTTGCCTCCAAGGGCCTTCAGACAAGGGATCAACATGGATCCAGTTTGTTTTGCGTGGGCCGTGCCCTCGGGTTCTGCTTTGTCCCGGGCTCGGGTGAACAATGGATTCAATTGAGCAACTGAAACAAATATCTAAGTAAATCGGATGCCTAAATAAACTAACAATTTTTCACCTTAATAGCTTTTTGGCCCACGCATCCACACAAAAGGGTCAAAGGGGCGCAATTGATTGAAAAGAAACGAGTTGCCAAAGTTTTCTACCGGTTTTCTTTTTGTCGAAGAAGTTAACCTTGCCCTAGGTATTTTGTTGTTGGGAAAGGTTGCTTCATTTATTGAAAAATCCCCGCTGACTATAAATTGAAAAATATTATTAGTTTAAAAAACAAATAATATTTCGAGAAGACCAAAACTATTTTAAGGTAATATTGTACAACTTTTCTAAGCAAAATCTTAATTTTGTTTTGGAACCTAATTCCTGCTAGGAACAACAAATTATAATATATTATCTTCACATTTTTTATATTAAGTAAGCTAATGAAACTTAAAACAATTAGTTTTCGTTTTGTGATATTTTTTAATACCTACAATAAAATTCCTATTTTTTCTTTACAAACATATATTCACATGTGAAACTTTTCGAGGCATTTCTCGCACAGATTACGTTTAACCAATTTGCCCGACCGGATGCGGCCATCATATGCAGCTGCACCGGGACGCCGGTATTTTCCGCCCATTTCCCGCGCGTTTCCATCCGTGGAAATCCCACATTTTCAATTTCCGCGCATACACTGCAATTATCGCGTATGTTGACTCCCCAGTTGATGCTGTCTAATTTAAGGAACTGGGTCAAACACATTTAGCAAGTTGGCTTTCCCAACTGTATTTCCCTCTATTATTTACTCCACAATGCAGACATAAGAACCAATTCGTTTATTTAAGTATTTCCGTAATTTAAATGAGATTTCTACCAGGCAACTAAATTCATCACTTTGGCAATTTCTCTATTTATCGGTGTTTTTCTGCCATTTCTTTTTCTGGCTTACTTTTCCGTTTGCCCTTTGGTGGCACCCAGTTTTCCACTTTTTCCGGCTCAGAAATTCATTAGGTTTATTGATCCGCAAATCGTCGCAGTCATTATGCCTTTGATTTAATCCGCTTACATCTGAACTGAAGAGCGGCTTTTCCTCGCCAACCCATCGCAATTTTTCCTCTTCCCATTTTTCTCCATTAAAGTCTAAGCGTAATTGAGTAATTTCCAGCTGAAAACGGAAGCTCTGATTGGTGGACTTTCCTCCCTCGCTCTTCCCCTCAGTCGAGGAAATATTTAGTTAGCCTAATTATGCGATATACCAATTTTGATTGCCTCTCTCCGGAACCCACTCAACATTTCAGTGGACGGAAATGAAGGTGAAATTTACCTGGCTCAAACAATTGTGCCGACAACTGACGTTGATAAACATCATCACCATAATGGGGTTTATCTGTTGGATATTCGGGTCAGAGATGTCTCGATGTGCTACGCATTTAATCCTTTTTGAAGACACTGTGTTGTTTGTAATAGATTAAGTTTGAATGAATTGGCCATTATCTTTATCTACATTTACCGATGGCTTTTAAATGGGATAATTTTTATTTCCGAGAATAACAAATTGTAAACTAAAAAGAAACTTAAATAAAACCTCTGTGTCTTTAAATATGTAAAGTTTCCCGTACAGATTTACTTAGGGCTCATCTTAAAGTGTCTGATGAAACTGAAAATTTATATCTTCTTCTTAGTAAAGCTTTCTGCTAGTTTTCCGCTGTTATTAAACACGTTTATTCTAAGTTTTCCTCCGCAGCAGTTTTTCATATTGCGTTTGGTCATATTTTTGCGCCATGTTTTGTTGGATTGTGCAAAAATTTCAAATTAAGTTGCAGACGGGGGGCGAAAAAGAGGGGAGATGGTGAGCGAGAGAGAGGGCGAACGAGTCTGGGGCTGTGGAAAAATCCAAAGCTGTAAGTGAGCAACAGAATTGCATCACGTACATGGGCAATTTGCCAGTGGAATACAATACAAAGAACAGACACACACACACATACACTCATTGAAAGTCTGTGTTGGCCAGGAAAAAAGGATGGCCGAAATCGTCCCTCTCCCTCTTCCGTACTATCCCCATCTCTGTCTTCCTGAGCCCGCTGGCATTTTTGGCACAGGTTTTCTCCTCGAGAATTTGTAAATCGCAGCGAGAAACAATGCCGGGCATAAACTAAATAAATGTGAAATATTTTATACATTTTCGTAGTGCGCCAAAGGGAGACAGGGAGATAAAGAGTGAGAGAGGAGGTCGTGCGAGAAAGGGACAGGAATAGCTCTACTGTAACAGATTACTTTTCGTCGCTTAGTTCGCTTGCTGCAATTAATCTTGCCGCTTTTCTTCCGCCAACCTCTCGCTCTCGCTGTCTCTTTCTATTGTTTTCCAAAGCTATAGCTATCCCTTTTCCTTCACATAGCCCCTCTCTTTCCTACCCTGCCCTCAGCCAACATTTTAGCGTGCATGCTTTTTGTTGGCCACTTTCACTTACCCACAACAATCATGTCCTCGTGACCGGAAACCGTCTGAAACGAAGGCGCCTCGCCGGACACTTCGCAGCGATATCGGCCAGTTGACTGGAGGCTAACTGAGCGCAGGACAACAACCACGTCCGTCGAGTTTTGTAACTGCAAGAATGGGGAAAAAAATAAGGTCAAGGAACGCAGAGCCAAAAGTGAAAGCTCCCTAAAAATGGGTATTTATTTCCACGCATTAAGCGATTCATACTATATGCAACACATTAAAGTTTTAATAAATAAATATCAAATGGTCATCTTTACATTTATATTATGAAAATCAGCTTTAAACTAATAATTTTCTATATTTAAAATAAAAATCAATCCCATATGTGACTCTTATGACCTAAGACCTGATCATGGCCTGAGTTTGCATTTGCTTCTACAACTTTTCCATCGCTATTGTCTGGGTCTTTATCCTCATCGTCATCTTCATCCACATCTTCATCGTCCTCCTCTTCGTCTTCGCCTTCATCATCCTCATCGAGCATCACGTCAGTCAGGGCCTCCAGCATCTCTCCAAGATCGTCATCCTTAACGGGCATTACTTCATCCAGAGATTCGGCTGTGGGCTCCACGTGAAAGATTTGCATCGAATCCCTGAACTTGATGGCATCCTCTAGGTGCAGGATGCTCAGATCCTCTTTATTTTCCCGATTTCGTTCGATGGGATCTATCAGAGGCTGGCGGATCTGATCGGCAATTAAACGGACGACGTCCTCATGATCGACGGGCGCCACAGACTCCTCCAGCGATTGCAGCAATTTTGATTTTCTGTAGCTCATTATTAACCATACCAAATCTAGGGATAACTAAATAATTTTCTGTCTTGAATTTTAGTTTCTAAAATTATATCTTTGACAATGATTTCAAAGGGTTGATTAAATAAAGGCATCTACTGATCAGTACAATCCGGAATTTAGTATTGCCATTTTGCTATTTTTATTGAATTTAAAAATGAATGATATTAAAATCAACAATCTATATTCGAACACAGAGCTACTTATGCCTTAAAATGCGTCGTTTTTGATATTTTATTTTAATATCGCGACTTACCTCTACATCTACCCCTGGCAGGGGAAAAACCTGGCCCGGGGGCATGTCCCTGGGCACATAGCGATAGAACTCGAAGCCATCCTTGTACCACTTTACCGAGTACAGTGACTCCCCGTCGAGATCGAACTTGCAGCCGAGCGCGGCGTCCTCGTGGCGCATTATGTGCTTGGGGATTTTGATTTCGGTCATTGTCAGGCATTCCGCGGATTCTGGAAGAAACAATCGAAGGGAAATATTTAGTTATTCGGTAGAAATTCAGGCAAAGTGTGTGCCACTTTAATGGGTCCTTAGCTGTGGGCTGGTTTCGCGGTTTCAATGCCAGTGGCAGGACATAAATAACTTGCAGCAAGTGCATAAAAGTCAAGGAAATCGAAGGAACCTCCCCCTGCAGACTAGAACAATGCGCTTTTGTTTTGCCAACACAATGGTTAGTTGGCTGGGAGGGAAAGTGAACGCGACTAACTTGAGCAACGTGTCCTGGTTGGAAAGTCCTTTCCCAGGCAAAGATGCTGCCAGGGTGCTGGCTGTGGAAAAGCTCTTGGGCCCCGGCGATATAACTCAGTACTCGAGACAATGCTGCAGTGAAATGAAAAGTTGCCAACTTATTTAACAGCCCAAGACAAAGACGGAAAACTGTGTGTAGTAGGCCCGCTTGCAACTGGGAGGGCAATTTGGGTCACGCAAATCGAGATATGAAATTAATATTGCAGGGCTGAAATGAGCAGTTGGAAAGTGGGGCAATCCGTGAGGGAGAAGCGAATGTGCAGCTCATTTTGTCCCAGGGGAATGTAAGTGGGGGCTAATTTTGGATAGTAAACGGGGCGTTTAATGATTTAGAATGCACAGGATAGCTCATTTAAGTAATACCCGTATCTTTACTTTTAGATTTCATAAACTTTAACGTAGAAAAGTAGATTTGAAAAAATACTAAGAAAATATGCGGAAAAAACCAAATTAAATTTTTGACTTGTTTTGGTGTCATAATAATAAAAAACAGACTTTGTTTTACCTTCCCTAGATTAAACTTCACTGGAAAATAAATGCCTGTCATATAAACACGCCATTAATTGAAGAACAAAATTTATTCAACCTTTTCGCTTTACTTACTCTAAATTAGCATGTCTTGCGTCACAAAAGACTGAAAGGTAAATTAAACTAAGCCCTTTATTAAGTCATCCTAACCACTAATGTAATTTTCCGACCAGCCTGTTCAATTATATTCAAGTGTCAACGCCTTTTCGGAATCCAATCAAATCTAACGCACAACTACGAGAATATCCTCGCTGTCAAGTCAGAAATAGAACTCAAAGCAAATCCCACACTTGTTCATTACGTCCGTCAACAGCTTTCGAAGTTTATTTTTGGGCAAGTTCACAAATAACAAAGCAATAATGTTTAAAAATACAATTGTTGCCGAGCCGGAAGAAAATAACTGCGTGTGCTCAAAAATAAGGGAAGAGGTCTTAAGGGTTTATTTACGTGGTAGTTAGCATTTACAGGATTTGATAGACTTTCCAATGATTCCAGAAGGTTATGAGGTTAGAGAAAAAAAAGACCAAAAATAGTCATCAATCAGGTTTTTTTTTAATATCAATTTTGGTCCTATTTGTGTTCATATCAAAATAATATTTCCGAACTTATGATTTTGCACCATATTGATAAGAAATCGTACCATTTAGTTATGGAAAAAATGATATAAAACAATATCAGTTCCATATATTTCCGTTTTTTCTCTGTGTACCTATATTTTCTGTTATTTTTACTATCACGAAAAATGGCAAAAATACTTATTAAAAATAGCTTAAATATTTATAATTTATTTAGAATTTACTATAGGCCTCAGTTGGCTCTACTTTCTCTACACACAAAAAAAAAACTTAGTAAAATCAACTGTAATAATTGTCAAACAGGCCCCAACCAGCAAAATTGTCAATTCTACTAAGTAAATAGTCATTTCACAACAACAAAATACACACAATTAGCAAAGACACAAACCCAAAGCAAAAACAAAATACACGTAACTATTTTAATAGTTACGTAACTATCTTTGTTGGTCAATTTTACCAAGCAAATTTTTTTGTGTGTACTAAAGGTCCTTGAAAATGGTTTTACAGGGTATGGAAAGATTCAAGTCTTACCAGAATTCCTGATTTCCTGCTTTTTGTAGTCGTTCAACCAGACCGCCAACGTAGCGACAAACAAACAAATAGAGAGCACAATGCACAAAGGTAGGGAAAAGAAGAGCCGCCGCCATTGAAGCCGATGACGATGTTGATGGCGATGTTGTGGGTGTAGATGTTGGGGTAAATGGTGGGTTACCAGGAAGTGGCCACGCCCACCGTCGGCTTTGCCCCTTTGAGTGCATTTCCGCTTTGAGGCGGCGGCGTCGTTTGAGTTCCTTTTTTCCGGCCGGTGCGTGGCTCCGCTTTGGTGGACACTTTGTGGAATCCACGTATTTCGCCTGTGTGTGCGGCTTAAGTATAATTTAGCATTTTGCACTCTCCAGTAGTTTGTGTACAGCTGCCTCGTTGGCGGAAGACAAACAAAGTGCGTTGCCAAAAGGTTTCCACCGCACAAAGGACCTCTGCCGTTGGAAAACCCCTCGGTGCTCCTTTTTTCTTTCACAAGTAAGAGAATTTGTAAGGAACCACTATGAAAACATCCTTGGGCCACAGAGAACTCCCATAGGAGTTGCAGCCGGGAAATGACTATAACTGTAAGGATTTTTAATTTTTCGAATACATCTTTAACTGATTTCAAAAGCAAATAGGGAACAACCATTTTTTTGTTGAGAAAGCCTTTAGCAAAACTAAACCTACACACAAAAAAATTTGCATGGTAAAATTGACCAACAAAGATAGTTACGTAACTATTAAAATAGTTACGAGTATTTTGTTTTTGCTTTGGGTTTGTGTCTTTGCTAATTGTGTGTATTTTGTTGTTGTGAAATGACTATTTACTTAGTAGAATTGACAATTTTGCTGGTTGGGGCCTGTTTGACAATTATTACAGTTGATTTTACCAAGTTTTTTTTGTGTGTATGTAAAAACCTTTATCACTAATCAAATTAATCCGTTACGAATTTAATTATCAATATTATAATCGCATTATTCATGTCTCACAAGTGGATTTTGTTCCGCTAGAAGTATTTAGTGATGAAGTCTTGCGTCGTTAGTATTATTATTGGTTAGTTTAACAGAAATTTTACCGAAATTTCATTAATTTTTATTCTGGGGCAGCTGTGAGTTGCAGAATGGCCTGCGGTGCATTTCAACCTTGCCTCATCAATGAGAAGCCAATTTGCGTAATACACGAAGACTGCAGTTTTACATTATACAACAAATGCTTATTGCAGTTGCATAAACAGTTTCTTATAAATGAGGGAAAACAACGTAAGCAAAGTAAAATAATAAAAAAGTTGAATAATAAACAGAAAATTAAAAACTTGCAGCTTTTAAGACATTTATAACAGGATCTTGCCCTAAGGATTCTAAACTGTGCCCTTACAATACATATTTACCAGGCCTAACGTTTGGATGATCAAGCTTTAATAAATATTCTTCAATCATTATTTGTAAGATACTTAACAACAAACAATTGTTAGGAGCTTTTAAATACTTGATAAGATTACATATCATTTTGTTATTAATACGAAATTCGAACTGAGATGCCGCATATCAAGTCAAAATTAATACCACATAATTTCAAACTGATCATCGTTTCATATCAAGTTTTTTTTGGGTGTATTTAACAATATATACCCATTTAACTATTTATTTTCCGAAACAGTGTGCTAACTTTGACAAATTTAAAATGCGCAATTGAAGCTACCGGTAGTTGAAGACCAAGTAGCTAATTAATACGCCAGAAATTGCAAAGTTTTGGCATTTAACCTGAGCTTAATTAGGAAAAGCCAATGCCAGAAGGCCAAGGCGGAGCTGTGAGCCTGCCAGATCCGGAAAGTTTTCCATTTGATGTCGTGTAAACGTCATAGTTATGGTCGAAAGGGGATCACTCAGCACTTCTTTCGGTTCACCTTAAAACGAACTGCAGGGCTGCCGTCACAGACAAAAGTTTGCTACTTAATTATTGTTGATTTTTAAATGATTTCATTTGCCGCCGGAGGGCCACAAATGTCAACCGCAGACAAAAGTTGTCCGCCTCTATTGCCCGAAATGAGTTTCTTTTTGGGGTTTAGTTGTGCTCGAAATCTAATTCAATGTTGGGGGAGCGAAGAGTTGTTGGGGATGAGTGTCAAGTGCAGAAGTTTACGGAGCAAAGTTTAGCTTTGCATATCATTATGGCTTTTTGATGGGGTGAGCAATGTCCTTAGTCATCTAAATAATGTGCCGAGGGTGGTCTTCATGGGCAACTAATGAACTTTCAAGGGTTCGTGGGCAGTCGATTTTCAAGTGAAGCCATTGATCTTGTTTGGTTAATCAATTCATAGAAAATTAATTGAAGCTGAATATAGCTATCAAAATAATACCCCTTGATTTTAGACTCCTCTAAATGTGTTTTTTAATAAACAATTGTGGTCATCACAATTATATGAAATTCCATTGATTCATAAAAGTTTTGATATAGAATATTTCCATAAACTAAATCTCCCATAATGAAATTCACATTTTCTTGTGCCCTCATGTGTATATCAAACATTCAACGTAGTGCGACATTTCCATTTTATACCAAAAATAAATAAAAATACAAGAAATATCATATTTGGGCAAAATCCCATTTAGAAGCCAAATGACAATGGTAGCAGCTCACTCAAGCGGATTAGTTACACAATGCAAACATTGTGCATCAATCTCGGTACTTTTGTACTCCCTTGATCATCCGGAAAAATAAGTCCGGAAAATTCTCGGCAGAGCAATTGCAATTTCGAATCCAAATCTGACTGTCACATGAGCTCAACTCGGCTCAGCAAGGATTCTCCTACCCTGTTCATCTCCTTCTATCAATAAAGCTCGACAGGCAAATGCAAAATGCAATTAATTTTATTAGAGTCCATTGAAAACTCATTGGAAAAACGGTCCACAAAAGGGGGCCTCTTGCCTGAAAGGCTGCCGAGCCAAGAATTTACGACCCTGCCAAGGCTTCACTTACAATGCAAATTTTTCCAGACAGCACAGAGGAGACAAGGAAATTATGATGCGGCTCGGTTGGAGAGCTTACTCATGGGTTTCCAGGGGTTGAGGAACCGGATGCGGAGCCTTGAGCAAATAAAGATGTTTTTTCCATGTTTCGCAGACGCCAGCAGCATCAATACGCATCAATCCCCGCCAGCAGCCTCCACCGATCCACTGGACCCCTTTCTCATCCGAGGCAGCCGCCTAGAACGTGCTTAATCTGCAATCAGAGGCGGAAGTTGGTCTCCTCCTCAGCCTCCTCGATGGTCCGTCTGTCTATTCGGCTTTCTGTCCACTTTAGAGTCCTGTCCCCGTCTTTATTTCAGTTGCAGTCTGAGCCCTGATGTGATACCCTTATAAGGGGTATTATAGTTTCCAAAAATTAAAATTACTAGCTAAAAAAACCTATTTCACTTTATATAATAGATTCTCCTCTAACTAAAGATGGTCGAAATTTCCGAATTCGGATGGGCTAAGCTTCATGTCTTCAAAAAATTAATACATTCGCGGTCAAATCGACATGAGCATGGTAAATTTCTGGTATTGCATGCGCATATCGTTTTTACCAAAATCTCTCTCTCGGAGATTCTCTGACTTTGAAATAAAGAGGAAGAAGCAATGTGGCGACTTAAGTAACGTGGGAGCGAGATGTACAAACTCTCTCAATTCGAGATAGAGCGAGAGAGCACTTAAAGTTACATGAGTGGTAGGGAGAAAGAAGCATTCGATATTTAACCTGGCCTATTGCTTACATTTCGAGCATATCAAGCTGAGATTCCGGCATCAAATCAATCATCGTTTCATATCAAGTTTTTTTTGGTGTACCGATAAGTGTTTCCCCTGCATTTTTAACATACTTCGAGGGTATTTAAATCTTCGATGCTCTTCTGGTATCCTATTTTTCTTTGACGACTAGTGCATCCTCGTTGTCCTGGTCGTTGTCATTGCAGTCGCAAAACGGGAGCACGTCTGCCACTCCCCCAGCGCCGCCCAACGCCCCTTTAACCCCTTCTGGCCACCAAAGCCAACAGCTCCCAGTTGTCAGCTCAGCTCAGTTCAGTTTTTGCTGCATTGCAGGCGCACTTTCATTTGCATATTTTGCAAAAGGAAAAAAGGGAGAGGAAAACAAAAAATATGGCATAAAGTATAAGGAAAGATGAGAGCAGCAAGAAACTTGGCAACAATCGATCGGATCCCATTGAGTCTGTTTCTTGCTAGATGGTTAATCGGAGGGCGCATAAAGTCACAAGTTTCCATATCGATTTGACTTAAAGGAATTCTCTGACAATATTTGTGTTTGGCTTTTGTAAGGACGGCGTTAAGCCCAGAAGGCGATTGCTATAAGGATTTCAAATTTAATCCTTCAAAACATGTCAGTCAACAAATCCATTCGTTTTACGCCAGCCCACTATTATTTCCCATAATTACCTCAAATTGTGTTAGGCATCAAACCGAAATGACAAATTAATCAGGTCGAGCTAAGTCGTCCATCAAAGGCACATGCATAATGCACATTATTTTCTTTAATTAGAAAATCAATTAAATTACTCCACGCAGTCACAGCTGTAATAATATAATTAAAATTCGCTTCGCCCTGCAAGCGGAGTAATGCCAAAGACGTCACTGCATGAGTCGCCAATTATCCCTCATACATATACTGCCCCCTTAAAAGTAGGTAAATTCAATTAAATTTAGCACATGAATTTCAATGTTTTATGATTAATCACATTGCAGATGGCTAGAGAATTATGCAAGGGAATAAGTGTCAATGGAAAGGGGAAAAAAGGGAATCAATTGGAAAACAATTTACATAAAGAAAACACAAATTTAAAAACGTTTAAATTATAATTTTGAATATATTAAATAAATTCATCTAATAATAATTTAGATTTGAAGTATAAATTGCAAACTTTGGGTACCTATCAGTGCTTGTCTTGAGTTTCTATTCGAACTTCCCAGACTATTTTATAGGCAAATAGCATTCACCTTTTTGCTATTCATACCGTTGGCCAGTAAGCCATCACAAAACCCACAATCTGTTGGCACCTTCTAACTGGGGCCCTTTCAATGGGTCTTCAAGAACACTTTAACCCCGCCTAATCGCTAGAAAAGGCACTTAATAATACTTATAGGTATTTATGATGCCTGAACAAACCGAGCCAAATCTTTAATAAACTCCACTCGAAGGAGCCCCAAGTGCTCGGCGTCTGCAGGAACTTTCATTAACTGAATAAAGGGGATATCGAGAAATAGGAAAGGGGGAGAGTGCGTGTCGCTCAACATTAGTTTCATGTGCTGCCAATAAATGTGTACTTCCCTCGGACATCGCTGCTCGCTCTTTGTTAGTTACAATTCGGCCAGAAGTGTGCGCCACGTTAACTTAATTTCATTATTTGTTGCTCGCTCCCAGAATTTTTCCCCTCTGTGCGGCATGCGTACGTGACCTCATAATAGGAAAATAAGATTTCTATCTATAATTCAGGCAGCGCTCGCTCAAACCCAAGCCGGCTAAGTGCCAGCAAATAATAATCATTTCAGTTCCCCCGTTTGTCTAGACAGAAATTGTATTTGTCAGTCATTATTATTTCGCTCCGTTGTCGCAATTGAGCGTGGAAGGGAAGCTAAGTTAAATAGTAAGCACAGATCTGCCACAGAAACTTTTTGCTTTGACAACTCTGCCGCAAAAGGAACTGGAAACGGAAATGGCAAAAAACTTGAGCATGTTTATTTATTTAATTAAATGTGGCAGCAGGAAAGTTTCACTGGTGTTTTCCATTTTTTTCTTCTTACTGCCTCTCGGCAATCAAGCTAATTAAGTTGAAGGTTTTCGCACACACACAAAAAATTAATATTAATAAAATATATTAATTGCGGTGGGCGCTAATGAAAGATGTGCAAATAATTAAATTTAATTTATGGTTCAGTCAACCGTACGTTTCATTAGCTGTGAAAAGTGACAATCATTGAAACGGATATTGAGCTCTTTAGTAAAAGGCAAACGAATAGTTTTCTGCTCCATCAGAAGGGATTAGTAATTTTTAATTTGTTTTCAGGGCATTGCATTTTAAATCAGTAATTAATACTGACTAACTATTTGCATTCGAGTAAAGAATGGTAATAAAAAATGCATTTAAACACTTTTTAATTGCTGTAATTCAAATATTATCCAATTGACGACAATATGAAATTCGATATTCCATTCGACCCCATTTCAATATCCTTTCGAAGAGAATGTGTAGGGTATGCTAGACCTTCAGCCAACCTCAATCCACATCTCCATTATCTTCGCAAATCAAAAGTCTTTTTCTAATTCACCCTTCTCGTGGTTAACCAAGACTTTCGCTTGTTTGCCAGTTAATTTTGTTTAGTTTTTGCTTAGCAGTTTGTTGAACTTAATTAAAAATAAATAACAGGCAGTGGTGGCAGTGGCAAACTTGCCCTGGCAAGGTCTTGAGGGCAGAAAGGATTTCGAGAGCAGATTTATGCCCGCGACCTGACAGCCTTGACTTTGCGCCTGACTTTCCCAACTTAACACAGTCTCGAAAGGCTTTCGAGTATCGATTATTGAATGAATTTCAAATGAGTTATCTCGCTGGGGCACCACATGGCGTATGCATTATATTTGGAGGCAGCAAAAGTTTATTTTTGGGGTTAATGAAAACTTTGAAATTTTCTCTTACCTCGGCAAAGCTGGAGCAGCAGCACGATGAGGATGCCATAGGCGAAGAAATATCGACTGTATGTTGCAGGATCCATGCTGCGTGTCCGTATTTGCATATTTTTCCTTTTTTAGTTTTCCTTGGGCGAAACTTTAATTTTTCAATTTGTTACGGAATTTTTGGTTATTTTTCTTGTCCATGCTCGCGCTTTTTTATGTTTGCCGTTTCTTCGTTTGCGTTTTCTTCTTGTCTCATTTGTGCAATGCAATAAATTTTCCTTGACCGCCAACGAGGGAAAGCGTCAACCAATTTTTTTTCTTGTTGCTTTGCTCGTCGTAGTCGTTGTCGTTGGCTTATTTATATTTATTTTCCATGAGCTCGTTGCTATTTGCTTTTCCTATTAAGCGTTCGCCCACACACACACATCTAGGGCCAGTCGCATTTACATGCTATGTCCTGCCACTATTTGTATTTGCCTCCCCAGTCTCGCTTCCTATTTCGGTTTAGTTTCCTGCTTCGTACTTTTTTGTTGTGTCTCCTAACGCACTGAATTTAATTGAAACATCAGCAAAAGTTTCCGTAGACAATCTGTGAATGGAACAAAATAATCAAATATAGAATATTTATCTTAGTTGAAGCTTAGTTCTGTCATACAATTAAGTTTTTCTATTATTACTTAATCATTGGAATAACTGTTTGATTTGCGTATTACGTGCTATATTTGTAGCAGGAGCAGTCATTTGTCATTTTCATTTGTTTTATTTTGGGTTACTAATTAATGCTTCCGGTATCTATTTCTGGTTTCCGGACAGCAGGCTCTTATTTATGGCGGCCTAAAGCTATTTTAATACCTGCTTTTTGTGGACCTTTGTAGCCATTTTCCTTTTTAGGATCTGCGTAATATATTAAATATTTATACTAGGCCAGGACAATATGTCCTGGAATTGGATGTGACATTTTCCATGTTGTTATCAATGATTTCCAATTAGATTACGTTTTTAGTGCAATATCTAATCAATAATATTTAAGGACCAATATTATTAAAGTGCTTTGTTAATTTTGAGGTTCAGCTTTCTTGACCTATAATTTACAAAACTTATTATACATTCTAAAGTGACATGAATATTACATTGAATATTTGAAATAAGCATTTAGCAAAAGCCCCAGCGCTCAGAAAATTCCTGTCGCAAACGTCCTGAAGCCAACAAAGACAATCGTTTCAAATTGTCAACGCACAGAAACAAGAAATCAAATGAATTAATCATACAAGTTATGGCCAATAACTGTTAATTTGAATTAAATGCTCTGAGAACCGAAAGCCCAAAGGAAGAGCTCAGGGCTGAGACTCAAAAATCATTGAGCAAAGGCATAAATTAACAATAACGTTGTATGGCTTGCGATTGTGTAATTGTTCTCGGGCAGGCAGAATTAAATTTGCATAAAATCAATTAAAACCAAAAACTCCCGGAAAGCATACAGCCACTTGGGGGAAAAATCTGTGAAAGCCTTTTGGGCAGAAAGTTTTCCAAAATCATGTTTTGTAATTAGAGGCCATGAATAATTTTAGCACCTTGTTGTCAACTATTTTAAGAGCCACGCACACACCGAGTCACATGTCGAACGCTGAGTGGCTTATGCAAAATAGTCGAGTAGTCGAGTCGGACCCTGAGCACACACACGCTGCGTATACTTGATGTTGGCTCCCGAGCCGAGTCTTTTGCATAATTAATTATGTGGCAAGCATGGCACTGGCTTGTTAAATATGCAAATATTCGGAGAACAAGGTCTAAGCGGACTTAGACACCGCAGGTCACTCACATCTTGGAAATCTCTGCTCCTAGATTTTTCGTTTTAAATTGAGTTTGCTTCGTAGGCCGTTTCAAAAGTGCTTTTTGGGCCAACGCTTTAAAGAGATTTGCCTATAGCGCCATGTCCAATGGCTTGTTGCAACACACACAACATCAGTTTTTGGGGGTGCCGAAGAAAAAGGGGAATATAGGGGCTTAAGCGCCTTCCATGAGAGCTCTCTGAATGCCGAATGAAGAATTGACTGAATGGCCATACGAGAAATGCCTCACTGACTGACTGACTGAATGACTGGCATTGCCCTCTATGTGCCAGTGTGTGTGTGTTAGCCATTGTGGGTGCTATGCCTGTGTGCTGGCGTATTCTGGGGCCTTGAACGGCCCTTGATGTTAGTGCTCTGGGGGAGAATTTGGCTTTAAAATTTAAGCTGGACAAGTTCAATGCTTGAGCAGAAGCTTGAGGAGAATATCTAAAGGAAACATTTGCCTTTATGTATTTAAACATTTTCAACGTAACAAACCAAAGGAAAATGTCTAAATCTTCATTAATAGAAGCTTAAAATATAAGGAATGTTTTTAATTGTTTTCTTTTAAATAAGCAAGCAAAAAAGAAATCCTGTCCAAAAATATGGCATATACATAACTCCCCTAATAAATAAAAAAATATTTCCCATAACCGCAGCCAGTAAACCGAAACCAATGAAATAAATTTCAAAATCGCTTGCCGGAAACTCTAAAATACGTCCTCCTCAATAAAGGGAGCAGAAATCTTTGTATTTATATCGATGTTTGAGTTTTAAGTGTCAATTGATAAGGCCATAAAGGCCAGTGAGCCATGGAACTGACCTGCGCGAGAGGTCAGGACTTTAACAATGTGCTGGTAGGACTTCTCTTCCTTCCTCCTCGATATTATCCACGACCCACGAACTAAATGAGACTAATGAAAGGCCATAACTCAAGGTCTGGACAGAGAATGTCCCAGCTCAGCGACTCAAATTAATTGACATTGTACAGGAATTTCATATACGTATATACGGCGGAAAATGGAGGTGTCCACACTGCTGAGGTCAAAATTATAGGGTCTATGAAGCCTAAAGGGTGGCTCTAATCTTTAAAAATGTAATCTAAATATAGAAATTAGGAAGCAGAAAAAGTAAAACAAATTTATAAAGTACATACATTTGTACAATAATTTCCAGAGGTCGAAATCAATTGGCAAATAATCAACCACATTTATATAAATTCTAAACGTATTAAACTTGGCTATTTATCTAGCAATTTAGAGTCTAACAATAACCTCCGGTTAGTCTATATTATTATGGCCTTAGCTGTCCCTTGTTTATGGTATATTGCTCTCTGCCCGTATCCGGCTATAGAATTTCATAATTATAATAATTTATGTTGACACCTGAGGCGTGTGCACAAATTGAACTGGCCCCAAGGTCCGCGCCAAGTTAATAAAACTTTAAGTTACAATTTGTGTGCTGGTATGTCGGTGTGTTTCCTTCTCTTTCTGCTTGGAAAATCCCTGGAGAAATATGAGGAAAATTGTATGTCGCATAATACTCACTTATTGCTGCTATTTCTGCTGCTGACGATGCCCTTTCTTCTATATATGCTTTCGTTGTTGTTTTGCTCTATTTTTTCCAGAGAACTTTAAAGAAGGTCTCAAGCACCGGCTGAATTCAGGGGGTGGTAGCGGTGTTTTAGCCAAGTTTAGCTTTCGCTCTCACACTGTTTTTGTTTTCGCTGGCCCACGTGCATAATAATAACAAATGATTGGTTGTCACGCACGTAACGGTACTTTCATTCATAATTTATGCATTTTAATTTGTCAAACTAAGTAGGAAAAAGGGGGAAGCTCCTGCCTGGCTGATGAGTACGAATTCGGAGATTTCCACTGGGGGGAAGATTAGTTTTCTGGTTCGCCAAGGTACGATTTGTTTTGTTTTTCCCACTTTTTTGTCGGTTACATTTTACTCATAATTTGCCTTTTTACTGCAGCACAAACACAAACACTCTTGCAAACGAGACACTCACACAGTCGCGCGTACGCACGAATGTCCTCGGTTTTATCGCGATTTTCAGGACTCGGGGACTGGAGCAAATTGGAGTGGAGAACGGAGAATCGAGAACGGAGAACCGAGAATCGAGAATTTTGCCGCACACGCCTTCGCCAACCACACAGCACCAATAACCGACCAAGACTAAAAGCTTTGCTCTCCTTATTACCTGGTTTTTACTTGGCGCCCAACACGCACACCCCCGCTCGCCGAAAACACACACACGAGCCAATTCACAATTCACGAGCTCCAAAACGACGACCGGATATCAGGATAAAAAACGAGCAGAACGCACAAACTGGTTCGCATTGTCTGAGGTTGCGAAATTACGAGAGGCAGAGAGAGAGAGCTCTCTCTGTTCCCCACAGAGAAAGTAAGAGAAAGCATGGGAGAGCGCTCGTTCGTGTTTTGTTTGTTTCAATTCCATATTCTACAGCCGCACTTACACAGTTATGTTACGGAAGTTAACATTATGAAGATGTTATGGCATGGGTATCGAAATACTGGGAAATATTCCTGTGCTCGAAGAATTAACAGTGGTATAACAGCGCAAAGATTGTAACAAAGCCATGGATTGAACAATAACTATTGCTTTTTGATTAATGGTAGTGTAGGTGATGTAAAATAAATAGTAAATAATAGATATGTACAAGAAATAAATTAAACCTTTTAATAAATTTCCTAATTTTATACATTAGGCATTTAAAGTAACCCTTTAATTTGTCCAGTTTTAATATACTCATAAATTAATTGCAACAAATTAAATGGTATTATAAAACTGATATTAAACGTATCTAAATAAAAAGAGAATATGCTTTTATAATGAAATAAATTCATATTTAAGATTAGGAAAACTACCATAAAGTTTCAATCTGCAATCAACAATTTATAAAAATAAATAAATCAGTTTAATCCGCATAATTTTTCCAAAAATAAACATTCATCAAAGTAAACAAAATAAAGATTTTCTTCTATAAAAATAAACCACAAATTAGCAGAACTTTCTCCACCTAAATGCCCCATCACAGAAGAGTACTCCTCCTAATAAACCCGGAGATGTTGTTCGTCAAATTCCTAGTTAAGTCCTCGCAGAGCCTGCATCAACAGAAATTCCTTTGATACGCACACAACATTGGTAAACAACGAAAACAATAGAAACAAGTGGAAGAACAAGGAGCAGCAGAAGAAGAAGTTGCAGAAGTAGGAGACGGAACAGAGATCCTTGCCCAGTGAGGCATCAATGGAAAATACCAATAACATCGGCATCATCCTCCGCATCATTAGCCCAAACAAAAACTGCTGACTGGGGCACAATGCCAGCAAGCAAATCGGCTGAGGAGCGTTTTCCCCGCAATCCTATGTCCCAAAACCCCTATCCCGAATCGTCTATCCCCATCCCCATTCCCGTACCCTTCAAGTCTTCTCTAGACCATCTCAACCCTAGCTCAAGGGGCCCCAACTTTTTTTGTGCTGCACATGCCCCGCTGGCAATTTGAAGTTGAGCCAGCAGCTAGGAGTTCTCCTCATTCTAGTCCTCTCTCTATTTTCGGCTTTGACTCGCCCCATCTCTTTTTTACACAGAGAAAAACATTTCGACCTAAAAATAATAAAAATGATCATTAATCATTAATCATTACTTATATGCTACCTAGTTACAAAATATGTACACTAGGGTGGACTTCTTTAAGGTCAACTGAGCTCAGCATCTTATATGGTAGGTTTCTGTGTCCTTAGAAATTTCATACAAAATAAGTCCACCCTAATGTACACCTTTCTCGTATATTTTCTAAAATGCAAACTATAATTTTTTTGCAGTGCACCTTCTAGCATCGGCTCATTGACAGTCATAACGCTGAAATGCGCCTCAACTTGAACTAATTTGTGCGCAATTTGCGCGAAGAAAGGCGTCGGAAACACCAAAGGCAAAGGCAGAAGAGAGGGACACACAGATATGGCCAATGAATGGGGAAAGAGATGGGGAGATCCTAGGAGAGAGAGACGGCTGATGGCCGGAAAAAGAATGGCAAGCATTTGCACTTTTACTTAAGCGTAAAACTTTTCTTTTGCAGGTTGCAGCCAACTAATTTTGTTCCTTTTCCTCGAATGGATGGAAAAAAGTGATGGTGGCACAGAGACATTCAGAGATAAGAAGAGATAGAAATACTGTTACTGATTGCGTCAACTTTTTCTGCAACTTGCTTTGTTTCAAGTTGTTTTTATACTCTGGAGCTTACGATACTGAAGTATATAGGGCTTCAAGAAATAATAAAATAATATGAAATATGAATATGCATTTTTTGTACATTTTAAAAATATATTTTATATCGATTTAGACAGAGTTAAATATTCTAATTTGATTAAATTTGTCAAAAAGTATTCAGATTTTTTTAACCATATTAGAAGAGAATATTTTTATAAAAAATGTTATTATTTTTATTCTTAAAATATTAAACGGTTTTTTAATGCATATCTTCTAGGGTTCATATTGCTATAGCACCACTATTTATTTTGTTTCTTTTTCGTGTTTATGTGTGGCTGTGCAAATTGCATAAATTTGATTATTTGAAATTCAGTGTAGGTGCGAAAGACCCATCCACTGCGGTCTGCTCCTGTGTATTGCCTCTAACCTCAGATCCTGTTAAGTTCGTCCCTTTGTGAGGCAAATCCAGTCCCTAATTGTCTTCGTCATGGACTGATTGAATCTCTTACACTCCACAGGCGGCTTTATTATTTAACGTTTCAATTACACGGCGACGAGTCTAAGCCGTAGTCCGATTCAAAATCGGGGAGGGGCATGTGAGTAGGGGGATTGGGGGTCCTTTTGCCAAAGGCGAGGCAAAGGCTATTTAGCATGTAAATGCGAGTCAGTGCCAAATAGTTAGGTCCCCGAACAGAGTCTCAGTTTTAGTCGGAGGCAGTATCTAGTTTGCATACAAATGGATTTTCTTTATGTTTATGGTGCGAGTGCGAGGTAGACTGGAAAATAATTTCGCAAATGTTTCATTTGATTACGGAATGAATCTTTTCTTGGATCTTTCAATCTCTAATTGTCTTTTATGTCGCATGCAAATGAACCTTTTCGGCCTTGATGGCGGTTACCTAACTTTGGAATTTATATATAATTTAACTGCTTTTAAGAATTGGTTTAAAAGTTACCTGCTACTTCTTTGGCCCTCATATATTATTTTAATTATTCTTACGTTCTAAAATTACTCGCGTATATTCATAACAGCCTTAAAGATTCCGCTTTCATGTACCTAGTCACGTGCAATTAGGAATTTTTAATTTTGTATACTCCAATTTATGGGCAGAATAATTAAGAACCTGCCGAATGAAGAAACTCAAGCCTCTGAGGAAAAAATTTCACTTTCCACGAACTATTTGCCGCAGGAAAAACACAATTTAGGCGAAAGAAAACCCCCATTCACATAAGCCGAAAGCAACTTCAGGCTCATTGTCGAGGATTTTTAGTGTTGAAAACAATTGAAAGTGTTGGCAGCTGTGCGCTGTGTTGATAGGGGAGGGGCATTGGGAGGGGGGTTGTTGCAAACACGACATGCAAACTCATAAATGTGGCCGCAAAAACACAGTCGCACACACACACACATGAATACAATGCATTCACAGCCAACAGCAAAGGCAGCAGAATCAGAAGTAGTAACTATAACAAAGAACTCGGTCATTTGGTGCACAAAACGCAGCCAAAAGCACGCCCCAATGCTGCTAAATGCTGCACAAAAAAAGGAGCAGACGAAAAAAAGTGAAAAAAAGAATGCGGCAAAAGGACGAGGAAGCACGCACAGGAGGCACCCACAATTGCATGCATGCATTTGTGTTTGATGGGTGTGAAATGTTTGCCAAGCAGGCTTCAAAAAATGCCAGAATCGCTACGGAGCTTTGCATAAAAAAGTAGGGAAAGAAGTAGGATATTTGCTTTTCCATAAATTAAAAATCTAAAAATTAAAAGTAATACAAAATAATTTAATTAGTATTTATTTCCATAACATAATATTATTCTGAAAATATTATTCCAAATCGCTTCAGCTACCCATCGCTTTAATTTGTAGTGAAATTATCACTGATTTGATGGTGTGAAAACGATTTTGTTGACTTAAGTTATGGCACTAGACCCGTGTGAATTTAAAAGAACTCCGCGGAGAGAACGTGCCGGAATATTTATTTGAATCAATTTAGCTGCGACCGTAAACTGATTAATGTTGAGTGAGGTGGCCGCAGAATTGTGAGGTTCCGCTGTTCGCATGCTATTTATAAGCCTGCGGCTTTCGGCATTCCAATGCATTGGCTTCAATGAATAATTAAGCGGTTGGCGCTGCCAGGATTAAGAAGCAGCTCCAGCCGACCGCAACCACTCACTCGCACTTGCGAGGCTCCTTTGCCACGCCCCCATATCGCTGCCAACGCCCCTAGCACACACACACACATGCCAGGCCAAGAAGTGGCAGGGATATGCGTGTGTGGGACATTTTTCACTTGTCAGGACATGGCGCATACGCCTCGTTAGCCAGGCAACCCAAAAACCTGAAAGCGAGAAACGCCATCTAATTTATAGAACGTGGCGGTTATTTCTTTTAAGTGCTCGACAAATAGAAACAACAAACACAAAACACATTTCGTCACGTTCCCCGACAGCCAGCAGCAGCATCAATATTTTTATTTGAATTCCGTCTCCCTTTTTGTTTATAATTTATTTGCATTTGCTCATTGAAATGCTGCACAAACCAAACGGGCCCAAGAGCCACGAGCCTCAAATAAATGGCAATCGAGGGAAAAGATGGGGATTGATGGCACGGGAGAGATATCATGTCGCTGCTCAGGGATATTTTGAAAGGATAAGACGGTTTCATTTTGCAAGGCTTATAATAATGGTGGTATATTTCATATAAAAGTTGTGTAGCATACATTTCTGAGATAAAAAAGTCAATTAAATGTTTTGTTTTTCAATGAAGAATCAGGAAAAGATCATTTGTAAACGGATTTTATAAAAAAAAAGCGCCGGGATGCGCATGGTAAATTTCTGGTATTTATACTCATATGGTTTTGCCATGCAATACTAGTAAAATAATATCATTTTGCCGAATTCTCTCCCTCGGAGATTGTCTGACTTTAAAAAAGAGAGGAAGTAAATTATGTAAGTGGGAGCGGAAGAACAAATTATCTCAGATCGAAATCTCGAGCATATCAAATTAATATGCTGTGTATCAAGTTAAAATTTATACTATAATATGAAATTGAGCATCATTTCATATCAAGTTTTTTTGTGTGTGATAGAAATATATATATTTTTAAATGGGCCTTATTTTCAACACCCAACTTGGAAAAAAAGAAAAAATAATAAAACGGAATGCTAAACGAATTCGAAACATGCAATTTTCGCTGTTTTTGCTGGTGTTGTAGTTATTTGGTACCTTGCGATGGTCCGCATCCATGAAGCGTCCGTCATAAATTCTCGTTATACAATTTAAAAACATTTGCTAAACACGCATTTCCTGCATGGCAATGGCCAGTCGAAATGGCCAAGGGTTCGGGTGTGAGAATGGCTCTGGGCCCGAAAAACATAACATAAATTTACTTTTTGGCTGCCCAACGGCCGTCGCTTAGAAGAAAAAAAGCCCAGAAAAATAAAGGACACTCGAACGCCCATGGAGATAAAATTGTCAAAATGTTTGATGAATGCGAAACGAAATGAAAATTTATTTATATATATTTCCGTGTGTTTGTGTGGATATGTTTGAATTCTCGCTCCATTTGGTGTTATTTGGCTTGTGTTTTTTAGATATTTTCATAGCATAAATAGATCAGGGAAATGTTTGCAATTCGCCACTCCCACTCATCGTGTTTATTTGCGTATGCAAAAAACGTTTTAAGTTAATTTGCCATGAAGTTTTTGGCGATAGCAATAAACCAGGAATTCATTTTACATCTCCTTTTTATTTGTGGGTTTTAGCCTTTTTGACATGCTACAAAAATTGAGCTATTGCCATTTGACTTGAATTATTTATTTTATTGATAAAGAACATATCAACGCATCAAGGGCAGGAGCCCTTCATCATTTGCGGCTCCGTTCACTTCACTTCTTGAAAAGTACTATTGCTCACCAAAGCACAAAATTAGTGTTGAACTAATTTACGAACTTCTGGGAAAGGGAGCCCATTGATGGTTGGGCTCTAAAACACGTGTCAGTTCTCCCACATACTCGCATCCTTCGGGGGAGTGGAAAAAATGAGAGGGGCCTCAAATAGGCATATGGACAACGTGACGTGCTACTCATCGCCATGAGCCCTGAAAATTTATTAACACATGCCAATCATAAAAAGCGCAAATCGCATTTTCATTCGAACAAAGGCCGCCCAACCAGAAACCGAAACTGAAAGAAGATCCCCTCATAGAAAAAAATAATGTTCCCAAAACGATAACAAATTTTTGAAAGGGTGTAGTGAACAATGAATTTTTTTAATCACAATCACATTAGATCCAAAATATAATATCCAAAGATTTAAAGAAATTTAATTTTATAATTTGAAGTTTTTTATTTTCAATTTGTTTGTAATTTTTTAAATAAAACAATTAAGTTAAACAATAATGAGAAAAAATTATAAATCCCGAGATTTTTAAGGGAAAACGGATCAGGGAACGTCATTCAAATGGCAACTTGGCCAGGCAGCTCAAAAATTACAGTCACGTTTTCGATTATGAAAAATTTTATTTCCAATTTTTTTCCTCTTTGCCTTTCCCCATATTCTGCCCCCTTCCTTGTGGTTTTTTCCGTTGATTGTAGGTGCATTCAAACATTTATTTATTATTTATAACCCGCAGACAAAGGACTTTGGCCAGGACAACAAGAGCGAGGGAGTGCCACCATTGCAACAAGCAAATATTGCGGGGTGAGGATGGTAAAAACTTTAAGGACTGCCTGCGGTTAGTCGAAAACTGTTAATTGATTTTGTCTCAAGCTCCGACGGAGTTTGCAAGTCGCCCGGCGATCCCTTATCCTGTATTCTTACCTCCTGCCCATCGGATTATTGTGGCTTTTGTGCAGTGGGGCGCGGCATTAGCCCTCTTGGACACCGAACTGAACTGCTTAACTTTCATGCAATTTGCAGGCGGCCAGAAAAATAAAAATAGAGTGAGGGAAGTCAACTTCCTTTTGGCCCGCATAAATCTCTGAAAGAGGGAGATAGCCAGGGAGGTCCTTTTGAACGACAAACAATTTTATTGTGCTGGCCACAGGCAGCACACTCACACAAATCCCTGGACATTGGTATATGAGTGAGGTTAGTGGCCAACAGCGACGAAAATTGCAAAAGGATATGGCTTACAAACACTCGAATAAAGCCAGGGACGCAGACCCAGACACAAAGCGCGTTTTGGGAAAAGGGGCAGTTAAATGACTCTTTATAGTATCCGCTACTTAAAGGATTTCATATCTTAACCTCTCTAATAAAACTAAGTTTATTATAAATCTAAGTAACTAATAGTAATTAATATTTCTTCAAATATAAAATTATGTATTTTTAAAGCAAAGGACCAGAAAATTAGGTTAAGTGAGAAAATACCCTACTAAGTAAGATAACCTAAGATTTAATATTTAAGTAAGCAAGTACAAATTTAATAAAAATTAAAAGCATCAAAATCCTGTTTATATTTTAAAAACAAGAGGTATCAAAAGAAATACACTCGTTGATAGAATAGCCCCACATTTCTATATATACGACGATGTGTAGGAATGTATATAATACAGCCTCACATGCGGTTGCAGTTTTGTGCGTCGGCATGACTACTGGCCACGCCCACTGTCACAGGGGGCAAAGGGGCGGTGCAGCCCACATAAGAGCATTTCCCAGCACAGCTTGATCCTTTTTTATCTTTTATTTGATTTTCATTTTTAATACGAAAATAAGTTTAGCTTAAAATTGAATTATTTGATTTATTTTTGGAGAGAGAAGCGGAGAACCCAGAGCGAATGGGGAGCAAGTGGAGATGGAGTGTGCCGAAAAGTTTTCTTATTTGATGCAACCAGGCCCCATCCCCATTCCCATCCCAACTTGGCCGAAAGTGGTTTGCCGGCCAGTGTTTGTTGGCCAGTTTTGTCTGCGCTTTTGACTTTGAGCATAATTTAATCGGATATTTGTTGCTGTTCCAGCTTCCGTTTGCCAGTTTCATATTATTTAAGTTTTTCTCTACGCTTTCCCCAACCAAGTTTTTTCGTACAGATATTTTACAGATTCCATTTGACAGGCAAAACTAAATGGAAAATTTTTGTAAATCAAATTTACGTTGCTTCCTGTGGCCAGCATATATATGTTTCGTCCTTTTTCTTCCTTTGCCAGTCATGGCATGCAGAGCAAAACAAAAGATTTTAATCATCTTAATTAGTTTACGGTTCTGATTTCACCGAAACGAAACAAAGTGAAACCGGAAAATGCAGCAAAACACATGAAGGGGAAGCCAAGAAAAACAAAGATCGACAGAGTTAATACTGTTAGCACTGTAATCAAATTCTGTTGGTACAAACTAGGTTAAAGATTTATATTTAAAATACAAATAAATAAATGTAGAGGGTACCAGAGGAAACGCTTATTGTTCCTTTAAAATATTATTAACACATGAAAATATCCTGCACATTTTATATTCCCGATGAGGTGAGGGACTCTAAGACCATGCCAAAAGTTCCCTTGACCCTTTGCAGGGTATCAAGATGGGGAAAAGTAAGACTAACATCTCCGGCAACCATTTGCTGGGATGAAAAATGGTTCTGGCAAACAACTTCGCACATGTTGCAGCCAACTTGCAACTGTCTGTGTGTGAGTGCAACGTGTTTGTTAGCCAAATTGAATTTATGACCTGTGGCGCTACACTTACACCGAGACACACCTGCAGAGGTGCTGTTCCGGGGGATCCCCCAGGTGCAGGATAGTCGCAGGGGGTGGGGGGAGCTTTGGTGAGGTTGCCCAGGCGACATTGTTAAATTTTGCGTTCTAATAGCCAAAGTGTTGCACCTGACAGGTGAGACAGCCGGCAACGAGCCAGAATCAGAATGTGCCATGTCACACTTGACCCCAAGCCGAGCTCGTTGACTCTGTTTTATTTTTTTGGTTGTGCTCCCCCCGATGCCATGCGTTTTGACTGTTTTAATATGCCGGCTTATTTGATGGAGCTCCTTCATCCATGGAGCGGTATAAACTCAAAAACTGGAAGGGCTACAAATGACTTGGCCGGTGAGGATTTATTGTTTGTTTGTTTAGGGAAGAACAGTCGAGTTTTTCCAAAAAAAATAACATTTGTCCAACAGATATTTGGTTTTCTCAAGTGTTTATGTGAAAGATACCACTAACTGGCTGGACTGTTTCATACGATAGATTTCGATTATAGTTTAGACAGCACATCAGCTGATTTTATAGAGCAAAAAGTATTGTTTATCGGTTATATAAATTTTACAAGGCCAGAAATCCATAAATTTCGTTTACCATTAGTTTATCTTGTTAAACTAAACCTAAACAGACACTCGGAAAATGATCCGAGGAATAATTTTTAATTATTGCGCTATTCAGGTTTAAAACTTCCAGTATAATGAGAATAATAATGTAAATAAAAATAAATATTATTACATAATATGACAAAGGCAGATTTATTATATTTCGTTTAGTTATATCTTACAACCAACTAAAAATAAATAAAACATTTCTTTAAAAAAATTCTTAAATAAAATTTAAACTTAAACTTTAACTATTTATTGAGTCTGTGCTCTACTTATAAAACCATTCCGTACTCAGGATACTAATTTCGATAAACTCCTATCTATCTTTACGAAGCATGAATTAATTCAAATTCAACACCCTACCCCCAACAATCGTGATAATTTTTCATTGGCCTGCATTCCTGGCCAGCTTCAATTAATTGGAGCCAACTTGATGCCGAAATGCAATCGACAATTTGCTGAAACCCCACGAGGACCACCTTTAAGTGACTTCTGCACTTGGTGTCCTTCCCCTGCGCCCAGAACAATTTCTCTGGCCCCACTGCTCGATGTGTGGGGTGTGGATTGGGTGTCAACTACTAAGTTGGGTTGCAGGGCATCATCAATATGTTGTCCACACCCAAAAAGTATCTATGGCCAGGCTTACACACACTCACACCTCACACCATATTTTCCATGTGCATAATTTCCACAGGTCGTTGGGAAATTGTGGGTGGAAGTGGAGAGTTTTGGGAGTGCGGTGTTAGTGGCAGGTTAGTAGGAAAACTTATGCGCGAACCGAAGCCAGATGGAGATGCCATTTGTATGCATTTGCCCAACTGAGCCGGGCTTTGAGCACGTATCTACAAACGGTTGCACCGCTAAAAATACCATTAAATTATATTAAATGCTTTAAATGTCTCTACAGAAACCCGATTTATAGATAACTTAAATATAAACAATTTACTGAAATAATTATTTCAAACTTTTTCCAGGAGGTCTTTGAAAAGATTTCCACATTAAGTTTTCTGAAACATTTGGATAAATTTATTTCCTTTTTAATTATTTTAACAAATGTCAAATGTCTCGAAAAATAAAAAAGAGTTTATTATTAGCATAATGTCTTGTAAGTACAGTAAAATAAATGTACAACTAAAAATTAAATAACCTTTATCCCACAAAGTTTCCACAGTGTATCCGAGTATCTTTGTCTTGGCTACCGCCAGCATCCTGGGAGACATCCGAGTCCCTGTCCTGACCCGACCCATTCAGGACCTTTCCTCATGTAGTAGCAGTGTTTCGGGCTCATTGTTGATATCAACACAATTTAGTGTCTTATACATGCGACCTGAGTTGCTGCTGTGCAGTTTCGCCTGCAACTAGGCAGAGCTTTAGCTAAATACCTGCCATTGGAGCCAACTACTCTTCGCCTCTTGCTCAGCGTCTGCCTCCTTCGCCTGCCTCAGCAAACAAGCCACATGGAGCTCCACCCCCGCCCCCTCACATGGTCACATAGTCCATGCACCTGCATGGAAAACAAAATGAGTTGCATGTTGATTAAGTCACCTGTACACACTTCTGCACAAGCAAACAGCACAGCCTGCTACTCCCACGCGGGGAATGGGAATGCAAGTCAGGATGAGAATGGGGATGGGGATGGGCATACTGGCAGAGGGTAGCACATGTTGAGAGCTTTCTGGCTTTAGCTGGAAATTGTTGCTTTTTATGCAGCATCTGCAGCAGTTGCTCCTGCACCACCACCAGCCAGCTAAAAATTGCTTCATTAAGTGTTTCTTGTTGGCCTCTCCGTAGCCTTGTATTACTAACGCTTTTATGCTAATGTCCTTCGAACCAAGGAAGGCCGCAAAAGAAAACAAACCGAAAGGTACTCAACGCACTTATGCAGTGGGAAAATTGATTAGGTAATTCAAATTATATTTTAATGTCACTCTAAAATCTACTGTAAACTGGATGGAGGCTGTCTTTAATATTAAAGAACATTTTTCTAGTTTTGTTAAGTTTAAACAACTAAACAATGGAATATAACATGTTTTTCATACATTTCGTTATTGAAAGATATTATTAATTTAAAAAAACTAGGTTTTAACCATATGACACTTTTCACAGTGTACTTAAAAGTTTAGCATACCATTTGATATTCTGTAAGGATTCTTCTGCATGCACGTGTGACTTGGAAAATCTTTTGTTTAGCTGGCCCAACAATTTCTTGAATATTGGGATACGAGTTGCATAGCATTTATATTCTAGTTTAGAGTCAAACCATTTTATGGGCTTTGAATAAAAAATATACTGCTGGCCCAAATTTGAAAGTGTTTTAATATTATTTATGATTTTTACTATCAAACTAATAAAGTACATAGGCAGATTTAAGTTGAAAACTTTATTTACTCCTGTTACTTCAGTTATCCCCATCCTTTTGTCAGCTTTTTCCTTAGGCTTTTGACAGTTATCCCAAGATTTACAACGCACTAAATCTCAGCGTCCCTTCCTTTTGCCTCACATTATCCACAATGCTTCTTTGTCTCCGCTTCAGCTTGACGTGTAATTTATTTTTGCACTATTTTTCAATTATTTAATTTCCTTTGCAAACACACACTCACTTGCATCCCATCTAGGCAGTAAATGAAATGTAAATTGAAAATTCTGCATCTGCTTGGCAATCAAGATAAGGATGAAGAAACAACGAACGCTTTGTACTTCTCTTTAATTTGTCCATATGCTAGTTAGAATAAAAAAAAAACCAAAATCTAATCTTGGAAAAACTAGAAAAGTATTTTTTACAAAATTTTATTTAAATTAAGTGTTTGTAATAACCAAATATATTTATAATGTTGATCAGTTTAAGGTACATTTTCCTCATGTTCTAATTTTTAGGCTTAATTAATTCTCAGTAATCTTTAGTATTTTTAACGCATTTGGCCCTTTCACTTCCGATTCTTCTGCTGTTTCTAATTGCCTCAATTTGAGCAGCCACATAGTTTCAATTAGACGCAGTGCGCATTGCCTTGACGCTTTCTACCACCCCTCCTTGAAGGCCTGACTTTTGCCACCTCCTGCGCCGGAATTAATTCCGCACCCAATCACACACCCAGTCGAACCCTCGCACATATTTGTGTATGCAAATTTTTCAAGCTATTTGCCGTGAAATTATGCCAGTGGCTGTCGACGCGCATACGCGGCTAATAAAATACGCAACAAACTACGCGATGCCTGAGTGATGAGGCAGCCAAGCGATTGCCATAATTTATGTTGCGGTAAACCCCCGACCCATTTTACCTTTTCAGCACCGGGAACTGCGGATCCGGATCCGGGCTGTTTATATTGCTTATTTAATATGTGCACGGTTGCCTGGATGAGCAGCCGGAGCAACAGCAACAATAGCCTTTCATTGAGTTATGCCGCTCATTTGAAGCGTCAGCAGTTCGCTATAGTCGTAGACGCAGCCATAACAATGAGCGCATTGCTACTCCCGTACCAGCTTATCCGCCCCCTGTCACCGACGACCCCCCTCGCAGATATTCCCCGCCCATGTGCGGAAACTTTAAATGGGGGCGCGTGTCAATTTAGCGCTTGGATATGCCATACCGCCATCCATCAGCGGCAGCCGGGCGCTTTGGTTTCGAGGTAATATTAGTTTATGCGGTTTATATTAGTATAATTATTTAATACAAAATGTACTTCATAAGCTAGAACTATTTATTAAGATGTATGAATTAATTAATTAATTATGATAATGGTATTGCTTGTCAAAATGGGCGTTAACATTAAATTTTTTTTTTAATATTTATTTAATCAATTATAATATTTAAAAAATTATTTCAACATATAGGTTCACAAGTTATATATTGTTTTTATTTTAAATAAATTAAAATCAGCAGCCATATACTTAACCGACTTCCCATTGAAAACAGAGGTTGTGTCCACCAGTCTGACCCCATAAATAAATATCCACATGCTCCCATAAATATCCATATCACTTCATACTTCTACCCATATCGTTTGCAAGCGAGTAAATCTGAATGGAAGCGAGTTCATTGAAATTATTGACAAAATGCAGCTCCAACCATTGAATACTTGAACGAACACCTTAAATAGCAAAGTCCCTTCCCACTTTTTGTGTATTTCCTGTGTACTTTTTCGCCAAAGTATCGCAACAACTTTTGTCCGGTTCCATCAATGGATGCTCCTTATCAAACATTCACAGCCAGTTGGCAAGTTTCTATGGCAGCCAAAGATGTTGTAAGGGAATTTCCACATTGCGTAAGTTCTTCTCTACACCTAGATAAATAACATTGTTTTTTATTGAATTCATATGAAGGTTTCTACTTTATAAATCTGAAAAGCAATATCTAGCAAAAAGCTTGCATGTAAAATAACAATTTTGTGAAACCGATATTCGATTTGAGATTTTAATAATATGCTTATTACATTTTTAATATTTACAACTTACTTTTATTTACAAAGATAGGATGCATGTTTGACCTTTTCCATATTTTTCATTGGGAATTGAACATTTTGAAAGTTAATTGCAATTTTTTGCCATACACTGGCTATGAGTGAGTCACTTTTTCCCCATTTCTTCCTCAACCCTTCGACTTTGACGTGGCAAAACGCAGCCTAACTGGCTGGCAAGCGACACTTTCCTTCACTTGGGTTCAGTAAGTTCGGTTGGAGTTCAGTTTCAGTTCATTTTTCATTCATATAAGCCAACAGACGCAGTCAGCGGCAATGCAGCTGCTGTTGTTGATTTTATCCTTTATTTTGATACTCTTGCAGATGGAAATTGTAAACAAAAATGAAAATAAATATTTTTCAGGGCTTTAACCTTATAAAAAGCTAAAAGCAAAACATTGAAATATTTTTAATAACAAAATAAAGAGGTTGGCTAATATTTATTATTAAAATATATTATATTTAAAACAGTAAAAGTCTTTTGCTTAGGAAATTTTAAATAGCCCTGAAGTGAAGATTATCGTTTTAATGACTCATAGATTCGTTATTTCGCCTAATACGTGCTCAAAACTAAGGCATTTCCATAATTATAAAAAAATGTTTTTAGGAAGCGATCGTTACTTTAAGGGTATTTGAATGTCCTGCCAGCCTAAGGACCGTCTTCCCATCTTATTTCGATGCATTCTTTTCTTCTCACTCTCCGTGCTCCTTTGTGCCTGGGCTGCTTTTCATATAACAACAATATTTTATGCTCAGCTGTCTGGCTTTTTATGCATTTGCCCGGCTGCCTATGTGAAAAATTACAAAAAGCCAGCAAGTAGTGGCCAAAGTGGTGGGCCGAAGGGGGGTCAGAGTGCATCGGGGCCAGGGGGAAAAAGTGGCCACAGCCGCAGAGACGGCGTCTAGGGCCAAGTGTTTGCCATGCACTTGACTGTGTTATTTTTGCCTCCTGTCCGGGCCCGACGCATAAATCAACCTGCTGCAAACACACACAGGCTCACGCCCAAGGAGCTATATTCAGGGTATATATATTTATGGGAAAGGCAACCTAGTGACAGGAGATCGGGATAACTATTAAAGCGAGTGGTGGACCCTTAAAGATGAGCCCGCAATCGGATGCGACAAATTTTATTGAGCGTCTGTTCAATGATGCAGCGCAAAGTGACAATGGGGCAAAGAACAAAGTAGAGAGGAGTCAAATGTAGTACAGTAAACTCTCAAGTAAAAGGAAAGGCTTGCAATATTTAATTTGCTAGTTTCCACATTTACAAATGTATAATTAATTTAAAAAAAAAAGCATATTATAAAATTCCTGTTTTCCCTTATTGATACAAGAAAAAATGGAGCTGTCGTCTATTTTCACCGTTCCTTCATATTTACTGCCCATACAAGAAACTTTTGCCCATTAAAAAAGTCAAGTTTTTCCGTTTCTTTGGGTTGAGAAGCAACGTTTATCTTTGCAAGATGAAAACATGAAATGGGTTTGGTTTAATTAGCCCACAAAAGCGAAACAAAACAAATGTTCGCTGGATAACTTAAGGCGACTTGTGCACTATATAGATATCTCCATTACCTTTCCCTTACACCCATAAAGATATGTGTTAATTTTGTGTGTGTGCGTGTGTTTGTTTCCATTTTAATTGGGGACAAAGCCAAAACTTAAGCGCTGATAAAACTATAATCAAGCGCAGGTTTCCGCTTCCAAGCGAATTTCAATGGCACCTGCCAAGGCCAGGATACAGGACTCCCCTCCTCGCACACTTTTTCGCTACCAACGCGTTGTTTGCTTAATGCGGTCATTATATGAAGTCTTCTATTCCAGGGATCCGCTCGGAAAGTCTATCTCACATGACTGTTGTCCCTGACAACTGGCAGTGCGACTCGTGTGCATGAGGTTGAATTATACAGTTGGAAAAATGTTTTAGAAAGGAGGTCTTGAATTAGTATGATACATACATACATAATAAGATTTAGTCTAAATCATTTAGACGTACAGCTCACATCACAAGAAGGCAGCGGTTAACTCCCGAGTGTTTAAAAATGACTAAATCATTGTGTTAACCTTTAACCTCTAACCTTTTTTAGCCGTTAACCTTTCTTATGTTTGAAAATTTTTGTAAGTTGCACTTTCTGTGCATCCTTAAAGATTTTTTTCTTTAACTGTATCGACCAAGAACGTTTTTTTTTAATGACTATCAAAGCATCAGCATGAACATGAACACCACCATGAACACCACCGCCGTTGCTTTCCTTAATTTTGCATTATTTTTTCCAGCAGTTTTCGCTCTTTTATGGCATTTTTAATGACAGTTGAAATTTGATGTGCATGGATTTAGGGTAAAGTTTGAAGCTGTCCTTGAGCTAAATGAGGTTTAACGGGCTTAATACACTCATAGAAATTTTCCGGTAAAATCGCCCTAAAAACAAGGAAAATCGCCCTAAAACGGGGGTCAATGGCGACTAGGCAACAAAATTAGGGCAAATTGCCCTAAAAATTCGGGTGAATTTGTCATACATTTAGGACGTTTTTTCGTAGATCTAGGGCGATTTTTCTATATTCAAAGGTAATTGCCCTAAAAATAAGAAATGATACCCTTAAAGTAAAGGCAGTTTCCTTTAAATCCAGGGCGATTTTTTTGGACTTATAGGCGAATTGCCCTGGAAATCGGAAAAAATACCTTTAAACTAAAGGCAATTTTTTATAAATCTAGGGTGTTTTTCTGGATTTTAAGTCGAATTGCCCTAGAAATAAGGAAAAATATCCTAAAACTAAAGGCAGATTTTCATAAATATAGGGCATTTTCTCTGGATTTATAGGTGAATTGCCCTAAAACATGCAAAATGCTCCCCAAAATTTCACGGCCATTTTTCATAAATAAAAATACAATTTCAATATATTTTTTTTGTTTTTATATTTTTGTTTGTTGTTATTTACATTAACTACAAATATATTTATACGATTTATAGTTATACAAATTTACATACTCTCCTATTCTTATTGCTAAATGGATTATATCGGGTTTAGAAATAATAAATAACTTTAAAAAAAATGCTTCCCGAGTCTGCAATGGTGTGCTTCGCGTTCTTGCTCCCGGCGTCCTTTTTTGTTCTTGCTGTCGGCACCAACACTGAATGGATCGCAAGCCAATTTAAAGTTGATTGTATCTCTATTAAATAAAAACAGTCTAATTATTATATAATAATAGAAAAAAAGAGAAGCACTTACCTTCAGAGCTTTCCAAAAATTTGAGCAGGTTTATTTCCTGTTGCTTCCTTACTCCTGCTTTTAATAAGTCCAAAAAGTGGTTTGCGAAAGCTGGATCTGAAAAGCGTTCTCGATCTAAAAAAAAAAAATAAAAAATTGTTAGAAATTAATATAAAAATGCACAACCAACACACACAATTTTCATTTAGCCTGCGATTGCGTTTGCTGCTACTCCTACACACAAAGAAAAAACTTGGTAAAATCAACTGTAATAATTGTCAAACAGGCCCCAACCAGCAAAATTGTCAATTCTACTAAGTAAATTGTCATTTCACAACAACAAAATACACACAATTAGCAAAGACACAAACCCAAAGCAAAAACAAAATACACGTAACTATTTTAATAGTTACGTAACTATCTTTGTTGGTCAATTTTACCAAGCAAATTTTTTTGTGTGTAGAAAAAAAAGAAGCAGCAAAAGCAAATTTCGAGCACTGACGAAATGTCGCAATAGAAATTTGGGCGTTGTTTTGGCATATGCACTTGTGAATGCGGTTTGTCCGGTGCATAAATACAGATTTCTTGTAAATATATACATATGTATGTGTGTATTCTGTTGCATCATCTTTTTAACTCAAGCATTATTTACATATACACTCACATATATGTATACTCTTATTAATGATCTTACTTTGTTTCTGCCACACTTCCAAAACTTCCGCTTCTGGACCGTCTAGTTCAACAGGAATTTCTCCTCGTAGCTGCTTCCAGTCAATTTTTTTAAAGTTTCAGCTGCATTTTCCTTTGTTACAGATATGTAAATTCAATTAGTTATTAATATCCAAATTGCACATTTATATATGTATGTACTCACCAGAAAACAGAAAAAGAATCGCCTCCCAAGTCCTTTAATAGCGTTTACATTTTTCACTTTTTCACAAACAAAAGGTTTCATACAAACACGTCTTTCACTGCCAAGCGCCCGAAAAATTATGACAAAGTCTAGACAATGCAACTCTTTCTACCCCCACCCTTGCCACTGCAGCGGACGAAAAGTAGCAAAGAAGAAGAAAAAGGGTGGACTTCTCTAAAGTCAAATGCGCTCAGCATCAAAATTTATAGAAAAAGGTCCGCCCTAATATACACACACATTCACTTGTTTTGACCTGTCAACCACACACACATACACACATGTATTACATATGTATCCATTAAATGCGTCTTAAAATTTCGTTTGACTCTTCCTTGTTTTTAGGGCAATTTCAGAACATTTGTTTTGCTATTTTGTTCAACGTTTTAGGGCGATTTCGCCCTAAAAATAAGGAATTACTTTTGGAGTCGACTCATAAAAATTCGCCCTAAAAAACAGGGCAAATTGGCCTTTTTGGAAAAACTAACCCTAAAAAATATTTTCCATGGCGATTTTTCGTAACTTTAGGGCTAGCCACCCGTATAATAAGAAAATTTTTCGTAGTTTTAGGGCGACCTCGGTTTTAGGGCGACTTTTCTAGTATTTAGGTAAAAATTTCTATGAGTGTAAAAAATGCGGAGATAAAACCAGGAATATGGCCAATGCTAAGAATGTTTTTTAATACCATATGGGTTTTGTCAAAATAATAATGTTTTAAGATAATATATTATAAATATATTATTATGATTCCGTTTATGGAAATAACGTTAACTTTAAATAGATAAGATGTGGAACCATGTAAGGAAATTGTAAAGTTTAAGTTTTTTTTAGATTAAAACACGCGTTTCCCATATATCATTTAGATCGCAGTGCAGTCTGCATTTTATTTAACTCCCAATTTTGTTCTCCCTTTCTATGTAGTTATTTTTACTACTTTGTGGCAACTGCCGATTCCGTTGAAATGCTTTTGGCCACTTGTTTAATTTTGTGCTCGGCACTACGCTTAATGCGTTTACACAATAACCATGCGTTCTCACTGGCCAGCCCCTCCCATTCTAGCCCCAAAAAACCTCTTCCGACGCCCTGCTAATGGCCTTATAATTACTGTCCACGTCCGACGAAAGCCAGCAGCAGCGAAGTGCGGAAAGGAATTGGCCCAGACCATGGTTAACAAGAAACAGAGAAAAAATAAAATGAGATTTTGTTACATAGAAATGCAGCGGGTTTCATTAAATGCTCAAATTATGTACTTGCTGGTAGTGGTATGTCCTTTTCTCTAGCTTTCCTTCCTTTCATTTTTCTTCACTTGTGGCCCTCTTTTTTTATGATTTTCCCAAGGCGAGGCCAAAGTGTTGGCAAGCTTCAGAAAGTTGCATGCCACGGACAGCCTTGACTTGAACTAAAATGCGGAAATGCGTTTCTTTGAGGAATGGTCTATAATAGAGGGTTTGAAAACTATAGTACCCTCTTTACATCCTTTTAAATTAAAACTCCAAGCCTTAAATATTTTTAGAAATATAACAAGTAATTTAGGTAATCGCTACAAAAGCTTCGAAAGTAGGGGAGAGTGGGGGAATTTCGTCAGCATTTTTTCAAAGCTATTTTTTGTCCATCTTGAGACACGTTATCATATTTCTATTTTTATTGTTGAATGCGGTTAGCACCAAGCTTTAAAATGTGACATTCCCCTATTTTTTTAATTAGCTTGGTGATTTATAAAAAAATAAAATGTAAAACCAATATACTGGGGCAATCTCACCACACAGGGGGGTAAAATCACCACACAACTGGGGAAATTTCGTCACCTGAAAAATGTAGGGAGTTTAACGCCTGAAAATATGCTACACTGATTAAGCGTACCATTTTTGTTGACGTCCTATATTTGTTGCTGCTGCTGGTAGTCTGTTCGTTAGCCAGCTCCTCAAATATAAAAATATGTATTTAAAATAGGTGCGAATTTACCCTTAGCGTAGTGTGGCGAAATTTCCCCAGACCGTACTTTTTTAGAAATAATTATTTTTCTTGCGAAATTAGGCGCGAAGTTAAAAATCACTGACGCAGAAATGCACATTATAGCACTGTGTATTATATAAAAAATCGTGTATCTTATTCCTTTTGAATTGTGGCATACAGAAAAAATTTCGTCGAGAACTAAATGTAGCTTTTGAACTGTTAAAACACATTTAATATTATAGCTTAATTATCTTGGCCTTCTGTGCAAAACAAATGCATTGGTTGTGTCTGGCCGTCTTGAAGGCCTAAAACAAAAAAATTATATATTTTTACGACTTATGGATTCCGAGATATTGCAGGTGACGAAATTGTCCCTGTGACGAAATTCCCCCACTCTCCCCTATATAAATATTTAATATCGATTGATTACTTCATTTAAGTGATATGAATTTATTTAGTGTCTTTTATATTTTCTTTTGAAAACACATTCTAGTCATTAGAAAAGAATGTTTTATGCTTTATACCTTTTTTCGCAAACAAATCACTAAGCATAAGATTCTTTAATCAGCCGCTAATGTGCATATATAAAATACATTGTTATAGGTAAAGCAGAGAGCCAAAACCACCTGGATGGTCATATTCTAAGAAAAATATAATGTTTAGTCCCAAAAGAAAATTCGAGAACCACAAAAGAGAAAGAAAGAAATAGATAAAGCCCTCGAAGAAGCATCACCATTGGGCAGACCCTCTCGCGTCCTTGGAGTGGCTCATAAACTATGCAGGAGCGTTAAGGCTCCCCGTTTATAAGGCAGCTGGAGAAAGGGGCGGCACATCCGCCCCCTTGAGCTGGCCACAACTTCCAAATAAGAAAAATGACTTTTGCATGCATGTGGCTCGAGTGGATAGATAGATGCAGATGCGAGTACGGATACGCCGACGCCAGCGGATGCAGATGCGAAAACAGGGATGGATGAAAAATGCATCTTGCTGGAAAATTTCACGCATGTGAAATGTAAAAAAAAAACAAAAGCGGACAAGTGCCGAAATATGTGTTTGAATACAGTGCTGATCGAAATAATAAGCTTTATGGAACCATCTGTATATATTTTTTAGTTTATTGTGAATGCCATTATTTTTAGAATTAAAATATTTATTGCATCGAAGACCACATTAAAAAATTACGTATTAATGTATTTTACATTAATATTGATTTAAATATAATATTATACAGAATTACTAGCAGTCATTTTATACGTTTATACAAAACGAACCGCACTGCCTTCGTCCTTTGGCTGGCAAGTTGCGGCTTAAAGCGATTGGAGCTCTTAAAGAGCCAAATAGAGCCAGGCTAATGCAGATGACTCCACGATGTTCACTCTCCTAGCAGGGTTATCGTATTTTTCGGTGGCTTCCAGGGGAAGGTGGCCTGTTGTGGGTGGAAAAAAGGAGTTCGGATGGTTGGTGGCGTCTCAAGTTGCGACCAAGTTGACTGCACGGTTAGTTGGATCCGTGTGGAGCGGAGCGTCTCCATTGTCATTTTGAATTTGTAACAACATGCGCACACGACAATTTGCATTTCCGCTTGCCAATGGGATAGTTTTTCAACCATCCGGTCGCCCCCTGCTCCCAAACACCCTTATCCCAATCCCTTCTGGGCCCGAACATTTGCTCGGGTTCTTTGGGGAGAATTTCATTTCACTTTGTGTGCATATTCCTGCCCGGCACGGACCTTTAAAGATGCAACGGAGTTCCCCAAAATGGCAGTAGCACCAGCAGCAAAAAAAAAATAAGCAAAGAAACCAAGCAAATTGACAAACAAAGATGCAGTGAAGCCGAAAAGGAAAAACAACATGCAAACAAACATATAGAACAGCGTAACCAAGCCAGGAGCACAAGCCCAGCTCAACTTAGATATTACTGAAAAAAATAATCTTTTATCTATAAATGATTATATTAACCGAGGATTCGAAAAGTTTACTATATTGGTTTAAGTTTTTGCGCTTCATTTGTGCATTGTTTATTTAATTGTATTGTAAATTCAGTGATCTTGAAAACTTTCATGGGTAGACATTTTTTTCAGTGCCCTTGGGGTAGTTTATAATTGAACTGTGGTCCAGTCAAGCGAATCGAATGGCCAAACGGCTGCCTGGATGTACGAAAATAATGAAAATGCAACTTAATTTCTTGCTCAAAATGCAGAACACATGCCCACAGAAAGACACATACAAACGCATATTACCAACAGCAACAACAATGTGAGGCTGGGAAAAAGCCTGGCAGTTGTGACAATTTTTGGTGTAGATGGATATTCAGTCTGGCCTTTTTGTGACCCTCCTCCCCCCTTCCTTTGTGGTTCGGTGTGCATCAATAAAATGTTGGCATAAAAGCTTTGAGCTGGCCCATAGACTGGGCGCACATTGCGTATGCTTAATGCGGATGCAACGGAGTTGGTCGCCAACTCTGATTCGTGATCGCAAAGTGTCACAATGTTGCGACTTAATTATGTACGGATAAAGTCACAGAAATGCAAGGGATCATTTCTTGAAAATAAAACACTATTTAAAAAATCCTAAAAGCTTTTCATATGAGAATTTTGTTCAATTTTATTTGTATTTTAAGTTTTAATGAAGCCAAATAGTAGTTCAATAGTCATTTCTATTATATAACCCATTCTACATTGTTCTAGATTGGGTCAGAAAATTAAATAATTTGAATATTTTTAAATAAACAGCTATTATAATTATTATCAGAAATAAATCCTTATCCATCGGCCAACTTTATTGAACCAATCGCTGTTATCCTCACCCTTACTGTTCATTCATTATACACACTCACCCTTCTGTACTGTAAACTTCCATTACCCGGCGGTTTTTGAAGAGAAGAGATTAGGGGGTGTAGCCCAGTAACCCTGGCATTGGACACAATGGACACTAACTAACTGGTATGTCTGATTTGAATGTAATGGGTCTGTGCCTCTCCTTTTGCCCACACCGTTTACCTTTGAACCCGGCCCCCTTTGAGTTCCTAAAATCTCCCTCAGTTCCCAAAATCAAATGCAACCTCAACCTAAGCCAAAAAAAAACCGGCAACAATTTGGAAGAGGCGGGGCACACGCATAGTTTTTCATTCCCAATTTGAAGACCTCAATCAGTTTTTGTGCCTTTTGAGTTTGAATTTGATTTGGCCCGGTGTTTCTTTGTGTGCGTGTGTGTGTTCGAGTGTGTGTTCTTTATGGCTGCTTATTGGTTTCATGTGGCAGGTGGGCCAAAACCGAACAAACAAAAAACATTTTATGAGCTTGTTATTGTCGTCGTCGGCCACGCCTTTTGTGTAGTCCATAAAGTTGGCTTTTATTGCTTTGTCGTTGCCGCCGTTTTTGGTCAACTCCTAATTGGAAGTTCTAAATTTCATTGTTTGGCTTTTAAGCTTCAATTGTTTGCGGTTCGAATAGCCATAAATATTGAGTGCTGCCGGGCTCTAGACTTCTCTTCTATTCATTGCGAACTTGCATGACCTGTACGGCGTGGTCTATCAGTCGAACTAAGCGATAGGTCAATAAAAGGTGACCAAATTAGGGACAGAAAAAGAGCTACTTAGGTGGCCAATAAACAGTACTTACTTGGAGGTATTTAAATGAATTTGGTTTTCATTTTATTTTATATAAATTTTATATAAAAGTTGATATGATGCGGTGATCAATTTGTCAATGTTGACATAAATTTCGAATGTGACTTTCTCCCTCCCACTCATGCTCTATTTCGAATTATACATTTACATGGCTCATATCGATTTGATCCCGGCGTGTTTTTTTTTTGTGTAGGTAACGTCATAGCAAAAGCTGTTAAAAAATCCCTTAAAGTCCCTAACATTCGATTATTTCTTTGGCATCATTTTCAATAGCCTAAAATCTCAGGGCAACCAATTCTGTCCTCCTTTCGGATTCCCACTTTCAGCAGGAACATTTACCAATTTGGCCGGCTAATGTAAATCAATGACCTCTTATTAAAAACTTTGAGACCCACAAATTGTCTGGCACGCTAAACTTTTGAACTTCTCGCTGGCCAAGCTCGTCGGGGGCCAGGATGAGGAGATTCAGGGCAAAACCTCTTTGCCGCACAATGGAACGCTTTTTGCTATTAGCGCACAAAAGTCAACAAACATACAGGGGGAGCAGAAGACGTCCAAGGCAGCGCCCACTTAAAAATAAGTATGAAATGCAGTAGGAGGAATCTGGCATACAAATCGTATTCGACCTTGGGAATATCCTTAATAAATATTAAAGTTTTTGAAAATATTTTTAAAAGAACATTTTTTTATATTGTTTATCGGTAATTAAATGATTTTTAGATACTTGTAATTTTTTTCTAATCACATACATTGCCCTAGAATATATCTTTTGATTTTGACACCAATATACCCGTTGTCTACAAAAGAATCCTGGATGCAGAAGGCAAATCCTGGCGAGTAATGCCAAGAAAACTTTTCAATTTGTGGGCAGCTGGTTCAGCAAGGGGAATGCGAGAAAATAAAAAAAGTGGAAGAAAGCATCGGGCATTGGGAAGCCATCGGTGGCGTTTGATCCGTGGGCGGTGGAAAAATGTGCGCAGCCACTTGGAGTCGTACTTCCGACTCAGAATTTGTGGGCACGCAAATTCTGTTTGCCCGAGTGTAATTTCTTAAGTAAAAGGTAAACACTTGGCGAGCTGTAACTGTAAGTGTGGTTACAGCAAGGCTCGATGCAAATGACAGGAGGTGGAGTGGGATAAGGGAGTGGGTGGGAATGGACCTCCTACTCCAGCACCCACCACCCTTAAAGTGGTGACGTCAAAAGCACTTGCACTCCCATTCGACTTTCTTGGCCACAGATATACTATTTGCTGTTCAATTTAATGGAAATGTGGAAAACCCAGATAGCGCTTTTTATAAGAGCCAACTGATTCAGAAATAAATTGCATAGGGAAAAATTACTTAAACTATTTGGGCATTTAATATTTTTATTTTGGATTCTTTACTTAACTACAAATGCGTTAAATAATATTTAAAATATTTTTAAAATGCAAGCAACGTAAAAATAAATTACTGAATTCCCATTTGATTTTTTTTTATCAGGAAAACACGTTTTATTTATTTACTTATCTTATTAAATTGAAGGACTTAACATTATAGTAAATACACTTCAATAGTCCTGTTATATAATTCATACTAAGAGATTCTTGAACAGTGTTGGGTTTTTTAAAAACAAATTTTATCGTGAAGCCAATTAGTTATATTTATAAAAATCGATTTAACAAAATTGTCAAAATTTACATTATTTGACTCATATTTCATCACAATTTTACAGTTTTGATGACCAAAAGGGATTTGTATCAAAACCGAAAAAACAGTAAAATAATATATGTTGGCAATTAAATTTTAAATGTCGATTGTGTTTAAATGTTTCGGCAAAAATACAGTTTAAGCCCAATAGTAATACCTATTAAATGACTTTATTGTGTCATATTTATTTGCGCCAAATGCCCTTGCAATTTGTGTTGCAATCTCGGCTATTTATGCATCGATCACAAATTTGTTTGCCTTGTAAGCTCAACTGCAAACACTTTTGCACCGCAATAACAACGGCAGAACATGATTACAGCATCGGAACCAGATGAGATAAGCACACACACACCGACGCCCAAATACAAATACAGTCACAGACAGACACACTCATTTTACATAGATTTATGTTGTATGCCTCACTTAAATATACAAGATTCAATGAATTTTCAATTAACTTTGATTGGCACTTTTCCTTATACATAGAGCACACTCCTCCGCAGGAAGCATGATGTTGGATGTTTGTGGCTGTCCTGGCCGACCGATGAAGATATATGTTGGGAGCAGGAAAGCAGGAAAGGAGCAAACCAAACCAAAGCGTAGGACTAGACGGTGCTGCAGACGAGATGAGACGAGGGAATTAAAGTGTATGCATGTCCAAATGATGGACTCACTTGGGCATTTTATGCAAAAATCTGGCCCGAAAACTGTCAAATATGAAGCTGAAGGCACAGTAAGTAAATGTTTATGGCAATACAAATACATTAAAAAGCTTTGATTATAAATTTTCATATTTTTTGGTGACGATAGGTACATTATTATTAAGAAACAATAAAAAAGTTATTTTTAGTAAAATTTAATTAGTTTAAAATTGTTTAAAATATAAATGTTTAATAATACAATACATATTAATGCTTTAGGCTTTAATATCTAATTCTATAAATTAAAATACCAAAATTATATTACAAACGCAAGATGTCGTGAAGTGCATCCTTGAGCCACAACCAGCTGTAACAATCATGGCATTTGGTTTGGCTATTTGCTTCGGTAAGTCCGCATCAGCAAGCCATGTCAAACTGGAAAGCAAACATACACAAACAAACAACAACAATCGGCAAACAAACAAGTAAGGGATAACAAAAACATTGGCATTACAAAAATTCACCAATGGGCATATATTTACTAAATAAAATAATGTCACGCAGAGAATGGGAAAAACGTTACAATAATAAAATCCGAAATCAAATAATGACTTTGACCAAAGACTGTTTTTGTGGTGAATTGATGGAATTTCACATATTTCGATTTTCATAAATGCCATCCCCATCACTGCATATTTTCACAGCCTGCGGGTCGGCGTTGTTTTAACCAAACAATTTAGCAGAATATTAAGGTTGTCTAAGACATTTGTGCATCCTTTGGGCGTAAAATTGATTGAACACTTTAAGGTGAGCATTTCTTGATTTCTTGAACACATAGTCAATTAATTTATTACAGTCCAAGAGCGTTAATTTAATGTAAAATCGAACGCCTTAAAGAAAATTCTTTAGCAATCAATTCAATCGCATTTTAAATATACTGATTGTTAATTGATTTTGGGTTTTTAATAAGCTGAAATGTCAGGACTTTATTAAATAAGAAAAAATCAGGTTATTTTATTTTTTAAAAGAGTGTGGTTAGTGATTGCCAAGTTTTTAAGGTTTTGTTTTCTTTAAATTTTCCTCCATAATGCACGCATTTGGTAAAATTTTGTAATTACCATCGGAAAATAATAAAAACAAAAAATAGAAAATCATTAAAACTCTTCTCACACGTTGTTCCAATTTGTGAATGCATATTTTTCCACCCTTTTAACATGTCTGGGCGGCATTGTCAAAACCGAATGTTCTAATTAATCGCACTCTGCCCACACACACTGTCATCAAGGACCAACAACAAAAAAGACAGGATGTGTAAAAAAAAGCCATAAAAAGACCTACGTTGCTACTCAACTTTTTACGCTTCAAGTTCAACTAGAAATAAAAAAAGAGAAAATTCAGCTGCAGCAGCAAATATTAGGCGCACAAATGCCAGCAATCAAAATGCAAAGCTGTAAATAGAAAAAAGAGATTGGTGGACTGAGGGAGGGTCACTAACAAACAAACTACGACACGCTTGGCAAAAGGCTTATTAAAAACGCATAAAAGAAAACGGCACGTTTACAAAGCTGGCTCACACGCACACACACAGGCAGGGCTTGCAACAAACACAGACGCACACATATGCACGAGGCACTCGGGCGCATAAATCCGCGCTAAATGAGTTTAACACTTGGCTTAATAGTTTGGTTTTATGAAAAGCAAAAAAAAAAAACAAGAAAACCCAGCGAGAAAAGAAAAAAAAGGAGCAAAAAAACACGACCATGGAGCAAAAAAAAAAAAATAAAAAGGAAAAATAGGCAAGCAGGCAGTGGGAAAAAATAGGTTCCATAGCATACTTTTATGCGCAATAGAAAACTTGCAAATCGCTTTTTGTTTTCATTGCAGGCCGTCGTGGCTAAAACAGGGCAGGGGAATCGGGGTCTTATGTGGGTGGCTCTGAGCCAGCCGCCTTTGAGCTTTTAGCCCGGCTTAGTTGTGTGCAGTTTTTGTTTTTATTTCTATTAGCAGACCGGCTTGGTCCGCTGACTAAATGAAAAGTGGAAAATGGGCGGAACTGCACCCAGGTCGTTGCAAAAATATACGACTTTTTTCAATGAACGAATGCTCGAAGAGCCAAATCGCAGTTAGGACCAGGTTTAACCATCAACATTGGCTACATAAAAAATTCACTACAAAGAAACGCGTTGCTTAATTATTTAATAGCTTTACATAGACGGAGGTCTCTCCTACTTACTATCATTTTAAATCGATATTTTATCTCTTCAAAAGACACTTTTACCATTTAAATTGAAGGCCTAGTTGTACCCTTTAAAATTTCAAGGGTAAATCATCATCAACTGTCGCCCAAAAGTCGCCAAGTAATTGCAGATGTTTTAAATATTTAAGTTCTAGTAGTGCAGCATGTGGAATGGCAAGTCAGTAGTTAATATTTCACAAGCTTTTTACTTTCAACATAATTACAGTTGCGGTGTCTGGCGGCACGCGTTTCAAGCACTTTGAAAAACTATTTGCACACAGGTCCTGGCTAAGGACGAAGGACGAGGGGCTGGGACTTTTCCAGCAGCACAGGATGAAGTGGAAGAGGAGACAGACACACATGCTGGGCACATACATAATTTAGCACGGCACTTGGACAACATTAACGTGTGTAGCCTACCGCTGAGTGCTGCTCCTTCGGCTGCTCCTGCTGGAAAACCTAAACGGATACGCCTCACAGACACACTGAGAAGCGGGCAAGGACACCGCACACCTCCAACGCCCCACACAGACACAAGACTGCACCTGGTGTGCCTACATATATATAAACATTAGCTGACGTGCACGGGAAATATTTTCATGTGCTATTTGTTACTATTGTTATCATAATAAATACTCTGAAATGTATTCCTTATTTGCTAACAACATTTTTTTATTATTCATTTTTGAAAAATCAATTAAAGTCAATAAATCAATTAGAATTTTTATCATTATTTAGGTTTTTTTTAATTTTAACATAATTTGTAAATGCTCTTTAATATTTTATTTTTATTATTTTTATATTATATATATTGTTATATTTTTTTTTGTTCCATAAATATATATATGAACAATATACCTGAAACAAACGTAGCTAAAACATGAAAGGTTTTTATGTTTAGGTTTAAGTATCAAACTGATATATTTTATTATATTAAAAATATTTATTTGTTCAAAATGTTTTCTTCACTACTTTTTCCCAGTACATAATATATATCTCCATAATACATATATAATTTTGCGCAGTTTTTTGCAGTTTTTCTTATATTTTATTGGTAGCACATCCTCTGCCAACACAGGCTGCACTTTAATGTCTCTTCTTTTTTTTTGTGGACCGCGCTTTCTTTTTCGTGGGCCCTGTTTTTTTAATATTGTGTTTACCTTTGCTACTTTATGTTTAAGTGCAGCTGCACAAAATATTCCTCGAAAAAAGAACATCACAGGGTTGGGAAAGAAAAAGAGCCCAACCATAACAAGCAAACAAGCGATGACAAGCTTTTCTTTACCATCTGTGGGTTGTACTTTGTTTTGGTTAATACTTTCTATTTTTTGCGATGACTGCAAAAATATTATTCTTACTGAAAAGCTTAAGGTCGGTGTGCAACAATTGTTCTGAAAATAATAACCGCTATAATAGTTTTATTCAAAAAATTGATATTAACATTAATTTTCTTGTATTTTTGATAATTTAAGGAACTTAAAATTTGTTAAGTTAAAATTCATGTATTAGTGATTGCGAGTCTAAAACTTCTTCCGCAAAAGTTGGGCATTAAAAATTAACATAACCAAACAATGCAAGTCGAGGCGGTGACTGAATGTGTTGGTAAGAACCTTCATGTCCCTCCTACTAATGTTAACTCCCCCAGCCCCAAAAAGAAAAACATTTGTGATGGTAAATCTTTACAGCTAACAATTAAGTCGCATAACGAACGTTTCTGGGTAGTTATGGATGGCTGGGAGGAAAGACAAAAACGAAAACTTTTTATTACCACACACTTGCGGGCTTTTGGGGAACTTTTCTGCTGCTTCCGATAAGCAGTTCCGACAAACTTTGCGCCATATAAAATCCCACACAGCTTACAGCGGGAAAACAGTGACTGCAAGTACAACTATTCCAGCTGTAAGCAAAACTAACTAGCCGGAGTGAAAGACAAGCCGAGGCCGAAAACCGAAAACCCAGGACACAAAACCGAAGCCAAACTACAGCGGCAATTAATTTTGGAACCCCTCACCCCATACCCAAAAATGAAACAGGAAGCCAATGAAACGTGCCGGTTCTGGAGTGTTATCATTATGGAGCATCTTGTACCATTTAAATAATTACGAACTAACTAACCGAGAACGCAACAGAAAAAAGTAAACGCATTGCGTGCCAAGCGAGCGAAATTTCAATGGGGTTCGGTCTGTTTTTTTCCCAATGCCGAGGTGGTACTAAAAATTACCCAAAATTAAATACTTTTTATTACCCCTCAGTATTTATGTATAAATAGTTTGGTCAATTACTTTTGTAATTGTACCGGCTTTGCCACTGATAAGGCAGCGAATTAATTGGACCAAGATAGCACAGGTTAATGTGCCCTGGAGTAAGTCTGCTAATTAGCATGGAGAAGTAGTACAAAATGTTGTTTCACTTATCTTTAAAATAAATTTATTATATACGCAATATAAACTAAAGGCGAATTATATTTTATATATATATATATATATTAATGTGCAGTCTTATAGTTTATTTACACGATATTATTTATATTATTCAGTACATGGGCCGTTCTTTTACAAACCGAACAGATTTGGCCAAAAAAAAAATTTCACATTTTTGATTTGCCTGAAACTTTTTTTACACGTACTATTCGGAAAATAAGTAAACACGTGTATCAGGATTTGACCGAAAAAAAACATTATTTTCCTAGTTAGAATTTTTTTAAGTGTGCCAAAAATTGTTAAATTTGAAAAAGTACCCTCTCATTGAAAATCTTTATCTCCGGTTATATGAATCCAATTGACTTCATGTCTTTTGCATTAATTCCTCTAAAACCTCTCCTTTCAAAATAAAATTTCTTAAAAAAAAAAAATTTTTAATTTCTTAAAAATAAAAACAAATTAAGATTTAAAAAAATTTTTTAACTATTGCCCCCACAAAAAAAAAAATTTTTTTTTATTTTAATACTTGCGCCATATTGTTAGTTACAATCGGTTTTTGTAAAAAGTTGGAGCCACTTTTAGTTTTTAAAATATCGAATTTGTTTTAGCAAGGCCTCGGCTTTTTTCTATGAAAAAACGTCGCAGCATGTAGATCTACTCTCTCACTCTTATCGGATCCTAATGGAATTTATGTTTTCTCATTGTTTACTAGTCCTTTAACAATTGTTAATGATTAAAAGTTAAGTTTTAAGTTTTTTGACAATTTCTGAATGACAAAAAGTAAAAAGTCATTTTTTAATCAATTAAAAACTTACAACTATTTATTTAACCGTCTATTTTAATAAACAATAATTTTAAATATATTTTATTTATTATTTTTTTATATTATGTAATTTATTAAACATTTTTAAATATTTATTTTTAAATTTAAAAAAAAATTTATTAAATTTTATAATTTTTTATTTTTATAAAATAAATTTTTTTAAAACCTTAAAAAAACATATTTAAAAATGTTTAATAAATTACATAATATAAAAAAATAATAAATAAAATAAATTTAAAATTATTGTTTATTAAATAGACGGTTAAATAAATAGTTGTAAGTTTTTAATTGATTAAAAAATGACTTTTTACTTTTTGTCATTCAGAAATTGTCAAAAAACTTAAAACTTAACTTTTAATCATTAACAATTGTTAAAGGACTAGTAAACAATGAGAAAACATAAATTCCATTAGGATCCGATAAGAGTGAGAGAGTAGATCTACATGCTGCGACGTTTTTTCATAGAAAAAAGCCGAGGCCTTGCTAAAACAAATTCAATATTTTAAAAACTAAAAGTGGCTCCAACTTTTTACAAAAACCGATTGTAACTAACAATATGGCGCAAGTATTAAAATAAAAAAAAATTTTTTTTTTTGTGGGGGCAATAGTTAAAAATTTTTTTTAAATCTTAATTTGTTTTTATTTTTAAGAAATTAAAATTTTTTTTTTTTAAGAATTTTTATTTTGAAAGCAGAGGTTTTAGAGGAATTAATGAAAAAGACATGAAGTCAATTGGATTCATATAACCGGAGATACAGATTTTCAATGAGAGGGTACTTATTCAAATTTGACAATTTTAGGCACACTTAAAAAAATTCTAACTAAAAAAATAATTTTTTTTCGGTCAAATCCTGATACAAGTGTTTACTTATTTTCCGAATAGTACGTGTAAAAAAAGTTTCAGGCAAATCAAAAATGTGAGCCAATAAAAGGTGTTCGGTTTGTAAAAGAACCGCCCACATACTATTAACCAAATAAAACCAAGAAAATAAATTTTGAAGCAATAATACATATTTTTGATATTTTCGATACCTTTTTCTGAAATTATCTCTTTTAATTATTTAAAGAATTATCGAGATTCGCTTTGACAAGTAACGTCCCTCAGAGCTTCAAATATTCGCGTGGCCTTTTGAGCCCTTGGATCAACTGTCTGGTTTAATAAAGCTCTGTGCGATATTTTAATTCCAAATTGACAGTGTCAGACTAAAGTGTTGCACTGCTGGCCTCGAAACCTCGATTCTTTGCCGTCGTCTCTGCTGATGCATTTTTCACTCAATATTTTTAATTTTTTACTCCTTTTGTATTATGTGCTTTTTACCCCACTCGTTTCACGTTGTCAAACGAACGATGTTCTGTTGGCTGAGCCAATTTATCACACTGCTTGCCCCAATAGATTTAAATTGTCACATCGTTTGTCATGAGAGCAACAGCAACAACATTCGTGGCTAACAGGACGGTTAAAAAAAGGGGTCGATGCAGAGCAGCTGATACTGAATACGGATAGCCAATTTTTATGACAATTATTAATACAATGAGTTAATGCATAAAAGTATTTATTAATTATTTTTCATAAACACAAAAAATGGTAGAAAAAGGAGGTCACGGGCATTAAGCCGGAAAAAACATAATTAGGCAGGCTCATTGATGTCTAACTAATTATGTGCATCATATTGTTAATAGCAATGACAACAGATTGCCAACAATCCGCTTGAAAGTGAAAAGAACTTACGGGATTTCTAACACCGAAATAGAAAAATTTTTAGGAAACTATTTACTTACTTTTAAAAAATATCAATATATAAATGTCATTATAATTTACATAAGGGTATTTTAAATTTAACAACATTATTATTAAACGTCAGAATATATCATAATCATTTATATCGTCAGATAAATAGTTTTTAAAATTCGATTTCTAGTGATACTTGATTGTTTAAAAAAGTAGTTCATAAAATCTTAATTAATTTCAGACCAAAAATAATTAAGGTTTTGTACAAAAAAGTTTAAGAAATGAATAAGAAATCAATGTATTATTAGTCCAATTAAAATAAAATGTTTTTTATACCTTTTCAAATACAGAAAAGTGTGGCAAACACTATTTATAAGTGGAGTGCCACTCATTATTCACTTCTTTTCTCTCTCCCGTCACCGACGCCATCTCTAATCAGACAAATTCAATTGGCATTAATGCGACAGCTAAATAATAAAATAATTTATGCGGCTCACCGAAGTGCAAACGCAGTCGATGGCAAGTGCTCAATGGGATGGGATGAGGAAAAGCGGAAAAGCTGGGGAGGTGAGCAAAGTAGAGCAGAGTGAGCATTTGGAAAATCCCCCGACAAACAATTGAAAACTAAAACGTAGCAAGTGTCTCTAAGCTATCCAGCTGGGATTTCTGTGTAGGTATATACATATCTATATCTGGCTGTGTGTGCTGAAAATGTGCTAGAAATTAAAAGATAAAATACCAATTAGTGGCTCTCCTAGGCAGCTTTCGGTTGGAGTGGAATGGAATGGAAGTGTTTGCTAATTGAAAAACAAACTACATTTGCAACAAATTAAGCCACAGACACGTACTCCAGCAGCAACAGATCATGAGTAGGAATGCTATAGCACCGAGAGATGTATCTATATTCAAAGCCAACAGAAATATTCGCAAATTATGAAATATTCAAATACAGTTCCGGGCTGGGCAAACATGGAGATATGAGTGTGTTTGCAAACAAGGAAAAGCAATTGCAATCAGCCGAGCTGAGTGTTGAGCAAGCATTGTGTTTGACACTATTCGGGATGCACAGCCTTCCCTTCTTCTTCTCATTTCCCATTTCGCCTTGTGAGCAAACGGAAACGGAAGTTGCATTTGTGCCTTTGATGATGCGTATGTGGAACATCCCGTTGAATGCCTTTCGCCCCTTTTTGTTGGCTGTTTGTTGATTTCCAGCTGCCTCGTAACACACTTAACCCGCATCCCAATGCTAAGCAATTTCCAATCGTTTGCCTATTCTTAGAAGTTCTTTCTCAATTTTTATGAATTTGAATAGCCGACATATTTTCAATATTTGCTCGATTAGGGAGTCCAATTTTAAACAAAGTTGGGGTGCCGTATGCAACGGAATGGGGGAGGAAACAATTATTTTGCTAGGCGTATTAAAAGTTTTTAAAAATCAAGTTTGCCCCTATCTTTGTAGTAAAATTTGGCAAAAAAACAAATACAATTTTATGGGTATATTTTTAAAACGGCTTGGAGTATTTATCAGAAACTGTTTATAATTTGTATAAGTTATATTAAATAAATGTACTTTTCTTTTGAATTTAAATTAAGAAAATAAATTTGTAGGATTGCAATTTGTAAACCTTTCTGCTTGAAGAAGGTACAAAAAAAAATTAAAATTAACAGAACAGAGAACAGTGCCGAATAATCAGTAATCACCATGGATACATGGAAACTTCATTGCAACTCCACTTAACCAAGCTGTTGGCTCAAGTCAAATGAGTGTGTCATACATGACGTATGCGCAATTAATTTACGGCCATAAATTCATAGCGACCCTACAACAAAATGTCACGCAGCGCAGATATATGCGTCGATATGCATATGTAAGGTCCATCATTTTAAGAGCCCATATTGCAGCATGATTACGACTTAAGCAATTGCGTGGCCTCCGAGGGGGGAGTGCAAGACGGGGGAGCAGAGTTATTGAAATGAAATGCTCGAAATATGGCCAATAAAAAAATATGCGGGAATAAACGAAACGCTTAACTCGAGCCGAACGGCGAGTACTTGGCGAAAAATGTTTGCCAACCAATATCAATGTGTATGTGGCATGGCCATGGCCATGTATGCATATGTACCAATGTACCAGTTAAATGCAGGCCGCACATACTGCCGAAGTTCATCTGGCGCTGCAGGCTCTCAAAGTATGATAAATGAGCGTAAGAGTTAAATGCCGGCAAAAGGAGCGGACCAGGCTCAGGCCAAACGACCGCCATTAAAGCTGTTTTATGGTCAGCTTGTGAAGCCAGCTGACGGAATCGAATGGCAAATATCCTGGACACAGCAAAGATACTTCCAGAGTTAATATACATAGACGGTTATTTAACTGTCCTTTGTATATATTCTTTTTTTATAATTATATTTATTTTAATTTTAGCATTTAAGACGTTCTTTTAAACTTTATTTTATGTACCATTCAGTTTAAAAATTTTAAAGATCTATAGTTTGGGACATTTTTTATTAGCTTCCAAAAAATGTAAAAAATTGTGTTTTACTTTTGGAAGAGGGAAAAAAATGTATGTTTAAAAAAATGGTCTGCAAGTGTTGGAATACTTTCAATAAAAACTTAATCCAAAGTAATCCCAAATTTTTCAAACTTTTAATTTTTGTTTAAACAAATTTATTTAAGTTATTTTTTACCTGTCTAGTTTAATTTTAATTAAACATATAAATTAAACCAATAAACATTATATAATTTATTTTACAATTTAAAATTATGATTATTCGAATTAATTTAGCTGCTTTGGTTTATCATTCCTCAGCTATTTTCGAACATGTTACCTCTCACAATGATTCTTTTCAGAGCGGGGCAAAGGTAGAGGCCAACTCCTTCTTTGTCAGGTTAACTTGAGCCACGAAACGAATGCGGAGCCGTTTCATTGTCCGCATTCAGTTGTAATTGCCCTTTTAAATACTTGCTCTCTTTTGGAGCACTTCTTTCGTGCCCTGCCATATTTCTTTGGCCAGTGATTGATCGAAATGAGGGATGAAGAGGGCCAAGACAGTCACCGCCATATGCCATATTCCTTATGTCATATGCCATATGCTAAGCAGCTTACTGGAATGCCAAGACACGCATAAGGAGCTCAAATTAAATTTTTCAGCTCGGCTCGCTTTTGTTTTCCTCTGGCCAAACGGAAAACTTTGCTTGCTTATGAGAAATTGCTTGAGCTGCAGCCAAACATGAAAATGAATTTTTCACCATGTTCTCCTTAAGCTGTCTTAAACAGCCAGGCTAACACAGATCCTTGAATACAGTGGCAACCATGTGTGTATGACCGTGGGGGAAGCTAATAAATAATTGTCTGTTAGCGAGAGACAAAAGGCGGCGCCTATAAGTGGATGGGTTGAAAAAGTCCCTACGCCGTCGCAGTGAAAATAAGTACAAATAAATCATGTGTCTTCTCCTCAAGTTCTTTCCCTTTTTGCTCTGAAAATAACAACAGTCTGTGGCAGAAATTAACGTCTTAGGGAGAGAAATGAAGTTCTGGAAAAAAAGTGTCAGAATGTGACGAAAAGCGTAGTTAATAAAAGCTTATTAAAAGAACAACTAAATTTTATTTTATTGCAGCTAACGTAATATTAATAAAACACCTTCTTATTTTAAATCAAAATATTTTGCCAGCAATTAGAATAATTTAAAGAATATCAAATACACATGTACATTAAATTTGTAAATTTGTATGTTTCTGTGTGAAACAGTACCGCAATTAAATGCAATAGTCATCAGATATAGTGCGAACAAAAGGCCAATTAGGCAGTTAAGCTTTAATTGTCCGCAGTGCTAAAACCACTCACACACATCAGTCATCGTCTAAAGTTTCATATGCAAACAATCGCGTTAATTTGTAATACTCTTAGCTGGCCAAATTAAATTTGGAAACAAGAGATGGCCACTTGGCTGATGTAAATTGGATTGTGGGCACCAAATTAAATTATCTTTATCATCAGTATTCTTGAATTTAATTTGACTTTAAATTTTGATTCAAATGATTTAAATTTGATCGGGTTGTGAATTGCCTAGTGGACCTTACATTTTTAAGATCAAAATATTTAAATCAATTTCGAATAAACTAAAATTTAGTTTAGTTTTCTGTTTTTGCCTTGAATTATATTTTCTTTTGTTCTACTTCCGTTTCGTAATTAGATGATTATTCATTTACCAAGTCCAGTGGATTCCATCAACTTTCATTGAGTAATTCAGGGGCTTCTGCTCGAATGTGCAACCACACACATTACGGAGGCAGTGCTTAGTCGTCAAGCGATTTATAACAGGCTGGGTAGTGGCAACAATACTTAATGAGATATTTTATCTAAGCATTAGCCATAACACCTATAAGAACAGCCACAGAGCAAATGCTCCTTGGAGAGTCCGCTGAGAAAGCTAAGAAGTTATAGCAGCGGGACACACAAAAAAACTCAAAAAAACTTCAACTTCTTGTTGAAATATTGCAAATGTATTATTTAAATAAAGCACTTAAGAAAGACTGATAAAGCAATTTTTTTTTCATTTTAATTAAAGTTTAATTGGTCTTGCGAAATATTTTACGTAAAGTATGGATATTTTTTTGAGTGCAATGGGAGACTTAGGTCTTCTGGCAACACCCACTCAAGCAGCAAACAGTGCCTATATGTGTGGGTGTTTTTAGCAAATTAGGTTAACAAACTAATAGATACACGGGCATGCAGATGTGTGTGTATTGTGGCGGTATTTGTGCGGGGGCAATCGGCAGTCGGAAGCAACAACAACTTCATTAGCTAATTCAATGCGGGACGGAACGGATGCTCCATCGAAGGTGGGGGGCGATGCGGTCCCAGTCGTATGCCAATAAACACAATTTTACGCTAATTGGGTAACAAATATAATTGCCAAGAGCACCGTAATAAACCACAGGCAAACACAAGCACACACACTCGCTCTTGAAACGCTACATATATGCCTAAATATCGCATTTGGAGTAGCATGCGCTACTACAACTGTTGATACACAGGATACCTGAGGGGTAGAGTGGGGGCATATGCCAGTCATCCATTCCATTGGCATCCATTGTTTCTGGCCTGTCGAGCGCCTGCGATCTCGACCTCAACAGGTTCATTAACTAAGTAGCTGCGTTGCCCCGGCAACTCGACAACTCTCCTCTCGTCCCCGGACCGTCCTGAATTTGGTCCTGCATCCTCGTCCCAGCTGGAAACGGTAGCTGGAGAGCTGCGGAGTCAAGTGAGGAGCAATTCCACCCTTTGTAATTAGCGTCAAGCGGGACAAAACGCTTATTCAGCTATGGGCAACATCAGCGGAGGTTGAGCGATTGATTATGCCTAATAAGTAGTCATATATTTAGCTAGGACTTGTCTTGTTTTTGATATATTGATAGGACTTGTTTGATCGATATGCGCAATTTCTGGTATTTATTTAAATTGTGGAATTTAAAAACTAATATACTCTTAAAATATATAAATATAGGACTAAGATAAGACCAAATGATTTATTCCACAATACAATAATAACTGTATTTTATGCAAGCAAGAATGGCCTAATTTAATTTATTTAACTCAATATTAAGTCCGCCAATTAATCGAGCTACCCTCGCAACTACCTTGTGCCGTTTGTTTGCCGCCACGTAATGAGTTTCTCAATTCATTATTAATTAAAGCCTAAATAAACTCCGGCTAAATTATTATCAATCCAACGCAGAGCCATTTGCAAAGTGAAAAATTCTCCTCACTTTCCACGGCAATTTCCCAGCCTTCCGACCAAAGAACACCACACCCTGAACGGAAACCCAAGGCAAGGCAAAAAGCAAAGGCACCGAGTGTAAATGTTTGTTTGCTTAACGCGGTTCGATTTATTTGCATTTGGTTAATTGAAATAATTGTCCTTAATTTGTTTGTGCCTCAGAGCAATAACAGGCTTCCTCCACTCCCCCGACGAGTCCTTCTTTGGGGCACTCCGCAATTGATTGTCTGCGATTCGCGTCGCTAATGGCGGGGAAATCAATTACTTCTAAGCACTCGATGGGAAAAACGGGCGGGGATCTGCACAAAAAATTGATTAAAATTGATTTACGGCCGACATTCACCAACAAAAGTCAAATGGCAAGTCAGACACCGAGGCCTTCTTCTGTCACTTCGTAATTCTGCATTGTTTGCCTTGAATTCGCACTTAGAAATCCCTGCAATAAAACCTTGATTTTAAAATAAGTCAAATACCACACACATTTTCTATAATTGGATATTGCAACAGTAGCCTTCAGAAAGCTTTATTATAATCGATAATTGTTTTCCCCATTTTATTTCTGCTAGCATTCAAATTGCTTCTTACAAAGTAGGTATTTAATTTTATATAGGAGCCAGTAAGATTTAATTAGGCAAAATGAATTGCAATAACATTTTTCAGTAGTATTTACATTGTAGCAGTTGCTTAAATTTATTATGAAATACACTTAGCTAATCTGACGAAATGCTTTTACTTAATTTACCATTTAATTCATTTTTGGTAGAACTAAAATTGGAATAGCTGCCTAATTTTGATACCTTCAACAAATATGCGATTAAAATATTTACATTGGTTTATAAGTATCCGTAACATTTAATTAGGCAAAAATCATTGCACTATAAATGGATTAATATCTGCTAAAATGCTTTCGGTTCATTCACACCAAAAAGCATTGCATTATTTTAACAAAACTGTATCATTTAAGCAATTAAAATACGCATACAACCAAGGTCATACATAAATGATTACCTCATTACTACAATATTATTTATAGTCCCAACATTTGAATTATGTTCACAACATACTCAAAGAAAACCAATTGATTTATATAATGAAAATGTATTATTTTTTAGTTTACTTTAAATAGCTTTAATTCAGAACCGACCCCATCTGAATATACCCAATCGTCCGCAAATTCAGGGGATACTTATAAAGCACTCATCCCAACCAATTACCCCGAAAACATTTCATTTAATTTTTCGCTGACTTAGCGTCGCCCAGCGATGTGTGCGAAATACTCTTCGTTGGATGGTAATTTTGCGAAATTTTCACAAGAGCCGCATTATGAAAATATTTGTGGTTATTAACGAACGAACGGGCGAATGGAATTGAATTGAATGCAATGTGTGTGGTCAGAGAAACAGGGACAACATCAAAAATGTTACTATCTAATGCATTTTCCCCAACGACTCGAAATCAATATCAATATCGATAATAATATTCTCCCTGCAGTAACAGCGTGTGTTTGTGGGTTTTTTCCCATTTGTGTCTGTGTCGCTTTGACCAGGCAATTAAAATGCGTCAGCCACAAAGTGTCGAGTTCCCCTTTATGCCCCCAATTGAGTGCACTGCGATGAATATAATTGATGCATTAGCCATGGGGTCCTGCGGGAGGTCCTGGCACTAAGCCATATCCCTCTCGAACTGTCAACTGTCGCGCTTTCTATTCATAAATCAAATGAACGAAAATGCATTTTCAATGTTTTTTCGCTATATGTTGATTATGACTATTTGACTATTGATATTTGCCCCAATTGAGTACCACCCCGGTGCTAAAGGGAGCAGGAGATATGCCGGGATCTGCATTTACAACCGCTCGCCATGGCTAACAAAATATTCATAATGCGGCTTACATGTCGTATGCGTGATGTGTTATTCTTTTTGCGGCTTTCAGACTAAATCCCGTCGCTGGATTTCGATGAGGTGGAGCTGCGTGCTTAGCGGTTTTTCGGTTAGCTGCATGTTTTCACTAGCTCCCATATCCGTCGCCCTATTAGCGCCATCTGACACTTTTTCCCATGCCCCCGGGTTTCATCCGTATCTCATTTTCCCAGTCGAGGATTTTCAAATTGATATAAATTGAAATGCGTTTCCAGTGTTTGTGTCATATTTGCGCGGGATAGGACTTCGAGGTGAGTAAAAGTTGGATGAAAGGAAATGTATGGAGGATGCGTTGGGTGGGCTTCACTCATAAAATAAACTAGCAACCTTCAGGTTATTAATAAGTCAAAACAGTTTAAATACATTTTTATCTCTTCAACAGCGAATTAAAACAATAGTACTGCCAATTTTATCATTTTAGAGACTCCTGAAGGATTTATTCTTTGGTTTAATTCTTATTTGTGTGTCTCTTATTAAATGGTTTTTTATATTTTGATCTGCTGATTGTAACTACTTTTTTACTTAAATTTGATTTCGAATATTCTTGCAACTGCTGCCTTTTATCGACTCCAATGCAAATTTGTGTATGCCGTGCCAAGTGAGCTGCATAATGGACTTGCCATAGCCATATCAATGCTCAGGCATCGTTCCAGTGGAGGAGGAAAAAAAGTGAATAAGAGGGTGGCAACAATAGCAGCTGTCCAGCCTGCTACTCCCCATGCACTATGGGGCATTTGACCACTTTTGTTGGCCGAAATTAATAACTCAGTCATTTCAAAAGATATTGACTTGAAACTTTACCAGTCGCCATTTCTTATCCCCCCGCATATTATATATGATAATCATCCGGATCGGAAAACTATATCATATAGCTGCCATAGAAACGATCAAATTAACTTTGCTGTTTTTGGAGATAAATGCACATAACTTTAGAAATAGCAATTATGTAAGTTTTTAAAACAATATTAACAGTTTTGTACAAATCGGACGACTATATCCCAAAGTTCTCAAAAAAAGGGGCAAATGAAAGAATTTACTTTACATTTGTACGACTTTTTGTTCAAGTTGTAGCGGAACTTTCGTTTTAAAGCCGCTAAAGTCCACTTAAGTTAGTCAATTACAAAGCTAAGTACTTCTACTATATTTTGATAATAACACAGGTACACAGCCAAAAATTTCCACGAACCATTTCAAGTTTTCCATGATATTTGGGTGCTCCTGAGTAAAAGTCCCATACAAAATTATTTTCCATCGCCTACAGGTTCCGCGGTATAGCTAAGAATACAAAAAACCGGTGTTGGTCGACATTTTGAATTACGTGGCCTATATAATAGGACTAACCTTTAATATTTTCGGTAGGACCTACTCTCAATACATCACGGCTTTTCTAAAAAATAGTCCCCATTGTGAACCATTGCCCATGTCTTTGGAATTCGACGCCAAAGTTGAAAATCCCAAAATTGTAGAGATTTTTCTGATGTAAAAACAATTCTGAGGATTAAATCTTGAATGGAAGTAATTTTAACTTTTCATTGTATCTATTGTTCATTGTATGCTTTAATTTCGGTTTAAAGCGTTTTCATGAGGACATTTTATTGGATTTCTTATACTAATAAAACCGATTTTTTTATTTCATTATCTACTCCTAAATGTTGTCAAATTTTAAAAAAGTCAAGGCATCCTACAGAATGGGAGTAAACATTTACATTTTTCTATGTATGTTCAGTGAACGTATTTTAGTTTCTTAGTTCTAGAGGTTGCCATGACTTATTCAAAATTTGACAACATTTAGGAGTAGATAATGAAATCAAAAAATAGCTTTTATTAGTATAAGAAATCCAATAAAATGTCCTCATGAAAACGCTTTAAACCGAAATTAAAGCATACAATGAACAATAGATACAATGAAAAGTTAAAATTACTTCCATTCAAGATTTAATCCTCAGAATTGTTTTTACATCAGAAAAATCTCTACAATTTTGGGATTTTCAACTTTGGCGTCGAATTCCAAAGACATGGGCAATGATTCACAATGGGGACTATTTTTTAGAAAAGCCGTGATGTATTGAGAGTAGGTCCTACCGAAAATATTAAAGGTTAGTCCTATTATATAGGCCACGTAATTCAAAATGTCGACCAACACCGGTTTTATGTATTCTTAGCTATACCGCGGAACCTGTAGGTGATGGAAAATAATTTTGTATGGGACTTTTACTCAGGAGCACCCAAATATCATGGAAAACTTGAAATGGTTCGTGGAAATTTCACAAAGTTTAATTTTGTGTTCCTGTGTAATTTAAAGTCACGAAAGTCCTTACTTCCTTAGCCACCAGTGCAAAGGATAGGAGTTTGTGAAATTTGAGGTTATGGTCTAAAAAATTAAATTACAGAAAAAGTGGCAATAAGTGGCGATTCTGACCATATACATTTTAACAACAATTAAATAATCTACAAATCCCAATAGGTTCCAGAAGTGGACTCCGCTGGACTCACTTTGTTGCTCCATTTGAAAATTAGTTTTCTTACAAAAACGTTCTTGTTAGACCACTCCCTTTAACACTCATTTGTAAGAAAAAACCGTCTCATTTTTGTCGTCGAACCACACAAATACTTAGTAAATAGCATAATCCTTTAAATCCAATCCAAAAAGTTTACTTAGATTGCTTAAAAACTCAAATTTAAAGCTCTTTAAAACTGCAAGCAAAAAGTCGAAATTCAACAGCTCGATAATTGCATATCGAACAGCTGATTTAACAGCTCCTACCTTAACAGAGGCGACCTCTATCGGATTTCTGTAAACGTAACATTGTTAAATGGTCTTTTGTTAACACATCCTCAAACAACATTTTTTGTTTCAACGAGTTTTAAAAAATGGGTTTTGGCCAACCAAAGTGGTCAAATGCCCCATAGTGCCATGTAAGGAAAAAAAAACAAAACAAAGCCCGAAGCATACTTTTAAGCGCAGAAGGATTGAACAACATTCACACGTGTTAAACAGGAAAGAATGACCGAAATTAAGGATTGTTATAAATAGTTTTAGTTAAATAATATTTTAATATCATAATATTTTTTATTATTTTAAAATAAAACGTTGAAACTATTATAATTATAAGATTATTATTCCTTGTTTAATTTTTTAAAAAATATAGAAAACTAATTTCAGATTTATACCACAACTTTTGCGGATTTAACATTACAGTTCTAAGTCCCTGCATTTTGTACATTCCTTTTTAGCGGTGCACCATATTTATTTGTTGTCTTTTACTTTACATTCTGTCTCTGTTCTGTTTTTGTTTTGACCATATGTAGCTTACTAGTTCAATGTTCGTTGCTATTTGAAATACTTTTATTTCAACTATTTTTTGCACTACCAACTTTGCATTCACAATGGAAGAGGGGAAGGCAACCGCGGCAATCATGAACATACAGGTGCACCGCAGCGGTAGCAAAAAAGCAATGAAAAGTAATAATAACAAGCTCACCCGCGAAACGAAGAAAACAATGCTTAAAACAAAACAAAAATCGGATATGAACCGAATATTTATATATGGGGAAAGTGCAAATGGAAAACCGGAAACGGAATTGTTTATTGTCTCGCTTTTTCTGCTTTGCTTTCTTTTTACATTTCAAGTGCGCGTTGCATAAATCGATTCATTTGGCAGATCGAGCCAGTCAGAGAGAAAATTTTAACTGGTGTGTAAAAGAATTATATTACGGCTACGATTATGTTCAATTTTACAAATTGAATTTTAGATATATAAATATAAATAGATATAAATAACAATTTCCTTCAATACTTTAAGATAATTACCTTAAGTTAGATTTGCTTCAACCAAAATCAAAACTGGAATAATTAAGTAAAGCATGATCCCTCATCTACCAATATCTTCAAGATTTTGGAATGAACGATATTGTGAAAAGGGTAACCCAATATCCAATTATTTCATTTATGCCAATGAATTCAATTCGATTGTTTCTCAGCTGAGGCGCACACATGGCGTATGCTTAATTTTGTGGGCCAGTTGGCTGAGGGCAAACAGAAATGCTCCTTGAAATTAATTAACAGCTAAGGGAACCAGCTTCCTCGCTGAAGAGAAAATAGTTTTTAAGCCACAAACAGAGGGGATCAAATTAAAAAAGAAAGAAAGAAAAACAAAAACGCACCGAACCGAAAGCAAAGTTGTACCTTCAAGTACGAGCCAAAGCAAAGACCCAAAAATTTCATTCAAATGCTGCAGATTGGATTGGATTAACCAAACCTAAGGTACGAGCACAGCACTTGTTCGCACACATACACATCTGTAGCTGGGGTAGTAAATCAGTTTTAATTGATATTTACCAAAGTGCTCGTGTAAGCAAACACTTTCCGATTTGCGTCTCTCTAGCAAAATTTCCACGCTTTTCCGCCCCATACCCGCATTTTTTGACAAAGACTGAAGTAGAGTTGGTGCTCAAAAAATCCTAAAATAAAGTAAAAATAATTATATTTTTGTGAATGGTTGGTTCGTCGTCGAAATTGAGCCAGGTAACGTTTCGGTTTATTAATTCTGTTTTTACAACCTAGATTTTTAAGAATTTGTGGTTATGCTGGTTTTTACAAAAAGCTAGTAGAAAACATTAGTAAATGTTTAATATTTGTACTGTAAGCAAAGGTAAGCCCCACATTTATTAAAAAATTTGATTAGAATTAAGATTAGCTTACAATACAAAAATATTTAATGTATTATTATTTACTACACACCCAACATTTATATTTAAAACCTCTAGGTTTCTTCTTCAGATTCTCCAATATCTCCCCAAACTTCAGTTCCCTAGTTTAACTGGCAGCCTGGGGTATCCCTTGATTCCATTCCCTCGATGCCTGCGATTTTCCAATCGTTGTCATTGTTGGCATTTGGTAAACCAAAGCTGGACGCACTTGGCCAGCTTCTGTTGACAAACTGTTGAAAAGTGGTCGGTGGGAAATTAACGTTTCACCGCAAAAATGTTCGCCAGTCGGGGAATGGGAGCTCCGTACCCGGGACGAACTATATGTAGTCCGAACCCGAATCCGAATCCGGATACGGGCAGGAGTATACGGTTTTTGGGTTCCAGTTGCAATTTCAGCTGCAATTGCACTGCACTTCACCCAGACACACAAAATTGTTAACCGAAAAAGTGCAGGCAGTTTGAGTGGTTGTCAGTGGTTGTCGCCAATACGTGAGAATGTGTGTGTGTTCGTATCGGTGTGAGTGTGGCTTTTGCGGTATTGCCTTTGCACTCACATTCAACGTTAATTGATCCAGCAGCAAGCGGCAATAAAGGATTTGATTTTCAGCCTCACAAAAGACAGTAACTCGAAACTCGGACTCTATCATTTCCTAGCTCACTCTGCCAAATACCACACCCATAATCACTGAAAAAAAAGGTGGGCTCTTAAAATTAGGGAATGAAAAAAGGAATTACAGAAATTTATTCTTAAGAGACACTAGAAAGCGAATTGTTTTTTATAGATAGTAATCTAAAAAAAATGCTTATTTTAAAAAACATCTATTTTTTATATCTGGTATTTTTAATATTTAATTTATTTTTCATAAAACAACATAGGTATTTATTTTTTTAAGTTAGCTGAATATATTTATTAAATATACATATTTCAGGCTTTTAGTTTTGTTTTGCAGTTCATTTCTCATCTAACAATCAACTTGTGACCCTTTGCCTTGTAATTGAATTTTCAACTTTATTTACTGTGTGCGTTCTCTACCCAGTTTGAAAACTGCATCAGACAGTTACGCCTACTGTCGAGGGGGCGTGGCAGTGGAAAAAATGTCACCAAGTGTAAGAGAAGTAGCGAAATCCTGGCTGCAAATGTACTTACAGTTCAATTACCCAAGCAAGAAACACCAGTATGCTAAGGATCACCCCTCCAATCCACACTCCCTACGAATTCCTCGATGGTTAGAAAATACAAAACTCGGCAATTTTCAACGATTTCGCGCTGTTCAACCTGTCAATCAGAAGAGCGCACAAGCCAGACAACAGACGAAGGCTCAACGGATGATTTTCGAGGGGGAAGATGGCAGAGGTGGGTTATTTGGGGGTTTCGAGGCGGAAAAAACGGGGGACTGCCAGCGGAGACAGTTGGCAGCTGGCTGGCGTGAGTGAGTTATGGCCAAGTACTGATAGGGTGAAAGGATGGGTACAAATCGGCGAGACTTTGGTTGGGAGTTGCTTAGGGCAAAAACAAAAAAAAAGCAACGAGAAAAACACAATGGGTATAAAAGCTTACCCTTATATCATTTTTTATACTTTTTAAGAACGAGTAATGTCACCACTAATCTTACTAATTACGAAAGTAACGTTTTTTTACAGGAAAATTATAAAAAATGCACAAATTGTTTAGAGCAAAGTAAAATTTGTATTAAATAGATAATCTTTTGTTAATTCCTTCTCAAACCTGAATCGATGCTTTTAATCCTATAATGAAAGTTCATGTTGCTCTTATCTTGGCAGCTAAACTTGATTGGTTGGGTTATTTGAGGCATTGTGAAATCCCCGTTGTGCAGGTTAACTGCTGTATACAAATTTCAGCCACAGTAAGCTCTTTTTGACATTCTGCCAAAAAACGAGAAATGCAGCTGGAGGAGAAGGGATAGATGCCCATAAATGTTGCGCCCTCTTTTGACGACGACAGAACACAATAATTTTGTGCTGACTTCTTGTTGAAATTTGTAAATTTACGCTGAGCCAGGCCAAGCTCCAAACATGTGTCAGCCAATCAGACGAAATCGGAATCAGAATCTGAATCAGAATCGGAATCACAATCGAAATCAGACAGCTTGAAGATAATCACGCCAAGCCATTGACAGCTTTGGGTTCAGACTCGGAAGCGAACAATGCAGCCGGCAATAATAACAATAATGAAAATCATAATAGGGGAAATCGAAATGGAAACGAGCAGACATAGTCAAAAATAGCATAATGCTGGGAATATTTAACGTTTGTCTGCCCGATTACAGGTCCAAAATAACGTCAAAGGGAGCGGGTTGGCCCCTGGTTTCGGTGGCTGAAAATGTTTAGCCAAGCGGAGTCAGCAGAAAAAATGCATTATTAATAAGTTGTTAAATTTGCCGAGTAAACAGAACATGGCAAATAAATAATTCACAAGGGTAGGGATATGGAGAGAACGAATATAAGAGCAGCGGGAGCATTGCACTTAGCGAAAAAGGAGTTCACGAAGTATTTACTTATAACCCAAAAAAACTAGATATGAAACGATGATCGTTTGATCATCAATTTTGACTTGATAATATCAAGTTGATATGTTCGAAATGGTAACAAAAACTAAATGTAAACAGAGTAAGCCCGTTCGAATTTCCAATGTGTCTCTCTCCCTTCCACTCAAATAAATTTTAGCGCTATCACGCTTTATTTCGAATTGAGAGATTTAGTTTTTAAGTCGGCAAGCAACATTGCTCTCTTTTTCGAAGTCAGAGAATCTCTGAGAGAAATAAATCGGTATTGAATGGTAAAAACCATATGTGTAGAAATACTAGAAATTTACCATGTCCATATCGATTTGATCCGCACGTGTTTTTTATTTTGTGTGGAACTAACTAACTATTTCAACTCTAAAGACCCTTTTTGTCGTCTCCATATGAAACCTGCGGACTAGAAAATCCTATTTCTCAATGAAATGTTAACTTAGTCATTGAGATCTTTCTGGTCCTTTATAAAATGTATAGAATATTACTTAAATACCTTAACAAAGAATTATGATAACTGTTGTTCTATTAATTCACTTGTTAGTTCGATTTTTTCTCACTACTCCTGTGCAATCCAACGAACTGCATCGAACTGAACTGGAAATTATGCACATCGACTGTCGGAACGATGAAAAGCAACTTTTCCTTTCCCGCTTTTCCTCGCCTTGGGTTCGCATTCTGCGATTACAATATTTTGAATATTTTATGCCCGCGGAGAGTGAGGGAAAGGAACCCGAATGTTCGACGACTGTGCCGCAGCATCCTTCCAATTTTCCTGTTTTTCCTACTGTCATATCGCCATGGATGAATATGTGGATGTGCAGGCGGCTGACTCTAATGCAATTTTCCTCGGCGAACGATGTGTTGCTTGATGTCAACGTGGTGTCCGCCTTGGATGGCTGTCTTTTTTCAAGGGAAAAAGGAAAAGGATCTGTAGGAGAAGGAGAAGCCGCATCAGGATTCGATGCGCACAGCTGGCGATGGAATAATATCAAAATGTGTTTATGCATTTGCAATGCACCAGAAGGAGGAAAAATAGGGTTAGGAGCTGTGGCAGGTCCTTGACGCATGCAACTGCAGCCCTAAAACTCCTGATCTATTTTTGCCAATACCCCGTTTATGACTTGAAGCTATTTCAACTTTTAATGTTCTTCGAGGAACCGGATTGTTATCGAAAGAAATTGACAATATCCAAATTATATAGGACTTTATAATAATAATTTTGAAACTTTTATAATAAAATTTTTAAATTACCGTTAAAAATTATTTTTTCTAATCAAACCTATAACTGTTACGGTCTCTGCTTTATAGGGTTTGTTACAAGTTAGCCTGGGATAAGAATGGAATTTCTTATAATTTTTTAAAATATTATTAGTCAACGATAGTTAAAAGGCTTTTTATTAAAATAATTTACAAATGGCAATACATATTTAAAAAGCTGAAACATTAATTTATACAGTTAAATAAACCTTACATTTTCAATTTCAATTTAATCTTAGCCTAAAATATTTCTTCTTAAATATATGTGCTAAGTTTTAATAAATTCGACCATTAACATCCTTCTTACTGGGTGTTTACATTGCCCGTTTTATTTATGTTTTGTCTTGTTACAGTAACTTCTCCCCCTCGTTTGTGAATTTCATAAGTAATTTATATGACTTGACGATGTGTAGAAAGAATCGCTGGAATTGCACTGCCTAAGATATTCGATTCACTGAAACTGGCTGCGATAAACCGTTCATTTTGTGAGCAACTTGCAACCGCAGGAGGATGGAGTATGGACAAGTTGCGGAGCAAGTGTCAATTACGCCTTAATAGCCAAAGGATGACCGAAAAGGCCGCAGCAAAGTGGGCAAGTGGTCAAACTGCTGCTGCTGCTGTTTCGCTTTTGCTCCGCCATTCTGCAGCTGCCACTGCAGTCATCCGCAGCAGGACGAGAACGAAAGTGCTAGTGAAAGTGGCGAAAGGCGGGCGACAATCAACGCTTTTGGCCAGACAAGGATATTACCGAGCTTTGAAGTGGCGACCACACCATCGCATCGGGGATGATGAGGGCCACGATGATGACAATGGTTTGACTGGCGGCGGTTTGGTTGGTTTCGCTAGCTCTTCAAGGGACAACAGCAACAGCAAAAGCAGCAGCAGCATCAGGAACATCAGCAACAATCAGAGAAGCAGCAGCAACACCAACAGTAGCGACAGCAAGTGCGAATCGGAAGCCAACAAAAAGCCGGAAACAGGAAATGTTGCAAACACTAAATCAGTGAAGTGCATTAGGACAAACCCGAGTACAATAAGGGCCAGGATATTAGGAGTTCAGTAAAAATATTCTCAATGAAGTCCAAGATAATAAAGGGCTAAGTATTTTACCTTGGCAATGTAAACTGAGTTTTATATTTTAAAATTTATTTTCATTAGGTTATAAAGTTTTAGTTATATTTTTAAACATTTTTTCCAGTCAAAATTAATGCAACTAGAGTAGTTGCCAACTTTATTATGTATTACGAATTCTTATCTTCAGCAAATCGCAACCATAACATAGGAAAAATATGTCATTAAAAGGGTTTTTCAGTATTTAATATAAGCAAACAAATTTCTCGACCGATCACATTGACATTGGATATTGATATTGAATATTTTCAGAAAATTAAATAAACCTAGGAAAAATACGAAAGGGAATATTATGATGCCCTCATGTGTACAACTTCCAATATATTGTGTTTACTTGATATTGGACAGGATGTGCCTTCGGCTTGGCTTTATGGTGTCTCCAATGCCACTGCTTTTGGCAAATATTGATGCCATTATAACAAATGAATTGAAAAGATCTTGAACGCTTGTCTGGCAATTGACGTTTTATGGCGACGAGCAATGGTCATAAATCAGTGGGAAGATGCCGAATTCCGAACACTTGTTTATTTCAATTAGCTTTGGCATTCTCTTTGAAGTCGAAATTAGCTGTGGAGAAGAAAATACCATTCCGAGGCCCCGAGGAAATATGCAAAATATGTGACTACGTGCGACCAGCAACCCATTCGTGCATCAATGCCAAATTCAAGGATGTTCCACACATTGGCCCCTCTTCCAGCTGACATTGCCACATCCTCGCGGGGATCCCTCATCAGCGATGTCGCCCAATGTCAAATTACCCGCAGACATCGCAGTGTGCTATTGTCTTGTTGGTTTTCTGCTTTATTTCCTTGGAATGTGTAGGAGTTTGCCAAAATCTACTTGAGGGCGTGGCAGTTGCTCATTGTTATGCCAAGTGGACAGGAAAAAAATTTAAAAATTCGACTGCATTTGGAAAACCATTTAAGGAAATGACAAATATATTCCTGGCTATAAACTGAAGAGCAATTTTATCGAACGTAATTAAACTAATTATAATGAATAAAAAAGACACTTAAGATTGCTACACACATGACATTTGAAAAAAAAAACTTGGTTCAAACATTTCCCGCTTATTTGCCAAGAATAAAAAGTTTAAAAGGAATAGACTTTAATTGAGACATAGACAAGAAGAATAGACAAGCTGAAAAGCAAATTAAAAGGAAATGTCCAAAAAAGTACGAAAAAAATTAAAGTTTCAATGGAAGTTGCACTAGAGAAATGTTGTAATAAATAGTCGTAGATTAATTAGACTGACAGTAATAAATTCTCTAAATCAACAAACTCTATGGAATTTGATCACTTTTTATAAGTTTATTTAACTCAAAATAAAATCGGGATTTTAAACTTTATCTGAAAGCTTTGTGAAAATTAAAAGAGGTTGGTTTTGCGGAGTGACAGCCGTGAGAACGGATTCTTAAAAAAAGGAATCTGGGAAAAAACGTGCAACTTGACTCCCTTTTGTTGTGTTGGCACCGCTTTGAGTTCAACTGCTGCATCGCGTCCCCTGTGTTCCATGTCTTTTGACACGTTTAATGGACTGCGCCTGCTGAGTTGGTCCCTCTTCCATTTTCGGGCTCAGGTTCCTTCCCAAAAATGCCGCTCCTTTCCTGAATTCCGCTTCACAAATCCCTTCACCTGGCTGCTCCATTTTAGCCCTTGTTGCGGCCGCATTGCGGCTCCAAGCTGACAGTTCCTCGTGCATCTCCATCTCCATCTGCCGTGAATTGCCAGGTAGCCCAGCTCCATCACACTTTGATTTGGCATTCCCTTTTGCGAGCCCCGTTTTCCAGCCCTTTTTTGTCCACTTGGATTTTTAATGGCATTCTCTGCATTCGCTCGGAAACCTGCTAACAAAAAATTCTTGGCCGTCTCCACTTTCGGGCTTATACTTTCCCTCGATTGTGCTGTCCCCTGCAAAAGCAAGTGATTACTTAGCGGTTTCTCACGAGGTCATCATGCGGCATCATACAGAGAATGACAAACTACTTGGCTAAACGGGGGACAAGGGAGAAAAGCTTAGTTTCGGGTTTTAAACCCATACAGTATATTTTTAAATTCTTGGAATTAAATTAAAGAATTCTAGAATTTTATAATAAAATAAATTTATTAAGTAACTCCCAAATAAAGTTGGTTTCCTGTGTTTTTTAAAATATACAAAACAAATAAAAAATTGTCTTAAATAACTTTAAGTCTTTTATGCTTAAGTAACCAAGTGTTAGTAATCCCTATCAAAATAACTTGGTAGCTAGTTCCGCCTTCTCCAGACGCATTTAAGGGATCACACTTTTACTTTAGCCGAAATGAGAAAAAATAATCCTAGTGAACCGGACTAATAATGGCAAACTAGCCTGAAAATGGCAAATGGCCGGGCACATAAAAGCCAAGTATGTGTTTCTTTTTCAGCCCGTTTGTACGATTTTCCATTGTAGTTCGAGTACACGGCAAATGGGTTACACATAAAATCAAATAAATGAGGCAATTCGGTGAAGGACCCCCATTTTTATTTTGAACTCTTCGCCAAGCTCTCTTGCATAATTGTGTGTTGTTATTTTCTGCTGAATTTTATTGTTATTTTAACATTGATTGCCATATGAGGGGGCGTTTGGAGGCGTGGCGACATCAACATTATTGAATTACAAAGCTGGAACGACAGAGATTGAAATGGAAATGACGAAAAAAAAGATCAGTTCATGTGTGTCATAGTGGAGACAAAAGGCATAACAAGTGCATGTAATGATGCCGCAAGGAAATCACAATAGTTCCTATTATATGTCTGAATCCAAAGCTGGATCGACTTTTTGATACCCATTCAATAAAGAAGAAGGTATTTAAACTTTTTTCTATATACTGGGAATAAAAAATGTAATAATTCAAAAACAAAAATAAAAAGGGTTTAAATAAATGTTTATTTAAGAAATTTAATACTATTATTAATGTGAAATAAAAAAAAATGTTAAATAGACAAATAAAAATAGAAAAATAAAACGTTAAAATGTATATTCTTATTTTGTATCCTTGACGTAAATTGAAAAGATCCTTTCGTTTTCTCGCCATTCTCAACTATTTCAACAAAATAGGAGAACACTATATGGGTCAAATTCATAACTAAGATTTCCTATTTCAGTTAACAATTTGATAACAACTGGTTTTTGTGTCAGCAGAGCGACAAACGAGGGTTTCTCTAGATTTTTGCATTGCTTGTTTGTTTTCCAGCATTCATGTGACTGAATGAGTTTTATTTACCCTGCACACTGAAAATCAAGTATCCGACACGGTGGGCGATATTAATTTGTACACTCAAAAAATTATTTTTTCTTAAATATAGAAAAAAAAAATTTTTCTGTGCTTCAAAAAAATATTCTATAAAGAGGAAAAATTTTCTAATCTTCAGAAAAATTTTCTAATCTTCAAAAAAATTCTGAATTGAACGAGTTTTTTTAGAAAATATTTTCTGAAATACAGAAAAATCAATTTTTTTCTAAATTATAAGGTTTATTTTTCTAATCATCCTTTCTTTTTTTGAGGGTTAAAATCGCCATTGATTTTAGAAAAAAAAAGACTGAACTTTTCTAAAACTAAAAAAAAATTGACATTAAAATTATAAATATTTCTACATAATAGAAATATTGTTTTTCTAATAACAGAAAAATTTTTTGAAGATTTTTCTAACATTTTGAAAAAAATGTGTGATATTAAGAAATATTTTTCTAGAAAATAAAAAATTTAACCGTATTTGATCGATTTCCTTTCTTATAGACTTTTTAGAAAAGTTTTTTTTAGCCTAAGAAAAAATCGCTATTAATCGAAGAAAATTTCCGGGATTGGTAGCCTAGGGGTCTAACGCGTGCGTGCATGCATATGTTATTCAAGCTTGCGGCTGCAAGAGTGAGTTCAAACCCACGTCGAGACTAAAAACTCGTGGTGTCTTTTTGTTTTTTTTTTAACACTAATAGTTACATATTAATAAAAAAAATGTATTGCATTTTGTTTAAGTTTTTCAAATTTGAAACATTCAATTACTGTTACTATTGAACCATAATAATAATAAATATATAAATATTAATATTAATCAATAAATATTTAAAAGTAAAATTAAATGATAAACTAAAAGGAATAACCAGAAGAAAGCCAGATCAATTTGAGTAAAAATAGGAGAACAAAATGTGAATAGACTTTGTACAGCGCCTCACGTGATGCTTCCGTGGCGTAGCTAGTAGAGTGCTTGACTGCAAACTGTGAGGCGCGAGCGGTTAGCGGTTCGAATCCCGCGTGCGGCGACCAAGATGTTTTTCTCAAAATAGTAAGTTATTGGGTTTTTATATTTATAATTTGTAATTTGTACTCTCATTTCAGTTCCAATTTGAAACCACCCATGTGCTCAATTAAAGGAAATTAAAATAAGGTGACAAACAAGAACGAAAAAAAAAACAACACAAAGGCCGTGGCGTCACAGAAGCAACCGGGTATAATTCCGAAGCCCGAAAATAGATTTTTGTATTTTCTGAATTTGAGAAATTTTTTTTTTTTATTTAAAAAATATTTGTCTATATTTAAAAAAAACCGTATTTCTATTTTTTAGAAAACCTTTATTTCTAAATTCTAAGAAATAATTTTTTACTTTCTAGCAAAATATTTCTAAATTGCAGTCTATTTTTTTTTGATTTTTAGAAAAAACGTCTTTGATTTTAAAAACCTACTTTCTTTAATATAGACAAAATCGCCAGTAAAGCAAATTCATAGGCGATTTTCTAAAACCAAGGGCGATTTCAGTCGATTTTTTTTTTGGGTGTAGTAAGTAAATTTTGCTGGCAAATAAATGAATTCGACTTACATTAAAAAGGTCTTTGGTACTGAATCAACCGCTGCGAATTAACAATTTAAAAATTAAAATTAAAATGCTTAAATTTTATAGGAAATTAAATAAAATATTTTTCCTTGTGCAGTTGTCATACCACCCAATACAATGCATTCAGGCATAACAAACAATGGCCCAGCAGCAATATGCCGTAAAAAGGCAGCAGGCAGAGTGAACTCCGCCATTGCACGACTTCATCCAAGCTGTAATTTTTCTTTGTCTTTTCCTTGTTTTATTTCCTTTCACTTGCATTTCTGGACTTTAGTTTGGCTCTGCTCAGTCGGCTGGCAAACGATGACAAAAATCAAAGCACTGAAACGTATTCACTTGGGAAATGGATATTAACAAGCAATTAGTAGACATTTTCTTCTGCTTTAGAAACTTCTTGATTACAAACAAGAGAATGCAATTAACGCTGAATAGTTGAGACATAAGGAATTTTATGGAACAAAATGTGTAGTGATACAAAAGGTATTGGGGGTACAGTATTTTATAAAATTAGTTTCTTAAAAAACCACATACAGTTAATAAAACTATTTTTAGTTTTTAAACTCATATAGCTATTACCTATTGATCTAAATTTAAATTACGCATAAATATTTATTTTATTTTTATAAATATATTAAACCATTATTATATTAATTAATTTATGAGAATATACCAATTTTTTATATTTATTTTAACCATGTTATTTCGAAAAGGAAACTACCTTTTCGCAGAGCATTAAATGGGGCAACAGGCAAGGGGTGCCGATCCTGAACTCGTTAAGTTTTAAATTCGCTCCCTTACACGCTGTTTGCTGCTCTCTGGTTTCCGTGTATTTCTTTCCTCCCCCTCCTCCTTTGTTTGGTTTTTCCTTACTTTTTTTGGCGTACACGCAATTGTCATTTATCACTTTTTATTGATTGCCGTGAATTTATCAATATCCGCTTTTGCCGAGAACAACGACAGGAGCCGCCCGCGGTGAGTGGTTGTAAGGATTCGCCATTTCCCCCTCATTGGCATATACCCACGTAACAATTTTTAATGCCTTTCAATGGGGTTTCTCCCATGGTTTTATTTTTTCGGCTGTTCTTCTCTTATTCAAGGCATGAAATTGATGCGCTGTACATGGGTGTTTCGGTGGGCGGGGATAATATTTAATGTGATTATTTTGAACATTTTTATTGGTTAAGCGTAAGCCGGATATCGGTCATGATATGAAGAAACGCGGAGTGACGTGAACAGGTGCATTTATTATCCGCGAGCGGGGCAAGAAAACTCACCTCGGTTATTTATAGCCCCGTTCGTGAAGGAAGAGGAAACGCCAATGTCAGCGGAAAGTGCTAAAAAATGTTTGCTCACAATGAATCGGCCATGAATGATAGCCGAATTTGGAAGTACATTAAAAGCTCCTTAAATTATGTAAGGCCGCATGTTCCCATTTAAGAAATCAAGCTACAAGAAGTGCTATTTAATATTCAATACTGGGTATTATCTATTTTATTCCAACAAAATTAGCGCTGCTTCTCTGTTAGAATAAAGTTTCGTCATCTAATAACAAAGAATAAAACAAACTAAAAACACCGTGTTACAAAATTAAGGTTTTTTTTTATTTACCTCAATGGATGATCACAAAAACAAATTTTTGAAAACGTACACTCAGAAAAAAAATCGCCCTAAATTTTAGAAAATCGCCATACTTTGAAAATCGCCTTGAAATTCAGAAAATATTTCTATTTTTCAGAAATATTTTTCTAAATAATAAGAAAAACTTACCCTGATTAGATGAACTCCTCTTGTTCTCCACTTTTAGAAAAATTTTCTGTTATTCAGAAATTTTTCTTTCAAACTAAGAAAAAATCGCCTTACATATTAGGAAATTGGCCCAATCGGTAGCCTAGGGGTCTAATGCGAGCGGATTATTTGTTTTCTACGCTTATATTCGGAAGCGTGTGTTCGATCCCACGTCGAGGCGGACATTTTTTGTGTCTTTTTTTTTTTTTGGCGCATTAATATGTATTCTTTAATACAAATAAGGATTTAGGTAAACTAACACACACATAATGGATAAAAAAGAGTATAAACCCAGAACCCAAGAGAACAGAATGAGAATGTACTTTGTACGGCGCCTCTCGTGATGCCTTCCTGGCGCAGCTAGTAGAGTGGTTGACTGCAAACTGTGAGGTAAGGGGTTCGAATCCAACGAGCGACCAAAATGTTTTTCTCAAGATAGTAAGTTATTTGATTTTTATGTTTATCATTAATAAATAATATAATAATTTCAGTTATTATTTCAGTTACAATTTAAGATTAAAAGTGTGTTTGTGTACAAGCATCGTGACGTCATCCATGTGTTTAAATAGAGTAGGGAAAAATAAGTTGAGAAACGAGAGCCCCAACAACAACACCCCACACCGACAGAGGGGTGGAGTCGTCATAACTCCCGATTCCCCGATTTTTTTTTCTTCTTCTTATTCAATTTTGCAAAAACTAACCCTAAGTTTTAGAAATTTTTTTTCTAATTTTTAGAAATATTTTTTCTAAAAGGCAAGGCGAGCTGCCTTTGGCTTAAAAAGTATGGCGATTTTCTAAAATTCAGGGCGAATTTTTTTCTGAGTGTATGACGGCAAGGATATGGCTAAGTTTTCTTTCGTTTGTTTCTCCTTTAAAAAATATCTTAAAATTATTTTGAGTATGGGATTCAAAAGGTAAGGAGTGACACTTTTTTAATGCTTTGACGCTAGACAAACAAAATAATTGTCTTGCCTGCAATACCCCTGAAATCCTTGTTACGGCGAACTTTTTGGTGTTCAATTTGGGAATCCAAAGCGAGTACGATTTTATTGCATACCATAGTGTAATTTCTTTTTTAAAGCTATTTCATAGTTATAGAACCAATCATTTTAAAAATTTCAAATAAATTTGGAATTTAATAATAAAAGTAATAATATTATTTTAATACAAAAAATATGTACTAATAATTTTTTTTAAAGATATATACACAGAGAAAATTATTCAGAAAAATTCGTAGTTTTAGATCCCAAATTATCTTTAGATCAAAGCATTTTTAAAAGTGAAATAAAACTTTTTTTTTTAGCTTAAACTGTCGGTTTACACTAACCGATTCAACAATCACCGCTTACAACTGATTTGGGTGGTCGTGCGCATTATCGTAATGCCGATTAGCATTATGTGCTCGGCCATAAGCTTTCGCCAACGTGGCGGAGGGGGGTCGTAAAAAACCTCGAGCTCATATCAGGGATGCTCGTTACCCCTAACCGAATCGGAATAACCCAAGCCAGACCCTTTGTCCACAATGGCAGCTTAAGTCAGCCGAAATCCCGAGGACTTTGCGCTAAGACCCCACTCGCATGCAATTTGGCCAAATGTATTACATTCAATTTGAATACTAAGCCGCTTACCAACACTAAAAGTTTGATGTGCGCACAATAAACAGGATTTTTGGTTACAATTAGCATGTAAGCTTGGCTAAAACGGGTGGCAAAACGACTGGCGAAAAGGTCAACTCGAGGTTGATTTGGGCACTGACTTCGCCCAAGTAGCGCAATTAACACAAAGGGAACTTTGAATGTACATCTGAATGTACATATATATATATTTACATTTGCGGGTAGATCCTTTGAGTGCAAGGAGGCGGAAAGAGCGGCGAAAAGAAACGGATACTTATTTAAAATTTATGTAGCGTAATTACAAGCGATTTAACCCGTTGCCAAAGGGCCACAGAAACGAAACCTTTCTCCTCTTTTCCGTGGCACCCCTTTTTTTTATCGAGTTGTTGTTGCCCGGCATCAAATTAAAAAAGTGTATTTAAAAAATAAAATAGAAAAACCGCTTTTGGGTGGTAGACATAATGGAGCCAGTTGTAGGGGACAATTGCGGTCGGTGAGTGGAGAAACTTGTGCATAATCTTTATCGAAAACAATCTCATACGCTCGAGTGGTATAACCTTTTGGTGGCCGCCTTTAATTAGTGGAATGGACTCCCTGGGGCTATGATAATGATGCGGATAAAACAGCCGGATTTTTGTTCTAATGGCAATGGAAAAAGGTGTACATAGGAGGATTAAGAACCTTCTGTCCACTAACAAGAATTTTTCCTTGATTTATTTTCCATAAAAAAAGCTATATGTTATATTTAAAAAAAAAATAATTAAAGTTTTGAAATTACATAAGGTTAAGATTAAAATAACATGATATTTTGAGAGCCCTTAAGATTTATGGATATGTTGTAGTTCACTTTCAGATATCTTAGTAAACAATTTCTAAACTCTTGTAATTTCATTGGAATCATGAAAAATTTTAGGAACTGTTTACCCATTGGTTTAGTGATTTTTACCACTGTGGCTTTTACCTCAGATTCAAATACACTGCGATGGTGCAGATTTATGGCACTAGTAGCTCTTTAATTACACCTGCGGTGGGCGTTAAACCAAATCTGGCCAGTTCACCCACCTTGGTCTCGTCCAGAGGCACTGCTGCTGCCGGTGGATCTGCCTGTTATGTGTATAATTTAATTAGTGACACCCACGCAGACCGAGTGGAAGTGGAGCCGCAGTTGGAGCGGTTTGTCTTTGGCCTAATGATTTTCATGTCTCGGCATACTAATTTCCTTCAGGTAGCTCCGTTCCACCTCTTTCTCGACTGCCCCCGCCTACTCCACCTACATCCTTATCGCCCTGGTCGTCCTAGTCGTCCTGGACTAAGTTATGGCGGCACATTACACCGACGGCATAAAGAAATTACTCACCATTTGATGCCCGAATTTATTGCGTTAGGTTGTCAAGGGAGTGGCCCCCGCAAAAAGGGATGGCGGGTAGATAACGAGATTCAAATCGAATGCTGATTAATGCGCCATGCAAATTGAAACTGAAGTGGTATCGTCTTTCACGGCCACTGAGGCTTGTTAATGCGCCCTGTCAAATGGCTGACAATTTGCCACATTTCGCTTCAGCATCATTTTGTGGCAAATTATCGCAATGAATATGTTGGAACTAGATGGGTGAATGTGAATCCTTTCCAAAGGGCGCGGCATCTAATTTCCCATTTAACTATATGTCTAGCTAATGCTTGATTAAATAAGTACGTCGTTTAGCCAAATAGCTACCATAATCGACTGACAATTGAAGACATTTTTCGAAAAATATATTTTGCTTTTGTGAAAAATAAAAAAAAAATCGAGAAAACTCCGCTAAAATAAAAATTAATTATTTTGATCACTAAAAAAGTAGTCAACTTCAAATCCTGAAAATATTTATAAATATTTGTTTAGTTTAAGAATTCTATTTTTACTAAATAAATATTATAGTTAGATTAATTACCCCGATATTAAATACCACCAATAAGCAAAAAACCATTTCATTTTTCTCCTTCTCTTTTCCTTTTAATCAGCCCTGTAAGTACGCAATGAAACTCTTAAATGTTGATTAGAGCCTTCACTTGGGTCACTCAATTCGTGATAAGATGGTCGGCCAGGGCATTAATACTTTTGATTTAATAATTACGCAGCGCATAAATTAATCTGCGAGAGGTCGCGCCCGGACATAAACAACCCGGTAAGCCGAAGGATCCAAAGGGATACCAATCTCATCCTCGGACCCAAGGCATGAATAAATTCCTTGGGCCGCGCACAGTTCGCCTTCGGTTATCAGTCAAGTCGAGTCGTAAAAGCCGCACACCACAGCCTCAGACTCTCGAAACCCAGAAAGCTTGTAATCTTAATTATATATTACAAAGTGTTGGGGTTTTCCAAGGGGCGGTGTGGTGGCCCAGTGCCAAGTCGGCTCGGTCTCACCCGTTTTGTCGTGAAAAATAAGCAGGAAATGAATGAATTTTTCAGTGGCATAATCCCAAAATGTGCCAATGTGTTGCCACACCCACTCGCCGACTCCCGTCCCCCGGCCCCCTTTAAACCGCAATCCAGCAGGCCATCTTGGAAGCTAAAGAGGCACCCCCACCCCATTCTCAACTCACTTCCTCGCAACCTCAACTCCTCCCTAGCACTTGTCATAAAATATTGTCTGGTTGGGAAAAGAAAAACTTTTCAATGCCCTGCCCCAAGACGACAAAACGTAACCACACTGAAAAATAAGAAAACATACAATTTTATTTTTTGTAACATGTTCTTGTTGCAGAGAAACTATGAAAGAGCTGAAAGAAGCTTTATGATCCTTTTCTAAAATGCTTTAACTTATCCCAGTGATTGAAATATAATACACCCAAATAAGACTTAATTTGAATTTATAGTCAGCATCCTATAATAAGGCCAGTTTAAATTTCGAATGTGACTTTCTTCCTCCCACTCATGTAACTTTAGGCGCTATCCCGATAATATTTCAAATTAAGAGAATTAGTTATTCTCGCTCTTTTTGAAAGTCAAAGAATTTCCAGAAGAGAGAAATAGGTATTGCTTGTTAAAAACGATATGCGCATAAATACCTGACATTTACCATGCGCATAGCGATTTGATAACGTCGTGTAAATATTTTAAAATGTTGAAAATTTTATTGATGCGAAAAATATATAATTATGGTGTCTATGATGGCCCATGACCAATTTCTGTTGAATTTTCCTCTGTGTACCCCCTTTCTAAATCACCCGCTGCGTACCAACCCCACGCAGTAAAGCACCCCCTCTTCTAGTGCCAGACATTGAAGTGTATAAGAATAAGTGTTGGGATTAGGCGCTTGACTTGAAAATTTTATAAAACAAAATTTTTGCATAAGCTCTGCTGGGGCTGCCTCCCAAAAAAAAAGAGGAAAGGGAGGTTTTGTTGGTTAGCAGAGTTAAGCGCGTTAGCTGTTCAAGGATTTAATGGAAAATCGCGTTGGCGTTCGCCCGCCGAGGAAAAAGCAGAGAGCAGCCACTTGGGATGGAGTGGAAAAGTGGGAGAAAAGCGAGCAGGAAAAGCGGATAGCAATAGGAAATGGCAACGGGGTAAATCACGTATTTAATTCCAAAACATTTAACAGTTTATTTTTTGGCTGGCTCTTATCTAATATTTTACAAACCATTTATATGATGATTAGCGTAAAGTGTTTTTGGTAGAGGGAATCATGTCGAGCAAATTAGGAAAACGAATTTTGGTAAGTAAATTACAAAAACCTTTAGAAATAAATTCAAAAAAATACATACGGATTATTTTTTCCGACATAATTATAAAATGTAATTTCCTAAATAGCATTGAAAAGTGTTGTAATAAAATGTAGCTAATAATAACAATCTTTAAAATGTTCAGAAATATTATTAAAATAAATGATCCTATAGGATATATGATTGTCATTTTACTGGTGTTGTGAAAATTATTTAAATATAGTAAATGCATAACTTTCTTTTCTTTCGCCAGTTGAGGAGCATTAAAAATAATTGCAGACCTTTTTTCGCCGGCAGAAAACGGATGTCACGCCCCGGACCATGGAAATTAAGTGAAAAATTACAAGGCAACAAATAATTATACACTTTGCCCCTGCACTTGAGGCTGCCACACACTGCGGATGGCTGGGTGTTAAATGTAGGTGGAAGGTGGGTGGTGTGAGGTGGCTTGCCTAGCAGTGGGTGGGGAGGTCACACAATGGCATTTGTGCTTGCATAATTATGAAATTACTCTGCCACAGTGGAGTGGCGAAATTCTTGTGTGTGCACTTCCTCAGCTCCTCAGTTCCCATTTCCTCTTCTTCAGAGCTTTCCCTTTGCCCTTCGTCTATTTTCTTTGTTTAAAATCACGAACAGCGTGAAGATAAGTCAATTCATAATGTGTATACAATGAATCATCTACTATTTTTTGTTGAATGCTTATGGTATCTGGCAATATTAAAATAATTGTATTTATTATAAATTTCTTCTAATTAAATTAAATATAAAAAATCTGGATACAAATTTTATTAAAAATTTTCTGTAATCTAGCCAGATGTGTGGGCAATCTTTACGTACGTTTCACCTTCTTCTAAGAATTCTCTCCAACTTTTCCTTTTCTCAGTTAATGCTCACTTTTAATTCCCCACTCCGCCTGGCACCGCTCATTAGTCTTACAAACTATGCACATGCGAACCTTCGCCATTGTCCTGCCACTTCGCCGTCTTCATCCTCCTGAAAACTCCCCCTGTGCTCCAACTCCCATCGAGGTCTCCATGAATGGCCGGCAAATCCTGTTGCCAGGACCCAGACGGGGACGCCTACGACGGCATTCAAGGACCGCTGCGCTATGGAAAATCCCTTTTTATGAATGAGTCGCGGTGCCATTTGCATATTAACGGCTTGTAGCCCTAATATGTGCACACTCCTGACCCTTGGCCCCCGACCTGCCACGCCCCCTCTCCGTGCCTCTGTATTTGCATAATAATTTTATGGTTGGCTGCAGTGGAATAGGAATAGGAAAGGCCAAACACCAGAGTAAAAGCTATTGTAGCCGGCCAAGTAGCAGGCCATTAATGGAAGTAAAAGCGACCAAACAGGCACCGCGAAATATATAGTACATATATCTAGCATTTTCGGTCTCTCTTGCTTTTCTGCAATTCCAAAGATGTGGCATCTTTACAGAAAGTCCGAAATATTTTTACTTTTCTTGGAACGCATCAGAACTTAATATTCTTATAATTGCTTTTTATACCCTTGTAGCTCGGAGCTCGGAGCGAGCCGGATCGGACCACTATATCTTAAGGCTCCCATAGGAATATTGAAACATATATAAGAAAATTCTTGTTAATTTGTAGGAAGTAGGCGTTTTAATTCTTGACTACTAAAAAACAAAATTCAAAAATAGGAACACTTAATCTGGAATCCCTGGAACTGCACCGAGTGAGTATTACTTTATCTGCAAGGGTATATAAGCTTCGGCTGGCCGAAGGTAGCTTCCTTTCTTGTTATTAAATCATTAGCTTAAACGGCGATTATTAAAATTTTTTTATAAAAATCGCCATACAAAATTGTCTAAAGTCATATTACTCAAAAGCTCAATTTGAGATTATTTTTGTAGTCGATCTGTGGCAATTTTTATTAAAAGCTTCGGTTTTCTAATTTATTATAACTCAATCAAGTATCACTGAGCGAAGTAACCTGTGTGCATCGATCATCCACAACTAATGACGTATTTAATCATTATTATTATTTAGAATCCAGTTTTGAATGGAGACATTCGTAATATTGTGAACGAAAGTTTAAGTTTCGTACGTAATTGGCCGTCCTTCTTTGAAATTCTTGCCTCGAAAAACTCGACTATCAGCTACAGCTAAAAAAGTGCTAGAGAGAGATAGAAATATGCAAGCAGCCAACTCGCTCATAATTTTTAAATAAATTATCTGATTTTAGACTCTATATCTATACATTGTTAATTGCATACAATTCAATAACGGGCCAAACTGTAATCCGCTCTTGGCTGAAAATCTGACGCAAAGTTTAGACTTTTACCAAAAAAGAAACTTCCCTAATAAAATTCCCAAAAAAACAGGGAATACTATGTTATGTTAACGGAAAATCCGACAATGCTAACGAGTTCCCTATTTATTTTTATTTATTTGTATAATTGTGGAATTAACAAAATAACAGTCATTTTATGATTGAATAAGTATAATTTTTAAATTTGAATTCAATCACTAACTTAGTCTTTACAATAGCTTAAATATTTATATCTTTTTTTAATGCATAATTTATTTTTATATATATTTATGTATTTATTGGTGACTACTTATCTAAGCCTTTGCGTATTTAATTTTGAATGTTATTTAGTATCCAAGTTCTGAAAGGTGCCAAGCGCAATAATATTGATAGCTCTGTTTCCGATTCAGAATTACCAAGGCTAGTGATTAAAATTCCAACTAGGTAGAAGTTCTGGGGATTTCCGTCTACGACATCGATCCCCATTAGCGGAGATCCGGGGAAAAGTTCATATTGCGTGTCTTTTACGGCACACAGATTGTTTTCGGTCAGGCCAATTGGGATCAATATTTTAAGGAGGCAGTAACGCAAACTAGTCGTGGTCACCTTAATCTTCTGCCGAAAATAGTCATCTTCCTTCCAGTTGAACCTGAAGCCCGATCTTCTGAATCCCGCCATATGCAAAATCTGTGCGATATGGTTTTCCTTATCACCCTCTGCGGGTGGCAAGCAGATGGGGTGCACAAACTCAGAGAGCTCCACATCTCGATCCAATTTAGCCAGTGCAAGGTTATATTTGAGTTCATGAGACTTTAGGTAACCCGGATGCACCACCAGTTCCTCGATGTCCAACGTTTGGGAAGGTGGGGCGCACTGCCTAAAGCCCTCCTCCAGGCGACAAACGCCCGACTTGGAGGATTTTTTGGCCTGCCACTCCCCGAACACAATGATGAGGGGATTGCTGAATTCCGGGTCTGTTACACATTGGGCGGGAAGGATCGCATATCGCGAGTTGATCAGCACCGAGAGGCATTTGAACTGGACATTTCTGGGACCTTCATCGCCATATCCAACCAATCCAATCCAGGCGTACTCATCCGGTTCGGTGATCTTCTTCTGATTATAGAGTTGGCTTTCACGCAGTTTTCCACACTCATTTTGTCCGTGAATTGCTAAACAATTTACAATTTTACAGGTTAGTATGAAGTTAATAAAATTGGAATTGATATAGCAAATGCCATTGTGTCGCTTTTATAATTTATTCAAACACTCAAGCTCACTAAGTAATCATATTAAGTAATTCTGTACTTATAAACAGTATATCGCCAAATTTAGAATACTATATTTTATTATATTTAAACTTTAAACTTACATGACAGAAAGTGTGACAAAATGTAGAAAATTAAATAACACAATTGTATTCCGAGAAACATTTTGTAGCTGGTTTTAATGGGAACTGATTCACGATCGGTCGATTGAACGGGTTTATGAGGGTAAAAAAGTAAAAAGCTTTGGCTCAGTGCGTTTTTTTGCATTTAAAAGCTGCATTCTGAGATTAAACTGAGATCTATGCCTAAAGTACGATAGAATTAAGACACTACAAAAACTTTTAAAACGCCTAGACAATTTAATGAAGTACAGCGGTATTTTAAAAGTTTACGCAGGCTTTTAATTTCTAATCTTCCCAACACATTTTGCGAATAAATAAAATTGAAACTCTATACTTTGATTGATTATTTTAAAATATACACACAAAATAAATCCGTATTTTTAGCTCCCGAATTTGTTATTTAAAATTTATTGCAATTTAATCTACTCGACCCCCTTGCCGGGGAAAATTCCCAATGGAACGAGCGGCGGAACATCATTAAATTTGACACTGCCCCGTTCCGCCCACAGGCTTTTCCTTCCATTTTATTTTCCCATGGACTGGGCATAATTGTGCTAAGAGGAATTGCTGCGAGGACAATGGATGGGGAGTGGTCTTCGCTGGGGGAAGCTGGGGGACACTGGCCACAAAAGTGTCGCATCAAGTGGCGGACATTTGCATAATTATTAGAAACAGTTAAATGTCCACAAATTGTACACTGGCCAGCACGCGGGGGAGTCATTACTTACATTACTTACTGGTAGAGGGAGAAATGCGGATGCGGATGCCCTCGCTATCTGGCAGCCAAATATCTTGGCTGTAATTTAGAGACTCGACTCCCAGGACGAGGCTCAGACCGGTCCTGTTGACGTGCGTGCCCTCGACTATTTAAAATTGTTTGCCTCCCACCAGGACAAGGACGAGGAATCGGCTGGAGGAGGGCGAGAAATAAAATAAAATGTAATTTTTATTAGGCTTGGTGGTTTTTATTGTCTGCTTTATCGTTCTTACAAGTCCTTGTCTGATATTTGTCTATGGCATGTCCTGGTCGGTCATGCCACAAGTCGCACACAAACACATACACACAGATAAATAGACTTGGCCACAGGACATGGCCTCACCGACCGCCTCCTTGGCCCTTTGAGATATCTTCGGTTTGGCTCCTTGTCTTCTATTTTTTTATGACTTTTTTATTGACTTGATTATTATGTTGTTTGTTGTTCTCGGCCAGCCAAAAGTTTTCTTAGGCCCCACCGGAGGAAATTAAAAAATAATTTAGAGCCTGGGTTCAAGGGTTGCGCGGCATAAATTGTGGAGCACAGCCTGTGCTTGATTGCCATCGACTGGTCTAATAAATAACCCAGGGGAGTGCGGGCTTCGGGAACGAGGCGGGAATGCTTTGATGCCCTGTAATTTCTATTTAATATCTGAAAATTTAAATATCTTAAACCTTCTTTAAATCAATTCACATATCAAGAGATCAGATGATTTGCAAAATAGTATTTCTTTATCTAAATTTGTTCAAGTTTTAGCATCATTTTGAATTTGGGATCTTAAATCTAAGTTTGTTTGGAATCGAATGTTTGAAATAATCCAGCGTCTAATCAGAGAACTAATAACCCACAACCTTATTGACATGTTTAAAGTTTTCAGAAAAACCAATATAAACAAATCGCGCTTATATTCACTCTAATACCCATTGACAGACTTTTTTTTGTTCTTTGTTAATGCCCCATCGGAAACTTAGGCATATTGTGTATGAAAGTATCTAGCCATATGCGATTGCTATTAGAGCTCCACTCATATTTCACAGGACCCAGACATGAATGCCAGCTAAATCCGGTGTGGTACAAAATATGCGATAAGTGTAATTCAAACCTGTGCGCACTCAATAAATTGCCAAATAAAAAATAAGCAAAAAATAAAGAAAAAGCGAAATTTGAAGTTACGCCAATTAATTGAAAAAAGTGTCCAGGACACCTTGACAACATGCGTTGACAATTTATGGGGCAGATGCCAACTGAAATGCTACACGAAAATTCCTTGGGTAACTTTCCGCAAGCAATTTCGGGGGAAAACTAATATCGAAATGGGTATCGATTGACCAAAGGAGGGTCCAGACTAGAAAAGTTCAACAAATGTACAAATTCTACTTTATATTCTGAGGGTCTTAGAGTTACTCTTGTTTAAAATCCCATTCGAGAAAGCCATTAAGCTGCTGGCGGTTTAAATTAAGTGCCACCAAAACGTCAAGGGCAACGAGGACCGACCCACAAAAAAATGCAATGAAAATCAAAACAAGATGAGCCCGAGCACAAAGACCAAAACGGGGGCTAAGAAAAGAAACCACAAAAGAAGAGCAAGTCTCATAATTAAAAATTAAGCCATTCGCCTATTAGTTTTAACCCTCATTAACTTTAGATAAACTAATCTCCAAAGTAAACCACTCGCATTCAGGGCCCAAGTTAAACTGACACGAGACCCTTGCCAAAGGGGGAATCCCCCGAACCCAACAAAAGACCCACTCCGCCTCCCACTTTTCCGCCCACCCCATCAGAGCCTCCGTTCTTTTTTTTATTCCGTGCGCGCCTACAATGCGTGAAAAGCTCATCAACTCGGGGCAACTGCTTTACAGAAAGGCAGCGAAATGATGTAGAAACTGAAGCAAGAAAAAACCCCGAACCTAATATGCAAAAAAAGAAGAAGGAACCCATCACATCGAGAGCAGCCAGAGAAAGGAAAGATAATTAAAAACGCAACCTTGATGGAAAATGAAATGTTTACAAAGACACAGCCTCAGTCTTCTCAGTCCTCTCAGCCCCCGAAAAAAGTGGGGCCCAGTGACAGGCGAAAGAAGGCGATGAAAGGCGCCAAGAAAGTCGAGGAAAACATTTGCACTGCCCAGCCAGCGGGACAAAACGAAAACATAAACGGATACGCGCTGCGGATGCAAAGTTTACTCGGGCAAAAAAAATACAAGAAAAGGCAACTGGGAGGCCTAGAAAAGTCAAAGGGACGCCAGCCAAGGCCAAAAGGAGACGGAGGAGCAGGCAAAGCCAGCCAGAAATTAACCGGAACATATTTTCGTTAACAATACCGCAAGAACATTCGTAATTTCAGCTTTAATATATGATAATTCAACTCAATCCGAATTATCACTATGGTAATAAGAGAATAACGTTTTTAACTGTCCAAATGGGATGGCCTTCAAAATAAACATGATCATGAACATGATCAAAATACCAAATTCTGGTTCTACCAGTCGTTCTTATTTTACCGATTCGGAACCTTAAAAATCTATAAATTGGTGAAAATAATTAAGAGAATTTTAATAAAGATTATCTATTTTTTGGTACGCATTTCCGAAAGTTTATTCACTTTGCTTATCGATAGACTTACACGTTTTTTTTTGTATTATATATAATCTTGTATATTCAATTAGAGCTACTTATAGTTTAAACACAATTGCTTTGCTCATTGTTGCATAGTAAATTCTAGAATAACAAAACCATGTAATAATAGTTACAAAGCGCCAAAATTGAGCAAATTACACGAAGCACTTGACTTTACACCTATGAAAAAGAGTATACAGATATGCTTATAAAGTAGGGAAACGAGAGCAAACCATTTACATTATATAAGAAGAAGCTGCCTTATTGGCCGAAATAATACCGCGAGTTTCAAATTTAAAGCATGTTAGGTCAACCAGGGTAATAAATAATAAAAAACTTTACACGGGTGAAAAATCTATACATCGCTACTTAAACTAAACCGAAGGACTTTGGGTAATTGTCAGTTGTCATAGATGTTTCTCTGCCATGGCTAATTCGTTGGTGGTCGATGGTTCTGCTTGCCACTTCCACTGGCTCCACTGTCCCGCTCCACTTTGTTTTCGCGCACCATCAGCAGAAGTTGCAGCATCATCAGGGCTTGCACCTTGTCCAGCGGATCCATAAATCCGCGCTGCAGCCACTTGGGTATTGTGGTGCGGGCGTGACTGAAGCCCAGTTTGTTGAGGATGTAATCAACGCCGTACGGCTCAATGGATTTTCCCGCCCAGGAGAGCAGGCGCACCGTGGGCTCCAAATGCCACGTCTGACACTCAAAGTGCCGCCAGTCGCGCACAAACGATTCGAGATCAAAGGTGGGCGGGGAGCCCTCCTGTTGCGGCTGCCTGCCTGCATCGGTGGCATCGTGCGAGGCGCTTGTCGATGGTCCAGGCGCAGCTGCCGCTCCAGGCGACAAGGTTGTGGATGCTGATGTGGCGGTCGTCGTCGTGTTCGTTGTCGCTGCTCCCGACATATTGACAGCGGCAGCAGCGTTCGCTAGGCTCGTGTGGCTGCCCTGCAGCGGATCCAGACTGCTCTTGCTGGCGCTCATCTGCTTGCCCTGGGCAGTCAGGTTCGTGTTGGAGGCGCCCTTCTTCTCCCTCAGTATCTCGTCGGTCAGGTATGGCTTTAGGTTGGCCTTCTGCGAAAGATTGGGCGAGGCTGCCCTCGCCGACTGAGCTCCAATCTAGTGGTGAATAATTATAAGTTAAAGTTTACAAATAAACGGGATTAAGACTTACCACCTTCTCTTTTTCGGTCACATAGGAGGTGATGAGATCGTGCAGGAAGAAGAACGCGTCCGCATCGACGGTCACAAAGATGTGGTCATCGAACTCGGTGATGAAGCTGCACAAAACTTCTGGTTTGTTTTCTGGAATCAAATTAAACACGCATGTGTAAGACACTTTCTTTTGTATGACCACTGTGATTAGTAGACCTCGGATTTTGCATATTTGCATATTTTTATAGGATAAAGATAGATCAATTCAGAAAACACCAAAGTTCGTTTCAATAAAAAATAGTTTAAAATTAATGGCATATTTAATTTTTTTGCATATTTGCATAAAATGCATATGCATAAGATATGAAAAATATGCCAAATATAAAATAGCCAACCTAATTTATCCGAAGAAAATTGTTTGTTCCTTTTCGTCATTTCTGAGATATCTTATTTGTTCCCAAGTTTAAGGAAACCCTATTTATATTTTCAACGAGTAGACGAGAAGGGGGAAAAATAGTAAAAGGGGCAGAATAGTTTTTGGCCCTATCGGCCAAACTGCTTTAAATTGCTCGCCGTGTTTACTGAAGGTTCCTTAGAGTACCAGAGGGCTGCATATATTTTGCATATTTCCGATATGCATCCGAATTTATTACATTTGAAAAATAAGACACCTACCTAGAAATGTTGGTAAAAATCGGACCAAAAAAAGACAAATAAGCAAAATTCGAGGTCTACTGATTAGTACTCACCACTTGGCTCTGGTGTGGTTGGTCCCTGTTTGTGCTCAGTCTTGAAATGCAGCTGCAGGCTGGGCAGGGCAAAAATGACCTCCCGATTGTGGTTATGCTCCTGCGCCTTGGCCGCACTGCTGCTCCCAGAGGCCCTTGTTCGCTCTATGGAATTGGAGGCAATCTCCCGTTCGCACTCCAGCATGGGGAAGCGATCCACAGCTGTGAGGGGGAGAAAAAAGGATTTTATTTCACATTAAAACAAAGATAGTAAAAATAACTCACCATCAATTTCGCTATTAGCAAAAGCATAGTGGAACCACTCGTTAAGCGTCTTGAACTGAGGCGGGAAAATGATGTTCCTGGTGATGCGACTGACGATCGCCATGGAATGGTTCTGCTGCTGCTGCACCTCTGTCGTCTGTCCCAAGGAGGAGGTGAGCGTCTGGGTGACCAGCACTTCGTCCTCGCTCTGCCGCGCCTCCGTGGCAAAGTTGATGGATGGCGATCTCAGGCTGAACAGCGCCCACGACTTGGACTTGAAGTTAATGCCGTGGAAGCAGGCCAAGGAGATGTTTTGCCCCCGCAGCTCGACGGTGCCACCTAGGACGTTACCATGACGTGGCAAACGGGTCACCAGTGAGGGCACCACAAGGCCAACGGCCTGCGCCAATGGCTTCTGCCAATGGCGGTGATGGCGGGCGTCTGTGTTCTCCCCAATCAGACCCTGAATTTGAACAGGCGCCACTAGCTCTCCGTTTGCCAGCTTCTTCTTGAGCTGCTGCCGCCTCTTGATGCTGGCGGTGCGGTCTTGCAGGCGCGGCTCCAGACTGGAGAACACCCTCTTGGAGGACTTAAACTGCTGCGTGAAGAACTCCTCCAGTTTAAAGTACATCTTTAGCAGATCAGCGGTCGTAGACTTGCTTATCATTATCTGCAATTGGTCCCAGCTAAGGTCGCCATGGATAAAGATCAGAGCTCTGGGTTGATCCTTGCCATGCGACGGAGCTGCTGCCGCCTGGGAGGCAGTCCGCCACTCATCCTTCATGGCAGCAGAGAAGCTGCTGATCCGGGTCATCAGCACAGAGGTTCCCATGTAGTCCAGTCTAAGCTCCAGGGCCATAAAACTCAGGCCCATGGTGTGGTAGGGCTCCATTCCTGCCTCCTCCTTGATGTGGAATCGTTTGTTAATCTTGTTCACCTCGAAACTGCCACCCACTATGCCGCCCTTGGCATCCAGGGCAGATCCTCCCAGGTAGATTCCGGCATACAAGTTCTTGTAGCCAGTGCTGCCGATCGAGAGGCGTCCATCCGATTGAAAGTCCTTCGTGAGCCACACAACATTGCCGCACACATTGCCAATGTTCATTTGCACATTCAGCTTGGTGAAATTGACTGCAAATATCACCAGAGTTTCCCAGGCAGTGATTTGGTTCTTTTCCGAGGGAGGAGTTCCGGAGGATTCAGCGCTGGACGACTTGCCTAGATTTTTCAGTTGTCTTACAGCTCCAAAGTGTCCGAGTTGCTGTTGCGACGGTTGGGCCTCAAAGTCTAGCCGCATTTTGTCCTTGGCCCTGCTGGCATCTTCGCTGGGCGTTGGAGTAGCCGGTGGACAGCCAGTGGGGGTTTCTGCCCCATTTCCTTGCTGTTGCTGCTGCTGTTGTTGTACACTGAGATCGCCCAGGAAGAGTCGCCTCACAATCCGCCTGCGATACCAAGCCTTCGGAAAGGCTAGAATCTCTGTTAGTCTTCTCATATCGTACTTAAAACTGGCACTTCCAATATCGACAATGGTGGAGAATCGGATCACTGCTCGCGATTGATCAAGTGATCTCTTGGAACTGGGCAAAGGTTCGATGTAAACCTTCCTACATCGCGTAATGTGGAACTTGACAAACTCAACGTTGATACTCAGCGAATCCTTCCTTTCGCTGTCGCTCAGCGGTGAGAACTGCGTCTCCTTGGACGTCTTTTTGCCACCGTACGGATGGAAGATGAACACATTGAAATCGGCCAGGCAGCCGGTCACACTTAGTCCACCCGTGGGCAGCTGCTGCTCCGGATGGGCATGAGTTCCTGGCTGCGTTGGGTTCTCCTCGTCGCTGCTCCGCTTCGAACTGAACACAATATCCAAACTGGGCAGCTGAAGCATGCATTCCACTCGGGAAACCGGCAGGCAACTAAACCGGAAGGTAGAGGGTTGCATATGGAAGTAGACTATAACATCCACTGGAAATGAGGCGTAAGTCACATAGTTGGCAGGCAGTATGTCCAGATTAACGGCTGTATTATGGGATGGAGTCGGCGGAACACTAGTCGATTGTCGTGCAGGAATGGGCTCTAGAGTCTGTTCTAGGAATTCCAGAATATGCGGGGATATGATGGTTTCCTCGGGGATACTCTGCAGGGTCATCCAGGCGCACAATGTAGCTCTTTTGCTGCCCATTCGGCGACCATGCGGCACCTGATCTCCAGTCAATTGCTCCGCCAAAGTTTTCGATTGGTAGTGAAGCTTCACATCCAAACCGGGGATGTGGAAAATGGTGAGATCGGCCAGCAAAGCGTTGGCATTATAGCGCAGCTTGCTCTTGTCCCTCTGTCTCCTTGAGGGTGTTGGACTTCCCCAATCGTTGCCAATGCTCCGTTCTCTCTTGTGGGATTTTACACTTGAAGCAGGCACTCCACCTGCAGCAGATCCACCCGCAAAGCCTTGAGCTCGTTCCTCGCCAGTATCCTTGGTATGCAAGACGCATTTTCCCGAGTTTACCAGAACCTTTATGTCCAGTTCAAAGTCAATGTTGGGTTCCGGTTGCTTCTGACCGTGACCATGCTTGCGTCGCATCTCCACAGAGGTGCCGTCCACATCTATCTCACTGGGTGTAATGTCGCCTCGCCAATCCAGCTCATTGTCGGCCGTCTCCGTATCGGTGTCCGCATTGGGCAGTGAAGTCTGTCGCATGGCCTCCGTGAAGGTCACTCTTCCAAGAGCGTTAAGTCCTCCTCCTCCTCCAACCACTCCTCCTCCAGCCGTGTGTTTTAGGGAGGCACTGCGGGAGTGACAGGAAGCCGGGGTGCTCTGCAGGCTGGAAATCTCATCATTGGAGGCAATTGTGTCCAGCCTCCTGCCTGCATAGCTTCCGTTGTCCAAAGTCTGGGGAACACCCACTCCAGTTACCGACGATGATCCCGCTCCAATGTACGAATGCGAGCGACCGTAGTTCTTTAGAGACCTTCTCAGCGAAGGCCTCTTCCACTTCTGGATCATATCTCTGCGGAAATACTTGTAGCAAATGGCCTGAAGCTCCTGCAATCGCCTCTCCTCGTGGGCCACCGTATTATGCGAGGCGCCCAGAGTGCGCAGATCGTTGATGATCTTGAGCTGCTCGGCCATTTCCTTCTCCATCATAAACGAACGCTTCTTGGAATCAATTGTGGGATCAAAAACAAACGCTGGCAAGTTGTCAAAGTCTCCTCTTCTGCGCACAAACGTATCCCTGCAGCTCTGATCTCCTTCATCGCTGTCGGGCGACTCCATTTGGGTCTCATCCTCCTCGAAGCCCGTCAGCATGGTGAGAGTGTGACCCAGGGAACTTAGCTGTTTGCCGATATTCACATCTAAATGGATGTCCACACCCTCCATTTGCCATTTCACATTCAGCAGCCACTTGGCGTTTTCGCCCTTTTTGGCAGCCGTGGTGCGCGAACAGACCTCAAAGGTTCCCTCGGACACAACACATACGTTCATGATGGGCTCCGCACTGTTCGGCTTCCAGTCATCCAGATTGGTTTCAAAGTCATCAGCGAAACGCAGGCACAAGCCCTGAAACTTGCCCTTGGACACCAAAGCACCCGAGTTGCAGGCCGAGATTATGGTGTTCTCCAGCGTGATCACAACGGCGCCCTTGGAGTCAAAGTCTTGATAGGAACGGGAGCCAAATGTCTGCGAAAAAGGACAATTAAATTAAATTAAAAATTAATTAGAATCTAGAGCCCTGCGTGAATCATTCAGTTTTTGTTTTATCATAGTATAAATAAATAAATACAAATAAATTGAATGTTTTTCTTATTTATTTCGAATTGAATGAATTTGCCAGATTTTTTTTGTGCTTTCTTTTGAGAACAAAAAGTGGAAAATTTTTAACAAATCAATGCTAACTGCTTAGTAAATAAAATTCATGCAGATTTAATCACAAAATTATGGCCCTTTCTTCTTCAAAAGAAATTGTCGTTTGAATTATTTCAGAATTCATGCCATTCATTCTTTAAATTCTATTACTCTCAAAATTCAAATTCATTCAATTCTATTAAACTAAAAATTCTAATTAATTCTTTCATATACAACAAAAAATTCCAAATAATTCATTGAATCCAATCTCTCTATTAAATTTAGTAACTTACCGTGGTGTTGACCTGATTGAGGGGCAGGCAAATGCCCATGTCCTCCACTGTGAGTTGCAGGAAGAGCGTAGACAAATTGGAGCTGGCTATCTGCCCAAAAGCCACGCGATCGAACACCTGTGGATTCTGCTGATTCTGAGGCTGCCCCGCATACTGACCGAACTGGCTGTGCTGGACGTGCTCATGGCAGAGATTCGCACGCTTTTCCGCCCAATACTCGTAGGCATTCTTGTAGTTGAGCCACACAAGTATGGCCTTGTCCACGGCAATTGGCTGGACATAAACCAGAGGCCTCTTGAGGGTGAGTAGAATCAACTCCTTGTCCTCGTTGAGCAGCTCGTCCTGGAAGGCATTCCTCAAGTTAATGGTTGTGTGAAAGAAGGCGTACTGCTGAAACTCGGGCTCTGCCTCGTCGAAAATCACGTTCCGTATAATCTGGCCCAGGGATAGATTGAAATCGATGTGAGCCTTGAAGAAGAGCTTGCGGTTGCTCATATCCCCCAGGTTCTTAACCCGATTCGACAGCTGCAGCTCAAGGATTCCGGTTTCGAAGCGAACCGCCGAGGAGCAGGGCGTGGTGGCCGTCAGTTGGATGCGCTTCATCGAAATGTTGATGGAGAAGAGGATGCGCTTCAGCGAGGACTCTTGCACTGCTCCCGAACTATCGCCACTTTCCTCTGTCCACAGGGGCACGGGCTTCTCGCCTCCATAAACCTTCTGCAGCACCTCGTTGATTTCGCGCATAAACACCTTCTGCACGAAGACCAGGTGGTTCAGGAGATCTGTGGTCAGACAGCGCTCGAACTCCCCGATCTCGGCGCTGGCATTCACGTAGCCACCTTGGCGCAGGACAATGCCCTCGACCGTTTCAGTGTGATCCTGGCGGTGGTCTGGAATATATTCGGCCAGGACGTGAACAGGTGGTAGGCCAATACAAGCCTCAGATGGCAGGTTCATCTCGTTCTGAAAATAAGATATAAAATGTTTTTTTTTACTATTTGAATATGGTTTTTAAGAAGGGGACCGCAACAGTTATAAGTTTTATTGATAGAACTCGCACTGAAAAACTTATATCTTATTTTTATTTGTATTCCTAAAAAATAACAGTTATTTTTTGAGTTTTATTATAAAACTCATGATCATGATGAGTACAAAAAAAAGAATTTTAGTATGGTTTAGTTAGTTCTTTTTCGTTAGGCCAAGTAGTTTTAGTACATATAAAAAAAAAATTATTTTAACATTAAACTATTTTAAAAATTGATTTAAGGTAAAAAATGGGCCGTGTGTACAACTTTTTTATAAAATAAAACTCACACATTATATTTATTGATGATTTTTATTGTTTTATACTCATCAATAACAATTACTGCCTGAGTTTTATAATAAAACTTAAAAAATAATTTTTACCATTGATTTTTAAAAATAAAACTCACAAAATAAAAATCATTGCAGATTTGCATAACTTGACCAATTTGGAAATCATTGGTGTTCTTGATTTTTTTTATAGCACTTTTCTAAGTGAATGATTTTTATAGTCAGAAAAATTTGAAATAACTATTATTTTCGGTCCCTGTTTTTAAGGGATTGGTTTTTTAGTTAAACTTAATTAAACTAAACTAATACTAGTAGCTTGTAAACTAAAAATATCAGCTAGCTAAATCATAGTTTTCTAAACTTTACTATCATATTTAATAAATTAATAAAAATAAAAAACTAAAATATATAATTCAAAAACGAAGTTTCGCGCCCCATTTTAAAAATCCACAGCTGTTAGTGTTACCTTTCTTATTAAAAGTTCAAAAAAATACTAAAAGCGAAAAGGCTTTATGATGTAATATGCGGCATTTCTGCACTGCCATAAATTGCAAATTTTAAAGTGTCATTGCAAAAAGAATTAAAAACAGCGGTTGTAAACTAAATTGCACCCTGTAATTTAAACAATAGTTTGACAGTCGTGAGTGAGTGACACTTATATGTTCCCCGATTATTTATGTATTTATGGGATAAAGAACGAGATTACGTTTGATTATCTTATCGTGCTAAGCTGATTCGACTTTCTGCGTGTGTTTTCACCCTAGTTACTTGGGAACTGCCATTGCAGAGCCACGATGAAGAGGAGCACCACCCAGATTCTAGCCAAGCTGAGGGAGCTGATGCTGCGGGCCCAGGTGGGCGACTCCAGCGGCATATCGGCGTACATAGTGCCCTCGGACGACGCCCACCAGTCGGAGTACCAGTGCCAGCACGACGAGCGCCGCTCCTTTGTCAGCGGATTCGATGGCTCCGCCGGCACGGCGGTGGTCACCACCGATACCGCCCTGCTCTGGACCGACGGGCGGTACTACCAGCAGGCGGAGAAGCAGCTGGACTCCAATTGGGTGCTGATGCGCGATGGCCTGACCACCACGCCCTCGATTGGCGCCTGGTTGGCCAAGAATCTGCCCAAGGGCAGCTTTGTGGGCGTGGATCCCCGCCTGCTTTCGTTCCGCGTGTGGAAGCCCATCGAAACGGAGCTAAATTCGGCCGAGTGCCAGCTGGTGCCCATTGAAAAGAACCTCATCGACGAGGTCTGGGGCGAGGATCAGCCGGCGCAGACTTCCAACACGATCATCAGCCTGAAACTGGAGTATTCCGGCGTGCCGGTAGCCAAAAAATGGCAGGTGGTGCGCAAGCAATTGAAGGACAAGAATGTGGATGCTCTGGTGGTCAGTGCCCTGGATGAAATCGCTTGGTTCCTGAACCTTCGCGGCTCGGACATTGACTTCAACCCAGTATTTTTCTCCTACTTGATTGTCACCCACGACGAGCTACTGCTCTTCGTGGACTCTGGCAAACTGCCCGCCGACTTTGCCCAGCATCAAACGGAGAACAATGTCAAGATAAGCGTTTTGCCATATGCTTCTATTGGCTTGGAAATCAGCAAGATTGTGTCGTCGAAGGAGTCAAAGATCTGGATTGCACCCACCAGCAGCTACTACCTAACTGCCTTGATACCCAAGTCACGTAGAATTCAAGAGGTGACGCCCATCTGTGTGCTAAAGTCCATCAAGAACGACGTCGAGATCGAGGGCTTTGTCAACAGCCACATTCGCGATGGAGTCGCTCTGTGTCAGTACTTCGCCTGGCTTGAAGATCAAGTAAACAAAGGTGCGGAAGTCGATGAAATATCTGGCTCCGATAAGCTGGAATCTTTCCGGGCCTCGAAAGACAAGTACATGGGCCTCAGCTTCACTACAATCAGTGCTTCGGGCCCCAACGGCTCGGTTATCCACTATCATCCGAAGGAGGAGACCAACAGGAAGATAAACGACAAGGAGATCTATCTGTGCGATTCGGGAGCACAATATCTGGATGGCACCACGGATGTAACGAGGACTCTGCACTTTGGTCAGCCCACCGAATTCCAGAAGGAAGCCTACACGCGCGTTTTGAAGGGCCAACTAAGCTTCGGCGCCACCGTCTTTCCGGCTAAGGTTAAGGGCCAGGTTTTGGACACTCTGGCGAGGAAGGCCCTGTGGGACGTGGGCTTGGATTACGGACACGGCACCGGCCATGGAGTGGGTCACTTCTTGAACGTTCACGAGGGACCCATGGGTGTGGGCATTCGTCTGATGCCCGACGATCCCGGTCTCCAGGCGAACATGTTTATTTCCAACGAGCCTGGCTTCTACCAGGACGGAGAGTTCGGCATTCGTGTCGAGGACATTGTTCAGATTGTTCCCGGCCAAGTGGCACACAACTTCGCCAGCCGTGGCGCCCTGACTTTCAAAACTATCACCATGTGCCCGAAGCAAACTAAAATGATCAAAAAGGAGCTGCTGTCCGATGTGGAGATAAAGCTGCTCAATGCCTATCATCAGCAAGTTTGGGAAACTCTTTCGCCAATCTTGTCGCGCGACGGAGACGAGTTTACTTTGTCCTGGCTTAAGAAGGAAGTTCAGCCAATTTAATACCATTTTAACGTGTTCTTTTTTCGACAGTCATATCTATTATTCTGTCACATACTCTGTTCTCAAGACTAAACTATTAAAAATGCTTTTATATATCTTTAAAAAAAAGCTAACTATACAAATGCACTTTGATTAAATGATTTTTTGCAAAAAAAAAGTCTCAATGATTTAAGGGGGGAGATACAAATAAATTGGTAGAATAACTGTTTCAAAATGTGCCATAAAAGTTTCAAGAAGAAATTCATCCTATTTTTGAACTTATACCAGGATTACGGCATCCACCTTCCTTGTGCAGTAGATATATTTAATTAATTTAAATGCTTTTTCACGAAACCACGTTTTTCTCAGCTGCTTTTACGGAAATGTTTGTAATGAAATTGCCCACTGTCTGAACCTACTTAATGTAGAAATTTGTACGTTTAGCTATTTTTTGTTAGCCAAAAACAAAAAAAAAAAAAATATGACAAAAAATTTTGACTTTGAAAGAGTGTCACAACCATAGTTTTTAAGATGTTCTATGTAAGTTAGGTTCAGACAGTTTCTAAATTATTTCTTAACAAAATAAACTTGGATCCGCATCTGGCCTAAAAAAATTCCCACGGCCGCCATTTTAAAAGATAAAAACAAAATAAAAATTGGTTAAAATTATATAAAAACAAGAGAGAACGCTATAGTCGGGTGCCCCGACTATCAGATACCCGTTATTCAGCTAAAGGGAGGAGATGAAGATAAAAACTTTGATCCGCCGTAACTTTTTAACGAATGGTCCGATTTAAAAAATTTCTTCTACATTTCGATAGGTATTCATAAACACAATAAAACTGCATTTTTAATTTTCCAAAATATTGAAATTTTTAAAATCGTTTTTAAGCGATTGTGGGCGTTAGAGGGGGCGTGGCACCCTTTTGAAACAAACTTGCGCTTCTAGCTTTTATAATTTCCGAGATCTCAGCGTTCATACAGACAGACAGACGGACATGGCTAGATCGACTCGGCTAGTGATCCTGATCAAGAATATTCCTGTCACATACTTTTGCACGAATCTAATATACCCTTTTACTCTACGAGTAACGGGTATAACAATGTAATCAACATGACAAGTTACGAAATCCCAGCACAATTCCTTATTGGTTAAAAAAATCACAAAAAACTTGAAAAAATTACAGTTCTATATGTATCTCCCCTTAATTTATAAATATTTTAAACTCACCTGAATCTTGGTATTGAAGCTAAGCGTGTGCGTGGGCAGATCGATGACAAACTTCGCCCTCTGGCCGGTCACTCCCATCGAGCTAACGTGATTCATGCGATACTGGGCCTGCAGCGAAGGAAGTAGAGCAGCATTGATGGACAGACTCTGCAACAGTACATTGAACTGCATGACCAGAGGCTGCAGCAATCCGTTCTGGTGCTGGGCCGTTCCCGTCTTCGATTGGGCCATGTGAGCTGCCCGTCGAGCAGCCTGCTGCGGTTGCTGTTGGGTTCCTGCTCCGCCTGAAACCGTACGCTCTCGCATCTCGCTGGCCACTCCTGTTCCGCTGCTGGCTCCTCCAGAGTTGCGGGCATGGAACGGCGACTCAGGCTCCTCCGCGGTATGCGAACGAAGTGTGGAGCGACCGGAATTCCGTTTTACTCTCAGCTCCTGCAGCGTGGAGGACAATTGCTTAGAGCTTCGAGTCATCATTCCATGCAGGGCCACCGGATGTTGGGGAATGTCTATGTTAACAGCCCCAATCGATAGCAGACCGCTATTCTTATCCTTGCCCCGCTTCGAAAGACTCGAGTAAAGAGTCTGGCTTTTTCCCACGGTCACCTTCACCACGGTCCTGGAAAGAAAAACAAAAATTAGAGCACATCTATAGTCAATAAATATAACAAGAGAGAACGCTATAGTCGGGTTGGTGTCCCGACTATCTTATACCCTTCACTCAGCTAAATGGAGTGCGAGGGAGATGGAAATTAACTTGCGCTGCGTAGGAAGCCCAAGAATATGTGTGGGAAATCTCAACCTTCTAGCTTTTGTAGTTTACGAGATCTCACGGACGGACGGACAGACGTACATGGCTATATCGACTCGGCTAGTGACTCTGATCAAGAATATATATACTTTCTAGGTTCGGAAACGCTTCCTTCTTCCTGTTACATACTTTTGCACGAATACAATATATCCTTTTACTCTACGAGTAACGGGTATAAAAATAATACGTACTGTTGGCTGGGTGCCACTCCTTCAAGCAGCACAATCATGGCTCTTCCCACTTGTCCAGTTAGGGAGCACTCCAGGGAGACCGGACGAGCCTTCTTCCTCCAAGTGGCTGTGCTGTTCAGCGTGGTAATCTCAGACTCCAGCTTAAGACCGGAAAGCGTGGCCAGCAGTCGAGTTTTGTGGATCTTGGCCACCCCGAAGACAATCAGACGCGTTCGCTCCTGGGAGGGCGCATCTACCAGCAGCATCTCGCGGTGCTGGGGCAGCGGTGTAGGAGCATTGGCCAAGTCATCCTCATCGTGAGCGAAGCCCGCCGGCTTGCTCTTGTGCTCGTTCAACGAGCTCCTTTGAACCACAGTCTTTGTTTCTGGCATGGTGCCATATAACTCCAATAAATGGTAGATGGTCTTCCAACAAGTGGGTGTCTCCAACATGGGAGCCATCGTTGGCATTCCCGCCTTGGTCAGCGTGTTCTGGTAATCCCCACTGACACTGGTGGCACATGCTCCATTAAGCGAAGCCTTTGATTCTGTGGACATCTTGAGGATGTTCTGCTCGTGGAGCGACATTGTTGGGCTATCCCTCAAGGGCGACGAACTAGACTCATTCAGATTCGTGTAGCCCAGCTTGCCCTTCACCGATTTCCCGGTGGATCGAAGCTTCTGGGCGAAACTCTGGGGCCTGTTCTTCGCATTTGGAGAGGGTGTCAGTTGGATAATGGGAGCCAAGCCACCAGGACGCGGTCTTGCCAGCATGGTGGGCATGGTTTCATTGAACTTGTCATAGCGTTCATCTGAGTAGTTCTCCACGTGGCCAAAGCGTTCTGATACCGAGTTGAACGGCAGGATGTCTGTGGGCTCAGAAGCTGCAATACAGAAAATGTAGTTTAGTTTTTATGTTAATGATTAAAGTCGTTAAGATCCCTACCCAAACTACACTCATCTTTGGTCTGGCTCTTTTTACTCAACTCAGGTTGGTCGTGGAACTCGTTCTGGGCATCCTTTACGTTTTGGTACATATTGCAGATCTGATGAAGCAGTCTCAATAGAGGCATGTTAACCTAAATTATAAAATTTTAATTAACTTATTGATATGCTTATTATTAGATTATTCGTTTACCTGCTGTGAAATAAATCTCACATTGAGGCTGAAATTTATCACAGTACTGGTGTGCTTCTTCAGCTGGCGACGCGACATATAAATGACATTCTGGCGAGCCTGATCTACCATGCCATCGGACATCTTTAGAACTTCCAACTCCACACCCACTCGCTCGCACAGGAACAACGGAGTGTCCATCATTATGGAGGCCCTGCCGCCGTTTGATTTCTTGTTCATTTTAGCTGGTTTCTGGGCTGAGTTCTTCTTGTCACCCGCCTCGCTGACCACAATGTCCACCCGAATGGAATCAAAAGTGCCGATCAAAGAGAGATTAGTGCCAAAGTTTTCCAGAGAAGATATGTCAGCGTTGGAAAACTTATTAATCATTTGCTGCGGCATTACTCCTAAACAAGTGAGCAGCGGTTCAAAGATTAAATGGGCATCCAGCAGCTTAATGGAATCCTGCATGATTCCACTGCGAGTTTGTCCAGTATGTCCATGCATTTTTGGCGGATTAGGCCGAGCATGTTCCTTCTCGGCAAAGTGCTTTTTCTTGTTATCCTGCTGCTTGGCCATCCAAAAGTACAAATCCTCCTTGTGGTTCTCGGCTCCAAGCCAGAATTTATCCACCGAGTTCGTGGAGCTCAAGGAACCTTCCTGCAAGGCGCCGTATTCTGAGGACAACAAAAATTAAGTAACCGGACTTTAACAAGAATTTGTGAATCCAAATTAGAGCCCTGCGTGAATCATTCAATTTTTCTTTCATCATAATATGCCATGAAATTTCTGATTTGTTTAATTCAATTCTATGCGAAATAAATTAAATGTTTTTCTAATTCTTTTCGAATTTAATGAATGAATTAACTATTTTTATGAATTTTTGAATTAGCCAGATTTTTTTTGTGCTTTCTTTTGAGAACAAAAAGTTAAAAATTTTGAATAATAAATGTTAACTGCTTAGTAAATAAAATTCAGGCTGATTTAATCACATAATTATGGGCCTTTTTCCTTCAAAAGAAATTGTTGTTTGAATTATTTCGGAATTCATGCCATTCATTCATTTAATTCTATTAAACTCAAAATTCAAATTCATTCAATTCTATTAAACTCAAAATTCTAATTAATTCATTCATATAAAACAAAAAAATTCAAAATAATTCATTGAATCCATTCATGCAGGGCTCTAATCCAAATGCACTTACCAAATTCTGGAACCTGCTTCTCCACCAGCCCAGAAATAATGGGCAGCATTTGAATGCTGGAACGAGATGAATTGCCATGTGAATAATTCGAGGCTTTGCTGTGCACTTTATTTAGGCTGATGCACACGAATGTTTTAAGGAGAGAAGAACAGATCACAAGCATGACATTAATGAGGTGCAATGAAAGGTGGAAGCAAGCAAACATTTACAACTTACCCGCGACGAGGTTGGTGAATATTTGGCGAAGTGGAAGTAGATCGCTGGGAGGCGGTTCCATGATTTCCAGCCTCATGACCATACGGAACACCTCCGTACTGATTGTTTTCTATAGAGGAAAGTCAGGGAAGAATCGTAAGTAAAGAGAGGTTATGAATATTAGTTAAGCACTCTTCAAGAAAGCACTCTTCTCGGCAAGTTGTACACTGAACGAAAAAGCTTGAAATTAGAAGTGAAAGAAGAAGAAGGATTAAAGGCTCTTCACATACTTTTCTTCGCTTAATGTACAACATACTTAGGTTTAAATTTAGTTCCATAGATATAGATATAGAAATAGTATATAGCCAGAAAGGATAGAAGAGTTGTATTGGTCTGTTGTATAATGCAAACGCCAAGCATCAAACAATATGAAGTGGTGAACACTCAAAGCGGTGGATAACATTTGTGTGGAAAGAGTATTTACAGAAGAGGAAAAGAAAGGAAATAGAGGGTAGATCAAAGCGACATACACACGCAGACACAGTCTTTTAACTTGGTTAACAAACAATCAACAGGTGCATCAAACAGGAAAGGGGAAATATATAGAAAGAGTCTATAACTATACATATAACTAGGTTAAAAGGAGATAACCACCCGCCACAGACGGCGGGCAGGAGAGCGTTAATCAAAAAAATACCAATGTGAGTTCGATGATGCTGTGTTTGCCCAAGTAATAAAGCATTCTCACTCTCTTCCGGATTCTCGCCGACGCCCGCAAAGGCGCCCATTTCAACATCACCTTCGCACTCATCGTTCTCCGCCTCCTCCTCGTTCTGCGGAAACGAGAAGGTCACGTTAATGGGTCGGGCCAGCTTGTTCTTGTACTGGTGCTCGAACAGAATCGGATTGTAAAGGGTGTTCTTCCACTGACGACTCAGCACAATGATGCCCTATAAGATAATTGAAAAATAATCAAAAATATATAATATAATATGCAGGAAAGTAACTCACCTGTCGCAGAGTGTTCAGATGTGGAACATCGTGTTGCTTAAAGATCGACTCAATCCTCTGAACACCCTCATCCAGGACCAACTTCTGCATGATGTAGCACAGCTGGCAACTAGGATCCTCCTGCAGAGTCTTCGACAGCAGCGTGTAGTTATTGGCATAGCGACTCTGCAGAGAGTTTAAATAATATAGTTTTATATACCATCCATTTAAAGAGGGGTCTATAATGTGAAGCATATGTACAAAAACCAATATACCTCTTTTGTTACCTTCTTGATCTTGGGGTTTCTCTGGATTTTCTCGTTATCCATGGCCTCCGCCATGAGACAAGCAGCCACTGCCGTCTGTCTCGTGTGGAGAGCCTTCATCAGGGAAACGATCTTGATGGCCAGACGATTGCTGGGATTCATCCAAGCCGTTATCGCCGGCGAGGCAGTGCTCAGAAGATTCCAATCCAGTCGCGTCAGATCAATCTTGCGGGTAATAGGCACGCACGGTGGAGCGGCAAAGTTGAACCAGACCGCCTTCAGTTCAATCACACAGGAGGAAGTCTTATCCGTTTCCTTGACATTGGACAAAACCTTGTCGTAACTATCCTTGGAGTTGGTTCCTGGTCCTGCAGAAGGCTTTTGAGCTCCTGACGCAGCGTTCGCTGTACTCGTTCCTTTCTCCACATCTTCATCTGGGGGCTTGGGTGTGGATTTTCTTTGCTCAGCCGCGGAGGAGCTGTCTCCGGCGATATTGCTGTCGGAAGCAGGTTGAAACTTCTCCTTGGGAGTCTTGGGAGTGGGAGGCTTTTTGGTTATCAGCCGCCAGGCAGCCTCGGCCTTTGAAGTGGCTCCGCCATCTCCGGAAGCTGTTGCTCCGTCTCCTTGGCCCACCAGATCGTTAAGATTAAAGCCGCCGCCGGAAGTTCCTCCCCCTGCACCTGCTCCCGCCATTTCGGCTAGCTCCTCCTTGCTGTTCTCGGACTTTTCGAAGTGCGATCGCTTCACTATCTTCACACCCACTCCCTCCAAGCCACACTCGAACATAATGTAGCCAATGCTCTCGATGCCCGTGCTTTCCGGCATTTTCAGGCATTCAAACAGCACTTTGCTCTTGTGTTCTGGAATGGCGGTGACGATGATGGGTGAGTCCTGGGCGCACGATTGTCCCTCGGTCTTCAGGCGTCGCAGCTGAGCATGGGCTCTCCCAATGTCCAGTGTGATTACCAGCTCCTCCAACTGCTTTTCCGATGTCTCGATAAGGATGGGCTCTCCCTGGACATTGTCGGGTCGCGTCTGCGATGAGAGATGTGCCAAGAGGGCGCGAGTGCCCTTCATGATGCCACCCTTTTTGTTGCTACTGCCCGACTGTACCGTTTGCTGGATGTACACGTTGTGCATGGAGGCGCGCGTCGTCTTGCCCAGGTGGAACTTTGTGGAAATGCCCTCCATGTAGAAGGTGAGCAGTGAGACGCAGCTCAGATCCTGGAGAAAAGAAGGGGAATGGTTATAATATCCCTAGTTTAAGAGTATTTTATTTATTCTTACCTGCACATTGTCCAACGCCGCCACTGAGATAATCTCCTCCACAATAGAGGACTGCAGCATGGTGATGCTGACCTTGGGCAGCACAATCAGTCCCTGAGTCTTCGTCGATATACTCTCCTCGTAGACATCACTGAGGAAGGAGTCACCGGGTCCCTGGAGGTGTCTTTCCGTTGTAGATCGCTTGGAGTTCGAGTGCACCTGGGACCAATAGCTCAAGCTTTGGTCCCGCTTCAGGATGTTGTCGTTGTTCACCTTGGCAATGCAGGAGGTGTGGATAAAGTTCACCACCGAGAGCAAGTGCATCGATTGGATTGTTGGAACGGCGGCCTCCACCATTCTGAAAGCAATTAGGGAAAAATAGGCATTGAATACATAATAATTAACAGTCATATTATTTATTTAAAATCAATTTATTTTAAACGTAGGTTTGAATTTAATTTGCAAAATTAAATATAGTTATAGGTCTTAAAATTTGTATCTAAGAAATTGTAATAATGTTTTTTAAAATAAATAGGAAACAAATATTTTCTCTAATTTGTATCTAAAAAATTGTATGATTTTTTTTCCAAATACTTATAAGTTTAAAACTAAAATAACCCTAATAAAACTTAGAAAAGAAAATAACGATATTTTTGGTATATTTTTTAAATTAAAAATTGTAGTATATTCCTCCCCGCCTGATAGTATTTTTTAACGGTCAACATCGGTATTAACGATAACATTTAGAAATATACCAAAAGACATCGATGCCGCGTGCTCATCCCTAGATTACCACACGTGTAAGAAAAAAACACCTTATCGATATCAGAAGGAGCTACTTGTGCAAAATGAAAACACCAAAAGCCAAAGAATTAAAGAAAGATGAATTAAAGCCGATAAAGAAGGAGCCCGGCGTGGCGGAGGACGGCAAAGTGGGCAAGAAGGCAAAAACAAAGCCCAAGAAGAAGGCGGTCAAAGTGACCAAAGAGGAGGTAAAGGCCGCTGTCCAGGAGAGTCCCAAGAAGCTGACGCCGCAAGACCTGGCCAAGATCGAGAAGAAGAAGGCTAAAAAGGAGGCCCAGAAGCTAAAGAAGCAGCAGAATAAGCAGCTGCCCAAGGAAGTGAAGAAAAAACCGGAAACTACAGTCAAAGTTGAGGGAAAGGTCTTGAAAAAGGAAAAAGTGGATGCCACGACCAAGACTGCCTCCAAGGAAAAACCTAAGGGAAAAGCTATCAAGAAGGCCAAGGCCAATAACAAGAACGAAGGTAAGGTTACACACAATCTATTCCCCAATTATTGTGACATTTAACTCCTTAATTTCCTTCCCACAGAGGGTGTTAAGCGGGAACGGAAGCCTGAGGACGAAGCAGCCACCATATTTGTCGGCAATCTGCCCATCAACACGAAGCGCGTTCAGCTGGTGAAGCTCTTCCAGTCCTACGGCGTCGTTCAATCCATCCGGCTGCGCACCGCCGGCGGCAAGATGCTCTTCAAGCACAAACAGCGCAAGGGAGCCGGCTCCCTGAATGCCTATGTGGTGTTCGCCAATCCGGAGATTGCCCAGCAGGCGCTGGCCCTCAATGGCACCGAGTTCAAGGAGAACCACCTGCGAGTCACTCCAGCGGCCAAGTCGGAGGGCTTTGCCCAGGGAAAGGATGAGCAGCCCAGTGACAAGGATGCCAAGCGGACCATTTTCGTGGGAAGCCTCAAATACTGTAAGCTAAACCAGAAAGGAAGCTAGCTTCGGCCAGCCGAAGCTTTTATACCCTTGCAGATCATTTCTATTAATTTACAAATCGCTAAATTGTTCAATTTCCTATTATTTCTTATTAATTTTTCGATCGTTCCTATGGCAGCTATATGAAATAGTAGTTAAATTTTGATAAAATTAAAATCGAAATTCGGAAATATTTTAAAAGAGTCATATTTCAGTATAGAAGAGAATACAATAAAAACCAGCGAAGCAATAATTTTTTTCCTATTAACTGGCATTTAATTTTAACTTTTGTTCCGATTTTTTCTAAATTGTATTCGAAATTCATAAATATTTTAAAAATAATATTCCCAAGAGTGGAAGATTATATTTAAAAAAACACCGAAGCTAGAATTTTTTTTTACGATTTTTTCCGATCTTTCCTGTGGTAGCTATAAGATATAGTTGTCCGATCCGGCCGGTTTCGACTTATATACTACCTGCAATAGAAAGACTTTTGGGAAAGTTTCATCCGGATAGCTTAAAAACTGAGGGACTAGTTTGCGTAGAAACGGACAGACAGACGGACGGACAGACGGGCATGGCTAGATCGACTGGTCTAGTGATGCTGATCAAGAATATATATACTTTATAGGGTCGGAAACATCTCCTTCACTGCGTTGTAAACTTCTGACTGAAATCATTATACCCTCTGCAAGGGTATAAAACGAGTAGTAGTTTCAACTTTTTGCTAATTTAAAATCTACCCCCATACAGCTGCCAATGAAGAGAAGCTGCGCGAAATCTTCTCCAGCTGCGGTGACATCGATTACATTCGCTGCCTCCAGGAGGGCGACAAGGGCTGCAAGGGCGTGGCATATGTCTGCTTCCAGAAACCCGATGCCGTGGGCCTGGCTCTGGAGCTGAATCAGACCCTCCTGGACGACAGACCCATCAACGTGGAGCGCTATCAGGTCAAGAAGCTGGGTGCCAAACAAGTGCGCGACGCTGCCGCTGCCTCCGCTGCGAGCAGCACGTCCTCAAAGACCAAAGCAAAGAAACAGAACTCGGCGGGTGCCAAGAAGCGTCTGGACAAAAAGAAGGGCAAGGAGAACGGTGTGGCGGCAAAGGAAAGCAAAGGAGCAGCAGCTGGGGGTCAGAAGAAGAAGTCCGAGTACCGGGGCGTAAAAGTCGACGGCATTAAGAAGGCCAAGAAGCCCAAAAAGAAGACCAACGACCAACAGACGGCTCTGGCCAAAAAGATAGCCCCCAAACAGAAGAGTTAATATTAAGCCCAGCTCTAAGGTTTTTAATAAGTTGCAATTCAATCAAAGAAAATTCATTTGATTTTGTGTTACGAAGTTAACCACCGTATCAGTTCCTGTATAGGATACCCAATGATTATGTTGACGAAGTAATCGTTGAAAGATTACTCAAAAAGATACAAATAAAGTGTGAATTTTTATAAATCTAAGAAGGCTTTAAAATTATGGTCAAATCAATGAACTAGAAGTAAAATGTTTCTGCTTGGAATCTGCTTACTTTGCAGTATCAACTCTTTATTGCTAGCGGCCTATCCCGTGGTAAGTACAAGGTGCATTTCCCTTTCAACGGATTCTGCAGTTGATCCTCCAGGAATCCCAGGTGAATTCCAAGGAACTGACAGCTCCTCTGGCCGATCCGGCCGACTATCCCGATTTAACAAATGGCCTTTCCGATGCTGAGGTTCAGGAAAGCCTAGAAGATCTGACCTTAGATGATCTCAACTCCTTGGACAAGCTGCTCGATGAGCACATCGGTAGAGATGTAGAAGCCGACTCAGACGTAAGTGGTAAAAGCAGATGATCTTCCATTGTCACCGGCTGAAACCTTTCAAAGCAAGCAGGTCAAAGAAGCCAGTTTAGACAAGCGAAGGATGCCCTCCGCTCCTTCAATGCACCTCTCGATGATGGCTGCCGCGATGAGGAGGAATCCGATGAGACCAAACCCAATCTGTGCACCAAGCGACCCACCTGCCCGACCACCAAGCGCTGTTCAAAGAAAACCACGTGCGTTCCGAAAACCACAAAAGCATGCACCTCTAAACCGACTAACGAAAACTGCAAGTCCAAATCGGGTGGTTATATGGACGATGACTTGATTATTGAGACTACCAAATGCCCGAAGCCAAAGAATAAAAAGTGCAAGAAACCAAAAGACGATTTCGAATGCGAGGCAGATGATTTCCTGTGCCACGCCAGCAGGCGATCCAGAGGAAAGGAGAGTAGGAGCCATCTTCAGGAAGAGCAACTGGATGGTCCTGCTGAATTCGTTCCGGGGAGAGACCTAGAACAGCTGGGCAAGCAGAACATACCCGTAGTGAATGATCAAGGGGAACCATTGGATGAAGCCTTCAATTTTGATGACATAAACTTGGAGCAATCAGCACATTTGGATCAATCAAACTCTGTTAACGTAGGGCAAGAAAATCAGGTAAATTTAAATCAAGATCGTCAGTCCAACTTAGAGAAGGATAATCAGATTAGTTTGGAACAGAAACATCAATCAAATTTAAAGAAGGATTATGAGGTTGACTTGAAGGACATGGAACTAGATGGTCATACAAATTTTAACCAGGTACATCAGGCAAATCTGAATCCCGAATTTGGCGCCAATGAGGGACTAAATAACCATGGAAATTTAGAGCAGGAGCATATAGTAAAATTAAAACAAGAAGATCAGGCCAACTTTGATCTGGATTATCAGGCCGAGTTTGAGCGAGAACATCCTACTAAATTAGAGCTAAGAAATCCGATGAATGTGAAGCGAGATCACCAGATAAATTTAGACCAGGAACAACAATCTAACTTGGATTTCGGAAATCCTGGTAATTTCGAGCAGGAGCATGATTTAGAAAACCATGAATATCAGTTTGGCTTGGAAAAGAGAAATCAGGCAAGCTTCGATAATGATCATCAAGCTAATTTTCGTAGAGGTGAACAGCAGATAAATCGGGACCAGAAAGTATCACATGTAGAGAAAGTCGAGCAGGCCGAAAGCGCACCAGTGGCAGAACCAGCTCACATGGATCTATACGAACGGCATCGTCTTGCCAGGATTGCCCATCGAAAGAGAGAACAGGCTGAAGTGGAAAGTGCAAATAAGATGCAAATGCACAATGTTGAAGATAGAAAGCAGGCTGTGGACAGCGATCAACTGATGCCACTGAAGCCTAATCTCATCAAGCAGGAACCTCTTTTCGATAGCGACAGGTAAAATCGACATTTTATATTTTCATAAGCTATATTTCAAATATTTCCACCTATAGCTTTATTGCTAGCAATGCTCGCGATCCACCTCGCTATTTGATTCAAATGCAGAACGACTGCATCCAAAGTGAAAACGATCGTGGCGAACGACGATTGCGTGAGGATCGCAGCCAAAGCGAAGCATTGGACCTGGACAAACTGGCCGAGGAGGAGGCCAGTCCAGTGGAGGAGTCAAATTTTGATTACGAATACAAGAGGAGGAAGCGGGAGAACAAAGAAACTGATGATGCCCCCGAGGTGAGTGGGTGACCTCATGTTTTCTCATCGAATATATATTGGTATGCCATTAGAACTCCAAAGAAACGTATATAAAGAAGCTGATGGACTCGTTCCCGCGGGATCAAGGTGGCCAGATCAATGCCAATGCGGCGCTGAGCTGCTCCAATCTCGCCCATTTGCGCATCAAGCGAAGTTGAGTTATATTTTTTGTTTTGTCACAATGCTTGATAAATGTCTTTGTATATTTTATAAGCCCCCATAAACTGATAATCCAGAAATACGAGAACTGCGCATTATTTATGTGTATTCTGTTTACACCCTGATAAAACCAAAATTAATCTAACTGAATTTTAGAGGAAGTTTTAAAATAAAAAATGGTTACTATCACTTACCGCTGCAATCCTTCCAGCAAGAGCGGAGTGAGGAAGACATTTAGTTGTCCTTTCAGCCGGGCCACCACCGATGTGCAGGCCGCTCCTCCCTCCGCCTGCAGACTCATGAACTCGCCATCGTCAAAACCATTGGTGGTCTTATCCGATTCCTCCTCCTTCAGCAGCACACTGGGATCCCAGGGATGCGACTTCGGTCCGCCCATGAAAGTGGCCGAGCTGTTGCTGCCAGTTGCGTTCTCGTATCGAGGAACCACTTTAATCTCACGCCAACACGAGTAGAGATCAAAGTGGGGCAGCATCTTACTGCCAATATAGGTCAAGCCACCGTCTTCGTTCTCGGAGAAGAGAGGCGTAGAGAACACGTCTGGACCTAGGGGAAAGGAACAGCCGTTCCAGTTGAAGCACTTCACTTGCGACAGGTGATTTAGGTAGCTGGCCATCAGCAAGGGTGAGTCGATGATTGGCCGGTTGACCTGCTGGTGCAGATTGACCAGAGCCACATCCTCCTGTGACGACATGGCCGAAATGAAAGAGTTGGAAGACAATGACGGTGTGCCAGACGATGAGCCACGGGAATCAGCCTGTAGAATGGACAGGAAACTATGATATTAAAGTGAAATATGATAGAACAAGGCGAAGACTTTTCGGCATCTACATCTAAAATAGCCAGATCAAAGGGCACAAGCAGAATATCGTGAGAAACGTTTATGTTTAGGTGCAGCAAAGATTTGGGTCTGTTTTGATCCTGAGAATTTGAAGATCGAAAATACAAACTAATGTTGACGCATAAATAAATAAAATAATAATTTAAACACGAATTCGAAAATAAGAGCAGACAGAAACTATGACAAAATGGAAAATATTAGGAGAAAGGTGACATAATGCATACATTTTGAAATTATTAGATTTTTAAAAACCAAAACAGACCGAAAAATGCAAATCGAATTAATTTTCTGATCATAAAACCTGTGTAATACCAAAAGTTCTAACCTCGAAGTCCTCAACATTAAATTAAACTTAGAACTAATAAACTTCACATGCTCTATTATTCAACATCCATGCAATTACCGATCGCCGAACCTTATATCAAAAATGATGAGAATTTTGGTCGAGTACCAAAGTAAGAAAGATCTACAGATACATTGAGATTTATCACAATAGACTAGCATTCAAATTTCGGTTTAGTTGTGCTACTTGTTAGTTAGAAGAGGTTGGTTGGTTGTTTGTTGTTGGTACTAAGAACTACTCACATCATGAACAAAATGTCGGTACTCAGGTCGTGATGAGATATTTGTTATTTTTCTTATTGGTGTGGCAAGACCGTGAATGCGTCTCGCGTCTTCGTTCTGGATGAGTTTTGATTTAGGTTTCGGTTTTTATATCGATTTGGTTAGTTCATTGATTGATTTTTGTTTTCGATTTAAGATGAGTCGAGTTTGAGGAAAGGAATAGATTTTAGGTGTGGTTTACAGTTTTACAGAATTAGAAACGGTTTCTCAACGTCTTTTGTTTTGCTATCTTCAAATCTAACCGGACATTGAGAAATCGTTGCTTAAGAGTTATTTATAGTATATATATATTGTAAATGTATAGACAAACTTATGTTTAAAGAGCGAAGCATGCACTGAAAGAGACTCGAGTCGAATTATTTTTCTTATTGCCGCTTTGATTAATACTTGGGTGATATTGGACTTAATGAGAAACAGAGTGAAATATAAACTTGGCTTCAAAGCAGCAAAGCTAAAACCGCTTGGTGTACATAAATCACTGTGTAAATCGACCTAGCATGGTAGTAGTATACATATTCGAAGTGTTTGCATATTTGATTTTTCAGCTTTACCAGTTCTGTAGTGCTCTGCGGTCGTTTTGGAAGGGTTTTGTTGCCATCGGGGGCATGGATCTCCAGATCGCTGCGATATGTGGGCAAAGTGTGGCTTCCATTATCGTTTTGGGCTCCAATGCTGGATATATAGACATAATAATTAGTAAACGGGATTGGGGAGTACAAATAATTTGCATTTATTCACCTTAAATCCGATGAAAATCGCTTCTTTCCAGACAGCACCACTGATCCACTGTTTCCGCTATTTCGCTGCTTCATGGATCCCCGCTGCGACATCACATTAGAAATATCCTCTTCGGCGGAGAAGAACATCTCAGAGGGATTCTCCGATGTCAGCGATATGGTGCGCTGCACCTCGCGAGGAAGGTTATCTCCTCCTAGTCCCTGAACGTGAAGGGCAATATCCGCAATCTCGAACTCCAAGGGATGCGAATGAGGTGCCGAGTGTGACATCTCGTCCGGTATCTGCAGAGGATGTAGGAAAATATATTAATACTGTCGATTGGAGTCAATAAAAACGCACCTCATGCTCATCATCCAGTACATCCCCCGTAAGTCTGGAGTCGGATATGCTCGTTTTGGGCGGTGACACCCGTAGCCTGTTCGAATCCGACCCTCGTCGATGGGAAGTTCCTATGTCACCTGCAGTCGCTTCGTGCTGGAGCTGTAGCTTCTTGGAGGGACTATCCAGAAGACGGGCGTAGGGCACCTCCACGGAGGTCTGCCTGGTGCAGGGATACCTCTTGCTTCTCCTTTCCAAAGTATTCGGAGATCCAATGCTCTCGCGGGATTTGTTTCGGCAATTGGGCTCCGGTTTCTCCACACCGGTGGTTCCACTTGCCCCGATCTTGAACTTGGTGCCGTCGGGCAGCGAGCAGAGATCCGTCTTCTTGAGACTTCCGTTCCGCAGATCTCCAGCCGGCCTGTACAGGCGGCCTTTGCCATTAAAGTCTGCTGTGTCGTACAAGGAAACGCAGTGGAGGCTGTAGGGCGGGGTGTGGAAGACGAGTTGGCCCTGGTGGAGAATGCTCTCACCGAAACCAAAGTCCTTATTATTGTTGATAATGCTGAAAGTAGGATAAAAGTTTATTAGGTTTATTTATATTATTATTTTATTTGATGAGAGATAAATTAATAAATAGGTTTATTAATAATCCAAATTTAAAGTTAATTGTTCTTATCGTTAATCACAACTGATAAGCGAAACTTATAATACTTTTTTTAATGACACCCAAATTTTCAACTTGAATCCAATTACACACAGAAAAAAAATTGTAATGGTCAATTTGATATTATTTAAAGATCAAGTTATTCATATCATTTTGATATGAATAAAGATTATGTCAATCTTTTTTTATATTATTTGCTCAAAAAATACTACATTTGGTATCTTTTATGATATGATAAAATATCATTTTGATATGTTTGAATCTTAAATTTGACATAAATCATATCGGCTTTTTATTGATATGAAATAAGGTAGAAATAACCCTATTTCATATCGGTTTTTTTTCTGTGCACTTTTACAATTCTACTCACAAGTAACGCGCAATGTTGTAGTTGTCATGAACATCCTGTGCCGTTGGCTTGAAGAACTTTTGTCCGTTTCTATTGCTTCCAAAGAAGACACATCCACCGATGCAGCCACAGCGCGAAATTTCACTGCCAGAGGACAGGGCACTTCCATTATGGGACCACAGGAACCAAAGGCGCTTAAACTTGGCATCGTGCTCACGCAGGAAACTGAAAATCGAAGAAAGAGGAATTAAAAACATACAAAAAATAATTCATTAAGATCTTACTTGTGCTGCACGAGATGCAGTTCGTGATCTGGTATGGGCAGGGCGGAGGCTCCCTCCAGCAAAATGGGTCCCAGCGAAGTGCAGCCCACCTCCACCCAATTCTCGGATAGCTCCGATGTTTCCGGTGTTCGCTTATTATGTGCCTCCGAAAAACTATCCCTTAGCTTTCGCGTGGCTTCCTCCCGCGAATCTCGCCGTGAAAAGGAGTTGGAGCTGCGCTTTCCTGCCTTCCCGTGCGACGCATAATGTGATCCTCCAGCATCCTGAGACTTCAGGGACTCTTGATCGGCTCGCCTTAGCTTACCTGACCGATTGCTGCCCGTGGTGTTGGTGTTGAAAGATGAACTCGTCGTGTGAAGCATAAACAGGCGCAGTAGGATGGAGGGCAGCAAGCCGGAAATACCCGACTTAACTCGCTGGCCGTGGAGATTACAGTTGGCCAGACGAATGGGCGAGATCCAAGCGTGCAAGGCAGTGCCACTCTCTATCAGATAGACATCCACTGCGTCCACCGAAACGCGCGTCATTTTGTACTTGATATCCTCGGAGGAAGGACACTTGTACTTCTTCTCCTCCTTGGTTTGCGGGCATAGATTACTGGGTACTCCGTGGTGGCAGTTCCTCACTGTCTTCGGTGACTTTAGGCAGTTCTCCGGGTCAATGGCCAGGAGGATGAGGGTCTCCAGACCTGTGACCACGTTCACCAGCTGTGGCAGCGTTAGTTTTCCGGTCAGCTTACCCAGCTGCACTTCCACCAGCCAGGAGTACTCCAAGGTATCCTCGTCCAGGGCACAACCCTCGTTGCTGAACATGGCATGTCCTCTCACCTGGACTGCTGAGAGCATTAGGTGACCCTGGTTGATGTGCTGCTCCCGCTGCGAACGTTGCAGGCAGTCGGAGGTCAGTAGATACGACGGACTCACTAGAACCTGCAGAGTGGTTTCGTGATACTTCTTATTCATCTCGAAGCCGAATCTCTCAATTAGCACCACCGGACACGGCGGATCGTCTTCATTGCAATTCTTCATCACATGCGCCTGAATGTCGTGTACAATCACAGAAACCATCACCTCCAGGGGACGATATAGACGCGGATCGAAGGGTTTGCGCTTCTCCTCGGGCGCCTGAGTTTCCGAAATCGATTTGTTGGCCAGCTCCTTTTCCTTGGCCAGCAGTTGATCCTTGGGATTCAGCTGGGTAGCTCCTGGCTCCTTCATATTTACATTCGATTGTTCCATGTCCGTAAAATTCTGATCCTCGCCGAATATGTTCTCCTTGAGGTTGATAAAGTTTCGCAGCACATTGCCATAGGCCATGAGCACGGAACTGCCGATCTCAAGCTCGACAGTTACATGATCCGCAGCCAGTGTTCCGGGGTCAAAGTTGCTATACTGTTCGGGTGGCTGCTGCCAGCTGCTCACAGGAGATTTCCTAACCTTGGGTATTCGCATGGGACTCAGTAGGATCTCCTCCTTCTCCGGTGTGGTTATATCCGCTTGGGGATCCGGTCCCAAGGGCGGAACCGGATGATACACATACTGAATGGACAGCGCCAGAATGGGCACGGCCCAACAGTCGATCCAACCGGCAGAGCGCTGGCAAATCTTGCGCCACTTCTTCGAGTACAACTCTGGGCGCCGGATGAGCTTGCCCTCCCTGGTCAGCAGTCTTGCGTTCTCGTCTATGGCTAAAACAATGGGTCGCACCGAGGACACTTCCGGCACGTACAAGCTCAAGTCCAATCCCTCGCCGTGTATCCAGAACTTCAGGGTGACCGTCTTGGGCAGGAAATCATCGAAGGGCAGGGCGAAACTCATCTCAAACACGTCGCCACAGAAGGCCAAGTGGTTGTTCTCCTGGTTGGCACTGCTGCAGTCGATCCAATTGTACTCGTTGCACAGCATTAGGATCTCGAACTCGTGCAGTCGGATGCTAAAGTTGCAGGTGTACGGCACAAAGCTGAGTATATCCGGCCGGGCCTTATTCGCCCAATCCTCGATGAGGTCCTGGAAGAAGCACTTGTGTTTGTACACAATGAAAGCACTCGTCTTGCAGCCGGACAGCGAGATGCTCCAGTCTTGTGGTGCGTTCCACTTGGTCGGATAATGGATTCGCACCTTGTACTCCAGGGATTCAAACTCCGCCAGGCTGCGATACTGCAGCGATGTGGTGGCCTCCACGTGGAAGAGCTGCCCCTGGATCTTGGAAGTGTAACCATCGGGTTGGGTGACCCAGGGAATCGTAACCTCTACATATGAAGCCGGGCCCACGGTTATGTGCATGGCATTTGTCTCTTTTTCCTTGGAAAAGAGTATGTCAATAGTCGCTTCATTAAGCACACACAAAGTAACGTCGAAGGATTGGTAGCTGCGCAGTTCTCCAGGCTGAGGAGTGGGTGTAACCTCGGCCTCCTTCCAATCCGATGGGTAAAAGTACTTGTACAGGTGATCTCTTTGCCGATCTGCCCAGGGACCGTAGCTGAAATCGGTGCCCTTGAGACACCTCGCATTTATGCCCCAGACTGGCGGCGAAGGCTCCACCACATCGCCATTGGGCAGGACAATTTGCACCGGTTGTTCCGGCACAACGCCCGGTTCATCCATGTAGAAGTACAAATCCATTTGATTGGACATCATGACCACAAAGCCTTCGCCCATATATCGAGGTGGTTCATCAATCAATCCCGTGTATTTGGGACTCGGACAGAAGAGCACTTTGGCATTCTCGACTTTGGCCTTTACAAAGTGCATAAAGTGATCCAATCGGCAGACAGCTGGCTTCGTACTATAGGTGCAATGGGCCTCCTCTACGGAAATGGAGAGAGTTGTCGGCGTCAATCGATTGCCGAAGACAAAGCGACCGGAGCAGACGTCAATCTTGATCACTGGGATCAGATCCCGCCAGGTGGTGGCCTGCATGGCCTCCGAGTTCTTCACATTCTGAATCCTCTGGCTCTGTCGCGCATTCTCCAGGTTCATGTGGTGCTCCTTCAGCTTGTTTCTCTCCTCGTTGCTCACCACATCCGTCGGTATGAGCAGGGATGGCTCCAGTCCAAATGTCTTCTCCAACGTGTCGTACAAATCGGATCTGTTGTATATGTGCAGCTCGTAGCCATTAAGCTGGACCGAGAGTCGCGTGTCCGAGTGGGAAAGATCTATTAAAAAAAGGAGATTAATCAGAAGCTCTAATACCTTGTATTCCCAACTCACCCTCTGAGACATCCTTGGGCACATAGGAGCGCCACCAGCGGAATATAAAGTATCCGTCCTGCGCCCGCACTGTGTAGTCATAGGTGATATACACAAAGTCCCGGAACATTATCTTGCCCGCCAGCGGATTTAGGGCTACCGAGCCGATCTTGAAGTACGCGCCCTTGATGAACCAACGATTGGCGATCTTCGTTATCAACATCCCAATCACACGAGAATTGTAAAAGGTGATGTACGTCACCCAGGTGATCGTGGTGAGCAGCGAAGCAAGCAGCCATATCTGAAAAGATTTAAGATCGATTTAAGTCTCAAGAATAAGGTGAATAAAATATTTGTCATCCAAGAAACAAGTTATTGAATGTTATGAGGTATAAATTAAAGTACATTTAATGACAATATACATATGTATATCATTGTACAATATTAGCTTTTATCATTATCATTATTAATTTTTAAAAATAAGTAAGTAGAAACACCAATAAACAACCATTTGCATGGTTTATTCCTTAACCAAATGTAATATCTAGAGATTTGTATATCTTCAAAAATTATAAGCATTTAGGTAATTGCGGCTTAAGTGCTCCAGTTATTTTCAGACTTTAAAGGGATTAAAGTACAAAATAAAGAATGTAACTAAATACTTAGATATATTTATTTTGATATATCGATTTAAGTCTCAAGAATAAGGTGATTAAATATTTGTCATTCAAGAAACAAGTTATTGAATATTATGAGGTATAAATAAAGTTAATTCAATGACAATATATGTACATTGTACATTGTACATATGATATATATTGTACAATATTATCATTTATCAATGATAAATTATCATTATCAAAAACTAATTTGTTGTTTCAAAAATAAGTAAGTTGAAAAACCAATAAACAACCAGTGCTCCAGTTATTTTTTGACTTTAAAAGGATTAAAGTGCAAAATAAAGAATGTTACAAAATAATTTGACATATTTATTTTGTTATTATATACAAAAGTATATTTTCCTTCGTTTAGACAGTAGTCAAAACCCAAGCGATGAAAACAAATGCATTAAGGCAGCTAATGTTTATGTTTACATTTCTAATATGTTTATTTTCCAAAATTATAAAACAATATCTTGTGTACATCCTCAACAATTCCGGCTTCTCTTCTTATCTGTTCCTTATGGCGGGAAATATCCAACATACTGTCGCTCATTGTTCTTTGTAGGAAAATTAACATCTAATTGTCAAATTTTAAAATTTACTATACAGATTGCAATGGGTATTTTTTGATAGACTTTATCGAAAAGCAAATTACCAAAATGTACAACGTAAGATTTTTGAAAATTTCCCTACTGCGCTACGATTTCTCAAGTGGACTTCAATGGGTTCACAATCAGAGACATATTAGGTATAAATAAAGTTCATTTAATGACAATATGTAGTACTGTATATTATTAGCCTTTATCACCTTCAAAAACTATTTTTTTGGTTTTTAAAATAAATTAGTAGAAAAACCAACAATCATTTAAACGAAACCCCCTATGATAGTTTAAGTTTTGATACATTTATGTATTATCGCGTTCATTTATATCTTTTATTTCTTAACCAAATGTAATATCTATAAATTTGTATATTTTCATAAAAAATAGCCATTTCGGTAATTGCTGCTTAAGTGCTCCAGGATTTTTTAGACTTTATAGGAATTAAAGTGCAAAATAAAGAATGTTACTAAATAATTCGACATATTTATTTGGGTGTTTTATACAAAAATATATTTTCCTTTGCTTAGACAATAGCCAAAACGAAAGCAATGAAAGCGATTAAGGCAGTAAATGTTTATGTTTACATTCCTAATATGTTTATTTTCCAAAATTATAAAACAATGTCTTGTGTACATCCTCAACAATTCCGGCTTCCTTTCTTATCTGTTCCTTAAGGCGGGAAATATCCAACATACTTTCGCTTATTGTTCTTTGTAGAAGAATTAACATCTAATTGTCAAATTTTAAAATTTACCATACAGATTGAAATGAGGCTTTTTTATAGACTTTATCGAAAAGCAAATTACCAAAATGTACAACGTGAAATTTTTGAAAATATCCCTACTGGGTTTGGGCTACGATTTCTCAAGTGGACTTCAATGGGTTCACAATCAGAGACATGGAAATGAGCAGCTGAGTGACGATCGCATGCTCCTCTAAGAGCACCACGACTCGAGGACCTTGCAGGGTGTGTCCGTGAAGATGCAGCCGGTGAACTGATCGCTCTGCTCCTCCTCGATTACGGTGCAGCCATTGGCATTGGTGAAGGCCAGGCCCCGGCCAAGGAGCTGGGCCTCCCGGCACTGCTTCCGGCTGGAGTGGGCGGCCCGGAAGTGGGCGCGGCCAGTCAGCGGATTGACAAAGTCCGCCCAGTAGCCGTTGTGCATGATCTCGCGTGAATTGTGGCTGGCGAAGAGTACGAAGGAGCGTAGGGCACTGTCGACATCGGAGTCATGGAACCGCATTCCAATCATGCTGAAGTTCATCGAGCTGCCAAAGTTCGCGTACGGATGCTGGAAAAGGCGGCGCATATAGGTCACCAGGAGCTTGGGGCAAGCCACCACCCACATATCGGTGGGTGAGATCACCAGGGCACTATCGCTTCCCTTGATTAAAGTCTGAGCATCCGCCGGATAGTAGGCGGTGGCATATGGCTGATCCGCCGGAGAGATGAGACCCTGGTACGCCGGACCCACGAGGCGCGGCATGTAGAAGAGATCCGTGTGGCGGCTGTGGAGGATCGGAAACTGTGGATCCCGAGCTCCCTGCTCGTCCTCCGGCTCGATGTCCTGGTCGTCGGGAAAGACCAGCTCCGGAAAGCTGCTGCTCCCGCTGGCCCGGCGTATGTGGGTCATCATCTGGGACTGTCGCGTCGCCAGGCAATGGATCAGCATCCGTAAGGACTGCATGTCTCACTAGAACTTCTGGTGGGAATGGGAAGATTTGGATCCTCTTCGGGTGCTTTCTTAAGAAGCTGCAGACCACGAAAACTAATACTGCCCAATATCTTGGCGAGCAATGGAAATTTTGATGAATTCCTTGATGACTGTGTGATAAAAACGAGGTGAAGACTGTGCTCGATTTGGAGCTCTGATTGACTGACAGCTTTCCTGTGAGCGTGTGCGATTTTGGTACTTGGAGAACGACTCTTTCCAGGTGAACTTGATCCTTTATATAGTTGCTTTTACTACACTAAATACCAATAAACGATGGACACCGAAGATCCAATAAATAAATCGTTTATAATGGAAGAAAGACTGAGAGGCGGGAGTGTTTGAAAGATTCTAAACATTACAGAATAATTTTGAATTATAAAGCTACGTTTGCTAAAACTTTCTTCAATTTCTCTTGAGATTACAAAAACGGGAAATCTTCCTATTTTAAAAACTTAACAAAGGAACGGTTAAAGTTGATTACTAAAATACACAAACTTGCTTGGATTTATCTGAAAAGTAGTTGTATAATATTATTTATTGCCATATTAGTTTCTCTATTGATTTTTAATTTTTCTCCATATTTTTTCTAAAATAATGCCTAACTTCTGGTGGGCTTATTGTAGAAGAAATTTCAGTTCTAAGTTAGGATACAAATGGAATAAATAATAATAATAAAATGAGTTTATTAGGGCATTAGCCTTTTGAAAAATGCATTTTAAATAAAATGTAGCGGGAAATAATTTTCGAAAAAGAAATTGAATAAGATTAAATAAAATGCTAGGAGTACATCAAAGCCAATTTAATATTTCTAAGATTGCAGTATATGTATGTAATACATACTACGTATAAATTTAATGATAATACATGCTAAATTCTGTATACGCTCAAGTTCTGAATGGAAGAGCACAGCACTAAGCAATCAACTATTAAAACATCACAACAAAAACATCATCTTGAAAGTCTTATCAGCTGAGAAAAAGCATTTTGATTGTAGTCAATTTAAAAACTTTAGTAGGTAAATAAAAAAGTTTTTTATTAAAATCATTAGCGAGAACAAATTCCTACGAGGTGTGAACATTTAGCTTTTATGGACTCACTTAAAAGGGCGCGAACTTTATCACAATAAAAGCTGACTTGAGACAATTTTGACTATAAGTGCATTTTAACTCTATCCAGTTGGATTATAGAGTTATTATTGACTTAAGAATCGGATTAAAGCCCAATATTAATTGATAAGATACTTTATCAATTTTGTTGGTTGGGATTTTGAAAAACAAAACCGGTATTTTTGGATTCTAAATAAAGATAAAGTATATAGGTCTGCTGTAGATCAACCTAGAATTTAGCGGTGTTATCAGCGACCATGTGTCAATGACCAAATCCCACTGATTGATAAGCATTCCGCTTCTCCCTGCGCCCATTAAGCCATTAAAGGCGGAGATAAAGCCATTTGTCGGTTGATTCACTGGCATACCAGACTAGTTAATCAAATTATATACACAAATGCCCTCATGATGCGTATTCAGTTTCGCATTCTACAGTATTCCATATTATATTATATTAATGACTACGCTCACCATGCGCGCATCCAGATTCATGTCGTTCAAGGAGACATTGTGGGTGCTGTTCCAGGTGCCCACTTCTGGGAATCCCATGGGCAGGCTGTCGTCGCTGGTGTCCTCCACTTCCAGCGCCTCCATCTCGATGCTAGTGTGCGTGTGTGGGCGGGGTGGGGCGGATTAGGTGTGCCTGCTGTTGTTGTTACTGCTGCTGCTACTCAGGTTTCGCACTCGCGATTATCGATTACTCATTGCCGCACTCATTATCACCGATCATCGCAGGCCATATACATGGTCATCTTTCGATTAAGGACTGCGCTCATTCGGCTTTTTAATTTTAAATTAAATTTACTATTCCACACACACACACGGTACACACTCAATACACACGCACACAGGTTCGATTTTTCCCACTTTGTTTCGGAGGTCGCGGTGTCTCAATTTTCGATTCGTATTTTTACGCCTCTTGTCATCGAGGCAGCGCACTGCCTTTTATCACAGCGAGAGTTGCAACTACTTGGTCGCGTTTTAAGCTGGTTTTCCTCGTAAATGGCTTGCTATTTAGCGCGAAAATAATAAAAATAATTTCGCCTCGAACGAAAACACTCCCATCGTTTCTTCTTCTTCGCGTACAGCTGACCGACCAGGGATGCACGCGTACCTGGTTTCGGCAGTCTGGCAACGCCGAGCGGGGTGCGATAGTTACAGAGCGCACTAGAGATGGGCTCGTGGTCGATCGTGAATTTAGCACCGGTTAAAAAAGGTGATTTGAAAATAAATTTTAAGTTGTACACAAGATTACAGAAATGTTTTTTCGGCCTGAGTTTATTTATTCTGTCCTGGAAACAGCGGAAAAAAATACAAACATTTCTTACTTAGTAATCTTACAATTCTCCGAGTTTAAAACTGGCAACTTTTTATATATCTGGAAAAAAAACTTTAAGATCAGGTATATTTTCGGATTTTGGCTATTATCTGTTAAAATATAAAAATCATTTAAAAAATGTTTTAATAAAAAATATAGTTGTTTTTATATTTATTTATGTTATATTTGTTTATATTTAAAAATAAAATTTTTACGGTTTCCACCGTTATTTGTCAAGAAAATTAACCTTTTTTGTTATCAATGATCAGGAGTTTTTTTTCAGGACCCAAAAACCAATAGTTTAAAAGAAATAAGGCTGTTAAATAGTTTAACCGCGAAAGTTTTGCCGGCATTCTATTTTCAAAGGTTGCCTAGCAACGTTTTAACGAAAAAATAATTTTCACAACATTCTGTTGACAAGTGTCCCTTGAGCAGGTGCTCACATAATACCGGATTGATTTTATAAATCCACGATGAGATTCATTCCGCTTCACACGACAAACACGGCGATCGTGTACAAGAACTCGCTGTGCTCCTTTGCCTCCCTTTTGGTCCTGGCTTTTATTGCACTCTCCGTAATGCTGCCCGTTCTTCTGGTGTCCTTCCTGAGTCCTTATTCGGGAATATCGGAATCGAGAGTTTTATACGAGCAGCCGAATGTCGAGTTCACCTATCAATATATATTTGTGGGCACAACAGAACCAGAAGAACTAGAGGAGGAGGAATCCCTAGTCGCCTGCAGCAGCTTCAGCAATTTCAATACCCAAATGGATAGATATTCCAGTAGTTGCACCACTACAAGATATTGGACAGAGGATTTGGACTACGATGGCGTAACAGATCGGGCGCATTTTCAACTGGAACTGCAGGATGTGCCCACTCGCATGGTTAGCTTTAATCTACTGCTTTTCTTCGAGGCCGAACTGCAACACAAATGTGATCTTTCGCCTCCTTCCGTGCTGGCCCATCAACTTCCACTGGCGACTCGCCTCAAAAACGGGGAACTAAAGCTGAAAGGAGAGCTAAATCTTAAGCAATATGTAGAGTTTACGTGCCCCTTTCCGGGTCGCAACATTAAGACTCAGTTCCGTCAGGTCCAAGTGGATACAAACTCCACCACGGGGAATATAGAGCAGTTCAAAATGGAATCCCTGCTAGCCCAAGTCAAGGCCAATCCAGCGTATTTCCAGCTGGCCGTTCAGGAGACGTACTACCGAGAGACGTCGCCTCGCTTTGAACCCGGTCTCATCGTAGAACTGGAACTGGACATACTCCAAGTTCCCGCTCGCTACCATCTCAGCATTTGGGAACGCCTTGGCCAATTCTGGCTGTACTTCGCCTCCTTCTTCGGCATCTCGTTTTACATCATGAACAAGCTGAAGGACTTTCTCTTCGGACGCCACATCGTTCGCTCCTGGGAGATCATACCCTGGAAGAAGCTCTACTGACACCAGTCGGGCGCCATTTTGGAGATGGACAACTTCTCCATTGGCGAATGATTCGAGGCTGGCCGGTGTTGTTGGTTTCCCAATGCTTATTCATTGTCAGTCAAATAATAAATATAACAAATGTACAGAAAATTTAAGTGCAGAGCAGCGGATCGAAGGGATCCGTCTATTTATCCTGGTTATTGGACATCAGGGCCAAGTTGCCAAAGGAAGATGAGGGGGACGCAGGCTCGGGGACGGGATCAAAGGCTCGATTGTCCTCCAGGATGATGGTGGTGTGGGGATAGTGGTCCAATTGCACGAAAAGATAGCGGTATTCCAGTTTGCCACAGCGAGCCTAGGGAAAGAGGTAAATTATAAGTTCAAAAGTAGATATTTCAGTCTTCTTTGCATAGTTTAAGGTAGTGTTGGGAAAAAATTGTTCATTTGGGTGAACATATTCACTTGTTCTTTTTTTCCCAATGAGTCAAGTCAGTTTGCTGACTTGCTCACTTGTTTTGTCCTTAACTTTTTCACTGGCTCTGAAAAAACAACTCATTGTCTGTAAAACCGTATGCAAAATGCATTCTAAAAGTAAAAAAAATACTTTTTGTGCCAAAAACAGCAAGAGAGCAACTGAGCAAGTGAACTAAAAAGATCAAATAAGAGAGCCAAACTGAACAAGTGAACTAAAAAGATCAAAAAAGAGAGCCAAACTGAGCAAGTGAACAAAATAGAGCAAGTAAGAGAGCAAAACTGTGCAAGTGAACAAAAAGGAGCCAGAGAGCAAAAATGAACAAGTGAGCAACTCTTTTTTGTTCACTCACTCATACAAAACCCAACACTACTTCAAGGTATCTTTTCCTAATATAGCTCACCCTCCTGGACTCCAGTTGCACCGTGGCCTTGTTCCTCAAGCCCTGCACATAGAACTGCATCCGCATGTGGGGCTTTCCGTGGCGCTCGTAGCTGGAGTGGGCGACATGCTGTCGGCGTCCCCGCCTGGAAGTCTCGCCAAATCCCTTGATGGGCGCTCCAATTGCATCCTGCACCCGCGGATCTTCGACAACACGACTCAGTGCGCCCGCGTAGATGTTGTTCGGACTCTCGCTGGAGAATAGCTCCCGAAATATGGCAAAGAACATCACGCAGGTCACCCCCAATCCGGCGACTATGATGGCCGTATAACTGGCCGTCTTCGTGTTCTCCTTGATCTTCTCACCAATTGGACGCACATCCGTGGACACCTGGGTGTTGTCCTGCGACCGTTGCAGTGATCCGCCACCACCTGCATGAATAATATGGTCAATAATCAACATGTAACCCAATGGGCAAGTCGAAGAACTAACCGCGCGACGCTTCCTGCCGCAAATGTGGACTCCAGTGCATCGCTGCCGCACATCTTAGCCTGGTTAAGTTGGTGGGCAGCAGGTTCTGCCGCTGACTGACCAAATTGCGCAATAAAGCTAGCCGTGACATTGTTCAATTCCAAATCAATGCTAGAAAAACAAATAAATGCACTTTATAAAAAAAAATTTCTAATCAGCTGTTTCCTTGGGCGATAAAAATCGTGTTGCCACCTTATCACTTATTTACAAGAAAGACTATCGAGGAAATGGCGCACAAATAATAAAATAATTTTAAAGGTGTAAAAAATGATTTTCTGTCTTATAAATGTTGTAAATTCCTCAGAATTTTATCAGCATTTTTAAACTTTAAATTTATTATACATAAAAAAAACCTTTAAAATAAACCTTCTTAAAAAACTTTTGTAAGTATCTTTTTTTTTTTATTAAATTTCTTAGTAACAATTCCAAAACATTTCAAAGCCTCAAATTGTTTTTTAAAAATCTCTAAAAGTTTTTTCTTTCAATAATATCTAGCTCTAGCTTGAAAATGGCTAAACTTGTAAATGCGACGAAGCTGACAACCCTGTCATCTGTTACCGTAAGCTTTTTTTACGTCAAAAAGTCAGAAAACCTGATAGAATAGGCGAAGCCATTCCCCTCCAGAAGCCAATTACTCCAAAGTTCGCCATCACGTCGCTCCCAACGTTTTTCGGTCGCATTCTCAGACGCTACTACGCGGTCAATACCAATCCCAGCAAGATCATGGTCGTCACACACAACGTGAAGGGATACGAGGAGTTCTCCAAGAAGATGGAGGAACTGGAGAATGGAAACGAGGCGGTCCATGTCCTCTTCAGCGGCGGAAAGGACGAGAATGGACAGAGCTGGTGTCCCTACTGCGTCAAGGGTGAGAAGGCCGTGATCCCAATGCGGTTAACCGCTGACTATCCGATTTCCTAACCCACATATCGCGTATACGCACTATTGCAGCGGAGCCGGTGATACACGATGCGCTGAAAAAGGCCCCCGGCAACTCGCACTTTGTGCATGTGGATGTGGGCGAGCGGGCCTAGTAAGTTAACCGAAATAAAACAACAAAAAATACAGTTGCGGTTGAGAAAATAGAAATGATTAAGGTCATAAAAAGAGTATCAAACAACAGGTAGTTTTTAATTTCATACTGCTTTTCAATTTAAGAACCAAATTTTAAACAGATCTCTTTTATATTTTATGTTTATTGTATTGCAGGTACGTTATGATATGTTTCCGTTTTTCTTTTTAAATAATCCTAAAGATTTTTTAAAATATTTCTCATTTGGCTAAACAACATTAGTCAAAACATTTACATTCATAAAAATAATTTTCTACATTTTAGAAAATTGCCCTTAAAAATGTTCCCCCTTGAACTGAGAATAATTTTCTATTTCCACGACAAATTTGCCATAAATTCAAGGCAGGTGACCATAAAAAAATCTTTTTAGGGAAAATTTTTTTAATATGTAGGGCGATTTTTTTCGATTTGCTTCGTTTTGACCGTTTCTAAATCCAACGGCGAATTGCCCTAATTTTTTCTAAATACAAAGGCTACTTGCCATAAAAAACAGAAAACAGAAAAATACACCTTAAATTTAGGGCAAATCACTCTAAAAAGACGAAAAAATTTTCAATTCAAGGAAAATCCCCCTAAATTAAACATAATTTCCATAGGGATTTTTTACAAAAATTTTTCTAAATACACATTTATGGGCGTTTTTTCTAATACAAGGGCGAAAAGTCGGTTTTTTAGGGCGATTTAGGGTAGAAATTTCTATGAGTGTACCAGTTTCTATACTTTTATTTCGAAAACATAAGATGAGTCATCCAAAATGTTGTTTGTATTTGTGTGAGCTTAGATGTGAGCTATTTAAATGAATTTGTAAAATACCGGAATTCGGTAATTTGCAGCTAGTCACTCAACCGCAGCTGTATGATGATGAAATAAACACTCGAGTGCTTATTCACACGCCGAGAACATTCATGATAAAAAAAACCATTAAACAGCGGTAGCTTTACAATGCTCTTGAGCTGCGTTATCACAAAACCATGGTAAACAATAAAATAACACTTGTTTTTTCCCTCCAGCTGGAAGGACTTGAACTGTCCATTCCGCAAGGATCCCAACACCCATCTGATTTTCTTGCCCACTTTGCTGCGCTGGAAGCAGCCTCAGCGGCTGGACGGCGAACGCTGCTCCAATCAGGATCTCGTCGAGATGATGTTCGAGGATGAGGATTAAGTCTGAGGGCCAGACTGTTATATTTTGGAACTTTACTCAAGTTGGAATACACAGAAGTCTACATACATTCAATTAAAACGTCCCTTAATAATTACTCTTGTACTTTTTGATCTCCACCATCACCACATGGATGTTGGTCAGCTGAGCGCGGGCATTGGGCGTGAGGAGCTTGTGGAATCGGTGGTAATATTGCACCAGACTGGCCAAAGCCAGCTGCAAAAGCTGCGAGCCCGTCAGCAGAGATGGAAATGAGAGGAGCACCTCTCTGTTAAGCTCCTCCAGCGATTTTTTCCAGTTGGCCGAGAAGCTGGCCACCAAGGCTAGACTTCTTCGCTCCTGCTTTCTCAGCTCGTCCATTTGTTCCTTTTCAAAAAAGTGCTCGCACTCCTTGACAAACTGAATAATGCCTCCGAAATGTGGGGCCAGAATCTCCTCCACATACTCGGCACTCCGCGCATTGAGTTGCTCCCTGAACGCCTCAGCTTCCTTGGAATTATCTCGCGTGTGCTCCATCAACACACCCAAAACCAGGTCGTAGTTATTGATCAGGTAGATGAGCTGATCCTTGCGCGTTGGAAATATGGCAGCCATGCGCAGAATGAAGCACTCGACTTCATTCTGGAGTTCTAGAAGCAATCGGCTCACCAATTCGTTGGGAAAGTGCTCCGAGATTCCCACAATGGCCGCACTAAATTCCGCATAGCGTCGGGTTATCTGAAAGAGATACGTATTATATGACGGGGCATTTGTTTCGGTCTATTATCTATTATAATCTATCTTTTAAGGTCCCCTTACGACATTCACTTTGCAGTCATTTCTCAATCAGTAAAATCGATTTAAAAAAGGCATGAAATGTCATAAAGATAACAATTCTTACGTAGTGCGGTCCCAATTCCTTGTTGAACTTGGTAGGATCACAGTCGTGTATGCTCTGAATATTCAAGCGGAAAACCAGCTCTAAACGTGGCCAAATAACCGCTTGCAAGGAGTCCCAATATCTGAATAAAAAATAGTAAGCGATAGTCAGTCGAAAAAACGCCCACAAATAAGCTTACTTATCCAATGCAGGCACACAGCGTTTGTGACACATTAGTTGGTAGCGGAATATGAGATGAATGCACAGGAACATGGCTATGGTGTCGAAACAGTCGTGTATAGACGTCTCCAGGTTTTTCTAAATTTAACATAAAGTTACAACTTTAATTTTGTTAACTGCAAGCATTGACTTACAATCATTAGAGTTAGGGTTTTTCCCATTATCTGGTTGAATAAATCTTGAGCTTGGGTGCCGCGAACCATGAAGAATTCGGTGACAAAGAGGTATTCCCGACAGGCATTATCCACGAGGGCATATTGCTCCGAACGGAAGAGAGCTTCCACTGTGTACTGTCAAGGATAAGCAGTTTAAAAACGAATTCTGAATGTGAATAAGCCATATTATCTCACCCGATTCTTTAGTTGCGCATGGGGCACTATAATAGGTGCCTCCAGCTGCTGGTTAAGTATATCGCCTCGCTTTCCTATTGTAAAAATAGTGCTCTTGTGCTTTAAACTCGTTGTCTTGGAAAATAAACCCTTGGAGGCATTGTCCTCTATGCCCATGAGATCATCTTTTGTGCAGGACTCTTCGAATTTGAGACTCGTCAATCGTGTGGAATAGCTCTGTAAAGAATAAAACAGTTTTAGTTCTGTAAAACTTCCAAAATTTGGCAAACTAACCTTAAAGTAACTATAGTAAATCTTGCCCATCGTATCGATATATTCGCTGCATATCTCCTGGGCAACATGCCGCTCATTGGACAGGATGAACTCGAAAAAGAACTTGTGCTTCAGCATGGCATTCTGGGGAATCTGGTAGTTGGTCATGGGCTTCCGGAACTTGTAGATCTGCTCCAGCAGATACGATCGGATCTTGGTCATGGCTTTCAGCCGGAGTTTCTGCAGCACGTCGCTCACATCGCTAGTGGACTTGGACTCGTTGAAGCTGAGCTCCTTGACCAGCGAGAGTTTGTGATTCAGAACATTCAATTGGGTGCTGAAATCCTTCTCCGTAACCGGGGTCTCCATTATTATGTTGATCATCTCCTCGGAAACGGCCATGTCCTCGATAAACTGGGAGAGCTGAGCCTTGACCGATTGACGATTGGTCAGCTGAAGGGACATGGACACGGATTTCCTTTGCAGTTGCGTAATTTCCGTGCTGATGTTGTTCAAAACGCTCTGGAAGCTCATTAGCATATTTTCCATTCGCTCCAAGACATCATCGCAGTCGTTGATCTGATTGTGCAGGTTGGCTATGTTCTGGGATTCGGCAATATAGTCTGTTGTTAAAGAGAGATCATTAAAGTGTAATTCCATTTGGAATCGAGTGTTTTGTTACCCTCTATCGACTTGTTCTCCACCTCCTTGAACTCCTTTTCAATCTGTCGCGAGTACTGGCGCAGATCTGTGGTGTTTTTCAGGATTTCCCGCACCTCCTCGTTGTCCAGCTGTTCCGTCATCTGCGGCAACGTCACCTCGGCCATTGTTTCGTTAATTTAAAGGCAATTTTCCAATTGTTTTCCTCAGTTAGCAGTAGGAAAAGTATGTCATCAAAAGTGCACAGGTGAAAACAGCTGTTTTTGTTATCGATGGGTGCAGGGCTTTCCTCGAATGCCCCTAATTATTTACTTATATAGCTATTTTTTATGTTTCTTTTGGTGGGAATTCTTATTTATGAAATATGAGTTATTTAAAGCTAACTTTAAAGTAATAAAATAAGGATTTTTTTTCTAAAAAGCAATCTTTGAGTTTTCTTACAAAAGCATACATATTTTACCCAATACCGAATTTAAAACTAATTTTAATAAGACGGCCCTTAGCTACTTCAAGCTGTTTTTAGCATCGACTTTTTGCGAATAATCAGCTGGGTGGTTATCGATAGACCCCTATTGGCAGCCATCGAAAATAGTTTACGCGAGAGGGAAACGGAGTATCGAAAAGAACGCAAAAATAAAGGTTAGCTAAATCCGTGCGACGAAGATGACCAGTTTCCGCAAGAAGGCAGTCACGAAGCCAATCCGGGGCACCCGCACCTCGCCGCACACGGCCCAGGTGATCACCTCCAGCGGCAATCCGTATCTGGACGTGGTCATCGGCGGCGGTCTGCCCATGAGTTCGATCTGCCTGATCGAGGAGGATCGCTTCATGACGCACGCCAAGGTGCTGGCCAAGTACTTCCTGGCCGAGGGGGTGCTCTCCAAGCAGGAGATATTCCTGGGCAGCCTCGATGATATTCCGGCGGAGATGCTGCGCCGCCTGCCCAAGCCGCTGACCGAACTGGAAACGGAGGTGGAGCAGCGCGAGGATCGGGAACAGGGCGCCGGCGGCGGCGGCGCCGAGAACGGGCTGAGGATCGCCTGGCGGTACAATGACCTGCCCCTGGTCAATTCCGAGCATGCCCAGGCCAAGATCGGGCATCACTTCAACCTGATGGAGCAGATGGACTCGATGATGCTCTACTATGCCAACACCACCATGTGGGACGATAGCCACAAGGAGCCGTTGTGGGATATTGTCATTGCGGAGGAGTTCTCCAAGAGCAGCTCCCCGACCACGGAGAAGCAGCCTGCGGAGGATGCCCCGCCGATTCCGGGCGAGGAAACCACTCCGCAGGAAAAGGCTCCACCGCAGGAGGAGGGCTCGGCCAGCAACAACAATAATAACAACAACAACAACAACAGCAGCAGCGTCACGAGCAGCACAAAAACCGGCAGCCAGGAGTCGCAATCGCAGGTCTTCCATAATCCTCGATACGCAGGACTGCTCAACGACATCCAGCATTTGTTGCGCGATGAGAGCTTCGTGGCTGGGACCAAGAAGAACCTGTGCCGCGTCTGCCTGACCTCGCTGGGATCGCCGCTGTGGTACGACGAGCACTTTGGCGAGGATCTGATCAAGTTCCTCACCCTGCTGATGGCCAGTGTGCGGAACTGCAACGCGGTGTGCCTGATCACGATGCCCATGCACCTGATTGCCAAGTACGATGCCAGCCTGGTGCCCAAGATCCGCCAGCTGGTGGACTATGCCATCGAACTGGAGTCTTTCGCGGGCTCGGAACGCGAAACGCATCCGGCTTTCAAGGAGTACAGCGGCCTGCTCCATTTGCACAAGATGTCGGCGCTGAACACGCTGGCCGTCCACATGCCGGACACCACGGATCTGGCCTTCAAGTTGCGTCGCAAGAAGTTCGTCATCGAGAAGTTTCACCTGCCGCCGGAGCTGCAGGAGTCCCCAGCCGCCAAGCCGGACAGCTGCATCTCCGGTTTGTTGAGCAATTCCAGTGCCACGGCCTCGCTGGATTTCTAGCTGTCAGCGGATGCGGAATTAGAAACTAAGTGCGCGTATGTAACCATGAAACAACAACTAAATTGCATAATAGTAAGCCAAGTAAATGCATTAATATATCAGCCCTGATTTTGTACGATTTTGAAAACTAACCGCTCTTCTGGTATCTCTTATCGTTTATCGACTATCGATTGTGGGCTGCAGTAGCAACAGCTGATGGGTTATCGGGTGTCAGTTACAAAAATGTAAACATGGAGTTAAATCGTGTTTTTAGCGATTTAAGAGTGTATTATGTGCAGCATTTACAGTGGGTGGATGTGGAGGAGTGGCTGTATGGCGAGGAAGCCGAGGAGGATGTCTTGCAGCAGCGGGCGCAGAAGTTCTGGTCCCTGTCGATGTGCCAACAGGATATTGGCCACCAGGAGACGCAGTTGCAGTTGCTGCGCGATTTGTCCAGTGTAATACGCTCCATGAGGGAGGATACAAGTTACAGCAACACCCACGACAACTGGGCCAATATCATCGGGGTCTCGCCTGCCAGCGCATATCTCTCCTACATCTACTCGCTTACAAGCCTGGTCATTCCGCCGGAGCATGTGCAGCAGGCTGCTCCGCAAGTGCTGAATGAAAACCTCAATCTCCAGTTGTCCCTGAATGCTGCGAGCACCTACCTACTCACCCTGACCATTCCGGGTGCCAAGAGCTATGGCATCTTCGATGAGGATGTGATCGAGCAGGTCCTCAAGATCTTCAGGCTGCTGGAGCTGAATGGCAACCGGAGTGTGCGGGCAAACACCATTTGGATGTTCTTTCTGACCATCTGCGATGACCTGAAGATCGTGTTTCGCTATGTGCACTTCAAGGAGCACCTGAAACCGCGGGACAGGATCATTCGCTGCCTCATGGAGGTGCTCTACATGAACTTTAAAGTGGGATATCAGAATTCATGTAAGTGTTAAATATTTTTTTGTTTGCTAATTTAATATGGGTTTAGTTTTAAAAATAGGCGTATAAATTGGTTATGATAAAGGTGCAGTTTTGAAAATGTTTTTCCTAATTTAAAAAAAATTCAGCCGGCGATAACAAACTCCATTGCCTATCGATAATTAATTATCCCCTAACAGCTGATAAATCTAGGTGTGTACACACTTTAACACTTAACGACCTAAGATTATACAAACAAGTGACAAAATAAATGAAAACTTTAAGGAAATAGCCCTTAAAAACCAGAAACAAATTAATAAAGATGCTGCGCAGCCTCTTTTCCCTTCGTGGGCAGTGCCAGCAGCTGTTTAGAGGCTCCATCCGTCATCAAAACCCCTCGCAAAAGACACATCAATTTTGGCGGATGAAATCCACGGATTCTCCAGAGGAAGCTGCCCGTAAATTGCGGGCGAAATCCACACTATACTACATAACAGCCGGCGGAGTGCTGATCGTGGGACTAAGTTACGCTGCAGTGCCACTATATAGCATATTTTGCCAGGCCTACAGCTACGGAGGAACCACATCGCAGGGCCACGATGCCGAAAAGGTGGAGCACATGCAGAAGGTCGAGGATCGGGTGCTGAAAATCCGCTTCAACGCCGATATCGGGTCCTCGATGCGCTGGAACTTCAAGCCGCAGCAGTACGAGATTAAGGTGGCTCCCGGCGAGACCGCTCTGGCCTTCTACACGGCCCGGAATCCCACGGACAAGCCGGTGATTGGCATCAGCACGTACAATGTGATCCCCTTCGAGGCGGGCGCCTATTTCAACAAGATCCAGTGCTTCTGTTTCGAGGAACAGCAGCTGAATCCGCACGAGGAGGTGGACATGCCCGTTTTCTTCTACATCGATCCCGAAATCACGGCGGATCCGGCGCTGGAGCACTGCGACACCATCACGCTATCGTACACCTTTTTCGAGGCGAAGGAGGGTCTGAAACTGAACTTTCCCAGCTATGCGAAGCCGCATGCAGCGACTGCGTGAAAAGAAAGTTGTTTGAAACTCGGTTTTGAAGCAATAAATGTTTGTTATATCTACTTTATCTATCTATCTAGGTTTTCAATTAATAAGGAGGATAATTAGGATAGGAGCGCAGTATTGTATTGTTAAGAAAAGGAAAACTGAAACTGACTTGCTTTTAAACCCAGCAAAATCGATAACAAGCGATAACTTTCCCGCACAGTTTGAGAGCCCCCTCAGCTGGTGCAGTTTGAGAGGCACACCATCTGGAGCTGGCGAAGAAGGAGGCAGTTTATTAATAGATAAGGCTGATTCTCCAGCGTCTTCGAACGTAAACGGACGCTTCCGCTGCGTTAGATTGTGTATGGTGACCCCTTTGAACCCGGCGATGTGTTAAATCAATGACGTGGTGATGAAGAAACTAGTGATTTTTGGCCTGCTCCTGGCCGGCGCTTTGTTGTGCATTTCTGGACAAGATGAGGAGGATTACCTGGAGCCACCAACAGTGCTGATTGCCCTGCTGGTGCGCAACAAGGCGCACACACTGCCCATGTTCCTGAGTTACCTGGAGCGGCAGGATTATCCCAAGAAAAGGATTGCCTTTTGGTGGGTTATATCTAAATATCTATACAAATCACGGATCTAATTCCTCGAAATTCCTTAGGCTGCGCTGCGATCATAGCAACGATGACAGCATAGATCTGCTGCGACAGTGGCTGGAGCACTCGGGGGAGCTCTATCACAGCGTGAGCTACGTTTTTGAACCCGAGGAGCAGAGTTATGCCAACGAAAGTTCCCCCTACGAGTGGCCCGCATCGCGTTTCAAGCACTTGATCGCTTTGAAAGAGGAAGCCCTTCAGTATGGTCGCGATATTTGGGCTGACTTTGTGTTTTTCCTCGACGCCGATGTCTTTCTCACTTCGCCAGACGCTCTGAAAGTCCTCACCCGTCTGCAACTGCCAATTGTTGCCCCAATGTTGATATCCGAAAGCTTGTACTCGAATTTCTGGTGCGGAATGACGGAGGAATATTACTACAGGCGCACCGATGAGTACAAGGAAATCTACCACGCGAGGAAGCAGGGAAGTTTCCCCGTGCCCATGGTCCACACAGCCGTTCTGGTGAACATGAAGCATAAGGCAGCCAGGAATCTCACTTTCGATCGGAGCAAGCTGGTGGAAATGCAGAGGAGCAGGCTGCAGGAGCCGCTCTACGACGGACCTGCGGATGATATTATAGTGTTTGCCATATCGGCCAACAGCTCGGGGATTCCCCTGCATGTCTGCAATGAGATAACCTTTGGTTATATACTACAACCCTTGGAACCAGGAGATACTTTAGATAACGATCTTCAGCAGCTGGTGAATCTAAAAGGCCTCATGGTTAACGATGTGGGTGCAGTGCCTCCCCTTCTCGACTACTATAAGCACTTGGAAAAGAAGCCCGAGAAGAGCCAGCTCTCCTTGGATCGCATATTTATGATAAATCTGAAGAGACGCCCCGAGAGGCGGGCGAAAATGGAGGAGCTCTTCAAGGAGCTGGGCATAGAGGCAGAATATTTCCCAGCTGTTGATGGCAAGGAACTGACCACGGAGCGGCTGCAGGAGATGGGAGTGCGCTTTCTGCCCGGCTACGAGGATCCCTACCATCATCGCGCGATGACTATGGGCGAGATTGGATGCTTCCTCAGCCACTACAGCATTTGGGTGATGATGGTGCGCAAGCAGCTAAAGGAGGTGCTCATTCTGGAGGACGATATACGCTTCGAACCGTATTTCCGGCAAAACGCAGTCAGGGTTTTAAATCAGGCTAGAAGCGTTGTGGACTACGACCTCATTTACTTTGGTCGCAAGCGTTTGAAGGAGGAAAGTGAAGCGGGTGTGCTGAACGCGGATAATCTGGTGCATGCCGGCTACTCCTACTGGACGTTGGGCTATGTTCTGTCCCTCCAAGGAGCCCTAAAGCTGCTGGCAGCCAAGCCGCTGGACAAACTAATTCCCGTAGATGAGTTTCTGCCTTTGATGTTCGATCGTCATCCCAACAAAACCTGGAGCGAAGCCTTCCCCAAGAGGAATCTCGTCGCTTTCAGTGCCTCACCACTCCTGCTCTATCCGGTTTACTATACCGGAGAGTCTGGTTACATTTCCGACACCGAGGACTCGCAGCAAATCAATGTGGAGACGAGTGAAGAGGGCGAGGCGCGGCTAAAAAGCGACCGGGAGCAGGTTTTCGTCCAGGAGCAGGAAGTCACTCTTGATCAGCACATTAAACTGGGCGAGAGTTTGCCCAAGAGCCACCAGGAGCTATAAGTTGCAATTCCAATTTCAAGAGAAACCATGCCAAATTTTACCTAGACTAATCTTGCCAACTGCCAAATGTGCCTTTAACTGAAGTCGAAGTCCACCAAACTAAAAACTAAAAACTATCCACAACGAATGTTAAATTAGAATTAAGCTTTGTTTATCAGGCTAAATATCTTGTGCAATTTTTTGTGAATTACTTATCCTGTTAAATGTGTATATTGTCGAATCTTCCATTTTAGAAATATTGATTTCTATAAGTAAAAAAAGCAGGGACCGAAAATAATGATTTTTTTTGAGTAAAAAGTAAAAATCTCCATTTAATGAGTATATCGCTCAGAAATCATGATTATTTTGTGAGCGATATTATTTTGCTTAGAAATATTCCCTCAAAGTTAGATTAATAAGTCCTAAGGTTTATACAACTTTTTGTATATATGCAATGCATAATATGCTTACCTCTTGTAAACTAAAAAATGCTCTTTAAAAAGTTTATACAAAGAAATCACTTTTTATTAACTGGATGAGTGCTGGTTCGTGGTTCTACCTAAAAGCACAAATTTAAAACTTTGTAAAAATCCATACAGAACGGTTGCAATCGCACTTTGAGTGATATTTTTAAGCGAAATAATATCGCTCACATAATAATCATTATTTCTAAGCTAAATTTTTTTTCGCTTACAAAATAATCATTAAACGGAGATTTTTATTTTTTTCACTTATAATGATTACGGTCCCTTTTTTAAAAATAGCAATATATCAGCTTTAGGCAAAATAGATCCTAAAACTTTTTAGCAATCAAACAGTTGCACAATTTATTAGCCAAAACTACAGACTAACATTTCAGCAGCATGCCATTGACGTATCCTTTAAGTAGGTTCTAAGAACTGATATAAACGCTCACTTTATTCCACTCGCAAGTGATTTGAAAAACTCTAAACACTTAAGATTTAATTTCCCCAGTTTACAAATTTATTGTCGTCGATCTACTGACCCATTGCTCCCCGCATGAACAAGTTTTTGATGGGCGGCACATTCTGCGTTAGCTGAAGTCCCAGACTCCGGAGCAAAACCACTGGACTGAACTGCGTGGAGTAGAGAGTGTGCAGTCCATGGACGCCCAGCATGATGGGCACATTCTTGGCCAGGCATTTACGCTCGTACTTGATGAGGTGCTGCTTGTCGCCCAGCTTAAAGCCTGCGTATGCCCCAGCTGCCAGGGATTCCACGAGATACCTTACATCGCTGAAGCCCAGATTAACGCCCTGCCCGGCGAGAGGATGCACCCGGTGGGCGGCATCGCCGACGAGAGCTGCTCCATGGCAAACGTACGAAGAGGCATGCAGGAATCCCAGGGGAAAGGTGGCGCGGGATTTGTCCTGAACGCCACAAACTTTAGGAGGATACTGCACCTGGTGCTGGCTGGCATTTTGTCCGAAGAGGGAGTTCAGTGCCTGCACAGCCTTGTCCGCCAGCTCCACGCGAGGATACTGCCGGCAAAAGGCTTCATTTAGGGCATCTATAAACTCAGCCGGCGGCAGGTCTTGCAGCTTCTTGGCCTGCTCATTGGTGGTGCTCCAGACCAGGGAACTTAGCTTATCCGTTAGCGGCAGCAAGGCCACTGGCCCGTTGGGCAGGAACCGCTGCCAGGCCACCGCGTTATCACAGGCATCTTCGCCCAGCTCCAAAGTGGCCACCAGGCCCATTCTGTCGTAGTTTAGCGAGAAAACGTCGACGTTCATCTCCTTCCTGACCACCGAGTTGGCGCCATCGGCTCCGATGAGTAGGTCGCACGAAAAGGAGCGACCATCCTGCAGCTGCAGCTCGGAGAGATTGGAGCTGGAGTCCCTGGGCAGGCGGACGCATTGGATTCTCGCCTTGTTCAGTATCTCCACATTGGGAGCTTCGTTGACACGGGCATAAACCGCATCCAGGATCAGATCGTTTTCAATGATGCAGGCCACATCGCTTGCGAAGTTATCCTGCTGGAACTGAATGAGGGCATCCGTGTTGGACTCCCACACCTGCATCTGCTTGACGGGCTTGTAGCGAGCGGATTCGATGTGCGACCAGGCGTCTATGGACTTGAACAGCTCGATGGAGTTGCGGTTGATGGCGGATACTCGATTTTGGTACGGTCCCGAGGGATCGAATCCCCGGAATTCGGGAGCTCCCTCCAGCAACAACACCCTCTTGTCGGCCAGCGTGGAGTTCTTGGCCAAGGCGGCCGCCAAAGTGGTGCCCACCAGTCCTCCGCCGCCAATGATTATATCAAAGTGTTCCGTTGCCGGTTGCGATTTGGTGGACTCGCATCTGTTGGCGGTCATGTCAGTGGCGGATTTGCTGGCCAGCAGGCGGGCGGACAGGAGGCGCGCCTCCGCCACCGCTCCTTGGATCCGCAGTACGCCCAACATCTTCTGGAATTTTCAAACTTATTTTCGTTTTCCTGATTATTTCATTCTTTCGCTTGCCTGGCTAGAGGTGCAACAAAGCTCGATTTTTGTTATCGATAAATGTTGGAGTCTTTAGCTTTTACATGTTGGCAATGCTGCAGTCTTTTTCTTGTAACGTATTTTTAAATTCAATTACCCCGAAATCGAACTTTTCAGGTGCTCCCGCCCTGCATGCGAAATGTTTCGAGCTTTTCGGAGAAATAGCCAACGAGCACAATGGAGATGTCTACGAAACCCTTCACTTGATAATGCGACAGACCTTTCCCATGCATGTTTATACGGACAGTCCCCACAGCATTGGTGCAGGACGTCGAGGAGGGGCGATGCAGAGCGGGGAGCACATATCGGATTGGTTTATCCAACTCATAGATAAATATCCCGACATTCTAATCCGCATCCTGCACTTTTACATTGAGTGCGTTGTTACCAATCCCATCAAAGCGGTTAGTATATTTAAAATTTCCCATATAAAACATATTAACAACTTAATTTCTGGTTTTTATCAGTGGAAGAGCAACGACGAAAAGGTGGCCATAGGCTATGCAGCCAAGTACGACAGGATTCTTTTCGCCAAGTGCAACAAATCGTGCGCATCCTTTGTTCTGGAGGCTGTGAAAGCAGACGACGCCGTGGGGATTCAAACGCGTGCCTTGGATCTGATCGAGAAGATCCTCATGCAGCAAAGCGAGGTGGAGTGGACCGTTTTCCGGTACGAAGTGTCCAAGGTGCCCAGGGAAGTTCCCCTGCTGAGGGAGGTGATGCGTTGCCTCAACGATCGCACATTCACTGTTCGCCGAAAGGCTTGTCAAGTGCTCATCCTGGCCCTGAAACAAGGATCCCCCATGACCACGAAAATTCTAAACGAAAGCATTCGCTTCGTTCAGTTTGAGGATGCGGATGTGGAGGCGCTGGCTGAGCCCTCGGTGGAGCAAAACGAGCTGCGTTTCGAGAAGCCAGGAGTGGTACAGTATGCCTTCAGCTTTGAGGGACATGAGCAACTGGAGGAGGAGGTCAAGAGTGTCCCACAAACGGTGTATCAGCGATTTCTGGCTGCGGATAATGGTTTAGCCAGAACAGCCGGGATAGCTTTGCTTGAAAGATTGGTGCTGGTCAATCCGCTGATTATCTACAACACGAATTTTGTGCGAGAAACCTCCTTGTTGGCCGTGGATCGTCTGGCCTCGGTGAGGAGATCTGCACTGGATACCATAGAAACCCTGCTAGAGGCCTACTCCAATTGCTTTGCCCTGATTTGTGTGTACTGCCGGATTTGGGCATGTTTAATGAGCGATGAGGATGTGGCCCTGCAAAAGCTGGCCATTATGGTGAGTGGGTAGTTAAGGACGGACATCTAGGTAAAATTTTAAAAAATCGAACATTTTTTTTCGTTAAAAAAAGTCTTAAAAATAACATACCAAAATATAGAGTCCGGCAAAAGTGTCTAAGTGTCGAAATTTTCCATTCTGCGGCGATGCCTCACATGTACATATATCCCGGGCACCTTAAAACTTTAAACGCGTTTTTCTCGAAAACACTTTTTTTGAGACGGCCGCACACATAAATCTAACAAATCTTAACCGATAGATGAAATTTTGACAGTATATTCTAAATACCTTTATCTAGCCACAATTTTGTGACGTTTTTTATTCGAAAAAATTTTAATTTTTTTACAATCTTTCACCATTTTGCAAAAAATTATTTTGTACTTCAGATCTAATATTAGTTTACAAATTTTCGATTGGCTTCTTCATTTGGCCAAAAAAATTCCAGAAAATCCGATTTCTTCCCCCAGTTACCTAGATGTCTCCCCTTAAATAAATTGAACGGTTTTACTGATTTATCTATTATCTTTTAGAGTTTCGATCGAATGGTTTTGAAAAATATTCAGCCCTTGGAGTACTCGAATGAGGCCAAACATTTTATGCCCTGGCGAATCATCGGTACTCTGCTAATGACACAACCCAGAGCTTATCTTCAAGAGCGATTCGCTGTTTTGCTGGAAAGGGAACCAGTCGTAACGTAGGTTCTAATTACAATTAAAACATCCTCTAATCTTGTATTGTATTTTAGTCCCAGGCTGGTGAACATCATAATCTCGCATTTATCCACTTCCATGGCCACCGATGCCTGGGGTTTGCTCCTCTTCCTGTCCAGCCGCATCACCAACAATATGGACGCACTGATTGGCATCTTTAATGGTCTCTCCTCCTACAACATGAAGTCCAATCAGTTTCTGGCCCTCCAGCTCATCATTTGTTGTTTGAAGAACTTTTCAAAACCAGCTTTAAACCAATTATTCCAGAGGCTTCTGAATGCCCTGCGCACGGGCAGCATTTGGTTGGGCATCATCTCGAGTGCAGTCAATCTGCTCAATCAGATCCATCACCTTTCAGCTAGCCAGGCTCCTGCCATGGCAACTGAGACGCCCGACTGGCAGCTCAGTTTGCTGGAAGATCTCACCGAGGGAATTCTGGCCAGTGCACAGAATTTCCAGGATGAACACACCCGGCTGCAGTGCCTGTTGGGTGCCTATACGGAGATAATTGTGATGCTGCCGCAGGAGGTGGACCAGAGGATTGTGGGCATTGTATTTAAATACCTGCAGGAGTGCACCAAGCTCAGTGAATCGCAATTTGATTCGGATAACGAACGCATGACCAACTGGATGATTGTGATAGCAGGTCGCTTGTGCCTCAGGGAAAATCACTTGGCCAACAGTGTGTCCAAGCTGTACAGAACTATTCTGAGCAAAAACGACCGACCGCAGATTATCAACACCACTCTGATAGCCCTAAACGATCTGGGCAAGAAGCATCCTTCGATTCTTGAGAGTAATTTCCAGGTGATTTTGTCGAAACTCCATTCGAAATTCGCCATGACCAGAGTGCGCACCTTTCGGTGTGTGAAGGATGTGATTCTGTCGGGCAATATAAAGCTAAAGGGACCCATTCTCATATCTATGCTGGCTGGTCTGGTGGACGAAAGTGCCGAGGTGGCCAGGGAGGCGGATGCCTTCTTCATTCGCTACAAGAGATTGTACAACAAACTGCTGTTTGATCATTGTCTAAAGGAGTGCCCATTCGACCTGAATGGTCAGGCTTATCTGAGAGGTGTAAGGACGGATTCCAATTATAAATCGCCACTAAAGGGTCCGGAAATGGCCAAAAATCGTAGGTTGCTTTACAATCATATAATGTCGTCGGTGGATGAGAACACACTGTTGCTTTATTTTGGACAACTGAAGCTGCTGGCAGGTGAGTAAAGTTTAAAGTACTCAAAATGCACAACTAACGTCCATGTATTTTAGAAAAAACCAGAGATAAAGCTTTTGTCAGTAATCCTGGCGCCTTAACCGTGGTTCAGGATATCCTCTTCATTATGCGACGCATTTGTTTTCGCACTAAAGGAATGGGAAAAGAGAAAAGTTCTCGAGGCGAAGGTGACAATATGGATGATGGTGAGGAAGAGGCAGTGGAGGCACCACCTCCTCCACCCAAAGCAGCAGCAGGAGAAGCACCAGCCAGAGGAAGGGGCCGAAAGGCGGAGTCCTCCGAGGAGCCAGTGAGTTTTGATTTATTTATTTTATTTATATAAAGCAAACTTAAAGTTAAAACTATAAGCTAACTAAGATTAAGAGCTCTAGCAGCTAAGGCCTTCAGCTCGTCTGAGGTGTCGAATTAGATACATTTTTATTTTTTAAATTGTGAATTTAGATTTTGTGCTTAATTTGGGCTTTTTCAAGGTGTCAAATTATATACATTTTTATTTATTATATTAATTTAGAATTTAGTTCTCATTTACTGCTTGGATATTAGATTCCCATAAATTTATATTTTCGCTTTCAGCTCAAGCAATTGGAAGGTTGTCTTCGCTATGTGGCGGAAACACATCGCAACCTTAAGTCTGTGATGAGTCCCGCACTCAGGCACACTTTTGAAAACTTTTGCCGAGCTCTGGCGATGAGATTCCCCAACTACATTGAGTTTGCTCAGCCCGCAGAATTCTGGCAGAAGTATCGCTCATCAAAAACATCCAAGGGTTCGAAAAAGAAGAGGCGAGATGCAGAAGATGAGTCCGAAGAGGATCAGCAATCGGAGAGCGACAGTGATAATGAGATGCCGCTGGAGAGGCACAAGTCCACGCCAGCTGAATCCCGTTTGTCCCAAAGGAAACAGAGCTGCGATATGCTAGTTACGGAACTTATTTTCCAGCCACCAGATTGGTAGTTCTCGAAAAGGTTTTGGCTTTTGCCAAAAGGAAAAGGTTGAATTTCATCAACCTTTTATTTATTTTACTTTATTTTTGCATTGAAATTGTATAATCTTAGTTTAATCAGAAAACCTGTAACTATGTTGTTTCAAAAATCGAATATTAAGTGAATATGAAAAGGATTTTTTTTGTAAAATAAGAATTAATTAGTCATAAGCGAAAAAATTCATTAAATTTACTATTTTTGTATACTTTAGATAGGAGCTTTTGACAAATTTAATGTAATAAATTAACACAAAATTTAAAGAATAAATTGTATTTTAAGTGAAAGAAAATGTACATGATTAATCTATCAAAATGTTTATAAATAAAACATCCAACAAACGGTTATAAATGCCCCCAAGATGATTTTTAAATCGCCAATATATATTGATATTTTGGAACATTTAATAAAAATCTTTGTTGTATTCACAGATTTTTTCCAAGATCTCCTTGTAGCCGCGCATAAACTCCGCGAGAACCAATTGGCCCACTTGGAGCTGGCTCAATCCCAACTGCTCGGCCTCCGTGGCCTGGATGAGAATGCATTCAAGCAGAGATGCGTTCACCGGCTGGACGAAGAGGTTGCGCTCCCTGCGGTCATCCAGCCTCACCGGAACGATTGGAGCCACGGGCAGCGGCTCCACCGGAGGCTTTATGATCCTGACTGGAGCAGAGCCAGTAGCAATTGGACGAGGGACGTTGATGGGAACAGCTATTGGCTGTTGGCCTGTTACAAAGCCAAAGGGTGCGGGAGAGGCCTGGGGTTTAACGGGTAGCCGTACTCCCGAACCCTCAGCCTGGAGCCCCTTCATCTGGACATTAATGCCAGCCTTGGCAGCCGCAGCTGCTGCTTTGGCACTCATAGCAGCCGCCTTTTGCCTTTTTACGGCACTGGGGTTTTTGGCCCCGGAGTTGGAGTCCACCACCTTGCGAACTTCCGTGTTCCTGCATCCTGTTTTGCGGTTAAAAAGTTAATTTTTAATTTACAATAAATATGTAATCATACTCACCAATGCAACGACAAAACTTGGTGCAAATTGCCATGGATTGGTAGCAATCGCAGTAGTTCTTGATGCATTGCGACCTTTTGCAACAGCATCCTTTCACACCGCTTTGTCCTTGGCCCTTGGTCCTTTTTCCTTCGGACTTATCCGCATTTTTTGCTTTCGAAGCTGACATGGTGTTACGCTAATCTTTTCCGTAATAAAATTAATGTCCTTTTGACAGCTTTCATAGCTTGTCAGATGTAACATTTTAGTGTGGCAAAATAAATAATATATTTAACTTTCCCCACAATAAAACACTTCTTGTTTGGCACTAAACTATTAAAGCTTAGATAAAGTATTTATATATTGTACTGGTAATAAAGTTAAAATTTTTTAAGTACCAATCGTTTAACAAGTGTTTACTTTATATCCGTTATAACATAGATAATTTTCTTTGGTGTCTACATAATATGGCATGGCATTAAGTTATGATATTGTTCTCCTCTATATTCTACAATAATTGAAAGCTAGTATAGATTTAATAAAAAAGTATGTCTGGCTCTAGAGTTACTTTTAATTGATATCAATTTTAATTGCTTTCTTTTGCGTTTGATTCATATTTTGTCGAGAGTTTTGGCAAGAAAACTGACTAGTATTCCATAGCTGTGTTTTCAATTGTCCTTGTGATTGGCGTTAAGTATAAATATTAATTATTCATGCACAACCTTTTGGTAGAATGAACTTGATTTCTTGCTAAAAAACTCGACTTGTATTTGTCACTCCCTTGATGTTTCGAATTAATCTGAGTTATTAAAAATATCACTATCAAAACGATATATGTAGTGTATATATGTGTAGCAGAAGACTCGTTAACAGTTCGAAAGTAATTGTGTGGCCTGCAATTGTTGCTATTGCTTCTAAAGTAACTAGGATTATCTCCGTTTCGGAAGTGTTTTGTGCGCCTAGCAAATAGTCCCATTCAAGAGCTCGTAGCAATTTTGGGGCGATGCCGGAGAAGCTGCAGCAGCCGCCTCCTGTCGCGTCTTCAGAAAGTTTCCCACCCAGTGGGCTGTGAGATCCAGATATTTGGTTCGTGAGCCAGGATTGTAGTCCAGGAATCCAGCACGGGGCATCACCTCCTCAATTTGGCTGCCATCTGGCCAGTTGTTGTAGCTGGCTATGTTTATGAAACCCACATGGTTCAGAATGGCTGTTCTCCAGGCAACTCCATAGTACTACAAAGGTGGATATAGTCCATGATCAGATAAGAATATATCTTAAAGGGGTTTTAAAGGCTTCTACCCACCCTTCCATTGCTGCGGTGCCGTTGAATATCCCCATGACGTGGAAACTTGTTTCTCTCCGCAAATCCCGGACCGACAGTGGGCACAAACAGCATTTTGTAGGATAATGCAAACGATTTCAGATACGACCAGTTCTTCCAGGTGCTGGCGAACACAGCTCCATTGCTGGGCAGTTTACTATAGAAGCCGTCGAAACACAATCGCCGCACGACATCCGCATGACTTTTGAGCCTGAAGAAAAGGGAAATTTTAATAGATACGAAAAGCTCTAGGAAGCACTCACCTTATGTGTCCTATGAAGAAGGCGTCCAGTACCCTTCTCAATCCATCTGGTTCCACCAGCGAAGGCGTTCGACAGAGCAGCCTGCCCAGACTATCACTCAACTTGTAGGCATTGCTCACGTAGAGAACTGGCAGGGAGACACCTCTCGACTGACTCCAGACCTTGTAGAATCCAGGCAGACTGGCGTAGGTGGAAATCTCCTGCAGCTGCTGCCGCACATACTCCACGCTTTGATTTCCGGCCACACTGAGTTCGAAGGTCACGCTTAGATTGTGCTGGGGGGCCAGTTCCAGGATCTGATGGAGTAGCGCCGCCTCCGCCGGCTTGCCACCGGTGAAGCTCAGGATGAGCACTCCTATGCCACAGCTGCGGATGTTCTCAAAGTGCTGGGAAAGCAGCGACGTACTGGGCTTGTAGAGACCCAAAGCCGGATAGAAGGCTGTGTTGAGAATCCTGACTGGTCGCGGAGTTGTTAGTGGTACATCGGTTGGATGCTCCGCCGGCGGCGGAGGTGGCTTCTTGGACTTGTACCACGGCACTGGTGCTGTGTAGAAAATATGCACTGCTGTGATCACCACATCCAAAGTGGTCCTCGACTGAAAGTATTAGCAGAAATATTTTGTAAAACTAAATTAAAGACACATACACTTAAAAATAAATAATCTTAATTTTGTCTTATTTTTAAATTTTAAACTAAAAGCTGTTAAATTAATTTAATTCAGAAATTTCTACGCTCGCATTAAAAAAAAAGAAATCCCCTGAATTTAAGGAAAACCCCTTTGTTATTGTTCTTGACTGTAAGTATTAGTACAAATATTTTGTAAAACTAAATTTAAGACACATATACTTAAAAATTAACAATCAAAATATTTAAAAGATTTTGTCATATTTTTTAATTTTAAACTAAAAGCGGTTAAATTAATTTAATTCAGAAATTTCTATGCTCGCATTTTAAAAAAATAGAAATCCCTTGAATTTAAGGAAAACCCCTTTGTTATTGTTATTTTGCTTCGTATTTAAAAATTCAAATTAATTATAAGTAACTTATACAATTATGCAAATAAACTACAAGTTAGTAAACTTTTTTTTAAATGGCATAAATTGCTATTTGCATATTACCGCCTGCTCCGCCTCGTGGTCCCTCTGCTGCTGCTGCTTCATCAGATCTATTTTGCTCTGGATGATGCGCTCCTTGATCTTCTGCTCATCGTACTTCTCGGGCACAATCACGCCGTTCTCCCGCTGCGCCTGGATCAGGGCCACAGCGACTGCCGGTGGCTTTTCGGGGGATTGAGGCTGATCCCCGGGCCTGTAGGCTCGGGCAATGAACCGCTCGTCCAGAAGCAATTCAATGGCCGCATTACGTCCACTGGAGCCCAGCACTATGATGGTGATGACCAGTAGACCGACGATGGCCAGGAGGAGAAGGATCTTCACCTTACGCCGCGTTTTCACGTACTTTTTGAGCAGCATTTTCGCACGCGTGCATTTTCTCACATTGTTTGGTCGTTGGCTTTGTTTTTCGCCTCCTGTTTTTCCGACCTCCTTGGGCAACCCCTACGACCCCCTCCCCTTCCTGTCGCAATGCAGCTGCCGGAAGCTCCGAGCCATTGCGCATGTCCTGAAACGGACACACTAAACTATCCAAGAGTGTTCCGGATTCCAAATTCACAAAAAGAAATGTAAAGAGCTTTTAGACTGTCCAGGATGTTAGATTAAAAATGCATCCATTTTGTTAGGGTCTTTAGTTTATTTTAATGTTGTATAAAAATAATCATATTACTATTCTTAAAGTTATTTGCATTGCCTTTTATTAAACACTTTCAAAAGGAAATTTTTACTCTAGTAAAGTGAATATTCAATTGAAAAAAGTATTATTTCACACAAATACAATAAAATTGGGAATAAAAATTAAAATTTAGCATCCTTTGTTCCAATCCCAAAATAAATGCATTACATTTTCTTCCGATTTTGTACGTCAACACATTGTCTGAATAATTTTTATTTAGTTATAAAGTAGAGTTTTATAAAAGGTTTTAGCTTTGTATCTATTCGAAGTGCAGTTTAGTCTTACGCAGTACTGTTCTGTTCAGATTACCATGCACTTTCGAGCTCTAGCGTCCCTCGACTGAAAAAGGAAAACAATTAGAATTCAGTTGGATAAAGGGAGTATTCTCAAACTTACTATATGTGGACAGATCAATCTCCTCCGGCAGCTCGCTGATGTTCACATCGAAACGATCCTGTACTTCGTTAAGTATCTTGGCATCGTTCTCGTCCGAAACAAAGGTAATGGCCAATCCCTTGGTACCGAAGCGACCAGCACGGGCCACGCGATGCAAGTAGGTGTCAGAATCCTCGGGCATATCGTAGTTGAACACAATGTTCACTCGCTCAATATCCATGCCGCGGCCAAAGAGGTTGGTGGCCACCAAAATGCGCTTCTGGAAGTCCTTAAACTGCTGGTAGCGGTTCAGACGCTCCTCCTGGGTCATGCCGCGGTGAATGCCGATAGCGGGGAAGTTTTGCTCTGTCAGCAGCTGGGACAAGGCCACGCAACGTTGTACAGATTTCACAAATATGACCACCTAAAAAAGGAAAGCCAGTTTTAGTTAAACATTTATTATGGACTATGTAATAGATATAGCCCTGAGAATTACTTACCTGATTGAACTCAAGCACGTCGAGCAGTTCGAACAGCTTCTTGTTCTTCTCGTTCTCCTTCAGATTGACGTAGTGCTGCTGCAGTCCGTGCAGCGTCAGCTTGGCCTCATCGTCGACGTAGACCTCCATAGGCTAGATATCGGAAATAGAATGTGGCGCATTTTAAAGGGAACAATTAAGAGGGGTAAACGGAAATCGAACTAAGACTAGGCTCGCCTCGGAACATACAACAATATGCTTAGAATTTTCTACATACGGCCACGCTACCACCACATCTCATCAACTAGACTCTGAACTGCTCCCGAGGATCGACGATCGCTCTGAGAAGTGTGCGGATTACAGATGAGCGGCATATCGCATCGCATTCGCTTTGGATTCACCGTCTCGTCTCATCGGCCAGTCGGCGGGAATTGCTGTTTCACGTAGTTTTATTTGAGTATTGCATTTTCCTATCGTTGGTTTGTTAAATCAGTGTGATTTCAATTGATTGGTTCAGCGGGTAACGGATGTTTATGCTTTCGATACGGTTGCTTTTCACGCGTTTAACCATTTAGAAAATGGTGTCTGGCTGTTATCAACTAAATTTTTCGATTCGAGTTATGCTCACAGAGCGCTGGACGTTTGGCATTACGCGTTTAACCATTTGCAAGATGGTGGTTGGCTTATATGGGGGATCGAGATCGAGAATTCGATACCGGGTGGCGTTAACAAAATAATAACTAATTGTCGTGATAGCGGTGGATGCGAGGTGGAGAAGTACGAGCATTTTGGTTATGAACACGTTGATATTTACATCTTGCATGAACTTTTTGCAAACGGGACGAATGTCCTTGCTCAATGTGGCAGAGAACATCATCACTTGTTTGCCGTGCGGTGTGCTACGGAAAATCTCTTGAACGTCACGACGCATATCTAAAAGGAAGGTTTTTATGTTAGTAGGAATTCAATGCGTTTTTTTAAATATTGTTAACTTACCCAGCTGCTCCAGCATCTTGTCGCACTCGTCGAGAACAAAGTGTTTCAAATGCTTCAGATTGAGTTTCTTGTTGCGAATCAGGGCTAGAATTCGGCCAGGAGTGCCCACCACGATGTGCGGGGTTCCGCTTTTGAGGGTCTCCTCGTCCTTTTGAATAGCTAGTCCACCAAAGAAGACAGCCACCTAGAACAACATGTTTTATTAGATTGATTTAAAAGTTATTGCACCGAAAACAACTGTTATTGTAAATTTTTCTTACAAAAAAAATCACGCACTTAGAAGGGTCCTAACATTTTTTTAAATACTCCACTATTTTATTAGCCATTGTAGTTTACAAATCCGTAATGATTTTTATTTTTTTATTTTTATAATAAAACTCAAAAAAATTACTGTTATTTGTTGATTTTTAGTTGAAAAAATGAACCGTGTTTTATATAACTTCTTAAAAATTTGTTAAAAAGGCAACCGCGCATATTTTATAACCATATTTTTTTTAATTTATTTTACCCACCAAATTGCCATAAATCAAGGTTTGAGTTTTATTTTTGATCACGACGAATAACTGATATTTGTCAACTTTCATGATAAAGCTCAAAAAATAAAAGTTATTCTTTGAGTTTTAATTTACAAATCAGAGAATAACTAATAAAGTGTGATTTTTGAAATAAAACTCATAACAGTTACGGTTCCTGCGAATTTCATAAATTAAAATTTAAATTAAATTTTAGTACAATTGACTGTCATTAATATGCAAAATCGAAAGTCTAGGTATGTCGACAATAAATAGCTGCTGATATGGTTTATAGTGAAAATGTATTAACCGTATAAGGTCAAACTACACATATAAAAGGCGTTTTGCTTATTTTTCCCATTATAATACTACAGATCCTAAAAACTCTTGTAATTTTCTCTTTGCTTAGTTACTCTTTGGTAACTACGCTATCATAAAACTGTAACCATAGATTATAGACTCACCTTGACTGTGGGCATGTACTTCGAGAAGCGCTCATACTCCTTGCTGATCTGGAAGGCCAGCTCGCGGGTGTGGCACATGACCAGGACGTGGCAGGTGTTGTTGTCCGATGGCTCCAGCTGCTGGAGCGTGGCCAGGACGAAGACGGCGGTCTTGCCCATACCGGACTTGGCCTGGCAGAGAATGTCCATGCCCAGGACGGCCTGCGGAATGCACTCGTGCTGGACTGCACGGCGGTTAAGGAACATTAGGGACTGTACCTTTGATGCAAGGTGGAGGGTACTAGTACTCACCCTCCGAGGGATGCTCGAAGCCGCAGTCCACGATGGCCCTGAGGATCTCTGGTTTCAGGAGGAAATCGCGGAAACCGGAGCTGTGAATGGACACGTAGGTGCCCTTGACATCCTTTTTGGGCGCCTCCTGCGCCTCAACCGCAGTGGTCTCGGTCTGCTCCTCATCCTCGTAGTCTAAAAGATCGTCATTATCGGCCATTTCTGCGGATTGCTTTTTTCTCTAGGTCTTGAAGAATCTGATGAGGGCTGTGAAGAAAACGCGTGCGATTTAGTAAGTTACATGTGTTTGTAAATGAAAATGCCGCTTTTTTTTGCGGAACCGGTGCCGGCGTACCCTCCGCCATCTTGTTTTTTCACCGCACCGCATTACAAGTATTTCAAAATTTTACGAAATAACAATTGTTAGCGGTCGTTCTTTTAGCCGCTGTGGTGTTCTTGAAGTGAGACCTACCTTTTGTGCGCACTTTTCACCTTAAAATACGAGTATTCAAAGCGAAATAAACTATTAAAAAACTTTAACGTGACGCAGAGCAAAAAACAGAGCAGTGTGACCGCAGCGACGACTTTTTAGATCTCGCTAGAGCTGAGATAAAATAATTACCGATTAAATATCGATACCTTTATATTATATTGAGAATACTAAAATAATTTAAAATTAAAAAACAATTCAAAACTTAATTATTATTTGTGGAATAGGTGAGTGCAGAAAAATGCTGACCACCGTTTAAAATTATTAACTTTGAAAATTGCCCAAATGAGTACATTGTAATTGTAATTAATTAATTACTAATTTTAATAAATCTAATTATATCTGATTTTCAAAAGTTATTCTAAAATTTGAATTAAATTCAGGTAAATTCAGTCTCTAGTGGCAAATCGTCGAATAATCTGGTCACACCAGCCAGTTATGAAAGTTATCGATTAACAACCAAACGGCCATCTCTGAAAACATCGCAACAATCTCGATTCGATTACAAGTCTCAGCGTCGGCCGCGTTTTGTAGCAGAAATTATTTAATTTTCCAATTTGTATATCTTGCGTTCGTTTAAAAAAAAGGTGAGTTTCGTTGCTGCCCATAAACAATAAGAGATTATGGAAAACAAGGCGAAAATACCTATTAAGCGTCGATGAAAAGTGGCGGTGCAGCTTCACTCGGAATCTAATCCACCCCCTGCCTGCAGCTGTGTGAAAATGCCGCAAATATTGAATTAAAACCGCCATATTGTGCAATTTCCGTAACCTTATCAAATCGGTTAAAGTGAGTCGCCTGGATTAGTAAAGCAGAGCGATTGATTAAAGTCGTATTAGCCCCGCCTTTTGGCCCCACGCCCATAAACAAACGCCGACAAACTCACTTTTTTCTCCTCGTCCGCTTTAGTACAGTCGCTTGAGTGGAAAGTGGCGTGCGTGTGTGTGAGTGACAGAGAGAGAAGCGCGTGAAAAAAAAACTCGTTTCGCTACTGTTTTTGAGCGCTTTGTGCGTTTCCCCTTCTTCGTTTTCGTTTTCTGTTTGGAATTTTATCAGGGCGCAAAAATAACATATCCCACACGGAAAGAAAAATAATTAAAAAATTTATGCTTAGATCTAATACTTACCTATACTTTATTGGTCATAAAATAAGTATCAAATTTGATATTACAAATTTAAAAAAATTATTTTCGGTAAAAATTCCAACTGTAACATAAATTTTTAAAATAAAAATTGTTTGATATTTCATAAAAAAAAAAATAAAAATTTAGAAACAAAATTTGACCTTATAATTACAATTAATAACTTATAGAAAAAAACATTAAATTTCATATTTAAAAAATATAAAATATATTTTTTTACTAATATGATTTTTTTCCGTGTTGTCTTAAAGGGGTCATAGTCAAAAAATCTCACGTGTTATTCTGTATATTTATCTGTTTCGCAGCGTGAACATGTCGAGCAAATCCCGACGCGCTGGCACCGCCACGCCGCAGCCCGGCAGCACCTCCACCCCGCGGGCTCCATCGGCGGGTCCCCAGCAGCACCACCAGCCGCCTCCGCCCACCCACTCGCAGTCGGCCTCCAGCCCTCTGAGCCCCACCCGCCACTCCCGCGTGGCCGAAAAGGTGGAGCTGCAGAACCTGAACGATCGCTTGGCCACTTACATCGACCGCGTGCGCAATTTGGAGACGGAGAACTCCCGTCTCAGCATCGAGGTGCAGACCACCAGGGACACGGTCACCCGCGAGACCACCAATATCAAGAATATTTTCGAGGCTGAGCTCCTGGAGACGCGCCGCCTTCTGGACGATACGGCTCGGGATCGTGCCCGTGGCGAGATCGACATCAAGCGTCTTTGGGAGGAGAACGAGGAGCTGAAGAACAGGCTGGACAAAAAGACCAAGGAGTGCAGCACCGCCGAGGGTGAGTAGTCCCAAAAGTAGGGGATAGAATTAGGGCAAGAAAAATAAAATAATAAATATGATAATTTTTTTGTAAGATCATCCAATTTTCTTAGGAAACCATTAGCAATTAATAGCTCAAAAATGTTGTTAAAGTTATGTCTAATATTTATATGATTCATTAATGCACCAATGACTATAATATGTTAGCATATAAAAACATTCCTCGAATTTAAGATTAATTTAAAAGGAATTTAATTTACAAGTCATACGCCGCAATTCCGAAATAAATATTTCTTATGTATACAAAAGTCTTCTTTCCACCCCTGTGATCTTAAGTCCACCCCAATTTAAGCTGAATAAATAATTGATTGATTTTCCCACCCCGCAGGCAATGCCCGCATGTACGAGTCGCGTGCCAACGAGCTGAGCAACAAATTCAACCAGGCCAATGCCGATCGCAAGAAGGCCAGCGACGAGCTAAACGAGGTGATCAAGGAGTTGGACCGCCTGCGCAAGCAGTTCGATGAGACACGCAAGAACTTGGAGCAGGAGACACTGTCGCGCGTCGACCTGGAGAACACCATCCAGAGTCTGCGCGAGGAGCTCTCCTTCAAGGATCAGATCCACTCGCAGGAGATCAACGAGTCTCGCCGCATCCGCCAGACGGAGTACAGCGAGATCGACGGACGCCTCAGCTCCGAGTACGATGCCAAGCTGAAGCAGTCCCTGCAGGAACTGCGCTCGCAGTACGAGGAGCAGATGCGCATCAATCGCGATGACATCGAGTCCCTGTACGAGGACAAGATCCGTCGTCTGCAAGAGGCCGCTGCACGCACATCCAATTCGACGCACAAGTCCATCGAGGAGTTGCGCTCTACGCGCGTCCGCATCGACGGTCTCAATGCCAAGATCAATGATCTGGAGCAGACCAATGCAATTCTGAATGTGCGCATACGCGAACTGGAGCAGCAGCTGGACAACGACCGCGAGCGCCACGGCCAGGAGGTGGCCCTTCTCGAGAAGGAGCTTATCCGCCTGCGCGAAGAGATGACGCAGCAACTGCAGGAGTACCAGGACCTGATGGACATCAAGGTTAGATCAGCCTTTTATTATTCGTTTGTTCTTTGTGTACTAAAATCTGTATTTCTTAAAGGTCTCCCTGGATTTGGAAATCGCCGCCTACGACAAGCTGCTGGTCGGTGAGGAGGCGCGCTTGAACATCACTCCAGCCGCCAACACTGCCACCGTGCAGTCATTCAGCCAGTCGCTGCGCAGCTCCACTCGTGCCACGCCCTCACGTCGCACCCCCTCTGGCGCAGTGAAGCGCAAGCGTGCCGTGATCGATGAATCGGAAGATCGCAGCGTGTCCGACTACTATGTGTCGGCCAGTGCCAAGGGCAACGTGGAGATCAAGGAGATCGATCCCGAGGGCAAGTTCGTAAAGCTGTACAACAAGGGCAGCGACGAGGTGGCCATCGGTGGCTGGCAGCTTCAACGTCTGATCAACGAGGGCGGCCCGTCGACTACATACAAGTTCCATCGTTCTGTGAAAATCGAGCCGAATGCCGTGGTGACCGTTTGGTCGGCGGACACTAAGGCCACGCACGAGCCGCCGTCAAGTCTGGTGATGAAGTCGCAGAAGTGGATCGCCGCCGACAATACCAGGACGATTCTGTTGAACGCCGACGGCGAGGCTGTGGCCAATCTGGATCGCGTCAAGCGCGTGGTGTCAACACACACCTCCTCCTCCCGACTGAGTCGCCGGCGCAGCGTGAGCGCCGTGGATGGCAACGAGCAGCTGTATCACCAGCAGGGCGATCCACAGCAGACCGGCGAAAAGTGCGCCATTATGTAATTTCATACACAAACACAAATCTTTTCTGAACCAGACAAAATAACAGCAAACAGAAGGCATATAAAAGAACCCACAGAAAAACGCAGAGGTACAGAGAATTATTAATCAGATAAGTTATTTTTTGTGGCCACAAGGCCAGTAATTTAATCAAAAATCATTTGTGTAGATTGGCTTAAGCAGAAAAAAGAGAGAATCTTCGTTTCGTTTTCTTCAAATTCTCCTCTCACTTTGTATGAAACTATAGTTTATTGTCCCAATGACAACGTATTTTTCACGTTTTGTGTTTCCACGTAAGCAATTATTGTAAACTTTATTTGGTATAGGTTGGAATCTTGAATTTTATTTATGCCACATAGAATTTACACAGCACCTTCACTTTTTGTATTTGTGCCGACAAGAACTTTGAAAATATTGCAAGAAAACAATATTTTCGATGTACTTGCGCACCCTCTCCCTATGAGTAAATAGTTCTTAAGCAATATCCAAGATTAACTAACCATAAACTACAAAAACAACGAGCAAATAGTGAGGAAATATAAAAATACAGGTCAAGAGAATTAACTAAAAGATGCTCCTGACAACAGACATATTTATTTAAGTATTTTTTGTACAATCAGCTTAAAATACAATATACATTATATATAGAAACATGCCTACGGAAATGACAAGAAGCCAGCAATATATATTTTTTAGCCATGGCCATAGGGTTTACGATCCCCATCCCCGAAAACCGCTTTCTCCCGGTTAAAACCGGTTCTTGAGCTTCCTGCAAACATTTTACCGGACAAGCAACAATAACAACAGCAACTACAGAAACAAGAAATATGTACAACAATTATAAAAAAGGAAAGAACATCTAGCGGCTCAGCGATCAGACGCTTTTTTATGGGTGGGCGTGGTCGCGTTTTACGCCGGCCAAACAAATTCAACGCCCACACAAACTATTTAACACAAACTGATGAAAACTAAATTTTAAGTACATCTACGTTTATGTATGTAATTGCAAATAAATTGATAATAAAAATAAAGAAAACAATGTTTAATAAAAAAATTTTAAAAATACATTTTTTGACTTTTAAAAGCTAAGAAATGTAAAAAACCAATGAAGAAAAAAAATTAGGGTTACATGATTTCTAGCCAAACCAATAGGCATTGTAATATTAATACTTTGTAGGGTATTTCTTTCACTTTCGCCGCCTGGTGGCCCTTTTTACTTGTTTGCTTTGAATTTTCTTTCGCCGCCTTGAGTTATTTTTAGATTTTTAATTTTATACATACATATGCAATGCGGGCGTTGTAAACGCTCAAAATTTATTCGGTTTGAGTTATCGATGTGAAAGATTTGAGTGAATATTGACGAGCCCGAGGAGTTAAGAATGTAACCGGCTTTTCACGGCCTGCCTATTTTCCACTTCGAGCAAGGTGTCAACTCTGGCCGATTAAACACTCAAGAGCGCCAAAGATACAGATACAGAGAGGGAGTTCTAGATGCATAACGAACCACTCAAGAGCGAAAGATGCGGTTTAAAGTGGGAGTTCATTAAACTGAGAGATACTAAAATACAATATCGATATAAGACTCAAGAGCAAGCGATGCGGCTTGAGGTGGGAGTTCATTCAACTGGAAAATACAGAGAGTGAAGCCTACCCACAGAACCCTGACCGCTTAACCCGCGATAACGATAACAAAAAGTATCTCAAGGTTGCAAACTGCATTTGTGATTACCATATGAACACTCTCTTTATCAGCCAAAGAGCGAATTTCTACCGCAACCGCAAGTACAAACTCAAACTCGAGCTAATCGCTGCATAAATTGCCGTTCGAATTGAACAATTGAACAGTCTCAGTTCGCAGCTCAAATTGGAAATAAGCGCCAAAGCGAAAACACTCCCGAAATCGCCTGTGCGAGCTGTAAAAATAAAATATAATCCGAATATTAAATAAGCAGCTGTTTGCGTTCGCGTGTTTTGAAGGTGAGTAGCCAAGTATGATGCATAAATTCAAGTACGATTGGCGTTGCCAAGTGAGAACGAAAGTATATTCCGTGGGGACAACGCCATAAATGGGTTAATTGTCAATAATTGTCGAGTATGTATTTGTTGCTTATCAGTCGAGTACAACAATAAACAAGTTGATATTCGCCAAGTGGACTGCCAATACAAACAAAAACCAAACTGAATGGGACGAATTACTCTTGTATCTTATCCCACAATATCAACATCTAATCTTAATCCTTGCCAGTGCCAACTTACGTTGGTATTGTGATATTTTTGAGGCGATAAGACCTTTGTTTTCCATTTATAAACACCCATTTCTTTTCTTCTTTCTTCACAGCGGGTAATGTTTTCAAGTTATCCGTTGAAAAGTACGAATAAAATACGAGATATACTTAAAGAATTGAAAATATAAAAGATAATCAAAATGTAAAATAGAGGAACACAATGTTAATTTCCTTTGTTATAATGTATTTTTTGCAGGGACCGTAAATAATCATTATTTAAGATTTTTATTTTAAAAGGCCTACTGAGGTTTTTACATATTTTAATCCACAATTTAACTGGTTTTTTATGCACTTTATAGACATGAACAAAGAACAGTTAATTTGCTTTCCAGATTTGTTGCAATGCATATACTTTGTGGACAAGAGGAAAAAGAACCTTATTTTTGACGTTTAAAAGAAAATATCACAGTAGTCTTTTTTAAATAAAAATCTCAAATAATGATTATTTACGGTCCCTGATTTTTTGTTTACAATTCTTCTCTATTTTAAAAGTAATAAATATTTTTCTTTCAGGTAAAAATGAGATTGGTAATATTGGAGACAAGCGATTCCGTTGGCAAGTGGGCGGCCAAATATGTGATGAAACGGATAAATGACTTCCAGCCCACCGCCGATAGGTATAACATTTATAAATTACAAATTAATTTTACATTTAATAATACCCACCACTTTTTAGATACTTTGTTTTGGGTCTGCCAACCGGATCGACTCCTCTGGGAATGTACAAAGAACTGATTGAGTTTCACAAACAGGGCAAGGTATCCTTCCAATATGTGAAGACCTTTAATATGGACGAGTATGTGGGTAAGTTGTGGCTGAAAATTATTATAATCACTAAGAAATTATTATGGCTCAAAATTGAGACCATAAATTACTTTATAAATAAGTAATGATCTTAAATGAAGATACTAAGATAGATTTATTATAAAATCTTCCTAACCTTTAAAGGTCTGCCCAGGGATCACCACGAAAGCTATCACTACTTCATGTGGAACAATTTCTTCAAGCACATCGATATTGAGCCGAAAAATGTCCACATTTTGGATGGTAATGCAGCTGATCTGGTCGCCGAGTGCAACAAGTTTGAGGATCAGATCCGGGAGGCTGGAGGAGTGGAACTGTTCATCGGTGGTATTGGACCCGATGGGCATATTGCCTTTAATGAGCCGGGATCCTCGTTGGTGTCCAGGACCCGGGTGAAAACTCTGGCCCAGGATACGTTGGAAGCGAATGCTCGATTCTTTGAGAACGATATGAGCAAGGTGCCAAAACAGGCCCTAACCGTGGGCGTTGGTACTGTGATGGACTCCAAGGAAGTAATGATCCTTATTACGGGGGCACACAAGGCGTTTGCCTTGTACAAGGCCATTGAGGAGGGCGTGAATCACATGTGGACCGTTAGTGCCTTCCAGCAGCATGCCAATACACTGATGATCTGCGACGAGGATGCCACTTTGGAGTTGAGAGTTAAGACTGTGAAATACTTCAAGGTATGCCCGCCCTCGATTTCATCGATTTTATAGAAAACTGGGCTTAGATGGACTGGCATTTGGGTGCTTAATTGGTTTCTGAAGGTGTCGGTTAACGGACCCCTAATCACAGTCGTATTTCTGTTAAATATGTAGTTTAAGAGGGCGTAGGTGGCCATCTTTATATGGTTGTTAATTAAGTTTAATCATTTGCATGCCTAGACTTAAATGCTTGTAATTTAGTGGCTTCAAGGTTATAGTTGTATGGTTAAGAATAACGTTAAGAACAAATGAACAGTGTTAACGATTGGCTGACTGGCCATTCCCACAATTTCACAGGGCATCCTCCGAGATCTAGACGAAGGCTCCCAACAGGAGGGCTAAACTAGCTGATGATGCGTAAAGTATCCCAAAACTTATGTTACTTTATTAACAAACGCCACACTATGTATCAAAAAATATTTTAAGTCGTAATAACGTGAAAAACGTTTTATAGAAGATTAATGAACGTGAAATCAAGGACTATCTCTGGGATCTACAAAACTTTCAAAACGAAAAATAATAAATTTTATATACTTGTTATTTAAGTTTAAGAAAAAAATAAAGTTGTTTTCTTTTATTATTTGACTTGTTATAATTAGTTAACGAAGTTTCTATAAACGAAGAACTCTAATAATTTTGTTAGGACCTTGATAAAAATTAAAACACCAACGAAAATTATAGGCCCACCTTAAAAAAATTTAAGTTAATATGTAATGTAAGGTCAATTTAATCGCTTGTTTATAAAGATAGTTTGTATTCATTTTTCTAACTTGTAATATTTTACATATTTACAGAGCCTAATGGACGTTCATTCCAAGCTGATAGAGCAACAAAAGACGACGTAATCCGTAAACTCGATATCATCCAAGACCCAGTATCTTTTTTCAAATCAAAATTAAACGAATTTTTATATGATAAATGTATTTTATATATGTTACTACTTACATTTTTATAAAGTTTTGCGAAAAATGTCTTTTTTATTGTTTGGAAAATGGGATAGCAAACAATCATAAAAGTGTTTTCTTCTGAAAATGGCTATTATATGTACCCACTTTCATCTGATTGAATTAAATTAAAGAGATTGCATCGTTATATTTTTTAGTTATTATTTTTATTTTATAAGTCTTAATTATAATTACAAATACATTAAGGAAGCAGGCGAATGTGGCTATGCCGGTCAAGAAAGGCCAATCATATCTTGCCCAGGATCTTGTTGTCTGTGTAGACGAAGTCCTCGTGATCCTCAATCAGGCGGAAGAGCTCCTTGGCGTAGTAGATGGATCGCACCGACTCCTCGAGGATGAACTGGTGGTTCTGGACGGCCCGGCGGACCTGTTCGTGGATGAACATGGCCTCCAGTCGCTTGGCACGATGGGTCAGCCGACAGGCCTCGTTGTTTCGCAGACGGGCTTCTCCTTCTGTAAGACGGCACTCTACGGCGGGCTGATGACGTGCCGCGTTGCTGTGGTAGCTGCAGATGTCCCCGATGACCCCGGCGTTCGCGTTGAAGATTCCATCGGCAGCACTGATCACCGTGTTGCAGGCGGCCGGAGTGCAGACAATTTCGCGCTGCAAATGCTCCCGGATCATCTCTTGCAGGGCTTCCCGGCGGGCAATGGTCAGGTAGCCTCGGCGAATGTACTTCCTTCCAATCTTCTCACGCATCGACTTGAAGCAGAAGACTTGGGTGCCCCAGACTTTGCCCTTCAGCGGCTTCGGGTTCTTGCGATCTGCCCTGGGATCCCGGAACAGCTGCCTCTTCACCCGTTTAAGGCTCTCCTTCAGCGGCGTAAGTCGCTCCGGCAGAAGGCAACTGTTCACCTGGTGCCAGACTTCTCCGGGTGTGCTCAAAGCCATCGCACTTGTGGTCCTCCAGTACATCTTGTGGCCCATGCCGTTCATCAGATACAACTGGCGGATGCACTCGTTGAGGAAACTCCTCTTCGTGGGACTCTTGAAGTTCGGCGGATTGTTCAGCACATAGTGATCTCGCTTGTAGACCACGCAATAGCCGAAGTCCTTGGCTCCGTTGATGAGTCCTGGTCTCTGGTAGACAATCAGCTGCTGGTCCTTGTAGTCAATCGGCGAGTTAAAGATGAATATCTGGTTCTTGAGCGCCTCTTCCTCGTTGGGAGTGCGGAACATCATCAGCTTCTTGGAGTTGGTGTACTGACTAATGACAGACTGATCCATGGCTGTTGACAGTTGGAATGTGAATGATAATGATGTGGTTGGTTTGGTGGGCTTATATAGTGGGCCAGGTAAATTATATCTGTGGGAGGGACATTGGGATTCTTTGACCTGATTTCCTAACTGTCCTTTTGGGCCGGTCAAAGGTTGGGTTTTTCCAGAGCTTAGAAATTCCGATGGCTTAACTTCTACCTGCGAAGTGACAGATGGTTTTGGAAGTACGTTCGTCATTATTGTCTACCAATTTGCAATCTGCTTTAAAATATTCAGGTAAAGATTACAACGTGTACAGCTCATTTATTTTTTCAGAGGACGAAAACTTGTTTGATTTGAAAAGAAGATGATATACTTTCGATATCTTATAGCTTTCTTTTACAAAAATATGACCTATAAGATTCTAATTCTAAATTCTTTTTTGAATTAGTTATTTAAATTTATAGAATTTGTAAAAGGTCTTTCTGTAGAACCGAGTTAAAAAGCGCTTAGAAATTGTGGATCAAGTATTACTGCATCTCTAAGGTATTCCAATAAAAAATATCGTTTAAAAAAAGTTTTAAAAGATTATATTGCAAATGTTGTTTTTCAGTGTGCTTAATATGTCCCAAACTTTTTTGAAATACGTGTAGGTTTTGCGTCTAAACGACTAAGGTAGATACAGATTTGTTTAAGAAGTTGGAGCCGTGCACCAAATGGGAACTCTCCTTGTGTTCGGGGAAACATATTTACAGCTAAAGAAACTGCAATCCAAAACAAGAGAGAACGCTATAGTCGGGTGCCCCGACAATCAGATTCCCGTTACTCAGCTACAGAAAGTGCGGGGAGATGGAAATATAAATCTTTGATATCGCATAACTTTTTATCGAATCCTTTATTCCTTTAAGACGATTGTGGGCGTTACAGGGGGCGTGGCCCTCGGCTGAAATAAAATTGCGCTGCGTAGGAAACCCAAGAATATGTGTGGGTAATCCCAACTTTCCAGCTATTCCAGTTTTCAAGATCTCAGCGTTCATACGAACGAACAGACAGACGGTAGCTCCGGCTTACTCCCGACCCGAAGACAGCTTCTCCGATAATCGGTCCGCCGGCTGCTCTTCTGGCAGCAGCGTATTTGAGTCGATGCGGACGCGGGGCTTGCGCCGGGACAAGAGCCCGCCGGCTTATTTCCGTCAACGAGAAATAGAACTTACTATGATAGCTCTTTGGTTGCGACGCTCAAACGGATTTTGGTCATTGATACGCTGGTAATAGGCGAATGGATTATAGGCGCTGGCATATTTGCCGCTGATGCTGTTGCTGCACTCAAAATAAATTTAACCCTAAATTTTAGAAAATCGCCATTAAAATTTCTTTTTTCTAAATACCTACAAGAAAGTTATTTCTAAATCTAAGGAAATTTTTCTTAAGTCAAGAAAGTTTTTCTTAAATCAAGAAAGTTTTTCTTAAATGTAGAAAATGGTTACCATGAACTAAAATCACCCTAAAATCTAGAAAAAATGCCCTTAAAATTAGAAATTATTTTCTGAAAAATAGAAAGGCAAACGAAAAAAAATAAAATATTTTGGCAACACTTTTTTCTAAAAATGAGTGCCCTAACCCTAAAATTAAGATACATGTTGCTGATACGGAAGGTGATGCGAATGAGGATGCGGATGCTGGGGCGATAGCGGTTTCAGCGTGGGATCGAGTGCATCGTTGAACGTGACATCATAGTCGTTCTTGTAGAGCTCGTCGAGATTCAGTTTGGGACGCTGCGGCTCCACTCGCTTTGGGCAAAGCACTGCGAGGTGGAAGAGTCGTCCTCGGTGGACTGGGCGATGAAGGAGGCACCTCCTCTTCATCTTCTACGCTATCAGGACTTCTCCTCTACAGACTTCCTTATTTTGAACCAAACTCGCTGGCAGTAAGTTTAGAAATCGTATACCTATATCATACAATTCATTCTCCCTAAGTCGAACTTCCATTACTTTAGTTTCTTTATTACTCGAACCAAATGCTTGTATACCGCGCGATTATACGACCGTTAGGGACGTGTTCTCGTGCGTTTGTTAAATTTAAAATAAGGTTAAATCCTTAAAATCGTACAAGAAATCAGAGTTTTAACCCTACTTTAAATTTAACAGGCGGACGTGAAAACGGCTCTTAGTAGAACTATAATTGCAGTAGTAATTGGTTTGAGATCGGTTTGCAGCCGCCACTATTACTGCCACATTACTTCTAAAATATCATTTCGGCGATAATTACTATTGTTTATTATATGTATAATATATTTAACAACCAACTTTGACACACAAAAGTATTAACATTTTTAACGTTGTAACACATGCTGTAAATAATATGACTTTAATATAAATATACCTTTAAGGTAATAGAATATAACTAATTTTGCATCCTTTCAGTTGAAATATATAATTTTAATATCTATGGAAGCCTCTTATTCCGTAGGTAAAGGTTCTCCGTATGGCTAGAGAGTGATACCAAAATAAAAAGGTATTGCAAAAACTAAAAGGGTTGCATACCAAGACTTTGACAATTTCAATTGGATTTGGAGAAGGAGCGGTGAAAGTGTAAAAGTAAAAATGTAGAAAATTGGAGCTGTTAAGGGCGAGGGGATAAATGACCCCCCGTATTAGCCTAGTTGCATTCTTATTGAAAAAACGTGTCATATAATAAAATCCGAAACTTCATTCAAACATTATTCCAAGCTCAAGATTCGGGGCTTTTTTCAAAATGAAAAGTTTTTTCTGCTTGGCAGTTTGTCTCAAGCGATGTATTAGGATCCTAGAAATACACGCCGCCTTAATTTGTCTAAAATTTAAAAATTATGACAAATGAGAAAATTTAGAAAGTGTATTTAATCTATATCATGTATGTAATCATTTTTCGTGAAAAATGTTAATATTAGAACTTTTCTATGTTGAGGTGCGATCGTCACTAGTTCTTTAGCTCGTTAGAAGGTGTGTTTATTTGATAAATTAAAAGACATAAACTAATAAAATATTTGGCACGAAGGTTAAATGGTTTGTAAAACCCCAAAATGGTTGACATAAAAAAGTGTTGGAAAAATCACGAGCAATCACAGTAGCTCATGACGTTTCACGTGACTATATATATATTTATATAAGTATATAACACCTTGAACAGCTCAAGTGCTAAGTTAAAGATTTTGTTCAAATTTAAATTTAAAATTCTAAAATTCAGTTGAGTAAGATACGTCAATGTGTTGGAACCTTAAAAAGATCAGTTGAAATCAGAAGCAAACAGAAAGCTAAGCTAAGAATTGAGGAGATTCCAAAGGATATTATTAGCTCGCAACTGAAGATATAAATAATCCAGGTAATTAACCGAAATGGGTCCTTTTTGGGATTGTCTATAAGAAATACCGAAAAAGAATTCAATTTGTGTTGTGGCTCGCAACAGGCTTAAATAATCGAATTTTGTCAACTTTTTGTTAATCCATGCCAGGTGTTTGGGCCATAAACCAGGGATACGTTTGGGCCAAGAAATCGGGGAAAGAAAGCAGCCCTAATTTAAGTGCAGGTAAAGCTCATCGCCAGGTAAAAGCCTGCATATTACAGAAAACCCTTTTCGTTTTGGCATATAAGTTCGAGGGCTGAGAGATTGCAGCTGTCAGAGAGAATCGAGTCTTCACATCGGCAACAACATGGGCAACGTCATGGATCGCAAGGTGTCCTGCTCAGAGGCACGTGCCACAAATGCGCCGCCCTCCCCCTTCGTTACCCCCAAGGAGCAGGAGACAATTAAGCACGAGGTGGTGGAGCCGCAGGAGATTGTGCCAAATTTGACATTTCACTTGTTCAGCTATCGCCAGCAAATGAGTTGCAAAAAGCACCAGCTGATGAAGTACACCACATCGAAGCTCCTGCTAACCGAGGAGCTGCTAAAGCTACAGGAGCAGCGACTAGGGGTGTCCACCGAATCGTGGACCAATTACGAATCCTTCCTATCGGACGAGGATGACGAAGAGAACCGGGCTCCAGCCGGCGATGATCCGCTGGCCCAGGAATTGAGCCACCTGAAGAACTATCGCATGGAACTCAGAAGCACCATTCTGGAGTTCGCCCAGGAGAAGATGAAGAAGCGGGAGAAGAAGAAGCTGAAGCGTCTGAAACGTCGCACCCTGATCTCCTCCAAGAAGCCGAGCAACAAGAACAAGCTCAAGTACTGGCATCCCCAGTCGGATGCGGAGCTGGAGGAGCAAGCTGATCAGGATGCCCAGGATCACCCAGAGGTCATTGTCATAGATTTGCCCAATTCGCCTAGTTCCTAAGTCTTAGTTAATTTAGTCGTTAATCTCGTTCTAATTGTACATACTCCTATTTCCTAGTCTGTTTTTATTTCCATTAAAATAGTACACACTAAAATAAATACCTACATTTCAATTCTATTTGACCAACTGACTTTTAAGGCGGCCCTTAAACTGGCCCAAATCAAAGTTCAATGCGCCCTGTGGCTGGTATATCAATATCCTGTATCCTGTATCCGTTCCCTGGATGCATAATTAACGTGTCGCGTAATTGATTGCGATTCCCGTTTCTGTCATTGCTCCTGTTCCAGGGTCTGCCTCCTTATTTGATCCTGCTCTCGTTTTACGGTCTAAAAGAAAGGATACTTTAAAGTATTTCGGTTCAGTTACATTACTTTAAATACTTTTCAAATATGTAGGCTGCTATTTTTCAATATGTTATATGATATTATTTTATATTTATCTTATTTTTAATAAATTTTAAGGGAATAAATGTTGTTATTTTAGTTATCCTCCTAGTTATCATATTTTTTCTTTCACTATATAATTTTAATAACTCTCGTAAAGAACCAACCTAATTTTCGGACTAATTTACAAGCCGAAACCGAAATTACCCAATAATCCACAGACAGTTTATCTCCACAAGAGTGTCGCACTCGAACCCCTAAATCTCCTCTGACAATTTGTCTAACTGCCGGCAGTTTTGTGACAGACTGCTACCCCTTTATTTGGGCCACTTTTACCCTTCCCCCACTTGGCCTAATCTAATCTTGCGACTAATTAAATTTACTCACACGAAAAAAAAACGACCCGAGTGCAGTGGCGAAGCCAAAATAAATTATTGTGGGTCATGCAACTGCGTTTGCAATTACGGGAAAGTTTGAAGGATGTATTTATGTGGCCCCAAGGAGCAACTCTTTGAACTTGTCCCAGAAACGTGCCAAAAAATGTTGTGCAACTTTTAGCAATTATTATAGAAAGTGCGAGACCCAAATGCACTTATCGCATTTACACGGCGCAAAGCAGGTATTTAATAAAATAATTATGAGCGGTTTAACCTATTTATGGGAAGGGGAATGCGGCTCTGGATTACGACGAGGATGTGGATGAGGACATGAGCTGGGCACGCACTTTGGAATACGCAGACAGACGCCTGACACAAATTCCCCTTCCGACTTACACAACTAGCTCGTCCGGAAAGAGTGCAAATGGCTCCCAAAAGGGGCTGCAATTTCGAATTCCTTGCAACGCATCAAAGCGCAAACCAAATTGTGACATGTCTTCTCGCTAAGGACACCCACTCCCAGTTTTCCTGGCACCACCCAGAACTCCGCACCACCCACTGCGTGGCGACCACAAACAATGCTGTGCTCCACCGAGCGGCCATCGAGAAGGGAACAAAAGAAGTAGCACAAACACTGAAAAAATACACGTTAATCAAAAGCAAATTGAAATCAATTATTCTAAGGCACTGAAAGTGAATATTTTGTATCTATTTTTATCTAAAAAATAAATATAATAAGTAACTTTTATTGGTTTGGTTGCTAAAAATACAAAATATAGAAATGAACCATGGCTCATTTGTTGTTTGTTTATTTTATTATATAAAATAAAGCTTTTAATATAATAAAGATATATTTAGCCACAAAAACCAGAAATATATACAATACTTTGAACTATATTATATATTTCATAAATTTACCAGGAACATATTAATTTTTATGGGAAAACGTATTAATACTTTACAGCTTACAACTTTTTTGCGTTAAGATGTTTAAGATGTCCTATAACACAATGCAGCATCAAAAATTAACCTCGATGAATGCTATATTTTTGGATTCGTTACGAATTCCCAAGTTAAACTGCGTTTTCCAAAGAGTTCCCCGACGCAAGGATTCTTAGAAAAAGGACCTCAAAGTTCGAAAAGTGCTGAAATTGACCAACTTTGCGGAGCTCTCAGAGGCAAATGGATGCATGGCTTGGTTCGAAGTTAAAGTTTTTTAAAAGATACACCCTTTATCTTTCAAACCCCATACATAAAATAATTTTAGGATTTTTTTTAAGGCAGAAATAAATTCCAAAAAACATAGTCAAAAAACTGAAAAACATACAGCTGCGGTAAAAATAGTAGCAGTGTTGCCGCCTTGTGTTTTTTTAAAAGTTTGATGTTGTAATTTTTTCTTATCCAATTAGTCTAATAGTAAATTTATAATCAATACAATATTACCAGGAAAAGATCAATTACAACAACAAACTTTTAAATACACAGGGCGGCAACACTACTACCATTTTGACCGCAGCTGTATACTTTTATGTTTTTTGACTATGTTTTCTAGAATTTGTTTCTGCCTTAAAAAAAATCCTAAAAATTTTTTAAGTATGGGGTTTAAAAGATAAAGGGCGTATCTTTTAAAAAACTTTAACATCGAATCAAACCATGCATCCATTTGCCTCTGAGAGCTCCGCAAAGTTGGCCAATTTCAGCATTTTTCGAACTTTGAGGTCCTTTTGCTAAGAATTCTTGCGTCGGGGAACTTTTTGGAAAACGCAGTTTAACTTGGGAATTCGTAACGAATCCAAAAATATAGCATCCATCGAGGTAAATTTAAAAAGCACTAAAAATGCTGCACAGTGTAATTGAAGATGTCCTATTTTAGATTACTAATTAATTTTTGTTCTTTTGTAGTTAAATTTCTTTGCTACACTTTTTTTCGTAGTGGATCTTACAAACGATGGCCCTTTTGGGGGTTGTGTGGGTGGGTGAGTCCTTTGAAGGAGCCACCACCCAACATTCTCCTCCTGCCACGTCCACGCATGTGTAGCCGTTGTTAATTGCCGACTAAGCGGAAGTTCCTTAGCATTTTTGCTTTAATTAAATTTTTTAATAAATACGTATGCAACACATTTCATTAATTGCAAACATTTTAGCAGCGCCTTCAAGGAATCGCCGACCGCTTGTTTGAAGAAGTCACCCTTGGAAGTGGATGATATCCCTTACTCGCATCGTTCTTGAGGCAATTTATTAATGGTTTTTGGTGTGACTAATTCGGAAGCTTGAATTTCAAAGAAAAAGTGGCTATAAATTATCAAGAAAAAATAAACAACCACCAATAGACCCAATTTGTTGGGAAGATAAATAAACTTGTACTATGAAAACTAAACCCAGTGTTGGGCTGTAAATATTATTCACTTAAAAAAACTGTCCATTTTAATTCCGGAAATTCAACTGCAAAAAAAATATATTGTGTAAAAAAATGTAATATCAGCTGTTAAAAATATTGCATACGAAATCAAGTAGTCTGGAAATGGAATTCAAATTTTTTCTTAGTCAAGTAGGTGGTGCTTCTAGATTTTTCAGATGTCAGACTATATACCCAGCGTTCACATCGAATATCTCATTCAGTTTTTGAGTCTTGCTAAATTCATACGTTTTCATTCGTTTCGTTTTCTATATTTACTAAAAAATCATCAAAATTCTCAAAAAAAAAATTGTAGTAAATTTTGTCCGAATCCGTATTGCTTCTTTTTTGTTGTTCTATCATTTTGTGTGAACCTTCTCAAAGAAAAGAAAGTATCATAATACCGCAATCTCGGAGAGAAGGTAGAGAACGATAACTAAGAGGCGACCATCGCGATAAGGAAGGGAGAGGAGAGGTAAGCAGACGGAAAACTGGTAAGATATGGGATCCTAATATTAAATTGTGATGTTTTAACCGAGTCCTTAGATACTACGATTTAAAATAGAATATTCGCATGACCCGATAGTTTAATACTTCCTTATGCAACCCTGTTTTTAATCGATAAAGATAAACAACATTGTTCTCAGAGCTTTACTATATTAAGCCCCCTATTATTTTTACTATCGTGCAGAGATAACTACCTCATAACCCAAGATGTCTGACAACATTGTGTGCCACAAGTGCAAGGAGGCCATCACCAAGCGAATGATCACCGCCCTCGGCAAGACTTGGCATCCGGAGCACTTCCTGTGCCGCCACTGCGAGGAGCAGATCCAGGACGCCACCTTCAACATCCAGAGCGGCGAGCCGGTGTGCAACAAGTGCTTCGTGGAGCGGTACACGTACACCTGTGCCGGCTGCAAGAAGCCGATCCTCGAGCGAACCATCTGCGCCATGGGCGAAAGTTGGCACGAGGATTGCTTCTGCTGCGGCGGAGCCTGCAAGAAACCGCTGGCCAATCAGTCGTTCTACGAGCGGGACGGCAAGGCCTACTGCAAGCAGGACTACGAGGACCTCTTCGCCGCCAGGTGCGCCAAGTGCGAGAAGCCCATCACGGACTCGGCGGTGGTTGCCATGAATGTCAAGTGGCATCGCGATTGCTTCCGGTGCAACAAGTGCGAGAATCCCATCACCACGCAGACCTTCACCATCGACGGGGATAAGCCGGTGTGCCCCGCCTGTCACTGCTGATCTCCTCCAGGATATAATCCACGTATCCCCCACTTCGGCACCAGATTGTTAAGAGTTAGCCGTTCTTTTCCTCACACAATAGTTAGGATTGTAACCGAATGTTATAAACTCAAAAGGCATCCTCCAAGTAATCAAACGAATAATTGACATCGGCGTTTATGGCACATACTACAAAGACAAACCATAAGAACATTAAGCCGCTAAATAATATAAAATAAATTTAAAGATAAATTAGACATGTAAATATCAATTGATATTAACACTTGTTTGATTTAAATGATTTCAATATATACAACATTCATTAAAAAATGTGGTTCAGGCTTGGACCCTTTTTTTCTGTTTCTGTAAGTTTTCATGACATTTTTTTAAGTAAATGCATCCAACCAATTAGGCGAAAATCAAGCAACTGTCCTAAAGCCCTAACCAGTGCACATTAATTTATAAATTTCTCAGCTTACGATTTATTCATATCATCCCTAAAACGATTCTCCAAAATCTGCAGTCTGCGAGCAAACAATATAATCTTAATTAGAATGCAGCCTATGAACTTTCTGGCATACAAAGATCTATTGGCACAAGACCAACATTTCCCACAATAAGCAAGTGATAAGCGGGAGATAAAGTCGCACCGAAACCCTTTCCCAATATAAGGCAAATATTTCGTGAAACCATGGAAAGAAGCTGTCATGAAAAGTGCTTGACATGAGATCATGTTTCCAAAGGTAAATATAGAAAAGACAGCAGTGGAACATGCACATCTGATTATCTCATATACCCTATTAAATGATGACGGTGTTTAGGGGACCGATAGCCCAGTATTGCAGCGGAAAATGGAAAATTCAACGAGGGTGTTTTCACACCGTCCTCATCGTGGAAACTCACGTCGGCTAACCGACACGAAGCCACTTCGTTAGTCAAGTTTTCTGTACGATTTCGTGGGTTTTTGCGGCTTTGGAGTTGCCGGCTGCCGGTTTCAGTTTCATTTTTCGAAAGGAGCTCGTGCAAAGCGGTTCGGTAGTTCGTTGGCTCAGTTGGCTTGTCAGCTCAGCGATTTCCCACAAACTCAAAAGTGTTTCCGCGGAAAAGCTGTCCAAAACGCGAAAAAGGTGGCTAATTAATTACCTTGCTAAACCGTCCCATAAATAATTGCCATTCGAGCCGAACAATTAAGGAGTCTGCGAAAAGCTGCAGCAGCTGCAAGACATCCATAAATCGTGTCTCCAAAATCAAGATCGTGTTTACGTATGTAGCGAACGCTGAAATTTATTTGCGAATTATGGCCAGATTTTCCAGATTCGGATTTTCCAAATTCAGCCAATATCCTCACTTCGGGTGGCACTGACAACTCAATACAGAAAATCGTGTAGATTGGCACCGGATAATTGTGATTTAGCTGTGCGTGTCTGAGTTGGATTAGTTTACACAATTTGTGACTACAAGTAATTGCAGCTTATTGAGGGAAATATTTTAATATGTGGAAACTGAAGACTGCCAATTAGATACACAAATAAATAATTGCAGGTGTTCAAAGAATTTAATGTGCAAAGACACATCTTTCACAATAAAAATACCAAAATAATAGTTACGCGGTTAGATTTTATTATTATATATTACTTTTTTATTAGCGTTTGAAATAGTTTGAGTAATGATAAAAAATATAATATATAAATATAAAATTTAAATTTTTTAAAAAGTCTTAATGAAAACCTAATCAAATATTTATGGCTTCTCACTACTTTAACCATTAATTCAATTAAGTAAACCAAAAGCTGTAGACAGGCAATTCATCAATTGGAAAACTAATTAAAATGCTAATATTTACATCAGACAAATTATAAAATGTGAGTTTAATTAAAAAATATTTATTTTTAATTACCTAGGTGACAGAAGATTAATTGTGAACATATGCAAATGCCAGTCAAGAGATTAATTTGCATCTTACATTCTTACAAATGCCTTACAAGTGAGCAGGTCTAAAAACTCGAACAATGAGATCAATTAGAGTTTGTTTGATATTTGTTATACCCTTGCAGAGGGTATTATGATTTCAGTCAGAAGTTTGCAACGCAGTGAAGGAGACGTTTCCGACCCCGTAAAGTATATATATTCTTGATCAGCATCACTAGACGAGTCGATCTAGCCATGTCCGTCTGTCCGTCTGTCCGTCCGTCTGTCCGTCTGTCCGTCCGTCTGTCCGTCCGTTTCTACGCAAACTAGTCTCTCAGTTTTAAAGCTATCGGTATGAAACTTTCGTAAAAGTCGTATTTCTATTGCAGGTAGTATATATGTCGGAACCAACCGGATCGGACAACTATATCTTATAGCTCCCATAGGAAGGATCAAAAAATAAAAACGTAAAAAAATTCTAGCTCCGGTGTTGAAATTTTACCTTCTACTCTTGGGAATATTTTTTTTTATATATTTATGAATTTCGGTTTTTTTGTCTTTTAAATCGGATCACTATATCATATAGCTGCCATAGGAACGGTCGAAAAATTAAATGGAAATTAATGTGAAAAAAATTATATCTTTTTTGGTTTTTATTACATTTCCTTCTACTCTGGGATATGACTATTTTGAAATATTTCCGAATTTCGATTTTAATTTTTAAAAGATCGAACTACTATATCATATAGCTGTGATAGAAACGATCGAAAAATTAATGTGAAATAATAAGAAATTTAACATTTTTGCGATTTGTAAATTAATAGAATGATCTGCAAGGGTATATAAGCTTCGGCTTGCCGAAGCTAGCTTCCTTTCTTGTTTTTTTTGTTTGTTCTGGTTCAACGAGAACATCACGCATACGCCACCTTGACAGCGGCTGGCATTCCTGAACCCTTTTTCGTGGAATCCAAACAAGAACTCTAAGCTCCCAGGCCAAAATTATTGATGCTACACTCGCATTCTTTTCCAATTCGCCGATGTCTGTGAACGAAAAGAAATAACAGAGACAACTAACAAGACGGGTGCACAGAGCAAAAAGTGTTAGGCCAAATGAAATATTAAATTCGCAGAACATTGATTAAAGTATATTATGGTTATTATTTTTTTAAATATATTGAAAGTATCATTTTTAAAATTGCCATTTAAATATTTTACTTTTATGGTGATATCTACATTTTAGTTACAGTTGGAAGGAGCAATTTCAAGGAAATTTTAGATTTAAAATTTTTAATAAGTTTCAGTGTTATTTAAGTAAATTAGCAATATTCGATGACTCTTATCTTAGAACCTTTTTTGTCGCAGTGAAATTTAAAAACAGTCGGGGGCAGTCACTGACACTGAAGAACCTCCACAGTCGTACTTTGACTCTTGCGGTCGTCGGTTGTTCGTTAGTTGCCGCTTTCGAATAAGTTTTATATGGCAATTGCCATTTTTGGCGCAACAGGACGGCTGTATAGGCTATAGGAGACGCACCTTAAAAGTGCGCCCGGATCGCCTGGGTCGCGTAACCTTTAATGGGGGAAACGCCATGGGCCTGGGCCTTTGAAACTCTCTCAAATTGGCAACCGGTTGGCTTTCGGCCCCAGTGAATGTTTCTGAATCTCTGTGTGTCTGCTGCAAAGCCTCTTTGTGTCAGTCGTGTGTCATTAGCATCCGCCAACTGAGCTCCCAGTGTGTCAAAAGATTTGAACTTTAAAGTGCTCAGGTGCTGAAGAGGCCCACAGACGAAAAGTAGACAGCAGACACTCGGACTGCCAGTCAGTCAGTCGGTCTCTCGGTCTTTGAAAGCACTGCCCAAAAAATAGTGGTAAAATAATGAATATAAATTATTCAGAATAATAAAAACTGATCATAAAAATGTTTCTTAGTCAAGTTTTATTTTTATTACAATGTAAGGTATTTAATTATATTTCACAAGGTATAACAAAGAAAACTCATATAAAATATATACAAAGTCGTGGGAACTCACAGAATCAATTACCTAAGCAAATTGATCTTCAGTTAGGAGGATAGAGTTTAATTTAATACGATTTTCGGATCTTCAGTCAACACTTGAACAAAAGTTTTAAATTTAGTTTTTCGCCCAGTGTTTGTGAATTGCTTATCACGTTGTTTGACTTTGGGGCTCGTTTGAATTATTCCCCTGGCCAGCGGGTAATTCACGCCGCAATTGTCTCTTTCGGTTCTTTTTATCACACCTGCCGTGCACCGCTGGATACCACACACATACCATCCGCATTGGAGCGATGTGGAGTGGAGTACCTACTCTATAGAGTGGTACTGCAGAGGATAGAGTACACGTACTTCCACCTCTTTTTGCTCTTTTCATGGCACGTCCTCTTGGAGTGATTGCCTTGGTAGGTGCTCAGAATTCGTTAGTTTGGTTATACCACATATATGTAGGTACCTAAACGTGTTTCTGTGTTTTCTGTTGTGTTTGATTCCAAAAAAAATAAACTTACAATAAATAGTTAAAAATTGTTAAATTTTCCAAATATTTTTTTAGTTTTACATAACAATTTTACGAAAAAAGCGAAATGATTTCTAAAACCAATAAACTTTTTGATTAGGGCAAGCAAACAAACTGTGAAGTAATCCCCCAGACAGCAACCATTTATTTGCCCAAATATTTTAATTAAATTATTCCATTTAAAAACCAATTGAGCCAACCGAAAGGGATTCGGCATAAAATGAATTGGCAAAAATTACGATTAATAACAATAAGAACAAAAAAACCACACCCGCAGGGGTTTGGCCTTAGAACCTCCAAAAGTAGTAGAGCCGAAAAGTGTGCGGTAAAAAATAGAAAACAAAACAAATCAAAAGCAGATACCATAAGCTTCTCACCTGGCGCTGGCCAAAAATAGCAACCGAAGACCATTTAATAACGATATCAATAATAATGTAATGCCGAAAAAGGAAAACAAATTCGAAGCTCATTTTGAATTGCAATAATCAGAATTCGTAGACCCCGCGGCTCTCGAGAAGTTTGTGCGGAATTAGCCGAGTGATTAATTAGATTGGTTAAATGACAAACGGGAGTGTGGGCGCCGCTATCAATAATAATAATTACTATTCATACTCTTTCTTAAACTGTCTATAGATATTTGAACCCAGTTCTGAAACAAATTGTAAACAAATGTATAATATATTAAGTATATATCAAAACGTTTCCACAAAGAGAAATAGGGATAGGGTATATTAACTTCGGTTTCTCGTTTTTATAAATAAAAGTACTTTAACAAAAACAAAAAAAAATATTAATGTTCCTGGCTTTAATATCTGCCCTACTCAATGTTCTTTTTTCATATTTCCTGCTCTGCTTTTCGCACATTAATTGATAAATGCCACTTATCAATTTGTGATCAAAAGTAATTAAGTTCGTGGACGAATCGTACGTGGCTAATTGCCAACATCATTGAAAAAGAAGACCAAAAAAGAAAAAATATTAAAGACAATACGCAAAAACAAAGACAAACAAAAAGAGACAATTCGTAGTGGAAACCCATTAAAATGTGTAAATATGTAATGTGCGTACACGAGTGAGCGACAATTTGCCGAGTGATAACTGACTTTTTGCAACAAAAGTAACTGCGATGGAGTCTTTTATTATTATTGTGACGCTGCTCACAATTGTCACACAGCAACAAAACATCTGTGCGGGTAAGTAAGAAACAAACAATTAAGAGACAACAAAAAAGTCCAAAATTTATCACACACAATATGGTAGGTTGGGTAATTTCTTGATCCAGTGTTTGATCACATGGCAATTTCAATTTAGATTTATGTTGCTTAACCTTTTACGGGTCATAAAAAGAGTACTTGCTGTACGAAAATAAATTTAAATTCTTTTATAAAGAATGTTAGTACTAAACGCTTTTTACAGTAAAATAAACACTTACAACGCCTCTCATTTTCAATCTCCCCCTTAAACAAGTTGCCAAAAAAATACGTGATCAAATAAAGTTTGTCTCTACAAAAATATTATAGACCGCAAGAAAATTTGAAAACTATTTTATCCTTTTAAGTACTCTGTTGATATTGGTTATAAAATAGAAGTGATTAGCTTTTCGGGCGGAGCTTATACAATTGTATCTTTAATTGGGTTATTAAAATCGGTAAATATCTGATCGACTAATCAGTGGTAAAGTGCCCCCATAACCCCTTTCACCACGGATCTAAGGCAAATAGAGAGCTCATAAAAGGCAATTACACTAATTTGCATCGAGTGGCAGTGAACAAATCTCACAGATAACTTAAACTCAAACATTCACGCCGTGGGAATGCAACCGAAGATATGGAGTAATAAAGTGCGAACCCCTTTTATGACCTCGTTGATGTGGGGGAAACTCGGGTTCGGTGCTCTTTTATGTGCTCAACGATGCACTGCTTAACTCTTAATTATAAGCCCGGTGCGTTCTATGCGACCCATAAGCTTTTTTTATTCGACTGCCACAGGTGTGAACTGACGTTTTGACAAGTTGGTAAGCGATATGTGGGCCTGGCTTCTAGCATTTGCCTTTGAAAGCGACTGACTGACGGTGATGGACTCGACTACCGACTAACTCCCCGGGGCACTCCGTCAATGTCTGGGCTGAAAAAAATATATTTACAATGTTAGCAATTTGATTAACAAACAATATCTAAATATATTTAAAGTTTGGAAGATTGGTTTTATATACGTCTTATTAACCATTTACCATTTAATATTAATAATCAAAGTGAGAAAAGTGGTGGTTGTATATCAGGTATAATGTGTTTTAACTTCTCTGCTATAAGTATGTTAAATGAACTTAATGGTGTTAGCCGTATTAATAACTTATTATTATAATTAGTTTATTCCTAATACTTTGGATCAGTATTTTTTAGCAATTTTTAATTTGTATGTGGTTATAGGCCAACTAAAATTATACTTTTACTAAAAAACAAAAATATTTTTTTAAAAAGTCTGTTAAAAATTTATTCCTTTATATTAATGGCCCAATTTTTTCTGAGTGTATGACGTGTCAGGCAAGCACACGCCCAAAAAATTATTTCATCATGCTGGGAAGACATATCAAATTTTTCGGGGGATGACGACCATTCCTCTTCATTCCAGCACAGCTGACACTCAGAGGTTCCCTTTCAAGCCCTGTACTTTGTCCCCGTCAAGTTGAATGCACCTCATGTGGTATGGTGACTCCTTCGCCGGTCAATCAGTCACTCGGGTTAAAGGTGTCGACGTGCCCGCCAGCTGTCTTTGGTCCCCTTCCCCGCCAGAAATTCATGAATTTATGTGAAAATCAATCAAGTCAATAGGTGTGTGCCCCCGTACGCTTTATTGTCTATAGTATGTTTTCGCACTCTGCGAACTTTTAAGTGGCCTCCGGCTGTTTTATGACTTCAATTAAAGTGTTTTGTTTAATAACTGACTTTCAACATTTTTGAAAAAGACATAAACTTGCCTAAAGCTATTTATCAAATTACGAAAATTATATAGAAACGATTTTAGCCACCGATCTTAACCAGATAACTTGAGCTGTAAGAATAAAAATGTAGCTCTAGGTAGTATGCATTACAACTGTTCTTACTTCAGCTTTGTTTGCTATTATTAGGAAAGTATAATAATAATTAAGACAATTTTTAAGACACTTAAAGTAAAAAGTTATAATACATTAAGGAAAATGGAACCATAACTTTAAACTCCTTTCAGCCAATCTCCATTTCCTTCTTAAATACATCGAATTTTATGACAAATCTCAAATCACTTTGCCTGCCACGAAACTTTTGCAAAGTATTTCATATTTCGCACACACTTTGGCTAGATTTATGAGCGAACTGACACATTTATCAGACACTCAAGGTTGTCTTCTACTATAGAGTACTTTGCATAACAAAATAATAACAAAACGAAAACCATTTTCAGTTATGAGATCTGTCTCTGCCACTCTCTGTCCATTTGTCGCACCCAGGTTCAGATCCCAGAAATAGCGTGATTCAGCTTCAGATATTGGGTATAATGCACTCCCATTCAGCCCCTTTAAGTGGGAGTCTGAAATCTGCATATATTTATTGGATTTCTTTTTTAAGCGTTCGCTTTCCTGTTGAAAATACAGTTATTGCTAGAAAAATAAGTATAAAATTTAATAAATATATTAAATTGTTATTTTATTAAAACCTTGTAATTATTTTAATATTTTAGTTACTGCAATTAGAATAACAGCCACATTTTAGTCTACAACCCAAGTTGACTAATTGTAGCTCCTATTAATTAGCCGTAATTAGCATAAATTTTAAGAGGCCCATGACTTTGACAAATGTTTTTCATTTGACGACAGGCAGCAATTAAAGAGCCCGCCCATCGATCACCGTCGAGGGTCGGTAATTTCTGGATGTGGTCTTATTTGTCTGAACGGGAGTGTCACTCCTCACTCAATGCCAAAGACAAAGTCTTTGAAGTTCGCCTGGTGACTTCTAGTCTGCGATTATTCTGTAATTTCCTTTACTTTTCTCAATCCCTCATCTACCATGACTGTGCACTTCTTTGTGCCAGACTGAAAAAAGAAAACTTAAATGAAAATTGCATTTAAATCAATAACAACTATTTGTTTCTAGTTATAGGAGATACCCTTCCTTTATCAGTTTATAAGAAAAATAAATAAACTTTGGTTACCTTTAAATTTGCCTTAAAATAGTAGTATCTTAAAAATTCATAAATATTTAAATTAACTATTTGATGTGTTATTAAACCCAAATTAAATTTTTTTATAAATAAATGCTTCTAAAATGTTGCAAATATTTTCAAGTATTCCTTTTATAAGTATAGAATAATCAATAGAGTGGAGTACCTACTAGAGACTTCCATTTCATATCAGCTTGTTTTCAATTTAATTTGCTTTGGCTCCGGTAAAGAGAAAATTTCAGGGGCAGTCAGGACAGGAAATAGAAAAACATTCAAGACACTTTGTCTACACACTTCGATCGAGTGAAAGTAGAAAGACAGGAGTGGAATGGATTTAATAATGCGAATCCAAACAATAACCAGGGCCAGAGATTGGCCAATGCCAGCATTTGCAGCAGGAAAAAGCCACAGCAACAGACAATTGCAGTCAGTGCCAAGGAAAACAGAAAACCACGTCTGGCATACGCGACGTATGAGTAATGAAAATAACAATGCAACAGGGAAAAGAATGGGGAAAAGCGGAGTTACACGAATAACTAAAAACCCTGACAAAGACAAAGTTTTCATTACGCAGCAGTAGACAAACATAATGCGAGTCGGATGCTGGATAACACAAATTTATCCGCACACCCAAATGAGTCATTCGCATCCCGGAGTTGCGGTCAAAAAACAAGGACAATAAACTCCGGAAGGTTGGTAGTTGCAACTAGTAATCAAACAGGCAAACAACTGTCGACCCAATTCGATGCGAAGTCAATTAATTCGGGCAGATTAATTAGTTTATGCGAAACTAGTTGACATTTCATCCCGGGGCCGCACCTCATTTGGCGTCTCCATTTCACCTGGCCAGTGGCCACCAAGTTCAGGTACACAGGCCCAGCTAATGGCCCAGTCGGGATCCGAGTCGCCGCCCATCAATTGTTGACAGTGCTGTCATTAGCGGTTCTTCTACAGGGAGAGAAATACTAGACCTAACTCATTTAAAAACAAAATTATAGAAGGCAAGGTTATTTGTAATTTATAAAGAATAAAGAATAAAGTTAATTGAAGTCATATTAATTAGATTAAGGATATCAATTAAAATGCAGTAAATATGAAGTTTTCACATTTTTATTCTCAGTAATTGCCTGATTTCATGCATAATATATTTTTTTAAGTGTAAAAACTCCCAACGAGTCCAGTCACCCCAGAAATTCTCTTCCAGTTTATCCAGTTCCTCCCTCAATTTTAAGGCCGTGTTTAATCCAGTTTTTAATGCGCCATTCGCTGGCTTTTTAATTGTCCACCTAATAGATAACCTAATAGTCTTAGTCCTTCCCTGTTTACGCTGCTTTTTTTCGTCCTGCCCTTTTGTCGCTATTTTCGTTTTAACGGTTGTTGACTTTTGCTCAGCGTTTTGTGGGTGGTTGTGGTTTTTTTCGAGCACCAACTTAGTCCCAGGATTAATGGTCTTAGAGCTATGGTCTCCCGGGAATCGATGAGGTCAAGTTGAGCTCTAATTAAGAACTGATTGCAACAAATCGTTTGTTGAAGATTTGTTAAAGACTGCTAAGTTTTAAAAAGCCGATAATTTAGCTGACCCTAAATATTATTTCAGATTTATTTGTAAAACCATTTTTTGGATTTAACAAATAAGTGAGCTATTTTCTCTAGTGCCGAAGGAACTATAGAATTCAGACTTCAGGGTCGAAACCTGCAATACCTTTTAGTCATTGGATCCCTTGCAGGCCACAACTTTGACGGTATCCACCTGCAAAACATCCTGACCATCGCGGAACTCCACATCCTTTAGAAGCAAGGTCCACACGTTGTCGCAATATCTGTAGTTTAGCAGTTTCTCGGCCTCGAAACTTAGCTTGGCCTTGACTCGCTTGTTTAACGCTGCGCAAATGCTCTTGTCGAATTTTTGTAAAACTGCATTAGCTAAATGATTTGATAAATGGCCGTACTGAAAAATACAAAAAGAAGTTTATGTACAATGTGAAAAATTAGTATTGAACCGCTTAGGAATGGGACGTGGCCAATTACTCACCTCTATCAGCTCATCCAGAGTCTCCTGAAGCGTGGTGCCCAACGTGGTTGCCCTGTAAAGCTGGTAGCTCATTATTAACTTGAAATATTCGGCAAATTTAAACTTTAAAGGTAGAGTTTTGGTAGAATGTACGCAGGCGCAGCAGATTTTCGGCAAAGTCATCAACCGATTAAAAAAAAGCCACCTACAAACTGTACGATATTTTTTCGTGTTAAGCACATCGATTATTTCACATTATGAGAATTCGATGGAAAGCTTTTTCGTCAATATTTGAATATTTCCAATTCGTAAAATACTTAAAACATTTACCCAATTCAAAATGCGGAAAATCTATTTAGGCAAGATCACCGGAGCTGTACAGTTGGTATCGTTATCGATTGTATGCTTGTCCAATAATCGAGTTTTCCCCCATCTGGCAACCATGAGGAAGTGAACTGTCCAATTAGATAAAGCCTTGTTGGTTTTCAAGTGTGGTATGAGATTAACACGGCATTTAAATCTTCAGGTCCACATGCGACTTCAGACAGGAGACCTTCCATACAAATGCTCCGAAAGTGGGGCAAAGTTTATGCTTTCGGGATTTTATTTTATTAAAACTGACCACAAGTTGAAACCAAGTTTATTAGTGCGAACTGGGATTTTTTCGTTCCTTTAATGCAATATTTTCTTCTTTGAATTTCTTGTAAAGTGAAGCACTTGGCACTTAATCACGAGAAAAACGCTCCATCCATAAACAGGACTGGCGCCATCATTTGGCAGGAATCAGCGGAGTTGGGGCCGGTATAATCCCGTTAGTAACCCCGCATATTTCATTAGGAACGCTGACAGCATTAATATATTTTTCGTGGGTGGGTGCTTGGGGGTCCTTGCTTCGAAAGTTCCATGTTGGGCGCCAAGGACACGCATTTAAAATGTCATTATAAATGCGCGCATGTTGGAGTGAGCACATATTCAACTCAAACTCCCCTCATTTACATATTTTATCAGCATTTTTCGCATGCCTGGGCGTCAGCAATTGTAATGAACACATTTTATTATTTATAATGTGTACTATGCCAAAGGCCATATCAAGGAGCGATTTTCCCACCATTGCTTTGGATTGCGGTTGCGGGAGAAACCCGGAAAAAGTTCCCCCTCTTTTTTGTGGGTCTCTGTTTGGTTACCTCTTGAAAGCTAGGGCATAATTATGACAGGCATTTAATGGAGGTAACACCGACTGTTTTGTGGGCATCCAATTAGCGGCCTTTTTATTCATTTATTCCAGCTATTTACATTTCCCCCTTGTAAGAGGTGTGAGACTTGATTTGGTGGGGAGCCATCACTTAAGTTTCGTTTTTGAAGAACTTCCTGAATGGGCTGTTATGTGATCGCTTATATAATTCAAAATTAGGTAGCCTCTTAATTATTGTTTAAACAGTGTTCAGAAAAATCGAAAAAATGTTTACTATTATTAAAGTGGAATAGTAAATTTAACCATTTTCAGTATTTTGAAGTATTTACTTGTATGTCCAATGGAATAAACGCTCATTTGTCTCCCTAAAATAATGATGAAAGAAAAATACCACTTATTTACAAATTATAATCAAAGCTAAAACCAAAAAAAAATAAATCACTTAAAGTTCAGGGCATTTAATATATATTTATTCGACGCGATACGCCAACCTATTTACATTTACACCATAACATTACAAGAGTGTTTCGGTTCTCCCCAATGTTTGCTTCAAGTATTGTGGCCTAAAATTGGGGGCAGGAAATTCATGAACGAAGGGCGAGGAAAATTTGTTACCAATTATGCCTGGGGTTGTATTTTTTCCGGCTAACCAAAGGTTTATCGTTATCACAAAATCAATACGCAACTCGATGACGCCGACACTTCAAATGGGGATGACAACAAAGGGGGGAATTATGAAAGGAAAAGGACGAAGGAAAAGGCGTCATTTTGATAACCCATATGCTAATAACTAATATCAGTATTATATTTATTTATCGCTTGTATTGGACTTTGACTCGTATGCAAACACACGACCACAACAATCGGGTGTCATTAGGATGGAGCTCTTATCAAATTACGCATACGCCCTGTTCAAGTCGGCAGATAGGGGGAGTTGGCAGTGGGAGCTATAGTTATGGCCAACTCTATTAAGGTCAACGTGAGCTCATTAAATTAATTCATTTGATTGGATTTGATTTGATGAGGACTGTCAGCGTGTGTCTCTTCAGTGATGCGGATGATGGGTAAATAAACCCCATAAAGTGAAAACAACCCTCGGGAATATGTATTCTACTTGGGGTTGTCCAGTGGTTCGGGGTTTACTCCAGAATAATAATTCTAGAATAATACTAAATAAAAAATTAATATATAATATAAAATTAATAGAATACATTTAAAAATTTTAAGTTCTTCGATTCCTTGAAATAAACATTTAAGGCTATACTTTCCAAACTTAAAGCTCACCTCGATTGATAGTCGAGGAAATGAATATTAATCCGCAAATTGAATCGGAGAAACCCACTTCCACTGAGTGAGTCAATTGTGGTCAACCACTTGTGGCAGCATCCCAAACAAAGAACCCCACCCCAGCACAAAATCCCACATGACGCCATCTACATTAACTTGATTTTTCCACCCTCTTTTCTCTTGCAGCCGTTGATGTTTATTTTCCCAGCACGTCGGTGAAATTCAATCTGCCCATCAACGAGGAATCGGAGAGTATCTTCTCAAAGATTCCGCTGGCCCAGTTCCAAGTGCTGCGGATGGAGAGCAACCGGTTGGCCACTGATTACTTGTATAGCCTGGAGGACAATCCGCTGCTGCGGATCAATAGTTCCTCCGGCGAGATATATATGCGCACGGATTACCGCTCACCGAATTCGAGTATCAAGTATGTGGTGACCGCCTTCCCCAGGGATCAACCGGATCATGAACTGTTGCCCGTTTCCCATCTTACGATGGAGGTCACACCCCAGTCGCTGGAGGATTACTGCTCGGAGTTGGAGCACATTTGCTTCTGGAGCAGTGCCCAGTATAGCATAGCCGAGACCCAGGGTCAATATCGGCGAAGGAATTCCTTTGAGCCCGTACTCATCGGTGCCCTTAACTCCCGGGCTGCCAAGTATCTGTGTCCGCATGTTTCCCTGGATTACTCCCTCAACGCCGGCAGTTCCCACTTCGTTCTGAAGCAAAATCGGCTCTACACCCGACAGCCCCTGGATCACGATGAGCTCAATGGCCTGAACGCCAAGGCAGGGCAGCTGCAGGCCAGGATTACCTGTACGATTAAGTTATCACCCCGTGATCAGAGGAAATTCTCGCGCAGCTTCGACATTAAGTTACTGGATCGCAATGACAACGGACCCAAATTGCAGGAGAGCGATTCGAAGTTCGAGTTCTACCTGGAGCAGCCCTACTTTCAGGCGGTGAGTTTTGGAATTGCAGGGGGTTTAGGGAATTAACGAAGGAGAGGATTACAGGGGTAGAGGCATCTCAACCAGACCCTGCCCAGACTATTCGTCTGCCGGCTGTCTGGCCGCTCACTGGGTGCGGGCTTATTGAATTCGCCCATGATGAACGCCCCCTAAACACGCAACCAAGTCAGCTACACTTGAAGAAAACCCCTACTACATTTACTTTTATTGACACTCATAAGTTATAGAACCTCATAAACCTCTATAGATTTTTATAACTCCAGATAGTTGAAGAAAACCACTACTACATTTACTTTTATATACATTCATATGTTGTAGAACCTCATGAACCTCTATAGATTTCTATAACTCCAGATAGTTGAAGAAAACCACTACTACATTTACTTCTATGGAGATTCATAAGTTGTAGAACCTCTAAACCTCTATAGATTTCCATAACTCCAGATAGTTGAAGAAAACCCCTTCTACATTTACTTCTATAGAGATTCATAAGTTGTAGAACCTCATAAACCTCTATAGATTTTCTATAACTCCAGGTAGGTGAAGAAAACCACTACTACATTTACTTCTATAGAGATTCATAAGTTGTAGAACCTCTTAAACCTCTATAGATTTCCATAACTCCAGATAGTTGATATTTTTAGAAGTGTATCCAAAGAACTGGCTGATGAAAGACTCCAGCCCGGTCACCCTGCCATTATTTGGTCATTACCACGTCTGGTTGCAAAGGTCCTTTTTGGGGTAGATAGACAAAGTTGGCCACTTCCGCGACTTCTTTCCCAAACTCCCCCCCTTTCGACTCATATGTTGCCATTAAAAACGCGTAACGTTTATGGGCTTTTATGATTGGAGCATGACAGACAGTAAGGGAAAGCCAAAGGAACCGGAATGGGAACGTCAAGTGACTTCAGCGCGAATTGAAGCCCGAGTCGGAGTGCCTTAAAGTTGGCACCAAAGTAAATTATGTTGTCGTGTTCGAAGCCAGCCAAGCCTATCCCCAAGGATCTGCAAACTGTGTCAGTTCAGGTGCAGATAGTGCGATCTCCTCCCTCCAACTGGAGTAATTGGTTCTGCACTAAAGTCCGGTCATTACAAATTGCTGTGGGTGGCTCTGCATTTAAATTATGTACACACAATAATGTACATTTTATTTTATTTCGAGGAAACTGCTGGCGACATGTCCCATAATAAAGTGAACAAAGCTTTAGTGTGACGAGGAGTGGCTGAGTTCCAAATCGGTTGGGTCAACTAAATGGAGAACATGTTCAGTTCGAGATAATTTAAGGGGTTTATTAGGAATAGAAATACAGGAATATTAATGCATACAGATTTTTAAATTTTGTATTTAGTTCATAAAATGTTTGTATACTAACATTTGAAAATTTACTACGGGTACTAAAAATGTAATAATGTTTTTGTTACTAATTAAAAGATACAAAGCCGCGTTTTCCCAATAGATTTGCACACCCAAAACAAACTTTTCTTTCCACCACCTTCGGTTGTTCCTAACACAATGTTACTGTCGCCAAATGGGAACTCCAACCCACTTATTATTCAAATGTAATGTCCATCCTACCTTAACAATAGCCACCATTCCAACTTAAGCCTAAGTTCAGGGAAGACACCTTGCTAATGTCCTAGCCCCTGGGATCCATTAAAAGGGTTTCGGGTTCAGGGTGAGGTGAAACCACCCACCCCTCTTCGTAGGGAAATGTCAGGTCTCCGAGGATCTGAAACCCCAGCCTGACCTTGTGCACGAATTAAAATGCTAATCACCAAGAGCGCATCCTTGGAGGGCAGTGCTGCAATTTGCCAAGGGGGTGCCAAGTGGAATTTAATTAGCACTGGTCAGTAAATGCTAATGAAGCTACCTGCTAATTCATCCCCTCTCTGTTCTCCATATATGTATACCCACAGGACGAGGAGGCGGGCAAGAAAATCATCTATGTAGACAAGGATACGCTGGCGGCAAATGCTCACCTGGTCTACGCCGTTCACAATGACACCAATGGACTGTTCCGGCCGGATTGCCACGCCTACGAGGCGGATCACACGGGCAGGCCACATACCATCGTCAGTTGTCGTAAGTAATATGATCGTAATATGATATACAAGTGGGTCCCTGAAAACTCTATCAATTGTTGCGTTCCTTCAACAATTTTCCGACATTTCTATAGCTAGATGCGTTTTAAAAAACATTTAAGTAGGCTTTTTACAATTTTTTCCTTTGTAGCCAATATTAAAAATCTTTTTGACATGAAAAAATGGCTTAAGTTGGCTTTTTGACACGCACTTGTATGAAAAACCACATAAGGGCTACTCAGTTTCATTCGATACATTTGAATTCCTTTCGATCAGCATTTTAAATTAAGCGGCTAAACACATAATCCAATGCATTTTGTTTAATCTTCTTCAAAATTAATTCGAAAAAAGGTTAACGAAGCCTTGGACTTTTTGAAAATAATGCAGATATTATCAAATTCACAAACTGAACCAAATGTAGGTCGAAAAAAATGTACATTTAAAAGCATCAAATTTAGGTTTGAGGGAATCCGACAATTGTTTTTGTGTTGCTTTTGATTGAGTAAACTAGGAAAACAAGGGAGTTTCTTAGTTGTTAATTGATTTTAAAAAACTCTAGTGTTTTCTGGGACACACCTGATAGATTTTATTTCAGAATGCTTTTCCTTGAAAAGAGGTGTACATTAGGGTGGACTTATTTTGTATGAAATTTCTAAGGCCATGCTCTCACCCCTTCATATATAGCCTTTTTGTATCCTTAATCGATTAAAGAAAGAAAAAATAAAAAATAATTAGTTGTAGGCGGTGCGCAACGGCTTTAAAGTTTATTACGCATATTTCAGATTCATCTAGATGCCGTAGACTTAATTTTATACTTTGACAGTATTTTAAAAAGTATCTTAATCACTTTCCCGAGCTTTTTAATAAGGGATGAAGTCGTGGATTAAATTCGAGTCCCTGGGAGACAATTACAACTTAAAAATAACAATAATAACGAATAATCAAGGACATTTAGAGTACAACTTATAAATATTACGGTCTCTGAAAAATAAGAGTCAATATCGTTGTATCCTAAGCCAGCATTTCTTCGACGAAACTTTTTATTGGCGAACGCAAAAGTGATAGTTAATCTTCAAAATTGTAAAATTGAATCTCTATTTTATGTGACTCACAAAAAAAAATTGGTGAGATGGGAATCGAACTCGGTCCTTTTTGTTCGGAGACAGAAGCTCTACTGGCTAGGCTACGTCCAACTGTTAATATTCATGAAATAAATTTCTACTTGACTCTGTTATTCGAGCGAAACCAAAAAGTTGACATGTTAAAATCTGACAAGAAATGGAATGGGGTAAATTCCTAGTTTTACACTTAATTTTTAGCGAAACTTTAGGGCCTTTGCGCACCGTCTAAACGATGAAATAAAATTTTTCTGTTTTCGCATAAATTTATTGGACACAGAATCCTACCATTTAAGATGCTGAGCTCAGTTGACCTTAAAGAAGTCCACCCTAGTGTACATCTCATAAATGTTAACCCCATTTCCCCAACCAGAACTTCGATACTCCCGGAGTGGCGTTTTTCGGGAAAGCCCCTACTGTGTTTCTCTGGAAGCTCGGGATCTGACCATTGAAACCCTTAACGATGCCATGTCAGCTACGGCCTATATATGTTTTCACATCAACTTGAGTAATCTTCACGAAACGGACCAGGAATTACCCCAAGCTCTTCCTCTGCGGGCGCGTCAGCATCGAATCTTTGAGAGTGACGACTTCAATGGGGATTCTTCGGGCAGATCTGTGAGTCCTTTGACCGTGGATTACGAGAAGGACGTTGCCGTATTCCGGACAGCTGCTTCCTATTATCGGGTAGCCCAGCCAGAAAGTTTTCTAGAACTAATGAGGTCACGTTCCGTACGGTTCGATATCGTGGAGGATAAAATTGGAGCCTTCGGCATTACCACGACTTCGGGTATCGTCTATGTGAAGAACCCACAGGCTTTGGAGGAGGCGCCTGAGACCATATACTTCTTGAATGTCACCTGGATGGATCAGCAGCGTCTCTCGCACGTTCGGGTGATCAATGTCCATTTGGTTCATGGTAGACCAGAGAACACCAGTTGCGAACTGAAGATCAAGTCCCGATCGCAATCCTGTGCCCAGGTTAAGTTCCAGTCGCAGTGCAATCGATTTTGTGGCTTGGCAACTGGCGGAGGATCCTGCCAGTGGCGGGGAACCAACTCAGCCATGTTCGGTACTAGATATGGATCCTGTGTGCCCGAATCCCGATTCTGTCCTGATCACGTGTGCGACCCCTTGGAGGATCTGAATCCCATGGCCTGTCCGCAGGATTGCACGCCGGCTGGTAGGATAATGGGTCCCCATTCGAGCAATGAGAACAAGAAGGGGATCTACAGTGCCTCTGGAACCTGCATTTGCGAGGATAACGGCAAGTGCTCGTGTGCTCCGTTGGACGAGGAGCCCAGGGCGAAGAAGCCCCGCAAGCGGAAGAACGAAACGGAGGCGGAACCCCTGCTGGGGGGCAGAAGAGCCACTGCAGCAGATCCATCCCTTCAGGATCCCTTGCTCCTGGGCGTCCTGAATGTGGCTGGTTTCGAGTGCGATCGCTCCTGCATGTTCTTCGTGATCAGTTGTCCACTGGTCTTCGTCCTCCTGCTCCTCTGTCTGCTGATTGCCCAACGAAAGATGCTCCAGCGTCGCCTGGGCAAACAAACGATGACCCCGACGTCCGCCAAACAGGCTCTTCCGGAACTGGGAGACGGAGATCTCGCCCTGATGCCGCTGCAAGGTGGCTTCAAGTTCGAGAGCGGCGATGCCAAGTGGGAGTTCCCCCGGGACAAACTCCAACTGGACACGGTCTTGGGGGAGGGCGAGTTCGGTCAGGTCCTGAAAGGCTATGCCACAGAGATCGCTGGCTTGCCGGGAATAACCACGGTGGCCGTGAAGATGCTCAAGAAGGGCGCCAATTCGGTGGAGTACATGGCCCTGCTCTCGGAGTTCCAACTCCTGCAGGAGGTCTCTCATCCGAACGTGATCAAGTTGCTGGGAGCCTGCACCTCCTCGGAGGCTCCTCTGCTGATCATTGAGTATGCCCGGTATGGTTCGTTGAGGAGCTACCTTCGTCTCAGCCGGAAGATCGAGTGCGCGGGCGTGGATTTCGCCGATGGAGTGGAGCCTGTCAATGTCAAGATGGTTCTTACCTTCGCCTGGCAGATCTGCAAGGGCATGGCCTATCTCACGGAACTGAAGGTGGGTTTTCGGCACACTCAGAAAACTAAAAATGTCCATAATTTAAGTCAATTGACTTTGATTTAAGGAATAATGGCTTTACAGTGGCTAACAAGTCTATACGTGGACTTAAAAATGTTCATCCCATATAAATTTTATTTCTAAGGACCGTTTTCTCGTCCGCCTGTTCAATATAAAGTAGGGTTAAGACTCTGTTTTCCCATACGATTTCAAGGCATTAACCCTACTTAAAATTTAACAAACGGACGAGAAAACGGCGCTAAATGGATTAAAAATTGACTTTAGTCCATGTAATTAGACATTTAGACTTAAAATGTATTTGTGATGAAAACTTTTAAGTCCATGTATAGCCTTATTTAGCAATTTTTAGTCCATAATTCCTTAAATCAAGCTAATTTTTTTTCTGGGTGTATTGTTGAACCAGTAACCATTGCATTAAAATCCCTCTACTTTCCAGTTGGTTCATCGCGATTTGGCTGCTAGAAATGTACTCCTTGCGGATGGCAAGATATGCAAGATCTCCGATTTCGGACTGACCCGAGATGTTTACGAGGACGATGCTTATTTGAAGCGATCTCGAGATCGGGTTCCCGTCAAGGTAAGTTTATAAGATACCATACACAGAGAAAATTATCAAAAGTTTTAGGTGCAAAATAAGGGGTGAAACATTTTAAAAAGTAAAACTCTTCATACAAATTTGTTTTAGTTTGCATTTTTAAAACGTTTTCATTTTTATTTTTAAAAACGTTTTTATATGAAAACCGCACCTAAAACGTTGTATAGTTTTCTCTGTATACATTTTGGTTCTAAATAGAATTACTTACCTTTCAGTGGATGGCCCCGGAATCTTTGGCGGATCATGTATATACTAGCAAATCGGATGTGTGGTCCTTTGGCGTTCTCTGCTGGGAACTGATCACCCTGGGAGCATCTCCATATCCTGGTATTGCTCCGCAGAATCTGTGGTCCCTGCTGAAGACGGGCTACCGAATGGACAGACCGGAAAATTGCTCGGAGGCCGTTTACTCCATAGTTCGCACCTGTTGGTCGGATGAGCCGAATGGAAGGCCATCCTTTAAATTCCTGGCCTCGGAGTTCGAGAAGCTACTGGGCAACAATGCCAAGTACATAGATCTGGAGACGAATGCCGTTTCGAATCCCCTATATTGTGGCGATGATTTGGCCTTGATGACGACGGAATTCGGTGAACCGGATTCGTTGCAACACCTTTGGTCACCACCCAAAATAGCCTACGACATCCATGACCAGGGCACCAGCTACGATCAGTCGGAGGAAGAGGTGCCAGTGACTTCGACGGCTCCACCTGGCTATGATCTTCCACGGCCTCTGATCGATGCCACCGCCAAGGAGCAGGTGTTGCGATACGAAAACGATTTGCGATTCCCGCTGAATATTCGGAAATCCAGTTGCACTCCAAGCTACAGCAACATGACCAACGGTTCCCCAGCGGCCACCTCATTGCCACACTATTCAGTTCCTGTGAAGCGGGGTCGCTCCTATCTGGACATGACCAACAAGAGTCTCATCCCAGACAATCTGGACAGCAGGGAGTTTGAGAAGCATCTCTCCAAGACCATCTCGTTTCGCTTTTCCAGTCTGCTGAATCTCAAGGAAACGGCGGAGGGGATTCCAGGACAGCAGGCCGAAGATGCCGTCTAGATACAAGTACCACCTGTGTATAGTTTTCCCCCAATCATTCAGTTCCGATTTCTTGTCTCTTATCAGCGCCTGTTTTTCAGTTCAAACTGTTTGTTGATTAGTTTTAGTTTTACGTTTAGTCTCGTAGCTTTATGCCAATGCCAAATATGGATTGTAAAAAACCCGAATTCGATTTCGAATACTCGCGAGCATTTACAAAAGAATTTACATAGCCAAAGACAAGTTTAATTCTATTCGTAATACATTCCAAACAACTGTTTAAATACTGCCAGTTTCTGTCTAAAATATGCCAAAAACCCATAACATTTTTACATTTTATAATTGTGCTTTTAAGATTGTGCATATTTGCTAATGGTTTCTCTATATTCAGAGTAATAGAACTAAGGCTAAATGTTGAGGATTTATTATAATTAAGCTTCATAATAACTTATTTTAAGATTGTACAATTTGGCTAGGATGAGCTAAGTGTGATTAATAATTTCTAAGCTTTGTTACACATTCCATAACAATTGTTCAGTCATAATATAAGATTCCATTTATTTAACCCACGAGTCATACAATCATTAGATTAACATTCATACAAAATCATTGAGTACACCGGGTACATCTCTATAAAAAACCTGCACTAAAAATCTCACAGGCACTTAGATCTTTAGGCATCGGAACCTTTGTACTTATTTATCTATGACGAATCCTTTATATAAGCCAAAAAGCGACCAACCAGAGGACTGTAAATATTTGTATGTACCGCATATGCTATTTAAATTTTAAATAAAATAAAAAAATATAAAATAAACAAACCAACTACAGCAAAGAGCAATTACTCTTCGTCGGGTACCAGCAAGTTCAAATTAGCACTGCCGGCCAGGCTGCCAATGAATGTTTCCTCGTCTCCGCGCACCGAAAGCGTTTCCCTGCCCGTCAGGACCTTTTTCTCCCGTATCATGGCCGCCCTTTCCCATCGCGAGCCCTTGCAATTCTTACAGCTCTGCTTGGGCAACTTAAATACTGTGGTCGTGCGATTTCCGCAGTCCTTGCACTGGAAGAATCGCTTTTCGGCGTCGACCACCTTCAAGGGGTGCCTCTCCTCCTTGCAGCGATCGGAGGCGGAGAAGGCCGTGTATTTGCACACCTGGCAGATGACCGCCTTGCAGGGCATCTTGTAGGTGCCCAGCATCTTTTCTTCCATCGCCTCCTTGCGTTCCAGCTTGTTGAAATACTCCTCCTGCGCCTCCCGCTCTCGCATCTCTACGAGATTCGTATGCGATGAGGTGGCCGCCATAATTTTCTCAATTCTCGATTTGCGCATCTGCTCGCGATCGTCCTCCTCCATTTTCTGCCGCTTAGCGCTGCTGGCGAACTTGTCATTGAGCTCATCAATGGCTCTTCTCTTGCCAGTATCACTGCCTCTTGTGGAGTTGGGGTTGATCTTCTCCAGCGGTTTCTTCTTTAGCAGGGCGGCTGCTCTCAGCTTGGCACTTTGTGCCTGACGAGCTCCTACATTGATCTCCAAGGAAAAGTTTTCGCTGCCCGAAAGTTTTGGTGTCAGGCTGGCGTCGAAGGAGAAGCCACGATTCTTGAACTTGTCGGGTACAGGTGTAGTGGGCGTGGTTGTCTGGGGTTCCTCTTTCTTATCACTTCCCAAAACATGACCCTTTGCCTGCTTATCCTGTTCAAAGCGCTCATTCTCCGCTTTCAGCTTCCTTAATCGTTCTAGATCTTGGACCCTCTGCTTCCTAGAAGCCTCCACTCCACCGGCCAAACGGGAAACCGGACCCCCTCGTTCAGCATATGGAACTTTAGGGGCTTCGGCCGTTTTGGGCTTGGAGGCGTGATCAGCGGTATGTGCGAAGGGCGAAACATCATAGCCAGCCAGCTTACTCAGACGATCGCGTTCCTTGGAGATCAGCTTAGCACTTTTCTTTGCGGGAACAGCAGAAAAGGTTTGTCCGCCATAGAAGACCTCGTTTTTGCCTAAAAACAAGGTAGATAAAGAAATATAACTTAAGATCGTTAGGAACTCGGAGATGCCTTACCCAAAACCTTGTTTCTCAGCTCATTGATTCCACGACCTGCTGTCGCCGATTGAAGTTCCGAGCGCCGAGACATCTTTCCATATTCCTGCTTCACATGGAAGATGCAATAGTCGCAGTCCGTCAGATTAACCACCGAAGTGCACTTGTCCCCGTTTTTCTTGGTGGCCCGACAAGTGCCCAGATCTTTGGATTGGCCCAGGATCATGACTTTCTGGGAGCTATCAATGGATAGACAAGCCACATCGGAGCTACCCGCTCTGCTCTCGAAAACACTGGGATTCAAGACAGCCAGGCACAAGCCCTCCGTTGTCTTCCACAGGGACTTGTGGGCCTCCTTGAAGAGGAACAGTGAGATGGTTTTGACCTCGCCGCGCAGATCGGAAAGCTTCCAGGTGGAGAAGGGATCCCCCTTCTTGGTGTTCTTAACCGGATTCTTGGAGACCAGGGCGCCGGCAATAACCCAATCTTTGGCCAGATCGCCCCGCTCGATGTGAAAGGCGACGCCGGAAAAGGGCACCGCTTTTCTGCCCGCCATGCGCTCCTGCAGCAGGGAGCTGGAGATCAGGGGATTGATCATGCGCAGGCCAAAGACCGGATCCGTGTAAACAGCGGAGACGGGAGCACTTGGCTGGGATGTGGATGCCACGGCGGCGGCAGCTGGCGGAGGCCTTTGGAACGAACTGCTCACCGTTGACGTGCGCTTAATGGGATTGTGCGGATTCTTGAGCGGCTGCGGCGTGGACGTGACCATCTGGGTGGTCTTCTTCAGCTCCTGATCCACCTCCCTGGCCACCTTGGACTCGTGGGCACTCTCCCGCTGCTGCTTCAGGCTCTGGTTTATATCGCTCCCGTACTCGTTGTACTTGCGTTCCAGGAAGTTCTTCACTTCCTCATCGTCGGAAGAGTCCAGCTCCGGTTCTTTGCTGATGACACATTTCTCCGGCTTGGCGGATTTCACGGTCTTCTCGAAGGTGAAGGCATTGGCGAAACTACTGTCTTCCCGCAGTTTTGGCACTGCATTGGCCAAAGTGGGTGCGGGTTTTGGTTTCTCCGGTTTTGCAGACTCGGCATTATCGTTCTCCGCTTCGCCCAGCAATTTTTCCAGCGCCAGTATTTCTTCCTCATCGTCGATGCTGATGTCTGGCTGGGATTTATTGGCGGGACTCATTTTATCCACTTTTTCTTGGATTTTTCACTTATTTCCTTAGTTTTCCCACCGAGTTTTCCAAATGAGCGCAAAAACAAATTACTTTTGGCGGGCTTAGTGTGGCTGTAGGTGTGAAACCAGTAAATTGCTGTTAGTTTAGTAGTTAGCCAACACTGACTGTTAGAGGTGGCACATTGCAGTATTTTACTTTCAAGGGCGATAGTAGTTGTCCTTAATCATTTATTACACCTGCTGTACATCTACACCATTTTATAAAACTTATAAAAAGAGTTTATTAAAAGTGTCATATCTACTTAACAATAATGTTCAATGGAAATTTTTCAATTAATAGGGTCTTCCCACAGAGCTCCATCCACCATCTACCATCCGTTGAACGGATGGTCCGTAAGGTTTTGCCGTTCCGAAAATTTCCCAGTTAGTCCGCCATCCAATTTTAACGGACTTTGACGGGCTCTTTTATGCGATAGTTAGGCGATGTTTTCTCGGTGCAACTCTGAATTCTTCCTCTTGACTGTGAAAATTGGAACGGTGACTGCGAGAACAAATCAAATCGATGGCGGGAAAAAATTAAATAATGCTTCAGCTCATTGTTTTTTGGGTTTTTTTAAATTTTTTGTAGTTTGTTATGAGCGGAAAAGCGTTCGCAAGCAGGTTGTTATGTGTGGGCCAAAATGTAAGCTGTCGTGCGTACGAAAACATAAATGTTTGCAGCAAAGCGTCAAAATATGTTCTGCACTTCGTAAATATAACTAATGTTAATTAAAAGTGTACTTTGTACTCCTATAAAGTTCCAAAGTTGCTATAATTTACCATAAACAGCATACATTTGGTTTTGTTTACAAATTTTTCATATTAATATTGGCTAGGCAGAGGCGTAGTAAGAGCGGAGTGTGGGGTACGGGAGGTTAGGCTCCCCCGCAGTCAGCAATATGTATGCATACTCATTGTAGGATATGTTATAAACGTTCAGATATGTTAATAAACTATATTTTTAATCTATTTATTGTATTATTCTCCAATAAAATTAGGAGAACGCAATTTTACGACAGTTTTTCCGAGTTAAAATCCCCCTTCGTTAATGTTGCGCTGAGCAACTGCTCTTCACTCAGCTGTTATTGGATGGTAGATGGTGGATGGAGTTCTGTGGGAACACGAGTTTCACATTCGTCGAAAATCCCAACCGTTTCAAACGGATGGACTCTATGGGAAGAGGCTATAAATGTTTACTTCTTAACAATATTTTTTTTAACTAGTCAAACGATATATCGCAAAAAAATACCCACTCCTCACGCACATGGTATTTTTCCTAAACCGCAACCGCCGGATTTTCTCTCCTCCAAGTTACGGTCATACGCTCGTCAATAAGTCATCTTTCGGCTTTAATTCACGAAAAAATTGCAAAAAAAACCAAAGGAAAGTGCCTAGTAGCGGCCATTCGAACGCAGCCGAGTTGCAGCCGTGAAAATCGAAGTGAACACTTTGCCAGCGGTGACGAGCAGCCGTGGAAACGCGGAAAAGCAGCTGCAGCAGCCGAAGAAATTTGGCAAAAAGTGCGACGGTGAGAGGAGAACGGGGGACCGCTAACAACGGATCGCGAACATAGTGCCTAAGCATTAAGTTTTCCGCTGCTTGCCACGGTTTTCCACGGCCTTGCCCACGGACATCCCGCCCCTGGAAAAACCGCCTGCCAGGCCAAAACGACGAGCAGGTGAGAGGATATTTGGCGAAAGATCTGCCAATTCCAGCGAAATCGTCATGCGGCACAGCTCCACCCACAAGTCAGCACCCCCACCGCCCCCTCGCCGCCCATCGCACTTGCAATCTGCTTCAAACGCATTTGGCATTCCTTTTTTTTCGCCCATTTGCGAATTTGTATATGTTTTGCAAACATTTCTCGTGGCCATTTTGTGGTTATAAGCGCCGCTTGTAGGCGGCTCCACGTGTGTTGGTGTGTGCTCGCGTGTGTTTTCGCTGCATGGGTATTGAGTTACAAGCACGCGGCCTCCCACTTTTTGTTTTTGTTGTTGTTGTTTTGCTTTTGCTTTTGCTGGGTTTCTGATAACCTTTTGCTTGTTGTTATCAAAAATGAGAGAGCCAAAAGAAGAGCAAGGCTTACATCACAGACTTCGCATTCGCATCGCATCAGTGACCTAATGCACTTTTAACCCCTGGAGTTGCCTTTCTTTATGCAGTTGCTTGCTGCTGCAGGAAACGAAAGAAAAATGTGAAAAACAAAAGAAAACTCGTTGCCATTGCTAATTTGTCTCCTGACTTTTTTTATTGTTTATTTTTGTGCCATTTTCCTTGCGCATTTTCCTTTGCATCTCTGTTTCTCTGTTTTTCGTTTACCTGCCATTTCTCTTCTCCCATCTTTGGCTCTCTGTCTCGCTTCCGCTCTCGCTCTCTTTTTTTCTGCATTTTCGCCCGTCATCTGGCGGTCAGTAGCCGGCGCCGCCCCCCTCATCCCGTTACGTTCCGTTTCCGCCTCACATCCTCATCCTCTTGCATCCAAATTTGTATTCTATAATATACGAAAATTGTCGATAACTTCGGTAGTCCGAACTTTGTATTCGGTATAATTCTGATTGAAGGGGTTATTGGGGGGGCTATTATTGAAGGTTTTTTACATCGAAGCACGCATCATTAACTCAAAACACTATCTTTAAACATTATTATTTTAAAGGATTTTATAACTATTTTATTTTAAAAGATACATAATAGGGATATAATATATTCGAACAAATATCATACCAAGTTTTTTAAACTTATTTAAAAATATTAAAAAAAGAAAATGGTAATTACATTCCGTAAAACTCGTATATTAAAGAACAAGCTTTCCAGCTTTAAATCCAAATTAAATCAGTCTCATAATTATTTAAAAAATTAACCATTTTCTATGGTATGTATGATTTTGGTATTACCTGATTTACCATAACATTATCGAATTTTAAATAGTTGTCTGATTTTAATTATAACAATATAACATACTCATGAAATCATATAGCATCATGATGCCACTAGTTAACAAGTCTAGTATTATTGAATCCCTTATCTGGAAGAATGTATACTATAAAAATATCTGGCCAATATCATATTACCCCTAGTCAGGGTTTAGAATTCAGAACCGCCACCACGCACCGCCAATCATTTTTCGTAGGCATCGCCTCCTTGGCCTTGTTTTTTCTTCGCTTGAGTTTTCGCATTGGAGTTTTCCTTCCACACTGCACATTTCACCTTTCTGTGACGAAAAATCTTTGCCAATGTTTGTTGTCTATCGTAGAGCGTCCTGGCCACCTGCATGTTGAATGTTTCTGCGAGTGCTCCACAAGATATTGCCGGTATGTGAGCCCTCTGTACCACCCTGAATCTCAATCCCCGCGATTGCCCCATGACTAAACCCCGTTTTCCCCGCCTCCTAGCCAGCTTTTAGCCTTGTTTCTATAGAGTCGATTGCAGCCACAACTGGAGCATAAATAAGCCGCAGAAACGATCCGACCAGCCAGTCGAGATTCGGTGTTTGTTTCGGCGATTGCTTGACTGACATTCAAATTTGTTCTCTTTGCAGTGCTGCAACGATAAAGAAATGAACTCAAACATATTTCTGGGCACAGCGGAGAACGGCCTGCGGCACGATAAGATTGTTATACTCGATGCGGGAGCACAGTACGGCAAGGTGAGATCAAGGCTACGAAACAACCTCTGTTAAAAATGCTAATTCTAACGTTTTCCTCCTCAGGTTATCGACCGCAAGGTTCGCGAACTCCTTGTGGAGTCGGACATCCTGCCATTGGACACGCCGGCAGCCACGATACGCAACAATGGCTATCGGGGCATCATCATCTCCGGAGGACCCAACTCCGTCTACGCAGAGGATGCGCCCAGCTATGATCCTGATCTGTTTAAGCTAAAGATACCCATGCTGGGCATCTGCTACGGCATGCAGCTGATAAACAAAGAGTTCGGGGGCACAGTGCTCAAGAAGGATGTTCGGGAAGATGGCCAACAGAACATCGAGATTGAGACTTCGTGCCCGCTTTTCAGGTGAGTCAGGACACAGGATATTTGGGCATAGCAGCAACAAGAAAGTGCCTGAATTGATTAAGTTTACTTAAGCGCTGATACAATGCTGCCAGAATAATTTTATTGCCAAGAACAGTTCAGTTTAGAGCAGTCTATAAATTGATCTACACGTGGCCAGACATATGAACTTATCACTACTTAAATGCATTGTTCGGTTTCCAACAACTTGGAAAGAATTGTCTAACATAACCCCTTTTGTGTTCCCACAGTCGCCTTAGTCGCACACAGTCCGTGCTTTTAACCCATGGCGATAGCGTGGAGCGGGTGGGCGAGAATCTGAAAATAGGTGGCTGGTCCACGAACCGCATTGTGACGGCCATTTACAATGAGGTACTCCGCATCTACGGCGTCCAGTTCCACCCTGAGGTAGACCTCACCATCAATGGCAAACAGATGCTATCGAACTTCCTCTACGAGATCTGCGAACTGACGCCCAACTTCACCATGGGCAGCCGAAAGGAGGAGTGCATACGCTACATTCGCGAGAAAGTGGGCAACAATAAGGTGTTGGTGAGTTTGGAAATGATTTTATCCTTAAAGGACTGTCTTATTTAAATGATATCTACAATTTACAGCTGCTGGTCAGCGGTGGCGTGGATTCGACTGTTTGTGCAGCTTTGCTCCGTCGTGCCCTGTATGCTAATCAGATAATTGCCGTGCATGTAGATAATGGTATGAAAATCTGAAGATAAGAGTAGCAATTATATCCATCCTAGAAATTTAATCTTATTTTGAAATTAAATTTTCTAGGTCTGATATTTTTTGCACTAGTAATTTGTATTAATTTTCAAAAAGTACTTTCTTTCTTTTTCATTTTATGATAACTTAAAATGCTTAAAAACCCAACAAAATAAGGAAAAAATTTAAGATTTTTTATTTAGAGCACTTTAAAATTATTATGCTTTTTCAATGCAAATTAATACTAAGTCATTTGTATTCTACCCATAGGTTTCATGCGCAAGAACGAAAGTGAAAAGGTGGAGCGTTCTCTGCGCGAAATTGGCATCGATTTGATTGTCCGCAAGGAAGGCTACACGTTCCTCAAAGGCACCACGCAAGTCAAAAGGCCCGGACAGTACTCCGTGGTGGAGACGCCCATGCTCTGTCAGACTTACAATCCGGAGGAGAAGCGCAAGATAATCGGTGATATATTCGTCAAGGTGACAAACGATGTCGTTGCCGAATTGAAGCTGAAGCCCGAAGAGGTAATGCTGGCTCAGGGAACCCTCCGGCCAGATCTGATCGAGTCCGCCTCGAACATGGTCAGCACGAATGCAGAAACAATCAAAACGCACCACAATGACACGGATCTGATCAGGTAATGTGCAAGACATCGGTCCTATTAGTTAGCTAAAATCACTTCTAAATTCAATGTTTCAGAGAACTTCGCAATGCGGGACGTGTCGTTGAGCCACTGTGTGACTTCCACAAGGATGAGGTGCGCGATCTGGGCAATGACCTGGGTCTGCCGTCGGATCTTGTGGAGAGACAACCCTTCCCCGGTCCTGGCCTGGCGATCCGTGTGCTCTGCGCCGAGGAGGCTTACATGGAGAAGGACTACTCTGAAACTCAGGCATGTTTACACTTTAATTTCCTTATATTTACCTATATTCATTGGTTAATTTATTACAGGTTATTGTCCGCGTGATAGTGGACTACAAAAATAAGTTGCAGAAGAACCATGCTCTGATCAACCGGGTAACGGGCGCCACCAGCGAAGCGGAGCAGAAGGACTTGCTGCGAATCTCCGCCAACTCGCAGATCCAGGCCACCCTACTGCCCATTCGTTCCGTAGGGGTGCAGGGCGACAAGCGGTCATACAGCTACGTGGTAGGCCTATCCACGAGTCAGGAGCCCAACTGGCAGGACCTTCTCTTCCTCGCCAAAATCATACCGCGCATCCTGCACAACGTAAACAGGGTGTGCTACATCTTTGGCGAGCCCGTGCAGTATCTGGTGACGGATATCACGCACACCACACTCAACACGGGGGTGCTATCGCAGCTGAGGCAAGCGGATGATATCGCCAATGAGGTAAGTTGATTTATCTCCGGTAAGCACAAACAATTTAATAAAATGATCATTACAGATCATAATGCAAGCTGGACTGTATCGGAAAATCTCACAGATGCCTGTCGTCCTTATACCCGTTCACTTTGATCGCGATCCCATTAACCGCACACCCTCCTGCAGAAGATCGGTGGTGCTGCGCCCGTTCATAACGAACGACTTTATGACTGGTGTGCCGGCTGAGCCCGGCTCCGTGCAACTGCCAGTGCAAGTAAGTATATAGACGTTATAAGACTGTTCGAAATATGCATGTTAATTATTGTATTATCCATTTGCAGGTCTTAAATCAAATTGTGCGCGACATATCCAAGCTGGATGGAATCTCGAGGGTGCTCTACGACTTGACAGCCAAGCCGCCGGGCACCACCGAGTGGGAATGATGCGTTCAAACCAAAACTTTCAACAGCCATTTCATAGAAGTAGATGAGACAAACAATAATCAACCAACCAATAAGCGGCGGGCGCTCGATGGGACAATGGCCGATCGGTCGGTCAGTTGGCATAACGAGCGAACGGCGGATGGATCGATCCTAGCCCTCGAGGTCATCGCGGCTGCTCCTGCCTTTTAGAGAGACACGTAAAACGAGCAATTGATGAGGCGCAAATACAGAACTGGAACTGCCGCTTCGAAAATTGAAAACAATTCAGGTTCATAATATCGATGATACATGTGTGTGTGTAATTAATGCGGAATTAAGCGAATCGAGATCTAACACAGATGGCGAACTATTTGCCAATAATACTTATGTACATTTTCATGTTTTGTTCCTTTTGTGAAAAGGAATGTGCCCACAAACCACGTAACAAACAAAAACAATTAATTTACGCATTTTTAGTTATATACATAAAATATATATATTATATACATACAGATATTAAATAATTGCAAACTCAAGTTCTGAAAGTTGTATATTTGCAAGAGAGAAAGTGTTTTCGTGGCAAAAGGCATAAACAAAAAGATTGTAAGAACACGAAAAAAATATTGTAAGCTAAAATTATGAATTGTTATATAAAACGTCTATATTTAAAAAATGGCAAAACCGGAAAAAAATAAAACGATTATGATGATAAAAGAAATGTAATAAAACGAAAAATTGATTTAAAAGTGTTTGATACTGCATGCTCTTTTGGTCGGACATCCGGAAACTAAGGCCTACGAATTATTCTTTGCCTTGGTTAAATAATAGGGCCCTCCACTGGTGGCCTTTTGCCTTTTTTGAAAGGCTTCTCGGAAGAGAAACTTGCTGGCTTGGTGGTTTCTTAACTTCTCAAGGGAGGCTAACTTTTCGCTGATGGGGGTGCGAGATTTTGGTTTTTCCCGTACTGGCAGGTTTCTTGACGGATTCTTCTCAAGTGTAACTCCGGAAGACTTGATCTTGGTAGAATAATTTAAGAACAGTAATAATTGTGAAATAATAATAAATAAATAATAAAATAATGACTTTAATATTTTTCTATTGTTTCAATAATTTTGAAAATAAATTGTTTATAAAATAAACAAAATTATTAAAATTTTATAGTAGCCAACCAATTAAATTAGTTTATCTTGGTGTTTTATAATTTTGGATGACCTTAATTCATTTCTTATCTTCTGTAATTAGCTATTAACTTTTAACTTACAATCGCTCTAGCTGGAATTATTTTTTCTCGGTTAAACATGTGATTTAAGAACGCCAGATTATCCGAGTAGTACAGTTTGGGTGGCACAGTATCGCCCGAAAACTTCGCACTCTGCTCTTGAATACGCTCCAGATCCACATTATAGCGCAGCCTGTGGATCATATGCTTCCAAAACCCGGGTGGCGAGTCCGCTTTCATTTCGTTGGCGATCGCCTCCCAGATTTGATCCTTGCGCTCGAAATTGAAGAAATCCTTGTGACATTGATTCCACAAGCACGCGTGATCCTCATACAGGGCGATTAACTTTAGTTTAACTTTCGCGTTTTGCATGAACTCCGGACTGGCTGTGAAGGTGATTGGGGTCCTTCTCAAAGAAGTCCCATCAGAGTAGGAATAGTATCCCGTCGTGGAGTTGAAGGACGTTTTACTCTGTTTACGCTTTTCCTGACGATTAAGTTTGGCCACCAGAAGGGCTCGACTTCTCCCTAAAGAAAGTTTATCGGAGTAGGAGTAAAATTCCGTGCTAGAAGCAATGGACGTTTTACTTTTCCGTCTTCGATTCATTGCAACTAATGGAAATTTGATTTACTGATAATTTAACACAAGAAAAACGTAATTTAAAGAAATGATTTGACAATTAAATTCAAGCAATTTCCTTTTTTCCCATTTTGACCAAAACAATTTCAACTATTGATATTATGCTTTATTTTCCACTACATATTAATAATATCAACTCACTGTTGTGTCTTACATCTTATAATTGATACAATTAGGTTATTAATGGGGAAAATAAAGAGGACATGGGATGTATTAGCACTCTTATTGTCCGCTTTTCTGGTTTATTAAATAAAAGATTCGGTTTAATACGTATTACTTTGAGTTTTATTCGCACTTAATCATCTTCATCGTCGAGGCAATCTGCAGAGCATTTAGACAAATTCGAAAAGAACAAAATCGAAGGAAACATTCATAGCAAGAATTAAAATAATATTGTGTATAATTATATATATAAAACTCTTACAAATTCTCGCCATCATTCGGTTACATAATTCACTTTTAAAACAGCACACTCGATATACTCAAAATAGAAAATATAAACAATTTGAAAAAAATTGAATAACAATACCATAACTCGATTGCTTGCGTTGTGAGTCTGAGTGTGTTCGCCTACTGGGAGCAGGGGCTAGGATCGGAGTTCTGGACAGGGGATCTTAAGTAGGTCCAGGACCATTTACTGGGCCAGCTCCTTCATGCGGTTGAGGGCGCTGCCAGCCTTGAACCAGCCGATCTGCAGGTCGTTCAGGGTGTGGTTCAGCGTGATCTTGTCGACCTTGCTGCCGTTCTTGACCTCGCATTCCACGGGCTTTCCAGGCGCCAGGGAGTTCAGGTTGAGCAGGGAGATCTTGCTCGTGGGCTGGATCTGTTGATGCACAAATTGATGATGAAATCTTGTACTTATTCACGTTATTCACGCTTGACAAACCTTATCGTAATCAGCGGGATTGGCAAAGGTGAGGGGCAGCAGACCCTGCTTCTTCAGGTTGGTCTCGTGGATACGGGCAAAGGACTTGACGATGATGGCACGGCCACCCAGGTGGCGTGGCTCCAAAGCGGCATGCTCGCGGGACGAGCCCTCGCCGTAGTTCTCATCGCCGACGGCCACCCACTTGATGCCGTTGGCCTTGTAGTCGCGGGCCACGTCGGGAACTCCGCCCCAGGAGCCGTTGCGCTGGTTCTTGATGTTGTTCATCTCGTTGTTCTCGTAGTTGGTGGCGCCAATGAACATGTTGTTGGAGATGTTGTCCAGATGGCCACGGTACTTCAGCCAAGGTCCGGCGGCGGAGATGTGGTCGGTGGTGCACTTGCCCTTGACCTTGATCAGCACGGTCAGGTCCTCCAGATCCTTGCCGTTCCACTTGTCGAAGGGCTCCAGCAGCTGCAGGCGGGTCGACTTGGGATCGACAGCCACCTTGACGTTCTCGCCGCTCTGTAAATAAAACCATATTGAATTATTAACAAGAGAGAACGCTATAGTCGGGTTGGTGTCCCGACTATCTAATTCGAACCTCAGCTAAAGGGAGTGCGAGGGAGATAGATATACAAACAATTTTGATTGCGTATAACGTTTTAATGAATGGTCCGATTTGAAAAATGTCTCCTCCATTTCGATAGGTATAAATATACACAACAAAATTGCATTTATACTTCTCGGAAATCTTTAAAGATGTGGGCGCATGACACATTTTAAAATCGTTAGTGGGCGATTAGGGGTCGTGGCGCTCGGCTGAAATAAACTTGCGCTGCGTAGGAGGCCCAAGAATATGTGTGGAAAATCTTAACCTTCTAGCTTTTGTAGTTTCCGAGATCTCAGCGTTCATACGGACAGACGGACATGGCTGTTACATACTTTTGCACGAATACAATATACCCTTTTACTCTACGAGTATCGGGTATAATAACAAATTGGATTTATTTGAACTCACAGCTGGGGGAGCAGTGTAAGTGTCCTGGCCGGGGTCGAAGCCCTGGGCGGGCAGCTCGTCGCCGAAGGGAGCCTTCAGCTTGAACTTCTTGCCATCGGATCCGGTGAGCTCGTCGGTCAGCGGGTTGAAGTCCAAGCGGCCGGCGATGGACAGGGCGGTGACCAGCTCGGGACTGGTGACAAAGCAGTGGGTGGCCGGGTTGGCGTCGTTCCTGCCGGTGAAGTTGCGGTTGTACGAGGTGACGATCGTGTTCTTGTCGCCCTTCTTCACGTCCCGGATCCACACCCACCGAAGAAGTATGGGGTAAAGAAAACAATATGGTAGTTTATCAGTACATATTGGTTAAGTTGGTAAAACATCGCCGATCAAATGTGAAGCGAAATAGAGAACTCATTAACATGTGGTTACAACTGAGTGTTAACTGTTTAACCGGAATAAAAGTATGTACAATAAAATGAACTGAAATGATAAAGTGTTTTAAACAGAGAGATCAAGTAACGTTAAACAATAAAATACGCCAACATATGCATTTGAAAAATAAAAATATCAATGTGTGAGAGAGATCAAAAAATGGAATGAAAATAAAATTTTGTAATAAAATTCTTTAATGTGTTGTTTACATGAGATATAATATAATATGTACACAGCAGGGCTTAACAACACTGTCCATCAGGGAATGGTTTCTTCATAAATAATAAGCTGTAATCACTTTTTAATAAAAGAGATGCAGGTATAATGTGAAAATATCTCCAATTTCACAAGTTACAACGGGCAAAATACGAAAAAAAAGCAATAAAAAAAGCAATACTTCTGCACATCAAAATAAAACAATTAGAATTCTGTAATAACTAACCCCAAAGTCTCTGTGGCTCCCCCCATCAAATGGTCACAGTGCACCGTCGAGGGCACAGCCACCTTCTTCAGGCCGGAGGAGATGAACTGCAGCAAGGCCATCTGGGCGGTGGCATCCTGCATGGCCACGCGATCGGGACGCAGGCGCAGATAGGAGGTGCCGCGCACGATGTCCTGGTTGGCGGGATCATCCAGATGCGAGTACAGCACCTTCTCGGAGAGAGTCAGTGGGCGGTTCAGGCGACCGCGCACCACTTCCAGGCGCTTGTTCAGCTTCTCGTACGGCAGGAAGACGTCCGAGTCGAACTTGGACAGGGCCACCTTGGAGGCGGTGTAGCAGGAGGCGTGGAACTGGCGCACCACTGGCGCTTCAGCCACCACATGCTTGCCCAGTCGGCACACCTGGAAAGTAGAAAGATAAAAACCTCTTTGAAAAAATTCAAAATAGTGAAATTAAGGTGAAAAAATCAAGATCGTCTAATTAGCACATTGCCAAAACATAATATAGCAGTCATGAAAAGTACAGTATAGACTCAAATATTTGCCAAACTCTTGATATTTTATCACCAGAGTTTTTTTGTGGTACACACCGTACTGATTTGATTGATTCGATTGGTAGCGTAATAAACACTTGATTATCATGTCAGGAGGCCTCTCAACTTTAATTAGATTGGCACAGCTTTATCAGGAAATGTACAAATCTCAATAAGTAGTGTTGTTTTGTCAAAAAAAAATCGGGGATTTGTCATCACCTACAATATTCAGATGAAAATTGCATATTTTTTATAAAATTAAAAATCTTATATCAATGTTAAAGTGTAGTCCTATATTTAACCGAACTACGCAATTGAAGTTTTTCCCTACAGTTTATTATATTATATCTGTCGTTTATTGTTGGAGATATATTTTTAGACGCAAAGTTCCCTCTTTATAAGCAAGAGTTATTAAAAGATCGCTTATCTATGGCAATATATTTTGAAGCACCTTTCTGGAAGTTGTCTGTTTACCACGTTGATTATTTTTGAATGACCAAAAATATTCCATGAGGAAAATAAAAACAATACAATAAAGAAGCAGCAAGTCATCTTGGCACCAATTTAATATTTGTTATAAATTGGTTAAAATAGGAAAAATAAAACAAAAAATATATAAATGTAAAAAAATGTTGGCCAAATTTTCTTTTTTAAAAAATCACAAATATTAATTTTTGTTTAATTTTAGTTACTAAAAAATAACAATTTCTAAAAAAAAAATGTGCCTAATTCACCAAATCATGGTTTTGGATGCTATTTCTGGTAATAGATTAAAGTAAAAGTATAAATAGGATAGAAAAAAGGCCAGGTTTGTTTTCTGTTAGGACGTTAAAAATACGTATTTTAATGAACAATTTTGAATAAAAATATATTGCTAATAGAAAACAGCTGGGAATACAGTTTGTTGTTGTTTATGCACAGATTAAGAAACGTTTACAATTGTTACAAAATGCGAGAATTTCTCGCAATTAGCAGGTCCACGTGACGCACACAAACAAATCGCAACAATTGCAATGGCAATTACGTCAAATAGGTCATTAACTTATTGGCAAGTACAGTGAAGCCTTTCTCGAAGCTGCCATGGAAAATACCCACTCGAAAGGCAAAGGCTCCTCCAAGGCGCGTGATACTCGAGTTGAAGAGCGGAATATATTTAAGCTATATTTAGTCCGGTCATTATCAGAGTGTAAGTAAACCTGTCACAGATAAGACGGACCTCCCCCCGAAGATATATGCTGCATAGGGTCTCCTGGTTAAATAACTGCGGACCAGGCGATTATGTAAATGCGAGAGGCGTCGAACCCTCGCGAATTGCCGTTAATTGCTAGATGCCACCGATTTGGCATGGAACACTGCTCCACATTCAACCCATTCTGGATGCAGGGGCTATAGAATCACAAACACTACGTACTCGGTTACCTAACAACTTTGGATTTTGTTTTTAGGTTAGAAAACGCTTTGCGAAAATTCGCGACTTTTCGGTGCCCACATCCTGCTGGGTGTGCAAAAAATTTTGCCAACGATTTTTCGCAAACTTTCGCGCAGTGTTTCCAGTCGTCTTTATCGCAGCTTTGATTTTGGGGTTTTTACCGCTCCCAGATTCTATATATATTCATATTTTTGCGTGGTTTAACCGGATCGGCTGGAGGCACAGGCTCCGGAACAGAACCTACCTGTGCCTGGGCGCTCATCAATCTCGCAGCCATTGTTCGCGTCCTGATTAAACGATACTCGGAATACACTCGATGGAAATGGAACTGATATTGCAGCGGAAGTTTTTAGCCGTCAAAATTTTCAGCCCTCTCAGCCGGAAGATTTCACAGACTAACTTATTCCCACGGCGGCCAGTGTTTGTAGCGGCGCGACCGGGCGGCAGCGATGGCCGGTCAGCTATTTTCCCGCCCAAGCTAGCTCCACTGCGGAAAAAAAGCTCAATGCTGACTATCATTAAATGGGTTTGAATTCTTTAATTATATTTTAATTATTTAACTAGTTTGTCAGTGTTGATAGGACCCCAATAATACCAATTATTTAACCGTTTGAATTTATCCCCTTAGCTAGAAGCTCGTGGATGTTGGTCGCCTTAAGATATTTTTGTACACTAGAACAGCCTGAAATAATGAGGTCCTATAAGACAAAATTGCAACGATTACATTAGCACAGCCTCATATTTCGCCCCACTTTTAACAAAATGTTAAACTTTTTTTAAATTAAAAGGTGTTTTATTTCTTAAACACATACATATATTGGTCGAAAACCAAAATGTAATTATTTATCCATTTTTTAGCCATTTGTACAACATTTTTAGCAATTTATATCAACTTTTTTCCAAAATTTTGGCAGCAGTAATGGTACCAATAAAAATTCTTGTCGAACATGGATTCGCCAATGTTCCGAGTATGCAAGTTAAATACAGTTAGTTCCCAAGTACCGTGATTAAAATGCCTTACGGTAATCCCCAACTGAAAATGTATTCACCATGAAATAAATATTTCCTCTCATTTTAAAGTATTGCACTGAACTTACGACAGGTAAATAATGAGACTATCTTTTATAAATAAAAAGGCTGGAATGCAGTTAATCCCAAATTAAAACTGTCCAATTTGGCTAGATTGTAGCCATCAGCTCTGACGTCACTCGCGTCGCTTTGCAATACTACTCCCGTTTGTTTGCGTGGGCGGGCAGCAGTTACCCACAACTGTGCGAATAATAAATAAGTTCGGCTGGGAAAATGTTTGATAATGGCCAGTCAGCATTAGTCCTGACCCAATCGCCATGTCCGAGCGCCGAGGAGTGCACGAGATACCCGGGGACTACCAGCCAGTGCCCAGGGAGCAGGACGAAGCCACTCCAGTGGCCACATCCTGCTGCCGGCGTCCCAACTGCAACTTTGTGCTCCAGGAGGAGCGGAAGGTTTGCTGCTGCAGCCACGGCTACATCATACCCGTGTTCATACTCTTCGTCCTGGTTATGATTGTCCTTCTGTTGCCTTGGGAGACCTTCCACCGAAACGAGAACGCAAACAGCCCCGTTCCCGTGGAACATCCGTTGCCATGTCAACTCGAACTGGTCGAGAGCCTGCCGCTGGGGTTGAACTACAGCCAAGGGGAGAGGGCAAGCCACCCCCAACTGAAGAGCACCTTTGAGGCCTTTCAGTTGCTGCTGGGCAGGGCAAGGACTTCGCTGGACATAGTATCGCCGCACTGGACACTGCGCGGATTGGACGTGAATGACACTAGCACTGGGCCCGGAGAACACCTCTTTCAGCGCCTGCTCGCCAACGGAGATGTCGGCAGACCCAAGCTGCGACTGCGGATCGTGGTCAACCGCAGCCAGGATAGCCTGTGGCATGCGGATGCCCGCATCCTGGCCAATTACGGAGCTGCCGATGTCGTGGGCATCAATTACCTGCACTCCAAGCTCTGGTTGGTGGACGGTGAGCACTTCTATCTGGGCAGCGCCAGCATGGACTGGCGATCGCTCACGCAGCGCAAGGAGCTGGGTATTTTGGCCAGGAATTGTCCACATCTGGCCCAAGATATGGCCAAGATCTTCAAGGCCTACTGGTACCTGGGCAGCAATGAGGTGCCGGAGTACTGGCCTTGGATCTACCACACCCACATCAATCAGAAAAGACCCCTGTTGCTGAACATTAACAAAAACCATACAATGCGGGCGTACTTAGCCAGTTCGCCACCGGGATTGGCGGCCACTGGAAGGAGCCACGAACTGGATGTCATTCTGGAAGCCATCGATAAGGCCACCGAGTTTATAAGCCTCGCCCTGATGGACTATTCTCCGCAGTTAAGGCGTGGTAACAAGCTGGAGTACTGGCCCTTAATAGACAATGCCCTGCGACGGGCTGCCTTGGAGCGGGGTGTGGCCATCAAGCTGCTCATTTCCTGGTGGAAGTACACGGATCCCAGCGAGGATCACTTCTTGAGGTCCTTGCAGGCTCTCAACAAAGTGAGGGAGGAAGTGGACATTCAAATGGTAATGGGAACTGCTGGGTAACAAGAAAAGGGGCCCTTTTTATAGAGTACATTCCCTTTTTTAGCGTCGCTTTGTGGTGCCGACCACGGATGAACTGGAGAGGATTTCCGGTGGGAGAGTTAGCTGCAATTCCTATTTGGTCACCGAGAGCGTTGCCTTTATTGGTACCTCCAGCTGGTCGGGGGAGCACTTTACTCACTCAGCCGGCATTGGATTGGTCCTCCAGGACATGGACTACAACAACAACAGTCTGCGCACCGACTTGCTGGCCATTTTTCAGCGAGATTGGTTTAGTCCTTTTGCCCTGCCTTTGAAGCCAAATTTAAGAATTTGAATTTAGCTTTTAAACCCGCCGGCACTTTGCAACACTGCCACCAGCTGTTCATGTCATAACAAACGTCAGACCTAACCTCAAATCTTTTGAAGCTAAAATAAGTTTAAATTTCTCGCCACTCGAATATCTAAAAAATAAAGCGAACAGAAAGCATGGCCAACAAGCCAACGCGAGATGTACTCGGCATTATCTTCCAGAACTTCTGGAAGTCCCTGCGACCGCGTCAGTATCGCGGGGATCTCATTGGGGAGGACTACTTCGGCAATAAGTACTACGAGATTCCGGCGAATCCTTCGATTGGCAAGAGGAAGCCCTCCCGGTGGTTTGAACCCGCGGACAAGGAAGCCTTTGATCAGGAACTGACCGCCGAGTGGGAGGCGTGGCTGCGCGGGCGCCGGGAGGAGCCGCCCACACGCGAGGAGCTGGTGAAGAACCTGCAGATCATGGACATGAAGAAGCGCAACGCCGCCGAACTGGAGGCCACCTACGCCAAGGGCAAGGACGACAAGGCGCTGCCCAAGCAGGTGGACGGACCCACCATCGGAACTTTCCCCAAATACAAGGAGTACGAGTTCATTCCCGGCAAGGAACCACCGGAGAAGTAACTCTAGTATGGGTATTTTTAAAGAGTTTAATGTGTAAATATAGTTAAATTGATCTTAAATTCTCTACCAATCGTTCAAGTCCAAGTCCTTAACTATATCAACGGCTCCGCCAGCCTCGTCGTAATCGTCCTCCACTGCTGCTGGCTGGGATTTCAGCTTTTCGGGCTTCTCCTTCTTGGCCTTCTTGGCTTTGGGCTGCTCCACTTCCACTTCCTCCTCCTCCTGCTCTACTTCCTCCTCCTCTTCATCATCGTCTGATCCCACGTGCAGACCATCGTCCCCTTCATCCTCCGAATCCGATGGGAAGAGCTCAATCTCTCCGTTCTCATTCCTCACGGGCACTCCCGACTTAGCCGGCAGCTTCTTCAGCTTGGGCACATCGTAGTCGGCATTAATCTCGTCCGTCTGCGCCGCCTGGCGACGCTTCTTGATCTCGTGCGTCTTCAGCCAGCTGGCGTAGTAAATGTCCAGGGGCGTGCGCTTCAGGCGGAGCTGCTGCTCCCAGGCGGCCACGGCTTGTGAATCCTTGATGTCAAAGGTAACGCTGCTCTTGCCGCGCTGCTGCTCTATGAAACGGCCGCTCTCCTGGATCTTCTCCAGCAGCTGCTTCAGTTTGCGCGTGTAGTTGGCATTCCGGCAATCCTTTAGGTACGCCTTAATGGCCATCACAGTGGGCACCACCAGATCGCTAAAGGCCAGCGAGGCAGACTCGTGAGCAAGATACTCCAGCAGAAGACCGCACACCTGTTCGATGACCTCATCGCGGAAGCCATTCTCCGCCAGCTGTCCCTTGTTAAGCCTCAGGATGCAGGTAAACTGCAGTGGCTTCATGGACACCGCCGAGTGCTTGCGATTGAAGGTGTTGCTCTTCAGAACCTCCACAATGAGCGGCAGCACTGGCACATAGGTATTAGTCTCCTTGGACAGGGAAATTAGCGTCTGTAGACAGTGGAATCGCAATGGGAAGTACTGAGCGGTGGGTACCAGTCGGATCACTCCAGTGGCAATGGTGACAAGGGGATAGACCAGAGGCTGCAACTGCGGCTTGTTCGCACTTGCGCCCAGAAGATCCGCCCACAGGCGTAGGGAGTTGATGAACTGCCAGTTGTACACTGCCTGGAAGCTGTCCTTCTTCTTCAGGATCACTGCGTTTCGCAGGTGAATGGCCAACTGACGGATGTAGAGGAAGGCATGTTGATAGGTGACATTCAGGTCCAAGGCGAACATCTCCACCAGCGAGCGACGCATGAAGTTGATTCCGGGCAGAGAATTGGGGGACACGAACTTGGAATTGCGCACATAGGCCAAGTACATGGCTTTCAGCACATGGTTAAGCATGGTGGCCTGAAAGATATTTGGATGTTAGCAAATATTAAATAATAATAAGGAAGCTAGGTGTACCTGCTGTTTCCTGGTTATCTTCAAGATGCAGAGGAAGGCCAGCACACGAACGGTTTCGTCTCCAGTGGCCCAGAGGACAACCAGGCGCTTCAAAATGGTCTTTCCCAGGGCGGAGAAGGGCACCACCATGCCGGCCATTTGATGCAGGTGCTTGAGAAGCACACCCAGGATATTGGGACTCGAGACTTGCTCCACCAGGCGAATCAGATCAGTGAGGTAGTAGCGCAGACAGCCGCGCACCTTGACCCACTTCTTGTGCTTGTGCAGCGGCAGGCTGCTGTTCGGCTTAACGCCCAGCAATCTGATGATGGCAGGCTGCAGGTGGATCACGCAGAGCTGGATGACTCCGTTGAAGGCGGCTGCTCCGACGACCTTGAAGGCGGCTGCATTGGGCTGGTTCTCGCCGCCGTCGGCTCCATCGGCCGAGATGCTGGCCAGGGCCGAGTTAAAGGCCTGGATTACCTTGCGCACAATGTCGATGGAGACGTTGGCCTGGCCCAATTGCTGCTCCCACTGGTGCAACAGGTTTAGGGTGATCTTCTGGGTGCCTCCGGTGGCGGCTTCATCATCCTCTTCCTCGAAGTCACTCTCATCGCTGGCCACGGCCAAATCCTCACTGGGCTTGTGGTACTTCTCCTCGTCATCCTCGTCGTCTCCACTTTCCTCAGCCGCCTTCTGTGCCTTGCCTTCCTCCTCCTCCTCTTCATCCTCGTCGTCGCTGTCCAGCAGATTGAAGTCGAGCAGCTTCTTGTCATTCTTCTTGAGGAAATCGTAGAACTCCGGATCGATTTCCTTTAGTCCTTCCAGCTCCTCCTTGTGTGATTTCTTGGCTCCCTTCTTAGCGGGCTTCCCATTTTTCACTGGCGCAGTGGCTTTTGTCTTTGGTTTCTTGGCGATAACTTTCGGCTCGGAGGAGATTTCCGCCTTCTTGGCTTTCGCCTTTTTGAGGGCATCCTTTGCGGGCTTCTTTTTACTTACTCCGGGCTTGGGTTTACCCAGAGTTTTAACTTTTTTCGAAGCCACCTTCATTTTTACACGAGCCAACTAAAACAAAATCGCACGTGTGCCGCCTAACGGGGTTGCCACACTGCGGAATATGTAGGCGGTGTAGCCATCACGTTAAAAATGGGAAATGAAAATTAAGCTACAATTAAAGCTAAATATATAGCTAAATATGACAACATCAATATTAAATTTTGACTATAATTTAAAATAAATAAATAAGAGAGGGCGTTGCTTACATTGACATAGTTTTTTTTCTGATTGTGGGGATTTCTGATTATTGGAAGAAAATATAAGAATAAAAACAGATTAAACTTTAAAGAATTATTGTTTGGAAATAATAGCAGCTTCAAATAATTCCATAATTCTTAAAACTGTTTTAAATTTTTCCGCGTTCAGACCTGTTAAGTAATGAACATCTAAATACAAATGTCGATTAGTATTTACATTAGGCGGCAGCGGGAAAATCTCCAAATTGCCAGCGCTATTGGCGGTTTCTGCCTGCGTTTTTTGTTGTTGACGACTCGGTAAGTCGCAGGCGAAATTTTTACTTGTCAATTGCAGTTGCAATTGGCGGCTGCACTTGCTTCGCTCATCCGGAAAAAGGGGCGCCGGTGGAAAATGGCACGCAAGAGCCACATGTACAACGCAATTCCCGCCGGCCTGGAGTCGGACGAGGAGGAGATGGATAACCTGATGGCCAACCTGAAGATCAAGCGCCTGGAGGACATCACAACAGGTGCTGGGCTCAACGGGCGCAACTTTGACGCCACTTTGGACGCGGAGGCGGAGCAGTTCTTCAAGTTGTTCCGCGAGAAGTGGAACATGTACAGCAAGAACAAGTCGCCGCATCTGCGGCAGGAGTTTGGAAAGGCCCTAATGGGCCACCAGGAGCCGCTGCTGTTGGCCCTCAAGATATTCGCCAACTGCCCGGACAGCAGCAACATCAAGCCGAAGAGCTTGTCACATTTTGTGCTGGACACGGTGTGCAAGCTCCACGAGGAGTTCCCGCATCTCAGCGAGGGACCCTGTGACCCCAACACCAGCATGATAGCCTTTAACTTTGTCAAGACCTCTGGGCTTCTGACCCTCAACAATGCTGTGATCTATGCCTATGGACTGCGCGGCATCCGTGACCTGCTGCTGCCCAAGTTGCGCGAGCTTCTGGACACCGGGCTCTACAAGGAGGTCACCCAGTGGTCCATCAGCCTGCAGCTGACGCACGAATTCGACATGCTGGAGCTGGCCTTCCCGCTGATTGCCATCGAGAAGCTGCCGCTGGCCGAGGAGTATCTGGACCATGCCACCCAGCAGCGCCTGCCGTTTGTCAAGTTCTTGGACTCGTTGCTGCACAAGGAGAAGCCGGTAATACAGCTCTGCGAGCATTTGCTGGGGTAAGTGATGATTGGTGAGCCTTAAACTGGCTTTAACTCTGTGCTCTTCTCCTCCAGGCGCTACAAGAATCTGAAAATCTCGCACCACGTGCTCAGCTATCGACCCATCGCCAAGATCGTGGCCCGGCTGGCCAAGAAGTACGGCTTCGACGATGCTGTCACGCCCAACTACAAGTTCACCAAGACCTGCAGCTACCTGCATTATTTGTACCGCGAATACGAGAAGGCCCGCATCAACCTGGCCAGCTTCCGGGAGCTGGTCAGCGTTCACGCCTATGACTACGCCCTGCGCAAGGACTTCGTGGGCTACATTGCCTCGGCCGGCGCCCATTCGGAGGCCATCTACTGGTACAGGGAATTCAACATAAATCCAAACGATTGTCCGCTGGACATTAAGACGCAGGTCACGCAAAATTGCGCTGGGAAGGCGGCCGGATGGGAATCCACCAGCGAGGACAGCTGCGCCGCGAGTGCCTGTGATATGTACCTGACCATGGATCTGCCCGACGAGTGCCTTATTATTGTGGACAAGGCGGAAAAGTTCGATCGCATGCTGTACCACCTGCAGCAGGAGCATATCATCTACCTGGACTCGGAGTGGATGCAAAACGTGTGCGGAGACAGCCAGCTGTGCGTGCTGCAGATAGCCACCGGTCACAATGTCTACCTGATCGATTGTCTGGCGAAGGAGAGTCTGCGATCGGAGCACTGGCGGCTTCTGGGCGCGAACATCTTTAACAACGTCAACATCCTCAAGGTGGGCTTCTCCATGGTCAGCGATCTCAGTGTATTGCAGCGCTCACTTCCACTGCAACTGCGCCTGCAAATGCCTCACCATTACCTGGACCTGCGCAATCTTTGGCTGGAGCTGAAGAAGCAGCGCTTCGGCGTAGAGCTTCCCTACGGCAATGTCAATCGGGCCGGGGACGCTCTCACGGATCTCTCATTGGCGTGCCTCGGCAAAAAGCTAAACAAGTCAAATCAGTGCTCCAACTGGGCCAACCGACCACTGCGCCGCGAGCAAATTCTCTATGCCGGTAAGTCAGGGATTGACTCTAGATTCCAGCAAGACTCATGTGCATTTCTCTTCCAGCCATCGATGCGCGCTGTCTGCTGCTGATCTACAACACGCTCTTGGCCCGCGTTTCCTCCATTCACGTGGCCATCGAGAAGAGCATCGCCAGCAACAACTTCCTCAGGCGCGGCGCCAATGTCAAGTGATGGATGAGCTGGCCCTGGATAGATCCATGCACCCATCTAGATGGATAGCGTTTCTCACGTAGACGACGACAAAGGCGTTCGCCCAACCTAAATTTAGTTCAAACGTTAATGTTGAAAAGAGTATTTCACGTATATTTAGTGACTAGCAAGGCAGCTTGGTTGAATGCAGTTTGGACACATGTTACAAATCAAAAGCAAACCATGTGACTGCAAACCAGAGATGAAATAATGAATTTAATTTCCATAAGAGGTGTAACTAAAATCGCTGACACTCAAAGCCTTTTGAAATCGGCATGGATTGAGATTTCTGATACACCGCGGTATATGATTTTTTTTGCTCACTGTACATACTTTATACACTTACATTATTCCAATCCAGAGAGTACATGTATTATTTTGTATTTTCTGTTATGGCCGTAAAACGAGCCTTTTATTTACCCTCACGCATAATCAAAAACTGAATAAAAGCAATGAATAGGATTGAACAACTTGTTGAGTTCTTGAATACTTTGAATAACATTTGGGATCGGATTAAAATGAATGGAATAAAATAACGACATGGCGCGATTATTGTAAGGGGCTGGCGTATTTGCTATTCCAGTCCCGCTCGAATACGTTGCGCAAGTCGCTTCTCAGGGTATTGGTGCTCTCCGTCTCGTGGGTTTCGCGTAGGGTGAGGCCAATGCCGGCGGTGTCCGTGAAGTAGTCGCCACTCCAGTTGGAGGTACCTATGTAAGCCACTCGATCGGTGACCATATACTTGTTGTGATTCACCCGACCGAAGGGAATCTTTTCCTGGCTTTGGTCCGCGGGCACAGTAAACCGACGCTGGGGAAGAATAATACAAAAAAACCTTGTTAATTTGATTTGTTTCAATAGTGTCATTGGGTTTCTAATTTAAGTATTCTTAGATTTGATTTCATTTTAAGTACCATTGTTCCTTTATATACTCACAATTTGTATATCAATATTGTCTTTTTTGGAAGCCAGGTCCTGGAGAGACTTGAGGTACTTGTCCTCGCTGGGATTGGAGTGCTTCCACCAGGAGATAAGGAGCTTCACTGCCACGCCACGCTCAACAGCTGCCCGCCGCAGTGCATCGTCAATTAATGGCCAATAATGGTGGTTCTTTTCGTAGATAATCAGCGGATAGTAGTCCATAACCGCAATATTTACGTAAGTTATGGCTGAGTTTATAGTGCTGAGGATGGCGTCCAGGTCATCGGTACGTCCAGAAGCCGAAAGAGGTGGTGGTGCGCTGGATAGAAAGCCTTCCATAGTAATGTTCTTGTTTACATTCAGCGACATGGGATTCTTCAAATTGTAGTATGTGGCGTATTTGGAATAGTCCCAATCCGGTATTTTCGAACTTTCGCTGTTACCCAGGTACCAGTACTCTTCAAAGATCTTTGCCACGTCGATTGCGAGTGGACGACAGTTCTGGACGAGCACGCCCATCTCCTTGACTTGGGTAAGAGCCCGCCAGTCCATGTTGGCGCTGCCCAGATAGAAGTGCTCCTCGTCCACCACCCACAGTTTGGTGTGGAGCACTCCGCTGCCAAAGTACTTTGGAAAGGAGAGGGTCACCACCTCGGCAGCTCCAGCGCTGGCCAGCAACTTGGTGTTCGAATCGGGCGACACACTGGACGGTTCGCTCTGAGCAATGCGAATCTTGATCCTGGGCGACAGGCTGCCGCCATTCCCGTTCGCCAGGAGCCTGGCGAAGATATCCTCTCCCGGCTGCGTGCTGTTATCCACCACACCGGGCGTGTCCTCGGCCCTGAGGGTCCAGTAGAAGGAAGCTATGTCCAGTGATGTCTTGGCGCTGTCCAAAAGCTGCTGCCAGGCCTCGTAGGTGCTTAGGAATTTCGGGCTGCCCTCGGGATATGTCAGGCCGATGGGTATGGACTCCACCAGCTGAATGTTGCAGTCGAATTTGTCCCGCAGTCCATGGCCTCCAGGGCCACGGTACTGATGGAGGCGTGGTCGTGGCTAAAATAAGCATTGTTAGTGGGTTAAAAAAGGTATATTTTTATGTAAGAATACAAAACTACCTGGAAGTAGGAGCTGCCGAGGAAAAGGAGCATGAGCAAGGACACCGTCACCATTTGGGCTGCCTGCTGATTCTCCGCCGGCCCCTGTCTCTCCTGGGTGTCCTGGGCAGTAGCCTGTCCCTGTCCCTGTCCATTGGCCCGGCCACCTTCCACATCGGACTCCTGGCTCTCGAGCCTCTTGTAATCCGGCATGACGAAAAGCGAGTAGTTTTGTGATTAGCCACAAAGGCTGTGTTATCTTTATCGATATGGCAGGTGATAGGTATTGCGGTTCTCTCTTGAATTAGAATGATAAAGAACCAATGATCGGAACTTGCAAAAATGTTCCATTCCATTGGTTCTCTCTCTTTAACCGTTTCATTCCACCTCTGACTTGTCAGTGGTGGCGGGAAAAAGGGTTAAAACTTATGGTCTATTTTTTTGCTAAAATTTTATATAACAATAACAGCAATAATATTTCAGCAAGTTAATGTAAAATGTAAATTGTTTTAAAATTTGTTTGTGTAATTTCATACCCCTTTAAGATCCTCCCTACGCCCCTGTCTTCGCCAGTTGCAGCAAAACAAAGTCAGCTGTTTTTATCAAAGTTTATTGTTGCTCTCGAAAATGCTGCGAAACTCACTGTTTGCCAGCCAGTAAGCGTAAAATAAAACTCTGAGAATATATCAAATTACTAATTTCGAGTTCCAGCAAGCTGAGACAATTGCTAGCCAGTGCTGCGGTGCGAAATTCGACCAGGAGCAGCGGCACAGCGAATTCTTTAGATGGCGGTACACAAAAGGAGGTGCGCCACCATGAGAATCACGCCTCCGAGTGGTGGAATCAAAATGGAACCATGGGCGCCCTGCATGCTCTGAATGAGATCAGGTGAGTGATCCGAGTGGCAAGAGGTCGAAAGCTAAATTTTCACCTCTTTCAGGGTTCCCTTCATCAGAGACGGCATCGTTTCACGGGGCACAGTGGAACCTGGTTACGTAAATACCACCAGGGTGTTGCTGGGACAGCGTATCCTCGAGGTTGGATGCGGAGGAGGGCTGCTAACGGAGCAACTGGCGCGTCTGGGTGCCCAGGTGACGGGCATAGATCTTGGCGAGAAGTTAATAGAGGCTGCTCGCGATCACCTCAAGTGCTCCAGTCCGGAACTGGCCAGCACAGTGACCTACAAAATGGAGCCAGTAGATCAGCATGCCAAGGCCAACTGCGAATGCTATGATGCTGTAATTGTGTCCGAGGTTCTGGAGCATGTCGACGATAAAGTGGCGCTGCTGGAGTCCAGCGTGCGAACCTTAAAGCCTGGAGGGTCCATTTTCATCACCACCCTAAACAAAACCATACCCAGTTGGTTCGGCGGCGTAATCCTGAGCGAGTATGTACTGAATCTGGTGCCCAAGGGAACGCATCACTGGGACAAGATGATTTCTCCACTGGATGTTCAGCGTATTTTGGATACAAGTAAGATCTTTTTTATAGGGTAGTAGCGGGGGTTTCACAGAAATCTCTTTCAACCAAAGACGGTTGGTTTTGTGCATTGATGGACGTAAGAAATTTAACGGATTACGGTTGGAAATAATTTCTGTGACACCCCCGTATGTATGTGATCTAAATAAGAATTTAGTTACAAAATATAGGGTTTTTAAGGCTCATTGATGAAGGAAAACGATTATTATGTCTGTTTAAACCAGGGACCGTAAATAACAGTTATTTGAGATTTTTATTTTAAAAAGACTACTGTGATATTTTGTTTTAATCGTCAAAAATAACTCTTGTCCACAAAGTATATGCATGTCAACAAATCTGAAAAGCAAAATAACTGTTATTTGTTTATGTCTATAAAGTGCATTAAAACCAGTTAAATTTTTGATTAAAACTTGTACAAATTCTCAGTAGGCCTTTTAAAATATAAATCTCAAATAACTGTTATTTACGGTCCTTGGTTTAAACATAGTAAAGATTTTTCGGCAGAATTGAGATTTAAAAGTAAGACTCTTTTTTGTACACCTTCTAATCTGAAACTAAAATAGAAGAGGTTTTCGAACCAGGTAGGGGTTTCTGCACTGCTTATGTAAAATAAAGTTACCAGTACTATAACAACCCGTACTTTTTTTTACAGTGAACTGCCAGACGGTGCTGGTGAATGGAAGCACCTACGACTTTTGGAGCAACACCTGGCGCTGGATCAACAACACCCAGATGTGCTACGCCCTGCAGGCGGTGAAACAGCCACTGAGCGAATCCAATTGAATTCGTATATTTTATTTAACTAGCAACTAGGTCAGTGTGTAACAACTAAGGAGTAAACTAATCGTCATCGGAGCGAGGCTTCTTGAACTGCTGTTTCTTCTTGGGATGCGGACTCCCACTCTCGTGGCCGTTTTGCTTTCTCTTGAAGTCCTTTTTGGTGCTGAACTTCTTGCCCATGCTGCCGGCGACCGTGGGCGCCTTGTTGGCATAGTAGGCCTGGGCCATGTCCTGGTCGGACACCTCCTTGGGCTGCTCCGGCTTCGTGCGGCCCTGCTTCTCGGCCAGCTCCTGTTCCATGAGCAGCTCCAGTTCCGGGTTCATGCCGCGGAAACTGAGGCGACCGTCGATCAGGCCGGCGCATATCGAATAGCTGGATTCCACGAGGAAGTTCGAGGTGGAGTTGAGCATCTTCTGGTTGATCTCGTTGGAGTACAGTGCCCTACTCTGCTCGTCGTCCGCCTCCTTCTCTACTTTGACCTTGGTGCGCTGCATGAACTTCATGTCCAGGACGCCGCGCGAGAGGCGAGGCTTTGACTTGGCTGGCATTTTGCCGGTATATTGTTTAATCACAATAATGTGGAAATACTTTTGACCTTAAAAATAGGGTTCGGCCCCAGCACGTTGATTTTTTTCCCAAAGCAGAATGGGCGAACAAAACAAACGGAAAAAAGCTAGTGTTGTAAAGCGCCCGTTGGATGACCCGAGAAAACGTGGCGCGCCCTCGTGTTTATGCGATGTTTAAAATAGGTATTCAAATTACTTACGAAATCAAGCGTGGGTTATGGTATTTATGAAAACGTTTTTAAGAAACTTTATGAAACGTTGTTATGTATTTTCCATATCTAACACGTTTAAATGTAGATATGACTGTTGAAGCAGGTTAAACTGGATTCGTAAAAGGTTAAAAATAAGTAAACTATTTGCACCGTAGCATTTACATTCTTTGTTGACAATTTTACCTCAGGACAGCTTGTCAAATTTAATAATGTATCTGTAAATTTGTCGTCCCCACAAAAAAACAATGCCCAACTCCAGCTTCATGGGCACCATTAAGAAAAATTACCACAGCATGATCAGCCTATTCTCCAAAAACGAACAGAGGGTTCCTCAAAGGGCGAATGCCTTTAATATGAAACGCAACCGAAGAACCACTTCGCTGACCCCAAAGGAATTGGTTGTCCTTGGTGGAGAAACCAACAAAGGCTCAGACTTAAAACAAAGGTCTGGAACATCTCAAAAAAGTTCAATTCCTACAGAGTATAAAGCGCAAAACATAGCAAACCTTTGTGATGTATAAAGTTATATTTATATTTTATTTTAATTGAAATAAGGTTTGTTTACAGGTAATTCGAATAGACTTGGAGCAAATCAGCGATGAGTTGTTTTTCGAGACCAAGTGGAAAATATTGGATGTGCTGCGGGACGCACAGCTGAAACAGCTGCAGGACAAGTTGCAAAACAAAACGGACGAATCAAATTGCACATGCCTGTGAAGATATTTTAAAAATAAAGGAAAATAAATTTAAATTAGAATGTAGAGCTGCAATCGATTGTCGATTGACTATCGATTCATCGATTAACTATCGCCTCTGGTTTTCCAATACTACAATATTGCGCACACAGAATAGAGGGAGAATGAAAAAAGTGACATAAATGGCGGAAAGCAAACCTAGCGCCAACATTCGTATTTTCGTTTAATTTTCGCTCCAAACTACAATTAATTCGCGGTCACTGGTCGTTGCATACCGAGTGCAGGCACACAAAGAGTTACCAGAACGGGAAGAGATCCATCGAATCGACTGCGGACGATGTACAAGCGCAAACCAGCGAGTATTGTTAAAAGAGAAGGCAGCTCCGCAGCGGGCACCTCCTCCGCGATGGTGATGATGATGATGGGCGCTGGCAACGTGGAATCGGACGAATCTCCGGCCCAGTCGCAGACCTACGAGCCCATATCCACCAGCATGGACACATCCCCGGATCCGCCCACGCCGATCAAGTCCCCTTCGCACTCACAGCCGCAGTCGCAGCCCGGACAGCAGCGCTCCGTGGGATCGCTGGTCCTGCTCACCCAGAAGTTTGTGGAGCTCATGAAGGCCAACGGCGGTTCCATCGACCTGAAAGCGGTACGTGGATCCGTGGATACCTCTAAGTCCATGCTTACACCAACCGTTTCTCTTCTCCCCTTCAGGCTACCAAAATATTGGACGTACAGAAGCGACGAATATACGATATCACCAATGTTCTGGAGGGCATTGGACTAATAGATAAGGGCAGACACTGCTCCCTAGTGCGCTGGCGGTAGGTGCTCATTTGCATTTCAGGGCGAACGCAGTCAACTCGAACCTTGCTAAAAGAGGCCTGCAAGTAGTCAAAAATGGGGTGGCATTGGCTCTATAAAGTACAGCAAATACTGTACGAACAGGTGGAATTTTCCTGAAATTCAGTAATATTTAACGAGAACCTCTGAAACAGTTTTATTCCTTATACTTAACATTTAAAATTAGGCCGAAATTTTCTGTAAATGAAGAAAAATGGTTGGTTAAAGCGTTTGCAAATCTCAAAATAGCTTAGATGGGCCAATGAATAACTATTTGAGGGTTTAGTTTTAACACGATCTTGAACTTCCTAGCAAGTGCAAATTATTTAATTACCTTACATTTTTAATTAAATTTAAATACCTATAGTATGTAAAGTCTCTAGTCAAAAGCTAAATCCAGTTTCTTATCCTAATAATATCCTTGTATATTAAAATTTAAATTAAATTTTCCGTAGCGGTGGGGGCTTTAACAATGCCAAGGACCAAGAGGATTACGACATAGCCCGTAGCCGGACCAATCACCTGAAAACTTTGGAGGATGACCTGGACAAGCAACTGGAGTACGCACAGCGTAATCTGCGCTACGTGATGCAGGATCCCTCGAATCGCTCTTACGCCTATGTGACCCGTGACGATCTACTGGACATCTTTGGAGATGATTCTGTATTCACCATACCAAACTATGACGAGGAAGTGGATATCAAGCGCAATCATGTAAGTTTAATTGGCTTTCATTTGTTATCTACTAGTATACATAGTACAAGTTAATCAAGAAACTCCACTTTTTCTTAAATATATATGTACTAATTAAGGTTTTATAAGTCAGGTCTTATTAACTGTTCATTATTAGCACAAGAGGTAAATAATTTGAAACCTATGTCTTCTCTTTGCAGTACGAACTGGCCGTGTCACTGGATAATGGCAGCACAATCGACATTCGCCTGGTGACGAACCAGGGCAAGAGTACCACAAATCCCCACGACGCGGACGGCTTCTTCGACTATCGCCGCCTGGACACGCCCTCGCCATCGACGTCGTCACACTCCAGCGAGGATGGTAGTGCTGCAGCGGGCACGGGGAACGTGATTACCGACGAACACGGCTACTCTTGCAATCCCGAGATGAAGGATGAGATGAAGATCCTCGAGAACGAGCTGACGGCAAAGATTATCTTCCAAAATTACCTGTCAGGGCACTCGCTGCGAAGATTTTACCCTGATGATCCAAATCAAGGTTGGCAATCCCTGCCATTTTTAAAGGTCATCTTACTAACTTGCACTTTCCCACGATTCTGTTGCAGAAAACCCGCCGCTGGTGCAGCTGAATCCACCCCAGGAAGACTTTAACTTTGCCTTGAAAAGCGACGAAGGAATCTGCGAGCTGTTTGACGTTTGCTCCTAACTGCAGGACGGCATTTACACCTTACGACTGTAGCTACTCTGCAACTGGCCGCGTGCGTTGTGCAAATATTTATGATTAGTACAATTCTGACTTTTGATTTCTCTATATCGTCTAGAAATTTTAATTATGTAGTTTAATTCCTTGTAATTTTCGCCAGACTAACAGCAAAACCAATAAATTCATAAATGCACACATTTTAGCGTGTGTGTATGTTTATACATTTTAAACACAATGGATGCGAGACAGTGAAGTTTTGGGGATATTGTATTACTAAAGAGGGTATATTTATTTTGTCAGAAGCTTGAAACGCAGTGAAGAAGATCGAAGGAGAGTGTTTTCGATCTAATATGTATCTTTGAGATATGGTGAATTGTGCAGCTGCAGGATAATTATAATTGAAAATACCGATTTGCTGTGTTGTAGATAGATAGATTTTACACTGCGCAATATATCTTTAATTATTCCTTACAATATCCCATGGTATACAAAATTGGCACAAATCTTTTGACAGGGCTTTTTCTGTCGGTGGTTTTATTACTGAGTGGCATATTGATGAATCGTTGATGTTGGTCGTTGATGAACATGGGGCGAATTCATCAACGTTTCATCAGAATACTAAAGTCCAAAGGTTGGAAAGCCCGAAAGAACGAGCCTGGTCTTCTGTGCAAAAGGGTCATTCGTAATAACACACATGATTTCAGTTTAATTTCAGTAATTTAGCTTTTACCTAAATCATACGTCTTGAAATTTTAGATAGTTAATTAAGCTACAAACTTTTAAGATTGCGCGCTTCTTGGAACACCACGGTTTATGACATGGGTAATACTGTGGTTCAAGTACAAGTACTTAGGCGGCATTCTTGTGTCCCTTTAAACTCCACTATTTTTAAGGTATTTTCCCCCAGAAAATATGGATAATTTGTTTATAAAATTTTCCAGAAACAATGCATAAGTAGTTCACAAGTTTTCAAGTTTTAAATTAGAGGGAACACAAAATCAAAATGGCCCCCTTTTTCCGAATTCCACCGTTCCACAATTGCCGCTAATTGCCACTTGACCTTCCGCGGGCTTAAGTAAGTGGTGTGATGGTCACACTGGAAAGTACCGCATACTTGCAAACTCATGTCTTAAGTGGAAGTTCGCTCGCGTGGTTCTTGTGAAAAAAACGGCATGAAGATGAAAATACGGCAGAAAAAATCCTGCTGGCAGCAGATTTTAACTACACTAGGGACCGATTCGATTCCCGAGGAAGAATGGGCCGCCATTTACACTGGTTTTATGGAGAGCTGGGACAACCCATATTATATCCAGAGCAGCACGGTAAGCGTCCTTTTTTTTCCGAGAAATTCTATTTCAATTGTTTCCCATCTAAAACCAGGATCCTAATGACCCGATAAGGCCGGAATATCTGGTCCGACCGAGAAGTGCTCTCGAGGAAACCGCTCCTACATCTTCGGCCACAGATACCAAGACAGAAGTGTTCCTGGAACCAACTAGTTCTCGCCCCGAAGCTCCCAATCTCAACAAGCGACGCGGAACCATATCGCATTCACTTCCTCGTAATGCCCCCAGCTCTGCCAAGCGTCGCGAAACAATAGCGCATTCTGTTTCCGGTGCTCCTGCTAAGGAGGAAAGATCTCCTTCCAGCTCCAAGCTGCTAAATCCTCGTGAGTCTGAGTATGCCAAAATCTGGGCTCAGCCCAAAAAGAGCCGAGAATCAACTACCAAAGCTAATTCCAAGAAAATACGAGATGCAAGTCCCGTCAAGCGCAATGATACATGTGTTTCGCCAGACTCTACTACATCGAAGTCAAGCCACAAAAGCCAAGGATCACGTGCTTTGAAAGCTAGTTCCATCAAGCGTAGTGAGTCGTGCGCCTCATCAGATGATCCTTTCTTGAGTTCCGTAAAGGAAAATACTGCTAGCATCAATCCCATCAAGAAGCGAGAATCTTTTGGCTTCCCAGAAGCTGCTACTAGTACTTCCAGCTCAGTTCAGCGCCGAAATTCATGCGTTCCCATTCAAGATACCAAAGCTTCTGCGATCAAGCGTCGAAATACGTGTGTTCCCACAAATGCAGCGCCAAATACAGCACTCAATCCGATAAAGCGACGTGATTCGGTCGCCAATCCTAGCAAGATCAATAAGCAGCGCAAGAACTCCTCCTTGCCGGCTAAGACTTCTGAGGAATCAAACGACGAAGGTGATGACCAGCTGCCGCTTTCGCAATGGTTGGCAAACAAGAAAAACAAAGAACAGAAGCCTGCACCCATAGTGGTCTCTATCAAAAAAGAACCGCCTGCTCAAGCTTGCAACGTTGCACCTCCGCCAGTAAAACGCAAAAGAGGTCGCCCCTCGCTTCTTGAGAAGGCTATGCAGCAGGCCAGGCTGGAGGCGGAGCTCAGGGAGGCACAACAGCCTCCGGAGACAGCATCCAAATTGAATTTGTTGAAATTGGAGAAGCATTCAGCAGAGCTGCCAACAGCAAAACCAAAAACGCAGAAGCCACTGCCGAAAGCTGCCCCCAAGCAACGCAAGGAGATGCAACAGACGCCGAAAGCTCCACCGCCGAAAAAATCAACCTCACATCAAGTACCTAAAACTCCACAGACAGTGGTAAAGCCATCGCAGCAAGGCGAGGTCACTCAGCAGCCACAGAACTTGTCGAAATCCTCTCTAAAGAAGCCGCCATCCAAGCCTCGACTTCAAGAGAACGCGACGAACTCGCCGCCCCACAAGAAGCGGACCATATCGAACGTAGGCGAAAACGCAGTAAGCAGTTTCTTGGACTTTACATTGCCTAACAAATTCCTTTTGTTGCCACAGATAACCGCAAAATCCCCATTGATGCCAGCCCACATGCCGCCGACAGCGATCAACTTAAAATGTCCGTCGAATCGAAGACCCAGCCACCTCTACGAACATAACTACAATAGGTCCTTGAACGACAAGAAGCACCAGAAACCTCCACCAGTGCCTGCGTCCAGCAAAGTTGACGAGGATCCGCTGGCCAACGAACTGGACGACATGCATCTAGATAGTTCTCTGGGCGGCGGTGAGGTCATCGAAACTGGGATCGAGCTAATGAGCGACTCTGACCTGCTTGACACGCCGATCGAGATGCTCCGTGAGGTGGAGGAGATCGACCGCTGTCTGGAGAACTTCAACAATAAAACGCCCAGCGAAATCGACAGTCAGCTGGCCCGCACCACAGAGTTCTTCGAGAAGCTGCCAAGTCTGTCGACGGGAGGAGAGGTGGGCATCTACATGGGAGAGAAGGATGAATTGGACTACGAGGAGGACGACGATGATGTGCTCTCGGTGGCGGCTTCCTGGGATGGACTAGACGATGAGATTGCACTTGAGCCAAAACCAAACATTGCTGTTCAGGAACCTAAACCCATTTCGAAGCCCGCCGCCAAGGAAGCACCTAAGAAAATTGACGCAGTAGAAACTCCCAAGGTGCAGGGCATGAATCCATTTAGGATTCCAAAGATAAGTCCCGAAGAACTGAAGACTCAGCCATCCGTAATGCGTTTGCTGTACAAGCAGGAGGAGATGGAGAAGAAAAAGAACCTGACGACCAAGCCTGCGCCAGTGGCGCAACTGGCGGATCCTCCGCTAGCTGCATCCGCTCGCCAGCAGCGCGAAGAGGCAACCGCCGCTCGACGGGTCAAGGAAACATTGCCCGTCTTCGCTCCACCCTACCGTCTGCCGGCCGAACCGACAGTTCCGCTGGTAAACAGCCCAGTCTTCATCCCCCAGTTGCCCGATGATCCGACACCGCCGACTCAGGGTACTTTGTCGATCACAGATATCTTTGGCGTCAAGTGCATGCAATCTGTGGACAACATGTGCCGCTCGTTCAACTGCGATCACACGCTGTACAGTTTGGGCGAAGTCCAGAGGCGTCTGGTCAGAATGGACGAGGAGACTTTGGTGAACACCTATCGACAGATGCTGCGCAGCTTTAACCTCTTCCAGACCTTTTCCGCCTCATTTGTGGACGTCTATGAACGTCGCCAATTGTGGCAGCATCTGCTAAATATGCTGGCCGACTGCCGCTTGTACAAAGCCATCTCCGCACCCTTGCTCGACCTCGTCTTTGGGGCTCTCTATAAATGCGGGATGCAGGAAGAGGCCGTCCGCTGCATTATGCAGCATTTGTGGCTGCCATGCAAAGCCAGTAAATTTCGCGACATGACCTTGACGGTGTTACGTATTTTGTCCAGCGCCAACTGGGAGAATTATTTCGAGAAATTGGAGGAGCTGAAGAAGATTTATGATTTCGATATACCGATTGAAAACTTGATCACCATACTCCAGTCTTCAGTCGACTGTCGCGGACCAAAATTTCCAAAAGCCCTGGATTTGATAAAACTACATCATGAAACGTGTAGAAAGAACAAAACTATTTTGTCGCTTCTGGAAAAAAGGAGTTTCAGCGCAATGCAACACCCACCTGCGGCAAATACCGGTCCTCCTCCACATATTGCATCACATGCTGCTGGTCAGCAGTGTCCGCCATTTGGAAGGCATCCTCCAGTCCCAGATTTTAGTGTGCCGCCTCCACCAATAACCGCTCACAACTTCAACGGAAACAATGGTTTTCAAACCTCAAATGACTATTCGGGGCATTTTAATAAGCCCCACAAACAAATTTAGCTTAATGATCTGCCCATCAAGTTACTTGGAGAAAACATATCTCCATTTATTTTTTTGTATTATTGAAAGAAACCATTTTGTCGATTCTAGTAATCAAGAGTGTAAGCGCAATGCAATGACCTCCAGTGGCAGATATCAGTCCGCCCTCACTTATTGCATCTCATGCTGCTGGTCAGTATTGTCCGCCATTTAGAAGGCAAATTTTAGTATACTACCAATAACCGCTCATTACGTTAACGGAAACAATTTAGTTCAGACGAACATGACTATTGTGGGCATTTTAATAAGCCCCACAAAAGAATTTATTTATCTATGAAATCAAATCAAATTTTTCTTTTCTGACATTATGCAGTATATACACAGCCCACCTTACAAAGAAATTCATATCTACATTATCATTTATCTCTAATTAATTCTGTATAATTACCTTGTATTATTGAGAAAAAACGATCAATAAATGAACAGTTAAATGTTTTTTGTTCTCTTAACTAAAAAGTTTTTTCTTAAAGGCCTCTTTACACCTCAGTAGGAATTTTTGAAATGGAATTTTTCTTATTTCATGTCTGTTTACATTTCCTGTTATAATTCTGAAACGTACTTGCCCTGCCAAATTCGTTCTATCAAATTTAAACGGAAAAAACGATTTGTATTCTTTTAGAATGGATGATGAGTGGTACGTAATTAGATACATTCTGAGCGCAATAATCTCGATGGCAACTTATACACTACTGTCTTCATTTTAGTGTACTATTACTGCAACTTGCAATTAATAATCTGGCTATCGCGGCGTTGTTGAAAAAAAAACGTGAAAAAAACCAAAGAAGCAAACGCAAGTGCTGGGTCAATCCCTATCTTAAGGATCGAAACACAAAAGGCAGATTCGCTAAGGACTTTGTCGATATGATCAATAACCCACCAGTGTTCTTGGAAAATTTCCGAATGTCTTATGAAAATTTTATGAATATTTTTTCGAAAATTGAGAAGCATTTGCAGCCACTACGGGAAACTCGAGCTGACGCGATACCACCTCTAACCAAATTCGCAATCGTGATGGAATATTTTGCATCTGGAGATATCCAAAGACATGTAACATCAACATATCGCATTAGCAAGGACAGTATGAGTGGTATTGTCATTGCTGTTAGTGACGCTATTGCGATAGAGTTGATCGGCGAAATCCCGGCCTGGGAAAAAAATCGTATGCTTAATTACGCTACCAACTTCGAAAGCGAGTGGAATTTTCCAAACTGTATAGGGGCCGTCGATGGCAAACATATTGCTGTCCGGGCCCCAGCAAGCAGTGGTAGTGCCTTTCATAATTATAAAGGATTTCATTCCATAGTTCTTATGGCCATTTGTGATGCTAAATATGCATATACCTACATTAACGTAGGAGCGTATGGCAGCGAAGGTGATGTAAATGTATTTTCGTCATCACAATTTGGAAGAGATATTCTCGGAGACAGACTTGAATTTCCAAATGACCGCATCATTAATGGAAATCGAATTCCGTACTTTTTAATAGGTGACGATGCATTTCCACTTTGCAAGAGAATTATGAAGCCTTATAGCGGAACAAATCTTGGAAACTCGGAGCGCATCTTCAACTATCGATTGAGCCGTGCTCGTAGATGCATAGAGAACGCTTTTGGCATACTAAGCTGGAGGTGGATATGCATGCAACGAACTCTTATTTGTCAACCAAAGACAGCACAAAAGGTTACTACGGCATGCTGCTTACTTCATAATTTTTTAATAAGAAATGCCACAGTTGATTACATAGGCGGTTTTGAGGAACAATCAATTGAACACAACAATTTAACATCGCTGCAGCCATATATTGGCAGGCCAAATGATTATGGCAAGATGATTAGAAACCAGTTATGTGCTCATATAAATTCAAACGCAGGCGCCGTACCATGGCAGAACAGGGCAGCCTTTGTCCAAGAAACCAATGAATGAGAAACGTTCCACATATAAAATAAAGAAGACACAATTTTAATTTTTATTATTTTTTTTATTTTTGGCAGCACGATCTTTTTTCCAATTTCAGCTATTGCTGCCGTCACCTTCACCTGCACTTGTTGTAGGGCCTCCTCGGAAAAGTCCTCCATCATCTTGTCCCAAAAAGAAAACATTTCGACATTTTTCAGGGATCCAGTTGTCTTGTTGTCTTGCTTGGTCTGAACCACCGATATGAGGTCCTTCGCTGACTTGAGCAGTTCTCCAATTTCGGTTCCTATTTAATTTAATTTAATTTATTTGTTTATTGTATCCTAGCATTACAAGTTTTTGAAACTTATGAATTAGTACGCTAGTCACTCCGTGTTGATAATTATAGTAAATTTATAGCTGACAATATTTCTTAAAAATACTACATAGTTGTTTACAAAGGACTTAACTAAACTTATCTTTAATTGTTAGAGTTATTTATTTTTAGAAATTCTTTTAATTTAATTTTAAACTGATTAGCACTTCTTATTGATTTGAGAACATGAGGCAGTTCGTTCCACAGGCGCACAGCATTGATGTAGAACTGTCTCTGAGAACACAGTAATCTTGTTCTCGGATGTATTAAATTATTAGTTCGATTTGATTGGGCATGCACAAGTTTGTCAGCGAGGTAGGTTGGTTCATTTGTCATTATAATCTTATGAACGAAAATTAGAGTTCTAGAATCTATCCATTGCTCTAACTTCATATCGTAAATAGACTCTGCCTTAACATTCCATATATTTTTCCTGTTGCTTTAGTAATATGTGTACTCCATTGCAAGGTATTGTTGAAAGTTACACCCAAGTTAACAGCATTTTGTACATATTTAATGGGAATATTATTAATTACTATACGGGGCAAGTTATTAGTTTCAAGTGCTTTTTTGTAAATTATCAGACATTTTGATTTACTAGGATTTAGTCCCAGACCATTTCTTTGCGCCCATTTATGTATTTTGTTTAATTCAGTATTACATATAGATATACAATGACACATCTCACATAAAGGTCGACTTACATATATTTGTACATCATCTGCGTACATATGAACATTACAGTTTGACAGATTATTGGGTCACTGTTTTTCTTCTTCTTTGGTCTCTGCGATTTGTCCGATCACAATCAATAAAGAATAAATAGGAATTTTATGAAGCTTACATAATCATACGAAGCCTCCTCAGTGTCCTCTGCCGGGCTATCACAACCACGTTTTTCTGAAGTGGATGGGGCGTGCACAGAAGCAAATGTCCTGAAAAAATAATATTAATAACAATGGTTTCAGTTTGTGTAACTTACTTTCTTTTGTGAGACAGCCCCTGCAGAAATGACATATGCTCTGCCATCTCCCAGTCTATCTCGGGGCCCGTCTTTTCGGATTCGACTAGGTTTATATTCTTTGAGCCACCAGCGCTACCACTTTTTAGAATCTGTGTTGCTTTCTTCTTCGTGTGATAGCGAAGGCTATCACGAAGTGAAAGCCAGGTTGACTTGACCTCGTTGACTGCAAAGTAATGTTTAATGATCACATCCAATTTTTATTGATATAAAAATTCCTCACCTTCTTTGTTGGTGGCAGCACTAACGGCTGCGCAAGCACTTCTAACAGCATTATTATTGCTATGGTTCTTGTTGGTTAAGTCCCATATCTCCGGGCGTGATTTTACTTCTTCTATCAGTTGAATGGTTTCCTCGCGGCTGATGCTTTGATTCCTCTTTTTGTTTTTTCTTGCTCCCGACATTTTTCAAACTCATAAACACTTTGACAGGAAAGGGAATGAACACCATAAATTTCATATGTACTCTCATGGAATATGTACCCACTCACATATTCCAATCGAGTCAAATGTAATGATATTAACAGATCGAATTTCTGTTACTGTCGAACAAATGTTAAATTTTACAAGGGCTTCTATTCAAAATTGTTTTAATCTATGTTAAACATATGAGGCTTTTCTAAGAATCCTGACAAAATTCCATTAGAAGTGTAAACTCGAAATGAAAAATAAAATGGAATCTATTCCATCTCAGATTTTGAAATTTGTATGAAAAATTCGATTCCATGTCACATTCCATCTGAACTGTAAAGAGGCCTTAAGGCAGGAGATAAATGCACTTTCTAAAATGTTCTTATTTAGTCCGATTTAGCAAAATATGAAGCACCTACATTTTTAAAAGTATTTAGAATGTGGGGTGTGGCAATGCGATTGCTGCTACAGTTTAGAAAAAGTCGTTTGGGATGTTCACTGTACCTCAGCCAAAAAAAAAACAGATTCCCATTTTCTTTTTACATTTCGTTTAAGAATTAAAAAAACCCGCCCCTGAGAAGCGCGGTTTTAATATTTTAATATTTCACTGTTAAAAAGTTGAGAGGTTTAGAAATGCCGATGATCACGGTGTATAAAAACGTGGATTCGAGAAAAACGTAATTTATCTGCGACGCTTTAGAATAAATTACCTAAAAAACGCAATTCGCAAATCTCATATTTTTTAAGTGAATTCTAGACACAATAAATATTAAAGACAAATTTAAAAAAAAATTCAAAAGTGCAAGACCTAACCCCCTCTGTAAGCAAAATCATGTTTGATTAGCATTTCAGGCTTTCTTTTTGTTTTCCACTATCTTCCAGTACTTCTTTTCTTTTAACACTACGCTCAAATTAAATGTCTTGACTTGCACTAAAATATGTGCTAGGGCTGACTTTAGGAAATTTTTTGTTTTTAAGATCTATAAAAAAAAAACCAAGACTGTCGCACGCGACACCAATAGAAGTGACTTTTTTGACTTCCTGCTTAACTTTCGATTGTAACGAAACGTTAAGGAATATTTTAATGCAATTAATTTCGTTAGTGTTCCGTGTTCTTTCTTTTTTAAATTTGGTTTGGTTACATAATATTGAGTGGTTATTTTTTTATTGGCATCGGAGTGACTGTCACATGATATATGTCGCACGCGACAATTTTTTCCGTCATTTTCTTAGGTGGTTTTTCTGTAACCTTAGCTTAGTTGAGGATCCATCAACTAGAATCAAATATCAGTGCAAAATCATATAGCTTTTTGGCTTGTTTGACATCGCCAGAGAATTGCCCATATGTTTCATCGCGCACACTTCCGGTGCGATTCGTCACTAGGTGATCGGGTCTTGAGTAAACATATTTAAAACACTTTCATTATAATTATTTTTATTAAGAACTACAGTAGCACTAATTTAAGTCGAGACCAACCTATAAGTAAAGTCTAGACTATCTCTTCTGTTTGCCTTTGCTCCAGTTTTTCTTCCCAAAGCTCTTTTTACCACCACCACCCCCTCCTCTGCTCGCTCCACCATTACCACCACCCATGGGCTTCATTCGTTTGCGGGCTCCTGTGAAGTGCTCCGAATCGTCGTGGTTGTCGCCCCCGCGCTTGTGGCCTCTGCCACCCTTTGTATCCTCAAGATCTTTCAGTTCCAGCTTGGCGGTGCGCTGAGCCTCTGCCACGCGCTCTTGAAGGGCCATGACCTCGTCCTCCTCGCACTTGTACAGGGGCAGTTGCTTGCCCAACAGGTGCTCGATACGCTGGTACAGCTCAATGTCGTACTGGCTGACTAGGGTGATGGCCTTGCCGGAGCGACCCGCTCTCGCAGTTCTTCCCACACGATGAATGTAGTCTTTGCTGTGCGTGGGTATGTCAAAGTTAACGACCACATCCACATGGGGAATGTCCAGGCCGCGGGACGCCACGTCAGTGGAGATGAGGATCGAACGATTCTTCGCCTTGAATTTGTTCAAGGCCGCCAGTCGCTTGTTCTGCGACATTTGGCCATGCAGGGGAATGGCTGCCAATCCCAATGCCCGAAGCATCAGGGCAGTCTTAACAGTGTTATTGCAGGTGCTGCAGAAGATCATAAAGCTGTTGCCCGCCAGTTCGTTAAGGATGTGCACGAGGTAGACATCCTTGTATTTAACGGGAATAAATAGATATGACTGCTGCAACTGCTCAACCGTCTGGTACTTATTGGAGACCTCAACCTTCACCGGATCCTTGAGCGAGGCTCGCTGAAGTTTCTTCACCTTTTTGGTCATGGTCGCACTGAACAGGAATGTCCGACGCTCGCGCGGCAGCACCTTCAGGATCTTGTCCAGCTCCACCTCAAAGTCCATGTTGAGAATGCGATCCGCCTCGTCCATGACCAGGTATTTGATGGCCTTCAGGTTGAAGCCCTTCATATTTTCCAGGTGATCGACCAGGCGACCCGGTGTGGCTATGATGATGTGCGGCTTCTTGGCCAGCTGCAGACCCTGGGCCACCATGTCCATGCCGCCGACGACCACACAGCACTTGATGCCAATACTGCTGCCTGGAAAACACAGTAGCCAGCATTAGGTTTTCAAATTCAAATTAATTGTACAACTAAGGAAAAGTTGTTAACTCAGAGGTAGTGACGAATAAGAAAATAATAATTTCATATTTTTGTTGGAAAACAAAATCAAAACAGGTTTAACATCACGGTGTGGTAAAAGTAATAATCAAAATGAGATGGTAAAGGATACTTACCAAGCGCTTCGAACTGCTCGCCGATTTGGAAGGCCAGTTCTCTCGTGGGCGTTAGCACCAGGGCGAAATATCGCTGTGGATTCTCGAGAAGGGCGTGCAAAATGGGCAGGGCGAAGGCTCCCGTCTTGCCGGAACCAGTCTCGGCCAAGCCAATCACATCCTTGCCCTGCAGCGCCACCGGAATGGCCTCGCGTTGGATCTTCGAGGGGGCCTTCCATTTCAATTCTTCGCAGGCCTGGCACAAAGTCTCATTGAGTCCCTAGGGGAAAATGAAAGTAGAAGCGATCTGGAAGAAGGTTTTCAGTGTTCCACGTACGAGATCTTTCCAGGTCAGCTTCTGATCATCGGCTGCGTCGTCCTCCACCTCGGAGGAGCCACTGGCGGCACCATCGGCGCCACTCTCGGCCGCCTCATCGTCATCCTCATCTTCTTCACCTTCCGCTGCCGATTCATCTTCCTGCTCCTCCTCGCCACTTAGCTCCTCTTCGTCGCTGGTTTGCAGCTGCGCCTGCTCGTCCTCTGAAGTTTCCGACATTTTGTTACATGAGTTTCGTCAAAAATTTGGACACGCTATGGACATTACCACCAATTTCAGCACGTGGTCGAAACGAAAGAGGAAGAATTCAAGCTAGAGGTTAGCGATGGGAAAAACATATCAATATATCGATATTTTTCACAAAAATAAATATTTTGAAAGTGATTACAACAAGTTCTCACTAATGAAAGCTATTAGTAATGGATCACTAAACAGTGATCAAGTTTGTTCTTCTGTACGACGCCGGAAAAGTTTAAAAAGTTCCCTCAAATTCTGTACCGGACAATTTGAATTGGTCTTAGCGGAAGTTTTTTAGATTCACTTTAAAAATAAATGTTTTTTTCACGAAAAAATTTAGGTGTTTACCTATTTGTTTCAAATGCCAAAATTTTGGATGCTACACTGATTGGAAAATTTTCGAATCTGCAAATCCTTATGGATCACCCAGAAGGTGAATGAATATCTATTGGAAGATGTGTTTGGAGTTTTAACTTAAACTATTTATTTTTAATTTTAAAATCTGTACTAGAGTTTCTTTATAGCCTCCTCCCACAAAGATCCATCCATCAGTTGATAAACGGATGGGATAGACTTCTTCTGTTCGGAAAATCCCGACGATCTTAAGCTGTTGAATTGCTAAATTGTTAAAAATTCAACAGACAATTTAAGCAATTGAGGGAACGACCCCTAGAGTTACAAATATATTTTCAATTCGATTAAAAGTACAAATTTCATACTGTTGATACAAAAATGTATTAAGGTGACATTTCTGGGTTTCAACGATTCAGAAAAAATATCTGAGAATTTAATTTGTAAGGGACAGCTTATGAACAGCTGACAGAAATTGAACAACTCAGCAATTCATCAGTTTAGGGAATCCCCCAAATATCTTAATTAATCTTAAATTTTAACATCAAAGCATCGGATAAATTGATGTTTTTAGGTGATATTTAGAGGATAAGCATGCGACTTATAAGAATGAAAAAATCATGCTAAAATACTTCAGACAACAATACCAACATAACAGTAAATGTTTAACATAATATTAGAAAATGTAAAAGCTATTCTTAGCACGAAAAACATCGATACATCGGTGTTTCCATCGATGTTTATCCACCTCTACACATCACTACTATTGATTGAATTTACGCAAATACTAAATTTTCCTCTTCCAATGCAAAGTAAGCCCCAAAATAGCCGTTAAAAGTGGTAGATAAGGGATAAATAAGCGCGTCGGCGTTGATTTTACCAGATCATCGCTTATCAGTGAACTGATGGCTTGGCTTTCCGGTTGCCCAGAGAAAACGCCTACTAAAGCGAAAAGTAAAGGCGTTCAAAATCGAGTGGGGGAACATTTCAGATTTGCTGCCTACATACGTGTGTGATGTGATCAGTTATTAATTTTGCAATTGCATTGCAGGTAAATCATAAAAATCCATTGTGAAAATTTGTGGGGTGGTGGGTGCCAAAACGGATACTCAATAGGCGATAGCCGTAGTAAAGAGAGCGGCGAAGAGAGTGCGCAGCGAATTTGATGTGTACTCGAAAGCGGCCGAAGAGAGCGCACTAATACACACAGAGGCACGGAAAAAGGACGAGAAAGAGGAAGAGAGCTTTCCGGAGAAACTAGGATAAAGTGTGTTTGGCGAAAATGAATCCGGCGGTGGATGCGTGGGCGGTGACCCCGAGGGAGCGCCTGAAGTACCAGGAACAGTTTAAGGCCCTCCAGCCGCAGGCTGGCTTCGTGACCGGCGCCCAGGCCAAAGGATTCTTCCTGCAATCTCAGCTGCCGCCCCTGATCCTGGGCCAGATCTGGTAAGTATTTGCATATGTATATGTAGTATGTGGGACGCCCCCGTGAATCATGCACAGATAAGAGCCTCCACACTTACTCACCATCCGCTTATCTCCAGGGCTCTGGCGGACACCGATTCGGATGGCAAGATGAACATCAACGAGTTCAGCATAGCCTGCAAGCTGATCAACCTCAAGCTGCGCGGCATGGATGTGCCCAAGGTCCTGCCGCCCAGCCTGCTCGCGTCCCTCGTCGGCGATGGCCAGAAGACGCCCTCGATGACGCCACGTGGCTCCACCAGCTCCATGAGCCCATTGGATCCGCTCAAGGGAATGGTGCCCCCAGTCGCCGCCGTAATTCCCGCTCCCGTGGTGGCTCCTCCTCCGGTTGCGGTGGCTGCTGTCATCTCGCCACCCGGAGTTGTGGATTTGGCCAAGGTGCCCGCTGGCCCCACGCCACCCTCCAGCAACCCACCCAGTCGCCACATGTCCATCTCGGAGCGGGCGCCCTCCATTGAGTCTATGTAAGTATTTTTATACCCGATACTCGTAGAGTAAATGGGTATATTGTATTCGTGCGAAAGTTTGTAACAGCTAGAAGAACGCGATTCCGAACCCATAAAGTATTTATATTCTTGATCAGGGTCCCTAGCCGAGTCGATCAAGGATGTCCGTCTGTCCGTCTGTCTGTCTGTCCGTATGAACGCTGAGATCTCGGAAAATACAAAAGCTAGAAGGTTGAGATTTCTCACACATATTCTTGGGCTTCCTACGCAGCGCAAGTTTATTTCAGCCGAGCGCCACGCCCCCTCTAACGCCCAAAATCGCCCACTAACGATTTTAAAATGTGTCTGGCGCCCACACCTTTAAAGATTTCCGAAAAGTATAAATGCAATTTTGTTGTGTATTTTTTTACCTATCAAAATGTAGAAGACATTTTTCAAATCGGACCATTCATTAAAAAGTTATGCGCAATCAAAACTTTATATATCTATCTCCCTCGCACTCCTTTTAGCTGAGTGACGGGTATTAGATAGTCGGGACACCCACCCAACAATAGCGTTCTCCCTTGTTCGGATTTGAGTCCAATAGATTTCGAAGTAGGAAAGTTCTAGGTATGAGATGGGACCGTAAATTCGTAATATCCTCATTATCAAAAGGCTCCCTTATTTATGTATATTTAACAAATAATAAACAGTAATAAGTAATTCTTCTCCCAGGGAGATAATCTAAGTATTTAAATTTAATGATTAATAGTAAGACTTTTTTATGACTTATACTTAATTATTCTATTCCTCTATCCTTCTAGCAATCAAGCAGAGTGGGCCGTTCAAGCTGCCCAGAAGCGCAAATACACGCAGGTGTTCAATGCCAATGATCGCACCCGATCTGGTTACTTGACCGGAGCCCAGGCACGCGGTGTCCTCGTGCAGAGCAAGCTGCCCCAGGTGACGCTGGCCCAGATCTGGACGCTGTCCGACATCGATGGCGATGGGCGGCTCAACTGCGACGAGTTTATTCTGGCCATGTTCCTGTGCGAGAAGGCCATGGGTGGCGAGAAGATACCGGTCACCTTGCCCCACGACTGGGTGCCGCCCAACTTGCGCAAAATCAAGTCGCGCCCGGGCTCTGTATCTGGGGTGGTGTCGCGTCCTGGCTCGCAGCCCGCCTCCCGGCACGCCTCCGTGTCGTCGCAGGGCGGAGTAGGAGCCGTGGATGCTGACCCAACAGCCGGACTGCCCGGACAAAGTAAGTGATGAAAATATAGCTCTTTAAAATATTTGCTATGTTACTTATAATTCAATGTTTTACCGTTTCCCAGCTTCCTTCGAGGACAAGCGCAAGGAGAACTATGTAAAGGGTCAGGCCGAACTCGATCGCAGGCGCAAGATCATGGAGGACCAGCAGCGCAAGGAGCGGGAAGAGCGGGAGCGCAAGGAGCGTGACGAAGCGGATAAGCGTGAGAAGGCTCGTCTGGAGGCCGAGCGCAAGCAGCAGGAGGAACTGGAGCGACAGCTCCAGCGTCAGCGAGAAATCGAGGTGGAGAAGGAGGAGCAGCGCAAGCGGGAACTGGAAGCCAAAGAGGCGGCTAGAAAGTAAGCATAATAATTGTGCTTTAAACTAGAAAATATTTTAATATATTTCCTAATCCATCAGGGAACTGGAGAAGCAGCGCCAGCAGGAGTGGGAGCAGGCTAGAATTGCTGAGATGAACGCACAGAAGGAGCGGGAACAGGAGCGTGTTCTGAAGCAGAAGGCACACAACACGCAGCTTAACGTGGAACTGAGCACATTGAATGAAAAGGTGAGACCAACATAGGAATTATGGTTTCATTTAAACTAACCAATCCAATTTATCTAAATTACATACAGATCAAGGATCTTTCGCAGAGGATTTGCGACACTCGCGCTGGCGTGACCAATGTTAAGACCGTAATCGATGGCATGCGCACTCAGCGCGACACTTCCATGACCGAAATGTCGCAGCTGAAGGCGCGCATCAAGGAGCAGAATGCCAAGCTCATGCAGCTCACCCAGGAGCGGGCCAAGTGGGATGCCAAGAGCAAGGCCAGTGGCGCTGCCTTGGGAGGTGAGAATCCACAGCAGGAGCAACTGAATGCGGCCTTTGCCCATAAGCAGGTGAGACAAGTCGCTCAAGTCTTAGTATTCATTGTTTTAATCACATATTAATTACTTCAACAGTTGTTGATTAACCAAATCAAAGACAAAGTCGAGAACATCGGCAAGGAGATTGAGTCGAAGAAGGAGGACATCAACTCCAACGACGGCCAGATGTCTGAGCTCAAGGCGGAGCTCTCCGCTTTGCTCGCCAAATGCGAGGATCTGTACAAGGAATACGATGTGCAGCGCACCTCGGTGCTGGAATTGAAGTACAATCGCAAGAACGAGACCAGCGTGACCTCGGCCTGGGACACAGGCACTTCGAGTGCTTGGGGAGAGGCGGAAACGACTGCCGCCGATCCCTATGCAGGCATGAGCAACGACATCACTGCTGTGGCAGCTCCAGCCGTGGACTTGAGTGGACCGGCCCCCGAGGGGTTCGTGAAATATCAGGCAGTATACGAGTTCAATGCGCGCAATGCCGAGGAGATTACTTTCGTGCCGGGTGACATTATCCTGGTGCCATTGGAACAGAACGCCGAGCCGGGATGGCTGGCTGGCGAGATAAACGGACACACCGGCTGGTTCCCCGAATCCTATGTGGAGAAACTGGACGATGGGGGTGCTGCCCCTGTCGCCGCCGTCGAGCCAGAAGTTACAGCCGAAGTGGCAGCCGTGGCGGACACCTACAATGACAATATAAATACCAGCGAAGCTACGGCAGCTTCCGCCGATCTTAATGCCGCCGGCGATATCGAGTACTACATAGCCGCATATCCTTATGATTCCGCCGAAGACGGCGATCTTAGCTTCGGCGCCGGCGAGATGGTCATGGTCATCAAGAAGGAGGGCGAATGGTGGACGGGCACCATTGGCAGCCGCACCGGCATGTTCCCCTCGAACTACGTCCAAAAGGCGGACGTGGGCACGGCGAGCACGGTCACTGCAGATCCGGTAGAAGCTCTGGATCAGGTAAGTGGATAGCTGTACAAATCTGTAGTTTGGTGTGGGTCCATTTGTTTTATAAATCGATTGGTATATCGTTATATTTTATATTTACGCGAAGATAAAGATAAAGTATTAATGAAACAAGTAATAACCAACAGTTCTAAAAATTTTGTTTAACTTAACATTAATTTAACTTAATAATAATTTAATAATTAACCAAATTCATTTTATACAAAGTCCTAAGGACGTAAAGTATAGGAACAAAGTCCTAAGGACGTAAAGTATAGGAACTTGTTAACATTTTAAATTATTCTTCTTTTTAATTAAAGTCTTAAAATTAAAAGGGAAAAATATGTTGCATTGTTTATTAATTTTGTATATGGGCACTTCCAGCAAAAAGTCCACCAAGACAAAAAACTTGAAACTTGAAAAAAACATATTTCCACATGATTTTTCCGCCATATTAGTTTCTAATAAGTTGGATCCTGAGATAAACTAAAAATTTGGAGTATAGTTTGAATATTTTTATTACAAACCCCAAAAATATACACAAAATTTAGTTTTTGGCCATTTTTTTGTTATTTTTTGGACCTGTCTTCTGTTGTTAATTTATCCTATAGGAATGCTAATATGTGACATTTTTCTGTACTGAATGCTTCATTTACATGTTAAACTATTAATTTAAAAGCAAAACATAAAGCAATTGAGGGATAGAGGTAAAGAAATCCACTTTACAAAACAGTCGGAAAAAATGTCCCGAGCGACATGTCCCAAGCGAATGTGCTTGAAACTGCATAAAAAAACAACGGAAAACAATTTTTGAGTAAAACCAAAACCATTTCACAGCGACATGTTTGAACAACATTCTAAAAAAATTGGCATTCAAATATTCCATCAGAATTCGCTCATTTCTGGTGTTGACTGAACTTCCCCGAAATTCACTTCTATTTTTGTCCCGAGCGAATACGGCAGTTTTTTAACGATATCTTAAAAACTAAAAGTGGTACAAAATCAAGATTTTTACAAAAAATAGAGCTTGGGGAGAGTGAAAGGAAATGCCCATAATTAAAATTAAAATCAATTTTGTTACAATTTTTTTTCAACTTTAAAGGTGTGCAAATGTCCCGAGCGACATTTTGGAAGTGCCCATATATAGTTTGACAGGCAAAATTTTTGCTCGACCCACACTGCTGTTCACTTATACAGAGTTCACAACCCCAAAGTTTAGAGTCGTGTCTAACCGTTGCCCTCATGTCCATCTACTAATCCAATGCTTTTCATGTGCTGTGCTTTTTGCCACCGTTGTCGTTACACTTGCACTAAACCAGGAGACGACGCTGAACGGCAACGCTGACTACGCCGCTGCTCCCGTGGAGGCACAGGAGCAGCTCTTCCAGCCCCTGCCTGTCCAAGAGCTCAGCGAGCAGCCCATCGCCAGCCCAGGGGTTGGCGCTGAGGAGGCGCACGAAGACCTCGACACTGAAGTTTCCCAGATCAATACACAGTCCAAGACACAAAGCAGCGAGCCGGCCGAGAGCTACAGCCGACCCATGTCACGCACCTCTTCCATGACACCCGTAAATAGTTGACACCGCCTGTTATTACGCCATTAATTGTATCATTTGCTTAAACGAAAATCTTTTTCTGTACTAATCTTTCAGGGCATGCGGGCCAAGCGGTCGGAGATTGCTCAAGTAATCGCTCCCTATGAGGCAACCAGCACCGAGCAGCTTTCGCTGACGCGAGGCCAATTGATCATGATCCGCAAGAAGACGGACTCCGGCTGGTGGGAGGGTGAGCTGCAGGCCAAGGGTCGTCGCCGGCAGATCGGTTGGTTCCCGGCCACATACGTTAAGGTCCTCCAAGGCGGGCGCAATAGTGGACGCAACACTCCAGTCTCCGGAAGTCGTATTGAAATGACTGAGCAAATCTTGGGTTAGTTATAATTAAAAATCCAGAAATACCAAAGAGCACTGCATTATCTTTGCAGTTCTTCCTTTTAAGTATTTTGTAACATCAGTTTTAACTTGATTTTTAAATTTGTATAACCCCTACAGACAAGGTCATAGCTCTCTACCCGTATAAGGCACAAAATGACGACGAGCTGTCGTTTGAGAAGGACGACATTATCAGCGTGCTGGGTCGGGATGAGCCGGAGTGGTGGCGCGGCGAGCTGAATGGCCTTTCCGGTCTGTTCCCCAGCAACTATGTGGGACCCTTCGTGACGTCCGGTAAGCCGGTGAAAGCTAATGGCACCACCAAGCAGTGAATCTCACACCTGCAGTTCCAGCTCTCTGCTCTAAGCATAGCTCTCTAATTTCTACATTCCGTTACATAAATTATTAGTTTTACCTATTATCTTTGATATCGAATAAGCCATGCCAATTTCTTCTCGCCTCGATGTTAATTTGTTGCAATATTTCCGAGATGTATCTAATTGTTAATTGTGATTATTTAGTTTTTAATTTACTACTAAGTTTATCGCTGGCGCCCTCTCTTTCTTTCGTTTAGCCAATCTCTAGTTTTAATTCATTTGTGTATTTATTTAGCCCGCATATTTATATTTTGTATTGCATATTTGTATTTTGTATATAAAGTAAATCAATTAAATGCGATTTCAATTTTCAATTTCCATTGTCAACAGGAAACGTATAACGAGCCTTCGGCTTTGGCCTTTAAGTGGCAACAGGCACTGCTTACACAAAAAACCGACAAACAAATCTACACGATCCCTTGGGAATTGGGTTATCTTAAGATCAGCAGCAGCATCAATATCCTCAGTAACTACCTAGCCGGACTTCGTACGATATTCTTAAAAGCCCAAAAGTTGGCTATTTACATTGTTCAACTGAATGGTTGCCATACGACACTTTTTCACAATGTTTATCCTCTTCGGTGTGAAATTCCCTTAACTTGTTGATAGAATTAGTAACCAGATCTCATCTGAAATCGTTTATAGAATCAAACATTGCTCTCATGTTCGTAACCAATCAAACGAAAGATACAACCGAAATCTAGTAAGTCACATTTTAAAGGATTTATATAGTAATCTGCATATGGAAACTACAAAATACATAAGGATATCAAATGACAATTACAGTTTTGTTGTACTAGATGTGTTTATCGATAAAAGCCAGCATATTCAACAGTTTTTCCCCCAAATGCTACTACACACACGCATATAGTATTTATAACGATGGTTTTCTGTGTTTTCCAATAATATCCGAATATAATTGTATATATTTAAAGTATTCCAGCCGACACGTTGGAGTACGAATTATTGTTAACTAAATATTAAGCATGATGACCATTTTCTAAAATCTTAATGAAAACTACGAAGACATCAAGAATAATGGAAACAACGGGAGATAAAATATATTAGCTTACACGTACGGGGCAACAGTATTGATAATATTAAAGATATTAACTTCTTTTTTTGAGTAACATACTTGATTTAAAAACTAATTTAAGCGCTTGTCTCAACTGCCATAATTGTATTTATTTAATGTCTATTGTATTATTGATGAGTGTTGAATTGGTTGCCGCTAGTTTAAAGTATCTGTATCCGAAGCATAGGAATGGATGAGATGTAAAAATTGAGTATGTACAAAATCCACATAGAGAAGTTCATTCAACCCGATTGGAACGGTAGTCGGATATTATAGAGGGCCACGTTATGCTGTTCGAATCTGTTTATGCTAGTTACAGTTAGTCTATTTAACAAAATCACTCACATATTTGTATGTATCTACGCAATTTCGTACATATGAAGAAACACTGTCGAATGCCTTTCAAAAAATGATAACCAAAAAAGTCACCTTACATGGATTAACTTAATCGTAACTTTTTATTGCATACCACGACTATTTATGCGTCTATAGCTCTATTAAACGAAACCAAAGTAAAGAATCGTTATAAGCCCCGCAAAGCGCCGATCGGTTGTCGAAAGAATCCCAACTGATCGGCGGCTGGGCGGGGGCATTCTTAAAGCATAAACACATATTTATGTAGCTAATGTTGGGTTGATTATTGATTCCACATATATGTACTAATAAATTTAAATGAACCAAAAACTAAGATATACATACTATATAGAGAAAGTACTAAAATTTCTTTAGAAAAAGCAAAGCAAAAGTGTTAATTGAGATATTCGTACATTTCGAGCCCCACATATACACCCCCGCATACATATAATGCTCATATAAGCGTACTTGTTTAATCGTTACAAAAGTTAATTATTGTAAACAATGCTTAAGAATAATTACCGACAAGGTGGAAGCCCCAACAAATTCTATACGCATTAGCACACTCACCTACACTGAGACTCACTTTAAACGCGAAATGGTGACCATCGATATATTTACCTATATACAAGCCGAACCGAGGAGAACTTATAGACATCTTCTGCAGACACACAATGCATACGAGTAAATATACAGTAAATTCTTCGAGAAATACAAAACTAACAAAAAAAACATTAAACATATTAAAATATATCAGTTTCAAACATAATTAGAAGAAAAGTAAAAAGAGAAAACCAAAAATATTAAATTAAATTATGAAAATAACAAATTACACATATTTGGTGCAATAAATGTATAAAAGGAACTTCAAACAAAACGCTTTTGATTTTTTATAACTCGTATTTGAAAAGTAAGTGGGTGTATTAGTTCTTATAGAAGTAATATTACTCTTTTATATGTGTTTCCGTAGGACCAAAATATATGGTCGGAACAGCCGACTACGGTACTTACAAGATTTGGTTACTATATTGTGACTATACACCCACAGGGATCAAGCCTAATCAATGTGCCACTGAAAGAAGAACCAACGGAATTCAAAGGTTATGGCAACAGTGGCGCGGATCAGAATCTGAAGCCGATTCGGGTGATCATGTAGATGGCGTATCCAAGAATAAACTGCGGGGAACAATCCAAGCTGTTCACATATCCAAGCGGCGGGATGGACAGCTCATGGGATGCGCCTACGTTCGGTTTGAATGCAATGAGCTTACGGCGAAGTCTATGCTCCAGGAAAACGACAACCGGCTGGTTGGAAAAACAGTGGTAATCGACTGGCAACCTCAATCGCCCAAGAAACGATTCGGTCCGTGGCGATGCTGGTGAAGCAACCGCTTCCTTTTCAGTTACCAAATTACAGAAGTTTCGTTCTAGATTATTTTCGCTTTTTTCATTTATTTTATTTTTAGTAAAATTTTCTCTTATTTAATATTTAAAATCAGTTTAACAATTTACAATTCTTTCTTTCGGGTTTGCATCGTGTGGTTGTTTTTTTTTTTTATTTTTTGTTATTTTGCGCTATCAATATTTTTATTAATGTTGAAGTATGCACAACTTAAGGCCTACGGTATGAAAACTGCAAACACTGTCTCGATTTAGTCATCAATTGAATTTAATATAAGTTTTCTTTAGCAAGTAATTTATGACCCAGCGTCCAATATATAAATTGCTTGTGCCACAATCCACGTTAAAACTAGGAAATATAGTGGAATAATTCAAATTTATATAGAAAACCTGGTCACAATATAACACAGCTCTGATTTTTATGTGTTTCCATTGAAGATTTATTGAAATGACAATTTTCAAGAGTAGCTGCTTATTGTCTTTCTGATAGAAATAAAAATGTGAACGAACTAAGATAACCAATTCTCTCTGATCTGGTGTGCATATTCAGAAGGCAATTTCTTGGATAGAACATAATGCGAATACAAACTACTTAAGTCATAGAGAGGGTTAAATTAATAGTTGTTACTAGGGGCGTGTTGCACATCAGTTAGAAAATATATATATTTTTTATTACTCGTAGTAGGTAGGTATGTGTTCCATTTCCACGATTTACCGTTAACAGTTCCCGCATATTTTTAGGTAGGTAGGTTCCAGAATATATCCCATTCTGGATATTGGCTACTGTGTTCTCAGTTGGCTCCGTGTGTCCCCTTGGGTCTGGTCTGGTAATTATTCTCTTTATGCATTTTCAAATCTACGTCAGCATAGTGAATTTATTAGTATTCAACTATTTCTAGTTTATTTTACTTGATTTTGAGCATGTTTATCTTTTCTTTATCCTTGGTTAGCTCAATCCTAGTCATGCACTCATTCCACACAAAATCGTTCGCAAAACTCTCGCTCGTTCGAACATTTCCACCATTAAGTTTAATCTTTATCGTTCGTAAATGTTTACAAAAATAATTTATAAATTACATAACTCTGTCCATTTACCTGTCCACTATTAGTTACTTGATTTGTGTATATTTTTTATAGTTAAGGTCAGCCAAAGTTTTGCCCAACTGCCTCTGTCGAGTGATTTTCTTTTAAATAAGAGGGTAACATATGAAGATGCTACAGAAATTAGGAAAAAAACTGAATTTTTTCAACACTTTTCAAGTGATTTGCAATGTCCAACGATTTCTGTAGTTCTCCCATAGTTTTGAAATGCATTAAAAGATTACTTTTAATAGGCTTTTGAATGTAGAAGCTATTTAACTTACAGCTCCAGCTGAGCAAAACTTTGCTGTGCTATTCTTAGTTCTGACTCTGCGGCTATATAGAAATGAATTACTTTAAACTGTTTATTAACTAAGGCTAAAATTGAACTAAACTCTGCGTTTTCACTATATTACCGAACTAAGTACGCGCTTAAGTACTGTTAGCAACACATTCTCGAAATGTGATCTCATTTTGGTACATTTTGTCTAAATTATAAACAAAGAAATCAACGTTAGTTATAGGCTTAATAAGAACTTTGGCTACGCTTTGTTAGATATTACACAATTAATTTGCTTGCTTGCTATTTTGGAACACATCAGCTGTAATCACTAAATCGGTTTTCGATATATATATACGTTTGTGGTATATAATAACAATTGATCGGAACTAATCACTAAACACAAACTGGAAGTTAAAAATCTTATGAAGCGACTTAAACGAGCAAGAAGAAATCAATTTGTGGTTCCAATCTGGTGTTATATACAATTTGTTTTCGCTATTCCCTTATCTAAGCTTTCGTCCGATTCTTTTGGTTTGGTAATATAATTATAAAGCTTTTTTATAAACCATTTTTTTGGGAAACTATTTTGCAACTCTTTGTCAACTTTAGGCTTACAAACTAGGTCATATAAATGTGTGGGGTTAGTAGAACATCTCGTACGGGAACAGACGCCGCCTCGAACTTTTTGGATTTCGGGATGGCGGTACTGGAATGGTTGGTAGATCCTCGTCATCCTCGTCGTCCAGTTCCTCCTCCACGTCGCCATCCGTGCTTGATACTCAAATGATGCTCTCGTCGTTGTTCCGCGTCAGCCGAATGCTTGTCGTGGTGGTGGTGGTGGCGCTGTTCGCTTCCGATCCCGATCCGGGACTGGAACCGGATCTCCTGCCCGTGGCCGGAGTCGTAAAGGTGGTGACCACTATGTTCTCGTCATCGTACGAATCAAAGTCCTCATCCTCATCGTCATCGTTCTCCTCGGAATCCGTTTCGGAATCCTCGTAGTCCAACAGAGCTTTGGTCACCTGGTTTTTCCGGCCAGCTTGGGTAACCGCTGCTCCGCCCACCGCCCCCGCGTTCATTCGACGGATCTGGGCGCGCGGCGTGTTGGAGGGGCGTGGCAGAAGCGGTTCTCGGCCGCTCAGCCGCATCGCTCGTTCGCTGTTGGCTCCGCCGGCGGCGGAAAGTGGTGCTCCCTCCCAGTCATCCGAATCCGCCGGCTCGCACAAGGACTTGGAGTGCCCGTGCTGATACGACGACTCCTCGGGTATTGTGTCTCTGTTGGTGGTGTTGTGTGGTGTGTGCGGTTTTTGTAGGTGGTTTGGTGGTTGGTAATCGATGGTGGGATGATGTGAAGAGAAGGCGTAGAAAGTTAATGTCAAAGTTGTGATCAATTTTGGCTAATGATTTGGTTTGGGTAATCGTTTTGGGTTAATGTTAGCATGTGAGGCTACAGCTAATTAAGGAAGATTTTTAAATTACTTGGTAAAAAAAACGTACAATAAGGGAAAAATTTTTAAAATATATATATTTATTTTAAGCACTACATTTAAGCAAATTAAAATGGAACAAGAAGATGGAAGCATAAGCTTATAAGGAAGACTTGATTAAGGCACAGTATAACAGTTCTACTTTACATTTATTCTACGGGATTCGTAAATACAATACAATTTATTTGAGTCCGCTGATTGGATTGTGTTCGAACACCAAGGATTAGGTAAAAAAAGTTGTTTAGGGATTAGCACAGAGAAAAGTGTAGCTGTTAAGTGGGTTCGATTGTTAGTTGTGCCGAGCCCAGGCACTGTGTTATACGTATAACACTTTTGAAAGATATTTTGTCTAATACTTACACATAGTTTGTGTGATTAAAGCCGTTTAAAGATACACTTTGTTTTAAGTATTGAAATGGTGTCTAGGGAAAGTTATCACAGGTGCTCTCAACTGTATAACAGTTTGGTGTCAGTGTGTGTTTGTGTGCGTGTAGATTTATAGTGTGTGTTTTGTGCATTTAGTGGGTGTTTAGCTAGTTAATTGCTCTAGCCTTGTGCTCGTTTCGCTTTTGACTAATCAGATTCAATTGATACGCCGCTAAAAAATATAATTTTACATCAAATCGTTTACCAATGTGGTGGGTTCGTGAACCAGTTATTAGTTTGTTAAGTATTTAGTTCGGATTTGTTTCGGTTTTTCGGATGAGAATATTCACAAAACAAAGAAACACAGCACAGCAGACATCATTATTATAATTAATTTTTAAAAATTGTATTGCATTGGCTGAAGATTGGGTTAGAAAATAGGATAGGAAAGACTGGATGCTGATAAGGATCATAATATTGCATACAAAACTGAAATGCATATTTGAATCGAACACACAAATACATTTAAGACATAAAAACAGAAAGCAAACAAACACAAAGTTCGATGTTTAAAAATTATAAATGGGTTGTATTACTACGGTCGTACAATTGTTTTATTACTGTCTTATAACTTTTAAATTCGATCACTCGTTTTAATTTTAAGTTATAGGACTGTTATACAACTGCTATACAATAAATGGGTTCTAGTCAGTAAAACTGCAAACAAAATTGAACAACTTCAGCAGCCCATCAAAATTTAGTTTAATGCAGAATATGGTTGTCTGGCACTGAATCAACCGATCACCAATTAACAACATCCTGATTTCAAAGTTATATACAGTGGACAATAAGGCGAAATTTGTGGGGCCAGGTGCGAGGAATGAAGTTCGAATCCAATTGCAAGACTTTTAATCACCGGAATCGATTTTGAGTACAGAAAACCAATTCCAGCTGAGATGAAAAGAGAGATCGCTGGCAAAGTTTAGCCTACAAGGACTGACTGTTACTCTACAATGATATGCTCTGATCTGTGGCTCTATATACAATAAACATATTTCGTATATAAAGTTCGTGTGGTTAGTATTTAGAGTTATCATATGTACGCTAGTATTTGTGGTAGTTTTAGCTTTTCTCTTAGTTCACAGAGTTTCGAAATTCGTTAATGGCCGGTTTGGATTTCACAAGACATTTTGATTTCGGTTTAGTTCATTACTTTGGATAGTTCGTATATGGGATGCTATCCTCCGATTTCGGGGAGGTTGGCGTCGAGTTAGTCGCGCTTGCTGATGTTGTTTCTGTTGAATTGTTGGTGGTGTTGTTCTTGGTGGTTGATGTGGTTGTTGTTTTTACTGTAGTTGTTGTTGGTATTATTGTTGAAGTAGTAGGAGGTGGAGGAGAAGGAGTTGTGATCTTGGCTGACTCTAGTAAATTAGTTGCTCCCGGACTAAATTGCAAAATTCTACTGGGCCTTCGTCCAGTTGCAATGAGTCTGTAAAATAATCATCACAATAAAAGAAACAGACGAGGCTCAGCCACAAAATAACGACAAACACAGAATAAGGCCTTTTTGAGTTAAACTTTAAATTGAAGCAAGGATTTTTTTTGAATTTTCGGAGAAGGGTGCAACTAAAGACAATGGGCGGGAGGAATATCAAGGAAATACGGGAAATATAAAGCTTTTGAGATAAAAAAGCCCAAAATCCCAAAACAGGGATAAGTTGGTATATACTGGAAGTTATAAACGGATTTTGAAAACAAACGCTTTTTAGATTATAAAAGGACAATCAACGAGTGAATTTCTTCAACAGAATTAAAGAAATTGACAATAAAGTCCTGCCATGCTAATTTTAGACATGTTTAAAGCGAAATATTTTGTCTATCAATAATTTGGATGATGGTTTCTTCTAGTTTCTAGTTTTTAAGCTAAAAAAATAAAATAACCAAAAAATATAAAACTAGGCTACGGAATAATGGGTAAGTGTTAGTTTCAACCAATAACAAATCATATCATGGGCAATATTAGTTAGCTATTATATATACAAGCATAAAATAAAGAGACTTTTACTGAAATGGGCTTTTAGCTGGGACTTGGCTAAAATTAATACTAGCTTAGATATTCAGTCATTTACGGGTCTTTGGCTGAAATTTTACAAATTGAAAAATACCGTACCGGAAAAGGATTGATTATGTAAAGGAACATTCCTTAAAGTTTGTCTATAAATATATTCAGCATTAGTTTTATCGTTATGAGAAAAATATATTATTTTAGGGAAAAATCATTTGGTTTAACACAAATATTTAAGATTTTTTTTTAAATTGAATAAAAAACTTTTAGGCGCCTAACAAAAAAAATTTGGTATTCCATTTGGTAATCCAGTTTAAGAGTAACATTTAACACGTTTTAATTTTATGAAAACCTTTTTAAAACACCCATTTCAGTCTTACAGAAAACACAAAATAACTAGATGAATATCAGAACAAACCAATGAGCATAGACAATAAGGTGTGTAGTCTTTCGGTGTCTGACCAAGTGGACACGGAACTTACCCGCTCAGCTCCAACATGGAGCCCCGCCGCACATTCCGTCGGTGACTGGCGGTGACCGGAAACGGACCGGAGTGGCCATCCGGACCCAGTTGATGTGCCCCGGCGCCCAGTGAGCCCGAGGATATCGACTGGGAGCGCTTGTCCAGCCGTGGATTGTGCATGGACGTCGATGGGGCGTTGGCCGGTTGAATGGACAAGGGCACAACCGTCGGATCCGACCCACTGGCGGCGGTGTCCACAGCTCCGTTGCTGCCGATGCCAACGCTTCCGGCCTTCGAACTGGAACTCTCACGCCGGAAGAGACCTATGACGGACTTGGGCTGTTTAGGCTTGTTTATACCACCTTTTTTGCGGGTTCGTTGGGCGCGTTATTAGAGGGTTTGGTTTTTACAGGGTGTTCGTGTGGTGTTTCATGTGGAGCGTGGTTGGTGGAGTGGGCAACAGTTATCGAGGGAAAACAATGCGGGGGAAAAGAGAGAAAGAAAAAAGGAAAATTTTAGGAAAATCACAACGAAATCAACAACAAATCAGTAAACACACAAAAACTAGGGTGCAATTTTGCCATTTTTGGATACCGTCATCATATTTTTTCACTTGTGCTTTTAATACAAACAAGTAAACTATATATGTACATATATTTAGACGAATATACATCCAGATTGGTATATACAAATCAGCTCGGGCTTACACAGAGAAAAACAAATTAATTCAATTAAATAATTAACTTAATAATTTGAAATTGGGATTTTCTACTTTGAAAGTTTTTAAACATGTTGTTTACTTGGAAAGTCGAAAAAACGATCTCGTAAGTCTTGTAATTCCCAATCAATAATTCTTCTCTGTGCAGCCCCAGTCGGTTTAGCCAATTCACAAACAGTAATCAACTGAGGACATGAATATTCAATATAGATAGAACAATCAAAGGAGAGCCCCCCAAATAACCATTCGGAAATTGTTGTGTTGTTGTCGGAAAACTCATTTCCCATTCCTTTGTTATTATCCTTAAACACTTAATGGATTTGGGTGTGTGTATGCATTACCTAGGAATGTTGCACTGGGGGAATTGTAGGCCAAGTACTCCTTGTTCGAAGCCCAAGCGGGGAACTCGTTTTGCTGCACTGCATCCGTGCATTCGTCACCCTGTCGTTTCCACGGCAGCTGGGATTCCGTGGCGGTGGGCGTGGCCACGCGCCTTTCTCCATCGGATTCGCGGGACAGATTGCGGTCCTCCTCGGGAATGGGATGCTCGGCCACTAGACATCAAATGGAAAATTTTTAAAATACAAATATACATTGGAGTGTTCATATCTCATGGGCAATTAATTCTATTGGCTTCGCTTGGGCATGCAGCACTGCAGATTTCGCTATTAGCTGTCGATTGTCGATTTGGGTGGCCATTTTGGGATATATTTTCAACATATTCTTAACATAAGCGCATTTAATGGAAGAGGAACACAGTCAAAGGGCAAAAGACAAACAAGGTGCGCTCAACTCAAGGAAATTAGATGTCACGTAATAAAATAATTATTAAAATCTAAAGTTTCCTATGCAAATTTAGATGAATATAAAATGGGTCATTTCTTCTTTAAGCTTTTTAAGTGTAGGCTTTTCTTGAAGATTTAATAATTTTTGAATTTTACAAAAGAACAGTTCGTATTTGAATACCGACGCATTTTCAATTTCAATGATCCTTTTCTTTTTTGGAATCTCTAATAAAGAAGTACTTGTGAAATATTTTTAAACATCTAAAAATTCAATTTACCCGGGTTATTTAGATTTTCCATTATTAAATACATTTTAAAGAGGCACAAAACGAATAAAAGAAGAAAATTTTTAAAAAATGAAAAGAAAATTTGGTCATGCACAAAAATGCCATGCTTTGGTTCGACGTTTCTTCTTCTTTATTCATAAATTTCTCAATAACAAAATCTTTTATTTGTGGTGACTTTTCAAATTGGTTTTAGGTAAGTTTATGAAGCTAAATGCAGGTAATTTCGAGCTTTGACAATGGTAACTTTAAACTGCATTCGAGGACTAGAATTATCTACCAATCAATGGCAATTGCCGTCTACGAGCGATTTCACGTTAACGACGCACGAACAGAATGTAATGATAACTAATTAGATGGGCAGCTACATCTAGGCAACACTTAGCATGGCTAATAGTTTTGGGGTGGAAATCAAGGAATTCAACTTTATCGAGTTAAGAAAATCATATTATTAGGCGCTAACTGATAAACTGAATGTTATTAACCAAAAAATCGACCAAACCGCGCAAAGTGCTGAGCACAAAATACGATTTATTCAACTAAGCTTAGGGCGCTCTTTAAGAAGAGTTAATGACTGGCTTTATATGAGGTCTAAGTACAAGGCAATGCTGCGCAATGTAGAGGTGTAATTGTGGAACAACTGATAGGATGGAGTATTGTTGAATATTTCCAAGTCTATAAAACTCTAGATCTTTGAAATATACAGTTTTAAACTGATTTTAGTTCATTTGTATTGTTTATAATAAAATGTAATATTTATATCTTTTTGATCAAGAAAATAATAACAAAAAATTAGACATTTTTTGAATTCATATTTAGTTATCTATTTTTTTGATGTTTGATTTTCCAGGAAAAAATGAATGATCTGAAATTAACCATGAATCTAAGCATGTAAATGAGCGAGAAGTGAGCTATTTATAGCATTCAAAACGATTGTTGTAGATGTCGTTGCTGTTTTGCTTTGTTTGTGGGTGGAATGATGGATCTGAAGATGATGTCTTTTACCAATGCTCTGGTATGAACGATCCCGCCGCCACGGCAATATCAATTCGGCGGCCGTGGGCCCAATAGCCTGATCCGGCGACTCTAGATCTGTTTCCGGACCATCGTCGACCTTCGGTGCATAATGCTGGACGACGATACGCGCCTTGGAGGCATCGAAACCCGGCAGGTTTTGGATGTGGGCTATCAGGGAATTGTTATTGGCGCGATCCGAGTCAGCTAATCGTAATTTTTTGTATTCATTTCATTTATTTTTTGCGCCCAGCAACATTTAATCATTTGGTGTTTTTTTTGTTGAAGTGATTGGTTTTGGAAATAATTGGGAAGGCATAAAACAGGAAAAAAATATGTAGAAAGTTCGTTGTTATAGCTTTTATTAGGTTCTCCTTAGTAGGTAGGATAAAAAACAAATGCAAGAATACATAAGAAATTAAAACGATAAACCAAAAATGAACAGGACTAGCAAAGCTTTCTCCGGAAAACTAAAATATTTTTTGGTATAAGACAATTGTATTATTTATTTTATATTTATTTATTGTTACCTACTACAGAAACCTTGTTCAGCTACTCTACTAATCGATTTATGTACAAATACTTATAAAACCTTTTGAAGATTCCTTTCATTTCAGGCAAAAAAAAGATACGATTAATTAAATGATGGCATTTTTGTGTGAACAAAACAAACAAGGTGGGCAACAATCAGAATATGGAAAATATCAGATATTGCCATATGACCTCTGATTACTTATAAAAAACTGGCTCACAGAGCAGGAGAAACAAAAATATGTAGAGAGAGGAGGCCAGATAACCATAACCATCTAGGGGCTGCCTATGCTCTATGTAGACAACCTCATAACTCAAATGATTGGTACAGGAAATAAAAATTGTTATCAAATACGGATGGCTTTCGGGGAGTAATGAGAACACTTACGTGATGATTTAGCGGTGAAGGTCAGGCCATCATCCCAGTCGTCGCTAGGGCCAACAACATTGATCTCGTTGGGATTCTGTTGGCACTCCTCGGCTGTTTCATTAAGCACATTGTTAATATAGTCTTTGAATGATTCGAGTTTGGGTTAACAAATAAATGGGCACAGGCAGAACAATTATGTATGTGTGTGTTGCAGTTTGGGTTATTGTTTTCGATTAGTGCACAAATTTCGTTAACGTTTTTTTGGGCCAAATGTGTGCGTTTGGTTTTTGTTTGGCATCAGTTGGAGGGGAGAGCGATGCAGGGGAGAAAGAGAAGGATTCGGTTGAAATCAAATTAGTTACCAATTAAATACCAAATGTTTAAGGTTTTCTCCTTATCAAATCAATTTAGGTAGAAGTATACAAAGGAGTTTATAAGGTAGTACCTTGCCTAATTATTTTGTAAATTTAAATAGAGTTGGATAACCATCTTTATTTAATAATAAAATAAAGACATTGATTGGCCAGTTGTACCTTGTAAGCGCCTAAATTATAAATCTTAATTTGGAAAAAATATAATAATAATTTGGTTTTAGTAGGGTGCTTTACATGACAATAAAAATTAAAGTTATTGTGAGTTAGTATGACGCATGAAATTGTATTTCAAACTTAAAATTCACTACACTTTTCTCTACAAACTAAAAAGACAGCGCATTATAATTGTTTAAAACATTAATATGCCGTCTGATCATTGTACAAAGGAAAACTGAAAAATGTAAAATTAATTAATTCTACGAATTGATTTGATTGATCTACGGACATATTTTTTGAATGGAACAAACTGCTGTTCGGTTGCTTAAAAATTTGTTGCTGATTTTAGCGTCATTTACCTATTTCTAATCTACGATATTTGTTAAGTGAATTGTGAGTATGTCTTTTTCTGTAAGATTTTTTTCGTGAATGGTTTGAACTCGATTCCGTACCATTGGTGAGCTGCTTGGTAGTGCCGTTCTGTTGGAAATCATGGAAGGAAACATGATTCTGCTTAACGTTCTCCTTGGCCTCCTGTGGATATTGCGGTGTATCCATTAAAATAGGATTCATGGTGTAAAATACTTCAGAAATCTCTCACCTTATTGCTGGCACCACGTTTGCTCCGTTTGTGATGTTTGCGATCGTTGAACATGCGCCTGAAGTTCATTTGCATTTTGTAATTGACCTGAAAGAGAGTAAAGTTTCATTTAGTTTAGAGTTTATTTGCTTAAATTTAGCAAAAGCCAGTTGCTGGTGCTTTAAGTGGACAGGTACTCACCTGGGTGGACAAATCTCTGTCATCTACTGCGTGTCGGCTATAACTAAGACGACGGTGCTGTAAAAACATTGATGGAGCAAATTAAATTTCGAAATCATAAAATGCCAGCACAATGACGTTAAGTAGAGAGATGTGGCCTTGCAATTAGATTGCAGGAAAAGACAGTTACATTTAAATAGGTAGTTTATAAAATACGATTAATTGCTTTAAACTAACATTAACATGAACTGAGTAAGTGTAAACGGCTTTCCATAAACATTTGTACATCCTATGAGTAGAGATTAACATTTATTAAGTGCTGAGCCTTAAATATATTTTCCCAAGTATTTTTGATTTACGATAAATAATAGTGAACACAACAAATGTTGGCAGACAAATTTGGTTAGTGTTGGGTGTGGTTTGGACAATGAGATTAAAAAGTTCAATACAAAATTAATAGGAAAACTAAGGAGTTTGGAAAAATTTAAATAAATGCATGTTTTAAATAATAAACCACATATTTTAATACGGTATTATAAAGATATTTTTAAAACTTGTGTGCACCATAAAAATATTTTTTTAAGAACTGTTTAGTTAATAATTGGTATAATACATTCATATTTAAATTTTGCTGACAAACTAAAAATAAATTAGTAGTGTTATTTCAGTGTTTACCAATACTTTTAGAATAAACATTTACATTAGGCATTGGCAAGAAATATTAGTAGAAATATTTATAAAAGTTTATAGAATATATTTTTAAATTATTCTAAATATAATTATGCAAATGGCTTTATTGGGTATAGCTAAATCTCAAATTTTTTTGTAAACCCTGGTAAATAAAACTGTTATATTTTTGTTGGCATATCAAATTAAATAATTTATGTAAATATCAGGGTTTAATGTTATTTCAAATATTTAAGAACTATAAAGGATTTAATTGTCAAACAGTGAACGTTTTTAAATATGTGAGTCCTAAATATCTCTTATACTTCTATAAATATTTAAAGGGATGTATTTAATCATTCTTGTTACTTTAAGCTGCAAGGCATTTAAGGTCTTTTACGTAAATTAGTTAAGCATAATTTAAAGAGTATTTAGAATATTATAACACCAATTGGATGACACATTTAGAATATTTGAAGTCAAAGAGTACAGACACACAACGTGAAACATTTAACGAAGTAGTTTTCATTAGTTAATTCGAAAGGAGTTTATCAAAATTAACCAGGAAACAGATCAAATTAATCAAAACGAAAACCAATAAACCAATTTATTCGTACCATTTGTATTGAGGCCTTTATCGCAATATTTGAAATTTTGTTTGATTTGTTAAGCACACGAAAGTTTGAAGCGGTTTTGATTTATTAAAACACGTTGTTGAGAGGTTGATGTCGAGTATCGAAACAACGGGAAAGAAATTAAGTAAACCATTAATAACAAATATATTTATATGGAAATATATTAATATATATATATATTATTAATATATGTATATAGTCAGCCATAAATATTTATACTCAGAGCCAGAAGCGAAGGTGTGAGAAAACTAAATGCCCAATTGCAGAACGAACCAAAAAAGTCGAAAGTGAAGTTACAGTTGAACTTGGCATAGAGACTCTTTAGTGACTACTATTGAGCGAAAAGAGTGTGACATAGATTGATAGATATAATATATCAATAATAAGAAAGGACTTTTAGGCTGTGATAATCTTGGGGGTATTTAAAGATAAAACTGTTTGCTATAGAGTATCCAACCAAGAGTTTATTATTACAAAACGTGAACTGGAAATGAGGCAGAAAATATGCGTCCAATACATACCCTTCTATAAGGCTTCAGTTCTTCGGCCAACAGATGGTGGATCCTGGCATCAGTCAGATCCTTTTTGGATGGATTATAATCCAGCTCAGCCATATCCAGATTACGCGAACAGGTATTGTCTAGATTTGTCAGACTGGGACTAAAGAATGATTCAAACAGGCATCAGTATGGGTTTGTTGTAAATAAGATTATGGATTAAGTACATTTTTACTTAAAGTCAAAACCAAAGAAGTGGTTAAACGAATTTTAGATATAAGAAGAAATAGAAAGAAAGAACTGGTGTCACATAAATCTTTTCTTAAAATAACTCTTGATCCATTTCTTTTAAAAGCTTACTTAAATATTTTTTAGAGATCTTAAAAGCAAAAGTGATTTAGTGATTTCTGTGACACCTTTGTTCGTTGTGTGTTTAGTTTGTTAATGGCCAATTTGTTTAAACTAATGTTTTGTGCAAGTTCATGCTACTGTTCGGGTAAATTAACTAAATAAATTTCGAATTTATTCGTACTCATGCAATATACGATCATTTCAGTGTGAGTACAGGCAAGATATCGTTCAATCCAAAATTCGTTTACCAGGTGGTGTATATGGTTGGCGGTGCCCACCTGCCCCCAATATAGTTATTGGTATAATTCCGGAACAGGGCGCTCATCGACTCGGTGCCCGTCATCTGACCAATGGTAGATGGATTTCGCCTCATCACCTCCATGGCATCGCGCATTGTAAGTTTGGAGTACGTCTCGATGATCTTTGGCTCAGCGCCCTAAAGTGGGGTGACAAAAAATAATAAATCGATAAAGCTTGACCTCACGTTTATTAGCGTTCTTATTACTAAAAGTTACTAAGGCTCTTCGGTGTCTTTTCTTTGGCCCATATACTTGAATCTCCAGCCCTTTTCATCTGCATTTGATCCACTGCCTCTTTTATTCTTGTTTAATGCTCTCTCATAGCTTTGCATGGGAATATGGTCCAATAAATGCAATTCATTAATTTCCTGAGTGGCAGTTTAGGTTGAGATATAAAAGAGTCCAGCTTCTAGAAATGTTCCCAGCCCAATCTCCCCACATAATTCTGTTAAATACCTTGAGATCCCTGATCAGCAGGGGACGAATGAAGCGATTGTCGAAGCGCTTGAATTTATCACGCACATTGTAGTTGCCTGTCTTGCCCACAATATCCTCGATGCCAGCCATCAAGTGATCCATAAACTATTAGAAAATACACTCTGGTTAACCAATGCACATCTTTTGAAACCATATAGAAAACCGACCCTTTCATGAATTCGCTCATTCATGGTTGGCTTGCGTTTGTTGGCCCGTTTCACATTGAGGATCTTGACCAGCGGTTTGATGGTGATGCCTTGCAGGAAGACGGTAAAGTAAATCACAGCTATCGTGGTGGTAACAAACATGTTCTTCTGCTTGACCACATTCTCATCGACCAGAAGTACCAGGGCAAAGGCCACAGCACCACGCAATCCGCCGTAGGACATCACAAACTGATCCACCCGGGATAGTTTGTGCAGACGGAAGCGATTGGCAAGGGCTGATAGCAAAATAACACCTGAAATGTTAAAGAAAATGCAGTCAGCAACCGGTTTTCAATAAAATAGCATAATAAAACATTTACCAATAACACGAAACACCGAACAGAAGGCGATGGTCAGGATCACAAACCACGTATTCCATACGTGCATATTGTTCACAGTGGCCACGCCTAGGAACATAAAGATAATGGTCTCCGCCGAGCTCGACAACATCTTCAAGGCATATTTAACAGTCGTATGCGATTTTTGTGAAATATTCGATTCCACATAGTTTTTCATCGTTATACCACAGAAAGTGATGCTGTTGAATAATTTTTACTAGTAAGATATTTAAAATTGGGTATAATTTGCAAAACTCACGCTAAAATGCCGCTCATGTGGAAGATTTCCGCATTGAGATAGGCCAAGTAAGCCATCACAAATATGAAAATAGGTTCTATGACACGCACATGATCGGTAAAGCGGGTCACTAAGCCTGTAAGAAAGCCCCAGATGATGCCTAATAGAAAAAAAAATTGTAGAATAAAGCCAAAAAGTGTAGGTAAAATGTTGAATAAAAGCCACACAGAAAAAAACTTGACAAAAGATCATATTGATATGTGCAGGTCAATTTAATGTTTTTTAAAGATCAAATTATTCATGTCAATTTGATTTGAATAAAGAAAATATAATAATTATCTTATTTTACATTAGTTGTTAAACAAATTTTTCTGTATTTCAAAATAGTATAATTGATATTTCTGAATCATAAATTTGACATTCATCATATTGTCTTTTTCTTGATATGAAATAAGGTAGAATATATATCTCATATCGAACTTTTCTTTCTTTGCACCTGTGAATTGCAGTGAAGGATGGCTAAGCAAAATCTAATTAATTTTGCAAAACCGAGTTAGAAACAAGCACTCACCTATGGCAGTGCCACCTAGTGCAACCACGAAGAAGGAACCCACACCGCTGGCGATGTCCTGGGCGATGATTTTGTCCAAGCCAATCTCATTGTAGGACTCCATCATGTGGTACATCACAACCTGGGGGGCAGAAAAGTGAATTTGTTAACCATGCCGGGCACTTGTTGACTTAATTGCTCCCACATCCCGCCCTCACGTCTCGCAATCAATAAACCCAGCTTACCGTAACGGCATCGTTCAGCAGGGACTCGCCAAAGACAACAATGTACAGGATCTCGTTGACGTGTATCTCCTCGAATACGGCCAGAACAGCCACCGGATCTACGGCGGATATCAGGGAGGCAAACAGAAATACGTCCATCAGACCCGGAGTCTCGCTTTCCCCGTAAATTCCCATCTTTCCGCAGGCGTACAACGAGCCACCTTCAAGGGAGAAAATTAAATAAAGGGGGTAAGGTAAATAAAATCAGGGGATGCAACGGGTATGTAATCTATTTCCAAGCCATCAATTTCCCTCAGTCCTTCTTAAACCTAATTAGATACTGGCCAATCGATGGGCAATCGTGTGGCATTGACATTGCTGCAGTTTGTTGTTGTTTTCGAAATGCATCTCCAAGTCACTTAAGTCAATTGATAAGCGTGTTCTTCCAACAATAATTGAATTGGGAACGACGCAAATTGAATGTTTCCATAATATTGCTTGTGGGGCTCTTCAATAAGCACAAATTGTGCCACCAGTAAATAATGTACATGAGATGCAAAAGCTTCCTAACGATTCCACTTGTGCATGACAATATTTGTAGTCAATTATTTATTTATAAATTATTAAAAAATTCGAATGTATCTAAGGCAATTTATATACGGAGTTTCTATATAATTAAATTAATTTTTAAATACATTAGATTAAAAAAAATGGTTAAATTAATAATGGCATCGGAATTTTTAATTTTCTAAATGAATCGCGAGAGATAAGCTAACAGCGTTGTTCGCTCATTCTGATATGTAATCCAATTTGTTAAGCATAAGTAATTGGCAAGTCTGGATGTTCGGAGGGGAAGCTGTGGCAACTCGAGCGTACATCCCGCCGTCCGTTTGCGGTTTCGGTCATTCATCTAACTGGCGTCTGCCACCCCCTTCCACACACTGAGAGGCCCCCTTTTTCCTTTGTTATTTGGATCACTTCAACATCTGCGGTGGCAGCATCCACATCCATCGCATGTTTTGTTACACTCTGTGTAAATCACGTCTAAGCGGTCATCTAGTTAAGGCGGCGCCACGCCCCTCGCGTGTCGTCTAATTTATTGGGAGTGAACAAAATATACGTCCCCTGGCATATTGTCTCTTTTCATTGGGGGTTAAAAAAGGCGGGGTTTTTTTCGGATGTTTCGGATGATTCAGCTTCTGTTTACTCATCTGTATCAGGTGTCTAATTGCTGGCGTTGCTGACACCTTTTGTAATTGTCAACCATTTGACAAGTACTGTTCACATATTTGTTTTGATCAGGTTGGGAGTACTTCAAATGAGATTAAATATTGGAATTTTCACTTCAGGAAGTACGAATAACACATGCGAAATAGTCAATCATTGAAGGTGGAAAATTGTCACTAAATGTTAATAAATGTACTCTTAAGTTTTGATATACTAATTCAAAATCCTTTTGCAAATATAATATTGATTATAATCCAATAACGACTGTATTAGACCATTGTTTGCCAATAATAAATTTTGCTGAGTTTACTCTTGTGCTAACCCCAACAAAACAAACAACACAAAACAACAACACAACAATCGACGAATCTAAACGACAACTTCCATTGACCGTTTTTCAGTTGATGGACACAGATGGATGGGATTACCAGACCAGTCGACTACCTTTGTTTACTTGGCCATCAGCTAAACGACAGGACAATTCCCCCAAGGACCAAGGAGCAGGATCGAATCCATCTCGGGTTACCGCACTCACCGATGGTGGCTATGTTGAAGATGGTCCCGACCACCGCCATCAGCAGGATGGTGCCCAGGTTGTCGAAGAACAATCGATTGGGCATAAAGTAGCCTGCGTCCAGGATAATCGGGGGCAGCATATAGAAGAAGAAGGTGTTCGGGGTCAGAGGGGAGACGGCGACATCGGTGCAAAAATAGAGCACCACCCCGATGACCACGCCCACGACAATCAGCAGGCACGACTCCGGAAATATTAGATGCAGTTTGGGCGTCATGTGGAAACCTGAAATAAATTGTAAAATATTTAGACTTTCCTTATAGATAAACACGGAAAATTCTGCAACGCAATTGCTTATGAAATCGTGGGAACTGGTTGAACCGAAATATTTCCATTAATTACCGCCTGCCATAGAAACGAAAATGTTCCCATTTGATGGAAATGATGGCAAATTTGCATGCAATTTCTAGTGCCTTTTGCCTTTGATGGCGAGCCCTTTCTAGTTTATACCCTTTTGCCCTTTATACCTCACTCTCTTGACAAAATATTTTGGGTTCAAGGGCGCCGAAACGAAGGATTATTATGCTTCGTAAACAAAGCAAAATAGGGTAGGGAAAATATTCGTTGAAAATGTAAGAGCTCAATTTGCATTTTCGGTGTTTGGAATTTAATTAAGGAACTGATACGAAGCTACGAAGATACGAGGAAATAAGGAAAATAATGTGGAAATTAAAAAGCAATTATAATGTTGTTTAAAGATAAAGAAAGTCAAAAAGTCAATATAAAAACCACACTTTTGGTTGAATGGTCCATTACAATTTTAAAGGTTAAGCGTTATATAATCTACAAAATTATTATAGAACTTACTTTTAAAGCTTTTAAAAATATCAGACTCAAGGAAAGTTTAGACATGTTCCAGTTCTTATCTGGCAGCCAAAACTCTGCTTCATTTCCTCGCTAAGTGCCAATCCTCTCACTTTATAATCGACCTTCCCACTAGTTGGGTTTCTGGCCAAATGGCATTCGCAATCATTTTTCGCCTACATATTTTTGGGTCCCACTCAAAAATAGAAATTGAAATGGAAACGGGGACCCGTAAAAAAAACTTGCCAGCGTCCTTGATGGCGGAAAATGGATTTTCTCTCGCCTGCAATCAAGGTTATGGGCAGGGCTACAGATAAACCTGTCTGGCAGTGGTAAATTGCCGACATTGGGGCCAGAAATAAATAAACCAAAGCTAAAAACCTTGGTAATGAAGTCTCGTGAGGCTTGAAAGTGGTTGAGTATCAAAGTAAATGATTAATGCACCGCCTTCGGGCCCAATTGTTGCTCGGGGCGCAGGGTCAAGGCCCCATGTCCGGCGGCTTGTTGCACACATCCATCGTGGGCTTATGCAATGTCCTTCGGCCAGGACTCGCAGCCAGGCGCCCACACGGTTACGTCGCCGACTTGACGCAAATCTGCATGATGGCGTCGTAGCCGTAGTCGTAGGAATTACATAAACCATATTGATTTTGCCTGGCAACAGCAGTAGAAAAATAAAACAGACACCCACGCCCAGGAACAGACATTGTGGCTTTTCCTCCACAGGAAAAGGATTCGTGGCTGCTCTGGGGAAACCACATTTTCCGCTGATTATGCACAAGTTAAATCTACATTATTTTTACTAATTGGCCAGTTTTGTTAGGTTGAACAATGCAAATTTTAGCTTCACTTAGAAATAAGGTTGAATATCCTAAATGCAACTTCTCTTGCCATTTACAATACTTAATAATCTGCTCAAAACTAACTTTTCCTTATTTTGCATTACGCCCAAAAATACCGTAGTTTAACTCCTAATACTCGTTGTATTAAAAATACACTAGGTCCAGAAAAAAAGTGTGGTAAAAGTAATGTTATTAAATATTTAAAGTTCAAATTTTGTTGTTTAATTTCTATACTGAAAGTTTAAATACACTCAGAAAAAAAATCGCCCTTAATTTTAGAAAATCGCACGTGTTTTTAAAACGCCTTTGAATATAGAAAAATTATCTTAAGTTTATGGAAATTTGTTATTAGTTTTTTTAAAAAATGAATAAGTGGAAGAGTCGTTGAATTTTTTCTTGGATTAATGGCGATATTTTCTTGGATTAATGGCGATATTTTCCGGACTTTTTTATATATATATAACACTACCGAAAGTAATAATTTAATACTCATCTTATTAAAATATATTTGAAACTCAATAGTATAGAATTCATATACGAATACTATAGTTTCTATGATCTTTTTTTTCGGTGTATTTGATGAATAACATTTTTTTTTATTTTTTAATTCAACGTACATATTTGTTTGAGCAAAAATATAATGTTTTGATTAATTAAGGTGTGTACATTACTCACCGATTTTGGCTATGCTGGCGGACAGAATCCAGATCCCGATGATGAACGGCGTTTTTACCCGAGCGAAGTCCACGCTGGATAGGGGATACCTCTCCATCTTATGCCCTTCGCTGCCCTCCGCATCCTCGTCGCTGGATTTCAGTGGCTCGGCACGTGGCAACCTCACCGGTGGCGTTGGATCCAGGCCCACATCCACCGCATCCAGGGGCGAGGTCTGGGCCAGCTGTTTTTGGGCAGGAAGGAAGAGCGAAATAATTCAGGCATTAGCGGTTTATAATTGGCAAACACTGGGCGGGAAATTGATAAATGCGCCGTGCAAGTAAATTTCCAATACCCGCAAAGGCAAACATCAAATATTTACATGGGTGTATAAACTGCGGAAAATAAAGTCCAGACCTGATGGGTTGGGAATATCAGGGGTTGAGTTAAGCGTTCGGAAACACGCCATTGAAAATTACAATCATTTTTATCAATGACGCACTGGAACACGAAAGTGTCAGGTTTTTGTTTTAATTTTTTGAATGATTCGTCAGCGTTTCAAATTGTTACACTTAAAGTCTGGTTGAAATGTTGATCTAGGTCAGTGAGGTAAGTGAGGTAGAATGTCGGATATATGTCAGCCATTCAATGAATATTAAATTGCGTATTGGGGCTAATCGGTTGTTTACAAGTCAAGAAATCTGGGAAATAGTGGAGACTTATGTGCGCACAGACCTTTAAATGTGACGTCAAACCATTGCTAATTAATTGGGGCTTCCCAACATGCATAATTGGTTTTCGATACAAGTTCAATGATACCTATTTTTAGGGATCTTCTTGTAGCTTTCCAGAAAAAAACTTAATACGTGACGCCAAGTTACTTAATTAGTAAATCAATCTTTTGTTATAATTATGATAAGAAATCATGTGTTTGCTTCGTAGATAACTTTGGTCTTGGGCTGTATGAAATCTGACAATCCATCAGACAGTTGGCACTTTTGATAAACATTTTCACAACTCATAAATTTAAAAAAAAACAGGGAAGCTTTACACTTTTTTTAAGATGCAGTGATTGTTTTTCATATCTCTTATTAAGTTACGCCTTTTAGTTCCCACATAAACTAGTCGATATTTCATCGCTAAATACAGCAATTAAGAGTATGTTTATTACACTACGATTTGCTTTCAATTGAGCTACAGTCGAACTCCTGTAGAATGTACAATGGAAACTAAAAAAAATGTTTAAAAATCAAAGATTTTTATCAAAATTGGTTTGTTAATATTTTTGGTTTTTTTTTTCAAAGTAAAACAAAAGAATTATTAGAAAATTAACTTTTTAATCAAAATAAAAATTTAGTAAAATAAATTTATCGAAATAAATTTTTTCTTTTTATTAAATTACTATGACGCAATAGTAATTTTTCAGCGGTTGTCTACTGTAGTTCTAACCAAAATCCGGTGTTTCGGTAATTGCAATCACCTAAAGAGCTTTGCCTGCACACCGGATGTGAGGTAATGCCTGGCTTTAATGGCCGTTCAATTGGATTGTGGATTTCGCATTTTGCCGTACTCACATTTAGCTGGGTGACCGCATCCGCAATATCCTTGCCATCCTTCCCCGGGGCCACGCCCACAGCACTCGTGTTCGGCCGTCCGTGGGCGAGTCCAAGGATTAGGATGAAGCCACAGATGAGCAGCATCCTTTTGCTGAGAGTCCCCCGCCAGTCGGAGAATGTGCAGGTGGTCTTGCGATTTGCGGCTGCTGTTTGTGGTGCTGTTCGTGCTTTGGTTTCATCTCTCGGTGGTGGTGGTGCCTCTGCATCGATTTGATTCGCAATCTTGGGATTAACTAAGTCTAAGCGACTGGCTGCGTCACTGGCGAATGTACCAGATTTTGTGGTTATATTTTTGGGAGGAAAATGCGAGCTGGAGGACTGGTTCCTCCAGCAGGCTCTGCGGGCCAGATTCATCTGCTGCTGCAGCGCCGGAGTGGCACTGTCGTAATCCTGCTCCGTCAGGTTGCTCATTGTGATCTGGTATTCACTCCTTTGATCCTGGCATGCTATAGTGTCCTTCTACTTAGCCAGTTTCCTTTTAAGTTGATGTGGTTGGTTTTTGTTAACTGCAATAAAAGTAAATAAGTATTAGTAAATTCATCGAGCCTTCTTTTTTATTATCACTCTTCAAGTCGACCGACCTGCCGCAATAACCAATCGAAACTGGTTAAATCCAACGGATTGTACCAACCATGAAGCCTTCTGGCCAAAATCCATAAAATCACACATTTATATTTATTCTTATGCCACCATCGGTGTCTGGATAATTCCCTTTGAATTGGTCTTTGGGACCATTGCAAATAAAAATGTGCTAAAATCAAATCGCATATTCAATTGCCTGCGACACGTGATTTTCTAAAAACGACGCGTCGTTTATTAAAAACACTCTGTTTATTTCCAGTGTTAATTTGCAATCTATTTGCAATAAATCCAGTTAAATTCAAGAGCTTTTATTTGTCCACTTTGCAGCGGTTTGCAGACATGCTTTTTTGAGATTGAATAAAAAATTATCAGGCAATATTTGTTTTTCGAACTGGATAGATCCAGTGCTCTTAGCGCCATGCGAAATTAGCAAGTTAATACCAATGGTAAATATGGCAATAAGGCAGAGTAAACAAATATAAGTGGAACTGCCAGTTGGACTGCGATAAGATCTGATTTGTATTATTGGCGAAATTTTATTAGCAGCAGTAGCGAAAGCTTATCTATCGAGTGCGGGAGATAAAGCTCCTCAATTAAATCAATTGCGATGGTACCAGTGTCACATTCGAGATGCTGATAAATTGGAGGGCAATGTACGAGTCGATTTCTGTAATTGTTTCGACTGGAGCAATTGAATCTGTTTGTACTGCAAATTCGTCTTCTGTTTGTGCAAGTGTCGACTATCTCATTATATAAAATTGATGGCCAATTAAGGTTTATCACTCAAGGAGTCTTCTCTTACCCCATCATAATCAATTGTTCTTGGCAATGGTCGTGAAATTTCTAGGCCACCCACACAACCAATTTGGTGCAAAGTGGTGATTAGATTAACGCCCACAGAATTTCAAGTTCACTGACTTTGATTACAGCCCGTTAACAGTTGAGCAACTAACCGGCTTTAATCGAAAGTCTAACCCGATTCTCCGCAAATCTGTATGAATCAATTTCAAGTGGCATTAGTGCAAAACCGTTTGATTTAATTAATTGCTAATCAGAAGAACAGTGGAACGCATAAGAAATATTTGATTACAAATTTTGGTAAACAATTTTAATCAACTGCTTAAAATTACATGTACAAAATTGTGGTCTTTAAATTTAAATAATATGCCGATAGATAATATTAGATATCTCAAATTTAAAGTTTCATTAGGTATATTTTTTCCCATTACTCGTAGATTAAAAGTGTATATTGTATTAGTGCAAAAGTATGTAACAGGTAGATGAACGCGTTTCCAAACGAAATGTAGAAGAAATATTTCAAATCGGATCATTCGTTTAAAGTTATGAGCAAGAATTATAATTCAAGCAATCAGTTTGCTGCATGCATACTTCCAACTCAATTGCACATTTTTTAGCGGAGTAACGGGTATCCGATAGTCGAAGTACTCGACATGGTTTATTTTTGTGCCCTATTTTCAAAAGGTAACTCAAAACTTTATGACACTGAGAGGAAACTTCAGTTTTCTGTTGCGGAAAACGCTTGACTGCACCATTCTTTTAAATATCAAGTGGAATACAACTTTTTCAACGTCACTAGAAAAGTTTCATTGTTCTTGCCACACAGTTCAGAATCTTTTCCAGATATATGTACTCTCGCATTGTTGACCCAACATCTATAGCCAAAGGTCCTTGAGCTTGAACGAATTGCGCCACAATTTAATTGATTTCTTCGCACATCGCCAGCCACCGAACACCCCCGAAATGTGTTAATATTTAATTTGAGTTTACTTTATGCTTTGGGTCCGCAGAGCCCCTACACCTTGGGGTATAGACGTGAATTGGATTCGTGCCCCCGCAAAACCTCTTTCCGCCAACAACCCGCTCCATAAACTTATGTTTATTTTGGCCAGTGAGGGCGACTAATTCCCGATACAAATGTAAATATTTGAGGCGAGGTTTTCCCTCTTTCATGGCCAGAGTTCAAGTTTAGTCAGCGGAAATAATGTATTTTTAAAGGTCAAACGAATTTTGAAAAGAACTATACTATATTTGTGAAAATAACCAATTGGGAATACATATTATATGTATGATGTACATTTTGGCCAGCCACCAAGAAAAAGTTTGTGTGTGCCCACCAACCGAACGACTTTTTAGCAAAATATGGCATATTTGTGTATGAAAAAGGCAACTAAATAAATAATGCAGTCGACTAAACCTGGAATAGAAAGATTTGCATCAGAATTAAATAAGATACTGTTGTTAAAAAGAAAAATGTTGCATTTGAGGTGATTGTATAAATGAGAAGTAGAGTTGCATTTGCGGTGACTGTACTAAAAATGGGAAGTAGAGTTGCATTTTAGATGACAACCAAAAAATAGCAATCTTAAATTGGTTTCCCTTCGCTAACTTACTTTTAGTTAGGAATCGTTAAATAAAGGTATTTTTCCAGCTGTCACTTACCACCCATTAATGTCAACTTTCTTTGTTGGTTCGGGTTCCTGAACTTTGGCCCAACCGTTTTGAGGCTACGCTTTCGGCGGCAGCTAATCGATAACATGCGCCACAGGGAATATGGAAAATGCCGTCGCAGTTGCAGGGCAAAATTATTTATAAACAAATCAAAGCCAATTGATGTATGAAAAATGCAACAGAGAGTGCAGCGGTAGAATTCAAACTGGCCGAAAGCCCCACGAACCGGTTAAAGGCGATTATCCAGAATGCAAACTTGGGGACCGTAGCTGCTCAATTGGCCGAAAATGGAATCAGTGCATCTGGCAGCCAAAACAATTTGCGACTGAAAATATCGTTAAATTGTTATTATACCAATGCGCACAAGTTTATGGAAATTTCGACGATGCTAACTTAAATATTGACTGCTTACGAGCACAAAAATAAAACCATTGTCTGATCTGTCCAAATTCGATTTGCTTCCTGAGGACCCGTAAAATATTCTAATAGCCGTGAACATGTTCCGGCAAAAACAGTTTTTTATAACTGTTTCGATTTGGCTTAATTTTATTCAGTTTTTCTAGTTTAAATAAACAAACTGTTGACATATTTTATCTATCTTATCTGTTTAACAGCTTGAACAGATAGGGAAGATATTTGCATTGTTTATACTCAACGATTGGTTTTAATATCTATTGGCATTATGCAGTCAAGTTTATTATTTACTGGCACGACTTTGTTTTCTGCACCTGTGACTCTGAAAATAATTTTTTAAGTTAATTCAGTTTGTGTAACAAAGTACACAATTACTGCTTCAGTCCCAGGAAGAATCACAATTGATAATTTATATAATTGCAAAACAATTTTTAAATTCAAAGTTCACAATAATTGCGAATTCCTACAATAAATTAAATTAATTGTTAACTCAACCAAAATGTTCTAAGCCATTTTTTTGCACCCTTTAAATTTACTACCCGAAAATTTGCATTAAACATTCTTTATCTCAAGCCAAATTTCCATCTCATCATCATAGTTGAGAGCATTTTGGGACTTTTCCGTCATGTGCAGACCTTTTTGACCACCCAGCCAAAATAATAAATGATCATTTACATAAAAGAGTTGCAAAAGTTAATTTACATACCCAAAATAATAAATGATCATTTACATAAAAGAGTTGCAAAATTTAATTTACATACATGCGAATAAAACGAAAGCCATTAAGACAAAATCATTTTGTGTTTGCTGGAAATTGTTCACAGAATGTTGGACTAACTAACAATTGGACCCCAAAAAAAACTTCCATCGCAAATGGCTTTGAAATTGTCATTTGATGGTTCTACTTATAATTTTGAAATACATAATAGGAGGGCAGGTACCATCGAGATGGGAGATAATTTTTTTTATTCACAGTATTTTTGTAAAAACGGTACATATTATTGAATATTTTTGTATTTCAATGCAAACTAGGAATTGGTAAACCATTATATGACTAATCATTTTAGAAATTTTTTATCATTAAACAGATTTAAATTAATCCTTGTAAGATAGACTTTAACTACAAATCTAAAAATGAGTTCAAGTCAATTAATATATTAATACAGGATACATTTTTTTTTAATCCTGCCGGACGACTTTGATATTTATCTTAAAGATACCAATAAAAAAACCATGATATTATTTTTATCATTAAGACTGGTACTTTAAACGTGCCAAAGTTAAATAAACAAACGAGTAAATTAAAAAGCTCTGCTTAAGGTAAGAATTTATTGCGACTTAAAATAGCTGACCAATAAATTAAAGCCCACAGCTTAAGTAGACTTTATTTTTATCTATTATAAAGAATTTGTTTCCTAGAATTAGATCACGCTACTGATAAAATATTTCAGGCATTTGGTCAGCTCGAACGTAATTTAAAGCTTAAAAATCGATTTTCTGTGTTTTTCGTTTAATTTTTAAATTGATTTTTTGGTAATAGCAAAAACTACTTGAGATAGAGCAACTGATAACAAGCCAAAATAGATTTTACAAATGCCACTGTATATGGTTTACAACAAAAGGCATTATTTTGGTCAAGGTCTAATGGATGTAGACTCATCATAAATCGAATATTTCATTGTCAAACAAGGACATGTCAAATTTTATCAGATAAAAAGATTACAAATGAGCATTGGTATTCATAGTATTTATTGCTAATGATATGCATTGGCCAGCAGGTAAATACGTTTCATGGAACTTTGAATCATGAAGCACAGAAAATGAAGCTCAACTATAATTGAAATTGATTGTTCTTTAACAAAAATGTTTTCCTAGAAAGTAATTTTTATAGGAATTCACGTCACCTTCTGTTGTGTCATACCTTAAAGAGTTACCCATTAATGATATCATGTTTACAACAATGCTACTGACCAGTTCCTACACAGGTAAATGGCTTATAATTAACACAACACGTTAGATAACAATTGAATAATGTTTACACATATTTTCATAGATAAATCGGTGCGATATCTGTGTCTGCCCATATCTTAATTTATTGGCTGATAATTGATAATGAAATCAACTTGATTGACGATTTAATTCCACTAGCACATTTTTTTGACAGGCCTGTGTGGAAAAGCCCAGTGTAGATTTATTTATATAGGCGTTATATACATGCGACTATAAATATTTGTTTATGCATGCTTGAATATAAAAAACTTGTTTTTTGACTGATCAAGCGAAGGCGGACGTTATATATTAAGCTTACATATATATTTACTCAGAACGTTTAGAAAAATATTTAGAATTTTTCCAAGAGTAAACGAATTTTATTTTTTTAAAACTTTTAATTCACTTCAAAAATAGGTTTTAAAGTTGCGAAATTCTCGTTTAGATGAGTAAACCATTTTCTGGAATAAACACTTGAATGAAAAAGTATCAGAAGAATGCAATTTTTAGATCTTGCAATACTAGATTCTAAAATAAGATGAGTCAGTAGAAAACATTAGGTTTGAGCAAAGCAAGAGACATGACAATATGTTGCCATGCTGATCCACGTTATCAGGTTGGCAACAACAAAATATGTTGACCAAACAGCAACAATTACAAATGTTTTCTATGTACTACATAAGTACACATGTAGATGTGGGCATTTCGGAATGCAAAATGGGAACAAATAAGTAGAGCAAAACGAATGGAGAAGTGAAAACAGGGGAAATGACTGAGCCGGCAAAAGACCGAAATAACCTCAAGTACACTTTCCGTAGACGTAAAAAATAAATAATAGAGGAAAGACGCTGTTGTTGAAATCGTGAAATAATATAGAAGAAGGTCTATAAATACACGAAGAATACATATGTGTGTATACATACACGTGAATGGCCGCAAATATTTATTTTACATTTTTTGAACCAATATCTACATTGGAAAAAGTATCTTAAAGATTTAAATTTTTGTAAAAGATACAATATCTTAAAGATGCTTTTTATAAAATGTTTAAATTTTACCATTTTCTTTAAAAATCATGAGTCGAAAATTGTTTCTCAATGCCAAAATGTATCTTAAATATACCTCTCCTACAAAAATTAACAACTTTAAAAAGTATTTTATGAAGAAAAATAACACCTAAAAATTATTTTAGAATTCCATGAGAATTCCCCTTAAAAATATATACATTTTGAACATGAGTATGATTTGTTTTCTGTGTAGATATACCAACTTTACGCACGTTTTTCTTGTTCTTTCTTCGTTTTCCTTTTCCGTAACAAATCAGCCGGCAGCTGTTATTTCTCTTCCACTATTTTTCGCACTCTTTCGCGCCCACTCTCTCCTCTGCTCTCCTTCCTTTCTATCACTCTCTCTCCGCTTCCGATTTTGTTTTGATTCGCACTGCAGACGTGTGCAATAAATAATGATTTCTAATTTATGCCCGACAAACGGCACAATGTGCATTAATATTTATTGATGAAAAAAGGCGCACATATTTCGTTCACACACTATAAAAACACACGACATCACGAAATAAGGGAAAAACACGGCTTGCTTTCGTATCGATTTACATATTTAAACAGTTTTCCAAATCGTTTTCGAATAATTCTCAAATAAATAAATCCATTTGGCTGGGCAATGGAAATGGAAAACAAAATTCAGCGACCGGGTCGGAAAAGTAGAAACTGCTGCGCACTCTGCGGCCGAGAACTGAATGCGAGAATCGTAGGAAAATATATTTGAAAGAGCGGAGAAACCGAAATCGGCCCGATAACAGGGGTGTTCCAGCGCTAACAGAGCGTGGGTCTGTTAACCGGCACCCACACTGGCAAAACGGCTGTTAAAGCGGAGGATGGGAAGAGGGAGAGCGGGGAAGAAAATATGCACATAAAACTAAGTGGCAAGAAAATATTGTAAAGGAAAATGTTTATTAAATATGGGTCAACCATGTAAATAGAAAACTGTATGCAGCGGGATCTATAACAACGCTCGATTGCCAGAATTCTGATAGATTTTCAAGTAAATAAATATTTCTGAGTTATTTGGCTTTTTAAAATTCCAAAATGTTTATAATTCATTTCTTTAAATAATAGTAAGTAAGTATATTTATGAGATATTTTGTTTATTTAACTTTCGATTTTTCCATTTACATTTTTGAAAAAATATTTATAGTTTTTTTTTTTAAATTACAGGTGGTTTTAATGGAGAATAATTATCGTAAAATAAATTAGCCATTTATTATTCAAGAATTTATTATCCGGGAAGTCAGGTGTAGTACACTGGCACTTTTGACACTGAGAAAGCCGAGATCGACAGACGGTTAAAATAACCAAGTCGATTTATTTTCTAATCCTTTCTTGTTTATAAAAAAAAGCTCTGTAAATCCCCTTTAATTATACATTTGTAATGCCGTTCACTCAATGTTTTTTTTTATAAATAAAGAATTATACTACTTATCCAAGATTATTAACCCAAAACAAAACAATCCCTTCTACTAAGTACTTTCCAAAAACATTGCATATCCAAAGGAATTGATTGGATAATCCCGTCAATTAAGGGACATGCTTAAATTCAATCGGACATCGTTGGCAATTTCCTTGCATTCTTGCCCACTTTTGTGCAGTTAATTGAAATGAATAATTGAGGGAACAGAGCAAGGAGGGCAACCACAAATGGTCAGGAAAACCGAGTTTCCCGCAATGGAAATTGATTTTTTGTTTTTTTTTTTTGGTGGCATAACACGGCTGCGGGTTGAGGTCCTGTGTGCAAGGATAACAACACGATTGTAATTCCTTGATAATTGCAAAGGGCACGGAGCAAGTGAGTGTGTGCAGCACTTTCAGAGCAAACATTTCAATATCGTGGCATTTCCATTATATCGATCCAAAGTTGGCAGCTGATGGCGTGGGTGCAGCTCTTTTATCTCTGGCCTGAAAACACGATACTGAGACTGTGGAGTACACATTATCCTTGTACTTGAACGACTGCAGCTAAGTGCACGTAATTGAATCCTAAGGATGGGGGTTCATTCTGCGAAACTGCGTCGTCTGCTGCCTTGATTGGATGTCCCTAACGACGATTTTATGAATCGAGAGAGTACATTTTTACACACTAAAACCACAGGCAGGGTCACTATTGCACGGCGAAAAACTAGGAAAACCATTGTTTGAAAGTGGGGAATGAAATATAAAAGTAATTCATTTTAATTTTGTCTCAATTGTTTATCTCAAATGGGTCCAGATCATAGTTTCAGTTTGAGAAATTAAGCATAAAACTAAAAACTTCTTACTCCACGTTTCTCGCAGTGTATGTTATAACATTGCTAATGATTTCTGGAGCTGACAATGGCTAAATAATTCCGATTAGATTGGCTGTGCGGTATATAATTGGATGGGAAGCTGAGTCGTAATAAGGGAAATTTATTTCACGACGGAAATTCAATTTCTTTGCGAATACGTTATTAAAATCATTTTTAGGGGTATTTCGTTTTTTTTTTGCATAACAAATGATTAGGGAATATGGAATTTTTTAAATAAATTAAGTACATATCCAGAATCCAGTAAAAGAACAAATTTTAAACTAAAACAAGAATGGAAGCTAGCTTCGGCCAGCCGAAGCTTATATACCCTTGCAGATCATTCCTATTAATTAACAAATCGCAAAAATGTTCAATTATTTAATATTTCTCATTAATTTTCCGATCGTTCCTATGGCAGCTATATGATATAGTCGTCCGATTTTGATCAAATTAAAATTGAAATTCGGAAATATTTAAAAAGAGTCATATCCTAGAGTAGAAGATAATACAATAAAAACCAAAGAAGCTTGAATTTATTTCCTATTACTTTTCCATTAATTTTCCGATCGTTCCTATGGCAGCTATATGATATAGTAGTCCGATTTTTTAAATAATTTATTCGAAATTCAGAAATATTTAAAAAATAACATCCCCAAAAGTAGAAGGTAATATTTCAAAAAACACCGAAGCTAGAATTTTTTAAAGTTTTTTTTTCCGATTGTTCCTATGGGAGCTATAAGATATAGTTGTCCGATCCGGTCGGCTCCGACATATATACTACCTGCAATAGAAAGAAGACTTTTGCGAAAGTTTTGTATCGATAGCTCAAAAACTGAGAGACTAGTTTGCGTAGAAACAGACAGACGGACAGACGGACAGACGGACAGACGGACAGACGGACGGACAGACGGACATGGCTAGATCGACTCGTCTTGTGATGCTGATCAAGAATATATATACTTTATGGGGTCGGAAACGTCTCCTTCACTGCGTTGCAAACTTCTGACTGAAATCATAATACCCTCTGCAAGGGTATAAAAACAATGGTGATATTTAAGGCTTTGAAAAAGCATAAAGGCAATCCACAAAGTCGTTTGCAAACAAACAAAAGACCGTAAACGGAAAACCGTCAAAGTTTTCCCAAAAAGTTGTTCGCTGGAGAGCAGCAGCTAAATAAGTATAGTCAGTAGTCCCCCACTCCAGGTTCATTAGACTCGAATATTAAGTGTGTGCGGCTTAAACTTTCAGCTGGAAAACAAAGCAATAATAATAATAAAGCCCAGCAACCCCCCGAAGCTTTCTCGTCACCGCCGCCGGCTATTATGTAAGCCCCAGGCTTTTTCCAAGGACACGCCGCAGGACGAACCGAAATAGCAAATGAGACAGCTCCTCCATCACCTCGACCACCACTCATCAGACAGATAGAGACCATGGGAAATGGATTACAACAATTTTATTACATATAACACATTTGCAATGACCATGGACGAAGGACAAAGGACTCAGCTACACAGGACAGTACAGTAAATCAGGGAAAACCAACTGGGTTTCCACTTTTTTGGGGCGTGACAAGTGGACAATAGTTATGGCTTTGCCGCAACGAAAACGGAGCCAAAAACCGAATAACACGAACTACAGTGAAATCTATTTGTCAGTGGACAAAGCACTTGCGTACATTTGGTACTTTTATTACTCATAAGTTCAAAGATTCCATTTCTTTGCAATACTTTGGATACTGATAGAAAGAATAAACGCCAATATTGATGACTTTAAAGTTATAAAAGTTGTACATTTTTTATTTGTAATTTTAAGGTAATGGATTTTTCTGAAAATTTCAGTCAAAAGTTTGCAACGCAGTGAAGGAGACGTTTCCGACCACATAAAGTATATATATTCTTGATCAGAACTAATGGCCGAGTCCATCTAGTCATGTCCGTCTGTCCGTCTGGATACTAAATCTTATGACTCCCATAAGAATAATAAAAAAAAATAGAAAGAGCATTGTAACTTTGTAGGAAAAGGGCGTATTGATTTTTGAAAATTTAAAAACAACCTTTAAAATAGGCAAACCTGCAAAAGTACATAAACTTCCGGTGGCCGAAGCTAACTTCCTTTCATGTTTTTTAAATAACTTTACATTTCGGCAACTTCTAAGCAATATTGAAAATTCTTAAGAAGTTATATTATTTTTCTGTTACAACCATAAACTGCATGACAAAGAAGGTCAACTTTGAAGTACCCATTAAACTGAAAAAAAGGCTTCTATAGCTGTCATTGTCCACATGACGGAACAAAATCATTACACATCAGCAACAACAATAAGAACAATAATACACTATGCGCTTGCGGTTCCTTTTGCATTATATAAAACTCCCCCACACACACACACAGCCTCCCACCGACAATGCAAGAAATGTAGCCTGCTTCTGAGAGCTGAATGCAGTTGTTATTGTTTTTGTTATTGTTCCCTGTAGTTCGCCGGGACTGGTCCCGAACTAGCGAAATCGCCATACACCGGGGGCTTGGGACTAACTCCCGTTCATACCACCCGCAATGTAAATTTCTATCCACTTTTACCACGGCATGTCCTAGGCGGTGGTCATATGGCGAAGTTCTGCATTACCTTTCGCCACAAAAGGGACCGATAGGTGGTCCCATATTATACCCCTTTTCGCCACAAAAGGGGCCACCTATCGGACCATCTATCGGACCACCTATCGGTCCCTTTTGTGGCGAAAAGGGGTATTAAATGGGACCACCTATCGGTCCCTTTTGTGGCGAAAAGGGGTATGAAATGGGGTTGGTGTTTTCAATACCAAAAAAGCTGAATGCTATGAAACTTCCCTAGAAAAAATACTTTTTGTTAAATTAATTTATTGTATTATAAGTAGACAATTTTTCTATTTTTTTAATTTATATTTATTGAACAAATTCCTCTGCTGACACGTTTTTGTTGAGTGCCTCATTGTTGTTATTATTTGATTTGGATTTATTTTTAAAAAATCGTTTCTTTTGCAATTGAATTGCCTTGGGAATCAATATTTCTGCATTACCAGATTCTGAAACAATATCTAAAAAAAAATAAGATTTTAGTGTTTTAAAATAAAATGAGAACAGAAACTAACTTCGGCAAGCCAAAGTTTTAATACCCTTGCAGCTTTCAGGAATAAAATTGTGACTAGAAAAGCATAAATATAAAATAAGAATAACCAACAGTTAAATGTAGACTTATTTCACGCTTTTGAAACTTGAACCGACAGACAGACGGACATGGTTAAATGGATTTACTTTATAGGTTTGAAAAGGTCTCCTTTACTGCGTAAAAAACTTCTGGACTAAATTATAATTCCCTCTGCATGGGTTTAAATATATATTTTAAGATTTTGTTATACAAGCCTGTTTACATCAAACCATGTTTTAAAAGTGAAAAGCAGAAAAAGACAGAAAGAAATAGGATTAAAGACAGATGGCATTCTAAGTAAATAGATTGAAATTGAATCAAGAAACTAAGTGTATTATAAAAAATACAGTTATAAAAATAACCTACCGTGAAGTGCACCATAGAAATGTGTAAAGGAGTTTACGGCTTTTTTTTCCAGAAAGGCCTTTAACATTAAATCCTACAACAAACTCATCCGTGAGAACCCTCCGCAAGTTTTTTAAACCCCCTTCTGGCAGCAACAACGATCTCATGGCTTTAATCTAAAAAGGAAGAAAATTTCACTAAAATATTTATATCAAAGAAAAAAGACTTACGTAGGAGTCCTTTGCACCACTATTTCTCCTTCTCCTCTTTAACAAATCGACGAATGTGCCTGTTGCTGTTCATGGCTAAATATCACACATTATTAGGTATTTCACTTGCACAACTCATGGTGTTACTCACCTGTTGACGACACTTCAGATCACAACAAAATATAACACTTTAAATGCACAATAAGACAAATTAAATACATGTTTACAAAATTTGGCGCAAACGTTGGGCTAGTGATGGTAGCGGGGTTGGGTAGTTATGGCAATCCGTTACGATTAATATTGCGACTACCGATATCGTATAATCGATGGCAATAAAAACATTCGCTAATATTATTTTTGTTTAGTTCTATGTATATAAAATTAGGTACTTATATATTTATTTTATATATCTAAGCACCAATAAAATCCGCTTGTTATGGAAGAAAAGAAAACGTTTTGCTACTGAACCACCGCTATTGTTAAAAATATTGCTGCAGCTAAATTGCTCATTATTAAATATAAATAATATAAAAAGAAATAAAATTCTATCATTTATTATTTTATTTTATCTCATTATCAAGTTTTTATTTTATTATTTTAACTTTTTTTAAATTTGTTTTTTATATAAACAAAATAAAGTTGTATTCGTTATTAAAATCATTATATACTTGTCAAAAATTTCATTTTACAATTTTTTTAACTCATATAGAAGTGTTCACATAGAAGTGTTCACTCTCCGATAACTCTTTTGCTCTTGTAAAAAATACACACGCCACCTATTGACCCTTAAGGGACCACTGGGTGGTCGATCCCTTTTCTACCCCGAAAGTGCCACCGGCCCCCTTGAGAACTACAGGGTTACGACCTGCAGCAGCGGCTGTGACGTAAAAATGGCGTCGGCATAGACAATTTGTTTTTGTTTAGCGTAGGCACCGTTACATGCGCAAAGGAGAGTCGAAAAAACATCTGTTTGCCGATTTTTGTGAAAGCGCGTGGGAGAGAGTAACGGTAACTTTGGGAGAGGGAGAGACGCGAGAGAGAGCTATACTTTTTTTCCTGCACCTGATGACAGAATGTTTTTTTCCGCAGGATTTATGGCTTTGGCAAAGTCAAATTCTGAAGAAAGGACAGACGAAAAGTCGGTAAACATTATACCGAATTTGCGGCTCCGTTATTATGCAATTGACATATCAATCAAAAACGCCTAAATCAATTGCTTTATTATTATGTAAGAGAGAACGGAACTTACCGTTATTTGGCTAGACACGCCTAAATTGAATTGTAATTGTTATATTTCTTATCAAGGACTTTCACCAGATTTTCGGTTTTTCTTTCAGACATTTCTAATTTTCCGTTAAAGCGTTAACGGATTTTCATCTCGATTCAGCACTATTTTAAATACACTAGCACACACAGCCCAGAATTAACTTTATTTTAATTTTTCTGCAGGTGGAGGAGGAGGCGGCGGCTGCGACGTCGACCGCAGCAGCGCTTACAGCGAACGCTTCAGAACATTAAAGTTTTGCATTAGATTCGCCGTTTTCATGTAAACGGCAAACAACTTGATGTGGTTCTTGTGGAAACTGGTGTACTTGCTGCTGAAGAACCGCCGCTGGCACATTTTCACTGCCGATTCGATGGACACGCGCTGATGACTGAATTTTCCTCGCGACGCCAGCTTTTCCAGCTCCAGCAGGACATCCGCCAGGGATGGTACACATTCCGATTGTCCTGCGATAGCTGGCTATCGGTTCGCAAAATGAACTGGTTCTACACAAGGAAAAAATTGTAACTCTATTACTATTTTCATAAATTTAGATCTGTTTATATAAATTATAAATATAAATATTCAGCTGTAAACATTAAAATACTTTTCGATTTCGCAAAGAATCGTGCAACATTTACTTAGTTTGGACATTTTTCAAGTGATAAGAATGACTTTTAAATAACTTGTGAACCAAAGAACTCTAGCTTATTTATTTCTAGTCATCGAATCATTTACAACTTTAAATTAATGTATTTGGCTTAAGTAGGTGTTCATTAAAATAAAGTTGTACTGCCAAATAAGTAGGACTTCATCCAAGTATGTATAAAACATAAATGTCGAGAATCCAAGCTGTGAAACCTTATCAGTAGGTCAGAAATAGCATACCTTTTAACCTATTTCTGAGCCCAGGAACTGAACTTGTCTCACATTTTTACTGTGCCAATGAAAAGCTACCACGAAAATAATCAGAAACGGTTTTGTTCGATAACAAACAAGGTTTATTTTATTCAATTTCATTCAAAATTAACAGTCTCCAAGCAAAACTGTCCCAAAAACCGCCTAAAATTTGTGCGCACACCCCCGAGCCGAGCGATCAAACAATCCGGGAATATAAATCAAGTGAATCAACGATTAAGTACCCGAGCCTTCGACGGCAGTGGTCAACGAAAGGAACACAAAACATTGCTTATCAAATATGGAAAGTACAGGGCGATAGAGAGCTGTGCGTCTTGGGATCGAGGGAGCCGATCTCTAGGGTATGCCTAACGTACGAACTAAACGATAAGTATACAATTAAGTCTTTTATCAAAATCACAAAATCACAAAGCAGGAAATTAACGCAAACGGATGGGGATCACAGCTTGCAGAGGCAGAACAGCAGCGGTATAAAGGCCCCGATGGCGATGAAAACGGGCAGTAGGATCGAGGAGTCGTCCATGGAGTACGGGTTCGGTTGACGGGGGCCGCTATAAGATCGCTTGGAGTCCGCGGATTGCTGGGATGGCTGATCAGGGCCCAGCTGGTCGTTTTTCTGTTCGGGCAGCTCCTCCTCGAACTCCTCGTCGTCCAGATCCTCGTCATCCTCGTCGATATCCTCGCGCTGGTTGCGCACTACCCTCTCCGCCTGACTAGCAGTCTTCTGTTCCGCAATCGGCTTGCCCTCGGCCTTGATCCTTTCACTCGCCTCGGTGCCATGCAGTCGCGGCAACTGGGAGACATCTCCTTTGAGCAGGGCAAAGGCATTGATTTTGGGATTATCCAGTGCGCCCTTGATGAAGTCCAGTCGCAGCCGGCCGTTTCGCACATCGGACACCTCGCCCTCGTAGTTCAGTCGACCATTGTTGATCTTGAAGTACACGATCTCGTCGTGGGCGGAACCCCTGCCCACCTGGTTGTAGATGTCCAGCTGACGGACCACCGTGTGCTTTCGGTTGAGGAGCACATCGAAGACCTTCTTCTGTGGCGCATCGAAGTAAACCTCGCAGAACTTCATGATCAAGGCGTAATCTCCATCGCCGTCGCTGGGTAAATCGTATCCGAAAGTGGTGGTGTGATAGCGCTCGGTCCTGTAGAGCACCTCGTCATGTTCCTGAACCCGGCCGATCATCAGCAGGTGTTTGCCGTAGTCCGAGGCGATCCCAATGCCTTTCAGGGGATCCGCATCGTATTGGACGCCATTCAAATCGGTGTGCTCATCTCCGCCAGCGTTCACGGCGTATATAACCTTAAGAGGTTCAGCAGCTCTCGAACTGACGATGAGGATGAGGACCAGGAGCAGGGGCGTCCAAGTCCTTGTACCACTTGCCCGCAAGTAGTCCCAGAAAATCCCCCTTTTCCGTGCTACGTTGCACATGTCAGCAGCAGTTGTTGTTGTTGTGGTCCGTAGTTCGCAATGCATTTTTCCTCGTTTCGAAGGCCTCCTTTTTGGCGGTTGTTCTCCCCGGTTGGAGTTCCTGGTTGGGTCCCGTCGCCTAGCTCGCTGAAGTGGTACTGCCGCGCTCTTGGGGCCGGAATAAATCCATTAACAAATTTATTTCTACACAGTGCAGCCTTTTTTGCGATGGGTTCTCAACTCGAGGAACCAGTGAACCGCGGAACCAGGGAACTGTTCTTTGGAGTTGGTATTTTGCGAGATGCGGTATTTTTATTACCTATTTAATTATATTTTGGTTTTTATAATTACGCTAATTAAAAAAACAAATCAATAATATTTCTTGTGAATATTGGAGATATTTTTAATTTTTATAGTTCACTTTATTTAATAATTAAAAACGATCAAAACTATTAAAAGAAAACAGGGACCGTAACGATTATGAGTTTCATGGAAATCATAAAAATCCTGAAAGAAAAGTTTATTTAATTTTTAGAACATGGAGAAAAAAACAAAATTTTTGGTATATAGCACATATATGTAGCTCAAGTCCTTCTTGGTGACTTTTATTTTTCAATAACAATTATTTTCGGTTCCTGAAAGAAAGTGTAAAATATTATTATTATTATTTTATAATTTTACGGTTACATTTTTAAATTAATTTGAAAACTAAACATTCGCAAAGGTGACCCAAAACAGCAGCCGGCATATTTTAGTATTTTTAATTTGGTATATTTTCTTGGCGCCCAGCAACCGGGCACACTGAGCTACACGTGCATTGTGATTGAATTTACTGTGAAATAGCCCACGAAAAGTGGCTAAAAACGCGTAAATTGAGCGAAACTCCCTGCCGCAAACAGTGCAGGAGCACTGAGGATTAACAGAGCATCGATTGCCCGACAGGACAACCATGAACTTCGACGACGAGGACCGTTTGGAACTGCAGTTCCTGGCAGGCGGCAACATCGTGGAACATGCGCCAGTCTTTTCGCCCGACGGAAGGTGGGTACAAAACCGATGCTATATAGATCATATGCATATGCTAAGCCCCGATTTCTGTTCCACAGATTCATGTTCGTGCGATGTCTGACAAAGGTGCAGGTGTATGCCACCAGTACGGGCGAACTTACCCGAGTTTTGGACGATGCCACGGCGCCATTGATTAGCCTGGAATTGGATCTGAAGCAACCGGATCTTCTCATCGGATGCACGAGAACCGGGCAGATAATCCGCTGGAACTGGCGAGCGGGTGTGCTGAAGAAAACCGTGTCCTTGAAGCTGGCTCCCGGTGGCACGACCATCTTGACCTGCCACCTGATGAATCTGTACAAAGGTGGCGACACAGCCTGCGCCTTTGTGACCACGAAAAGGAAGAGTGGCGACCACGTCAACTGGTTTGTGGTCAACACGAATACAGGCGATACGATCGATGTCAACTGCGGCCTAAAGCTGAAGTGAGTTAGCTTTTTCAGTGATCCTTGCCAAATATTATCAAGATCTCAAGATCCCAAGAACTATTGCCTCTTTGTAAGATATAGAGACGGGTATTTCAAAATTTGTTATTGAACAAAATCCCATTTAAAAATATAATCTAATTGATTTATTTATCTCTCCAGAGTTCGAGCTCCCCTTGTGGACGTGGGAAAGGGCCAGTTCAAGTACATTGTCCTTGCTCAGGGCCACTACATCTACTTCGTGAACTATGTGACCTGGAAATTCGGGCGCTACAAGAACGCCAATCAACAGGCCATCACCTGTGTGCGAATGAGTCCCTCTGAAATGGTGGCGGCAACCGCCGATTCCGTTGGCAAGATCTTCATTTGGCGGAACTTTGAAAAGCAAGAATCAATGTCCAACACTCTGTTCCACTGGCATCACACGGAGGTGACCAGCTTGGCCTTTTCACCCTCGGGCGTGAGCATCTACAGCGGCGGACATGAGTGCGTGCTGGTGAAGTGGTCCTTGCTGAAACCCGGCGATCGACAGTATCTGCCCCGGTTGCCCAGTGTGATTCGGCATATTGTGGTCAGCAATGACAATGAGAATGTCTTGGTTTGCACGGAGGACAATGCCATTCAGCTGCTGAACGGCAGCAACAACAATGTCGAATCCACGGTCCAGCATTTTACATATGAGACAAACGATAAGACGGGCAGGTCTAAGTTCCCCTTGGGATTGCGCTTGAATCCAAGGACGAATACGTTGGTGCTGAACGGCAGATCCGGACATTTGCAGTTTTATTCGGCCTACACCAAGAGCATGTTGTACAATGTGAGTGGATATTAAATTATATGCCTTATTTGGAGTATTTAATTGATATTTAAATATTTAGCTGCGCGTTGTGGACACTAATGTGCATACTGAGGAAGCAAATCGCATTATCTACAACACGCTAATTACACGAGCCGCTTTTAATATCAATTGGATGGCCACTGGAGAGGTGTACGATGATCTGGAGAACTTTGCCGAAGTTCGTCTCAAATTCTGGCAGTACAATGAAAAGTTGCAAAGGTAGTTGGCTGAACAAAATACAATGCAATAGTATTTAGTAATGCAATTAAATCTCTTCTTGCAGTTACATTCTGAACACGGAGATTGACCTACCTCACGAGCGTGGCTTTAAGGCCATCATCTTCTCCAATCAGTTCCAGGTGGACAACTTGCGATGTGCCACTGCTGGCGAGGACAACGTAATTAAGGTGTGGGGCCTTACGAAGTCTGAGAACATATACAAGGGTGGTACTATGTGGAGTTGCCTGGCACAGACAAGCTACAGGAATCTGCCCATTGGTTCACTATGCTTCTCCCAGGATGGCTCTTTGTTGGCCGTCGGGTACGGGAACATTTTGGCGCTCTACGATGCGAGGAATCCGCGTTTGCCCCTTCAAACACTAAGCTGTCCTCCTGGCTTGGATGGTGTAATATCCAAGGCTCAACTGAGATTGGCTCAGACGCCTCTGAATGGCGCCAGGAAGGAACTTACCCAGCAAAGGCAGCAATTGTGGGCTATGCTAAAGACGCTTCTAAACAGCAATGACGAGAAATTGGTTAAGCAGGCCAAGGATTTGATAGTGGGTCCTCCGGCCAAAGCTCAGCTCGTGAATCAACCAGAAAATGCCGCCAAGGAGACGGTATTTAAGTACATCATGAAAATGTCCGAGCTCGGCTTGCATCAAAAATTGCAACTGCTGCGTCGTTTTGGAGTCGAGTGCTCCGTTCCTCATTCCCATCGAAATCGCTTGATGGAGCATCTCCAGCAAAGATCGGTGGTTCCAGAAGCAACGAGGGTGAGGCTTCGCAAGCTGGACGCCCGACTGCATCGCCTTCACACGCGGCATCGTTACAAAGCCAAACAGCGATTAAGCCATTTGACCAAACGGCGGCAGAAATTCGAGGATCTGGTGCCGCAGGATTTTATGTCTCTGTTCAGTGTCCTCAGCCTGGATGAGAGCAGTCAGCCGAGAAAGGTTGTAAACAGCAAACCCAAAAAGAATGCTAAAGGCAAACCGAAAAAGAATGACGAAACCAATCCTAAACCCAATGACAGCGACAAAGTTAACCTGAAAGTAAAGAAAATACCCACAAAGGCGGCTCCGCTGCAGGGATTGGCGCAGATTTCACAAGTGCAATTCGGAGCTGGCGATCAGGCTCATCTGGTGGCAGTTTGCACTGAGTCGAGGGTTCTCATTTGGAATTTATTGACGCTGCGACTGCAGGCGGGCTTAAAACTATCCGTCCGTCAGCTGGCCTTTGATCCGCTGACCAACCTAATGGCTGTCATTACGAAAAATGATGAGTGTAAGTATATTTTTAGCCTAATTTAACATACTAATTTACATTACTTTTGTCCTTTAGTGCACGTGTTTCAACCAAATGTTCCGCTGCCCCTGTATCAACGCAGTAATCTGCCCAAAACCTACGGCTTGGCTTGGTTGCCCAGGAGACAACCGAAGCAGAGCTCCATCAATGTGGACTGGCAGGCGCAGTCCACGCTGCTGATGCTCACCCACTCGCAGGAGATCGCGTACCTGGCGCTACCGGGACAGAGTCCATCGGACGATGCGCCCGCACCGATCAGTTTCGCCCAGTCTGCCGCCACGGAAAATCTGTTCAGGCACGCGACATTCGGAATTCATGTAACCAAGCAGCAGCAGGTTTCCTCTGAGTTCCTGGAGAAGAGTGGCCCACTTATTGTGGGACGAGGAGAACACAGTTCTGTGAATGCGGTGAGTTGGAATTTTTAAATTTATTTAATGCAGCAGGCTTACTAAAACATTTTTCTTAATTTTAATTTGATTTGGTTTGCTCATTTTCGTAATTATATCTATTAATCTAATCAGTTAAAAAATGTTCTATAATTTTTTGTAGATTTTTCTTAGTCGTTTTATTGAATTCTTACTTATCTATGAAGTACAATTGGTTAGGCTTATTATTAGTTTCAGAAGTTCTATAATATTTGGTAGTATATATTTGATTTAGCTTTGGTCTGGTTTAGAAATCCTTTAAAAAATTTAATTTTAATTGATCTTGTTGCTCAGTCGTTTTGAGTATTGACGATGATTGTCTGTAGGCCGGATACTATTTCTTCTTTCGCTTGAGGACATCGCCCAGTCGCGGTGCCGTAGGGACTCGCAAGTGGCGACAGCGGCGCATCATCAGGACATCATGTTTAAAGTAGCGCAGACAGTGCCATTGGGGGACCTTGGGCATCAGTTGTTGGTGCTAAAGAGGAGATTATATTAAGGATATTGGTATCAACCATGATTATGACTATAAATAATTACTTTAATATGTTTCTTTAAATATTCCCTATCTAAGAAGTTCAAAGATTAGGATATTTTTAGGGGTTTTACATGATTTCTCATTCTGACGTCGCTTCGTTTTAACGTCAGTTGCCACAATCTTTTGTCCCTTTTGTTTTTTAGTTGTACTGGTCTTTTGTGCTTTCTGTCTGCGCCCAACTGGCGTTCAACTCAATTTGAATAATTTCCATTGAGATTTATAACGCTGTTTTCTCAAAGTGGGTTTTATTTTTGGACCCGCCTTTCAATTGTATTTGCTCTTAGGATTTGTGTAAGTCATGTGAGGTATAGCAGCCTAGCAACCAAACCATATGCTATTAGGGGTTACGGATTTTGGGATAGGTCTGTTCTTGATGAAATTTATCGAGCTGCAGAATAGTTGTCACATGATAGGCTAAACATGTGACACGGCGAAAAGCCAAAATTATTGTATAATATTCAAGTTATCAGCTGAACTTGACTCCTACAATTTGGGGGTATTCCTTTCCAAAGATCATTCCGGTAATCAGTTGTTATTTTTATAATTAATTAATTACTTTGTTTATTCTATCAAGGGTCAAGTCTTCACGGGAATTGATAAGGGGTAGGATCAATATGGTATATTATATAAACGACTGCCGCCTATAGAAAGTCTCGCTGATCTTCGGAACGAAACATTTGCATCCCATCTATATTTAGTTGTACAGATTAACAACACACGCAGCAAGCGTGAGCAACAAACAAAGTTTGTTGATTTCCTGGGGTTATAATTGCTTTTAAATATTGTATTCTTAAGCTTTTATTTTGACTACATGTTGAAGGAAGCATTTTTATGGAGTTGGTCGGTCTTTACCATTTTGCTATAAAAGCGATACTTAAAATAGATTCTGAAGATTTTAAGCCTTTGAGGTTAATTTAATTGCTGATGATTTCTAATCAATTTTAGTTTTTATTTTGTTGAAATTCGGTCAGTTTAGTAAATCATGGAATGAAAAAGGGGTGGTAGATGTTATGTAAAATATGCATGAGTAATCCAAAGCTTAAGTTCCTATATCATGTTTTCTTATTATGGTTTTGTTCCCCCGCTGTTTTTAATTCAAAAGCAATCTTTTAATTAAGAGTGCACTTTGTTTATCTCGCGAATTTCAACGCCCACTTGTAATTAGCGAGTTTGCACTTCCCTTTCTGCATATTGCATCTGGCAGCCATTTTATTTTGGAATGCGAGTGAAGTCATTGCCCCAAATTCGTGCCCCCTGCTGTACTCCTTCTCGCACGCCCCAATGCCCCCTGTCATCCACTCACCTCATTCACAATTGGCACAGGTCCAGCTTTTGCCCAAGCGAAGAATGCAAGGCACAGCAGTGGAATGACGGCTACAAAGTTGGGCCACATTTTCCGATTTTCCGTTCACTGGATGCGGGTGAAGAAGGAGTTCTAACACGCCTCTGAACTGCACACTGCACCGTCCGTATTTCTGTTTGTTTTTTTATTGGCTCGTAAATCGTTTAATCTGGATTTTGGCACTTTGTCAGTTGCAGGCGAGGATGAACTTTTGTCCGCCTTTATTTCCGTAAACTTTAGCGGCACGCGCTTCCGGCTCTCTTCTTTCCGGCTAACGGTTGTTGCTGCGGAACACAACGGTAAAGTGTTGAGCTGTCGCCGCGGCTCTCGCCAATTTATACTCGCAGCTCCGAACTTCGGCTCCGGATTTCCACTTCGGCTTCGGCACGAGCTTCGGCTTCGTCCGCTCTCCGCAATTCTTAGTTCTGTTATTATTGTGGGTAGCGCTCGCTCTTTTGTGCTCTTTGCTCTGGTGACTTGTGCACTTACCAGCGTCCATTGTGAATAGGCAATGGGGAGCTAGTGCAAGCGCACCGCCGCCCACCGCTGCACAGTGGGATTGGGGGCTAAAAACTGCATCAAAAATACAAAATAGCTTATCTGACTGAAAATACTTGAAGTCGACGTCGAACTTTATTTACTGGCAGTAGAGAGTTTAAAAGTTGTAATTACTTCTTTATGTTGTTCCAGTTCAAAATAATTCAAAAAAAAAGTTTTACATACTTAAATATTTACAAAGTTGCAATTAAAATATAAGAATTTTGAATGAGAATTAAAAAAGGTTTCAGTTCAAATAACTCTTATTGATTCTTTTACGAAAAAGTTAAAAATATTTAGAAGACTTACAAGACTTGTTTAAAATATATTAACAACGTAGTAATACAAAAAGTTCTTATGGTTGGTTTTTATTCTCTTAAAAATTTTTCCTCTATCACGTTCTGTACCACTGTACCATGAATTGAACTCATTCCTTCCCTCTCCGCCAACCCATTGTCCCCTCCATTTATTGTTTATGCGTGTTTCGAGCACTTTCCATTGCGTGCTTGTGACACTTTAGTTTTCCCCAATAATACTCGATTATGTTGGGCCAATAATTAAGATCGCTTTGTTCGATGTTGTAAATTTTCCCGGCGCTGTTGCTACTTGCAATATTGTTCTTGCCTTAATTACTTTTGCCAATTACCGTATTGTTCGGGGATTTATACTAGTTTTAGTCGGTTGCTCAAATTAACTCAATTCGGAATTCAAGCTTATCGTCACTGAATCACTTTGACTCATCAGTGAGTGTCTTCTTTCCTGGGAAAAACAATAATATTTTGCAACTTGCCACTCAACGAATTGACAGACATGTTTGCACTTGGATTGCTTTTGCCGATTCCGTGTGGTTTGCATAAAATGGATCAACAATATTCACAGACAGCAAGCGCATGCGCGAAGGTTAATAGAGACACAGAGCACTCTGCGCATTTAAAGACGCTCAGCAATGACAAAAAGAAAACCGAAAAGTAATCATGTGATTATCATTGTCCAGTGCTGAACTTGAACCGCAATCTCGACACCCAAAAAAATACAAATAGTATTACAGTACAGACGCCTCTGGTGTTGTGTTTTTAGCTATTTTTTAAGATATGGACAGGTGTTTTTGGATATAGTCATTTAATAAAACTATGAAAGTAGCCATATTAACTATAAAATGTACTAATTTAAGTATTAGAAAAATTTGGTTTTTAATGATTTAGAGGATTTATTTCTTTGTTTTTAGTTAAAACATATTTACTAACATATTTAGCTATTTCTGCTCCCAAAAATTCGCCAGCACAGGCACTACTAACATAGTTTTTGAACTTCAGCAAGGTCAATGTCAATTATTGTTTCGTTTATGTATTACAGTTTGTCAATCTTTCCGCCCACACGATGCCTGCCATGAGCCTGATTTGTGGCGAATTCGTCAAATCGCTGCTGATTCCGGCGGACACAGCCTCGAGGCACTCGTCGACCGCTGGACGAGATGCCGTGGTGACCAACGGAGGAACGGTCAATGGAAATGGATTGCACGGGCACAGTGATGAGGAGCAGGAGGATGAGGAGTTGGATGAGGTGACGAGAAGCACATTGGACACCCGGAAAACGCTGCTGGAGCAGAACAAACAGCTGGAGGATCTGCCAACCGGAGCAGAAACTGACCAGCAGGCATTGGATCATCGATTAAAGACCATTACCGCGCAGAGGACCAAACTAAGGTTATGAATGTAAACAAATCTATTAGTTGTTCTAAAAAATTATAAATTCTTCTATTTTTGTATAAGACGAAAAGATAATACAAGTCATAATGCAATAAAGTCGTTTTTTATGTATATCTGGCGATGGATTCTTTGTGAAAAAATAACAATTAAATCTCATTTAAATGTTATATTTTTATTAAACATAGACAAATATTTTTCCTACTTTTTATCACTTACCAGCACAATCAGTTTATAAAATCAGAGTACTCTTTTTGTTCCTAAACTAATGACTTTGATTTTTATTTTCATAATTTTACAGTAGATAAATGAGAATGAAATATTTATTAATTTAAAGGAAACGACGACGTGGTATTAAACCAGCATGGGACAGCACATTGTAGATTTCCATGCGTGGAATTTTCTCAGCCTGGCGGTCATATACCTAAAGGGAAATCAGACAAATAGTTTACGTTAACAAATATATTTCTAAATAGCTTTAAGTTATTAAATCGGTACTCACCACCTCCTCGCCGGGTCCGAACCAACTGGATCTGGCCAGGGCGTCCCTCACCCTCGGTGTGTTGTAAAAGGGATTCTGGAACTGCTGAGGAAGGGTCTTTTCCCAGGCGGCGTTCTCGACCACCGCAATGTGCTGCAGATTCCTCTGGGGCCTGGCCTCGACCGTTATGGAGAGACCCACCATCGCCACAATGAACGCCGACCAGATGAAACGACCGGGCAGGAGGCACCTTGAATGACAGAGGAGAAGAAGATCACGCCTCGTTGAATTCGGCTGACTGACAGATTCCACTTGCTCGGCTTATAATACCTTATCATGATGATCATTACATAATTGTGGCGTGCATATAATATTACAAGTTTCCGCCTGTCACGCACACACACGCATCACCTATCCCCAGCTCCACATCCCCCATCTCTGCATCCAGTCCACGCCTAAATGACCGCTTTTCACTCTCGGGAGCCCGGGACAACTTGTTGGCCAAGTCAGCTGACTGGGCTACCACAAGTGCTGGCCATTCGGCTTTATATGTATCACAGGAAAACTTCCATAAAACAAAGTCAGTGTGATGGATAATATACCTAAACTTTTCCAAACAAATATTTCCGTTTAATGAGTTTAGAATTCCAAAATTAAGCTGATCCTAGAAATCTAACCTAGTTTATACTAAAAAAAATCCTTTAAAAATAATTTTAGTGTTTTTGTTAAAGCTATTATTAAGTTTTAACTGCCAATCCTTGATTTCATAGATTTTTAAGACATTTTTCAGACAACACTGACTGTTTTCACTGGGAGTTTCTGTTTGTCTGCCGTGGCAAAACTCGGTTGTCATGTGACTGCCATTTCCTAGATGTCGCGTGCTGCGAGGAGAAAAACTCTGCTGCAGATATATGCATTTTCCAGCGTCATGCGTCTGCTAGTTGGCTTGAGCGGCCCACTTTGGCTGCAAAAAGATCCCTGATCTTTGCTTTTAATTGGATAACCGGCAGTGACGACCGCTTGCCGCTTGTTTCTGGCCGGTGATGTAAGTTTTGGACTTGATATTGCCACTTGCGGCACTTGCGCTTTCGCAGTGTCTGGTTGGCCAAAAAAACTGCCTTGCCGCCCTTCGGTCAACCTGCCAACTCATGGCTAGCCGATGGTTCATGGCATTTTATAAGGCGAAAAGATCGCTGAAGCCGGGCTTGATAATGAGATTTTTATTCAGTCGAAGAGGGGGAAAATTTTTATGATGCAACTTCAATGTCTGGATACTAACTAACTAAAATACACCCATTTATACGTCTGCTACCCTTAATAGTGCTACTTAAGATGCATTGTTTTCTGGCCTATTTGTTATAAATATGGAATGTCTTAATCTTAAGAATTGACTACTATATAAATATAGGTATTAATTTAATGCTTTGTATTTGTAGATGCACAAATATACCTGCACATTAGTCTTAAAATTCAAAAATTACAATTATCATTGATTTTAAATTATAGGAATGCATTTGGATGGATCTTGGCTTTACTTAATATTATTACTTCAAATATTTTTATAAGAATTTTTGCATTTCGATTTGATGTTTCGAATCCGACTTTGAAATCCGATTTCAGTTCACTGACCCACCCACTTGGGGATAGCCCTCTTCAGTCCCCCCCTGATCACGCCCAAATGATGCCCCATGGCTGCTTGTTGGCTGCATTTCGCCTTCGGTTGCTATCCAAGCCGTTTTACCGGCCATCTTATGCAATTCTGGCGTTTTGCGCATGCGAAAAGACCGCAGCCTTCCCAGTCAAAAATGTGTTGGCATTTTCAGGTTTTCGTGCTTATTTTGTATACCAGGCCAGGCAATTGTTGCTGGGACGACATACTGGCTACTTACTTACGATCTGCAACTACGAGACTTGTTGTTGGGTCTGATTAGGTCAATGGAATCCAATTGGCGTCAACGTCGCGTCGCTGCAGTTTTCGCTTTTCACAGCCATATATGTGCACAAAGATATAGCATGTACGACGCTTCATTCCATTCCATTCCAGCATTCCCAATTTGGGTCATGTGGTTAATTGACAAAGATTGACGTATTGTGTATTATTGTTATGCTACAGCGTCCACAAATTTGTTTATACTATTTTGCATACAATGAGGAAATATGCCCAGCGCATCTGTTACAATTTTTTCGTATTTCCCTCGATTGAGTGGGTTCAAAAAACTGGGTCTGAGAATTAGGTCGATTAGCTACCGTTATTGGGTGAAAGGTCACAGGAACCTTGATACGAAACCGGAGCCCGAAAAATAACAGAGATGATAAAAGCCCTGCTCGCACTTAACGCTCATTACAAGTTGAGCCGGCAAGTGAAGCAAGTGATCGTTAATTTTCGAAAGTGTGAACTTTTTAAACCGTTTCAAGGTTGCCGTCTTCGAGGATGGTGTTTCCCTTGTTTTATGCACATTCCATTTCCCCATGAAGTTTTTAATTAAAACTCTTGTATTACATGTTTTTCCTTGTTGTATTTTAAAGAGCCTTTTGCAATAAGGCAATTAAAATAGTTTTTGTTATTATTTCAGAGGCGACTTAATTTAGGTAGTCTTAATTATTTAAAATCATTTAAGACGTTCAATAATTAAAATAATTAAAATCATTCTCCTAATATTTTAGATTTTCTGTTAATATGATTATGTTGAAAGTTTATTTTCTTCACAGCAATTAATTCTTTGATTTTGTATAACTTCAAAATTATAAGTAAATGTTCACTGAGAGTTACAAATATATTAGTATTCAATAATGCCCAATTACAAATTTCATAATCGCTACTGAAAAAGTGTGTCAGCTTTTTGGATCACGTACCACTATAAGGTAAACTCCCCTGTCCGCCCCCGACACACCCACCGCCCCAACTGCCACGCCTCTTTTCAACATTTGTGGTCAATATTGATATGCGGTCATTGTGGTTCATATTTATTAGCCAAATGGCGTAAGTGGGCAAAGCATTTGGCATTTGTTTTGGGTCTTCACGCGGGTTAATTGAAAATAATGCACAGCATGACAATCGTAACAGTTTTTTTTGGGCTATTGCATTATTGTTATTATTTTTTAAGGTTTATTGTGGCTGCTTTTCATGAATTTAGCTTGGTTTTTAGGAACGCCTTTTTTCTTGGACATTTATGTGCATTTGTTAAAAAAACGTGACCGTTAAACTAAATTATGTGTTGAGTATCCCCGTCGTTGGATTTTTTTCAAGATTTTATGCTTGTCAGTCAATGTTGCCGACTTTGGTCTGTTGTTGTAGTTGCGGTTGCTCTTGTGATAGGTCAAGTTGTTTATGGTTTTTTGTTTAATGTTTGTTGTGGTAGGAATACTTTTTGTCACAGTTTTTCTTGGCGCTTTGGGTGGCAACCACATCGAATTTTTAAATTATGATGTGGGATCATTGCTTTGTTCATGCTTAAAGATTATGCAATTTTCGGTCTGGAGATCTAACTAAAAAGATTGCAAAATAGTCCATCTATTTTTTTTTAACTTTAGCTTTTAGAAAAGTTTTATACATTTAACTTGAAAATCTTATATGTTATTAAAAATTAATTTAAAATATTATCATATAAATACAATAAAGGCACTTCCTAATTTATTTTAATTCCGGTAAATTGTTACGCTCTGTTTTTATAAAATTAGCCACCACAAAATTGTTTGCTTAATTAGCTTTGTGATCGATCTGCACTTTAACACTCAATGAATTAAACTCACATTTTCTATGAATGCTAAGAAGCTCGATTAAAATAATTTCAGAAATGGTTTTTATTTATTATGGATGGAAAGGATCGTTTATATTTTCGAGACGCCGCAAACAGTTGTTGATTTGAACGCGGCCAATTGGCAACTGAATTTACTTTTAAGTTAACCAACAGTCAGAGACTGGCCGATGCCGGAGATTGGTGGGCAGGTTTTGGACACAACTTGAAAGTTTTCAAAACTGAAAAAGAGAAGCTAAACGAAAATGAAAACGAAAACTCAACGAAGCATGCGACAAAAGCTGAGTAAAGCTGGGGTTGAGGGATTCGCTTCTATATTTTTTAGGCCTATAATTAAATTTTTGGAAATGATTTACTCAATTGCTACCAAATATGCACATAAAAATATTTCACTTTCTATTAATAATTTTCCAAAATTAAAATTATGTAGAAAGGGCTAGTGGTTCTAAACAAGTTTAAGTTTTAATTTAATTGATAAGCTCATAACATTAATTCAGTTTAGTAGATTTATTTTCTTAAACAATTATTATGTACAATAAAGGAGGTTTTTTCCTTTATAACGGTTGAAAACATTAATTAAAATTTTAGAGGTTCTTCCTACTTTTCTAACACAAAATTATCCACAAAGTCTTCGATCATGTCCACCAAGCGATTCCTGTACAACTCATCTGTGTTAAAGGCCTCCAGGCAAATCTCAATGCGTTTGTTACTGAAGAAGTCGCTAAAGCCATCGGCGGAACTGGTCAATTTCTGGGTGCAGGACGGTGGAAGCACGACCAAATGGCAAAACAAACAGCTCTCAATTAGGCCAATGCTGCGGAACTGCTCCACGGACTGATAAAAACTCTGTTCTGGTATAAATCGAGCTATATCCAAGTCAGCGCGCTTAAGGAACTCGGTCATAAAGCGGTAATATTCCGATAGAAGTTCACTCAAATGGGCATCCCTGAAGGCCTTTGAGGTGGGTATGGTGAGCACGGTTAACACATCGAGTGCAGGCGGGGCATATCTGGCCAATTGGAAGTCCACAAGGCGACATTGCAGTGGAGTCTCCCCATACTTGCCGTACTGGAACATGATATTATTGGCCCATAAGTCGCCATGAAGTAGGGTATTTGCATACACTTCTGAGGTCTTGACAGCCTCGAAAATAAATGACATCCTTTTGGTGAAATTCTCCAAGATATAGTCCAACTTCGTCTGATATTTGGGTATCAGTTTGATGAACTCCTTGAGCACCTGGCAGGCATTCAGGAAGTTTACGACCCGCAGATGTTCCGGTGCCACATCACTGGGATAGGCATTCTCCACCACCGATTTGGGTTGCGATTCGGTTAGTTTTTTGCCCGTTTTTTGCTCATGAATAATGGAACCAGCATGCAAGGCGGCCAAGGTTTTCAGGCAACAATGGAGCTGTTCGTAGGACAGCAGGCCATCGCGCCCAGCACCCATTCGATAACCTTGGTCTGCGAGGTTCTCGAAGACCAGCAAGTTCTTATCCGCATAATAGCACTTTGGCGCCACTTCGGCACAGGCCTTGTGAAGATCGGGTAGTACATTCTGGTAGACAGCGATTTCCTTCTGGAACACTCCGAAATCCTCCAGATATTCCATTCGCGAGGCATTACCCTCGGGAGCCGACTTTGAAAAGAATGTCAGCTGCTTGATTTCCTTGGGATTGTGCAGTTCCAAAGTGACCTGCAGGTAAAGGTGACTACCCAAGTATCCAGCTGGGGCGTCCGAGGTGGGTCTCAGCTTATAACTGACTATATCAAATCCCGTTTCCGATCTAGGACTAACATCCTGATGCAAGTAACGCTGGCACAGGCCGCGAATCTCAGTGGGACTCAGTTCTAGTGCGGTTGCCATCTCGAAATCAACTGTTTGGTGTTCTCCGGGTGCCGTTAACCTTTTATATCCCCAATGTGCGGTTTTGTCTCCAGACTGCTGTAAATTATCCCGAGATAAAGTAAGAAGATATGGAAGAGTGTGCAACTCAACGGGGGAAAAAGCGTTAGCTGAAATCCAGGTGGTATTATTTGCTTTTGGCCTAGACTGTGGATCAAGAAATTAGGGGTCAGCTTTTGGGGGTGTGTCAAATCAGGTACTTGTCTGATGAAAGCGAACTGAGATTCGTGAAATGTTTAATCAGATTGTGGAAAAAACGCAATTTGGAGTAAACTTTTAACATTTTTCTTAAAATAATAATACTTACTTACCGAATAATCTATATCTCCATACATAATATGTAAATTGGTTTAGATCTACACCAAAAACTATTTTCCTAAAGGGATGTTTAGAAATAAAAATAATTATTCTAATAAATAATATATTCGTATAAATTAATAAGTTTTTAAAACTTCTAACGCTAGGATACAATAAATGAATAAATAAATAAATATTCCCCTCTTGATTTCCTTCATCATTAGCGTTAAACTAGAACTCCTAGTATATCTAGTATAATAAAGTTATTTAAACTAATGAGATAATTCATTTTACGCAAGCCTCTCGCACTTCCCACTCGGCAACTCGGGATTTATGGGAGATATAACTTATAAAGCTGATGTGCTGAGCTATTCAAACAATCTGTGACTTGAGCCTTTATTTGTGTGAGGTAAACGGAGTTAATTTCACCCAAAAGTAATCCATACGCAAATGTTGATTTAATTCCGGGACACTTGCGTGTTAGAAGTCTGGGAAAATCAACAACTGACGGAATCAAGCGAGATGGATAACCAAATATGGTCACTAATGAGGGTTATAGTTTCGGCTACAGTGGCACCTATAAATTAGTCACCAACTGGACCTCAAAGTGACCACAATCGGCATGAGATTTTGGCGAATTATAGAGGAGTATCTGAAGAACTCCACTTTGCACGGAGCCCGGTTTATAGTGGACAAGGATGCCAATTGGATAGAGCGAATCTTTTGGGTTATCTGCCTGGTTGCCTCTTGGTATGCATCCTGGTTGCTAATTAAAGCCTCGTTGAGTGAGTTACTTATAATAATTGCATTGCAATGTTAAGATATTTTACCCAACCGAGAACCTTTCAGGTGCCTTTGAGAACAATGCCATTAGTTTTGTGGTGGAGAGTTCGTTTCGCGATTGGAATACCAACTTCCCGGCCATTATAGTCTGTGAATCCAAAAATATGGATCGAATACAGGAGGTGGCGGAACAGTAGGAAAAGATGTCATATTGATTTGGTCGACATTATTAGCAGCTTAAAATTTATTTTAGACTTTGGGGTGCTGATCATGACTTCACTTTGGAGGAGGTCCTTAGCGAGATTGCCTTCTTTCGCGGCGAGTCCTATCATACGGTCCATGAATGCAGCGGCGAGGAGGTGACTGCCTCATGTTTCTACTCAAATTTTTCCTATTACGCTGAACTAGTTAGAACCAGTTGTGTGGACTCAATAAGTAATTGCGAGTGGAATAATAAACCATTTGAGTGCTGCAAGTACTTTCATCGCATGGAAACTGAGCTGGGAATTTGCTACGCCATTAATTCTCTGCAAGCTGGGTGGGTCTTGAAATACTTATATTTATTTTTGTGGGGAGCCGTTGTAACTGTATTTATTTTTTAGGAAAACCAAAATTCCCGGGCTAAATATGTACTCTAATCGTGATAGTGGACCAGGCGCCCTGAAAATGGAATTGCATATAGAGGCTACGGTGAGTTTTATAAAGCAGAGAAAGAAGATTACTTAATTAATTTTGCGACCTAAAAGTGTGCATTATTTTTTGAAAAGCTCTTTTAATCTAATGGGTTTTATAAATATAAGCATTTCCATTTTTAAAAGGTGTTTATACTTGGCACTGAGGAGGTTCCCACATTAGTCACACCCAAAACGGATTTTCTTGTAGTGGGACCCTATATATCCTTTGTGTAAGAAAATGATAAATTATGTGGATTTTAAATTTACTTAAGCTAATTGTAATATCTTAGACGATACATCTCAAAACGCGACATTGAAAACGACGAGGAAATCCGACAGACCAGTGTCCATCAGAGAAACTGTCGCTTCGCAGATGAGAATATCCTGGATGTGCACAAGTTCTACAGCTATAGTGCCTGCACAGTCCAGTGTCGCAAGGATCGACAGATGGAGCTGTGCAACTGCTCCAGTCACCTGTCCCCAAACTCCCCAGACTGGCAGCTCTGCAACATGGATGGCCTCGAGTGCCTGAATCGCAATTACGAGGACCTCTCGGTGATCATTGCGAAATGGTCAAAGCGACGCGGTCGAAAGGGTTTGGTCTGCGATTGTCTGCCCTCTTGCACGGAGGTGGATATCACCACGGTCTTCGATAGCAAGGAAAATCTGGCGGGAAGTCAGAATCCCGTCTCTAGAATCGAAGTTGGCCTCATCGAGTTACCCACAGAGCGTTATAAAAGGAATTTGGTTCGTGGCAAACTGGATTTGGTTGGTGAGTTAAGTTGCTAATAATATTGAAATTTGAATTATATATTTATTTTTTTATAGTATCCATTGGTGGCACCACTGGTCTATTTGTGGGCGCCAGTCTCCTCAGTTTTGTGGAGATATTTTACTACATCACCATTCGTCCTTATACCACATATATAAATGAAAAACGTCGCCTGAAACGCTTGATTTTGCCCAAGAGATTTCATTGAATAAGTTATTAACATTGCTTTATTTATTGTGCACTAATCTAATACGTTTTAAATAAATCGTTCATCACAGAAGTATATTAACTTTATTTGTTTTTTAAATTTCCTATTTTTTACATTACATCTCAACATTACTAGACACTTTATCAGTGATAAAATGTCACGCCCTAATCTAAATCTGTTCATCCCATATAATAATAAAGTAGTACAACTTTTTTAAATTTATCTGAGCGATAAGAATAGTTATACTATTACAGTTATAGGCTAACAGCTACAGCTGTTCATTCAAAATATGTACTCGGGAGAAAATAAAAACTCAGCGAAATTCTATTTTTGCTCAGTTGTGCACCGCCAACTGTTGCTATAGTTGGCTGAGTGGAAAGTGTCGGAAAAGTTGTCTCATCCCAATTTGCATTCTAGAAAATAGAGAGGGAGAGTAAGATCGAGCGTATACGTAATACGAATACCTTACGTATAAGCATCAAAATGCTTTCTCGTAGGGAGTGCGAGAAAATATTGGAAAATGCGCTGGACAGTGCAGGAAAAACCAAATTATTAGACTATCATTTGGTTAGAGATCTGAGTGCTATCGGCTATCTAGGGGACTACTATGCACTGACTCTGAGGTATTGCTATGTAAGTACGATCTAGACAAAATTAGTACTATCTAATGTAAGCTACAATGTTGGCTTCTATAAAATGATAAAAAATGGAATAAACGATAGCGCAAGATTAGTTTATCTAGTGGATTTAGTGGACTATATGTACATTTAAGATATTTTTATTATTTCTTGTTAATGTAAGGCTAAGGTATAAAAGAAATTGTTGGATTTAAAAATAAGTCTTTAACAATGAATTTCTTTCCGAACCTAACAGATTCTTTATTACATAATTTTTTATTTTATTTATAATTTAAATTAAATATGAAATGCCTTAAGAAATAGTTGTGTCAATATTACATGATTTAAGTGAAGTTCTTGATTAATAGATAAGCAAAAAAGCGACTACCTATATTTGAAAACTTTTAGATTTCTTATCAATTTATTATTGGTTGCATGAATGTTACAGTACCACATACAAAGTACATATTTATTTGACAGCTATTAATCAATTACTTTTGACTTGATTAATTGGTAAGATCAACAGATAACCGTTGTCAGTTTACGATGTTCAGATTTTCGCTAGAAAATGAAAGGTTTTAAGGACTTGAACATTTTGTTTGCATATTCATTTTGATGTTGATATCTGCTCACAACGAAATTTGAAAAGGTATCATTTGCAGGAACTCGGATTTTTAATTCTGGACAAAAAAAACAAAGTGGCGGATCTTTAAACTCATAGGAAAATTTGTTTTCTATTTAACTATCTATAAACTCAAATTTTAAATAAAAGTTAAGTTCGTTTTTAAATAGATAAGGTGGATGTTTCTCCCTTGACGTAAAAAATAATTTTACATGACATACTTACATCTGGAAATGATTATTTTGTACCCTACTTTTAGGAGGATGAAATTCAACTCGTAAGGGAAATTCAACTCTTTGTAAAAGCTATGCCCCAGCAAAGTGCCGAGTTAGCTAAAGAGGACATTTTCCAAAAAGAGTCCTGGCTCTACGATACTCTCCTAAAACAAATGCAAACATTTTGTGAGTATTTTATTGTATTTTATTGATTAAAATAATTAAAACCTTTTTATAGCCAACATAAAATGGAGTGCTGATTGCATTTACACCCGAAATAATTTAATGGTTCTGGAGGACATTAAACTGAAGGGCTTCAGAGCAGCCGGGTCCGCAGGATTCAATGAGGTTCTGATGCAGCAACTGATTAAATCGGTTGCAGCATTCCATGCAGCAAGTTTGGTCTACGAACATCAAACTAAAACCAATATAGGACAGGCATATGGTGATCATTTGCTGGAAATCACTGTAGCCTCGGAAATAGCCTGGTTCACCACAGGACTCTCGGCTGTCCTGGCTGCTGTTCGAAGTCTTCCCCAATATCAGGGTAATAGGGAATTATCTTTTATAGATAACCAACTTTTAAACATAATGGAGAAAATCTATGAGCAGGCAGCTCCCTCAAAAAAGTACAGGAACGTCCTTTGCCATCGTGATCTTTGGGCGGGTAATATTTTCTTTCCTCCGGAAAGCACTGGACCAGCTTTGCTAATTGATTTTCAGACCTGCCGCTACACTCCCCCAGCATCGGACCTCAATTTTTGTCTTTACATGAATTTAAGTTCAGGAAAACGAAAGCTGATTGAAAATAAATGCATTGATTTGTACCAAAAATATTTGGTGCAAAATCTCACAGACTTTGACCTTGAGGATCTAGCGATTTCGAAATCAGAGCTGACCGAATCCTACGAAGAGTTCCGTTTATTTGGAGTGGTCTACAGAGCTGTGGCCGCCACGGTGGTCAAGGTTCCCACGGAATTTGTTACGAACGATTTCAAGTATGTGGATCGCAGCAAAGTGATCCTATCTTATATGAAAGCGAACCAAGAGTTCGGGTCCTACATGGAGGAGTGTTGTGTGGATGTCATGGAAATGGCCTTGGCCAGGGCAAACATGTGAGGAAATCTAGGTTTGCAAGATAAGGAAGAGTTCCCCTAGCGGGTCGTTAGAGCGATAAGAAGTGATTGTAAATAAAATAAAACAAAACAATAAAATCTTCAGAACGAAACCTAAATACTCTACTTTTATAAAAGGGTATTTAAAATTTAAGAACTATAACTGTGTTAAAATATTAAGGATAGCCTTATAGAAATATTTAATAGGTTGTAAAGAGTTGGGTAATATAAAATTTATTTTATATATATTTATTAAATTTTTTTGATTAGCGTCTTAATGGTTACTTTTTTAAAATCACCCATACCCCAATATTATAGAGTAAGTCCTCGAAGTATAAGTCTCAAAGCCACCTGAAAATGAAAGCAGTTGCAAGTAAGCGGGCGAAGAGTTCAATCATACAAAATGAGTAAAGACCAATACAACCCAATTCTATCACGAAAAAATCGCACGGAATTGTTTACTACAGAAGAGTGTAAAGAGATTTTATCAAATTTATTGGCCGATAAGAATGAGCAGGGGTTTTTAGTAAATTTTGATATAGTGCCAGCCACAGAACATGTTGGTTTTCTGGGTGAATACTATCACTTGCAACTCCGGTATCAGTTAAAAGATCAGAAAGATGTGCAAACTTCTCGATTGTTTGTCAAGTCAGTGATCTTCCAAAATGCTGATATGAAATTCTATATGGAGAAAATTGGCTTAGTCAAGAAGGAAATAAAGCTGTATGAATTGCTGAACAAACTTAAGAAATTTTGTAAGTTTAATTTTTTATTTTTCGGCTTTAAATAAGTATATTTACTATATAACAGCACCTCATGTTTGGTGTGCCAAGTGCTACTTCACCCGAAAAGATCTGTTTGTAATGCAAAATGTGGAGGATATGGGCTATGTGGCTCTACCTTCGGAAACTCGCTTCCTAAGTGAGAATCAGATGGGCCCCATTTTGAAATCCTTGGCCACTTTGCATGCCAGTAGTATTGCCTACGAAAAGCAAGAGGGGAAAACCATTGGAGTGGAGTTGAGAGAGTGGCTCAAAGAAGTGTCTGTGGATCCGGATATTGAATGGTATACTACGGGTTTACGAGTAAGTAAGATTTTTTTGGAGATTTATCCAGCACATCTAATGGTTTTTAGGCTGTCCTAGCTGTGGCTGCCACCCATCCGGATGTCTTGGATAATGCCAACGCCCAAGAGTTTATAGCCACCCAGCTGCCAAGATTTCTGGACAAGGTGTACTATATGGTTAATCCGTCGCCAGTTCATAGGAACGTCTTCGTTCACCGAGACGCCTGGGGTGCGAATGTCTTCTATCATCGGGAGCAGCCGCAGGAGAAAAGATCTGTTCTCGTGGACTTTCAACTGTGTCGATATGCCCCACCTGCCATGGACTTTCACCTGGTCAGCTATCTAAATCTAGAGCCTTCAAATCGAAAACAGATGATTGAGAGTCTGACCCAAACGTATTATACCGCATTGACTGAGGAACTTCGAGATATGGGCATTGATCCTAATCAGGAACAATTAAGTCGACAGGAATTTGAGCAATCTCTCAAGGACTTTGCTTTATTTGGAGTGACGTACAATTGCATAGCAGCCACTATACTTCGATTACCTGATAATTACCTGAAAAACCTAAAGGATGAACGCCCGGAGGACTTCCATCGATTTTGTAATGTGGACCGCACGGAAGATGTTCTCCGTTTGATGAAAGAACATTCGGAGTTTGCTCATTATATGTACGAATGTGTGGGGGATTTGCTGGCCCTGACATATCATAAACAAAACTGATTAAACGACATTGTATTACTCACTATCTTTTGCTGTGCCCCTAGTAACACTCGGGATCCTATCAGTTTTGGCTGAGCTCTCTGTTTACCCATTTCTATTCTCCTCTCACGAGGTTATCTTATCGCATAAATTTGGTGGTATTAGTTTGTTAGATTTTGAGGTATCTTCACTTTAAGAAGAGATTTGTAGAAGTAATTTATTCTATCTAATTTATTCTCTTTTAAGATTATTTTCATATCTTGTCTCACAAAATCTTATAAAAGATATCTTTGAGGTTTAGGTTCTTGAGAAATTTTAATTAGATTCTAGCAGCGGAGCGGGTAGTATCTGTTAATTCTTCAACCATGGACCTACTTAGCTCAGAGGAATATATACTCATCGCCCAAAGAACTCTGTCACAGCTTGAAAAGTCCAATCTCATAGTACTAAGTTCCCAGCTGGATGCAGGTTCCAATGATCTTATGGGATACATGGGCGAGTACTATAAGTTGCAACTGGAGGTAGAGGATATAGGGGAAAAGAAGAAATATTTCCTAAAATATTTTATCAAAAGTTTGCCGCGCAAAAATGAGCCACAGAGGGAAGAATGCGAACGCAAGGGAGTTTTTCATAAGGAATCTGCCGTCTACAGGCACATATTACCAAAAATTCAAAAATATGGTAAGAAACTTTTTAGATTTATCTAAAATTTAATTAAGTATACTATTTTTTCAGCCACTAAGAAGCTCTTTCCCGAATGTTACTACAGTCGGAATGACATTCTAGTTTTAGAAGATCTTACCCAGAACTACAGGCACCTTAATGCCAATGAAAGCTATACCTTGGATCATTATAAACTGGTTCTGGAACATTTATCCGAATTACATGCTGCAAGTATTGCATGGGAGGAAAATGAAAATCTAAATATTTACGAAAACTACAAGGATGTACTCACTGAATTGCATTTAGATGCTAGTAATTCTTGGTACACTACTGGTCTCAAGGTTAGTACTATAAGTTTAGATTTGGCTATAAGCAAAATCTCATTTTGATAATATCCTTTTTTTTAATTCCGTAGGCCATTGTTTTCTTAGCATCCCGTCATTCGCAATATCAAACAAGCAAAGCTCAAAAGTTTATTCAAGATAGACTGTACAACCTTCTAACCAAAGCTGAAGAATTGGTAGAACCTTCAAAGACCATAAGGAATGTGCTCTGTCATCGTGATGCCTGGGATCGCAATATCCTTTACCATTTTGAGGACAAATCTTCAGTTTTACCCAATGCCTGTTGCATTGTAGACTTTCAAATCGCCAAGTACTGTTCTCCCACCTTAGACGTTTTATTTCTACTTTACATTGTAGCATCCGCTGAAGTTAGAAGAGAGATATATGATGAATGCCTCGAGCACTATTATAAATGCCTTGAATCTCACCTCGAACGAATGGGATTAGACAAGAACCTTATAACCAGAGATATCTTTTTGAAAGAGTGCCAACGAACTCGATTAGCAGCCCTACTTATTTGGGCTCTCACCGAGCCTCAGACCAAAATGTCCCCCAGCATTTCAAATAGATTGCGATCCGAAGAACCTGAAAAGTTTGACTATTATCTCAACGTCGATCGGAGTGAACTGTTACTAAGGGTAATGGAGATTCAACCTGGTTATGAGGAGACTATCTTGTCGCCCATCAGAGAACTGGTGGATTATCTCATGGAGAATGAGAAATTGTATGCTTAGAAAGCTTTTCTGTTATCTGTAGATAATTGTGGATTTCAGCTCTTTGATAAACTTTTATCAAATCGTTCGTTGAACTTTATTAATATAAACATTCCTTGAAATTTCTTTTCGAAAAATTGCATTTTATTCGGAACCTAGTTGTAGAGAGAATCGCCTAGCTATAGTTACATAAATACATGGGTAAATTTCGACAATCAATTTAGCTAGCTAGAAAATTTCAGGCATACGTGGCTCGAAGCTAGATCATCCCGGAGATCTGCATAGCAAGTAAATAGTTTCCTAAATAGAGTTCAAAGGCGGCAAGCTAATCAGTCCAGCAATCCTCGTCGTCCTCCTCGTCGAAGTCGCGCACATTGAAGTCCTCGTGGAACAGGTCCTCGCCCTCCTCCTCCGAGGACTCCGACTGTCATCTGTGGCCATTGATGCGCTGCGGCAGGCCGACCACGCCCACTCCCTTGGGCGGTCTGGGTATCCGGATGCTGGTGGACGGACCGGCCAGGTTCGAAACCGATCCCGATGCAGATCCCGCGTTGGTTTTCCCCGAGACACTGGGTATCAACTGGGCATTCAGCATGGTCGTGTGCTCGAAGCAATTGCAGCAGTATTTATCGCATCTGACCACCAGAATGAGTCCGGCCAACAACCAGATGAGCAATCCCGGCCAGGAATGTACGGCACATCCACTGAACAGGATCACGCCCATCAGCAGCGACATTCCACAGATCACGGGACTCACGTTGATCACACTGCCCGTATATTTGGGTATAAATCCCATCATTATAGTCACGATCAGTACCCCGATTCCACCGGTCAAGGCAGCCGGTGCCCAGTGCATCATCAGACCGGCAATGCAGAGGGCTATGCCCAATCCAATCACCACAATGGCGAACATGGTCACGCGCCAGGAGCTCACTGTTGGCACTCGCACACTGCGCTCCAAAGGACCCGCTGTGGTTACCTGGGATTTTTGAAAAATCATTTAGAATAGATCATAAAGGAGCTATGCTTGGATCTCACCTTGATCTTCTCACGATACTCGTCCACAATGGCATCAATGTCCGTTGAGGTGTCCGAATCGCTCTTGTCAAACTTATCGGGGTACTCAAAGTCAGATGGCTAAAAAAAATTGTAAAAAACAATTATAAACCAACATTTTTTCTTTTTTTATTTGGTTAGTTAAAAAAGGGCTATCTGTTTTTTACTGTTGTTTGTCTTTCCTAAAAGTCGAATTAGCTTAGTTAAGTTGTAATATACAGAAACATCTAAAATAATGAAATATTCCGCCCAAATCGCCACATTTTATTTAATTTTTTATAACCAATGATTTATTTAGTATATAAAATTCATAACTGTTGAACTATTTTAAAGCTTAAAGTAATTAAAATCGAAATTTCAATATCAATCTAATATAGATTTTATGGTGATTATGGTATGGAAGCTTTTCGAAGCATGTTTCGGAAACATAATTTCAAGTTCATACTGGAGCACAATCAAGGTGGTGGTCGTGGTCCCAACAAAAGATAAAGCCACACAGAACCTAGAGATTAAGTCATGAGTACAAGGGCTCAGCTAAATAACTACTATAAAGTGTGTGACTATCTTAGATTATTTTTATACCCTTTACACGTAGAGTAAAAGGGTATATTGTAATTTTCGAAAAGTAAATAACAGGGAGAAGAATAAGTATGTATATGAATATATATTTTTGATCAGGACCACTATCCGAGTCGATCTAGCCATGTCCGTCTGTCCGTCTGCATGAACGCTGAAATCTCGGGAATTACAACAGCTAGAAAGTTGTGTTCTCTTATGCAGATTCTAGAGGCAGTTCCTAGCGCCCGTCTTTTTTTCAAATCGGACCATTCAATATAAAAGTTATACGCAAGTAATAAAATTGTTGATAGATTCACGGAATCAGCCACTTTGCTGATTACATAACTCAACCTTCCTCGCACTTATTTTAGCTGAGTAAGGGGTATCTGATTGTCGAAGTACTTGACTATTTCGTTTTCTTTTGTTTGTATATAAATTTAATCACAGTCTGGTTACCAGGCCCCAGTTTCCAAGATGGATCACCAACCGCAAGTCGTCCAGCAGCTGGAGGGTCTTAAAAGTTTTTACACCCGAGATTGGCCAAAATATTGCAAGGAATATTACTGCCTGGATACTTTTCTGGATCTTCATAAATGGGACTCTCAATTGAAGGATGTCAAACTTTACGCTCTTCCCAATCTAGAACTCGGATTATTTGTGATTGTGGTATGAATGTGATAGATAAGTCTTCAATTTTAGCGAAATCTTTCTATATTTATTTTATTTGAATCGTTAAGGATCGTTATCAAATTTTTGTGGGTTTTTTGGAGGCTGAAAGCTCCGAAAGTGTTCTCAAGGAATCCCTATTGAAACTGGACTTTTTTGGAATGAATCAATTTGCTTCTATGCCTAAAAGATATTTTACTGTTGCAACCGATATTATTAAGGCGAAAAATTTGAAATTGGATATCGATATTATAACCTATTCCATGATTTTAAGGAAAGAAGAGGCCCTGTGCCTTCAAGTGAAGTATGTATAAGTAAATTATAAAGTTATAAGCCTTTGAACTTATTTAAGAACTTGTTAAGACCAACAGTTGGCTTCTCCTTAAAGTCTTTAAGTCTAGAGGATGCTCAAGTGATTTACGAGAATTGGAAATATAGTGAACATGACGGCCTTTCCTTTATTCAACGGCAAATTTGTTATAACACCAGTGTGGGCTTGTATAAGGACGAAGACAATGAACTTGTCGCTTGGTGTATAAAGTAAATATTTAAAGTTAAGACCCGAACACATTAAGATATCTATTCTTAACTACTACTTTTTTACAGGGCTCAGGATGGATTATTGGCTGCCCTTCAAGTCAAACCCTCCTACCAACGTCGAGGTTTTGGTGCTACGATTGTGAAAGAATACTCTAGACGAGAGGCTGAGCAAGGTCGTGACACAATCACCGAAATTGTTTTTTCAGAAAACAAGGCATCGTTAAATCTGTTCCAAAAATTGGGCTTTAGGATCAACGACCAGTGTCATTGGTTGTACACGGTAGCCACAAATGAAGTTTGATTTAACAAGCATATTAATCAAAAATAATTGCTTTGATTGCTTATGAAACTGTATAAGAGAATCTAGCTATATAAAGAGAGATATTTAAAGAAGGTGATTTAATCACACAAAAGCTAAGAATTTAATTTATTTTTGTTCGGTTAGTGAAGAGGGAAGGTAATTTCTAAACGGAAATATATGCTCAATTGAAAGTCATTGGTTTACAAGATCTCGAGGGGTTTTATTTGAACTCATCCCTATATGCCAAAAGAAAAATCCTAAGGACTCTATAGTACATACTATACATATATTGTAGATCAGGAAATATACGACGTTTGGACACCAGTGTTGAGAAAATCTTGACAAACTGGTAATAAATTGCTGAGAAAACATTATAAGCATTTTTAAGCAGCTTTCTAGCTATTTCCCTTGCTCTAAATTACCAATTCTTTAATAATTTCTAGTATATCGCGTTCTGCACTCACCGGTGGCTCTCCATCGGACAGAATGGTGGATTCCACATCTCGGCCCTCTCGTTGGGGACAAGGCGAAGTGGGTTCGCCCAGGAGCAGCCACTCCTTTTCGAGCTCCTGTTTATTTCGGGGCTTTGTCTTTGGCTTTTTCAAACCACTGTGCTTGGGTAGACCGATCTTCCAGAGGCTCCTCTTCAAGCGACTCGAACTGGAAGTTGCTGCACTGCTGTAACTGCTACTCTTGGCAATCGGAGCTGTGGAGAGACGACTGTACGACAGTGAAGACTCGCTGCTGGGCGCCATGAACTTGGGTCTATACGGGGTATACAGGAGATAGAAGGCCCGTAGGAATACCCCGCCCATGTGGCCAGCGGCCAGTGTGTAGCTAAGATGTTGCAATGGACAGGCGAAGGCCAACATGGCGCACATGCTGCCGCCAATGAAAACGGCCAGCACGGGATTTCCACTCTCCGAGCTCTCGTAACTGATCTGCTTGGACAGTATCCTCCACTCCGAGGTGGCCAAGCGCACCACAATGCCATATAGTTCCGGAAAAAGCTCCAGAAATGCCGCCGAACTTGTCAGAAGCAACATACAAGCCGAGGCAGGCACCAACTTATGGAAGCCACTTTCATCTAGGATGTTGAACAAAGGCACGGCTACATACTCTTCATGGGTTCTGTAAATATTTATATTTATATGGGATAAAAATAAGAATTGGTATGTTTATATTTTATAAATTTTATATTTTAATATAATAAAAAAGTTAATTTTTGATTAAAACTTAATAAAATTAAAGCTTAAAATCTCAATTTGAAATGCATATCATAGTAAATAAATTAGTTATGTGTCAATTATTATCTCCTTATCAAACTTACTTGTAGTGCACCACTGTGGAGAGACAAATGGCAGTCAGCAGCAGCGAAATACTGACCAATCCCGTGATTAAGGTCGCCGTGAATCGTCCGCTTCGATGTTGTTGGGGCCAATCGCTGGGGAAGGAGTATGTGAGCAGGGCAGTGGCCAGGAAGACCTGCAGGTGGTGGTTAGAACCAGTTATTAGCCGGATAATTCCTCAAATAGCTGCTAAGCTAATAACAGACGTTCCCTTAGCCCACAATTGTTGTTTACCCCATAACAAAACTGTTCTATTCTCTTAGACAGGGTAATATATTTTTGGCTTGAGGGTTAAAAATAATAAGAAAACATTACTATTTATAATAAATTCCATATATTTTAGTAGTTCGAAAATATCGAACTTCGAATCGAATATTTAAGACTTTTAAGATTTATGATTATGATTGATTTCAAAGGGGTTTTAAGGGTATTATCGAATGCGGTCTAATGAGAACCCACGATTCTTCCGAGTTTTTGCTGTCTGACTGGTGGCTTTCCACCCAAGGAATGCCGGAGAAAAAGGGGGGCAAAAAAGAAAAACGAAACGCGGCAGTACGTGTCATAATCAAAAGCCCGTATCCTGTGCCTTCAGCTGCGGTCACGCAATTGTTCCCAGTCACGACAGCGAAAATCGATGGGAGTCGTCGGCAAACAAAAAAAGGGAAACCCGCTAAACAAAAACAGACTGGCACAGTGCAGTGACCCAGTAACAAAGTTCCAGATGGTATGGGGATTCAATGGCTACATCTACATCCACTTACACTGCTAATGCCATCGGGCTGGAAGTAGTTCTCCGTAGACCAGGCCAACATGTCGCCTCGCCACCAGCCGACGGCGCTTAGAATGGCATTCAAACCGAACATTCCGAGTGTTAGGATGAGGCTGAAGGCCCTCGAGTGCTGTGAATACGTTAATGCAATGAAAGGGGGTGCCTAGATAAGGGGGTGCATTTGGATTTGGACTTGGACAAGGAGTACCCACCTCCAGGCCCAGCATGAACATCCCAGTGACAAGGAAGACAACAGAGACGCCAAGAACATCCGGCCACGGCTCATTCGCGGGTGCATTACGGCCTGAAATTCAAATTTAATTTGTAGAGACTTGTAGAGAATTTATGGGAATTTTTTTTTTCGAAATCAGCCTAAAAGTATACTTTTTTTGTTTAGTATTCTAGGCAACATTATATTATACATTCAGCCGGCACAGTCCGTGACGAAATATAAGGTATACGTATTTTATTAATTTACTGAAATAATAAAAACAAACAAATAAAAACTTCGGGTTGGCTTAGAAATGTATAAATGTTTATTTAAAAAAAAATTGACTCTGTTTAGCTTTCGGGTTTTAATCACTTATTTTCGAGTGTTCTATTTTTAGTTTTAGTTATTTTAGATTTCATTTATTTTAGCTTTATAAATAGTAATTTTAGCAACTACATCGGCCTGGGCTATCACAGAAATAAAACACTTTTCTTTGCTTGATTTGTAGATATTTACTTAAAATTTATGTAATGTTAAAATAAAGTAAACAAAGTAATATGCACTTTACATTTTAGAATTTAATTTAATTTATTTTCTTTTCCAGTTACCACTCACCCAATATAAGGATCCTGGCCAGACCTCCGGTCATGGCATCCAAACAGGCGCTGAGAGTCCTGGCCAGGGCCGCACAGGCACACATGGCGGCCAGAGCATCCAGCCAGGTGGCCAAGAACAAACAGCCAAAGTCAAACTTATTCGTGGCCCTCACATACGGCATTTGCAGGCTGCGAAGACTTGTTTTGCAACGAGCTAGAATAAAGTATATTAGTTTATAATATTTATGGAATAATTCACCTGATTCTCACCCGACATTGTGCCATAGATGGTGGCCAAAAGGACGGCAAAGAGCAGGCTCTGAGCGGATGCTTCATTGTAGACAATCAGATACGATATTACCGAGGTTCCCAGGGCCAAGCGGGCGCCACTTCCACTGCAGAGCACGTCCAGCAGGCTGCAAGGATTTAAAGGACGAAATGGAGAAAATTAAATTGAATAGCCTTGGAGAGACTGCCCTAATGAGTACGAAAGTGTGGAAATTAGGCTGCTGCTTCTCTTGTTCTTATTGCAGCTCAGGTTTCGGAGTTAAAATAGAGCGGTCAGAATACAAAGTGCTTTTGGCATCTTAATGAGTTTTTTATTTGGGAACTTATCTGAACATTTATATTAGTTTTAATTGCCCGCTTACTTTGAAATTAACACTTAAATCTTTTCGAAGAACAAATAATAATTATTATATCAAAGTTCGCAATTCTCGTATATTTTTTATGAAAACAAATGGCAGTAAACATTTTGGGAAAAACATTAACAACATTAAATTTAATTTTTTATACTGCCCTTTAAGGCCAACAGGCCTTCGCCTGCATAATAAAATCGACGTGATGACTCTGTCACCTTCCCCAGGATATGACTTTTGTGGTTAGACACCCATACAAACACACCGAATGCAAGGTCCACACAACCCCAACTGTAACCACAACCACGTGTACAAACACACGGACAGAAAGGACATGCAAATTTTTTGCCTGGTAATTTTTTGGCGCCAAGATGACAATGGAATGGATTACACAACGAGAAAATATTTTATTTATATTTTTTTTTAATAAATTCCGTGTTTTAGATTTTTATATTCAATTTAAAAAACTTTTATAAAATCGCTTTTACGAAACTTTTATTAAATACATTTTTGAGAAAAAATATTTAAAGAGGGTTTGATGGATGGATTACACAACGAGAAAATCAAAAATAATTTCATTCTATTTATATATTTTAATAAATTCCGTTTTTTACGCATTTTTATATTAAATTTAAAAAACATTTTATAGTAGCACTTTTTATCAGGGACCGTAAATAATCATTTTTTGAGATTTTTATTTTAAAAGGCCTATTGAGATTTGTACAAGTTTTAGTCAACAATTTAACTGGTTTTTATGCACTTCACAGACATGAACAAATAACAGTTAACTTGCTTTCCAGATTTGTTGACATACATATGGGACGTTCCATATCAACTCGGCCACCCCCTTTTTTGATTTTTTTTCTATTTGGACAGTACCACATTGATTGCAAAGCCCCTTGCTTCCAATAGTTTACCTCATACCTATTTTGTCAATGTTACCACTCTTTCGCCGTATAATCGCGTTGAAAAGAAAACACAAAATCATTTTTATCCTGCGAACGGAAGAAACAATTGGCATTGTTCAAAAGCAGAAAAATCTGTCTTTCCATGGCCGATTACGAGAAAAAAAATAGATTTTATTAGACCGTAGATGACCAAGCGATAGCGTTTTTAAAGTCTAAAAGTAGGATTTCGTCCAAAGGGCCAGTCTGCAAAAATACCATTATATTTTTCTCAGAAAGCCCCATATTTAACGGATTTTATGCCGCTGGTTTCAAAGTGGGATCTATCTTGTGGAATTATCTATGAATTATTTTCATTGATTTATTAATTTTTTCCAAAGCATATACGATTATTTTAAATTACTTATTAGTTCTTTCTGACAGTTAACTACACTAAAAACGAACAAAAGAATTCATAGCTAATTACTCAAGAGAGATCCCACTTTGAAACCAGTGGCAAAAAATCCCATAAATTTGGGGCCTTTTGAGAAAAATATAATGGTATTTTTGCAGACTGGCCCTTTAGACGAAATCCTACTTTTAGACTTAAAAAACGCTATCGTTTGGTCATCTACGGTCTAATAAAATCCATTATTTTTCTCGTAATCGGCCATGGAAAGACCGATTTTTCTGCTTTTGAACCATGCCGATTGTGTCTTTCGTTCGCAGGTTAAAAATGATTTTGTGTTTTCTTTTCAGCGCGAATATACGGCGAAAGAGTGGTAAGATTGACAAAATGGGTATGAGGTAAAATATTGGAAGCAAGGGGCTTTGAAATCAATGTGGTACTGTCCACATAGAAAAAAAATCAAGAAAGGGGGTGGCCGGGTTGATATGGAACGTCCCATATACGATGTGGACAATAGTAAAAAGAACGTTATTTTTGACGTTTAAAACAAAAAATCACAGTAGTCTTTTTAAAATAAAAATCTCAAATAATGATTATTTACGGTGCCTGCTTTTTATTAAATGTTATTTTTTTTTGGGAAAATATTTAAAATTTATGAAGCAATACTTTTATATTTTTTTTTGCAGTGTAAAAGAATGAGGGAAAGTGGTGAAAGGAGAATACGGCTGTTTGTTCTGTGTGGCTTTGCCCAGCTTTCGGATGCTATGAGTCATTCGGGGATATCCTCTTACGCCATTGAAATTGGAGCTCCCACAGCAAGCCATCCATTTTCCACTTTCCCTGGCCAATTTTCTTCTGATTGTAATTATGTGTACTTTTCGTGCATATTTTAAGCAGCTCGATTATCCTAATTACATGACTAGCTTCTGGCAGGCTCCCAGGCTTCTGGTTTTGTCCTTGCTGCGTTTGGGAGGTAATAATAGGGGATGTCATGTTGGGTAGCACTACGTATAATTCTCCTCAATTCGTCTCCCATTTTAGTCTATTTTTAGTCGCAACTAGTGCAAATGATTGCGAAAGTAAATAGATAAATAAATAACACAGAACGTCGCCTCAATTGCCTGTCTTTTTATTTTGCCTCTGCATGTGTGGGATTTGAGTTAGTAAAACGCGTGGCTAACAAGCTAAAAGAAATAAAAAACTGGAACAAGTTTGTTTGGTTGAAATGGGGGAACCCCTAAGCACACAATTTTTTTAATAGACATGATGAAATAATTATAATGAAAGAATACTTGTCAAATTCCCGGAAATGTGTAAACTTAATTGAGAATAGCTAAATATGGAAAATAAAGAACGAATCAATATAAACTTGCTTGCGAAAAGGCAGTGATAATTATCATAAATTATATTATAACAATGATTAGATATTCATTAATTAAATATTTAACGCTTACTAACTTTCTTTAATTTCATTCAATGAGCTGGTCCAAAATATATAAATTCTTACTTTGTGATTTCAAGTAAGAGTGAATTTGCATTTAATTCAATTAGGTTTTAGGTGCCTCCCTCTATTCTTTAGAAAGCTCAGCGCAGGCATATCAAGTATACGCACTATGGGCGGACAATTGTAGGGGCCAAGAAAAAACTAATTCAAAAAGCCAGTCAGTGTGACGCCGCCAGAAGAAAACAAAAAAGCAAATACCAGACAGAAGAAAACAACAAAACAAGAAAGGGAAGAACCAGAACGAGGAAGAAAACCCACACACATGGCAATCAAAAATCAATTTATTGATTACACGACGAATATCAGTCATAACAACTATCAGATATGGTCGAAATGGCTGTCTAGTATATGCCAAATGTATATATGATATGAATGAATAGGGCTAGAATCCTACCTGCCACTCGACATGGTTGGTGTTGTTGTTGCAAGTATCGCTTTTGTGGGTTTCCCTCGGCTGGCAACTGGCCAGGTTCAAAATGTGATTTGTTGCTCGTTTTGTGGCACAACTTGGCCAACAGGGGCTGGCATTTTTAGCTCGGAGCGGTGATCTTTAATTTTATATTTTATTCAGACACTATGACACTTGAGCTTTGGCCTTTAATTAGCGAAGTCATTCGAATGGTAATTTCAGCTCCTTGACACGTAACCTGGGAAAATATGTGGGAAAATTCGAAGGTAACGCGTAACCACTCGCTTAAATTGGCCGCAATCCACTGACTGCTCACTTGAAGCTTTTCCTCCGCCGTCCAAGGAGCTTTCACCCGTTTCCGACGCACAGCTGTCCGCCGGATTCGGAATCGGATTATGATTCGGATTCCGAATCGCAACGACAACTGTCCTGCGCGTTGCACATTGTTTACGTTTACAGTTGGTTGGCCTGCCTTCTGCTCTTTGGTGGGAAAATGTGGGAAAGTGGCCTGGGTGGGGTGAAAAATCCGGAGGGTCATTGCTTTTGATGCTTCTCAAGTGCTCCCCAAGTGCAATCTCTTTGCATAGTTAATGCATTTTATTTCTGCATTGGCTGTATTTTCTTTCCCCGGCAAGGTCTTTTAATTAAGTTTATTTCAAGCCACACTTCTTTAATTATTCTCTAATTTAATTTAAGTGCTAAAACTTTTTAAATATGACGATAATTAAACTTGTTAAATTAAAACACATTTACTTAATATTGATAAAGTTTTCGCCTGTTCTATTTTAAGAATCACTTTTTGCCACACGTACATAACTGAACAGAGCTGGAAAATCTGGTTATTAATTTTCAAAAATAACTGTCTAGACAACATGTTTATAATTTTGCTTTCGACTTTTCTATAATTAATTCAAACAAGACTGCATTTCAAGTCACGCAGAAAAATATCAATAAATTAAGATGTACAGTTTTGATAAAACAAAACCAAAATAAACTCAAACAAGTAAATAAAAACTTCAATATAATAACATCTATTTAGCAACCAGAAACCATGTACAATTCTCAATTTTTATGTTCACTGTACATCGACAAAAAGGTATTTAAAAAAATAGATTTAGTAAGGATAAAAAATTCTTATTTAAAGAAGCTGCGTTTGCTGCGTATTAACAAATACTCAGACTAAGGTAACAACAAAATGTAAATTTAACATGTATATAATAAATTAGAAGTAAACAATCACATAAGTATGACAATGAATATTGTTTAACAAATTAAAACAAATTTTGAATCATCAATTAACAATAACTGGCATTTATTAAAGCTTAGGTATTATTTCTGAATTGTTTACGCCGCCAAAATAATAACTTTCACACCTACAATGTTTTTGATTTTCGTTCAGCTGTTAGAAATGTAAACAAAACTGCATTTACCTTCAAATAAAAAAAAATTAAATATTATTTTTACAACATTAAATGGTTTTGAAAAATTTTTTAAGTAAAATTCTTCTTCGTTAAATAATAACTCGCATCGTATTTGCTATTCTCAATGATACCCCAAAGAATATTTAAAATTCAAAGTTGCTAGATCTGGCATTTATCCGAGAAGATGACCTTGACTTGTGCAAATAACTCCCGCATTTGTGCTAAAATTTGAAACAAACAAAAGCGAGAAGCGGTCAAAATAAACAGCTAAGACGGCAATCAAGCCTGATCGCAGACCTTGTGGTAATCAAAGAGATAAACATTTTGATAAAACCATAGACCATCTCATCCTATCGAGAGTGTTCTATTTTCGGCGAAAGGGTAAAAACTAGTGGAGCTGGCTTAAATGGCGAATTTAAGTTTTGGGTAGAATGAAACGGGTTTTTTGTGGGCAATTAAACGGAGAACAGTGACCATAAAAATCAAAACAATAAAAGCCAAAACTATCTAAACATATAACAAGCCGTTTAATTTGAACGTGTGCACTTCACTGAAGTTTTAGAGGCTGCTCTCATCAAATCAACGACTCCTAGAGTTCGGCCTTCTGGCCAAATTTGTCAGTTATTTTGACCTTTTCACTTATGAATTGTTTATGAATTGAATTAAAAATAGTTTTTTCTTCTCTATGGTAAAGGCTAACTGGTGCGGTTTATAAATATAGTTTCGGTGAAATTTATGGCTACTTTAAGCCGCCTTCTCTTATTTGTTTTAGCTGCATTGGCCTACATTCATAAAAATTTAGGTTATTATAATGTTTAAGAAATAAATATGCCCGGTGCTAATGATTAGACATCGGATTTTAGGTGAAATCGTATTTTGTAAATACGATTTAAAGCCACATTTGATTAGTTACAAATTTTATTTATTAAGTTATAATTAGATTTAGGTGAAACTTAATTGAGGTTTTTGTAAAAAAATTTTAACCAATCAAATGTGGCTTTAAATCATGTTTAAAAAAAACGATTTCACCTAAAATCCGATGTCTACTAATGATGCATCGATTTTCTTACAACATTTTACAACGCTTTTGGGTATGACAGATGTTCACTTCAAGTCTTTAGAGCATTTATGTTAATTGAAATCAAAGCCAGAAACAATATAATCAAAATTCAATGCCACTTCTGCTTCACATATAAGACTTAGTGTTTCTTTAGGTCTTCTTTTTCTATGGGCTTTGGGAATGTGGCTCTATGAAGTCGGAAGTTGTTGGTCAGGTTTACAAATAACACTATATTGAACGAAGCAATTATGATTTGCTTTGGCAGACCAATGCTTAACAGAATCATCGAATGCTCAGTTTGTGTGGAATTCCCATAAATATTCACAAAGAGAAGAACAGTTAAAAATTATAATAATTTTGACGTGGTAATTATCATATAGTCGATAACATTTTAATTCTTATGAATCACTGGTTATAGCAGTGAGAACAATGTGCAAAAAAACTAAAAGCCAGTTAATATGATTTAATGTTTATTGGGTACAAAAGTAAATTTTTAAAAAGTAAATATGAAAATATTTTCTTTTAATACATACCCTTTCTTCTTCTTTAAATATTGTTTTTTAGCTTAGAATTATTTGGAATTATTTACCCTTAGAACCCGTACCTATACCCGTACAATAAACTTAGATTCAACATTGAGTCCACAAATAGTCTAGGTATTTTCTTAACGGTTAAATTGACAATCGTCAAAATTCAACTGAAAAATTCAGCAAAAAGTTTCGTTTTATTTATTTACCTAATGTTTTAATTGCAAACAGTAAAATCAGTGAGTCATCGCTAAAAATATAAAAATCCATAATCTTAAAATAAAAAACAAATACAGAAGACGAAAATTCGTTTCTCAAACACTAGAACCAGATTGAATTGGTTACCGAAATCGAAAGCATTCCACAAACTCCACAACGCAGTTCTTCTGATGTGAAAAAATCACATTATTCTGAACGAGAATCCCCCCAAGCGAATCTAATCTGCAAATGAATAGCAAATATTAAATACTTCTGTGGTCGAAAACGCAATTAGCACATCGCAAATGAGATTCCCAAGACTCAGAAAAAATTGTTTACGGTAGCCAATCGATGGCCTTGATGATATATGATTTTTGGCCAATAATTATCGTGCTCCTTATTGTTGTCATGATAAATCATAATTAATAATACGCGAAGCTTAGGCAGTTCTGACCAAATGGGCCATCATCGGCATAGGAAATATGAACAGCATAAAGTCCAAGTCATCGGATAAACACATGGCATAAAACACGTTCGGTTTTTTACGGAACCCCAGCCGGAAGTAAGATGTTAAAACAAGAATTCTGATAGGAAGTAAAATAGGTTAACGCTCAGATTGGCGCTTGGCTTTATAGACTCACCTTTATGGTGGTTCTAACGGGTTTTTTTTGGCGAAGGCTACCAGTTGATTCATTTGCGATTGTCTGCCTCTATTATGGGGTTCTTGTGGCCAGCACAATCTCCGTGTTTCGTATTTGGATTCAGATTCGACCAGAGTTCAGCATATTTTCGTCGTTCGGTCAACAGGGCACGAGGTTAAATTCTCGAAAAAGGAAATAGCTACTTTTCAACATGCGCCAAGACCTGCTCGCTTTTGATTGCAGAGAACACATAGAATACGGTTGTTTTGGGTTTAATTATTGCGGAAATTGGCAAATGATAAATTTTGGAGAAACGGTTCATAAAGGGAAGAATAATTGTTTCAGTGGCGCACTAAATTTTAAAGCGTGTCCATCATTTTGATAATAACTTATGAAACTTAAAGTTATATTTTAAATATTTTTCTTCATAATTTTAGACTTGACTTCAGAAATATATTTGATTTGTAAACCATTTTTTTTACAATGATGGTGATTTTTAAACATTTTTAGTATTTTAAAGGAATATAAATAAATTAAAATAAAATTTTGTGGTGATATAAGGCAACTCTGTTTAACAGCTGTGAGTAACTATAGACTGTCACTCTCAAAATCTCTCGAATATCTCTCTCTTTTTTGTCAAAACAACCACTGAAAGCCCTGAAATCAACAGGAACAGCTGAGTCTCCCGCCTTTTTCGTCCCTTTCCGCCAGCCCCTTAAATCCCCTTTTTTCTCTCACTGCGCCTGCGTCACAAATGTCAAAAAAGCCACGCATTGGGAAACGAAGCTCAGGCGAAAAGCAGTCGAAAAATATAAATAAGCGAATAAAATAAAACGAACCAGACACAAAAAGAATGCTCGCAGATCCAGTAAATTAATTTGCATATTTAGGTAATTAATCGATCGACCGAATGCCGGCTAATCCGAAAACCGCTACTAAAATAAACGCAATTTCGTGTAATTCAAAACAGTGGTAAATAATTGGTTATAAAATGTGATTTAACTAGTTAAGAAAGTGAAAGAAATTTAAACGAAATTATTTATGTTTTTGTGCTTAACATGTGCTCAAAAAATCCGAAAATGGCCTTAAACATTTTTATCAGTTTTTTGACCCGCAAAACTTCTTGTTAAAAATGCAAATCGAAATCTAAAAAACGCACGTATACAAAACAAACGATATCAAGTCAAATAACTAAAATTTGCTTATTATGCAATCCGAAAATGTGACGAAATCGTTAAGAATGGTCAGCCAAATATTATTTCAATCGATTAGCATAACAGGTTTTAAATGCGAAAACAGCAAAAGACCGAGTCCAAATTGATGTCTTGGTATGGGAGAATGTGAAAGAGAGGCAACGAAAGGAGAGAAAAAGGAGAGCACGAAGTGCATTGTAATGTTGACAACAGGAAAAGAGGATATAAGTTGGCCAAAATTGCATTTAACCAAATTTTCGGGCAGACGACTTTCATCCGATTTACAAATAAAGTAAAATAAAATACGAACATCGGGACTTAAGGGGAAAGTGAACAGTAGTATCAGAAGTTAAGGTCGATTTTTATTATAATTATGAGTTAATGCTATAATTCACTTTCAGTTTTAAGCTTGTCAGCTTAAAGACAACTGTAATTTTATACAATTTTTATTTAAAAGAATATTTTTGCCATTTTAGTAGAATTAATATCTTGAACCAGATTTTAAATAAATATAAAAAAAAATCTTGCAAAAAAATGTTTGTATATAATTTTAAATAATATTATATATTTTTTTTAACATAAAATACATGTATTTAAATACAGTTGGCTTTTCTTTCAAAGTCTTTATTTTGGGATAGCTGACGAAAAATAACATGAATACTTCCTATATATTTACACCATTCTGAGTAAGTGAATTTATTAATAAAAACAATTAATAATACAAATTTAAAAAGATTTTGCAATCAAAACTGGTATGTACATAACTAAAGTAACAAAAAAAATATATCAAAGCGGGATAAATCTCAATAAACTTTAAGTAATCAGCTAAGGAACAACCAATTTAAACACGCTCAAAAAAAGATGAGAGGTCGTTTCAATAAAAGATTCAGCCACGTGGGAATATATAAATTAAAAGTGCTGATGCACTTTTAACACTCCCTAGAAAGAAAGTTCAGTGATTTTTTAATAATTAAGTGATTAGGTGTCATAAAAGGGCCTTAAAAGGTTTACTCAACCCACTTTCGTAAATAAGGTAATAAAGAAAAGCGTCACCCATGTAAGCTGCAATTTAGCTTTAATGTTTCATAACGCTAATTAGTCATGTTCACGCTGTCCTTCTAATGCAGCCGGTGATAAATTAAAAAAATATATATATGAAAGCATAAATCTCAATTAATTTGAAACAATTACACAAAACAAAAAACCAAGAGATTAGTGGCGTAAAGCAAAGCGCAGCCCAAAGCAACATAAGAACCGAGCAACGAGCAAAACAAAAATAAAGTAAAAAATATACACAAAAATAAGAGCCGAAGCTGCGCTTGAAGCTCGATGACGTCACAAGCGGAGCTTCGTCTGAGCTGCGAGCGGTTAAGCAGCGCAGTCGACGTCGACGCCGGCGATATATCCAATAGCGCGCCAAAATAAGAAGTCGAAATTCATTCCTTTCGAGCCCACAACGTTCAAATTCGTTTGCTACGCTCACGAGAGCGGACGTGCAGTGCGGAAAAGTCCGACAAAAATCAGACAAAAGCCCCAAGTCCCCAAATTCAAACTATATACAAAAAAGCAAAAATACAAATCACTCACGAAATTAACTTGAAACAAAAACCCAAATTAATATCGCGCCTGTTGCTTGCGGTTGTGTTTCGTTTGCATTTAAATTAACGGAAAAAAAACTACGAAAATATTACATAAAAAGAAAGCAAATTAAATTGTAAACTTGTGTCTTAGGAAAGTGTGATCTAATTATACTAAAATTAAACAGATAATATCCAAACGAGCACATCCAGTGGCCAGTCTGTGAAAAAATGGAGAAAAACAACAACAACCTTCCCGCCGAGGATGAGCAAATCCTGGCCAATGGACACGCTTTGACCAATGGCAATGGAGTGGTCCACCCCAAAGAGGAGCAAATTGCTCCTGCGGCCAATGGGTGGGGTCAAGTCCTGTGGAATACCTGGGATGCTTTCGCAGACGTCGCCTGGTTCATCATCTGCTGCATTGGATACATTCTGCAGGTGAGTTTAAAAAAATTAAAAATAAATTATAAAATAGGCTATGGGAGATAAAAAAGAATTCTACTCAAAATATTAATCTGAAGAAAAAGCATAAATAAATATTCATACATTTTAAGGAACAGTTGGTCAGGGCTAAATAAACTCACTAAGAAACTGAAAAATTTAAAATGTTTAAATATTTAAGATGCTTTAAACAAAACCATTGAAAAGTAGCCTTAAACCTTCCCACCGATTTTATTTAATAAAGCAAAGTCAAAAATTTGCTTCAACTTTAATTATCTACAAATAAAAAATACTCATAAACAAAAGGTTCCTAATTTTTGAGCGATCAAATAAAAGACACTTTATTGTCTCTCAAACTGCCTTCTGGTCGCGACCTTCTCACTTTTGTTTACAACGGATTAATAAAAATTGTTAAACGATTGCTGAAATCTCATTTGCTTCCTCCGTTCGAAAGAATAATTCACCTTCGCTTTGACTTTGGTTGATTAGCAACATTGTGTGATTTAGTTAACGCTTTTTACCTTCGGGTCTCGACGAAATGTGTCAATGTTGTCGGAGAGAATTGCACCGAGACTTCCAATTCTGACGATCGCATGGCTGGCGAAAAATAATGAACGACAGCGATTAACTTATTTAATTAGCAGCGAAAAGGATGTGATATATGGCCAAAGGTAATGGGCATTGCCAATGGCAGCACGTGTGGCGTTTAATTGGAACCGTGAAAGAGATTTAAGGCATTAAGATCCAGCGGAGACAAGTTTAAAGATCGCATCTTTAGATACGAGGGAGGGGCCGCCGGACGATTTAGGGACTGCTCGAGATGATGTAAACCAGCCTGTGAACGATAATTTATTTTGACTTGCGACTTTGGCTTTCAAGATGTAATCAGGGGAGGGAAAGGACTGACGGAACCAGTTGGAAATTGAGTTATCACGCATCATATTTTCACATATTGATTACTTATTCAGTCAAATTTATGAGGTGTAAAATGAATAAATATAGAGTAGTAATAAAAGTAAAGTATTTAATTATTTAAACTCATAAACTATAAAATCAATTAATATTTAATTCTTTATTAAGTTATTAAGTTTTTAATGCTAAAAATAAGTGTATATGCTCATTTAAAAATTCGTCATAAATTTACCCCAAACGAAAACATTGTAACTAATTATATTTAATAATAAAATGGCCATTAATCTCAATTTGAAATGCAAGTAAGTGCTAAAGTGACTAATGCAGAAGCTTGGCTATACTTATTGTTCACCTGTCTAATTAATTGCCTTTACACAGTTGAATGAGATTGCAAACTTGGAGAATCACCAGCGATAAGATCATTAGGGCTTTCGAGCCAATAAAACTGCTCAGGGGCTTGAGAGATCTCTGGGAATTTTAAAATTAGGCCCAGACCCGAATCGGGTTCAAACTGACACTCTGACACGCTAAGTGGTTTTTAAATAACCGAAAATAAAAGACAATAAAAGTTATTTCAATTTCATTGCATAAGTCTTGGCCTGTGGTAATTATATTTTCACTTTACCGCAAAAAAAACCGAACAAAATAAAACCTTTTGTATCCAAGGGTTAGTGAGATATGATCGTGAAATATGTGTGGCACCGGTACTCCTCCGTTGCGGTGGCATCATTATGATGCACGATCCGCATGGGAGAGGCCCATAAAAATATAGACGGCTGGAAATAAACTGTTGACATTTTTGCATGCCAAATGCAAAACCAGCGATTCAGAAAGACAACTGAATTTGCATGTAAATTTACGGATTTGGTAAACGCTCTAATGTAATTCTAAACGCTAAACGCTTGACTGAGTTTGTCGATGATAGCTAGCAGATGTGCAAATTGGTCGCTGATTGTTGTGATTGAATTAACAATCGGGCAGATAACCCGTGGAGTATAATTAGCCCGATTTATGTCAATGCATTGCTAGTATGCATTTAACAAATGACTTGGGCAACAAACTTGCGCTGAAAGTTCCACCTACAAGTTGGACATTATGGGAGGAGAGCTATGTGGGCACTGTTACAGTGCAAGAAATTGATATAGGATGGGTGATATATATTTTTTTAATAATAATTCCGCCTTTTTTTTTGGTAGGTAAGCTATAATATAAATAGAATAACATAAAAAACCATTTTAAATATTTATTAATCCAAATATTTATAAATGACAATTATACTGAATTACATAGTTCACCAATTTTAATTATTAGACCCTTTATTTATTAAAATTTTACAGACTTTGAAGAATATAAAAAAGTTCTAAATCTGAATATTAATTTTTTTAAACAAGAAAAATTTTCTTGACCATTTTGGGCCATGTTTCTTCAAGTGCTTGGGGCATGTAATGAGCCAATTCAGCAGAGTTACTGCCCGCTGCTGAAGTCGCTGTCAACTGCGCCGCTGCGTTTGGCTTGTTGACCTAGTTCAACTTTTGCATTTTGCCGGCTCTGTTGCTGGTGGTGCTGGCCACTTGGAGAGCCTGTTTTTATTAGCTAGCCGCAAGACGCACACACTCGCACGCTTCGTATTGTAATTGTGGTAACAACAACATCAGCCACCGCAATTTCGCGGGCATTCGTTGGCTTTTGTGTGTGCGTTGCAAACGCAAACGCAATTGAAATTGAAAGTGTTTGCGGCCCCCCCGAAAGGCAAATAGCTAAATACAATATCATACTACTGGATGGGTTGCCTTAGCTCACCTCTTTGTTGGCTGTAAGCCGTAAGTCGTTTGTTGGCTTAGAGACCGGGCCGGTTGCAGGTTCATAACCCGCATGCGGCCTTGTGCTTTCGACTGATTTACGGCTGCCAGTGTGTGTGAGACTGAAAAATGGGTTACGGGGCGGGTGTTCCTCGTCAATGTCCATACAAGACAAGATACAGAAAAAAACCGTGTGGCAGGCACATCGTACATCATCGCCCAAAGAAACATTTAATGTATGCCGGCGAACACTTAAATTTATTTGAGGGAGTTAATATTTTTCTAAAATTCCTAGAGCATCAAATAATGGTTTCAAAACCATCACCAATCACTTTAAATGTATATCTTCAGTCTATATCCACTCGTTCACAGTTCTGCCATAGTTAAACAAAAGTTTCTGGAGGACCAAAATTATTTTTCCAATTTTCCTATTTAAACCAAAAATCATAGTGACTTAAAAAATGTAAAGAAATTGTAATCCTGTTTTGGTAATAGAATAGTTATAAAGTTCATGTTCAAAAAATTTTAAAAAATTGCTTACTCAAATCCTTTTTTTTATATTTAAGTAAAATTTTTGAAGTTATATATAGATTGTTCTTAATCAATCGTTCGAGGTAAAATTTAAGTGCTTGATTTTTTAACGGAATAATTAATGACACCTGCTGGTTTCATTGGCTTAAAATAAATGTACTTCGAGCTAATCACTCGACATATCCGTTGCAGTTGCATTTGGCTTGGCAAATATCCGCCTTGGCAGACAAATTACCTCTTAAGTCACTCAATTCACAAGTTGCAGTAGTCGAGATCGCATAGAACTCGATTGTGCGATTTATGAGCGCGTGTCTCAAAAGCAAATACACTGCTAGAAACCTTTATTGTGATGCTAATTTTTCACCGAATCTATAAATGAAAATTGCTATTGAAGGTCGCACCGACAGCCGATGACAGCGACCACCCGCCTGCCATAAAAATCAGCAAAAAGCACAAAAAGCAAAACAGCGAAGAGAAGCCAGACATGAGCAAACAAAACTTAAAGTGCAAAATCATTGGCCAATTGGCCAGGTAGGCTAAAAACTTTCAAGTGTATGAGGGGAGGGGGCAGCGGAGACTCGATTCAAATGCAATGCACCGCGCAGCAGTCTAATAGTAGTTGTGTTCGCTGCATTTGTTGTCGGCGGGTTTCAATTTCAGGTTTATTATTATATTTTGTGATGCTTTTTGCACTTCCTCTGTGGGGTATTACGACTTAAAAAGGGACAATAAATATGTGAAATTTGAAAAAAATGGTAACCAATTTTTAAAATTTTTGATTTTTTCAACAGTATTGCAAAACTTCTAATTTAACAAAAATAAAATTAAATTTTAATTTTATATATTTATATATTTATATATTTCTCGATAATTAAAATGTGTTTTTCCTTCAAAACATCGAAACTATCGATAATTTGTTAGGCTCTAGTCAAGAGTATATAAAATGCTACGAACGAAATCTTTGATGCATTTAATATGGCTTCCAAAGCTCTTTTATTTTTATTGCAACTGTCGGTGTCTGTGTCTAGTTTCAAAGCATTTCGGCAAAGAAGGTCATTCAGAGGGGCAGCAAGGAGGCGGGGGGGTCGGCAGGCCAGCAGTCGACGTCTGCCAAGTGTTTGTGCATTGGCAGCATTGCAACACCGGCGTTTACAATGTTTTGTGGCAAGTTCGTGCCTTAAGTCTTTTGTTTTGGCTCATTCGTGCAAAATGCACTCAGAGCCACTGTGTGTTTTCCACTCGACTCAAGCAAAAAGTGGCCAAAATTGGAACCAATTTGGCCGACAGCAGGTGCGAGTGTGTGCGATATCAAGCTTTTTGGGGTTGGGCAAGAGACCGCCAGCTTGAGGTATTCGGTTTCACTTTCGGCCGGCTCTAGAACCACGTTAACCACCTTAACCATGTTAACCAGGCGGCGGCGACTTCGGCTTGTTGATATTTTCGCAATTCTCTTGGAACCGAAATAAAAAAAAGAGAGGGAAACAAGTTTGTCCATTTGCTTTTGTCTGCAAACATTTGATTACTGGCTGAGAGCAGAGCTACCACAAATGGTGATGATGATGATGATGGCGGGAATGGAAACAGCCCAGCCGGCTTAGAGCCTTAGAAGTCTAAGAGCGAGAAGAGCCTGAGATCCAGAGATCAACCACTTGGCATTTGGTTTGCATATATTATGCAAGATTTTCGCAACTCCCAGAGTCGAGAGAATTCCACACATATTGGATACTCAACGAGACTAATGAAGGGGGAAGATCCGTGTTAATTAATGTTTGAACAGCTCTAATGAGCTAAACACATTCTGTCATTTATGCAACTTGGGTCAATTATTACTAAAGATTTCTATGCTATTGCTAATGAGGTCTCTTCGGGTGGTTTTTGTGATAAATATTAAGGCACTTTCAGTTTCTAAATACCAGAGCTACAGAAATCAGAATCAAATTTAATAGCCACTGTATGTAAATTCGAAATCAAAATATGAAAACCTAAAATACAACCTTCAAATTTAATAATTTTCCACTCTTGTAAGCTGTAATTATCAAATGCATCTTTAATTAACTTGTTTGATTTCTTAATTTCCGTTACAAAATAAAATAACCATTAATCATTTTCAAATGGCAAAGACCTTAGAAAACATTCCACTAAACGCAAGTCAATCAAATCAAAATCAGTTCATCCGAGATCAATCCGATTATGTGACCCTCAGCTTCTTACAAAGGTCAGATCATTGGACCTTGACAATCACCAGAAAATCAGAAGACAGACGACAAATGAGCGACAAATGCCGAGGGACCAATAAACCCAGCTGAATGGACTTTATGCTGACTCGGCAGGTTTTTGTCTTGGGGAAATATTTTAGCCAGACAAACAAATTCTGAAATGACATGGCTAAAATTTGGAACTTGCCCGCAAAATTTACATTTGTCTGAATAAAAGTCTCGAAAAATTTCCGTGATCTCGCGGCAAATCTTTCTCTTTCATTCTTAACCACTAAATTCGATTTCAATTTGCATATTTGTGTCTTTTTATGCCATGCCATAACATGAAAAGAAATCGCAGCCCGCATTATGTTGATTATCGTATTATGTATAAATTATAATTGCGCGTTTCCTGTCCTTGTTGTTTAAGTTGAGCTGAGAAAAGAGCACATTGCATGTTAAATTATGTGACAAAATGTCTGTCAACGAGCTGGCAGCAGCAACATGGAAATAAAAGGGCCAAAAGCAACTCATCATCATTGTTGTCAGCAACATCAACCTGGCCAAGACACCGGTAACAAGTTTCCTTTGATTAATTTTTGTATAATTTATGATATCATTTCTTTTTCATTCAAAAAGAAATGACGGGAATATGTTGTTTGGAAGGCACCGAAAGAAAATATACCCTTGGGGTTTTCAATAAATTTTTGTAAACACTTTTTCTGAAATCAGAGAATCTTAGAGAGAGAAAATTCGGCAAAATGATATTATGCAATATCAATTTTACCAGTATTGCATAGTAACAACGATATGCGTTTAAATACCATAAATGTACCACGCGCGTATCGTTTGGATCCCAGCGTATTTTTTGATGTGTGTAAAAGCAAATTGAGAAGACGAATAAGTTGAGTTTATAAATTTAATTTCATTCTAATCTTTTTCGTATCTTTAAATCATTTGGACATTTAAATAATATATGGTTTAATTCCAAAAATAAAAGAATAGTGTCTCCCGATTTGAGAGTATAAAAAAAGACACAAAGTTGCGACAGATTCATTGTTAATGTCAAAATAATTGGACACGCTTGCCGGACAGGGCTCGGAGCCCCGGTTCAGACTCAGGTGCAAAAGCCAGCCCAGGAGACCAGGTGCCCTAAGCGGATGGGGCGAATCGCTGGCAGCAAGTTCGCGTGTGGCATGAAAATTTATGGGATGCCCCCGCGTGCAACGCAGAAAGTGCTACTGTGCAACATGTTAAATATTTAGTTCGTCGCCTCAGTCTTTTGTTTCGCCTTTCCCTTTCAAGCGCTTTTTCTCCCGGCCGCAAGGGAGGCGCGATGGTCATAAATTTTGACAGCTTATTGACACTAAACGGACACCAAAAGCGATTTTATTTTTTTGCAAATTTTCGACTACCTACATGTATCAATTAAGTGCGGGGCAATTGAGGTGAACTACTCGCCTCGCCCACTGCCGCCCTCAATGGTTTTTCAAGGCGGCAAATTGCGGTCTATTAACACGCAGATGCCAAGTGGCAAAAGTTGTTTACAATTTTACACTTTGTTTGGGCTTCCTTTTGAGTATTGTGTAAACTTTGAATTTGTCTCTATTTGCATACGCGTGACTCGGATCAGTTTTGGTGTGCATATATAGGAAATGAATGAGACGAGAAAACAAAAGACTTGAACAACAAACTCATTTGCATAGCGTGGGGCAAGAGAAAGAAAGAAATTTTATGGTTTTATTTTTGCAGAATGGACATCTTTTTATTGACATTTTTTTGTAGAATATATTAATATTTATTTATGCAACTAGTTTTCTAAGAACTTTTTGAGATTTTTTAGTCGATTATAATCAGAATATTTTATTTCTGAATTTTAATTATAACAATGTAAAAATGTCTTACATTTAAATAAAGTTAGGAATTTATTTATTCAATATTCAATTCTTGGCCTCAAATAAAATGTCACATAGGAATCTTAAAATGGGAAGGCACCCAATTCAAAATAAAACGTAAACAATTCCCTCACTCCTATGCCACATTCAATGAACTACATCAGACATAAATATTCTATGGATCCCTTGCCAAATTGATATTTAATTACCTCTTGGTGAAAATTAAATATAGCCTTCCTCTAATTAAATTCAATTTTCTGTCGCTTCCAGGATCTTTACTACATAGCCTTCGGCTATCCCGAAAAGGAGCTCAACACAGACGTTGCTTTGATCACAGGTGGTGGCAATGGACTTGGTCGTCTGCTCGCCGAGAGACTGGGAAAGATGGGAACCAAGGTCATTATCTGGGATATCAACAAGAAGGGTGAGTTCCCAGATCATGCGACACTCATGAGGGTTATCAAATAATTTTATTATAAACCTTTGCTTGCAGGCATTGCGGAAACCGTCGAAATTGTCGAGGAGGCGGGCGGCTTCTGCAAGGGATATGTTGTGGATATCTCGAAAAAAGAGGAGGTCTATAAGGCGGCCGATGTAATCAGGGAGGATGTTGGTGATGTAAGTAAACAGATGATATATTTATTAACGATTAGTCGAAAGCCTCTATTGGAATAAGCAATATATATATTCAATTTTCAAATTAATTTCTAATTTCATAAAGGTTGAAATATTTTAATATTTTTCAACATTATATTAAGAGTTATAACATAGCAATATTTATATAACCTAACTTACAATTGCAAACCCTATTCGAACTACGAAAAATAGTGGAATACTTTTCCGTGGTTCTCAATCCAAGGGGGGAAAGGCGGAAAGTGCGTGCGGGAATTGAAGCATAAAAGTCCAGTAATTGCTGTTTACAGTCGAGCGCCTAATGTGGCATCAGACTAGTCGTCATATAATTGTTTGTTGAGGGGCGTTTAATGGCTTTTATGCTGGCCAGAACCCTGCCTTCTTCTTGAGAGCGCGGAACACATGTAAGCCGGCACCATCCAAGACTTGCTACAGTGGCTGCCACACCCCGTAGCAACACATTTATGCATATTCATGTCATAAATTTAAACCGAAGCCAAAGCCAGGGCGGAGAGAAAAAAATTTGTATGCATGAGCGCATCGTCATCGTTGCGGCAACCTTGAGAAATTGTTGCACATTACACAAACGGCAGGAAAAAAATGCAGAAGCCAAGTCCAATCCGGTCTTCTGCAAACTGGTTGCCACTTCGCATTCGATCTGTTCATTTATCACAATCTGGGGCAGTTTCCAGGCATTGCAGCAATGCAAGAGATATTCCAAAATGTCCACACATTTTCGGTTAAGCTTAAGTGAATTTTCACAATTTTAATCAATTTACTTGCTAAATATAGAGATTTTTTTCGATTCGTTTTGTTCTTTCAATTAGAACTTTATTCATGTTATACAAACATGAGCCTTGCTAATGAGTTGGTGGGTAGTCAAGGTTGAGGTAGTCCGTTAATTATAGGAGGAGTAATTAGTTATTACTCGAAAAACAATTTTGGAAACATGGAAATCAAGCCCAGTTTTTATGTACAATATTTTTGTTGTCTTAAGACACTTTTTTTTTGACTTTTAGAAACTATCTGCAACTTTGTATAAATCGTAAGAATATCTAGTAAATTTCGATGTGAAGAATCTACAAATTTATCATAATTTAAATTTGCTGAAATTATTTCTAAAGAGTGTAGGTTTTTTGTTATTTTTCACAACCTTATTTAAATAAAAATTCTTTATTATACTCTTACTCGCCGACTCCAAAGTTTACCATTTATACAATTTAACATCAGTTAATTGCTTTAAAATTGTTGCCGCAAGCATCTAATGCCATCATTAAGATATTTTTCATGCATGGCCAGGTCAATTTCCAAAGTTTACTGAACTGCCAAAAACCCCCAATTATTTGCTGAAATTATAACTTCAGTTGAAAAACGATGGAAAAGTGGATAAAATTATGACAGAAATTCAAGCATAAAAAAGCAGGCAACAAGAACCAAAGAAAAATGTTAAAAAAGGAGAAAAAACTAATAAAGCCATCATTTTGAAAGAGTTATATAATGACAGCGGCAGCATCGTTGAACCTGAAAGTCACAAAAAATAAATAGAGATAAAAAGCAGTGGCTACAAAAAACAAAACAAAATTTAACTGCTTAGTAAGTCATGCGTTATGCAGATGACGCGTTGCTTTTTCGCTGTCTTTTTTTAGGTTCCAATTCTGTTGTTGTTTTTCTTCTCTCAGCTTTACTATGGCTCGAAGCCCTCTGAAATATTACATTTAATATTTTTTAATGGCCTGGCAATGTTGTTGTTTGGTTTTAATGGTTCGCCGCTGTTGTTTTTGCTTAATGCACGCCTCGTTAAATGTTTTTGCCCGGTTACAGCGGGGCAAATTCGAAATCGCTCATACGCAATGTATGACCTGCCCCTGCCCCACACACCAATTGCACTTGAACTCGCCCTCAAATCGGATCATTGTTGTGCACTTGTTGTTAACTTATTTAACCACCAGCTGTAATCGGATAGGTTTCAGGGGGACAAAGTGAGCGAGCTGTTGTTATTTTGGTTTTTCAAGCATCTTACATTATTCGCATTTAGACCTTGACATGCCCGACATTATGGTTGGCTGCCATTTGAAGGATTTCACTTTTTGGTAAATACTTCAAGGAAAACTTAGATTTAAATCAAATTTAAAGTCCAAAAGTAAATTCTTACAAAACTTTTTAAAATATAAAATATCAAAATAAAACTAGGAAACCTAAAGATAAAATTACTTACCACTAACCGATCGTAAATCAATAAGCTTATGAAAAGACCGAACCGAAAGACTTAGGGAAGCCCACACCTTTTCGATATTTTACCCGATAGTAAAACAAGTCGAGAATAAACATATATTTTTGGCATTTTGGTGTTAGTGGCACGACAAGAAGTTTCGCAATCTGCAAGTAGCAGGCAACATTTTTGGCAATACCATTTAAATTAATTTGGTTTTTTTTGGGAACCAGTTAATTTTTTTCTTAAGTTTTGATCTTTTTTATAAAATGTGTAGTTTTGATATTATCTATTCCTTTTATTTATAAATATTAAATTTTGTTTTAAACTTCCCTTATTTGCGTTAGTTTATATTTTAAGCTTCGTTTAATACAAATAACAAGCTCGTGGAACCTCTTGAATTGCTAAGATGTGTAAAATAATAAATTAAATTAACATTTTTAATTTAATAGATAATATTTCCAGAATTTCTAGAATACATCATTTACATGCCGCTACATAATTGCATTCCTTCCTCAACTAAAATTTGACACTTTTTTGGGTACATTGCAGGTCACTCTACTGATCAACAATGCGGGCGTTGTATCTGGACTGCACCTTTTGGACACACCTGACCATCTGATCGAGCGGTCGTTCAATGTGAATGTCATGGCACACTTTTGGGTAAGACCATAAACATATAACCACTTTGTGGCCAGAATGTGGATGCTAATGCCAGTGTTTCAATGTTGCAGACGACAAAAGCGTTTCTGCCCAAAATGATTGAGAATGATCGAGGACACATTGCCACGATCGCCTCGCTGGCCGGCCATGTGGGCATTAGCAAATTGGTCGATTACTGCGCAAGTAAATTCGCAGCGGTGAGTTTGCTTTATTTCTACCCTCGCCTTTCCCCTCCTTGAGTTATCGATAATTACAGGTTGGCTTTGATGAGGCTTTGAGGCTGGAGCTGGAAGTCCTTGGACATACGAACATCCAAACCACCTGCATCTGCCCCTTCTTCATCCAGGCCACTGGCATGTTCGACGACGTGAATGCCAGGTGAGTGCCAGCCATCCGACCGCTTCTCTCTTGCCCGTTCCACGAGAACTGACATTTTGACTTGGTAAATGATTGCAGATGGGTCCCCACACTGAATCCGAACGATGTGGCCGATCGTGTCATTGCGGCCATCAGGAAGAACGAGAAGCTGGCCGTCATACCCGGCTTCCTCAAGATCCTCCTCTCCTTCAAGTGGTAAGTAAACAAATGGACTTTCGCCCCAGCCTAATAATGATAATTTGCCGCACTTAATTAGGCGCCATAATGGTTGTAAGGGGCTTGTAGGCCCCTAATGGGAAATGCTTGACTTGAATATTTTAATTTCAGTTTATTTAATGGCATTGTTCCCTGTCGAGGGGAAAATTAATCATATGTGTTAGTGGGAAAGGGTTGCAGGTGTTGTAGCTAATTCTGGTTTAATTATTATTTTGTTCGGAAAAATCAAAAATAATGAATATAATTATTTTTGCTAAATCTTTTTTTTAATATATCTGATTTTTTCCATCTCTTTATCTTTCAATATTTGAAGTATATTTAGTAAAAATTAGATCTTTAGATTAAATTTCCGTTTTTAAATCAAAAAAATTAAAGTCAGAGAAACTTTATTATTTGTTTGTCTCATGGGTAACATTAAGAAGTTCAATGTTTGAAATAAACTTTAATGTGTACGTACATTTTGTGGCACTGCCAATAAAAGGTAGAAAATCTACGTTTTTAAAAGCATGACCGCATCTTATCTACCCCATCAAATATGATAAAACGTCTTGGACTTCTTGAAGTCTAAGCCGGCATGACCTCGAGTTTGCTAAAAACTTCTATAAAACGCAAACCTATGCGGATAATGCTCACTCATCGAGTACACAGTCAAAATAAATGTAAACTTATTTCTGCACATAATTTTAAACTAAAATATTCACATTTAAGGAATTGACTTACGTAATGTAAATATATTTTACCAAAATTATAATAGAATACGAAGTATTAAAAGACGTTTATTAAATACATTTTAATCTCCAATGAAACATTGTTATATTTTAAGAATATTTTCTGTAATAAAAGATAGCTCTTAGCTTGTAGATCTTAAGTGTAGCTAACCCCACCCTAAATCATAGCGAACCCCCTCGGCCACATTACCATGCCTAATGGTCTCGCTTTAATGTGTTTCTCTTAAATAATGCATAATATTTACCTTTGCCTTGGCCCACCTTTTGCTCACCCACTCTGCTTTCTGCTTGTATTTTTCCAGGACCTTCCCCTGGGGCTGTGTGGGTGGCTTGCTGAAGCGCCTGGTGCCCGACGCCTCCCCCCACGGTCTGCCCAGCTCCATAGCCGCCCCAGTACCGCCGAAGTCCAATGGCAAGTCGACGGCGGCCGATATTGCCGCTCTCGATGCCGAGCTAAGTAGCGTTACCCTGCCGGCGAAGCCACCCTCGATGCTCATCCAAAGGACACCGTCGCTGGGGGAGCGTGTCCTTTGAGCGCCCAACGAACTCCATACCGCACCACACCACCCACTCCTGTTGTTATTTCCACATTATACTTTTTTTCGAACGCTGTGTGCATTTTATGAGCGTGGAGTTACGAGCATGTGTAATTGAATTTCGTGTTTTTGGCATTTTTCGCTGCGAGGAACCATTTACTAAATCTAAGCTACAAATCTAGTGATATTACATTTAGTTAAAGTAGATTGAACGGGGAAAGCGTTTAGCCTTAATTAATCGAATTGTATTTTTGTAATGCCTCTTAAGTGTACGTTTTTATGTTAGGATCAAATTTTGCATTTCCGATTTGCCAGTAGTCATCACTTAATTTAAAGTATCCCCCCTCCCAGCCTGTTTAACATAAACAAAGTCTTAAGCCATTATTTTTCTACTAATCAAAACTTTTGCTCAAAGGAATTGTCCAATTGTCCAAAACTGAAAACTAACTTTGTTAAAAACATATTTTTAGCTATAAGAAATTCTTAGTTTATTTAGCTTAGATATTATTTAGGAATTATTGAACAAATTCATTCAGTTTTATGTATAAAAAAAACAAATTTATGTTCAAAATATATTATATGAAAACAATGAAACTTAAAAACGTGTTATTTGTTCTGGCTTTAAAATTAAACTAGGATTTTTCTAGTTTTTGGCCATAGTCGTAAAAAAATACTACAAATTATAATTATTAGTCTTAACACAGTACTAAAATATAAGTTAAAGAACTAAATTTAGATTAACTAGCAAAGGGATTCTCATCATATTTCACACTCAGTGCCTTGGGGACTTCGTATCTTCCCACGGGATCCCGATAAATTGGATTTTCCTGAAGCAACCTGCTTTTTTGATCTTCCTCGAACCTTGCATATTCCCTGGCATCCTTAGCTCGAATGCACCAAAAGATTAGGAACATGCTAGCAAGTCCGATGAGCAGGGTGAATGCCGATATATAACCAACCAGGGCCACATAATCTGGGGGATCGCATTCACCGTCTTTGATAATCAAGAAATTTGTGTGGTCGATGACCTGATAGGCAAAGAAGCTATCGCACTGGATGCCATGTTTGTTCACCATTCGCACCAAGCAAAGATCCTGATCGAGATCCAAGTCGCTAACAAAACGGTGTCTATGCATGTCCTGTCTATCAGAACTGCTGCATATTTCAGTCAAGTTATCACAGGTGCCCATTCCCTGTTTTTGTTGAATAAGGCAGGTAACACAGGGCTCATAGAACAGACAGAGTTTGTTATCCTTCTCCGGATCGACTTCGCAGAATTTCCCAAGATAGGGCTCGTCGCACTGGCATTCTTCGCACTCACAGTAGCCTCTCTGGGAGCAAATTTCGGCCGTGGGTCCCACACAGGCATCAGTTTTTCCCTCGCAATTGCATCCGTTCTCCGACCATCCGTATTTGCAAACACACTGGCCACAGAAGCAATCTGCTAGCTTTTCATCGCAATCCAAGCACTCGCGACACTCGCAAAAAGGACCTGTATATCCAGTATCGCATAGGCAACTTCCGCAATCGCAATCGCCGTGATTGGAGCAAACCAATTGGGAAGTTGTTGTATCCGACAATGGTTGACGGCATTTCTGGAGCAGAAATTCATTGCTAGTGACATTGGTGGCATCCGTGGGACAGGTGCAAAAGGTTCCAGTCCATCCCTTGTCGCACTGGCACATTCCGCAGTACAAATAGCCCTGGTTCTGGCACTGGAACCGTCCGTCCTCGTTGGTCGGATCCGGGATTTCCTGGCAAGGACAAGGGCGCTGCAGCTCAACATCCAAGTCCATGTACTCGCTCAAAGAGGTTTCTTCTACACGGATTTGGTAGTTCTGAAAAATAAATAATATGAAATTAATACATGTTATCTTGCGGTATACCCTATCCCTATTTAATCTAGATCCAATAATTAAAAAAAGGTTTTAAAGTACAAAATAAAAATTGCAGATGAAAATTAATGGATTTTCTTATTTACTTTGACACTTACGTAATTTTTATTATCTGGATATTTTTTGAGCGTGACGTCCACATAGAAATCAATCTGCTTGCCTAGGCTGACATTATTGCAGAAATTCCGTTTTTGCAAACTGGGAAACTGGCCACCACAATCCGTATAGTAGACCATCTCTATAAAGTCCGGGCTATTATCGGCGAACTGAGTGCGTTTTATAAGGCTCTCATAACTGAAAATAAACAGCGAAAGAGTAAATTTAATTAATAAGTAAAATATAGTGAGCTGTAGACTGAAACTAACCTCTTTTTAATTAGTTCCAAGATATTAGAGGAATCAGCCCTCAGCCGGTCCACATAAGTTATTTCGTTCATCAAGGCACTGAGCTCCCTGTAACTGTGTTCAACCTCCTTCGTAACAGCAAAGATCACATTGATCTTGCGCCGAAGTAATTCCCTATAGATTTCCTCTAGCGAAGGGTAATCGAAGTCCAAAGAGGCCGTATACTCACCATCTGCATTAAGATGGCATTGCTTATCATTGGGCTGGGTAATACCAGCTAGCAGACCTTCGCCAGCTAGATGCATAAATCCATCGGTTACTAGGATCACCACCTTTCGAGCTTGTTGCTTCCAACCGATTTCATTTGTGCACACTATGACCTGCATTAAGGCATCCAAACCACCCTCCAGATTATCCAAATTTCCTGTGATTTTACTATTTTTGACAGCCGAGGTAAAATTAGGAATAACATCGGTTAGCGATAACTGATGTCTATATCCATAAGTTGGTTCACATATAGACCGCTCGGCAGCACATGGATTTTCCTTATGCTGCGGGAGAATCATTGGAAAAATTGGCTTATCCGCAAAGGAACCAAATCCCAGCCGGTAGTTGGCTGTTAAATTTTTTAGGGTCTGACTGAGTTGAGCTCCCAACTCCTCCAGAGTTTCCTTGTCGTCCCTCATTGTCCAGGTGAGGTCCATCAACACGTACAAATCGAGTGGATTGTTGCGTGCTGTTCTATAGCTCAGCTTGATTTGTTGCGTGTTTCCTGTGGGACAAAAAAAAGGGGGGTATAAAGTTATAGATCGGTTTACTATGTACCCGTTAAGGGCTACCTTGTTTATGAGCTGTTTTATGGGCTGACACATCTACATAAACGGAAACCAGTCTGGTCTGGATTCCACACCCATTCAATTTTTGCAGAGAGGGAAAAACTATATAAATTAAGTCTTAGGACTAACAATATGTATCAAATAGGAAATATAATGAAAAAGGCAACTTAAATCTAATGTCTAGAACCTTCTAAAAGGATTTATTTACTTGATAAAATTAGCGAGATATATCTCCTTAATTTTGTTAAGATTTTTTCCTCAGTGCAGACTGCTACTGTTTGAAACCATTCATTACCACTTGAGCCCGTTCACACCCAGGCTAAATGTATTGTTTCCTTGTAATCCTTAAGACTGCAATTTAACCTGCTTCTTTACACCACTTTTTGACCTTAATTATTGGGTTTCAGTACCTCATAAGCTGTCTGCGATCTTAACTTAAGCGATGTAAATGGTTATGAAATTGGTTAATAAGCCGTCTGAGCATGGAAATTATTGACAGACTTCAAAATGAGTTTCGATTAGGATATAACTCAATACTTTACCAATTGAGATAAATGTATCTATATTATGCGTACTGAGGAATTAACATGTCAATAAACCTCACCTTATACATTCACGTTTTTTCTTTTGATTTTGAAGTTGTCAACAATTTACAGATTCCATTACTCTCACGATTACTCACGATTGGCGAATGTATTTGGTTATGTTGATAAGAAAAAATCCGTTGAGCATTTCCTGCTCGAAATTCCTGATTTACCCCTTATTCGTAGAGTAAATGGCTATATTATATTTTTTGAAAAGTAATTTAAAGGAATGGTTTCCGACCATAGAAAGTGTATATATTCTGCACAAGGATCACTATAAGAGTCGATCTCACAAAAATATAAGAGCTAGAGAAGTGAGACTTTACTCGAAGATTTCTTAACTTCTGATCCAGCTCAATACCGATGTGTCTCAAACCCCTAAAACGCCAAATTTTGCCTGGCGCCCACATTTTCGAATTAAATGGTTTAAATTGGACTATTAATTAATTAGTTCTATTGGTTAGAAATAGAAATAAACGGGTATTTAATAGTCGAGTGACTCGACTCTATAGTGTTCTCTTTTTGTTTTCCACTACAATTGACTGTTCTCCTGAGTATAATATTTATTATCGCTCAAAAAACGTGATTCATTCGAAATTTGAAAGCATTTGCACGTCGAAATAAACCCGAGTGCAAACAGAAAGTCTGCTAATCCTGGAATCCAGGTATCATTCTCCTTATAAAGTGGGTTCAGTGAACCTATGGATCGACAAGGAGGGAGGAAAAGAAAGGGAGGGATAGAGAGGTATTCCCACGCCAAATACAATAACAATAATGGCTAGAAGATGTGACAACCACAAAATGCTGATAAGCGAACCGCGGACACAAAACAAAATGTTCGAAAATGATTTGGTACAAATCAGCAAAGCAAACACGAAGCAGGGGAAGAGAAATGGAAGAGTGACACACTTGCTAGAGAAACAAAATATAACGTGTTAGAGAGAGAGGGCTATCCACATAGTGACACACATTTGATAAGATAACAAAATAATATAATGAACGCAACACACCTTTGACCAACTTTAGTTTTGCTCGTTGGGGAGTCACTTGAACTGCCTGATCACTTGTTTCGTAGTCCTTTAAGGGTTTACTCTGCAGGACATCTAAAACCGGCTGGTTCTCGTATATATCCGACTCATTGCAATTGTACTTCACGAGTTGCGAGCGAGAGAGACAGCGATACCCCACTTGATATTCCTGGCAGAAAAAAAGATAGGATATTATTCAAGATCGCAAGTATCATAACAGAGGACAGATTTTTAGCACCAGGCTTAAATTAAATAATACTGAAGATCGTGAGGATATTTTAAGTTCCATTAAAAAAAAAAAATACAAGAAAAATTTAAATTTCAACTGTTTTCTAGCAAAATTAAAAAAAAAAACTTGTTATCTTATAACATAACACGAAGAATTTTTATTTATTTATTTTGGAGCGTTCTTGATATTTTTTCCTTCTTTTTGGGATTTTTGTTTGATACTACTGCCATTCTATCAGAAATTTACCTTGTCCGTGCACCAGGCGCATTCCAGGTGCGCGGATAAACACCTTTCACAGCTGTCCGCGTGCATGCATTGCTCATCTGGGTTAGGGAGATGGCGATAAATAGAGCGTTACGTAACGGTAAAGTTAATCGGCTAACAAACCAATGGAAGCTGCCTCCGAATAAGATGTCCCCCAAATTAGCGAGAGGAATATAAACCACAAAATCACTTTAACGACCAGTGACGTCATTCTCACATAACATGTGTAATTTTTCCGATCACTTTATTAAATATTTTTTTTGGGAGCAAGCAACCGTTCGGTTTTAAAAGTCCAGCGCAACTAATATTTGCTCAGTACGAAAAGCGTTGATTTGCTCCGCTCGTTGAATTTTTTTATAAGCGTTATCTTATCGGGTGAGCGTGGTAAAAAATATGTGTGAAGTTTTTGAGGAAGCATTTTGATTAGAAAAAATTACCCTATCAAAGAGAGCGGTCTAGTTATTACGAAGGGAGAAATGACAACAAATGAAGGCAAATCACTTTCACTTGTTGTCTTAGTCATTTCCACAATAAACAATATAGTTTTTCTCGTAATGAATCACTGTATACACACAAAAAAACTATTGAATAGTATTCATGTTTATTGATGTTTTATTCCTTTGTTTTATTTTTCTTCTGTACTTCGTTGCTTTAAATTTTAAATTTAATATTACAATTTTAAATGGTAGATCAACTTTTTTTCTGGACTTAGAATGGTCAGAGTGTCTGCCAAATAATATCTGGGATGTGAGTTCAAATCCGGCTTTTGCAGAAGATGTTTTTCTTTTTTGTTTGAACGTTGAAGTTAAACCTATTGGTTTTCATCCTCAAAAAATATCCTACTGGTTAGAGTGCTTGACACCTTTGATTGCGGTCCGGTTCAATTACCACACTCAAAATAAATTTAACCCTAAATTTTAGAAAATCGCCATTAAAATTTCTTTTTTCTAAATACAAGAAAGTTATTTCTAAATCTTAGGAAATTTTTCTTAAGTCAAGAAAGTTTTCCTTAAATCCAGGAAGTTTTTCTTAAATGTAGAAAATGGTTACCATGAACTAAAATCACCCTAAAATCTAGAAAAAATGCCCTTAAAATTAGAAATTATTTTCTGAAAAATAGAAAGGCAAACGAAAATAATAAAATATTTTGGCAACACCTTTTCTAAAAATGAGTGCCCTAACCCTAAAATTAAGCTAACCCTAAATAATAGAAACATTTCCTAAAAAGTAGAAAGTTTTTCTAAAATATAGAAATAGTTGTTTTCACATGCTCTGGCACACCAAAATGTTCAATGCCAGAACTTGTCAGCTGCCGGCCGGCTGTACTCGTGGCGCAGACCGTTAAAGCACTTGGTTAGCAATCGAATCGACGCGGGTTCGAGTCCCAGAGCAAAATTTTTTAAACTTTTTTTTTAATGTTATTTTATTTTTTTTTTATTTATTTTATTTTATTTTTATTTATTTTTTACTTTTTTTTTATTCCTTTTTTTATTGATGGCAAGCAGTAAACTAAAAATAATTAGGTTTATATTCAGCTATTTTCTATATACTACACATAATATAAATTGCGTTAGCATAAATATATACATATGTATATACGTATGTAAATAAGTAAAACGCGAATGGTCAAAATTATGCAATTAGTATTCAAATGTGTTGTCCGCTTCACCCTTTACATACAATGCTCGGTTTGCCACAGCAAGTTTAAGTGCTACAATGGCCCAGTATGTAGGCCATTCGCTCCTCGCGCGGGAGACCCGGGTTCGATTCTCACGACGGACAAGTAAAAATTGTAAGTTTTTTTCATGAACATAAAATATTAACTAATCATAATTTCTACATTCCCAATCTTCCGCAGTCCCGTAGTCCACATTTACAACCACATTTGGCTTTGGTTAGATAAGAAATCCAAGCGCAAATACATAATAATAATAAATACATAACCTTTAACATTCACAATATACAAGACACACAACGCCTGCATATGTATATAGGGAGGAGTACATAATGCAAACGTATATACAAAAAAAATCATGATTGAACATGTTTTTTTGTTTTGTTTTTAATTTCTATTTTTTAGGAAAATTTCCTACTTTTTAGAAATTTTTGCCCTTAAATTTAGTAAAATTACCCTAAAATTTAGAAATATTACGTCAAAAAAAATCAAAAATATAGAAAAATGTGACCCTAAAATTTAGGGCGAGCTTGTCTTGAAGACAAAAGTAGGGCGATTTCCTTGACTTTAGGGTTAATTTTATTTTGAGTGCAGCGTAGGAAGAAACGCAGATTAGTTAGTTTAACTAATTGTTTAATGTATGTGTCTATAAATAACTCTCTATAAATTAATATAATAAACTAAAATAGAAACAAAAAAATTAAAAGGAACTGAATTTTAAATAACAATAACTTAAATTGTTGAAATTAATATTTTTCCGGTAATCTACCACTATTTAGAAAACTACTATTTTATAGGAAAACTAATATTTTATAGGTAAACTACTATTTTTAATTTTATATTTTTATGGGTTAGGGCGGCTTTTACTATTAAATAGTGGATTTTACATAGTTTTTTTGTGTGTATCATGTTGTAATGTAACGGTTGAATATATTCGCATTGCTTACAAAACTAAAATATTAATTTGTTAAATATTTGAAATTATTGAACATTTAATTAACAAAATGGTTTGTATAACTAGCATGCGTTAAATTGTAACCGCTTTTTATGTATTGCTACTCTTTATTTTTTATGAATAAAAATTGAAACATTTTCGAATTGTTCTTAGCAGTTTCAATTATCTTTCAAACATTTTTAATTGATTCGCTCCGTTTTTCAGAATTATCACAATTTTTAAATTTATAATTTGTAATGCTGACTTTAGTTTCGTAGCCATCAGAGATTGAGAGACAGCGAAAATACTGAAACTTCACTGATAACGATCGCTCCAAAGATTGCGAACAGAACAAAGAACATTTTAAAGTGAATGAATCATGTTAAGAGTTCAGCTATAGTTTATAAATAAGAAATCATTAATAAATATTTAATTTTAAAACCGGAATTTCAACGGTGGCTTTTTGGTGACGGGTCACACTACCCGGCTTACTTCTGCAAAAACTGGTTTGGTGAGCGCTCTCCCCCTCTCACCGGTTGGTATATTAATAGTAGACAATGCTCGGTCACACTACGCGCTCTCCGCAAACCGCCCCCACACCACCGTTATTACCCTCGGCGCTCCGTATAGTTGTTCTTGTATCTGGAGAGTTTGAGAGAGCAGAGAGCGCCGGAGTATGACCTTCTTGTGCGCCGGCAAGAATACAGAACCGAACAAAAATGCACTAAAACACTGAAACAAACGTGAAAAAAAACGGCGAGTCGGCGAAAAAAATTTGAATCGACGGGTTGTGTAGCGGACGATTTTCACTTGGAGCGGAGCGCGGAGTCTCGCGTTTTTGTGTTTTAGCGGAAAATCGGATGAAAAACTCCAAATGTTTACCAAATGAGCGGCGACAGCTACGCGACCAATTGACGAGATCGTGTGTGTTTTATCCAATTAAACGGTGAGTGTGCGGTAGAGATGGAGTTGTAAAGTCAAATCAAAGTGCGGCAAAAAAGTCTTAAGGTGAAAAAGTCATTAATAAAAAAGCAAAATAGAATTGCTGTGTGGAGTACAAAAAAAATACGTACATATATATAAGGAGACGACGCGCAGCGAAAAAGGAATTTTTTGTGTACTACGGCGGCGCTTTGTTGTTGTTGCTGGCGTCGTGCAGTTGATTTTGTTTTGTGTGTTTGTATGTTGTTGCTGCTTTTGCTTTTGCGTTTTCCCCGTGTTTTTGTGATTGGAAAAGTAGGAAAAGAAAGCAGGAAAACTGAGGAGGGAAAATAAAAACGAAACAAAATAAGGAAAATTGCCCATTTTCCGATTTTTTCTGGCTGAGAAAAGTGAAAAGTTTAATTTACTAAACAAAGCGGCAAAACTGTGTGTGTCCGTGTGGGTGGCTGAGCCGCCGTGTGTATGTGCGTGTGTCTCTCTAGTTTTTGCAATTCCCACTGCACACGCTCTTTCGTGTTGGATTATTGGATTATACCGCCAATAACGGCACACGCACAGCGACAACAACAATAATAAAAACAACAAAAAGCTATAAAGGAGAGCAGACGACGCTGGGATTAATCATTAATGTCCTGAGAGATAAGGAACGGGAATCTAGAAGGACCAGCAGGCCAAAGTGCAGAAGAGGAAGCAGCAGACGAACAAGAAGAAGACGCAAAAGGTAAGTCAAAGTTTCAAAATTCCCCTTCCATTATTCACTATGGGTTTCTTATATTTATTTGGATTTCTTTTCGTTTTCAAAATTTACTAAAGTTGGTAAGAAAACAAAATACATCTTCAAATTCGATCTAAAAAGCCGACTTTAACAAAGCAATTTCGGTTGTTAAATTTGTCAGCTTATTTCTTTTCTATCGTTTTAAATGAAATAATATCCCTTCATTTAACTTTTACATCATTTCAACTTAAAACAAAATATTTTACAATTTAAATACAACCTGATTACCCGTAGAAAACTAGTTTTATGAACCCTACCTTACAAACAATGGTTAAACAACACTAAATAAGACAACTACATATAATAAAATTCATAAATCAAATATTCAAAACATGCATAATAAATGTGTACATAATTCTAAACTTCCAATTTCCTTGCGGAATTTCCCAATCCAAGAACTCATAATTATTGCAACTTGAATTGAACAGAGTTGTTTCTCATCAATTCGTTTGCTTCACTTGGTCGGGCGCTCATTTTCCAATGAAAATTTATTCTAATGACGCTTTTCGCGATCCTAATCTGCTGCACATAAATTTCTTTGGCAACTTTGGGTGATTTATTGCCTGTCGATTGTCGTCGTAGTCGCAGGCGCTGCTTTTTGGCCAGTCCCAGAGACTCGTAGCGATTCAATCCGATCCGTTCCGTTCCGTTCCGAAAAGCGGACCAGAGTATACAAGACCAGACTGGGCAGGACAGACTGGTGCCAGCTAATGTACGCGTCTCCCAGATGCCGCGGATTAGATAAAAATTCTCAATTTATGCGTTGCGCCAGTTGCCAATTGCAGTCCACCTCCCAAAGCCTCCCCCTCCTCCGTCACCACTCCTCCTCCTTCGAGAAATATAAAAAAAACTTGTCGCGCCTACTAAAATCTTCGCCCCAGGCCCTGAGATGCCTTCATTCCAGTCTTCTCCGCAGTCTATCATTTGAAATCATGTCGCGGCGATAAGAAATTATAGTGGCCCGGTCATAATTTACGTGATTTGCCTGCCTAATGTCCTTCCGCATGACACAAGGACAAAGCGGGAGCCATAAAAATATAGAGGAAGAATTCACATTTGGAGGCTGTTCTAAATGAGAAAGAATTAGGCCAGGAAGTTGGGGGCAAAAAAGATTATTAGTACCAGCAAAATGGATTACAGATGTTTAACTTTGAGAAAGAAATAAGAAAGGAATTTATATGGATTTGAAGACAGATAAAATAATAATCCACAGAAATGACAACTATAAATATATATTATTTTTATTTTTATTAAACTAAACACAAAGAAAATCTTTAGGGGGTTGCCAAACAACAAACTAGGTTCGGTATATTTTTAAATATTTATGCACTCTGGTTTGTATGTCCTAGCCCATAGACAACACAGTGTAGATTATTTTCCAACCCCATAACCTATAGTAGACCCATTATTTTCCCGTAGCCCCTGGCCAGTTTTCCCTGGGGAATGGCAGTCTAGGTACACGCATACTGGAAAATCCGTTTCGTTTTGACATTTATTGTTTTTAATAGTCTCGAGAGCTAGGAAATTTTATGACACATCCTCGAGCGATAAAAATCTTTACTGCCCCGGGGTACATGCATGGTTTATTCGTTCCTCTGTTCAATAAGAACGAAAGGTAAATAAAGTAGGGGATAAAAAGAAAGAGAACTTTGGAATTAGCCGAGGCCACCTCATAAAGTGAAAAGTGTCATAAAAATTAGTCAAGAAATCACGCTGCCCACTCCCCAATTTGTATTTCTTTCGGACGGTTCTTTTCCTTTGGTCTCTTAACATTTCAGTTCCTTACGGTTATTTGGTTGTTTGTTCTGACACATTTGTATGCTAATGAGAGAGCGGGATATGGAGTTTTTGTATGGTTTGGGTTAGGTGCTTCCGGCGGGAGTCTCTTGGTCTTTTTCTTCTGACTGGAATCTATCAGGTTTTTGACGAGGGTTTCGGCCGGGGAATCGCTTTCGGAGGATAATGCATGCAGCTCAGGTCTTGCATATCGAAGTGGCCGCTGATAAAGGATTTGGGAAGTAGTTTAAGCCACTCGGACGGGGTCATAAATTGAATTATAATTCAGGCATACGAAATTCTTTCTGTCTCCCTGAGAGCTTATGTCTAATGTTCCTCGGATTAGGGTCTTAGGGTTGAGTTGTTCTTGTGCCCCCAGAGTGTCTTTTTTGGGGCTTTAAGTACTGAATTTTTGTCGGGTGAATTAACTTGAGTTGAAATCGATAAAACGGAGAAATAAAAAATATGAATGATGAAGTCTTTTTCCAGGAATGGATTTAATATTAATACTCCGACGTGCTGGGTTAAATATTGGGAATGGAGCAGTATATTTAGGGTCCATGTCTAAAACAATAATATTTCGTATCTACTTAAGTGCCGCAAAAACTACAATAAAATGGAATACTTTTTCCAACCACTTGAACAACCCTTTGATTGCCTCTCCTCAAAGGCTTTCTATTTCCGATTACCTATCCCAGATTTCCCATTTGGCTGCGTATTTTCCCTTGAATCGCTTTGGTTATCTATAAATAACATTTTGCTTGCCTTTCTTATCAACTTCCGCTACTTAATGTCTCCCCAACCAAATTGCAGCTAAACTCTTAGTTTTTCCCTCTCCCTCTTTCTTTTCTCGCCCGCCGCCCATCTCTTTCACTCTAGCTTGTCTCTTTCTAGCAAATTGCCTTCTTTAGCTGTCTTATCCCAAAATGTGTGTGTGAGTTTGGGTGTGTAACAAAGATATCAATGGCAAAGAAAAAAAAGAAATTAGGGAGTGGGAGGACAACCTTGAACCTTGAACCAAGGAAAAAAATCAGGCAGGGCTCATTTCCGTTGCGGGTCAAACAAAGACAAATAGACGCGGCTAGAAGGAGATAGCTAGAGATAATACCACAAATCTAAAATCCACAAATGCCACAAAAAGTCAATAAATGTGCGCCTTTGCTAAAAATTATCAACAGCTCGTTAGCAGCCACAAAAGAAATGAAAAGAGATGGGTATAGAAAAAATATATCTAAAAAGCTATAGGAAAAGACAAAGACTGTAGCCAGGAAAGACAATCAAACGAGAGGAAAAACTAAAGCAAACAAAAGACGCACGAAAATGAAAGAGAATTAAGTGAGGCCTGGCAAAAAATAAACGAGGAAAAAAGAAAGTTCCGCAATTCTTCTTGTTCTTGGGCACTTTTTTTGTTCCCAGCAATTATCCGGTGGTCAAACAAAAGTCATTAAATTGCGGAAATCGGGTCACCAAACCGACAACAAACCCAACTAAAAGAGGGGCAAAAAAAAGAAAAACAGACAAGCGGCGGCAAAAAGCCCCGAAAAACCGTCGAAAAAGAACATACGACTAAATTGTGAATTTATTTACATTTAACTGCATCTAAATTACAAAACACAAGCGGTTGGCAGCATTGTTTCAGAAATTATATTTTAATGTGTGTCCTCCGCTTTCATTGCGATGATGTCCCTCTATATCCCTCTCTCCCTCCTCTTCTTCCACCTTTCTTATTTGCCTCAGTGTCGAGATAATGATGATGATATGACTCATTAACCTCGACGCATGACCCAAGCAAATTAGAACTACAAGAAAACTCATTCCAGCCACAAAGACACCATTTCTTTACACTTCCCAGCAAGAGAAAAGACATTTTAAATTAGGCATTTTAATAATAGGTTTTGATTAACTTGGGAAAACTTTGGAGCTACCTTTTAAATGATGTTGATGTATGATTGTGTGCATAGTTATTTTTTGGGGGTTTTTAAAATGGTCATTAATATTTTAGACACAATATTATAAATAATAAAAATTAATCTGCTGCGCTGGCTTTAAAAAAGTTTCATATGCAATGTCCCTAACAATATTTCGCATTAAATTAAGCTTTGACATATTATACTTTTGCAATAATCCGCTTTTGCTTAAAAATATTTACCCTGCAGCTCAGTGTAATCTTTTTGAAGCGCATATGAGCGATATAGATACATATTTCAGCTGTCTGAGGCAAACCCGGTCTGTTTGAGCTGTAAGTGTCTTTTGAGGCCGTGTTTTATTGCTGCTAAGTTCGCTTGTTGACTTTGGCTGAGTCATCATCTCGCGGTTCGTCGGCTCGATGTTAGAAGTTCCCCATTCTGGCTTCCCCCGAATACCCCTGCCCTTTTGTAGAAAAGCAGCACTTAGCTGACATATTTTCCTTTGTAAAACTTAATGGTCTAGATAAAGTTCGGTCGGCTGACTGCGGTTTTGTAGCTTAAAGTTTTCCAAACCGAGCATCGCATGCTTAGCATTTAAATGAGCTGAAAAACGAAGTTTTGCATTGAAGACCTGGCGATGATTCAATTGGCCGTGCATTCGCTTGGCTTTTGCAATCTTTCGGATTGCAATTTGAACTTCGGAGACCACACCTTGGAACCGTTTCAATTTTCCATTTCCATTGGCTCTTCGCTTGGGGTTCAGATTCTCGGGTTCGGTTCGTCATGATTGCAATATCATCTGCAATCCGAGGCGTCTCCATTTCCCACGTTTTTTATTCCTCAGAGTGCCCTGCTTGTGCAATTAGTTTGGAATTTCGAGTCATGCCTAATGAGGCGAGTGGGGTCAAGGGATTTAATTGCATCTTAAACGGTTCTCTCGACTTCAATTTTAATTCTGCCGCAGCGGCAAAGGCGAATGCAAATGCAAATGCACTCGTCGAGTTCTCCTAACCACATCCCGTCCGCCTCGTCTTTCTATTTGTGTTTTCCCTCGGAAAATGTGTGTACGTGTGTGCTTTGTTTATTGTTCATTTGTTTATTTGTTTACATGGCAAACATAAACCAAACAAGCGCCGACGCCACTGCTGGTGGCAAAAAACTTTTAAGCCTGAATATGTTTACAAATGGCCAAAGAAGTTGAGCCCTGCTGCGGAAAGTGTTGGGTTAATTTTAATAAATGATGTGAAGGAGCTGTCGAGCTCTTTAATTGCTCAAAGAAAATATTAATAATGGTTGGGGTCTCTTCAAAATATTAGTATAAAATAATTTGCTTTGTTGAATTGGCTAGAGAAAATTCATTCAATTTGAACAATTTAATCCCAGTCTAAAATATATTAAAATACTTATATACAGTTGCGAAAAAAATAATAGCACCACTTCGTCACAGGTTCTTAATATTAAAGAAATATGTGGAAAACGGGGATTTTTATATAAGAAGTGTTTTTTATTATCTTGATTAGTATTCCACCTATTTGAAAAAATTGATATGGATATCAAAAATATTGTCTACATATAATTTTTTCAGATTTTAAGAAAAAAAGTCAAAAAAACGCCGAAAAAAATAATAGCACCACTTCCGTTTTCTTTAAATAAAACGTTACGATGCGCTAATATTCTTGTGTATAAAGGATATATTTTATGAGATTTGACTAAAACTAACTTCTCCTGATATCCAGACATCAAATTGATTACCATTTGGCAATACAAGGACATGTGGAAAATTTTCCAAGTCGGAAAAGAAAAATATTCAAAAAAGAAACATATTGGATGGAAAACGGTCATGAAAACCAGTTGGATTGGTTAGGTTTTGGATCATATTCATTAAGAATGGCATAAACTTTGAAGGACAACACAGAAAAACTAAGTCCTGGCCCAGTTTTCCTTCAAAAATGTTATATCACAAAGCACAAAGAATCTTATCAGGGCCAAAACTAAACTAAAACAAGTGCTTAAAATAATAGAGAATATTTTAATAGTTGGATAATGTTTCAATATACAAATTTATAAAACATGCACTTAAAAAAAAAATCCTATCCGAAATGCGAAACACATTTACAAGGGCATAGGGCTCGTCAAAAAAACTTACAAATGAATGCCCGCAAACTTATGAGAATGTGTGAAGGCAAAGTTAAATTGGGTAAGAAGAAATCCTTTTTATAAGTCATGTGTCTTCTAAACACCTAAATTGACCAAAAACATGGTACCAAAACATCCATTTATTGAGCATGGACCTAGTATTAACATAGGCTTGTTTTTCCTTCTTGAAGTAAGATCAATACGGATGAATACATCGTTCATGAATCATCCTATGATGTAAATAGTAATACGGTAGTAATTCGTAGCTTAAACTGAATACAATATACTTCTTAAATGAATCTTTGACCAATAAAATCCGGCCAGGATCACGGTCAGGATAGCAAAGAAAGAGTTCGAAAGTACTCAGTAAGCAATATACATTGACTTGTGTACTCGCTTGACCATAACACAACCAAAAATCTTCGAGTTTTTTTTTTAAAGACAGTTTAAACAGTTAATCTAAAACGTTTTAAATCATTTCCGAATAAATTTAAAAATATATCATGACTTTTGGGCCCCAATTCCTTTATAGGTAGGGTCCTGACTTGTTTAATCGATAGTAAGTCATTATATCCAAAAATCGCAAATGATATTTACACTTTAAACTTAGATTTACTTGTTAGCTACCGCCAACTAAAGATTAAGTTACCCATTTGTCATTTTTCTACCTTTTATTCTATTTTTAGAGAAGTGGTGCTATTATTTTTTTCGTACGTTTTTCCAGTTTTGCATAGATTTTCTTAAATAAGTCCAGAAACCTTTCATAAAGCTAACATTTTTTTTCATATTCAAATTATGTTTAGTCTTACTATTTCAAACCCGTTTTGAAAAGTTAAAAAAGTTAAAAAATGTGAGTAAGGTGACTAGTTAAAGTTTTTTTGGGTTAGTGGTGCTATTATTTTTTTCACAGCTGTACAATTCAATACTACTGCTGTTTATTGTCTGACTAATACTAATTGTTTTCTTTGCTTTTCTCCTAAAATGAAGAATTTTGCTTGTTTAAAATACTTAAAATCATAGTACATTTAAAATAATTCTTTCCCCATCGATTCTAGCAAAGTTTTAGAAAAGCATTCACTGGCTTACAACTGCTTTTCACTGTGATAAACTATTTGCTCGCCTATTTAGCCTCCTACAAAGACACATTCCCAATTGTTTTCGATTCCACAAATTTGTTTACTCTTGAATGCAATTGAAACCTTTGTGGAGGTTAATTTTCTTGGAGTTTCGTAGAAAAACAACTTCATTGTTTACTCGTATTTCTCTCAGCTGGCCTTAGCCTGGATTTATTTGTGTTTACGTGCCACATTCGGTGCCTTTGTTTACCCGAACTTCAGCACCAGAATTCTCCAAAGAGTTCAAAACAATTCCAACTTCTTTGGCGCTTTCTTTAGGGTCTGAAACATTAATTTTCGGGTTGCAAGCCTGTGCTTTACCAAATTATAATCCGCATTTATCGCTGCTGTTAGTGTTAATGCAGCTGCAGTAATTTTCTGCATTTCTCTCGCTCATTTTTTTCCTTGGGCAGTATGTATAATGTGTTTTAATTACTGCGGGAAAAAAGGTTTCCATTCGTCAGGATGCAAAATTTTCCGTCCCTGCTGAATTTATGGGCATTAACTGGAAATGTGCAAAGTAAATCGTGTTAAAAAGAACTTATCATTTGCATTACGGCTTTCTTCTTCCCCATTCGGTTATTATTATTTAATTGCTGGCACTTTAATTATTGACCAGACACGAAGAGAAGTGCAATTTAACATTTCATTCGATAAAAAAAATCAAAATGACAACCGCTGGCAAGAAAAGCAATTTCCGAATGAACCCATGGCAAATTACATGCCAAAAACACAAGACAAACGCTTCAACCGACTAAAACTAAAAGTTGCAGCAGAAAAAAGTCGAAGGAAAACTAAATTAAGCGCCTTTGACATAGAAAATGCAATTTGCTGAAAAAAATTTATCTGCATGGCGAGAGGGCTCAAATAAAAGTGAAATGCATGTGGGAGAAAGGCCAAGGCAAAAAAAACAAGGGACAAACTATACCTAGAAGAATAAAAAATGGAATTACGAGCAGTTTTATTCTAGTTTATCACACGAATTGAGTTTGAAAATGCGTAGCCTGGCAAAGTGCCACAGGAAAAAGGCAAAAAACGAAAAGGAAGAAGAATAAGAAAAAGAAAAAGGAGCGGTGAAAATTGCAGGGGAGTGAAAAAGGGAAATGCCCTAAGATAGATGCATCAATTGGAAAGGCAGAAGAAATGGCACAGAAATCGACGACGTTGTCGAGGACGTTGACAAGCGTAAAAGACACCCAGGCATAGAGGACATGTGTGCGTGTGAAAATCCTTTAAAAAGGCAATTTTGGTAGCACTTAAATGCAGACTCGCAACGAAAGAAAATCAGTGAAGGGAAGCAGAGTGAAGCCAGGACACGCGACTTCTTCTCCGGTTCTTTCTTCGGGTTTTGTACCCATCATTCGTAGGGTAAATGGTAGTATTCCTCAGCTGAGTAAAATAAATATCTCTAGGCACTATTAGATGTTTTGAAATTGTACTCGGGGGATTGGGATACAGACAATGTGGTTTATTATTAAAATATATTAATTTAAAAATTGTAAGATCTTATTTATATATTATTATATTATATTATTTATTAGAATTAACCATATTTATTTACGTAACTGCAAATTTGATTTATTATATACATTTCATTTCGAATATAAAGCGGATCAGAATTTGTAATTCAGGAGATTGAAATTATAACTTAACACCTGATAAAGACTACTTACTTGTCTGCCAGGTATCTCAAAGTCGGGAAACCCTTTTCATAAGTTTCTTAGTGGTTTTCCTTGGCCTCCCAAGGAGGCTGATTGGTGGGTGGTGCACCTCCTGCCTCCTTTCTCCAATCTCCATTCGCCTGCCACGCCCACAGACACATCCGCCGCATAACTAGTTGCCGTCGAGAGTGGCAGAATGGAACGGAACGTGGCGCTACCGAGCAATGTGGCATGTGGTGGGGCGGTGTGTGTGGCATGTGCCATAACTCCACGAGCCACCCAACCACCCACTCTTACACAGAAACTCATATTTGTGTGGGCTTGTGCAATGATGACACAGGATGCTAGGTTCTACACTGCAAATGGCACAATCTTCAAACTAAATGGAATTTCTATTCTAATTTGGACGGTGTCTTCCAACCTTTGAATTGTTCTAAAACCCTTCTTTCTTGAAGGTTAATATCAAACCTTTCCATAAAAAGAAAAATACACTTAATACCAATTTAAATTTATTACACTTATAAGTGTAATTTATAGGTTTAAAGTAACTACAGTTAGATAGTATGTTTTCTATTGATCATTTATTTTTGAAAAGACTTAATCTTGACCGTAAGAAGATTTTCACCACAGTGTTGTTCCCTGCTGAGCCACATGTTGATGATGAAACGAGACCCTGAGCTGCCTGACCAGGGTATCGCTGGAATCGGGTAGCTGACGCCTTTAATTAGACACAGAACTGCTTTGGCAGCGAAGAAGTTTGTAACATTGCTTACAGGATATCGAATCAAAGATTTATGTAACGGGGACCCACTGTAGTTACACCGCCCACCCGCAAGAGCACACATCCTGTGTCGTCGGGCGCAGTGCATAAAATTGTGTCACAATAATTTTGCCACGCTTGGCGGGAGAAGAAGAAGGGGGCGGGGAAAGGGGAGTGGCAGCAGCAGCAGCAGATTTCTGCCATCAATGCAATTGCCAGGATGTGCCATTCGCAAGGATGTGCTGCTGGAGAATGGATCGGATGAGAGGGGAGAAACGGGGACAGAGGCAGTCATTGCATAATTGCAATTAACACAGTCCTCGGTTGAAACTAAAACAGTTACTTAGTGCAAAAGACAACTTCCTCTGTGGGCTGCCCGCTGCCCTCATCCTGCATCCGTGTGTGCGCGTGAGTATCTGTGTGTGGCGTGCGAAAAGGTTTCCCCATTGTGCACTCAAGTGTGCGCAACACTCAAACACAAAGGCCGCATACAAAATTTCACACGAATCCTCCTCCAGATATATATATATGTACGGATGGAGGATGTTCTCTACCTTTTCTGGCTGGGCATAATCGATGAGGGAAGAAAGAAAACGGAGCGCAAAAAAGAAGGCATGTTAAACAGAAACTGAGCAACGAAATCAACGCCATGTCCTGACAATACAAAGGACATTTTGCTGCAATGAAAATGAATATGGAAAAAATCCAAAAACTTCGCTCTTCAGGCAAAAGATTGCCGGAGTACAGTGGGGATTCGCATGAATGAAGTGAAGTGGCAACGAACAATAACATGTTGCCCACATGCAGGCCGAAGGGTATTAAAAACAGATCAATTGCCGGCAAAATTAGCCAGCGGGAAACCATAGTTTTCGGGGTGGAGATGAACAGGAGATGGGAAAAATATGATCCTTTTTGGATTACAAAAGAAAAACGTATGGAAAAAGGAGGATTAATCTAAAATTTTAAAAAGATGAAAGACATTAAACATTTTAAAAAGGGAATAAGTATTTTACGAAACGTATAATCAACATTATTTACAACTTTTCAGGGTACCTAGAAATGAGGAAAACTTCACAACTATTAAACTCAATTCATTTTATTAGCTCTTAGATTTCTTTATCACTGAACCCTTCAATCAAATCCGAAATCGAACCGCAATCATGAATTGTTCCCATTTTAGATTGACTTTTTCGATAGTTTGCAAGTTCCTTAACAATCAGTTTGAAGTTTTCCGCTCCATAAATCGATTGAATTTTAAATATGTTATGGACATGCTTGCTCCCACCCCATTTTTCCCATATATTTTTCCCTACTCATAGGAGTTTTCGTATTTCCCCCGTTTGATGGCGGTTGTCATCGCCGTTTTTCGCGAGCAACAACTGTCTGTGTTTGTGCAGTTATCGGCAAGGATTTTAAAGGAATTTCACCCTGTTATGTCGCTTATAGGACCCCCCTACTTTTCCAATTTTCATAGCCCCCTCAACTCGTTGCCAGCGAAATATTACTGTGGCTGGTTTTAACATTGTACAATTTGCCCAATAACATGACACAGGCATGAAAATCAGCCAAGCCAACTAGGGGTGCCATAACCCCCGACCCCTGCCAACCCTTCTCATCTGCTTTTTCTAGCCACCCCTGCGCGTGCGTGCTGCTGCTTCTTCTTCTTACTTTACTTACTTTACGCTGGTGGCAAAAAAAAAAAACAAAAAAATTACACCAAAGCGGCAAAAACTGGCGAAAGGTAGAAAAATACAATGTATACGACGTATATGTATAAGAAGAATATTATTTTTCGGTATAATGGCACATGAACACGAAATGAGCAGCGTACTGAGTCCAACCGAAAAATATAGGAACCGGGTACGGCGGTGTAACGGGCATTTGGGGAAGCGGTAACGGTAACGGTTACCGGCAGACGGGAATGGGAACGTCGTGTGATATATTTTATTTTTATTGATTATTCCTTGACTCCTGATTCGCCAGGAACACCGGCGCCCCCACATCTTATACACGTTCTAACGCCTCCAAAAGGTGCACAGAAAAAAAGGTATGTCCGTGAAGCACAAACAATTTTGAAAATACACGCATCTCTAAGAATAAAATTATTAAAAAACGGTTATTTTTTTTAATGGAAGTTTTTTCTGTTTGAATTTTTTTTTAAGCCTCAGAACCTAAAGTATTAACAAAATTGTGCCAGACATTATTATTATAAAAAATATACAATTTGCACAAGAAATTAAATTGAAATAGTTTTATTCTTGGATTGAATGATTGGGCTTTCAGTGCATCAATACAAATTGTTGTTTCACGTGGAAATTGTTTATAGTTGGCAACTTATTTTCCTCGTTTTTTAGCATTTTGGTATGGCTAACATGCCACGAACACTTTAATCAAGCACATATTTTATGCACATGAGGGCGGTCGTGGGTGTTTATTCCTTTTTGCCGTTGTCCTGCATTCGCTTTCATAATGACAGCGACAACAACAAAAATAATAACAACGAAAACAATACATTGTTGTCGTTGCTGCAATTTTCATAATAAAGGAAAAACAAGTCACAGCAACAATAAGAATAATAAAAACAAAAAACAAACACCTTGACCCAAATGCGCGTTACCAACGCAGAAAATAAATTCTCCTCCGTCCATAGAACCTTTACTCTTACTATTTTTAATTTGTCTAAACATTTTTTAGATTCAAAAAGCAAAGCGAAAAAATGAAATTTGAAAAGGAAAGGAAATCCAGCATATGGCCCAGACAAAAAGGCTTTGTTTGCGTTTTTCAGATCCTCACCGAGTTGCCTGCCTCTCTTTGCTTTAGCATAAACAAGCAGACAATCGCTTTCCATCCCCATAGAACCCAAAAAAGAACCCATCCACCCACATCATCCAAAAAAAATGCATACGCAAATTTATACACTAGATATAACTATGGGGTTGAGGGGGAGCGTTTGTTGGAATATACATGAAACATGTATGGAAATTTTCAGTAAAAAGCAAAAATATATTTTATGCACTGTCGTTTGTGGCTTCGAGTTCTCGTTCTCGTTCTGGTTTCTGGTTCTGCCTCTAGTTTAGTCCAAAGAAAAATAAATATACGAATAATAATAAAGTTTACTAGGGAAATGCATGCGGTGAAATTTTCTTTTTATTGTGATACCCTTTTTACCCATAGATATGATCAAAGTGTTGAGTGAGGCTTGGAGTTGTAGGGACCATTTGTATTTCACTTTGATTCATTTACAATGTTTAATAAATAACTTCGTTTAAATCACGAATAATTTTGAAAACAATTAAATAAATCTCTATCAAATTTCTTTAAATATTTTAAAACTTGTAGTAGATGCATTATTAGAATAGTAATTACAAGGCTTTCTCGACTGTTCTATACAGTTCTTGTCAGTATTTTTTCTTCTATATATTTTACCCGACTAGCAGAGTTTTTTCCATTTGCTGCTTGTGGGTTTAACTAGATTTGCTTTAGCTGCATTTTATGCGAATTTTTCAGTTTCTGCTCCTTTTTCTTCGTGGGGCATCTTCAGCTTCTGCTTGGCATATTTTATGGACAGTGTGTGTGTGTTGAAGGAGCTTTTTTGCAAGTTTTTAATTAAAGCGAAAGTGTCGACAGGCATGCTGGGAATATGGCCAAGTCCAGCAGCGATGTCCTGGGAGCCAACGAGCTGCCACTTTTGGCTTTTTGCAAATTGTTGCAGTTTATTTTATTTAGTTTGCCGAGCTGATCGATAAACTTGGCAATTTTTGGTTGGCCAACCGTTTGGTTCATCGCCTGCTAACTGGAAAACTTTTGTGGCAAAACAGCATAACCGGGTCCAAAAGGATGTAAAACAGTTTATCAAGAAAACAAGGACAGTTGGTATTAACCAAGTTATCTTTTTTCAAAACTGGTGAAGTAAAAGCTATATGATACATTCACGAGTTTTAAAGCTTTTATTTATTTGGTATTAATTAGTAAGAAATTAAGAAAACTATGGAAATTCAATGAATAGGAGTTTTTAGGTGTTTGGAAAACTGTTGTCTTAAAAATATATGCTACAGCTGACCCTTGTTCTTCCATCACATCATTTCAATTTGCTTACTTTAATCTTTCATAAATTTGCAATTTTAATACGGCCCTCGGCCCAAAATAAAACCCAGCAATTTGTCAAACAAGTCGCTGCCCACGCAAAAAAAGAAAGAATACGAACCAAAACAGCAGAAAGAAAAAATGAATTTGTAAATCTTCCAAATTAGAAACTTGTCATTCCGATTAGCTTCAGACACACAACAAAAATGTTTCAGTTTTTTTTTTGCCCAGCCGAAAAACTTAACTTAAGAACAGGTTTAATCTCGACCCAGAGATTGCCTTTAAGGGTTTAAATCGCACACAAAAGGACGGAAGAAGCGAAGAATAATAAAAGGGACACGGCGACATTGTGGCCAAAAGGATCTCAGAAAAAAGGGTCCAAATGAGAGAAAATGCGCGCACATAAAACAAGATGAAACAAAGGCCAAAACGGCATTAAATACAATAAAAACACAGCAAAAAAATAAATATTATTAAGAATGCGCAGAGAGAGAAAGAAAAAGCAATTAATAATAATTAATGTTTTTATCTTTTTGTTCAGCCTTCTCTCGTCGTTTTCTCTGAATAATATTTCTCTCGCAGAGATGCGAACAGGAAACCGAATCCCAGACTTCGGAGTCCAGAGTCCCAGAATCCCAGAATCCAGTTCCTACATACATCAGTCGTCTGGGTCTGTTTTTTATTACATACAGCTGCCTGGAGTTGACTTAATTGATAATTGGAATTTCTTTTTCCCCTGCAATGTATTTAAATTTTTCAACATCATTTCGATTCATTTGTTTCATTGCTCTGGCGACTTAAACCCAAAAAGGCCGCAAAACTGCGAGCCAAAATAATTGTTCAAAAGAATCTGCAAGCCGGACGAAAAAAAAGAAAAGAGATACAAACAAAACCAGCAATAATAAAACCAAAAAACCGCAGCAACTGCAAAAAGAGAGAAAAACATTTTTTTCGGCTTTTGAAATCGTTGCAAAAGTGTTGGGAAGAGGCGTTCTAGCGTTTAAAAAATGTTGTGGCCGTCGCCAATCGACAGCAGCCGAAATGTATCTTAAAGTTTGCCACTTGCTTCTCCGATGGTGTTGATGTTGATGGTTCTTCGGCTTGACTTTTTGGCTGCGGGCGGTTTTTGTTTTCTTTCCGTCGAACGCCGTCGCTGCTCTCTTCAGCCAAATGTATCTGTATCTGCAGCTGGGCTTGTGTATCTTTCGAGTATATGTAGCTTCAGGTTCAGTTTCAGCCTCAGCACTTTTTTTACAGAGGCCTCCGCAGCTTCATTTCGTTTGTTATTGCTTTTGTACAACATTTAAATGTTTAGCTGCCGTTTGAGCTTCGTTTTTGAGAGTGCTCTATAGAGGGTATGAGGGGTATAATGGGACTTGAGGATTTTTCAAAACTGAAATTAAATCAAAAAGAAAAAATCAAATGTGGTTATTACATTTTAAATCGATTGTACCTATTATTTTTTCTTAATTTTTAGGTAATTTGTTATTTTTAAAATTGTATATCTTTAAAAAGATTGCTCCATAACATAGATACCAGCATAATTATTAATTCAGTTGAAAACATGCATATCTTATCTGTTAAATCAGAAAATATCTGTAATTAATGCATCATTTATTAATGGGTATTTCCTAAACCATAAACCCCCAATTCAAAATCCCACTTCCACTCACGCTTTCTTGTTCGCTGAGGCCTCTTCCTTTGGCTTTTTTGTAGGCGTGAGTTTTATTTCAGCTCACTTAATGCGAATTAAGCTAATTTAAAAGCGATTCGAAATTAACTTTAATGTGTATGCAAAGCAACACGAAACGAGAGGAAAAATAACAGAGAAACCAAAGCAAAAAGCATTTCTAACACTTTTGCTCCCTTCATTATGGGCTGGGTTTTTGTATTTTTTGGGCTTGGGTTTCTTCGGTACTCGATGCGGATATGTGTGGTTTTTGGGATTCGATGTGTGGGCGTCTTGAAGTGGCTTCTGTTGCGCCCGCTTTCCCAGTGGATCGAGCCCCCATGTTCGTTCTATATATCTATTGAAATTGCTGTGGTTGTTGTTGCCCAGATTGTTGTTGTTGCTGTTGCCGCTCTGACCCAATTGACGTAGTCAACGTCGTCGTCATCGCTTCGCTTGTTAGAGGAGCTCTTAAAATAAAATTGAAAAAAGAAAAAATCCAAAAAAAGGAGGTAAAAATAAGGAAAACCAAAGTAGAAGAACTGCAGGTCGCTGGTAAAATGCACATTGAATGAAGATGGTAGGTTCCACCACATGTCTATAGATATACGCTCACACACTCTCAGCCATGCATATATGCATATCTGTGTGTGTGTGCCTAAATTGTAGGTAGCAAGCATGTATCTTAATGAAGGCAATTTGCTTGTCGAGTTTAGGCAAGTTAGTTTACCGAAAATTGGCATATGGCCAGTAGCAACAAAAGCCCCGAACAGGGCACTGCATTTGAACCCCCCTAAAAACCACCCTCTTACCTCCCCCTCACACCTTCCCGGTTGCCTTATATAGCGCTTACAGATTTAGTTGCCTACAACGAACCATTAACCGGAGACTAACTATATGGGTTTTTAGGATTTCACAATATTATGTATTATGGTATCTATGACAATATATTTTAAGTTTTTATTACATTTTAGAGATACTAAGATTAAATTTGTATTAAGCTAAGTTTACATACCAAGAATGTAAAATAATAATAACTTTTTATTTATTACTTACAGTTTTTGCCTGGAAAACTAAATCGCAAAAGGACCTAAAATTACAAGTGAGTTTAATCCAAAAAGAAAAACTTAAACATATTATTGAAAAATACAATTTAGTATTTTTTTGACACACCTTACACATTGAAGAATTTTATAGTCTTCCCAGTTCGCATTTTAACGCCAATTCGCCAAAAATTTTCTTCAAGTTGCGGAATATTAAATTTAGACTTGAGGAACTTCCTCTTTAGGAATTTCGACCGTATCCCCCCTTAGTCATTCACCAGTGCGCACATGTCGATAAACCAACTTACACACATCGATGGCGATAGGGAACACTATGATGAAGGAAGGAGGGCGGAGGGATAAGGGGGTTTCGAGGAGCAGGGGCTGAGAACGAGAATGAGGATGAGGACATGCCTGGAATGCACTCTGGGGGGTAATGCGAATTTGGCTGTTAGGCCCCACTCACCGCTCCCCAGCCCCCCGAGCCACACTTCCTGCTGACCCTTTCCTACACGTAGCGAAAGAAGAGTTATGCAAGCTGCAGATACATTTTGGCCCACATGTGCCAGTGTGCGTGTGAATCTGTGTGTGGTATGCAGATACAGGGCTCGAAAGGATGGAAGTTTGGGCCCAAACAATGCCGAGAAGCGATGGATTAGAAATGATTTACTGGCCAGTTGGATAAATGTTCAACGATTTCTTCTCGCCTTTCATTCAGTTGCGAAAATTTAAAATACTTTACAAGTTTTAAAGTTTAAATAGTACCAAATTCTATGACTAAAGCTTATAAACAACCACTCAATGGTTTCAAGGCCCCCTTGTTCTAACAAGAAATCATTTGCCTAAATAATTAAAAATTAAATATATTTCCCTTAGGTTACATTTTTTGCCACTTTCTTCATGCTTTCTCTTAAATTCAATGAACTTCTGAGCCCCAAAAAACTTGTGCACATTTATCATTCTGAAATTTTTTAACAGACCATTAATCAAAAGGCAAAAAGTATTTTTCGCTGTGTACATTTCGGAGCCCCGAAAATGCCAAAACGAATTTTGCTTAAATTGCGAAAATTTAATAATCTAATAAGGCAAATTTTAACAAACTATTTAATGGCTAAAACTGAATGCAGACTCGGGTCAAATTCATGGAAGGCAAAGAGGCAGGGAGCGTAGAGTCTGGAATTGGCCTAAGGCGGAGCGTTTAGCTTAAGTTAAGCGGAGACAGCAGCAGTCGCGTTTAATGTCTGTGAAATTGAAAAATTTACTCTTTAATATGCGAACGGGTTGGTCGGTTGGTCGGTTAGTCGCTTGGCTTCTGAGCCCGAGAACCTGCCGGAAAGAGTCAGATACGGATGCTGGATGCTGGATACTGGATACTCGATGCTGCTGGTCAGGCCAAATGGTGTGGAAGCCGCTTTTGCTGCTTGAAGTGCAGTTAGAGCAATTTCACAACTCACTAACAATCATTAATGCGTCGCCGACATTTTGCCGCCCGCCCATCCCCATCCCCATCCCATCCCCTGGTTTATTTTTCTTTTTTTCCTAGAGAAGGAAGTCGGCCTCTAATAAGCAGCCTCTCTCGGCGAACTTAAATCATAAACAGGCCGAGCTGGCTGCTTTATGAAATGGAAAATGTGCAGCAGCAAATGAAAGAAAACACAGGCCAGGCGGCGGCGGCAGGCGAACAAAATAAAATTATTCCGAGTCGAAGGAAAAGCTTTGGCGTTGTTGCGATGGATGGTTGGATGTTTGGATGCCTGGATGGTTGGGTTGCCTCGTTTGCCTTGTGTTTGGATGTGATTGAGGCCTGCGGCTCATTTTGAAGTTCATGTCGTATAGCGCTTGCTAAATCGACACGCAGATAGATATGTATGGGGAAAACCGTAAAATGGGAGTGGGTTCGTTCGGCTGCTGCGGAGGATTTGGCGGAGAGAGAGTCTAATGACAGCTGCGAGTACTCAGCGAAGCATGCGAGGTTGGTTTGAGATGTAGCTATTACTAATGGGGATTTTATAGGAAATTAATTTAGCTCAATTCTGCTGGGTAGGGTAAAAGTATCAGATCATTTTTGAGTTTTGGTTGTGTGAGGGATTTGCACAGCTATTTTATACGGAAACTGTCGGCAGAGTTCATTTTTTTTAACGCGCTATTTCTGTTGGCAATAGATGAATAACTCTTAAATTAAAATTCTTTCATCTCAACATTTTTGAATTTCTTTTAAAAATTTTTAATTTTTGTTCTTTTATTGATTAAAGACTTCAGAATTAAACTTAAACACTTTAATCGAACAAATTACTTTTACAATTTTGTAATTCAAAATTGTAGTAGTGGTTCTTTTATTAATTTTAAATTTTAAAATTATATTTTTTTGGAAGAAAAGTTGTTCTTTTTTTTTTAGGTCCCATAAATGTCTGTATAATGATTTTTTGTTTTATATGCCATGTACCTTCCCGTCTTTGTTACCCTACTTTGTTGACAACCCACGTTCGCGTCGTTTATGTTATATCATGCATCAGCAGCGACTTTGATGACGGCCTGTTGCTGTGGCCCCGGGAGCTTGGTCTTTCCCCACTCCTTTTCCTCTTTTCTCTATGGCCGAAAAGATCGTAAATGTGTGCCAAATTATAAGTCATATGAAACAATGACTGCTACTTAGTTATGACCATAAAAACGAGGCCAAACGGGGGGATGGTCGCGACTGCTGTCAAAGTCATTTTGGCGCATAATTTTTACAACCAGTCCCTCGCAGTTTTCCCCTCTTTTGCTTTTGCTGTTAACTCGAAACTCGTCGCGTTCTTCATATAACTTTTATAGTCTCCCCTGGTCGTTGCTAAAATATTCTAATTGTTTTCAACAATTTTTGAATGCGCCGTGTACGCGCGGCAGTGTCATAAATCTCTTTTAGCCATACTGCAGCGGGATAAGGCAGCAAACTGAAATGGCCAAGACAAATTTGCTTTAAAGCTCGCCAATAAAAGTTAACAGCGTCGTCCATGCGTTGCTATCCTCTCCAGCTTTATACTACCTATGAGTGTGTGCTTTTTGTATCTTTTGCATAATCTAGCCAAAAAGAACGCATTTGAGACTGGTTTTTATGGTTTGCCGTTGTTAAGGGAGGCGGGAAACGGGAGGAGAAGGGTGTGGGCCATGATTGAGTGGAATGCACGGAAATCGTAATTAAAATTTGTTGCTTCACAAGAAGCTCTATCTGGATGGCTGAGCATGTTTTTATTTTTATGATATTTATATCTATTTAGATAGTTGGTACTTTATAGCTCCACCTGTATACATCCACACTTTAGAGTCTTTTCTGCAGTCATTTGGGTGGGTATTTTATGGCTAAAGGATTTTTTCAGATATCGTAAATTTTATGTCTAATGTGCGGGTAATTTAGGATGGAATTCCAGCTTACGGTGCTTTGAATATATTTGGTGTACTTAATATTCTGCTTTTATATGGGTGTCAGTTTTGAGGAATTATAACATTACAAATAAAATAACATACCAAAAAATAATGTTGTGAACAAATTCAACTTTTTGTAAACAAATTACACCTTTAAAATACAGTGGACTTTATCTATTAAAAGTATATAGAGCGTTCATCTTACAATAACACTGTTTCCTAATCTAATTTAATCACTCACTTATTTCAACACTTATCGTGGTTAATAAATTAGGTAAAGAATCAACATAAATTTCACTAAAGCACTTCAGTATTTCATAACTTTCTCACGCAGCCTCAGATATTTCCCACAGCAGTTAATACAAACTCAAAGATACACAGCGAAGATTACGTAAATATTTCCTCATACATTTCTCGCTCTCATCCGCAGATACATTTTCACATGCTTAGCCAAGTTAAGCGGCGCATCCGTTAGATACACCCGAAAATAGATACTTTCGCCCATAACTTAGGGCCATTGCACGGCAGCCACTTGGCCCGAGTTCATTGCCGATTCGCATGCAACTTGCAGATACTTCGCACTCATGTCTCAGCTACTTTATATCATTTTAATAATGTATCTGCAAGGTAACTCGCAACCAAGAGCTCCGGCAAGAGTTCAAAGTAGTTTGCACTCAATTTCAATATTTTACAGACCTGCAAACAAAACAAAAAAGAAGAAAACAAGGCAAGGAAGCAGTCTTGCAGCTGGCAAGACAGCGAACACAATATATCCCATAGATACATATGTTCCACACATATATTGCTTATTATATATTAGCGTGTGTCTGTTGTTCGGGGCCCCTCAGGAGCCAAAGTAACTAATATGAATAGCTAATAAATCACATTTGGACGGTGATTTATGTGACAGGTGCGTATTGCGATTTGAAATTGGCAACAGTTTCCATTTCGTATCCGCAAATTGGCCAAAAGCAAAGCAGCATGTGTTACCTTTTTTTTTGTTTTGCTCCATTTTGTCATGTAAAATATCGAATAACCGAACACAACCCAATCCAAATGTGAGCGTTAATTTCGCCCTAAAAGTTGTCAAATTAGTTCAAGGGAAAAGGTCTCCTAGCTGACCCTCAATTACGCATTTCTTTGGAAAACTTTGTTAATTTGTTGTGTCGACTCAAACAATGAGCTGGGGTTAATGGATTTGTGGAGTGAGTCGAGTGGGTTAGGACATTGGTTCGTTATTAGCCACCGCCCCGAACAAAAAAAAACTAAAGAAAGAAAAAGAACAAACGCACACGCAGGGAACCGGACTTTATCGATGCCATCAGCTAGTTGGTCGGTCGGTCTGGGACTCCTCATTATGTAACCTCTCATAATTCTTTCATTAATGAAATTCCCACACGACGCTGCCACCATCATCTGCATTATGTAAATCTTCCATCAACAACACGGCTCAGCACGGAGTCGGTTTCATTTTGGGCTCCCCCAGTCCACTTTTCTGCTGCTTTCATCCTTGTCAACTAATTTCAGGGTTGTGCGGCCGACTGACTGCCTGCCTGTCATGTTTTTTAAGACTGTTTTAATTTTCATCCTTTTCGAATGGGGAGAGCAAAGGATGGAGAGACGCAGTGCAGAGCCTGCTCTGAAGAATGGAGAACGAAGAACAGTCGGGCGCATCGGCTTTTACTTTCCTTTCCTTTTGGCCTTAAAAATGTTGGCCAAAAACCAAATAAGACGAAAACTACCTGTTCACAAAACCCACACACACCGCAGAGGTAGCAGTAACAACAGCAGCTACAACATATCCCCCAAACGAACAACGAACGTCAGGCGAACCGAACTGAACTGTCGAGCCAGCGAACAACGCCCAGTGGGCACAGTGGTTCGGCGTTGGGTTCCTTAATTTAAGGGGTTAATTAAAATTTAATTGGCAAGTAAATTAGACTAAATTGCAGGGAATTAGCTCAAGATTAAGCTGAAGTAAATAGTTTTGTTGTGGCAAGGCAAAGTATATTAAGGGGAAAATTATAAAGTAGTGATTTATAATACAAATTGTTAATACAAATTGTTATCTATTGTTTAAGATCTTATTACTATTGATTTAATGTCTTTAAAATATAAATACAAGCTTTTACAAAATGATCCTTTGACCATCTAAGAAAATTTGGAAATCATTTTACGCGACAATTTTAATATATTTAAATTAATCAATATTATTGGTTGACCCTTTATTATTATCTAATATTGCCTGTCATTTATTTTGCATCTTGATCGTTAAAATAACAATATGGTTTGTTCATTCGTTATTAGAAATGATTTAAATGTCCCGGCAAAATCCTCAATACAAAACCACTGTGCAGCCACATTTGTCTTTTTGACTCCCATTCCCTCTTGTCCTTTTTTTCTGGCCTCAACGGGGTTCTCCTGGCTTGAGTTTGAGTTCGGGTTTTTTAGCCTGGCTTGGTGGCTGCTTTTAAATACCCTTTACCTTGGCCATATTAATGCGGCTCCCACTGTTACTTGTGCATTGTTGTTGCTGTTGCTGTTGCCCGTGTTGCTGTTGCTGCTGCTGTGCTGTTGGTGTTGCTGTTGTACTTCACATGTAGTTTGGTTGTCATTTGGCAGCGCCCGCTGTTTAGTGTCCAACATGAGGGCCGTTGGTGTCGGCAACGCTGCTCCCTGCAATTGGGGAATGCGAGAAAGGGATAGGTGAAAGAGCCAGAAAGAGATGGGGCAGAGAATGTGGAGCTCTGATGGAGACTGCTGATGCTGTTGCTGCTGCTTTAGATGTTGCTGCTGCCGTGGATGCTGCTGCCGTGTCTCCTTGGTCTGGTATTGGTATATCGCCTGGTAGCCTCAGCGACAGTTGTTGAAATTAAATGCTCACATGTGGGTTTTGTTTTCTTGTCTGCCTTTGCTGCCCTGGCGCTGTGCTTAAAAAGACTCAAGTCAACACAAAAACAGAACAGAGCGAGTACAGGCGAAATTCTATAGATCGAACCATAAAATATTAAACTTGTCCTATTGGAAAACGTTTGTAAACTGTTTACATAATAAGTACGTGAATAGAATAGAGAAAAGTCAAGTAAATTGATTATTTTAAAAAAATCTTTATACTTAAGTCAACATAAAAACAAAACAGAGTAAATTCGAAATTCTACAGATCGAACAAGGAAAAAAAAACTTGACTTATTGGGAAAAGTCTGTAATTTTTTCACATAAAATATACACTTTTCCCAGCAGAATTAGAATACAAAAATCAAATAAATTACTTAAATCCCATGTTCGATCAGTAAAATTTAGTGAAGCTTCACTGTACCCAAGAACACATCACATCCAAATAAAATGGATGGAAGTAAGCAAGGTAACACAGGAGGCAAAAAGGATTGCTCCAGCCAAATAAGAAAAAAGACAGCACAGCACGGACAACAACAATGCTCAAGTCTAGGGCGAGTGCCAAAACATACAGAAACATATTTACCCATACGTGTACGAAAAAGAAAACAAAAACAAAAAAATAAAGGAAGATGCTTTCATTTCAGTTGCAATCTCCAATAAAGCTTAAAACATGGGCGAGGGAAGTTTTAAAATTTTAATGATTATTGATGGATGGAAAGTTGGTGTGCCAAAGGTGAAAAGAGCTTTCGAAGGACGGAAAAGGAGGTAACAATTTGGGGCTTACCAATTTGGTAAATTATGGTGCATTAATAAAAAATAATGACCTTAAAATAAGAGTTTTAATTATAAAGTTTTGACTTTTGAAAGGTTTTAAAGCCGCTTTAATACGGATGGTGTTTATGATTATGGAGATATTTTATGAGCAAAAGTATAATATTTGTACAATTTAAATGCATGTGTGTGTCAATTAATATTGTTAAATCTCCTTTATTGTTATAAATTATGAGATCAAATTGGTTTTTGAATTTCCTTCTTTATTTTTTTAAGTATTTTCGAAATCAAAAACTCCAATAGCCAACCTCCCTCCAAAGTTCGCCTCACCGACTCCTTGAGCAAATCAAAAGCAACGCTTATGTGTAGTTTCTGCTGCTGTTATTGCCAAGTCTTTACAATTCGGGGCCAGGCACTTCATTTGCTCCGCTCAAGTTCCGCAGATACAGATACAGATACTTTGGCATCGTTCGCTTGTCTTCTGGCTGCATTTATGGTTGCATTTACTTTTTAATTTCATTTGCTGTTGCTCTTGCTGTTTCTGTTGCTGCCGCTGCACTCCTTTTTCGAATTCAAGTGGAGTCAATTTCTTATGTCATGACAAGACACATACTTCAATACACACGGACACAACAACGGGCTTAAGTCGGGATAAAAAAGTACAAATAAAAATAAAATAAGAAATGCCAGACAGCAGTGTTCTGTTCTGTCTTGGGATCCCGATTCCGATCCCTTGGAAGATGTTGTCGCCATTCGGGAATGGGGACCATATACCTTTAGCATTTTCGGGGCACTCACTCCGCCCCTGGGCTTAAATATCTTTACTTATTTTTGGACATACTTGATTGAAGTATTTATGAGATTTCAGGCATTTCTGTAATTTCCTTTTGAGCTTTAAGTTACGCTCTTCTTATTCGGGTGCCCCATCGTCAAATGTTCGACAAAAGAGTTAAATGTTAAATGTAGGAGAAGAACAGCCGAACAACAGACAAGGGGCAGAAATACAGATATATTTACATATGCATGGGGCCTCCGTCCAGGTCCATGTTTGTCAGATGAAAAGATATGTCTTTACATGTTTTAATTTTCTTGGAAATTGTTGTTCAACTTGAGCGGAGGCACAAAACCGAAGAAACCGAAACCGAAACCGAGAATCGGGCAAAAACACACAGATATACTACTCACTCGGCTCTCCAGCATTTCTTTCTCGACTCTCGGTTTATTTTTTGTTTTTAAGTGAAATGTTAAACCTTTTGACAGCGGTAGTTTTCTTATTTAATTTATTTTATTTGCGGTATTTACTCTCGTCTCGTCCCGTCTCGTCTCTCGGCTCCTTCATCCCTCCTCACTATTTCACTCTCGGAATTCAATTTTGGCTTTTTGTTTAGAGCCAGTTCTCCACTGTCTTTCTCTGCGCATTTTAATGTCAAACAATTGACATGGTTAGGCTTAAAGTTCTCCGAGCGTGTCTCAGTCTGAGTTTGGTTTTTGTGGCCAATAATTAAAGTTGACAACTTGGATGCGGATAAGGGGAAGACGTAGACACAGTCACTAATTTTGGCTTAAATTGTTAAATTTTTCTTCTGGTTTGAGAAAGAACCCCAAAGTCGAGGTTTTCAAGTGCTTAAAGTATTAGACAAAGACCTCTTAATGAGCAAGTGTTGAATGAAAAATAACTTCTTTTGAAAATAATATATATAAATTCTATATCCCTGCCTTCCGAATTTAATTAGTTTATTTAGAAACATTTCTTCAAGATAATATCATACAATATCATAAACCATGAAAATGACAAAACTTTTGTTTAAACTCGATCCACACATTCTCAGAAAACTTTAAGCTGTAGTACGTTCTCTAAATTCCCCTAGCAATTAATCCGTATTATGTGCCGACTACTTATGAAACTGTAATCTAAACTATACACAAACTTATAGCATTTTTCCCACTCGAATCATTTATCTTCAAGTTGAGCTAAAGTTTTAAGTTTTTGTTCTTTTTGTTTTTAAACTTTTGATTAGAGCAATTCCTCAAGTTGCCATGGCTGTAACTTAAAACGCTTTGGGGACACCGCACAAAAAACGGAAGAAAATACCAGAACCAGGAAAATTACAAATACTTTTGTCATTACACGAAGCTCTTCTGTGTTGCCAATGAATTCCAATCAATGTGGACAATGCTCTCCTGCCCCTGCGAAGAGAACTTTCTTTACAGCGTCATTTCTCAAGCTCAAAATGACGAAACGCGCAGCTTGGATTATTAATTACAGTGCCCAGAGAGATGAGATGGTTTGGGATTTATTTATGTGTGTGTGCCGGCAGGCAACCGAATCAAAATCGAATACGAATACGAGAATCCGAAACTCACCTTCTCCTCCTTCCCCTCCTCCCACCAACTGTGCGACAATTTTGACTTTTATAAATATTTTGACTTGGTTCTGTAGCTGACAGATACCTCCATCCTCCATCCAGTATCTTTTGGTCTGCTCGGGTTCTGTTTTTGATGCTGCTTACGTTGTTGGCTGGCTGTGCTGCCGGCGGCATATCTGTGACAAAACATCATTCAACGTGTGCAATGATTGATGATGCAACTCAAAGCAACTTGTACTCAATTTTCACTGCCCGCTGAGCCAGGAACGTGGGGCTTATGCACACAGACACACAATCCGGCCAACTCACATAACTTGCCGGGCATGACAAAATGTCACAAATATTCTACAAGCAATTTGTTTAAATATCGCATAAAAAAAGAGAGGGAGAACCAGTAAGGCTAAGGTGGAATTTGGTTTTCCACCTAGAAGTTGGGATGCCCTTTAAAATGGGAAGGCAAATATTTAGAATAGAGCTTGAAAAATATCGAACATTTTCTATTTCTTGATATTTTATTTGTGTTTTTTTAATATTGTCAAAATATAGATAATTTTCCAGCTTTTATTTAGAGGCTAAAAACAGAAAATTAAATTGGATATGAGTTGTTAAAGTTATTTATGAGTTGTTATTTTTTAAAAATTTGATTTACCATCGGATTCTTGAAAACATCAATATGTTATTTTTTATAAGAAAAAAATAATTTACAAATCTAAAAAAATTTTGTTTACGAGTTGAAAAAATATTACTAATAAAACGAACAACAACATTAACGCATCCCATCATTATATTTAAACGCCTTATATTTTAAGATTATCATAAATAAATAGGATAAGAAAAAGTGAGACCTCCATAAAATCAAATCCATCCTTTATTCACTCAACCAATAAACCCTATTGGCCGAGGGTATAATAAAACGAAAGGCGATTGCGTGATGCAGCCAAAGACCAAGCGGGAAGTGCTTGATGGGGGATTTCAGGGGATATAAAGGTATATATATGAGTATAGGTGGACGGCAGGAGGATGAGGGGGTATGCCTAAGTCTAAACTGGAAGCCCAAGTGATTGGGGAGCCACAGAAAGGCGCGCAGCCGTGCGGCAATTAATATGTGAGCAAGATGCAACCATTGCCATTACCATGTGCCTTCAACTTGAACACAAAATAGTTAACTAAAAGGCAACTGGTGGAGTGGCAAGGAAGGAAGGGAAGGAGGAAGGGGACGGGAGGGAAGGGGCTGAAGTCCAGGTCGAAAGCTGGCAACGGCAACAGCTACATGATGTGCAATTACAAGGCGGGCTAGCAGCAGCAACACTGCAACATTGCAGTCGACCAGCAGCAAAAGCAACAGCAACAAAGCAGCAACATAAGTGCAGTGTCTGCCCTGCCCTGCCCCGCCCCCTTTTTGCAGGCAAAGGAAGAGGAGCAGCAGCAGCAGCAGCAAAAGCAACAACTGCTGCAGCAGCAGCAGCAGGCGAAGCAAAAAATATTGCATCTTCTCAAGCATTTAATCTTCTTTGCGCCTTTTTTAACCTTTTATTATTATGCCTTCAACGTGCAAACGTTTTGCTACGCTTTATATATCCCCCTCCCTCCCTCCACGCCTTAACCCTTACCTTTCCATTCTGTCCCAACTCGCCTTCCGTTTCGGGGCGCACTTACTCACACGCCAACCCTGGAGATGCAGTATTATTCCCAGACCCAGACCCAGTCAGTCCCAATCCCAGTCCCAGATCGCAGCCAAGTGGAATTCCAGCTTCTGCTTTTGTTGTTAATAATTTCTTTTCACTCCTCGGAGCTTGGCTTTTGCAATTAGAATGCGTGTTAAGTGCACAAAGATACAAAAGATACATTTCAAGGGAGCAACCGAGCTAAGGGATGGCTGGGGTACACAGTACAAATTTCCCCAAAGGTATTAACATTACCATAGAGAAGAGAAAAATATTTATTTTTAATATTAAAATACAGGTATAATTAATAAAGAGGCTATTATTAGTATTGTGCTTTAATTTTAATTAAATTTCGCAAAGTCAGACCCTATCTGTAGACCCTTGTTGTACCCTTTCTATTTCTATTCTTAAATTCCACCGATTTTGCATACAATCACAAAGCGATGGCAATAAATTTCAAGACAATCAAATTTAATTAATTTTCCATGTGGGCCCAAAACCAAATTCCCTCCTTGAGTAACCCTAACCCTTCATCGTGGGCCAGTATCAACCCCTCGATGAATTGTGCTGGATGGCCAGGTCTTCTTAAGCCGCTGATTGGAATGTTTTTGTGTATTCAACTCGGTCCAAAGCTGATTTTACGCTCTCATGCAATCGGCAACGTAGAGTGGAGTGGTTGGAAAAACTGTTGTCGATAGAGGGTTTTACAGGAGGACTGGGGATTTTCAATTAGATACGTCCTTCGCCTCGCTTGTTATTCCGATGATGGGATTGCTATTGTGACGGGTTTTTCGGGGGTGGGTCAAGCAAACTCGCGGTTTATTTCGGCAATTTGTCTAAGTGAAATTTGCATTAATCCCATGCAGATCTCTCTTTGGATATTTTTTCTATGCCATTATTGGCCAACGAGGCCCAAGTAATTTGCCAGACTGCGATAACAAACAAAAACTTTAAGCTGTTCAGACAGCTCAAAACTCGTTTAGGGGTTGGAAATTAATTAATAAGCCGGGTGATGAGATAAAGCTGGGATTTATTTGAGGATTTTCGGTGGGGTTTAAAATCGCGAGATAACGTTTTATTTTTTCTGAAGGCCATAGATAATTATATTTTTTAAAAACCCAATTGAATAATAACTTTCTAGCACAAACGAGTGTTATATCACAAATCAATACCCTAAATCACTTTAGCTACTCGTTCAGACTTTCTCAGCCTTTTAAGAAGAAAAATTCTTTCCCATAACCCAACAGCTTCATTAGCATACCTGTAGTTTTCACACCTACGCAGCTCATTTATGAATCACCATCAGAGATCACTTGGCTACCGAAGCTGCATTCAGAGCTCTTAAGAGCTGGCCCACAAAGGAAAAGCCATCCACACACGCACTAAATATGCCATGCTGAAAAAGTGGCTTGACAAAAGCAAAACTGTATCTTATAAATACGATTATAGACCAAAGTAGCCACAGCTCACGAAGAAATCCGGGGAAGGGAGGGAGGGCAGCCAGAGAATGCCACGTTATAATTTCACGAAATATTTTCATGAAAAAAGCATCTACTGAAAAATGCATTAAGTGCAACTCTGACTGCAACTGCAACGGCGAGGAAGCCATACGAACGGGTCGGCAGTGGAGTAGGTAGTGGGGGGCTAAGCTCGAGGCAGGGGTTAAGAGGGGATCTCGGTCTGTGTGCGATGTATGCTTAAAAACAAAACTGGCTTCAGCTTTATGGCAGCGCCAAACAAACAAACCAACTCACACAAAGTTCTACTTCTGCTGCTGCATCGTGTTTTTTTTCGTTGCTTCTTTCTGCTGGCAACCAGTGTTGGCTATCATACATTAGACTAGAAAACTCGCTAAATTTAGTTGCAGTATTTTAAATTAATTTATTTAAAACAAAGTAAAAATTTGTATTTATTTATTTATGAAAACTCTAGCAAAAATTATTATTTGGGTTCTTATTTGAGTTTATTAGATACAACAATAATCTTCATAAATTCAGTTTTTAATGTAATCTTAAAAAATGTCCTATACTGAACAAATTATTTACCACAATTTTGTTTAATTACTTAAAAAAAGTATTTTAAATTAAATAAAATCTTTTAAACATCGTGCTTTGTATTCAAAACCTTACATATCTCAGAAGGTAATCTGCTATCTGATTTTCACCTCTGAAAAAGTCAGGTTCACCTAGAAATTGGCCAGGCTAACAGCACTGTGTGGCACTGCCACTGCGACTGCGCCTTAATTCTGTCCACTCCTCCAAGCCACTAAATCTCTGATATATCCGAAAATGCAAGCCAGATTTGTGGAAAAACAGTAGAAGTAGAAAAATAAAATAAGGGGAAAGAAACATTCTGCATCTGGTAGATACATGCGCTCGAATGGTTCTGGCAAATATTAGAGCTATGTTCCTGCGGCTAAAGATTTAATGATTTGCACTTTTATGGAAATAATTTTTGCTCCTCTGCGGAGCTGCCTCAGTGCATTCAGCAGCAGCAGCAGCATTCTGTGCATGGCAGCAATTAAAAATATTTAATTATCGTGCAAAAAGTTGTCCGAACATGCGCAACATTTCTCACATGTCCAGAAGATACAGCAGAGAAACGAGGAGATTAGAAATTCGGTTGGTTTGTTGGCTGGCTGAATTGCTGGGAAGCGCGGAAAGGTGTTGGCATTCTGTATTAGAATCTACCGAAAAGCGTTGTTTGAAAATTCGGAGGCTGCCGGCGATTTCCTGTTGTCCAAAAACCAGAAAGAGGCAACTCTGAGATACGCTTCTTGGGAAACAATTTGGCAGCTTTTGGAGGCGAGGAGCCCAACACATTTCGATTTATTCACTTTGAAGATGAACCGCCTAAAGTATAGCCCCGGCTTTCTGGTCAATTTAATTCGATATAAACTCTGCATATTAAGCCCCCCATAATAAAGTCAACAATTTATTGATTATTTCGGTGGTTTCTGTGTGTGTGTGTGTGGTATTAAGAACACTTTTATGACTCAGAAATGATTTAACTTAATAAACTGGCAACTATCAAGCGCAGAATTTATGAATGACTCGTAAAAATTGTGAACCATTTGGATGATTATATCTTGTGGTCTAGACTCTAGATTTCGCTCTTTGCTTTTTCCATGCGGGTGATAAAAGACTAAATGGCATGGCGAAAATATATTGAGCAAATTGAAAATTATTTGCAGTAGATTTTAGATAGCATTTATGTTTAACAATAAAAAATCAAATGCTCTTGAAATCTAGGTGCTATTTAATCATAAAAAACCAATCGATCTTTTATAGGAGTTTTAAGATTAAGTTTATGAGCAAGGCTGGGTTTTAAGTATTCAGAAAAACTATATCTCCTTGCCCAGATTTCAACTAAAATATGACTAGCCTAAAGCTTACAAATATTAATATAACATTTTTAAATGCTCAGTTAAATTTAAATCACTTTAACAGAATTAATTAATTGATTTCCATTTCAAAGGAATTTTTTTATGTGCATTAAATGAAAATTCCGACTGCACCTGATCTCTTTACCTAATGAGTTGGGATTCCTGTCATTCGATTCATTATCTTTAGCGCCCCCTTACTATTTCAAGATCCCAGACCATTTGCCATTTACCATTTCCAAGCACAAACTATTGCAGCTGTGAAAGGCAATTTGTAATTGTGTCGTTGGGAAAAAAGAAATAAAATGGGAAGCAGATGCCTGGGTGGCTGTGGAAAAAGCATTGCTCTGTTTCAATTTAATTAGCCATTAAAATGTCTGCAATTGTGTGTGCGATAGTGTGTGTGACGTCACATGCCAAACAACTACGTGACGGCTTGCATCCTTTTGCACTCCACTCTCTGGGGGATTCACACAACACCCGAGTATCTTGGGCATCTTTGGTCTGGTTTGGTTCAGTTAGTCCTTATCCCCAGCCGATATCTGCAGTTTACCTCACTTTTCCACCTGATACTGGACTCGACTTGACTCCACTTCACTTTTATTTGTCTTCATCTGCTAACTGGCTCTGGAGTCTCTTTTTCATTCATCTCTGTTTGCCTCTGTTTGTGTTTGCCTTTGTTTGTGAATTTAACTAATTAAGTTTCCCATTTTCTCTCTCTATTTGCAGATGTAAGTGCTCGAACGGATTTTTCCAGCCTCTAGCCTCAAGGCAAAAGTGTTTGCGTGTGTGCGGAAATCAATTTAGAATTTATGCGACATGGATCTAGTCTATTGGATGTCAAGGTTTTGTTTGTTTTCTATTTTATGAGAAATTCATCAGCCATTTTGGCAAATTAATTTATTATGCTGTGGGATAAAAGCATGGTCGTGAAATTACCGAACAATATTTAATTAGAAGGGTTTGACTTTTTAATTGTTTTCTTCATAGTCATCTTGGAAAAATATGTATCTTCTTAGACAGAATTATTAAATTTAAAAATGAACTATTTATTAAAAGTTTTAAAGAAGAAAATGAGTCGGCCTAACGACTTTAAGTTAGCTTGCTTTGTTCCTTTAAAGTTTATTTTGAATATATTTGAAAGCCAATTTGTGTATGCTAAAAGAAAAAATAACGATTTTAAGATTATTTTTGTAGTCACACTTGAAGGTATTTTATTTAATGAAATAATTGTATTTTTTCTTTTAACAAACTCTTCAGACTTAAGATTCTAAAATGCAATTAAGTTTCTCGCACTAGCAATCAACATTCAACACTCTCTTCGAGAGTAATAACTCAAAGATATTTTAACCCATTTACCATGAATGGCAATCGTTGAAGCTCGCATTTAATTGACTGATTGCTGTTGAAATTGCATGCATGTGTCATCTAAAAAAAAATTCCTCTGAGAACGAATCAAAAAAAATCCTATTCATGTTTGCCGCGCTCCAAATCACGAACACATAAACCAAATTTAATTAAAATGCACTCAGAACGGCATCCGGATTATGTGCATGTGTCCTCTTCTCTATTATTTCCATTGATTTATTTTGCACACACTCAGTGGATTTTTATTTTAACATTTTCATTAAGAAAAACTGCCACTGCAACTGAAACTCCACTTGCTGGGTGTTCCCAGTCGAATAAACATAATTCCCATGATTTATGGATTTGGCACAATGAATAAACACTGGCAAAGTGCAGACTTTGTGCAAAAGAGATCGGGAACACACGAGCATTTATTTTGTTACGGGCCAGAATGTTGATATATTAGCCAACAACAACTATGTATGTATACATGTTTATTATTAGCCAAAGGCTCGCCTCTAGGGAAAATCCGAAGATCGGGGGACCAGGGACATGGAACTGGGGATCTGAGACCCGGGGACCAACCGGCCTGCAATCATAATAAATGTTCATTGAAACCTTTTAAAAATCGCGCTGCCACAGCCGCCGCGCCTCAATGAAGCACGGCAACAATAAATTTAAGCCACGAAGCCGGGCTCTCTATACACCGGCACATAAACATTAATAAACTTGTTGCAATCCAAAAGATAATTAGCCATGGCTAGAGCTGCAGCAACACCAGCGAACAACCGAACAACTGAACAACCAGCCGACCGCCACACACATCACATAAAGCCAAAAGACAAGAGCCAACAACAATTTGCTATTTAGTATAAAGTTTCATTAAAAACCCACTACGACTGACTGCACGGCCCATCATGCAGTTGTGTATCTTAAAGATACAATGGATACAGGCACAGGCACAGAAGAGGGTCCGCTTCACATCGCATCGCATCGCCTGCCTGCTGTCGATCATAATTTAACATAAAAATGATTTGATTACTATAATTTCTTTTGTGTTTTGGTATCACCTGGTAAGCTCATTTACTACAACGGCAACGCCGCCTATTACTCACACCGGTCCGCAGATCCCCGGTTGTCCGGTTGTGGGTCCTCGGTATTCAGTTTTTGGTCTCGGTATCGCACCATGGACCTCACCGCATGCAGCGTGTGTCGTTTTGTTATATGGCCAAGAAGAACCAGTAACGAAACGAAAACGAAGGCAGAGATGAACATAAGTTGGGGGAAAAAGGCAAAGAGGCCCGAAATGAAACTGCGGGAAGGCAGCACCGAGAGTGCCATCATTACACTGACATAATTTACGTCTTGAGTGAGGAATTTTTGGTATATTTTTCTAAAATTTGATATAAAAGTCATTTTTTCTCCTCGGATATTACTTGTAAAGGTGCCTTAAGGCCACAAAATATTCATATTTTTCTGACGTGATTGAATCCCTTTATAGAGACATCATTTTTTAAAATTTATTTCTGGTTGTTAAATTGGCAAAACCTTTTATTATAAATTTTAAAATTATGCATTAAGATTAAAGCTTTTAAAAGTAAAGTTATGGTACTTCCAAATTAGCATGACAAAATATATGAGAAGGAAAAAGAAGAATTGTATCATAAAGAAAACATTTTTTTCTTCAGTGCATCACGAAAACTTGCCGGCCAGCGAGGAGTCAAAGTCAAACTGACAAACCCGTTCCGGTGTCTTGGAACAGCCTTCTGCCTCAGTCTCAACCAAAGTCAGAGTCCCAGTGCCAGTTTAAGACGAAAAAGAAGTCCAAGTCGAAGTCTTGCAGGCAATAATAGCATCGACTTAAGAGCCACGAAGAAGTATACTTCATCGGGTACTGGTACAAATATCTTGTTTCATGTGTGCGCTGGACGTTAATAGCAGGCCGTACCATTGTCCAAAAGCCAGTCAAAGTCCCCCGTTTGCTCCGCTCCTGTCTTTTCTTTATTTTTGTAGTTTTTTTTTTATACCTGTACCGCTTGCATCTTCGCTGAGCGCCGGTTCTTGGCAGCCTTCGCTGCATTTCATCATTCATGCACATTATTTTAGCCATTGCAGGGATTTCAGTTATATCTTTGTATTCAATACGGAGGCTTTAGATACTCTTTTGAAAAGATTTTTTATTCTACATTTTTCTTAATAAAAATAAAAACCATCAATGCATATGAATACAAAAAAACCATTGTAATGCTGATTTTCGAGTCATTTTTATATTATTTATCAGATTTCCGATCCATCAATGAGGATCTACGATATTTTTATTACACTTTTTTATAAAAATGGTTGTGTAAATATTTAATTCTTGTTTTTATCACTTCAGATTGCTTAATGTTTCCATTTTGTTGATAATTATTTCTTGTAAAGCATCTGGTATTCGTTCTAAGATAAGTTTACCATTACCCTTTTATTTTTTCTGGTGCACTTCAGCGTTTTGTGTGCTCCGTACTCCCGTACATCGTGTCCTGTCCCGCTTGCGTATCGCATTGGCCGAGACTTAGAAGCGGAGATTGAGTTACATTGCTGGGGATTATTATCAACTGTATTATCTGCCTTTTCTTCTCCTGTGTTTTTCTCTTCTCTCTTTTTTTTTTTGACCACGGCGGCAACTGCTCTTTGGCCAGAAAAAAGCCAAATAAAAATTCGTTACGCCGCCGCTGCAGCGTTTACTCAACTGAGGAGTGAGATTCGTGGGTTTTGGTTTCGGGTTTTTCCGTTTTTAGGGTTTGTGCTTTTTTAATGATACCAAGTATACTCAAGTATTTTCTCTTCGTCTTCCGCAGCAGTCTTTTTTTTTTGTTTAGTTTTGTGTGTGTGCCTTATGCGGTTCAAGTGCCTTTTGGTGCTGTCGTAATTTGTTGCTTTGAATTTTTTCTTCTTTTTTTTCTTTTTGTACGGAGGCGACGGACATGCATGTTTCATAAGTTTTGGGGGCAACAATTGTGTAAAATTATGAGCTGTCGTCCATATTTGCCATTTGGCATGTTTCCAGGGCATCAGCAGAAGCAGCTAGCTAGCAAATCCGTGCCGGTCTTTTGTTTCATTTTGGGCCATAAAACAAACTGGAGTAGGTGTTGTCGTTAAGTTTTGATGTGCCACATTAAACTAGGCTCCCCGAGCAGATTGAGCTTGAGCTGAGCCACCCCATTGTGCAGTTTATGATTGCAGATGAATGAAGCTACTAAAAAAGCGAGGAAGCCCACTGTGCTCTAATGGGAAATCAGTTTTAGCCTATTCGCATAAAACTCTAAACATTCTTCGTCCGTCTGCTATTCATTCTGCTGTCTTGCAAGTTGGTCTTGTTTTTATTGATTTTTGTTTTCGCATAAAAGTGAGAGACGACACTTTCACACAGAGAAAACGTAAAATACCTCGGGATATATCGGTTAGGCTAAAGATCTCTTCGGAATTGGAATTGAATAAAAGTGAATGTCGCTAGGGAGTTGAACTTTGAGGAAATTAAATCAGTTCGTGATGGTATTTTTTATGTGGGGGAAGTTTATATACCTAACTGTCAAGCTGATATACCATTCAATTTATTGGAATTTTTCGAATAAAATAAATGCTTAGGTTGGGGCTATAGCTCAAAGCTAATTGAATTAGCTTTTTGTTATAAACCAAAAATGTATTCATAAACAATTTTTAATGAATCTTTAGAATCATTCACTTTCATGGCCCTATGTTTGTTTTTAATTTAAAAAGTTTAAAATTAAACTTAAATTTTTGAAATAATCTTTTGCTAATAAAGTATTATGTTTAACAAAGTTCTGAAGATTTATAAGTTGTCAAAGTTATGTTCTCTTTGTCTTGGGAAACTTTTTTATTACTTTCCTATACAATTTTGACCCACAGTCCACCCCTAACTAGGTCACATTACAGTTGGCAAATGTCTGCGGTAAAGTTTTAAATCATATTTAAAGAATACGGCAATAGATTCGGGCCCAACTGTTCCGATGGCAACCGCGAAGACATATAACACACGAGGCACTGTGGAAATAACCGCAGGGAAAGCTCTCCGGCACAAGTATTGCACCACACTAATGGTGGTGGTGGCATGGTGGTGTGGTATCATGGTGGTGGTGCTGCTGCGGCTCGAGATGGAAGCCCAAGCGGCAAATGTTCCAGGAAACTATAAAAGACAATAGCGGCAATATGCCAGCTCTGGTTTTTGTGGTTTTTTATGCTCGGACTCTAGGAAGAAGAAGCCTTTCTGGCTCTTGGCGTGGGCCTAAGTCAACAACAAAGAAGCGAAGCCTCAATGCCCTGGACGGCGCCTTTTGTTATATATACACGTATATCTATGTGTATAGGAAAACCCTCCAAAGAAGTGGGTATCGTGGGGCGGAGGAATTGAGCTTGGTAGCCAAGTTGTGTGTGCTCACGCATTAATATAGTTCCAAGACAAAGTGCACAGAGGAAAGGGGTACACAGGAAGAAGTTATCTAGGAAATTGTAAAGTTTTCTTAGCTATGCTATCATCATTTTGCTGGAAACAATATGAATTAATACTAAAATAGTTTTTAGAAACTTTTTAGTTTCCTTTTAGTTAATTTTATTTCAGCCCTAACAATTGTTTATTAAAAACAAATATTAATATTTTTTCTTTACTTTTTAATTATTTATAAATAATATAATCATTTTTACATTGTTAGTCCTTTTGGCAGTCATATTTTTCTCTCTGCGTGTAAAGATATAGATGTGTGTGAAACTAGTTTATGACAGGGCCGAGTTGGTATGGGGTGGCAAATAATGTTGTTTATGTGTTGGACCGAACCGTAAATATGACGCACCGTGGAGATGGGGTAGCCCGTAACCTGGGCCGGCTGAAACCTGGTTGAAAGTGGAGTGGTCAAGTGTAAAGTACGCAACTGCTCCTATTCCCATTCCCATTCCCGTTCCCGTTCTTATTCCTATTCGCTTTGGCAGTGTCAGTGCCATTTCCATTGTGGTGTCGTCTACAGAATCGCAAGACGGCTGCTGGTCAAGTGTTGCAGTTGCTTCCTGCCTTTCGGCCTGACACTCACCTGGCCCTCTAGCTGGGGTCTGCTTCTGCTTCTGGCATTCAATGGCCAATTCTCCACGCAGCCATCCTTGTTCTTGCTCTTGTACTTGTACGAGTATTTATATTTTCTTGGCATTGGCCTCTTCCCATGACACCGGTTAGCCGCATCTTCAGCTGCTCTGCGCTTATTTGGTTACTTTATGCCATTACCTGTATTCCTCCTTCGACTCCTTTACTTCCTCTCTGCTGCGCTCTGATAATAAAGATGACAAAATATCTAGAGAAAATCATAAACCTTGTGTGTATGTTTGGAAAAATAATATCTTGCAGATATAAAGTACCATTTATGTCGTGCTTATATCTTATTTCGCCAAAGTCGTGCCATCGCAAGAGTCGCGAATCCCGAATCGCTTTTCGCAGTCCGAGTCAAGAGCTGGGAGTCCCAGTCGATGGAGTCCATGCGGTATTTCGGTTTGGTTTGCTTCGGTCTTTGGAGAACTACTGCTGCGTTGGGAGATTGCTTTGCAAGCACGGTTGCGTAGGTCACAGTGGTAAAAATGGGGTATATTAAAGTTTAATTTGATGTAGGTGAAAATTTAATAATCTTAACTTGGTAGAAGTTTTTTATAAAGAAAAATAATTAGGAATAATGGTTATTATTTATGAGAGATTGACTATTATAATTTATTGATTATAAAATTTCAATTTACCTTTTTTTTATGATCAACAAGTTTTTGATTTTTTTTGAAAGAAATACGATAAGATGCACTTCCGATTTTTATTTTATATTCAATCACATTTTTCCTTGCCTTTGAACCACTGTGCTTTGGCTTGGCTGGAGTTCTGCAGCACTTCTTCACATGACGGCGACAGGCAATTGGCCAATGCAGCGCCAGCGACGCCAAAGCCATGGCCACGTTGTCATCTCGGTCAAGGAGACCGGGAGAGAAGGAGGATGAAAGTCGGGTCTATTGGCAATCTTTCTGCTCGTCCAAGTATCTTCTCTTTTCTCCTACTCTGTCCAGCTCAGTTGGGTTATATGCCGTTCAGCTCAGTTCTGGCCCATCCTGGTCGACTTGTATATATGCTTTCATTACGAGCTTAGTTCACGTCACAATCAGTTGTTGGCATCGTTTATGCCGCATTGCCGCACAAACACTGCCCAACCTACAGATGCTGCTAGAGTTATAGAAATTGAAATTTTAAAAAATTGTTTTATTGCTTTTACTAAAAATTCTTTTTAATTTTAATATGTTATGGTAAATAGCTGTATGGCACATTTTTTATGTGATAATATAATTTATTCCGAATCAATCAAAATATCTTTTGAATAGCAATTTCACAAATATTTATTACTCACTATATAGGTGCTACTATTTGGCTGACCTCTCCTGTTTACATAGTAACTAGTTGGCTGCTGTGGCAGCTTCTTCAGCAAAATGTCTTCCAACTTATCGCACTCACACACATATGCCATATACGTATGTATATATCCTGTGGAAGCATGTGAGGAGGCTCGCTGGCAATTTGCATGCAACCCAGAGAACCCCTCCGCCACCCACTTTCCCACTGTACGTGCATGTAATTTATGCGTTTAGATAACACTTTGCTAATTTTGAATGGCATAAATTTTTTTTCCACATTAGAAGGAGAAGACGGAGTGGCCCAGTCCTTGGGATCGTGCCTGTAATTGTGTGTGCGTGTCTGTTACTTATTTTTTCTTTACTCCTTTATTTTTTTTCAGCTTTTCTTTCTTATTTTTTGCATGCCGCACTTATGATGATGTATTGATTGTTCGAGGTGTCAGATTTTTGTTGTTGCGGGCAACACTTTTGCCTGGTCTTTTTCTGCGCTTGGCGTAATTAAAGGAAATATTTGAGATACGCCAAGATAATAGTGCTGGAATGTTGTTGGATTAATTAATTGAAAATGAGTTGTGGCGGAAAAGGAGGCAGGAGGCAGAGGAAGGGAAGGCAACCGATATCTGGTCTGCCTGGCTTTATTTGGCGACTGTTGCTTTTGCTGCTGCGTCTGTTGGCCATGTCGCCCGTTTGCTTATCAGTGGCAGCATTGACTTTTTATGGCCATGAGCAAGAGGAGACCGGACCCGCGACGACTCTCTGTGATTAATAAGGATTTTCAAGTCGTTAGCCGTCTTCGCCAGCCGTTCATCGCGTTTTTAATGGCCACGACGAGGGAGCGAACGACGAGTATAGAATCGAACCGAGGGACGAGGCAGGCAAATTACCGATTTCAACAATGTCGCTCAAGTGGCTTAACTTAAGTTTTGGCTTTGACAAAGGCCCCCTGAAAAACGAAGGAAAAATGGAGGAAGAAAAAACGTAGGAAAAGAGAAAAACCAGCAGTTGATGCTTGAATAATGATGTGATAACCGTAGGCATAAACTGGCCCACGGACCCGAGATGATCCATCCCAGTGTCCACAACTTTGGCCAGATACAATTACGGTCTAGAGCATTCCTTACCAACCGTAGTTCCAGTTTAGCTACTTTCTAGCGAATTTAGAAAAATACCTTTGTATCTTTGTGATATTTTACAAATTTAAATTATTTTATTAGTTTTTTCAGACATTTTTAAGGTAATATTTGAAAAGTATAGAAATAGCATTCATATTTTTCAAAATACTATTTTTAAAATGATTTTCCGTATGTTTACCTTAAATGAATGCTTCATATAATAAACTAAGGACATTCCTGCTAGAAAACTTAAATGTTTTAGCTATTTATTAAAGTACACAGGATATTATTTGCTCCCTAGCAACACTGATTACCACCCACGTACCCCTGCCTTGGGGCAATCGCGTCACAGCTGCATTCACTGGTAAAAAGTTGCTGCTTAAAGTTTTCAAATTATTCTAAGTAGGGCAGAGCAGAGGATTATGCTTGGGAAATGCTTCTTTCTTGGCTGGCGCCTTGGATTAGGCTCGAATTAAATTGGAATTAAATTTGCCGCTTAAAGCGCGACAGAGTGAACTGAAACGAATTAAGCATTTGCTATTGCATTTGCCTTCACAAATTGAATGGGTGAATCAAAACAAAATTGCTCGGCAGAGGGTGAAATTGCAGACATTTACTCGGAATGAATATATTAATGTATTCATAAATAATGCGAATGAAATTCGAAATCATAAATAAAGTGTAGCACTTGCTATACATATATTAAAAACATAGCATTTGCATAATCAATTTAGTATTTTTTCTTCTCTCTAAATCAAATCTCACATTAATTTATGCAAAAAAATTTTTTTTTTCAAAAGAGCCGTGTTAAATATGTCTAATAAGTTTGCCAAGCAAACATTAGGTAATATTGCATGAAAAAAGCATTTCCCATAAATTATTTAGCCTAATTTAATTTTTTCTTAAACGGCTATATTGAACTTTACTAAATTAAAGTTCATCATGCGTAAAACCTGTAAACATTTGAATTGTGTAAACAATAAAGAAAAAAATGGCCGAAAATATGTTTAAAATTAATAAAATCTTTTTGGGGTAAATATTTCCACAAATTTAAATTATTTTTCATATATTTTACGTGTTTACCTTTTCCATTTATAATTAACCTTTTTTGTCGCTGAAAAATGCATTTATTTCTGGCTTTATGCTAATAAAATAGTCAAGAACTTTCCCCACGAGTTTTGACAGACTAATGGAAAGTGTGGACTTTCGGCTGTCACTTTTGACAGCGGGGTTACCAAAGTTTTTCTACATAGTGCTAATTAAAAAAACCAATGGCAACAAAAATCGGAAACCATAGAGGAAAGAAAGTTGAGCAAACAGAGAAATGGATGTAGGCATAATCAAAACTGCACGGCAAAGTTGTGGCTACAGTTCTGGATTTTTCCTTCATGCCCCACTGAGTTCCCACCGAAATGCATTCTTTAATCATATGCAAGTGTTGTGGAATTAGAGGCAGTAAAACTCAATCAAATTTCATAGCATTACAACGAAATGCGAACCTTAGATGTGCACCGCCGTCGCGACGACGGGCCAAAGGGGCAGAGATATATAAACAGTTACGTTAGTCTTAATTACATATCAAATATATCGCCTCGCTGATTGATCTCAAGCCAAGCAGAAGCCAGAGAGGTTCCAAGAGTTCCCCTCTGAGTTGGGCGGCCATAAAATCAACATAAATCTGAGTTATAAAAAGTCATGTTCGGCTGCACTTAATTAGCGGCCGACCTCTACGGAATGAGTGTCATGCCCATATGTCCTCTCTATTACGATCCCATCTCGTTCTCCATAAATACCAGAGGACCGAGGAGGAGCCTTCTTCCTCGACAACCGACTATAATTCACACAATTTGCTGATGCGTGTGCCACGAGTGTTGAGCCCAAAATGTCAACAATATAGCACTCCCATTCCCATTTCTTTTCTAAATTCGGAGTGTTTTCCCACTGTCGCTCGCCCTGTGCTCCAAAATTAAATGGTGTGAACGAAATTTTATGCCGAATCATGCGTGGAAAATGATGAAGATGCCGTCGCGACCAGGGAAACCGAAACCTCAGCGAGTTTCTACGTTCCATGCTCGATTGAAATATATTTGCGTGCCTCATTTCATTTGTTTATGTTTTTCTAAAGAGATTTACAGTCGGAAAAAATATGGTGATAAATTATACGAAATTGCTGCATTAATTGTCGGGAAAATAAAACGTTTTAAAGTGGAATATTTTAGAAGAATTTTCTGAATCAAAAGAGTATATTCAACATTTAAGGCCGGACTGAATAATTATGTGATTTTTGCGGCATGCCCATGTTCTGACTTACTAAAGCAATTTATTTTTCGAGTGCAATGGAACTTGCATGTGTGAGGCCTCGTTAGAGAAGCCAGTTGTCTTGATGAAGATGCACACACTTGGCCATGATAACTGTGCCCCGAAATTAAGTTGAAAACAATATAAATTTGTTAGAAGACGCCGGCAACGAGGCGAGGTCCCAAAGAGTAGTCTCCATGCCAAAAATGGATAAAAACACTTTCAGCTCCCCAGCACCGGCATCAAATGGAGGATGCGGCCCAGAGAGATGTCGACGTCAAACGACAGCCACGAGACACTTCACTTCTACTCGTATACATACTCGTACTTGTTTCTTCTTCGTTTCTTTTTTTTTTGGGTCGCACTTTTATGAGTAATTTCATGTTGTGCGAACCGTTTTGATGGAGTTGCAATGTCCTCTCCCCGGGGAATGGGATTTTTCGGGAATTCAGTTTCTGGTGGAGTTGCTTTTCGGAATTTTTATGGCCTAATAGAGTTGGTCTTGAGTGTACATTTAGTGCTGAAAAGGTGTTGATTGTGAAGGAGTAGCTCTGGTCATGGAAATAAAACATGGCAGCAGTTTACGATTCCGTTTATGTTTTACAAATAACGCGACTATTTACAGCTTACCAATGTCATTTTAATCACTTTGCAGTAAGCGATTAAAAATATATGTATTATTTACTAACTGATTAATGATTTTTCTAAAAAATGTTGTAATAGTAGCTTTCAGTGAAATTTCAGTTGAGATCATTTTTCGTATTTCATTTAAGCCATACGAAGGAACTTTAATTCTATGTTCGGACTGCAAATGCAGTTCTCTGAATTATTAGAGGAACTATAAACTGAACGGATTTCTGCAAAGAATGATAGCTAAACTGGAACCATGTGTTCAAAGATCTCCATTTCAAACTCCTTTCAATCAACTTCAGGCATCAAAAGAGCGAACAGATCAGAAAATCTCTTCAACCCAGAAAATATCCCTCATCAAAACATCACTTTTCGGATCGTTGCGACTTCATTTCAAGCGAAACATCTTTGCTTCTCAGATTTCTCGACTGTTTTGGCAGTCTGTGAAGTCGCTTCCTCCCTCTATTCCCACTCTGGAATCCCCCTTGATCCCTGGCAAGCACTCGAGTACTCAAGTCCACCCAACTTGGACGACAATTAAGTGATTCATTAAAAATGACAGAGCATGAATTGAATTGAGAGCCGGAGTTAGAGTTGAGTTTTCTGTTCTGGTTTTCGGTCTTGAAGTTTGAATAGAACCCATAATAGTGGTGGGCTATGTGGAGGAAATGTCAGTGCGTGCCAGAAGATAAAGGAATAAAAGAAAGTTGTTGATGTTGCCGCCGACTACTGTTCAAATTCAGCCCGTCCGTACGTGCACAAGTATTTGAAAAACTCATTTAAATCCGATGGACAGACGACCCATCTCGAGGGTGGGAACTGGGAACTGGGAAGAGGGTATGGGTACTGGGTACTGGGAACCGAGAACTAGTGAAAATCAAATGCAAACGACGAAGGCTGACGCTGACATTTGATGCCAAATTTTCAAGTGGAGCGACCAGCGGCAGTGGCAGCCAAAACACTTGAGGAATTGCCGCCGCTGTCGTTTAAAAGATGATGGCATGAGATACTCGACGAATGTGCGAATATGTGCTCCCCCAAAAACAGTTGAAAAAATATTGGAATTAATACAAAATTTTGTGGAATTAAATTGCAAAAGAATTTTGTCTTATAGCTTTTGTTTTCTTTTATGATTCATTTTTATTACAACTCATTTTCCAAGTTACTTTTTTAATTTCTATACAAACTTTTCGCTCGGTGTCTTAGTCGCCCCAGTAGCAGATTCCATCCTCCGCCGACTGGACCAGTCGTAAATATGAAGCACAAACAAAGCAGTCCGTCCAGACAGAAATCAGTCGAGTTAGGAGAGGAGGAGGCCCAACAGTCCGATTCCGAGGCCGTCGCATTAGTATACGGAAGCTCGAAAACGAAAAAATTACAATCTCAACCGTTTGGCAGGCAGACGATGACAGAAGAAGCCGTGATCCCAATGGTGGTGGCCAAAAGGAAGAAAAGTGGCAAGGGGCGGCAGATTCCGTCGGCAGATAGCTATAGTCGGCCCAAGCAGGCCATAAACTGGCGACTATGAAGATATATTAGGCAAATAGATGGATGGATGACTATAGTACGCCATCTCCATCCGTTTTCTCTTCTATTTTCAATTTTTTTTTTTTAGTCGCCAGCCGAAGAGAAACAATTTTCGACAACGTTTTGGCAAATGCAAATGGAGTTTGACAGGCCGCCGCCAACGTTCCACCATCAAATAATAATAAAAGACTCACGGAAAATGATGGGCTAGGAAAACTGGAAAGCTTCCTCGATTGGAAAATACCCTAAAATTACAAGTTTTAAGGTATAACTAAAAAATGGACAACTTTATTTGAAAGTAGTATTTTTAGTGAAAAAACCAGGGACCCTAACTGTTATGAGTTTTATGTTAAAAATCACATTTTAACAGTTATTTTCTGATTTGTAAAGTAAAAGTCAAAGAATAACTGTTATTTTTTGAGTTTTATAATAAAAGTTGTCAAATAACCGTTATTCGTCGTGATCAAAAATAAAACTCAAACTTGATTTATGGCGATTTGTGGGTAAAACAAATTTTAAAAAAATATAGTTATACAATATGCACGGTTGGCTTTTTTTTAAAGATTTTTTGTAAGTTATATAAAACTCGGTTAGCATGTTTTTTTTTAATAATTTCATTTTTTCAAAAATGACAAGAGAATAACTGTTATACATAAAAATCAACAAATAACAGTTATTTTTGACTTTTATTATAAAAATCAAATAAATAAAAATCATTACGGATGTGTAAACTACAATGGCTTACAAAAATAATGGTGTATTTCAAAAAATTTTTGGACTCTTCTAAGTGCATGATTTTTTTGGTAAGAAAAATTTACAATAACAGTTATTTTCGGTCCCTGGAAAAAACAAAACAAGAAACAAATTTTTTAATAGGGCTCTAATCTTTTTATATTTATTCTTTGCAATATTCGGCATACCCAATTTTTCGACAGAGTACACAAAAAGGTTATCAGCCATATTGCGGCTTATGATGAGTACGATGAACATTAGAAAAGAAGTTTTCTTTCAGTTACCTGACATACACACATATACACTCCACTCACGGCGCTCTGCGTCTCAAATTACATGACCATGAAGAGATGGGGAACAAAAATTTATTACAAAAGATAGACAAAAGATGCGAAATATTTGCCCCTGACTGACGATGGCGATGACGATGACTATGGGAATGCTGGCAACTGCTGCTAGAAACTCGCACAGTGCTGCAGAAAAGTTAACGCACGCTGAATGTGCAAACAACGAAAAAAATACAAATATGTCTGCCCGTCCAGCCAGCCGCATAAATACTCTCCGGGGAGTTGTTAGTTTCGTGGGGTTCTCTCGTGTGGATTGAACGAAATATGCGAAGCCTCCAAGCCGGGGTTTTTCTCTTTATAGATTGGTGTGGGCTATAGTTTTCGCCATCCCTCCATTTCTCCCAGGGCAGGTCCTTTGGCACTACACTAGAAACAATAGTTTTTTAAGGATTTTGTTCACACCTATCAAGAAATTATAGCAGGATAACTTAAAAAAAAAAACTCTTTAAAAATACTTCGAATCCGAGTTTAATTAACTTAGACTGAAGATCGATGAACAATGTTAACCAGGGACCGTAAATAATCATTATATAAGATTTTTATTTTAAAAAGGCTACTGTGATATTTTGTTTTAAACGTCAAAAATAACGTTCTTTTTACTCTTGTCCACAAAGTATATGCATTTCAACAAATCTGGAAAGCAAATTAACTGTTATGTCTATAAAGTGCATAAAAACCAGTTAAATTGTTGACTAAAACTTGTAAAAACCTCAGTAGGCCTTTTAAAATAAAAATATCAAATAATAATTATTTACGGTCCCTGATATTAACATAAGAATAAGTTGTGCCGAAAAGGCTTCAATGATAAATAATATTTGACAGCATTCTGCCCGAAAAGATTTATACTTTCAATCATTATAAATCAGGACTCTTGTGATTTCAAAAATTATTCTCCGTATATATTTCTTTGCCCTTGGGGGCGGTTATTGCGAGTGCCACCCAAGTTGCCTGTTTATGAATTACTTCAGCCGTGCAGCACGTGTACATATGTACCATAGTTATGCATGTACACTGCACAACATGTATTTATGTATGAGTATAAAATGGAAAGCATAAACAACGACGGGGAATGAAAGCCCTGTAGCTGCAACAAAGGGCATCTCACTGAAATATGCTGCAAAACTGCGAATTGCAAACTGCAAAACGAAACGAAACCAAACCAAACGAAACGCACTGTGTGCAACAATTTATGGCCAACATTCAACAGCGGCGAAAGCGAAAAAAAAGTTTAAAAAAAAATACAAACTGAATTGTTTGCGGCAGCATAAAAAGTAGCCAAACAGATGGGCGAAGGGGCGGGTCTGGCAACTTGGTTGCTGCATTTCTTTGCATAAATTGCAACATTTTGTGGCACCGAGCTTGAAGTTTCTGCTGCCGCTGCTTAGGCAATTTGTCATTGCAACTATCAGTTCCGTATAAAGACATCCAGATACAAATGTATCTTAGCGTGCGAGCGAAAAGTCACATTCGACGGGGTAATAAACAGGTTAAAGAGCCAACTTAAAGTTTGATTGCCAAAAAGTCCCTTTGAAAAGTTGTATGCTTAGAAAAAGTAATGCGTTAAATGTATGCGAAAACTTTGGGGCAATTCAAAGTCAAGAATAATCTTGAGAGTTGAAAAGCACAAGAAAAAATAAATCTATCTTGGCATAAATTCCCTAAAAATATTTTGCAGTTATCCCTCAAGTAGTGAAAGACTTTAAAACAAATTTATTTTTATTTAACTGGTAGTTTTAGTTACTTAAAATAATATATGGCAAATAAATTTAGTAACTATTTTTTATTTAAATGACGATTTAATAATAGCAAAAAGTGCTAGTCTTTGCCCTTAATCTTGCTCTCTTCTTTCAAGTCAGAGAATCTTCGTGAGAGAGAAATCCTCAAAATTATATTATTTAGTGTCAGTTATATCAGTATTGCTTGGTAAATACCAAAAATAAATTTACCATGCTCATATCGATTGATCTCGGTTTTTTGTTTGTTTACATATTTTAGTAAACAGTAACGATTTTTTTTGGTGCAAGATTCGGAAGTCTCAGGAATCACTCAAAAAGTGCGAAAGTATTTCCACACGCCTCGGCAATTGAGGAGAACGAGTTGAGGCGTAAATATGCTGCTGCCACACTGAGATTACCCCATAGCCCCCGAAATGCATTTACGCCAACTCAACTGATGCAAATCTAATTCTCGAATGTCTCTCGCACACACACATTCAGTTCAGACAGAAGGGCGCAGTGGAAAATATAAACCTCTCAAGTGCAAAAACCATTCAAAAACTAAGCTAAATTTATTTAAGGAACAGCCAGGCAACGACGACGATTGCTGCAGCCGGAATATTTTTTCCACAGCGCTTCTCTGTTTTCTCCGTTTTCGGTTCGGTGTGTAGAAGCTCCTGCACATTTCACTTAACAGAAATAAAAACTGAAAAGAAAAGCCAACGCAAATGCGAGCAAAGCCCAAACCAAACTGAACCATTCCGTGCTAAAAAAAAAGAACAGAAAAAGTCTAAGCAAGTTAGTTTCGAAGCTACGTAGACGCTTTTGTATTCTGAAAATGGTTTACAAATATTTTTCAGTCACACTCAACTACTTGATTATAAGTAATAAAGCAATGGAAAATAAGGTTAAATTAAAACAAAATATTAACCAAAAGTCTTAAACGCAATGGCGTTACAAACACATTTTTAATTTTGTACTACATTCACTTTCGAATTATTCTAAATTTAAAATGCAAATTTTGTGTTTATCATTTTTTTTAACAAAATTCCTTCGTAACCAAGAATACCCCTTATCCAGGGTATCCCGAAAGAAGTGGGAAAACCCATGCAGAGGCAGCAGAGCAGAGCAAGAGCAGCCGACAAATGTCGCCAGCGAAGAGCAAGAAGTGGAAAGCGGTAGTCGGAAAACACGGGGAAATCGAGGGGATATTTGGTGGCGGTTGGGGAAATGGCAGGAATGAAATTCAGGTGGTGGTGGCGGCGGCTAGAAAACACTCGGGAAATACGTTGACTGGGCTCTCCTCGTCTCCTCGCTCTTTCGCTCTTTCGACCACGTCCTGGTCCTATAAACGTGTGCATGCAAGGTGCTCGTATAATGCGTTGTGCGTGTTAAAAGATAGTTTTGCCCAGCTCAACGCGAGGCCAAAATCCAGCAAGTTTCAGTGGCAGCAGTTGGAATGGAATGGAACACACAGCCCAAACTCAAACTCAAAACCGAACACAAACCCAACCACACAGCCCAGCGACAGGTAGTTTTACACATTGAAAAATCCCAAACACCGTGAAACGACTCGTTTTTGTTGGGTTTTTTGTTTTCTTTTTTTTCGTTTGGCTCGGCTGGGATCTGTGCTCCCGTTTTGGTGGCTACTGTATGTATATGGGGGATGGCTCCCTAATGTAATGGGTCTGGGGATCAAGGCAACGCGAGACAAATGCACAAAGCCCCTTCCGCACTCCTTTGTTTGTTCAGAATTCAGCAGTTGCAGCTGCAGCTCTCGGCAGCTCTGCAGCATTGGCATTGGATCTTTTCAATATCTGCTGGCATAAAAAACGGGGCGTGCTAAGGGGATTTCTCGGCATTTGGCTGCGATTTGTTGGGGGGAAGGTCATCAAATGGCCTCAGAAGGATTGCCGTTCTTTCACTCACATTTTAATGGAAATTGTAGAAAATGTTTTAGTCTTTCGTGTATAAAATGGTTCAAAATACTTTGAAGAACTAAAGTTTATATTTATAGCGCTTATATTTTTAGGGTGATTTATTTGTTATAAAAAATGGTTAAACTTTTTGAAGTCAGCAAAAACCTTTTACTTTTAAAGAAAGATAATTTATTGTGACTGCCCTATGTAAGCAATTATTATTATGGCACCATTTTTGCTATCCACTCAAGTTGTTGTCCCACAATGGTTAAACCAACACCGTCCAGGGATCTTTTGTTTTTAGGTTTTCTGACTTTTTTCCATGCTGCGCGTGCTTCTTGTCTATGTCCATATTGCCCTTAACCCCAGAATGCCCAACAACGAATGCAGCATTGTCATCATGTGTTGCTTGTAGGTCTTCTTTGTTCCCCGGTTTCCCTCTTTTCATTCGATGTTCGGGTTCCTAGACAAATATTATTGTTTCCAACACGCCGTTATTGCATATTTGCCTTAAATATATGTACGTAGATATTTTTTCAAAGTGTGAATGAAATTAATGCGTTGCACGGTCCCGTGTCTCGGCAAATGGGGAAGGAATTTTCTCTTTTTCCCCGATTTTCCCATACAATTTGAAATACTCTGTTTTTGTTTGTTCTCCGTTCGCTTTTCCTTTTTCCCCTTTTTTTCCTACCCAAATATTCTTTTTCTATTTTCACACAGACTAAACGTTATTAAATGCAGGCAAATGCCTCGTCGTTCGTCGGTCCAATGGTATTTGTAGTGTTGTCTTAGTCGCTGTCGTTGTTTTTATGTTTTTTTTTTTTTTTTGCTGTATAGTGTTCTGTAGTCGCATAAAGGGCAGAGTTCCCCCGATGATATATATATGAAATATTCTCCTTTCTTTTTGGCCGCCAGCTTTGAGTGTTTATTTTTTGTGTTGCCTACATTTTTGGGTGTTGCTAAAATGAGCGGCAGCACAGTGGGTTAGAATTTGCGCAATTTGTTATAAATGATTTATTGCCAAAAATTCTATTTCGCAGAAAAAAACAATATGAAACAATATTGACACGGAAAAACAAAAAGTACTTACAATTTTGTGTTAAAACAATAAAGTTGAAAATCTTGAGTAGAAATATAATTATTTCATGGAAATCCAAGCAGTATTTTATTTCCACTCTGTGCTCTTTAAAGTTCTTCTTCATTATACTTTATACACACGCTAACATCACAATATCCAATTAATTGGTTCAATTTATATAAAATTCGTTCACTCACTTAGCTTCAATTTCCTGGTTTCAAACTTTATGTATTTTCTACACACTCGGAAAACTTTTACATGCTAAGAAGAACTTTTTGTTGTGGCCAAAATTAGGCTTCACTGATTTATGTTCTTTAAAGACTTTGGTTGGCTCCCCCTCCCCCTTCAATATATCCTATGCTTGGGTAATCCCAATGAATAACGCAGACACCTGTTCATTTCATGCATCATTGGGCTCTTTTCGGGCACCCAAAGTGCTGAGTAATGTCATTGGCTGCTTTTCAACACCTGTTACCGACCGACCGGCTGGCCCGTTTCTTTGGCCTGGGGCCCACTGTACCTGGCCTGGCTTCAGTCCTAATGCTAAGTAGCTTTAATGCTGCCGCATCGCTGGCTCGTTAAGCGGGGGCGGTGGGCGTGGCTGCACACAAACGAATGCGGTGGGGAAAAAAATGCCGCCCTAAATGCTACTAATTAATGAGGATTTAGTGAAAACTGTTTTCGGTTTGGCTGGAATAAAAAAAAAGAACAGAAAATTCCATTGCACCACCGCCCTCGCATTTCGCTTTTGGTATTTGTAATGCAGTTTGGGGCGTTTCCATTTCCCTGAATTTGTGTGTTCGCTGGTATTAGCATATAAATAGCGTTTTAAATATTTCTAGGCGCACATAATTCTAGGTATTTTCCCCCATCCGCCGCAAAGATATATTACCGCCGTTTTATTTGTTAAGTATTTCTCGTGGCCTGGCCATGAATTTGGAGTGTTTGCACCCTGGGTTCGCGTGTGCCAGGACCCTAGGTCTTGGGCTGTGTAAACAGGAAGCGATCCTAGACACACACACACCCGCTCCTTGGCTGGAGAGAAAAAAATAAGAAAAATATACCCACTCCAGGGCATTTAACGCCCAACTGGCAAGCGGCAAACAAATGTAATCAATGAAATTTTATGTGCAACAGAAACGCACTCCAGATTTTCAACAATATCCTCCTCGCATAGCGTGTTTAGGGCCGCTCTTTATGCTTTTATAACTTTATTTAGCCCGGCCAAACAGTTCAGATACAAATTACAATTGCGGCGCGTAAGGAAATTAAAAAAGGATTTCCATGTCTCGCACAGCAAGGCTCTTTGCCCGGTGTGAACAGCAGTGATCAAAATAATAGTACGCATATTTAAGCATTTTCCAAAAAGAATATTTAAGTCGTTTTCATTTTTAATTTCTTTTTTTATGTAGAAAAAACATAAAATTTGTGTATAAATATTTATTGCAAAACAATGTTATGCCCAAGGCTATTATTTTGGTCACATCTGTACATTTTATTTATTTATTCCCCCCCAGCTAATGCAAATATTTTACCTTGCTCTCTTTTTACAGACAAGTCCGTTTCACTTCTGCTGCTGGAACCCTTCGTCCTTTCGTGCGTCCCTTTCTGCTAATTGCTTTGTGTGCCGTGCTCCTGGCTCCTTCTTGTCCTCACTAAGCAGGCCAGATCCTTCCACACTCAAGGCTCAAGGTTGGTATTATACCCAGTTTATATACATTGTAATATGTATTTTTTGTTTTTTCTTTCTTTTTTGTGTGTCGAGGGGTTAGCAATTGGTTTTATTTTTGGGGTTTAATTGCAAGGCTTTGGACAGATTTTAATTACTGACAGCAGCGGGCACAAGTTGTGTAAAAGGTCATTGGGAATGTTATCCAAACAGAGGAATATTCAAATTGAAATTAAGCTAAATATATGGGAAGCCGACGGAAAAGGGTAAATAAGTATTTGATAATGAAAATCGCCGGAGCTTGACCTTTTCCTTTCAGTTGATAATAATGAAAATGAGAGAAGTAATTTAAAATTTTTTTTAATTTACTAGAATTTTTAAGGAAAATCTTAATATCAAGACTGCTATTCTACTTGGTTTTAAAATCCTGTCACTGATAAATCAATAGCCTTCAATGGCAGAAAAAAAAAACTTCATCCACAAAAGTTTCCGAACAATTGCATTCAATAAAATCAAGTGAGGCTGGCAAATCAAACTCCATCTAAACAAAGAAACATAGGAACAACATTAGCATTTGTTAATCAAAGTGTAATTCCACAATTGCTACTAGATTCCAGAGAAGTTGAGCCCCTTCTCGGCTAAAACTGCCAACTGAAGAGCCATAAAAACCTCCAGCCAAGCGAAATAAAGTGAGACACACAGCGACAGATAGAAAGGGAGAAGGAAACTTTCTTAGCCACTTCGAGCGCCACAAATCACTTTAAACTGTAAGGACAAACTTGTGGCACGAAGATGGGGGATTTCTGATTTCAGACCACCGATTCTCGAATCCCCGGGTTCACCTGAGAGTGTGCCACTTTCTAGCTTTTGGCCCGAGCTATTAAATCTCGCCACTTGTTCAACGAAATCGTATATCTGTAAGATATACAATCACTTAAATCGTTGAGCGGCTAATCCAGCCGCAGACTGCTGCCGCCAGGAGTTTATCATATATCACAGGAAAACTTCCCCAGCCGAATGACACAAAAAAAAAAAACGAAAAGACAGAATTGTTCGCATTTCAAATGCCAAATATCAGTTTACAGGCACAGCAGAGAACAAATCAATAATCCCAAAAACCCCACGAAAAAATCAACACAAAACCCAGAAGGCATATCAAATTTTTTTCCCTTCTTGATTGACGTCTTTTTGGCTTCGGGGGGAGGGCGATAAAATGGGCGGCGGTTAGAAGGTTGTCTGAGCTTGAAGCTCTTTTGAGGAGTTTCCTTTCTTTCATTCTTTCACTGATTTCTGCTTTTACTTTCGATTTGGCTTTTGTATTTTGGGTATTTGCGCTGATTAGCACAAAGGAGGAGGGTGGCAAAGAAAAAACCGGAGAGCTGTACACTACCAAAAAATAGGAATTTAGATTGAATTTTGTAATATATGGAGATAATAAATAAAAGGTGACTAAAGAAGTCCAAATATTCAAATATTGGAAGATTTTGGAAGATTTTTGGAAGATCTTAAACCATTTAATAGTTTATTATCAGAATATATTACCAATTAAATTTTTTAATTTTGATCTGACTGCTGGAATTTTTACTACTGAAACTTTTTGTTCAAGTGAATGCTGAGAATTGCAAAGCGAGTCCTGTGTAAACGGAAAAGAAATCAAATGTTGTCATCATTGCCGGCGTCGGTCTAATCTCTAGAGCATGTTAATAACCCAAAGGGCCTGTGCCACGCCCTCCGACCTCCACCAGCCCCTCATGCCATCCCCTGATCAGTGTTGTCCATGTAATTTCATGCAAATATCATATTATACGACTGGCGATGGGGAACTGTACGTGTTGTGGGTATGGAAACGGCCTCTGACAATGTCGCACACAATATAATCATAACAACTCTTGGCGGGGGTGGTGCCATACAACTGCCCAGGGGGTGGACTTGTAATATTTGTCAATAGCCAACCGATGTGCCGACAATTGACATGGCATAGAGGGGCAGGGGAATGGCAATGGGAATGGAAATGCGAAAGGAAACTCAAAGTGGAGCGGACAGCGTGAAAGCAGCCCATAAATAAGCAAATAAAATGTAATAACTAAGTGAAAATGTGGAAAATGCTGTTGAAGGCCGTCGCTTTAATGTGCCCCTGGAGTGCTGGACTAAATGAAAATGTCGAGTGAATGGCGAAAGGAACGGGAAAGCTTTGTATTCGGAATCAAAAGTGGTTTAGATAACAATGAGCCAAATTATATTGAGGTGGTGCAGATTTAAATGGGGTAAAATGTTTAAGATTTTCCATAATTGTGATAAATATTTATCAGGCTTATGCCTAAGTGATTAATTCATTACCCAAACGGTTCACGTATGGCTATTTTTGCCAAATTACAGAGTCATTGATTTCCAAATAATTAAAATAATTACCAAGGCTTACTCGAAATTTAAGTATAAATAATGTAGCATTCACTGAGTTAATCACTAAAGTGTGTAATTCAGCAATAGCTATTTCGCAGAAATCTGGAATCGCTGCACATGCAGAACATACGAAACCTGCTTTCTATCAAATTCGCACACGTGCCGAGCTGTTAGCTCTTAACTGGGATATTTTATTCATGGCACCCGAAATCTATTTCGACTTGAGCTGCTTAAGTGAGCTTCTGCTCTTCACCCAGCTAGTTAGCTATGCATTTTGCCACGCCCACAGAACTACTTAGCAGCTGCAATGGGAATGATACACGGAAAACAATGTTTGAAAGTCTATTAAAAATTTGTAAAATAAAAGTTTGAAATAAAAACTACGTTTTAAATACATAATTCATAAAGCATTCGAATGTCAGTAAATCCAATAACCACTTTTAATAGCTAATATTTTTGGATAGTATATTTATTATATAAAATAATTCTAAACTTCTTCGATCTTCAGGTTAACTTATTAATTTAGCAATCAAAATTTTAGTAAAATAATTATTATTATAAAATCCAAGTTATGATATCAAAATTTAAGTCAGAAACCAATATTTTAGTAACGTTCTATTTTTTTCTGTGCATCATTTGAGCTCCACACATTCGACTATCTCCCCCACATTCTGCACACATTTGCCCCTCTATTCGGTATTCGGTATTCTCCGCCCTGATAAGTTGCAATGCATTTCTTGGCATTTCTCTCTGGGCTGTCAGCTATCTGCAAAGCGCCACGCTGCCAACAACTAAACAATGAAGAACTAATCCACAGAGTATACAAAAGAATGGCTATAAAACTACTCGTGTGGGTGGAAAAGAAAAGCGAAGAGGGAGTGGTGGACTTATAGGTGGGATTGTGTTTGTATAAGGCCACTTTATGGCTGCCCTTTTGCAACAATTGTGCAGCGCTGCATTCAATCAACAAACTTTTAAAGCGCAGTTACAAAACTCAAACAAACTGAAGAAGCACGAGTAGCAGGGACCAACAGAAAGGAAGGAAAACATGGGGAAAAGTGGGGAAAGATACGTGATGGTCAGGGAAATTGCACAACAGCAACAGCAGCAGCGTTTAATTATGACAATCAATACTCACACACACTGGGGCATTTTGCCCACACAGATACTCGATTATATATACAGTTGAAACTCTACAAACAGAAATACCAAAAAAGAAAAGTTTTGAGTGACTAAAAAATTCAGTTGTAAAATTTTAATCTTTTTTATTAACCCTAAATTAAAATATTTTATCAATTTCGATTTCTATGTGACACGTTGTGCTTCTCTTCGACGTTCCACTGTAGCAGACTCACACATATGGCAGATTTTATTGCTGATGTGCTCTCATTGCTCATCTGCGCTGCCCAGGGACCTCCGACTAGTGCAAATAAAACTTGATTAAATTCCATTGGCGGTTCCAATTTCGCACGGGTTGAGCTTCGGGGTCGTTTGTGGAATTGACCGGAGAATCTCTAGAGATAGTTGGCCGGGCAGAGGAAGATGAAGAACAAGGAGCTGGAGCAGCGGATCTGCCATATTACAACAATCAAACATAACCTAATTAGATGGACGTTGGCTTAGTTGTTGTTGTTGTTTGTTCCATGCAAACCCGCGAATTTGCGGCGAGTGTCTAAGTCCAAGGGTTAAATAATGTTATGCAACCAAGTTAAAGGATAATTATTATTAAAGAAATTTATAGGTTGTTCTTGTGTATAATGCTCTCCAATTTATGGGCCTTATGCTATGTATAAGTTAATTCATGCATTAAACCAAGTAACGGCCAATACGTACTCTTAACCAACTTGAATCAGCTTAATCTTCCTTCTCTCTCATTGTTTAATAAGAGATGTATTATATTTTATCGAATGACAATCGCAATATGAATTAATTGAACCGAAAATGGTTGACAAAATTGACAATATTCAATGGAATGGTATTGAAGCATGGGGATCGAGCTAATTAATTAAATAATAATTACTGCCTCCAACTTGGGAGTATCAAATAATAATTACTGCCCTAACTGGAGGATATCGGGTATCACAAAAGCACATCATATCTCTTCAAAGGGCTGATTATTGTTGTTGCACTGTTGCCGGCTTCGTTGGTGGTCGTAATTGCATTAGTCATCTGGTTTCTATATACATATGGTCATCTCTTTCTCTGTAGCCACTACTATCTCTTTCCTTTTTGGGATACCAACTCCGTCGCAGGGTTTTTGCTGTGTTTGCAATGTCTTCAATTAACATGTGCGCTACGCACTTTCTTTGACCAGATACATACGCACACACAGTCGTGATAGGATGGTATTTTCACTAGAGATGAACGCGTGAGAAAATTTTACTTTAAGTGAAATATATAATTTTTTAAGGAAAAATATGAAAAAAAAACACGAAACGATAGACTAAAATTGTAGTTTCTGATAAATAGGCAACCCCTTATTTTGCGAAGATAATCGTATTGATGCAATTATCATTTAATCATGTTCATAATAATTTTAAAAATTCATTATAGTGACACGATATCTCTTTACGATGTATGTTTCCCATTAAAGCTTGCAACACGCACTATTCTCAATGACACGATTACTATTTTCATCACGCACGCATCTCCAATTTGCCCTGCATTAACGTGAGTGTGTGTATCTGGGCGATAGAGAGTCTCATGTGAAGTGGCGACAATCAAACACACACTCAAAGATTAATCCTGACACTCACTTGCAAACTAATTACAAGGCTCTTAGGCAACGCCCCATGCCCCCAAAAGGACCCAATCCACCCAAATCCCCCTCCAACGCCCCCTTCGTAGCCCCAGGCTGGAAAGCAACCTCATAATAAGGTCGCCTCTGCTGCAAATAAACATCGATTGAATGCAACATTTGATTGGCAATAATTGAAAATAGTTGTTGCACATTAAGAGATGGATGGTCGGAGTGATGGTTGGTTGGGAGGCTTGCTTTCGACACCCACTGTTGCCATGACGGCCTTTGTGCACAGCCATATATACGGGGGCCTTATTAAATTCACACCCAACGGACACCAGGCAACGACTGTTGTCATCATCATTATTATCATCGTGCTCACCATCATCATGGGTTTCTTCTTATACGAGCATCTTGACCAACACAATGGCACTGGGCAGCAACAATAAATGCGTAATGATAGTCAGTCACTGTCACCCCCCAGGAACATCAACCTCCACATCCACCCATCCATCGACAACCCCCTGAAGCACCCACATTCCCTTTTCTTACATGACATTTCATTTAACTGCTGCGAACAAACAAATGAAACGAAGCTCCAGATCAGCTTCAGCTTTCAACTCGGAGCAAAATACTTAAACACTTCGCTGACACTAGAAAAAATATCTATGCACTTCTAGAAGAAAAATTTACAAATAATTTTTAAAAGAGGTTTCGTAAAAACACAATATTATGAACTACTTATACATAAGTATTAGTAAAATATGTTCGTTTAATAAAAAAATTTAATTTACCCACAAAAAAAACACGCCGAGATCAAATCGATATGTGCATGGTAAATTTCGTTTTTATCATGCAATTCCGAGATTCGGAGTTTCCAGTACTTATTCTTTTCCAGTTATTTTAAAATTCGTATTTATTTTGGAAACTAAATTTGCAAAATCATTAATATTTTTCCCGAGTGCAGTTCAGAGTTCCTTTGACAATCCCCAACACCAATCATCCCGCACAACTCAGCTCAGATGCCCGGGCATTGGTCATTTGTTTATTTCATCTGCTGTAAACTGTCATTACTTTGTCATGGGCAATCCGAACTGAGCAGAGCAATCAGGGGCCACAGCTTGGGCCAATTGTCAGCATGCTTTTCACACGCCTCTTTGCAGGTTTTTCCCCTCCTTAGTTCTGCAATTTTTCAGGGCTTAACAGGAGGAGCATCGCAAAGTAAACAGAAATGGGGGAAATATGATAGATTGACAGTTCTTATCTGTCCTTATGCCTCTCGCCCAGCTGCTTATCTGGGGGATAAAAATACAAAAGGTTGTTTACATCTAGTTAGGAAATAATATTAGGTGGAAAACCACCAAATGGTGACCAATTTATAAAGGGTGGAGTGCAGTTGTCAAGTCAACGGATCGGATCCCCAACCTGTCTGAGTCGCATAATCCCCGTCAATCATTCAACCTATTCATTAGAAGTAAGCCACATAAGCCTCGAGTACATCGTAAATTTAAGAGTCGAACACATAATTAAAAGCTTTTCAAAGGCCCAAACATCAAAAGCCACAAATCAGTAAACGAACGAACGAGAAAAATAACAACATGCTCTTGAAGAGCTACTGTCTGGCATGCAGATATATATCTCGCTCCTATCGCATATTGTTCGGTATTAATCGCATTACTTATTAAATCAATTAAAAACTTTTTCAAGCGCATAAATAACAACATTTGTTGCGAACGCAAAACGGAAAACAGACAATCACAGAGCATAATCTTTTATTGTGTCTGCCTGCACTCCACAGCATTGTTGATTTTGATGTAATTATTCGCACTGCAATTATACGAATCATGGCCAAAGTTTGTGCTCGGCGGCTTCTGCTTTATGTTTTGCCGTTCATAATCTGCAATAAAAACACCAGCTGACAGCGGGATATGCGCATTATTATGTGATTTCAAAGGACTGCTGCTGCTGCCATGCCAACCTCCCTCCATCCATTGCATAATGTGTGGAATGCCGTTCGGTAATTTTATACTTTTGCATCCAACCATCCAGCCATTCGTCTATGCCAGCACTCATCCATCCATCCATAACACTGAATATCCATAACCCTTTCTTCTTCTCGGTAGAATGCAAAATGCAGCAATCAAGTTGAATGCCAGCGAATGGGGAAAATACCTTGCAACTAATATACTCTTTTGGAGCACACAAAAAAAAAAATGGGTGTTTTAAACTTTTAAAAATGTTGTTTTAAATATGTTATCACACAGAAAACAAATTGAGCAAAGATCAGATTGAAATGTGCTGGTCAAATTTTTATTTTTTAAATATCAAGTTATTCATATAATTTTCATATGAATAAAAATTATTTGTTAAAATATATCATGTTGTTATGTTTGAATCATAAATTTGACATAAATCATATCGGCTTTTTAATGAATTGACCACATTATATATTTTTAAAATTGGTTTTCTGAGGACAGTGGGCTATGATTTTTCATATATTTGAAATATTATTTCTATGATCCTATAAAATATTCTCTTTTAAACTGCTCAGCATTTTTTCCTATGCATGGATTATATAAACCCACCGACGTAAAAATGCAAAATACAAAAAGAAGAAATACGACACAAGAGGAAACCAAATTGATTGAAATATTCATGGAATATCCCTGTAAATTGCTGATGACTTTTGCCGCTGATAGCGTTAAGGTAGAACTTGGCATTTTCCGTTTGAAGCTTGACGAGAAAGAGAGTCTGTCAACTTCATTTCTGCCAAGGAGATGCTCCGCTCAAAGGGAGGAAGCGTTTAATTAAAAACATTTTGTATACACATTTGCTTCCTTTTTGCGAGATATCCAGATTGTAGCTGCTGATGCTTCTGCTACTGCTACTGCTGTGTGTTATTGCGATTCCGTTTGCAATTGCTATTGCCTCAGTTTCCTTTGCTTAAAGTACCCATTCCCATTCCCCCGGAACCCCTGCTAAAATCACCATCCTGCTCTTGTTAATGATATCACCAAATGGCTGCTTTTGTTGCTGCTTTTGCTGCTGCTGCTGATGTTGCTGTGCTGTCAGTTGTCTGTTGTCTGTACTGCTTGTTCGTTGCTGTGTTAATGATATTTAATGATGATGCCAGGGCTGTTCCTGCAGCTGCCACGCCCCCCAATGAAAGCCAACAAACCGTTGAGGGGCCACCGCCACCCCATAGAATATTTTGGCATCTCCACCAATATCCTCCGCCACACTCCCTCTCCCTCCATTGCACATGCACATGGAAAATTTGTTTGTCTATGCGGGACGTCATTTGATTTTGTCTGCCGCTTTTGCTCCTGCTGCCTGGCTTTTAATATGCACCCGAAATATCCTTTGCCAGCCTCCCGCAAACCCCGCTTTGGTAGGCCCCTGGATCTGAACTAATTTTGGTTAGGCAGGCGCCAGTTATTGCCATGGTTCTCACTCTATATCCATGAATCTGCAGACTGAGCGAAACGGGATTTAAAAGTGTAAAGGTTTTTTCTTAAAAATTTAATTAAAAAAGAAAATAAAATTGGTTTTTAAATTCAGATTTCGTAAATAATGCTGCATCCTTAGAAGTTTAATCAAAAGCTGATAAAGACCACAAGCATACGAATATATCTTAGAAATTTAAAGCTCAATAGTAAACGAATTATTTAATGCAATCAAAAAATAAACAATTATTATTATTATGAAATATATTACCTACTGATACTCAAAATTGTTACATTATAAAGTGGTAACTTATATTTTTTTTTTCCCATGCATTCACGGTTTGGGTTTTTGGTCATTGCATTGAAGGCCCCCGCAGGCCACAATCATTATCAGTTTTCCGTTCGCTTTTTCGGTCGGATGTCTGCATCCAAGGGATTCTTCATTTTGTGGCCATCGGAAATACAAATGCACATTTCGGCTTTGAATTTTCGGCTTTTATCCATCTCTGACTAATTTTTTCCGTTTTGCTGCATGTGCCATTGAGGTCGGGAATTTAAGAGGAGCACTGCCTCACTTGTTGCTGGGTCACTTTGCATTGCATTGATGAGCAGTGAACAAATGGCAGTTTGCACCAAAGTTGGTAATTGCTATTTGCCAGCCCGAAGATTGAGCTAATAAAACGTTCATCAGTGGCCATCGATGCCGAGGAAAAGGAAGAACGGAAAAAGGCCAAATAAAATAGAGACATAAAAATTAATTACTGACGAAACAAGGATATTTATCGATAGCCTCTTAAGTTTAAGTGCTGCACAGAAAAACGATGCGATTGTCGATAAATTGGTAAATATTTGTCAAATCGACATTTAAAGGATAATTAACTCTTTTCGCTTTGTCTTCGTTGTCTTGAACTTTTTAATTAACAAACAACTTGCATTCTTGTTTGGGCAAATTTTGTTTGCTATTTTTAAGCAAATACCAATTACCAAATAGAAAATGTCCCCTAATCCGCATGGCTTATTTCATGTCAATCTCCATTTTGTCGAGCACATTAATTGGAAGTCCATCAATCATTTTGCTGGTTTTGGTTTCCGCTCCATAGTTCCACCTTCAATTGCGATTACCTGATTGTGATAACTAATTTTAGCCATCCGCCAATGAAATACACTTTTAGCTTCTTTGGCTTTGGGGTTAACCAGCCATCGATACACACATTTACCTGCCATGGAATAATATCTAATTCCGCCTCAAGGACTCCGCCGTTACTCCTCCTAAGGGGTAGAATCGAATCGAACCCAACTCCCTCTTAATTACTCGGAATCGCGCTTGTCAATCCGTCGCGGTATCCTGTGCACCATCCATCCTTTTTGGCGAAAATTTCGAGAGAGACAGCCAACGAACGGACTAATTTATGCATGCTGGAGTGCCGAGTACTTGTATTTCGTATCTATGAGATACTCTCCTGAACCCGTGGCTGCGAGTTTATTTAATATGCGTGCTGCGTCAAAGTTTGTGATGATTATTTTGGCAGCGGCGGCGGAGAAAGAGAGGAGGAGGAGGGCAGACGGCCGACACGCCCCCAGTTCATGCATACAAAAATAACCAATATTGATTTGTCATGGCGCTGGATTTTCAGCGTGGGCGGGTAACTTTGAATGAGGACACGCCGATGGTGGTTAGAGGGGATTTTCCCCGGTTCATCGCTTCTCTGTCAACGCTCCTTTGTGTGTGTGCCTTCTTTATTTTTTATTTTCACTTTATTTCTATATTTTCTTTTTTTTTGTGCCCGGTTTTAATGATTTCGGTTGCAGCTTTGGATGAGCACACAAAAACACACCGACATATGCAAACAAACCATGCTGCAAAATCATTCCATCCGTTGCTGAATCTACTTAGCTGTGTCTGTTTGAGGATGTTCCAATATTCTCATAAATGTGTGAATATCCATTGTGGAACCATATTTACTTGGACCGAGCACTATTTTATGCTGTGGTTTTGAAATAATTTCTCAAAAGATCTTTTTTTATTTATGAACCTCTTCCTAATAAAATGGATTAAAGATGCATATCTATAAAATCTGGCCACTTTATTTAATTTTCATTTTCCCCATTTGCATTTACCTAAAAAGGTAATGTTACCTTTTCTTTATAAAACTTCCAAGAGAATTAATCCATTAGTTGAATTTCCCTATGGATTTTATGGAAAATAAATGAGAATTGAAGGAAACCTTTGGAATTTTTTCATCCACATTTAAAGTGTAATTTTATCCCTTGCCAGAACATCTTCCAAAAATGTAATTTCGTTTATTAAATTGTTTTGTTTGCCAACTCTTGTTGAGATTTTATTTTTGACGTTGGCCAAAAGCTCTTTGTCAGACAGCCTCCCCCCTGAAAGCGTGTGAGTGTGTGTGCTTGTCTGGTTGCATTATGATGTTGATTATGCAGATTATTATTATCAGACAGAACATAGGCTGTGAGTCGGAGACTGAGCTTCATCATCGTTGCATGATTCATAGTTAGTTGGCCCTGTGCATGCCTCAATGGTCTGAGCCGCTTAGACACGCTTGATGGGTTCGGGCCAAAGTTGTTCTCCGTAATGGAGCCCCGGCCAAATGCATTCAGTGAACAATTGAAATTTATAATTAGTAGAAGCAGCACACGCACAAAACACTCGGCGAGCACAATCACGCATACACCGCCGGGGAATATGATTAATACTTCCCGAAGTTATTTGTTATTAGATTACACCTAGCCGGTGCACAAAGAGAAATATCTTGGAAATGTTTGATCAAGTTGGGTTTTAGGAATAAGAAATAATACAATGCTTAATAAAAGAGTATTCAATACTTAGTCCAAAACTAGCTTTTTAGGTTGATAACTTTGATTATATCTTCAACATGAATTCATTAAATTTTATATAGCACAAGCTTCCGTTGCTAACAAGTTAATTGTATAATAAGTTGATTAAATAATCTGAAATCTTATATTTTAATTTTATACTAATATTGGAAAACCAAGATAGGTCTTTAATTGCTAGCATTATATTGTATTTTTTGCGAGTGTTTTGGTTTTGGGATCATTTTGGGGCTGCATTGTACTCGATGCTGCTCCATTGTCTGCTCGCCGGCATTGTCTGCTTTGCCGGCTTTGTTTTCATCGCCTACGACGTTGCCTGCGATAAGAGTCTCTTTCTGGGTATTTCGGTGGGTTTGGTTTGGTGGGCTGACTGGGGAAGTCGAAACTTCAAATTGAAAACTTTAATTAGAATTATTGTTATTGTTTTTGCTGCCGGTGCTGCCAGTGCTGCTGCTGCTGCCATTGTCAATGCGGCCAGCACTCGTTGGATCTTAAGTGCCCAGACCAAACCAACTGAAACTCACCTTCGTCTGGGGGGGTCCTGCAAAAGTTGACGCAAAAGTTTGCCGCAGGAACTTGACGCGTGTTCAACATACTTGAGCGCCTTGTGCCATTCCTTCGCCGACCAGGGGGAAATATCCATCCTGGCAAGTGCAGTTTTAATATGTTGAAAGTTTTGTTCGGAAATCAGTTAGCCGCTTAGTTTTCCACCCCCATTCGAGAATGTCTGGCACGCTTCCACGCCTCCACGCCCTTCGATTGGAACTCAAAGCGCTTTTATCAATCATGCAATTTCGAAAGTACATATATATTGGTCCGCTCAACTATGTACTTCCTGCTTAATTGTCAATTAGTGGGCACATATTTTGTAAACGTTTTTCAAACTCAATCAGCCGCAACCAATGGATCCGCGCCTCCAATCAATTTATTTATTTGGCATTCTCTGTATTTATTGGGAAATATAATAGCGAAGAATTCCAAGTAGGGGAACAGCAACCATTAATTAGTTAGGCCGCAAATTAGTGGAACATTTCCCACACATTTATAGCTTTAGCAGGGGTATATTTTATAAATTCTTTTTTAGGCCTTAGTCGGGCTGTGTAATTATTAAAAATGAATTTCAATCTAATTTATAATGAGATGGTTTTGTCAGGTCCATTGTGGCCCTTGTTTGCCGATTCTTTGCCCATATACAAACTGAATTGTGGTTGTGGTTCTATTATTGGATTTTCAAACAAATTGCTTTATGGCCAAATCAAATTCACTTAGCGTGTGATTTTTGTGGTGCGAATTTTTGTTAGCGCCCAAGATTTCTTTACTATAAATTAGTGAAGGGTCTTATGGAAAGTACAAAATTATATTAATTATACGGTTGGCTACATTTTCGAGCTAAATCGATTGGGAAAGACATGTTTAATCAAACTGGTTTTATTGGCACTTTTGTAAAGCGTTCTTTATTTAATTTTGAAAAAAATCTGACCAAAATAAAAGAGCAGAACAATCAGTTCCAGATAATATAAATATCTCTTCCCCAATCAATCAATGTCATGTCTCCCCTTTGATTGTCCAAACACTTGGTTAAATAAGCATATATAAAAAGCGAAGAAAGAACTCAGTCAAATGTCAAGCAATTACAGCACATACAGATAAAACTTCAGCCATTCTCATTCGGTAACGATCGAGTGTCGATCATTTATCAATATTCATGGGCCGATCAATTTGACCTCATGCCACACATTTGTTGTAGGCCCCAAAACGCGTAAGCCTCTAAAATGTGCGCGTTTCGCCATATTGTTCTAATTGCAGCCATTTGTTTGGCTCTTAGGACCGAAAATAAACTGTGGAACCCGATGAGGAATAAAGTGAAATGCGTGTCGTTATTTTGAAATCAGCTGTGGCCCAGACATTTTTGGAGCGGGGTCCCTAATTGATATTAAATAACTCAACGCACACACACAACACAACCTGTTACGCAAGGCCCATTTAGTTATACATATGTATTTGAATAAATGTATATGTATATATTTTAATAAATGCAAAGCCATAAATAAACTGCCGCCCAGGTTGGCTGGAAAAAAAAACCGAATAAAGAACCCCGACACAAAGGCGAGAAAAAAATAAATACCCGAAAACAATTTCTCAAATTTCTCAGCTCACAAAAAACCACACTAAACGTTTATCATACAGAAAAAAACTTGCCATATTTTATGCATTATTTACGCATTTTACTACCGATGGAACCGTGACTAATTAAGCAATTTTTGAGCCAAATCAGAGGTCGCCTTTTTCGTTTTGCCATTAAGGTTTACTAATTATTTATGGTCTTAATGATAAGTTTTTGTTCGGCTTTTGTTCGTTTTGTAATTTTTTTTATTGTCGGCTCCATTGGAGAATCAATGGGGTATTATCCGTTTTTGTTTTTACACTTTCCTGAAGGGTTGTAAAATGGAATGATTTAAAAAACATAATTATTAAAACTAAACTTAATTTACATTTGTTATTAAAGTCTGTTATCTGTTCCTTTACGACTAAGGAATTATTGTAATCTCTGATAATTTTTCAAAATAACTAAATTAACCAATTTTAACTTTTCACAAAAAACAAGAGAGTTTTATGATGCTACCTCTGCTCCTATCTTTATTTAAATCTTGTTCCACTCGCAGGGTACAATAACTTCGACTTTAAACTCGGTCCTCTCCATTCCATCCCTACTTGACTTTTATTTCATAAGTTTTAGTGCCTTCATTAAACCATTTTTACAGCCACGACTTGACTTTTGTTTTAGCTTAGCATCTTGGTCTCCTGCTCTTCTTTAATTCCCTTCGTTGATTGCCTGCTCTCAGTTTCCCATTGATTCTGGGCCCGATTCGTTTTCGTTATTGCCATCTATAAGTGCGTAATTTACTTAAGCTGCTTTCGGCTTAATATGCGCATTTTAATAGATTTGTTCCACTATCGTCAAGGCAATAAATTAATAAAACGCTCAGCGGAGCAGCGAACCTGCCTTTCCTTCTTTGCTTCCCCTTCTCCCTTCGTTTCCTTTTCCCTTTGGCATATCCAATGCATTCTGCACTTGACTTGGGCATGGTTATAGATACACTGGGAGAATTTGAACTATATTAACTAAAATGTTTGGATCAAGAGGATGAAATTAAAAAATGTCCAAAGTTCATTAATTCACAACCAAATAATTTGTATTAACTTGGTTCTTTAAAAAGAATATAATATTGTTTTGACAGAACAAGTTGGGAATTATAAAAAAGCAAAACAAAATTTTATGCGAATTAAAGTCTTAGTGGTAAATATTCTTTCAAAATTATAATTCCGAAAGGTAGATTATTTTTATAAAAGCAGTAGTACAGTAGTACACAAATTGATATGCGCATGGTATATTTCTGGTTTTGCAAACGCATATCGTTTTTACCGAAATCTCTCTCTGGGAGATTATCTGAAGCAAATGAGTAGGAATGTTGGTTACATTTTGTGCATAAAGTTTTAGTGGTAAATATTCTTTCAAAATTATAATTCCGAAAGGTAGATTATTTTTAGAAAAGCAGTAGTACAGTAGTACAGTACGCATGGTATATTTCTGGTATTGCAAACGCATATCGTTTTTACCGAAATCTCTCTCTCGGAGATTCTCTAAAGCAAATGAGTAGGAATGTTGGTTACATTTCGTGCATATCGAATTGAGCATATCAAGTCAAAATTGATACCACATGACATCAATTCGATCATCGTTTCATATCAAGTTTTATTTTGGGTGTAGTATTCATATTTTTCCCAGTGCAGAGTTGGGGTACGGGCCTGAAAGCTTTTCAGCTGCGGCTGAGTGCCTCTAAGATGCAACTAATGATAACGGCGGCACAGACACCGACTATGGCTATGGCTGTGCCTGTGCCAGTGGATGGGGTTCGGGCTTGGGTTTGGGCTTGCGTTCGGAACTGGGCTTGGAGCCGAGTTTTAGGGGCTGTGGCGGAGATGCAGCTAGTAGATGCAGCTCGATTAAGCTGCTTACCTCTGCAGGGGCGTTGCATTTTGGGTGTAGCTGCCGCATCAGCGAGGTCGCCACAGCTGACAGCTCAATGGCCCCATGTGGGTTGAGTTTGTTTTGTGTCAGTTTACAGTTGGCTCCATTCATAATTATCAACCTGGCTGCCTGCCTCACCTTTTCCAGCTGAGAGCGAGGGAAAACTGGAGGAAAAGCGAAGGGAAAGGCGGACGGCATTGCTGCGCTTTTTCACGCTTTGGCGGCTCATTAAAAGAACCGCAACTGACATTGCCTTTTGTCCCAAAACTTGCACTGACACATCAGCCACGCCTCCTTAGCACTGAACAAAAATCGCACTAGTTTTTGATTAACAAAAGTACCCACTTATTATGTTTTTTCTCTTTAAAATATATTTTAGATCGATTCCCAAAAAAACATTTCCGAATATTCAGATTAAAGTAATGCAATACTAATGTTTGTTGAAGAAATAATTGTATTGAAATTCTGAATAATCAATTAAAGTGTTTAAAAGAAAAGTTAACCTGAAAACCCCGATATAGATTACAGTGCATCAAAAGCAGTGGGCGTTGAATATTGTGCCACATGCAGGAGAGATTCGAGAGATGCATACAACCCCTTCGGTTATGAATTATGTTCGCCTCGCACAAGATTGATAGTTCTCCACAGGCTCCATAGGCTAGGCGTCATCGTCGTCATCATAATGCTCTTCTTTGGGGCCTGGCGAAATGCCGTTAGCCCGGCTATATGTTATGTGCTATATGCATATTCGCCGATGTCATTCCCGTGACCCAGTTAGTTAGCCCCGAAGTGAGCGGGCGGCCCCTTTAATTAGCATTTGCTGAGGCGCAGGTGTGCGGGTTGTGCGAAACGCGATAATTTGTGGATGACTGCCATTTGAACAATGCCCCTAAACTAAGGAATATTTCGGGCAGGGGCAGGTGCATATCGAGGGGAAGAGATATTGGTGCCAAAGGGGTGGTAGGCACAGTGAGAATTGAAAATTGACCTGGTCATTATGAAATTTTGGCCTAATGGATTTTGGTCATCCCGTTGCGGCCCTTTAAAAGTGATAATAGGGGTTCAACTTTACCATATACCTTCTTCTTTAAGTGAATAACTATAGAAGTTATAATAATCTGTCATATTAACGAATATGTATTCTCTAGGAGATTAAACGATTAAAAACTATATACAAGCCAATCGAGTTTTGAATCCAAAGTTTAACATCTCAAAAGCCTCTTCCCTATGCCCGAAGACCTGTAAAGGAATTCTGAGCCAGAGCCCGAAGACATTGCACTGCATCAACAAGTACATATGCAGCAATTTGAATTTGGCTTCTCTGCATAACAGAAATCCCTTCTGGCATTCACCTCCGGCACGTGTGCGAGTGGGTTTATACGCATATACATACGATACATATATGTATCAGAACCGTTCTAATCCCTTTTGCCATGCATCAACCTCTGCAGTCTGGCTAAAAGAGGTTAAATCCAATTCGGTTCAGCTTTTTGGTGGCCTCTCTTCGAAATCCCCTCCTCCGTAAACAACAACAATGGTTGCGAAGAATAAGCCTCGGGTCAGTCAAAAAAGTAGAAAAAAAGTGAAAAAAAGAGGAAACCCTAGATTTCCAGAGTGCAAGCACTTCAATTTCAATGTAATCTCTTTAAACGTGAAACTACAATCGAGAACCTAAATGAGTTTCGATTTCAGGGAGTGGAAATCAATTTTAGATGCCGCTACACTTTATTTGATTTCATTACTCCTCCATTTTATTACTTTTTATGTATGGACAATCAAACATTGATGTCAGAATTTAATATGCTGTATAAATCGTTTTGAGCCATTGACACATTCATGCGTTCGTTTATTCGTTCGTTCGTATTCGTAGAATCAACAAACCAGAGTTGTCTCCATGGAATGTAACTCCCCATCTCCGTCACCCGTTTTTTGGTATTTGTATGGAAAAAATATTTATATTTACACGCAACTCATACAGCGGCAGCGTCACTCTACATATATATTTTCCTTTATTTTTTGTTACTTTTTTGTTTTGTGAATAGCATATAAAATAAAAAAAGAAGCGGAAAGGAAAATTTTTCACTCTTATTGCTTTTCGAAGCTTTCCATGGTTCACATTTCATTTATTTTCTCTCCAGTGTGTACGGTTGTGTGTGCACTTCACAACTTAATACACTTTATTATTGAAAATATTTTTTATTACAAGTGGGCTGGGCCTGATCGCTGAGAGGGTTTCCCGGAATTATTCGTTGGGTTATATATATACTCGTAACATTTCTTCGTTTTTTTTGTTTTTGGCCCTGACACGCAGCTCTCATAGTTCCGTTTGTTGGGCATTGATTTGCTGCACTCGTTTCCACGAAATACAAATATAAATACAAGCCCAAACACTCTTTTCATGCATACACATAGTAGTACCCACTTTCGTTCCGCCCCCGCCAGTATTTTTTATATACTCCCTCTCTGATTTTGATATTCATGTTGCATGTTGCTGACTTTTGAAGTTTTTGGCAATTGGAACTTTTTCTTTTTGTCGAGTGGGCGGAGGGAGGAGGGTGGTTTTTTTGGCCCCGAAAAAATAAATAAAATAAAAAACAATTTGGATAGCTCTCTTTGCATTGTTTACTTTAATTTACATTTATTTTTCGCTTTTTATGCGTTTCGTTTTGAGGTTTTCGGGCGGGGGATGCTGAATTTCGTTTTTTTTTTTCGTATTCGTATGCAAATTCTGACTGAACTTCTTTAATGAACTAATTTTGTGGCAGAGCTGCTGCGATCCCGTCCGATTATTTATGTATTTCTCGCTTACTCTCGCAACGCTGAATTCAATTAGGCCTCTCATCCCCTGTTTATTTATGTGGCGTTTGCCGAACGGCTGCCTCATTTGCAAAAGTTGCCAAAGAAAAGATTCGCTCCAGCCTCAATGGCTGCTTTCTGGATGTGTCAGTTTGATAAATGATATCAATTTCTTATAGACCCCACACTCGCAGGCACACATATAGCACACACCGAACAGAGGGCATCAAAAGTTTGTTTTAGAATGTTTCTGTTTCTGCTTTTGTTTTTGCTCTTACTTCCCCTTCAAGTCCAAGTCCACTTTTGCCAATTTGACACTTTTAGCGATGCGCGTGTGCCTTGGCACTTGAATTTCAAATGTATCTCAAGGCCTGCCAGTTGAGAGCATGAATTTTTAATGCGGAATGAGGCAATCTCTTAGGGAGCCGTAGTCTTCCCAATATGCTAATCGGGCCAGCGGGTTGAGTCGCATGAAGCGGAAAACTTTTTCTTTCAAGATTTGCCTGAGTAAATTATCCGAAAAGGGGTCTAAAGAGCAAAGGTATTTGCGAACGGCAGCAACAGGTATATATTTTAATAACCCATTGTTAATATCATGTTTAATATGAGGGATATAAATAACCTTGATTAGTACATTTTGATTGGTGATTTAAAACTTTATAATATGTTTCTAGAACTTGAAGCAACCAATTTAATAACAGTTTTCGATATTTAAATTTATGTTTATATTTTTTTTTAAAGGAAAGCATGTACCCCAAAACCTAATATGCGGGCATCTCAATTTGATATGCTTAAAATGTAGCAACAGGACAGTTCGAATTTCAAATATTACGAATTGAGAGCATTTCTTATTCTCGGTATAGCGTATCGATTTGATCCCGGCGTGTTTTTTTCTGTGTTATACAATGAATTTTTCCGATTTAAAATTTAACTTTTTCGTAAACAACCCGTAAGGTCTATAAATTATGTCAGATGTGGCCCAGCTCTGACTCTCTTCCCATAAAGCCAAAAAATCTCTGCAATAATTTAAAATGCCAACGGACATTCATAACGAGCATACAATTAACACAAATTCCCATTGGCAGCCGGCTATTAGCCCAGAAAAACACACATTGGTGAACCAAACTCGCAGATACATTTGTATCTGCAGACCCACCAAGTAGCCAGATACGAAATACAAAAAATCCAAACGGCGACAGGCGGACGACAAAAAGGGCCGCGGGGCGAACGGTTCCCAGATCCCATGTAAATGACATGAAATGGAAAAAACATCTAAGGGAGGGGTAGCGGACTAGAAAAACTTTCGGCCACTAATCTATAATGCTGTCAGCCATTAAACAACTGAAAAACCAAATTTGTAACTCATTAAACAAAAGGGAGAGAGAAGAAAAAAACATAAAACATAAAAAGAAAAAACGAAACTAGCCAAAGTGAATGACTGATAAATGCCACTTGGCTTGGCTGTCTCATTTGGACTGCCAAATAATATTTAATTATAAACAAATAAACGAGACCCCGGGGTTATGCACGTCCCGTAAAAGGTGCCGAGTGATTAATTATTATGTCAGGGAATTAAATCAAATATTTGAGTTGACACAGCCAGCGTTCCTGGGCCTGTGCCTCTCTTTTCTTTATCTGTCTGCTCGAAATCACGAAATGCAAATAAAAATGACTTTAAGGAAAGCCAAAAAGAGGGGAAAAATGCCATAATAATTTCTTCTCTTGCTGCGGCGGCATGAAAAATTGAAAAGCCAACAGGCCGCAGCGGTTAAAGATAACATAATCCATGGCCTGGAACTGAAACCGTGAGGAACCTTCTTTTTTTTTGGGTTCGGTTTTGTTTTTGTATATAGAGAGAGACACAGACAAAGAAAGAGGGAAAAAACATTAGCATATATCAATGCCAAATGCAAATAAATCATCAATAACATTTCTCTGCCACTTATGCACCACTTACAGATACTTACACCGCCGAAGATACCTGAACTGCAGCTGTGCAGCCTGCATTATTTGCCCCGAGGAAAAGGAGGGAAAATCCGAGCTCCGAAATCCAAACTCCGAACGCCAACGCGTCTCGTCGTCTGTCATGTGCGATGCGAGTTTTGTGGCCCCTAACTAAGGCGCCTTGCATAAATTTACGCCAGAGGATAAGCCGAAAAAAAGGAGAGGAGAAGACGTCTGCTGGCAAGGCAAACATAAAGCAATTTTATGCGTTTTTAAAATGCGGCAATTGACTGAAACAACAAAAGCGAACTGAACGGAGACTGAGACTGGAAAATTCAGGCGAGCCGCATGTGAGCCCGTTTTCCGCTTTCCCGAAGGGTAAATCAAATACGAGACCAAACCGCATCGAAAAGGAGAGGAGAAGCGAAGGGAGGACCAAGTACCCATACCCTATACCATATCTCAGTCGCTGATAAGCAATATAACGCAAATGCTTGATGGTTTGTTGACGACCAACAAAAAGTTCTTGAGCGTGTGTAAACATTGGCCCGGCAATACTGGAAATACTGAAAAACAGAGAGCAGAAAAGCGGAATAGCAGAAAACAGCAGCAAGGACAACGAAGGAAGGAGCCAGCGTTTATAAATGCGCTACAGTTACAAATTGTAGCCACAGCTGTGCGTGTGTTTCTGGGTGCTGTGCGGCACATGTGCGCTCTAAACCATTTATAAATGTAACAAAAGCAACGCACACACGCCAACGCGAGCAGAAAAAACGAAAAAACCAACATTGAAAAGCTGAAAGCCCTTGGCACAAGTGCAATGCATAAATATAAACAAAGAGATACGAACTGAAGACGGCAAAAATACAGCCAAGGTGTTATATACTTCTTTTTTTTTTGGATAACAAAACGTGGTCTTAAATCGATAATTTGGGGGCAGTGAAACACCCATATAAAACGAACATCCAGGAGGATGTCTCAATAAAAAGTGCAAAAAGTGCTCAAAATCAAATTAATATTTAATCAACTGCTCTTCAAATAAAAATTAGGAACAAAGTGCGGTATTTATATAACAATTTCCAGAAAATACATGAAAATAAAAAGTGTTACTTTTGTGATAAAATAATTTGACCACAACGAAACGAATTTGTAACTTCATAAAAAATCACACCATTCCTGCCCAAGTGCTAAAAGTGCAATTTCAGCAATTGTATCTGCAAGATACATTAGCGTTGCGTGTGTTTTTGTGCGTTCGTATAATGACAATTTGACACTGGCAAAGTACATGAAATTGAGCAATTTATATGCCAAATGTGTAATTTTGATGTTCGGCCGAGATACATTTTGTATCTGTCGAGCAGATGTCGGTTGAACAGGACTGCAGGAACTTTAATTGCGACCAGTTGGTGAAGTGGTGTATGTGTGTGTGTGTGTGCTGCGAGTGAACAACATTGAGATACAAAGCGTAACCATAAGATACTTTTGTGTGTCTGATGTGCAACAATAAACTTGCTAAGAACATTAATTGCAACTGCTACTAGTAGAGTGGCATATGGTTAGATGCATCCGACAGATGCATTTTTATAAGTTCTTAATTACGAGATATATAAAAAAACTAAATCAATATTTAAAATATCTGGAAAAATGAAATGAAATTAGAAATTAGATCTTTTTTGCCGCCACAATTAGACGATTACCAAATCCAATCAATTATTAACTCGAATCCCTCGCCTTTTTTGCAGAGCATCGTCCACAATTAGCGCCATCGGAGCCAGGGAGCCAAGGGACAACCAATGGAACATGTTGATGCCGGTGCGGGAGTACAACAAGCACATAGCCAAAATACCAAATTGCAAGATGAGGCAGCGGCCAACGCTTAGAGCCACCTTTGCATCACTGTTGCTGCTCCTCCACGTCGCCCAGGCGCTCGATCCGGCGGCTGCCAGCGGTGCAGCCGGAAGTGGTGCTGCAGCGGGTGGTGCAGGTCCTGCCTCGACCGGCGGTGCAGGTGGCGGGAGCCTGAGCAGCGGACCACCCACCCTCATTGCCAATCTCACGGAACAGGGCAGTCCCGGTGTGTATAATTCGACAATGGGCTAATGCTAATTACCCGTCTATATGTATAAAATATATATGGCATTTACGTGGCTGTTAAGCTGACCTTTCTAGCTTTTAACCCCCTGGTGAAAACAACGCCGCCATTTTGGCATTTGCCAGGACGTTTATGCGTGGTACTTTTTAATGTAATTTAAAATCCGATAACTGACTTAAATGTAATTTATCACATTTATTACGATATTTAGTGTGATGCCATCGACCAGTCAAAATATCACGTCTACGTTAAAAAAAATAATTAAAAATCAAAAAAAAAAAAACAAAATATTACAAATACATTTTTTTTAAATTTAAAAAGTATTACCCGAGTTATAATAAACCAACATCTTAATACAAGCGATCTGGCATCTCTTCTCAAGAGTTTTTCTGCCTTTGGCCACACTTTATTTGGCTTAAGTCAAGAATTCATGAAATTCTTAGCATAAACTTGGTATGTTCGGTGTGTGCCAATGTTTGTGTGTATTTCCTTGTGCGCATTTCCGGTTTCCGCTTCCGGTTGCCAAGGGGAAGGGGGTGGCAAAAACTATTAGCCACTTGGCGCTAAATAACACCACCCACGCCCCACTCATCCCCCTCCACAACCCTGCCACTGAAGCAAAACACTAAGCATCAATTAACCCAATTTTCAGAATCCATTTTCACCTGCAGTTACGGCTTCAGCTCACAACTCCGGAGCTTTGGCTTTTTCTGAGTATTTTCCTAGCTGCGTGTTTCACAGCTCCATGCTTACATATACATGTTTTGCTATTTTTCCAAGAGACTTTTTTTCCTTTGCCCTTTTCTTTTTGCCAGCAAATACCCGAGTGGCGGTGTTGAAACCAACGTCCAACTCCCAATTCCCCAGACCCAACTAATCCTATAGGTTTAATTCCGGGCACTCTTGTCCAGACTTTTTCGTGTTCCGTTCTGTTCCATCTTTTCTTTCGCAGGCGTTGGCGCTATTGTTGTAGTTTGGTTTGGTTTGGTCACTGGATCTGGAAATGGAAATGGAGTGGAAGCTGAAATCATAATTAATCCATTGATTTTCGATTTTTTCAGCTTAAATAATTCACACAAATCATTTCAGCAATAAATATGAATTCTTTCACAGCATTTAACAATGAATATTTCAGGCAACAAACTTTTTTTTCAGGCTAGGTTGTTTTTCTCGTTGAATAGCATGGGATCCAATTACAAATTGATGAGCAGGTAATGAACGTAACAAAAAAAAAGAATCGAATATTTTAATTTTGAAATGCCACTGTTGCAAACTTTGATTTGCATGTAACGTCATAAATAATTCATTTTAACACATTCAACATTTATGAATAATTCTTTCTGTACTTTTTTATTCTAGCTGTCGCTATTAATCAAATTATACGTTTACTACATGCATTTTTAAATTGTTTCTTTATGTCGTTACGTGTACGCAGCCGCCTGGAAATTTGGTGTGACAGAGTGTCATAAACTGCAGAATGCGGGTGGCGCTTGATTGATTCTCCCGGCCAAAAAACACCTGGAACGATGCCAGATGTCGAGGATCATAAATTCGTGAAGATGTGACAACACTTGGGGGATCTATTTTATATAGCTGGAAGTTTGATACCAAACGCCAAAGAAATTGATGGACCAGTTTGGGAATTAATTATGTATTATTCGTAAAAAGCTGAATTCCTATCAAATGTGAATAGACTTTGTAAGACTTTGTAATAGTTTTAATGTAAAAGATTTCAATATAATTATAAGAAAGACTTGATTACAAATTAATTAAAAATATCTTTGGAGGATAGTCAAACCCCTAGAAAAAATGTTAAATAGCTAGGAGATAATTAACAACACTTACAAGAAATACAAGAAAATATTGTAAATACTTCAGCGCTCTTAACTAACTTTAAGATCTGGAAATAAAAAACTAATTTATATAAAATACCATGAAATGTCTTGTGGTGTGTCATTCTTTTTGGTTTCGTTTTCATGTTGAACTGTCGATCAAGTAACTCCTCGATGGCAATGGGCGGTCGAGGGACGCAGGAAGTTGTCTTAACCTGTCCATAAAGATGGCACTCCTCGGCCTACACGATTGCCGTTAAGAACTCGTTTTAATCTGAGACTCTTACCTACCTTCTTGCGGTGTGTAGTACTCTGGTGCGCTGTGCTGTGGCTCTTGTTATTGTCGTTTGCCGTGAGATACGTCTTTTATGCATTTTCTGACTGCATCTTGATAGGCCGGAGACGGGCCGGGCCAAAAAGATTGACTCCGGCCGAGTGTTGATAAGGCCCCGCTCGAACGGCCGATAAAGTCAATCAATCAGCTGGCAGACAGCCGCGGCTCAAAGCGGACTTAATTATCTGTTTAGATAACCAAGGCCAAAAATAGCCTCGGTTAGTGTTAGTGTTATGTTAAAAATGCTACAAAAGCGGTAATTTAATATGCCAATTGTGTGGCGAACAATGACCACAGTTGGCTTATGGTTATGACCATATTTAGGTGGCTTTTAGAGATGCTCAAACAAGACTTTGAATGGCTTTTATTAATATATTAAACAAGGCATTTGGACAGCTTAAGAGTTTGCTTGGAACCACCTGGGAAGTGTGGGATATCTACGGTAAATAAACAAAATTCATTCATGAAACGGATTTGAATGAACGTTTTGTATGGCTATAATGGAGGCACGCTTTCTTGGTTTGATAAAAGGTGGGTTGCGTAGGATAACATTTTTATACCCTTGCAGAGGGTATTATGATTTCAGTCAGGAGTTTGCAACGCAGTGAAGGAGACGTTTCCGACCCCATAAAGTATATATATTCTTGATCAGCATCACAAGACGAGTCGATCTAGCCATGTCCGTCTGTCCGTCTGTCCGTCTGTCCGTCCGTCTGTCCGTCTGTCTGTTTCTACGCAAACTAGTCTCTCAGTTTTTGAGCTATCGGGATGAAACTTTCCCAAAAGTCTTCTTTCTATTGCAGGTAGTATATATGTCGGAGCCGACCGGATCGGACAACTATATCTTATAGCTCCCATAGGAACAATCGGAAAAAAAAAACTTTAAAAAATTCTAGCTTCGGTGTTTTTTGAAATATTACCTTCTACTTTTGGGGATGTTATTTTTTAAATATATCTGAATTTCGAATTAATTATTTAAAAAATCGGACTACTATATCATATAGCTGCCATAGGAACGATCGGAAAATTAATGGAAAAGTAATAGGAAATAAATTCTAGCTTCTTTGGTTTTTATTGTATTATCTTCTACTCTAGGATATGACTCTTTTTAAATATTTCCAAATTTCAATTTTAATTTAATCAAAATCGGACGACTATATCATATAGCTGCCATAGGAACGATCGGAAAATTAATGGAAAAGTAATAGGAAATAAATTCTAGCTTCTTTGGTTTTTATTGTATTATCTTCTACTCTAGGATATGACTCTTTTTAAATATTTTCGAATTTCAATTTTATTTGATCAAAATCGGACGACTATATCATATAGCTGCCATAGGAACGATCGGAAAATTAATGAGAAATATTAGAAAATTGAACATTTTTGCGATTTGTTTATTAATAGGAATGATCTGCAAGGGTATATAAGCTTCGGCTGGCCGAAGCTAGCTTCCTTTCTTGTTTTTAAACATTTTTAGGAAGATTAAAGAAATAAACTTGAGATTATAATGAGAATTATTCGCTGGCTAAAAGAACTAACTAAGTTTTAAGCAGAGCCTGTTCTAATTCATTTGTAAGGCTCCAACATATGTAAATCAAAGACATAGTAAAGTAAACCAATATTTACTTAAATGTATCCCAATCCTTGCACATTCTTGCTAAAAGAATTTATCTTAAATTTGATTTTGTTAAATTGCCTCTAAAATTATGTGCCGAACAATTTGCCAATCCAATTCCTGCCGAACTTAGAGCCACCCAAGAGGAAAACTTGTCGATTGCCAGGCCCTGGCCGAGGAGAAATAAAACTTTCACATAATGGCTTCGAAAGTTCCACACCCCGGCGCAGCATTGAGCTCACCTTTTTGCTTTGGCCCGGCCTGGCCCAAAACTTGTTCTTTTCGTCTGCCAAACAAATAGTTGGCCATAAGAAGTTGTTCAAATATTTATTTACTTTTTCAAGTTGCGAGCATATTTCTTTTTATTTTTGCGAATCGTGTGTGTTGTATGTTCTTCTTGCCCGGTTTGGTCCAATGTTTATGTATAATTCCCTGGGCAAAGTTACCTACCGGCAGCTGGTGTGGCTGCTGCCACTTTGTGCACTTCTGCCGAACCGGACCGAAACTAATAACAAATCTTTTCATTAGTTGCGTTAGACAAGTTAGTTAAAAAGTGCACTTTAGGCAAACAAATGCGTGTCTGTAAAAAAGAAAATTGAGAGCAAAACCAAATTGAATAGAACAGGAGAAAAATCAGCTAAGCCAATAACCAGGAGGAACTTGCCCGGAACTTGGTCTGATGGGAAACTTTTGTGGCGGCTACTGAGCATAATGAAAGCATAACATTTAGTTAGCACTTGTGTATTCGCTATATAAACTGAAGCCCTGTTCCTGCCCATTCCCTGCATGTATACACCGGATAGACAACAACTTTTCATTAATAACTCAAAAATGTTTTGTCTTCAAAAAGTTCACCTCTCTCCGAAGAAGTTCGGAATGAGGATGGGGCCGAGTGCGGGTCCTCCGTTCGTTCATACAAAACTTTTATACTGTTGTGCTGAAAACAAATCAAAGGAGTTTCCGACAAAGTTATTTTTTCCCCTTTTTTGATGAGCACCGGGGGTCTGGGGTTCTGGGTGGAACAGACTGTGACAAACAATGACAACGGCAATGAGCAAGCCCAGCCATGACAATGGCAATTAAAGCTGCAGCTACAACTACAGCAACATCTACGGAATCGGTCCAAAGTTGGTCCATAAAAAGCATGGAAACAACTATGGCAAATGGGTAAAAACTCTGGTAATAAAGGAAAATTATGATGATTTTCTATTTGGCATCGCGCTGAACAAAATCGTTTGGCGCGAAAACAAAGAACCATAAAACCGGGTTGAATTCTGGGAGTGAATCCCACTAAGCACTCACCAGCCAGCATCAAAGGAGAAGGAGAAAGCGGAGAGAACCAAGTGGAAAAGAAATTAAATGACAGGAAAATATAAGTATTAAGCGATAACATTGTTTTTCTATCCCGAGAGCGTTAAGTGAAATCATTCACAGTCGAAAGAACTGGCGACACGATTTAAATATCCGTCCGAAGAAAAAAAAAAATTCGGAAACTGAAAAGTTACAAAACTTTTAAATGTTGAAGCAACTCTTTGGCAATCAATATGATGTCAATGAAAAACTTATATCATAATAACTTTATTAATTCTGTAACTTCATAACGTAATTTAATTTATTTAACTTGATATACTTTTTATACCTTTTTTTATACTAAAACGCCCACAACTGTCTTAATGGCTTTTGAAAAGATGTCTGGTTCTCACATCTTTAAATATTTCGAAAAATGATTAATACAATCGACATATAGAAGAAAGTTTTTAAATCGGACCATTCATTAAAAAATTATGACAAGTCTTCGCCATCTATATGAAATTCAAATATTTGATCAAGGGCAACAGTACGTATGACTGATAAACTTAAAGGTCAATGCGCAAGCACTAAATCGCATTTTTTTTAGCTTTTTCTTTTTGGTATGTCTTAAATGCACCAATGCGCAAAGTATAAGGGGGTGAGAGTAGGACCTCAGAATTTTTCATACAAAAAAAAACCACCCTAATATCCACCTCCCTCGCACTTCCTTTAGCTAAGTAACGGGTATCTGATAGTCGGGGTACTCGATTATAGAGTTCTCTGTGTTATATTTTAAATTACAATTTGTAATTCAATTATTGTGTTAAAAATTTCAAAATAAACGAAAATTAAAAATTTGTGCGTTTGATAGTTGAAAAAATTTTAATTTAAAGTTAAACATTTTATGTTTAAAAAATAAAAACATGTACGTTAATTTCTGTATGGGTCTATTAAATATTTTCCGATTTTTCACAGACATGAAAACAACTTGGGTTATATTTTATATCAATTAATTTTCTTTAAGTCCTTTTCTATTCTATCTCGCCACTCTTTGGCAAATTGTTGAAAGAATGATTTTCCAGTTTCCTGTCAAAGCGCCCGCAATTTCAATTTCCATTCTGCCAAGTGCCTGGTGGTACTACTCCCTGTCATTCATTATCTGCTTTGTAATGTCTGTTTATTAACAATAACGTATATAAAAAAGATGGGCTAGAAAGAAATGAAAGGAAAGGAAAGGCGAAACGGCAAAGGGAAAGCGCAAATAATGTTTAAACAATTTGTTGTCGTTTCGTTTCATTAAATGTCTATTCGCCCTCATTGACCAGGCCCCGGCCCCACAGGCCCCTGCCCACTCGACACTAACACTAACCGACTACTAGACAGTATTCCGTATTCCGTATCTGGGCCGGGGGCTGTCATTATAATTTGCAAAAACTCGCTGGGAGAGCGAAAAAAATTAGCAATAAAATGAAAAGCAAAGTGAAATGGCCGCAGGAGCTGAATCTCCGCGAGAGTCGTGGCCACTTGTTGCCAGTGATTTCCTGCAATGATAGCGGGGGGGCAGCAGGGGCATCTGAAGTTGCGGGGGCGTAAGGAGGCGAGTGACGCTTCCTGGAGCTTGGCGCTTCCACTTGGCAGTGTCCGTACGCGAAATTATTATTGCTTTGCCTTCCTTTTCGTGGCAATCTATTTATACCCTAGCAGAGGGTATTTCTAATATAAATCAAATCTGTGGGGTGGTTAGAGCGAAAAAATGGAAGTAAACTCTTCCCCTTTGGAGACATCACAATCTATGGAGTACTTAAATAAATGGTCATATAAACATAAACAAAAGATTTTACATAATTTTTACCATTTTTTAAAGAGAATTAGTTTTAAAATAATAATATTGCAATGTACGTATGTTTAAGAATTTATGACATATCAAAATATATTTTCTGAATTTGTAGTCAATATTATTTTTAATAAATAATCATGAGAATTTTGCATTGAATTTTAGAAATATACTTTGAGAGTAAAATAAAGTGAAAACTATTAGAAAATGAAAATCAATTCGAACCCCATATATTAAAAGCAAACATTAAATCGTAATAATCTAACATTAAAATGTCCTTTGCCCAGTGCAAGAGTATAAGGACTTCAGCTTTCGAAATCCAGCCTGCAGGACCATAATTTTTTCGATGTTCTTTTTGTTTGTTGCGCTGTAAAAATTATTATTTTTATGCTGCCTGGCTGGCTAGTCAAGTCAAGTCGAGACCAGAGTAGTCTCGGGCCAGTGAAGTGGCGAGGAGCGGCGGATTCGAGTCGAGTCTGTTGCCGTCTTCATGCCACTTGAATGACTCATTAAAAGTGATTTCATTTTAAAACATTTTCCTCGCTGCGGTCGCTGCCGGTCCAGCCCCTGATCCTTCGGCTGCAGATATTCCCGCTCCACTTTCTTAGTCATTGTCGTTTTCTCCCGGGCTTAGCGCCTTATCAGCTGGCTGAGCCGCCTCTCATTTCCTTCGTCTTCCGTCTCTCGTCTTCAACTTGGCCGTCATTTAATTTACTTTCGAGTTTACTTTTTTAATTCGCTTAGCTACTTTGACTGTGCGTTGCTGTCGTAAATCCTTGAATGAAAAAAGGAGGCCAAAGAAATGGAAAAGGGACTGGGACAAGGGACAGGACACTTGGCCAACGATAAGCGGCGTGAGTCAGGCCAAGTTACTTTGCGTAATAAGATACGAAATTGCAATGTGCAGCAGCAATATCGTTGCTTTCGTCAGCCTAATTCCCCAGATAAGCTGCATTATGCGCCACACCGGTGGCATAATAACAACGTGGCCCACTCCAAGTTCCAAGTTGGCCATGTTGCACATCCTCCTCATAGTTACTGCATGTGTGAGTGGTCTCCTCTTGAGCAGCGGCAATATGATGGCTTCCAGAATGGACCGACGCACGTTCGGCCCCTCAGGTTGTGTTCTATGGATAAGCCTGGCTCCGATGCACTCAGAAAACAGATCAAGGGTTCACTTTATTCAAATCAAGCTGGATTAGGCTCAAAAATGTTTGAAGTCAACACTCTAAGCATGAGCCTAAGAAAACCTGCAAAACATTTGAAGGGGCTAAACTATATTTATTTAGATATATAAGGTAGATGTACCCATAAATTGGACACATTTTCAAGATACTTTTTTGAACGTATAGACCATTTTAAAAATATTCTTTAACGATTAAAAAATTTAAAGTATTATTTAATACCTCATTTATTTATAATGCTTTTTGTACTACATGTGTGTCTTCTAGGGATTACTTTTAAATATTGATTTTGTGGAAAACAAATATATCTTTTTATAGAGACATATGTGTAATCATCTTTCGACAGCAGGTGAAATGGGTTGTAATGCTTGGACCTTCTCGATATATTTGAGACCCATGTCAGACCGAGGATCTAGGGTCACGTTACCATTCCATTCCACTGTACTTCGGTGAACTCAACCCCCTGCGATTCGCTTTCATTAGAGTTGCAACAGCGAGTTGAGTGTGTGTTTCTGAGGTCTGGAATTGGTGGCAGCTGTGTGGGCGTTGCTGGTGGGCAATAAATTTCCATTTAGCCATGAACAACAACTAACGGCTTCTGCCGACGACCAACTCAACTCAACTCGACCCGATATATCCGTGCAGGCCGCTGGGAGCCGAATGAGCGAGCAAGCGCGGCCCAATGAAGCGTCACGTGGAAATGGTTATAATTGCATCCGCGCTACGCCCCTCCGCACGCCCCTGCCCCTTTGACCCACCCCTTTTCTCACACTGAGAAATATTTCTATAAAACACTTACAAATTGTTTTATGATTTATTTTCATTTTAAAATATTTCTTCAATAATAAATTCCAATATCTGACTTATTATTTTAATAAAGCAAACACTCATTATATAAAATATGTTCGTTGGGAAAATATTCAAATGTGTGTCAAATGTCAAACCAGATTGGATTGGAAACAATCTTATGTTTTTTTCGAATGTAGCTTTGCCCTGACCCAGAAACTATTATAAATTGTATAATAAGAGCTTAAAAACAATTTTTATTCAAAATCTTTTTTTTCAAGTCTCAAAAATTTGTTATTTGGGATTTAAAATTTTTAATTTTAATTACAAGCATTTTCTGTCTCTCGTTTGACTTAATAAGGGACAGAGAATAGGTAAGTCGAAGGATTCTTATGACATATTTTTCGAAGTGCACCGAGTCGAACTTGCAACGCGAACTGTCGCTGGCGCTGGCACGGGGCAATAATTTTGACGCTTGATTGATCAAAGCAGCAGTATCCTCATCCCGGACTGCTGTTGTTTTTATTGGCGAACCAGCCAAGTTCCAGCACTTTTACACGCTCCTGTTTGTCCGACGCCGTTGCTGCTTTTTTATGCTCTTATGAAGCGTTCAAAACTTTTATTTTTATTATGCAGCAGACTATCCACCAGATACAGATACCCCTAGCCATCATCAGCCACCAGCAGCCGTAGCAGCTGACTGACTGGATGACTGAATGACGGAATGACGGACTGACAGAGCGACAGACAGCCCGACTTGAGTGTGCAATAAATCAAATTTTAAGTCGCCTTTGAGCAAAGTTAAATTGCAGCCGGAAGCCCCGGGAGAATTAACTATCATGGTTTATCAATAGTTTTAGCCGAAAGGAAACCAAAGCCATAAGAAAAATGGAAAATTAAACTGTCAGATGTGAGGAGCTGTTTATACCCCGAAAACGAAATAAAAAAGTTTTCAAAGACATTATTCACTGAATTAACTCTATAAATGGCTCTTTGTTTAGCCGTAGCTCTGTACACATTTTAACTTGACAAACTTTGCCAATTTACTTTTTTTTATTGATAAAACGAATTATTTAATATTCGCCCTTTATTTGTTTTTAAACTGTCCAAATACTCGTATTCGGTTCAATTAATATTTAATAGTGGTCATTTATGGATAGTTGTTTGCTAATGAACAAAAAAATAATAAACCAAATGGGCAGAATATGATTTATTGAAATTGTAATAAAATAGAAAATAATTGGTGTAATAATAATAATTCCTTATTTAAAGCTTTTTGTTTTCGAAATACATTTTATGCACTAAAATCATAGGTATTTTACTGTATTGAAGACATTAAGGATATTGGGGAACATTATTGTAATGGCTTTACTTAATTTTTTGACAAACAAAATGAAAAAGCAAATTTATGAAGTGGTATTTAGGTACTTAAAGTCTCATAATAATATTTTTGATTACAATTAAGTGATATTTATTTAATGTCTAAAATTAATACTATTGATTAAAATGTATCATTATGTAAGATAATTTTTCCTGTGTGGACATTAATTTTCCACTCTCCCAATAAAGTTTTCTTTAGCAACTTGAAACACAAAGTGAGGAGTAAAATTAGTTTTCTATCTACATAATTTGAATGCATCTCACCAGGATAAAGTCCCCCTTGCTTTGGAAATAAGAGGACTTTGTTTCAATTTGCCAACACTTCATGTGTGCCGGCCTTAATCCCCATCGCAACCCTGATGAAAATTCCATCTCATGGTTGGATTTCTTGTGGGACAATTATGAATGCCACTTGCAAGTGCATAACAATGACCCGGCCAAGCCATTCGAGATCCGAGCTCCAGGCTCCGAGCTCCACTCACCAATCAATCCGATTTTCCTTCGTCCATCCCAGGGGCCATCAACAATCTCGCATTTCCCCTCGATTGCTATCTGTACACCCATGTTTGTGTGCCGCCGTATAGATACATGTTTGAATTGGGGACGCCCTTTTTTGGACTCCCCCGAACGACCTGGAACCCTCGATCTGCTATTCACTTTTTCGGCCCCAGTCCCATCTCACGTTCCTCCTGCTCGTAGCCCAGTTTCAGTTACAGTTCGAAAACAAAGCCACTGGGCAATAGTGCCAAACAAAGTGCACGTATCTGCAAGATACACGAACGAAAGCCCCGCAGAAGTGGGGAGTTTGGGGCAAGAGGAGCACCCGTGGGTGTCGGCAAGGAATCCGGCATAGATTTTGGCTTAGGCAAATGCTGCTAATAAAACAATTATGCACTACACAGAGCAGGACAGCCCAGAAACGGAGACAATGCCACAGTCTTTCTGTTAGAGATGAACTTATTTTATAGCGTGGGAACCCAAGAGCTTTTTTTCGAGGATCAGGTACGATGCATCGAATTGCAAATTTATTTTATATTAAGTAAATTAAAAACAAATAATATAATATTTAACATTTTAACGATTCAGAATATATTAAAGACTTCATTCAATGGAAAATATAATTTTAAAAACATTAAAATATATCTTTAAATTTGTAAATAAAATGTTAAATACATTTTTTTTTAAATTAAGGATTATTATGTTTGTATCACATTGATAAATAAAATGTAATGTGTAAATTTTGAAGCTTAAATAAAAATATACATTCCATTGTGCCCACCCCTCATGCCGTTCACGCGACCATCTCTAGTGTGACCAGCACAACATTCGATGCAGTGCATCATTGTTGGTTGCTGCTATGGCCGTTGCTTTTGGCGCTTTGGAGCGAGACCATCGTCCGCCCGTCGGCGGTGGCCTGTAACTGTAACTATGCGAAAACCGGGTGCATATGGGCACTTCCAAAAAAAAGTCCACCAAGCCACAAACCTTAAAACTTGAATAAATCATATTTCCACATGATTTTGCCCCGATATTAGTTTCTAATTAGTTGGATACTGAGCTTAACTACAAATTTGGAGTATAGTTTGATTATTTTTATGACAAACCCCACCAATATACGCAAAAATCAGTTTTTGGCTATTTTTTTGTTATTTTTTGGACCTGTCTTCTGTTGTAAATTTATCCTAAAGGAATGCTAATATGTGACATTTTTCTGTACTGAATGCTTCATCCACATGCTAAACTATTAAGTTAAAAGCAAAACATCCAGCAATTGAGAGATAGAGGTAAAGAAATCCGATTTACAAAACAGTCGGAAAAAATGTCCCGAGCGACATGTCCCGAGCGAATGTGGTTGAAACTGCATTAAAAAAAAACGGCAACGAATTTTTGAGTAAAACCAAAAGCATTTCACAGCGACATGTTTGAACAACATTCTAAAAAAAATCGCATTCAAATATTCCATCAGAATTTGCTAATTTCTGGTGTTGTATGAACTTCCCCGAAATCCACTTCTATTTTTGTCCCGAGCGAAAACGGCAGTTTTTTACCGATATCTTAAAAACTAAAAGTGGTACATAATTAAGATTTTTACCAAAAATAGAGCTTGGGAAGACTAAAAAGAAAAGCCCATAATTAAAATTAAAATCCATTGTTTTACAATTTTTTTTCAACTTTAAAGGTGTGCAAATGTCCCGAGCGACATTTTGGAAGTGCCCATATGTGTTTGTGGCTGTGTTGGTGTTGGGCATGAAAACTATGCCAAACAATGGCGCCTCAATGCCAGAGACCGGTCCACATAAAAGCGAACTCCGCTGGCTCTGAATCTGAATCCGAAGTTGGAACTTTTCGGTAACTCTTGGTCAGAAGAGGGGGGTCGTCCATTGCATATGTACTGCATGTTTGGAAGTACGTCTGAGGCTTGTAGCTGGCAGCTTTTGGCCGCTGAGCTCATAAGTTATAGGCCAGAAACAATGGCAGCCAAGTTGGGCCGGCGAAAAACAAAACCGAAAATTTCGTTGTAATGAAACTTGTTCGGTGCTGTTTTGTTGTCATCGTTGTTGCCGCCGTCGCTGCTGCTGCTGCTGCATGTATCTTTTAGATAATCTTCATTTCTCGTTTGCGGCTAATGGCCTGGCACAGTGGACTCGCACTCAAGGATATCGCCGCCTGCCGGAGTCATGCTTTATGGCCACTATCTCGGGCTCGAGCTCATTCTTCACTACACTCTTCACTTGAAAAAAATTTAGTTCTTTGGTTGATAAAGGGTTTATTTTAACGATACAATTCTCTCTTGATGTCTCTATAAGTCCAACTAGTTTTATTAAAAATGGAGTGTAAACAGGCTCAAAATTGTATATTTTTAATCAAATTTAATTTTGTTGTTGATAATAGTTGGTAGAAGTTCGAATGGAGTTTTGAAAAATAAATACAAATGAAAAAAAATAATGGTACTTTATAAATAAGATTGGTTTTACATTAATACACTTAACTTTAACTTTAACTTTATTCTAAAAAAATTATAGTTTTGTAACTTTCTGTAAAAAGTAGTTAATTTACTAAAATTAGGAAATGTATAACATTTAAAAAGTAAATCATTTATAACAAAATTTGTACGAATAGTTTATTATTTATTGGGTAAATTTATTATTAAAACTTCTTGCAGTGCATTCATCTTCTCACTATCCCCGCTCCTTTTACGCCTCCTTCCGCCGTATCTTTCTTTTGCTCCGTCTCTAAATGGGACACGTTGCGGTCTGTGTGTTGATGAGTGCGCCCAGACTAAGTGAGGACCGAGAACCGAGAGGACCAGCATCATATCATCCTGGCCTGCATTTCGGGCCTGGACTTGCCTTTTTGCGGCAACATAGTGACGCACGCATACATGTGCATATTTAGAGATACTCAAAATGAGATACAAAGATACATTTGGACTTCCTACCATTTTGGCTGCTTTGCTTGATGGGCGGCGCACACGACGACCGAGATTCACAATGAGAATGAGAACGGGAACTGTGATTCCCTGGATAGCTTCCTGGGACCCAAAAAAAACGAAAGAATACCCCGAGACTGGGTCGCCTCTTAGGCTTGGCAGAAAGATGTGTGCCAAACTGAAATTTGAGATATTCGCCCTGATATTAATACAAAAGGCCGGGCCCAAGGAGCGGCCTCGCCCAGTCCCAATTTTGGCGAACAGTTAACCAGCGAACGCATCTCGGATCTTCGCGCTCTTGGTCGCGTGGGCGTCTTCCCAAGATTGCTTTTTGCGACGGCCCAGGCAATGAAGATGATAGCGTGGCTGGAATGTTGTCGAAGTTCATAATTTTCATGAATTAGCTGTGGCCCAAAAATGAAACAAAAAGCGGCTGTTTTTTTTGGCAAATATGCAGTTTTTTTTTAAATGGTTGCATAAAATAATTATTTTGTATTTTTCTTTTAACATATTTTAATATGCAAAATAATAAAATTAGTATAAATAACGAATAATACAACTTGATTTATTTTAAGAAACACATAAGTTTGTCAAGTGAAGCTGTTAATATATTAACAAAAGGTTTATTTTAGTAAGCTTAAATGGTTTAATAGTTAAATTAAATAGTTAACGTTAAACATAAAAAAAAAATACAAAAACCAAAGAGCCAAAAATAAATAATCCGAAAAGTAGTCAGAATAAATTATTTAAAATGTCATTTTTATTTAAATCACTTTAGGTTAAAGCACCAAAACAAATGTAAATATGTCTAGGACAATTAAAACCATAATTGTGTTAGCTATTCACATTCGTTTTTTTGGGTATCCATGGCCTAGACGCAGTTGTCAGCTGGAGCCATGTGCAATTAACAGATTTATCAAATGCAGTACTTTAGCCGGGGCATTAACATTCAATTCCATTACCTGTCCTGTATTAAAAATGTATTTAATTAAAATTTAAATGTGCGACTGCCACAAATTAAATAAACAATTTTTAATTGAGCCGGGCAAAAAGTTTAAGCAAATATCGAAAAAATCCATAAAGCACAATGAGCGAGCCATTGTTGGGCACATGAGTATATAATAAATATGCAAGTGCATACATATTGGCCTGCTTTTGCACATTCTGTCAATAAACCAATTACAACAAGAACAGCAATCGGCGAGGAGCAACAATGGTAATAACATGCTCTGACATGCGTGCAGCGAAATGCAATTAAAAAATATGTTTTTTAATTGGTCTCCACCTTTCACCCACCTGCCGTGACATTAATTTGTGTTAGCCACCAACACCAAAAACGGGCACGAACAATTCCACAGTCCGCAATGCGAAATTCGAGACTGGCCGAAAAATTCGAATTCCACCCAAAAGTTCTCAAAGTTCTTTAGCCTTTTTGTGGAGCGAAAGTTTCGAGTAATTTGAGCCGAATATTTATCATAAAAAATCGTGGGGGGGCCGGTGTCATTGTCATTGTCACATTCACATTCACTCGACTGGCGCCTTTTAAATCAAAGTAAAACCAAAGTAAAACCAAAAATGAAACACAAAATGAAGACAAATTTTTGAAAGTAAAGAAAATTGATGACGCTTAAATTTGGTGAGCGTTTTGTTTCAACCATATTTTTTTGTTAAGCAATATTGGCCACAGTCCTTTCGCTGCTATACATTTCCACTGTCTGATGCTGAAAATATTAATATTAAAGATGACAAAGTTTCGAGGGGAGTGAATGCAAAGTCTTTCATTTTGGGGGTTGCATTTAAATTAAGTTTGGAAGCCGAAAGTGCTGAAATAGCTGGAATGGTTTTTAAATATGTAAGCTTTTTGGCGAAGATATTTTCATATTTTAAGGGATGAACATGAAATAAAGTTTTTGAGTTTGAGAAAGTTTATAAAGCTGAAAGCTATTTTTAATAGATTTCTTAAAGCGTATTCAAAGTTATGCCAACTTTCTGAATGGACAATATGTTAAATAAATCTGTAGTAATTCTATTGAATAAAAGTCATATTGGGAAAACTTTTTTATTTCGTTTAAATTCAGTACTTTAATAGAATGTAATGCAAAAGAGCAAAAAAATGTCTTAATAGAACCCGATTAAAATCGATATAACCTAAAGCAAATACAATCCTAACCAACTTTACATACGGGATTTAAGCAAACACTCATAGAAATTTTCCGGTAAAATCGCCCTAAAAACAAGGAAAATCGCCCTAAAACGGGGGTCAATGGCGACTAGGCAACAAAATTAGGGCAAATTGCCCTAAAAATACGGGTGAATTTGTCACACATTTAGGGCGATTTTTCGTAGATCTAGGGCGATTTTTCTATTTTCAAAGCTAATTGCCCTAAAAATAGGAAATGAGACCCTTACACTAAAGGCAGTTTCCTTTAAATCCAGGGCGATTTTTCTGGACTTATAGGCGAATTGCCCTGGAAATCGGAAAAAATACCTTTAAACTAAAGGCAGATTTTCATAAATCTAGGGTGTTTTTCTGGATTTTAGGGCAAATTGCCCTAGAAATATGAAAAAATATTCCGAAACTAAAGGCAGATTTTTATAAATTTAGGGCGTTTTTCTGGATTTATAGGCGAATTGCCCTAAAAAAAGCAAAGTGCTCCCCAAAATTTCCCGGCTTTTTTTCATAAATAAAAATACGATTTCATTATATTTTTTTTGTTTTTTTTTATATTTTTGTTTGTTGTTATTTACACAATTTCTACTTATATACATTTACATACTTTTCTACTTATTCTTATTGCTAAAAGAATTACATCGATCTTAAAAATAATGTTTTGGCTTAATGTATTTTTTGGTTCTTAGGTTTTGTGCTTCCGCCGGAGGGAATTTTAGGTCTTTTAAGGTTTATTACAATAAGTACTGATTATCAAATTTTACTTCTAATTGAATGCATAGAAATAATACTTTTTTTTGGAATGAACAGATTGTTTCTTTAAAATAGTTACAGTTTTAAGGTTTTATAATCCTTTAAGAGTTCGGATAAAGCTTTACCTTTCTTATCAGACTCTAAATGAATTTCATAAAACTTTTTTGGATAAATGTCGTGGTTTAAAACAAAAAATATTTTGAAGCACACATCAATACTTTTCAATAAGGTTGGCATTCTATAAATAATAGGTAAACTGGAAATTCACCAAGGTCAAAAAGGGCTTGTTCCCACGTTGCAGCTGAATGGTTGCAGTTTCGGCTTTCCGGATTAGCAATTTTCCGTCAATGCCTTTAGATGTGTTCTCAGTTCCCCAACAGTAGCCTTCCAAACCAAGAAACGGCTTCGCGGGTCCGCAATGGTGTGCTTCGCGTTCTTGCTCCCGCCGTCCTTTTTTGTCATTGCTGTCGCACCAACACTGAATGGATCGCAAGCCAAATTAAAGTTGATTGTATCTCTATTAAATAAAAACAGTCTATTTATTGAATGAGAAAAGAAAAAGAGAAAAAGCACATACCTTCAGCGTGGCTTTCCAAAGATTTGAGCAGTTTTATTCCCTTACTTTCGCTTTTAAAAAGTGCGAAAAGTGGTTTGCGGAAGCTGGATCTCAAAGACGTTCTCAATCTAAAACAAGAAATAAAATTGTTAGAAATTAATATAAAAATGCACTACTAACAGTCAGAATTTTCATTTAGCCTGCGATTGCGTTTGCTGCTACTTCTGGAAAAAAGAAGCAACAAAAGCAAATTTCGGTTACTGACGAAATGACGCAATAGAAATTTGGGGGTTATTTTGGCATATGCACTTGTGAATGCGGTTTGTCCGGTGCATAAATACAGATTTCTGGTAAATATATACATCTGTATACATGTGTATATTCTGTTGCATCATTTTTTTACCTCAAGCATTATTTACATATACACATACATATATGTATACTCTTATTAATGTTCTTACTTTGTTCTGCCACACTTCCAAAACTCTACATCTGGACCGCTGCTTCCAGTCAAATCTTTTTAAGTTTCAGCTGCATTTTCCTCTGTTACAGATATGTAAATTCAATTAGGTTTTAATATCCAAATTGCACAATTATATATGTATGTACTCACCAGAAAACAGAGAAAGAATCGCCTCCCAAGTCCTTTAATAGCGTTTACATTTTTCACTTTTTCACAAACACGTCTTTCGCCGCCAAGCGCCCGAAAAATTATGACAAAGTCTAGACAATGCAACTCTTTCTGCCCCCACCCTTGCCACTGCAACGGACGAAAAGTAGCAAAGAAGAAGAAAAAGGGTGGACTTCTCTAAAGTCAAATGCGCTCAGCATCAAAATTCATAGAAAAAGGTCCGCCCTAATATACACACACATTCACTTGTTTTGACCTGTCAACCACACACACATACACACATGTATTACATATGTATCCATTAATTGCGTCTTAAAATTTCGTTTGACTCTTCCTTGTTTTTAGGGCAATTTCAGAACATTTTTTTTGCTATTTTGTTCAACGTTTTAAGGCGATTTCGCCCTAAAAATAAGGAATTACTTTTGGAGTCGACTCATGAAAATTCGCCCTAAAAAACAGGGCAAATTGGCCTTTTTGGAAAAACTAACCCTAAAAAATATTTTCCATGGCGATTTTTCGTAACTTTAGGGCTAGCCACCCGTATAATAAGAAAATTTTTCGTAGTTTTAGGGCGACTTTTCTAGTATTTAGGTAAAAATTTCTATGAGTGAATGGGTTTGCTCACAAGACGAAACAGTAATTTAGGCAGCATATTACCAATCATTCCAACAATCTTGTGGACTGATTTGGGTAAATTCTGCAAGCGCTTCTGCGACCACTCAACACCAGCAATAATCCCAGAAAAATGTTTGAATCCAGTGGAGACCGAGACCCTTGGCTTGATTAGCATCCAAGTGGCCGTGGGCGAATGTTGCCTGCCTGGGCCGTAAACTATTTGAGTTTGGACCGGGAGATAGCCAACCCAAGGCAAAGTCATCTTCATCTGCGGCCCCATTTCACTTTGACCCTTTTGGCCTCTGTCTTTCCCCCTCCCACTCCAACTCGCCCTCCCTTCCGCTTTTGGCTCGTCCGCTGACTGGTCACATGGCCAAACATCCAAACATCCAAACATTACCAAACATTACAATCCCCAGCAGCAGCAGCAGCCGAATAGGCGGATGCGGTGGAGCGGGAGGGGCGACGGGGACAGCGTCATTCATTCGGCATGCAAATGCGCAGATCGAACTGATAACATCATGCCATATACGTCGGACCCACAAGATATGGGGGCTCCGAAGGGGGATGAATATTCGCGCATAGTTTTGCTTTTTTCAGCTTTTTTAATGGGCATCTCGGTTGTTATTGGGGTATATTGATTTCTCGGTTCTCATAAGCTCTTGAAAATAAAGTGCTTATAATTTTAATTATTATTGTTGCAAGGGATTTTGTGAGGATCTCTAAAAGATTTCACATCTAAGAGATATTTTCTAAAGTAAGTAAAAAACTCCTTTCAGTTTACCTCAAATTAAGTAAAGAATTGCCCGGATAAGGTTTTAAACCCTCTCTAGGATCATAAAAACACGTTCTTATAAGATGTCTTTGCTCTAAAAAAAAGACCCTTACTCGTATGTTTTAACCAACTTACGATGGACATCGAAATATATTAGAAAAGACAAATCACAACTATTTTAATGGATATTCCTTGCTCGCATACCACTTTTCCGCCTCTGTTCATTTCTCCATTTGGCGTGCAAATAACACACGGCGAGATGGCCGGGCTTTCTCGCCTAGTCAGAAGCGGCAACAATGTGGTAGACAAAGTTTTGGCAGAACACAGATAGTTTCGCAAATTAAATTGCGCCGACAGCGCGGGGTGCAGCCAGCAGGGGGCGGTGTGGGGGGTAAGCTACCAGACAGAATGAGGTCATCATCAGGACGACGACGACGACGACGATGGCGGCGGTTCAAAACCCGAAAAAGCCAATAGGCCAAAAAAGAAGCAGCTCAGGCGGCGAAAAAAAGGCGCACAGAAAATAGTGGCAACATACAGCCATCAAAAGCAGCAACACAAACAGCAAGAGTAACAAAAACAGCAACCGTGGATGTGTGGCAAATGCAACACTTTCGCTAACAACCCGCCAACCAACTAGCTCCGCCAGCTGTAATGTATTGTTGTCTGCGCACCGAACCCCTAAGCCCCGACCCACGACCCCTGCACCCATCACCCGCCAAAAAACAAGGTGGTAGGTCGAAGGCGGCGCCACCGCTAAGTGCAACTTTTGACTTTTGCCGGGCAACGTGCAACGTGCAACATGCGTGCATGTAACGCATCACGTGTGCGGAAAACCGAATGGTACCCCAACTGCACTGGGCAAAACATTCCCTGATAAGAGTTTATAGCAATATTTATCAAATAAAATTAATTAAACTGTCAAATTATATTTTACAAAATTTTAATATTATTTAATTTTTCTTAATATAAGATTTTGTTGCTGATTTGAGTTTGTTAAATTTTTAAATTTATATATTTTTTATTTATACACATTAAAAAATACTTATTTATAATAAGAAAGTCGGTAAATTTATTCCAAATTTTTAAATCAAATAATTATTTTTTTATAATTGAAGACTTTTTTTTTAGATGTACCACCCCACCATATTAAACCAACTCGCGAGACGCATAAAGTTTGGGTATAAAAATGTTAACAACGCTGTCAACGACATGTCGACGAGCTCGACGTGCATCAGCAACAGCAACAACAGAGCAGCGACATTAGGAGCACAGCAGCAACAACCACCGATCGCCGGCAAACTAATAAAGTCTTGAGTAAGTTGCATCAGCTATGCAAACACGCACACACTCACTCACTTACTCACACATAAGAAAGCCACTCCCACGCACACTCACACATCCACACTCGCCTCGCACACCCACGTACTTCTATAAAATTCGCATTTTTATGGCAAGTTTTCGGAAAATGAATTTTTGATCAACTGCACCAAAGTTCAAACGAACTCATACACTCTTAGAGGTGTGCAAGTGTTGGTGCGACACACATACATCGACACAGTGGAGCTTTTCCTTGAAGCGGCTACGGCAGCGTCATCTTCATCTTTATTCGCCCGAATTCCAAATTCCGAGTGCTGAAAAAGCCAAGGGAAAAAGTTAGTTTGGATGGAGGACTTAAAAAATGTTGAAGATTGGGGTTCCGAAAAAACGGATAATGAAAGTGGACGACAAAGGAAATGATTGGCGAGAAAAGAATAATAAAGGTATCAAAAAGACAGAGACAGAATGGAAAAATGTTAAACAGGATATTTTTTAAATAGCAAAAGAAACCTAAGAAAATTGTACTATTTGAAATTTTTAATAAACAATAATTGGTAAACCAATATAGTCAAGTTTGACAACTTTTATAGACAAAAATCTTTAAAATAAGAAGTTTGCAATATTTAACTTGGCAACTATAGTTATAAATAAAGCTTAGACCATAAATAACCCCAGAACCCCTTCCTTTTGCACTCCGCACTTCACACTGCCAACGCATCCTTTTACCCATCCCCCACCCAATTAACCATGTTCACTTTGAGCTGCTTTGCCCCCAAACACCCACTAACATTTCCCCATTGGCTTATAAACTATATTTCCGCCACATACCCACATATGCACAGAGGAAAAGGACGAAAGGCAGCGGCGACCAAAAGAGAGAGCGAGAGTGCAAAGAAGCCACTGACAGACCTCCGGAGCATTTGCCATTATCAAAGCGAAAAGGCGCCACACCACTCTGACCCACCCACACCCATTCTTCCCCCTTTTTCTCAGTATACACAAAGAAAATTTTACAATTTCATAACGCAACAAAGAGAAAATGAATCAAAGCGATATGTGTTCAAAAATTGACACTAATCCTATCTTATATATTAGTTACTGCTAGAAAATGTTTTTTAGTTGAAGATATTATAAACAGTCTGAGAAGTTCAATGATAGGTACTAATCTGATCGTCAAAATATTTCTAAAAATAAAAGCAAATATTCTCAATAATAAATAAGAATTAAATATGTCATGATTTTTAGAATATTTAGTACGCATAATATATAAATGTATCTACATTTAATATTTGTTTGTGTATATAGTATTAAATTGTTTATAGATATTAAAAACTTGTAAACGTACCAATTATTATTTCTCTTTGTGTATACCTCAAACTCATTTTGGTCGGTGGTTACTTTAGCCATTTGCCTTACGGCAACTTATTTTTGTTGTTGCTGCCGTTGATGTTGCTGCTGCTAGTTGCCACTGTTTTTGAGCTTGATGCGGTCCTGCAACAACTTCGACAAGGACAAACGTCAGGGAGCCAGCCCATCAACTTTGCTTTCTATTACACTTACACATGCCACACACTCACCGAGGAACACGCACACAGAGACAATTGTCGCCCTCGGTGACCCCAAGTGACGCACCAGAAAAAATTGCGTCGAAAAAAAAATGATTGCTTCTAGGTTAAACAAAATTTCTATACCCTTTCCCCACTATTTTATCGTTTTTGTCTAAAGAAGATAATTCAAAAATAAATAATGTTTAATTTTAAATATTCTTAAATACACTGACAGATTTAAAAAGGTAATCATTAGTTTTATAAATTTTTTTAACCTTTGTACCCAAATAAAAGTGATGAATATATTTATAAATGTTTTTAAATATTATTATTAAATTAAATTTCATATTTAAAAAAAAGGGCCAATCTTAAATCTAAATTTGTTTTCTGCCCAAAAGTGCACCATCTACACTACCAAAACGAATTCAAAAGCTATAGTACCCTCTTCTGCAGTACAAACCGAAAGTCGAAACGTTGTAAATTCATAAAATTTGCTGTTTGATGCGTTTTCAAGTAAATTGAGTTCCAACCCTCGAACGAAGTGAAATGAAATAAAAACCGCACAGACACCGAAAAGGGGGCCGAAATGGCAAAAGGGGGGTGTACGGGTGGGTGGCTCAAGCCCCAAGTGAAGAGACGAGACGGCGACGCTTGCCGCATGTTAAATGTCATTTTTATGGCGCTTTGATTATGTTTTCTATTATCGAAGACATTTCGGGCTCCACACACACACATACACACGAATCGTTCCTTAAAGTGGATGAGAAAAACCACCCTTACCACCACCACCCACCCACATGGCAACTTGCTCAAAGAAGAGCTTTGCCTTAAGCTCTCGGAAATTGAGAGCGGGGGCGAATGTGAAATCAAATTAAATTCAATAATATAATCATAACAAGAGAGAACGCTATAGTCGGGTGCCCCGACTATCAGATACCCGTTACTCAGCTAAAGGGAGTGCGAAAGAGATGGAGAAAAACTTTGATCCGCCGTAACTTTTTAACGAATGGTCCGATTTAAAAAATTTCTTCTACATGTCGATAGGTATTGATAAACACAATAAAACTGCATTTTTACTTTTCCAAAATATTGAAATTTTTAAAATCGTATATATGCGATTGTGGGCGTTAGAGGGGGCGTGGCACCCTTTTGAAACAAACTTGCGCTGCGTAGGAACTCCTAGAATCTGCATGCAAAATGTCAATCTTCTAGCTTTTATAGTTTCCGAGATCTCAGCGTTCATACGGACAGACGGACAGACAGACAGACGGACAGACGGACAGACGGACATGGCTAGATCGACTCGGCTAGTGATCCTGATCAAGAATATATATACTTTATGGGGTCGGAAACGCTTCCTTCTACCTGTTACATACTTTTGCACGAATACAATATACCCTTTTACTCTACGAGTAACGGGTATAATAATAATCATAATCAATGCTAAATTATGTGGACCAGCCAACACGGCGTATGCATAATTTTGCCCAGGCCAGGGCAATGCGAATCTCCTCTGTCGCACTCAATGTAATCGCTTTGAGTGATATGATGGACAGATTGATGGGCTCTGCTCTGCTCTGTTCTTCTGCATACATCGATGTTCGGGCATGTGCCACATACGAGTATGTGTACCACATCACAGAGCCATCAAATTTTTGCATAACAAATCAATGTGAAATATTAAAATGCATTTGCCGCACAACAAGACAACAACGATGGGCAAACGAGAGCAGCAATAAATAACTAAAGTCCATGTTTAAATTTTAAGAGGGGGCGTTAGGACAACAACACTCGAAGGCAAATGCAAATTCCAATGTTGCTGCTTGCTGGCATGTGTGTATAATATATGTACTTTATTTGTTTGCCATTTTGTTTACCGGCCTCCTGTATTAATTATGACTTTGGCCAGCACATCTCTCACTGTCTTGGGCCAATTTTCATTTTCTGTCCAGCCACTTATCAATGTTTCAGGCCGGGATTCGGATATTTCCGAACCGTTCCCGGGGGCCATGGATCGGCCATGACGTTAATCTGAAAACATCATCAAATATGGAAGGCTCTAAGCTCTTAAACACAAACTAATAAATACACACACTTGGCAGAAACTCCGACGGCGTGTGTGCAAATATATGCAGTTGTGTAAACTTGACTTTTGTTTGTTGTTCTAGGCACATCATTGAAATTATAATGTTAAAATCATTTCTGTAAGGAATGCATAAAAATGAAAATTTAAATCTTTATCTTTACGCTGGGCTGTTTATGATTTACATTTACTTGCTTCCTATAATTTAACTACAATATTAATAAAGGTATCACTATATTTCCTTTAAATATTTTAAGAACAATTCGATTTTAGGTAGTTAATGCTTACATAACTGCTTTACCATGTTTTACAATAAAGTATTCTAAGCATTGAAGCGTAACTAAAAATGTAAGACACTAAGGGCCGTTTTCTCGTCCGCCTGATAAATTTAAAGGAAGCTTTAAACTTTTACTTTCCATACGGTTTTAAGGTTTTAACCCAACTTTAAATTTAACAAACGGACGAAAAAACGACCCTTATGAAAAAAAAATCCTGAAAATTACGCAATAAATTCCTAAGCAAGTTCATCATTTCAACAAAAAAAGAATTTTATATAAATTCCGTAACAAAAAGTTTTTTTTAATTTTTCTTTAGCAATATTCAGAGACCAAAAAAGAACCCACACAAAAATACAATTAAATCACTAAAATGCAATTTGACATCATGCCAGAAAAACAAACAGAAGGCTTGTATTTCCCCAAAAACAAAAATTTAATCTTCATTTCTGCCAGGGATTACAAATGCAATTCATTTGTTTGAATTTAAATCTGTTTGCTTTGTGACACTCTATCTATTTACAAAGGCCGAAACAAAAATAAATAATCAAATAGGTGAAAAATAAAAAACAATAAAATGTGAGCTGGATTTTTTGAAGGCCTGGGACTGTGATTGCAAAGATGTCAAGCCAAGAAATTTGTCGATTTCCTTTAATTTATACACATATTGATTACAATGAAAGATTTTCCATTTGCCAAAAGAGCGAAAACATCGAGATAGGAAAACAGTAAACGAAGAAGATTGTGGTAGTAAAGAAAAACCAAAGCACTTTTCCAGCTAACCCAATCACAGCAGCAATAAATCTTGCACACACTCAACACTTGCAATATAAAAAATACATAGATAAAGCTACACGGGGAAAAATTGCAATATATAAATATAATTTAATTTGTATAATTAAAATTTTTGCTTTTCGTAAAAGAACTTAAAGTGTAGCTACGGTTTTCTTGCAAAGTACGACCACTTTTACGTTTTTTTTTAATTTATAAGAAACATAAATAATGTATCGTATAATCAATTGTTTTTTGTGTACACCCAGGAAAAACCAAAGATTTGGTCTTTGTGTATTTCGGGTGGGAGGTTTTCGGGCGGCCAAGGACTCTCAAGTGACGGGAATAATCCGCTTGGCGCTTAAATGCAAACAAGTGTAGTTCTGTGTATGTAAATACTAATAGATGATTATGTAGTTGAGCAAACACCAACAAACACACACACACAAGAAACACAGCAACAACATCGGACACACATAGTTACATGTACACAAAGTGCACTCAACCGGGGGAAAGCTCCATTTGTTGTTTAGTTGTTGGCTTGTTGGGTGGATTTGTTGCCTTGAGGTCATTATATCGAAAACAGCAGTTGCCCAAAATGTTCCCAAAAGCTTTTGTATGACAATTCTCTCGACGGCCGGGGGCGGAGGTCGACGGTCTGCAGTTGGGTTTAGTGCATTACATGCTTCAATTACAACAGCAGCAGCGGGAATTGTTCGAAATTCGAATGTGAAACATGGAAAAAAGTTATATAAAACATGAAAATATATGTCATTGACTAAATGACAAATAACTTGACAGTTTTCCTTTTTTCACACAATTTATAGCTGAGAATTGGGTGTGACAGCACATAGAACAATTTGTTTGTAGCCTGGGAAATTCGTTAAAAAATTTAGAAATTTTAGAATTTTAAAATTGTCACAAATAATTTAGATAAGAAGAAGAAATAATTTACAACATTTTTCATATGCAAAAAATATTCCTCATATTTTATATCGCGACTACTTAAACTTTCTAATTATTTTTTGAAAGGAAAATTATTTACAATACTTCTATAAATATTTTTTTCGTGCAATATAACTTACTTGGCTAACCAGCCTGTCAGCTAATCTGCTTTAATGACCGGAAATGTTTCCAAAAAATGTTTGCACTCCTGCTCGCTGAGCTGTGTTTCGTGTGTTCATGTTTTTGGCCACAGCACAAAGCAATTGTGATTTTAATGCATTTCAAAATCATGCCACCAACACACACACGCACTCAAGGGGGACAAAGCTGTCAAAGACAAAATTACAGAATGCTAAATCATAAATGAAAACGGGGGAAAAATCACTCAAAGCCAAATATCAAAAGCGAAATATCAACTCAAAGCCGCTCAAAAGTTGTTGACTCTTGTGGGCCCACAACAATGGTACAAATGCAGAAGAGTTGAGGCGTTCATTGTGCCGGGGTTATTGAGTGGTGATTGACCTGCCCCGCCCACAAAATCGGGAAAAGTTGCTGGGAAAGCCCAGCGACGCGGAGAAGTATGCTACAGTTTTCAGGTCATGCGGGTTGCTCAAAATTTCAATTTTGCAAACATAAGAAAAGAGTAAGATATAGAAAAAGAAGAGGACAAGGCAGTCAGAAAAGTAACGAAGTATAAAATACTCTTCATAAATACATGTGGAAACAGAAGAAAACAGAAAGGGATTTGTGGTAATCTTTAAACATATTAAGATATATGATAAGATATATATATATAAGATATATTATTCATAACTTCCGAATAATAATGTGTCTATGCTTAAATTTTATTTACTCAGCCAAATTCATGATACCCCTTCGAAATGTAAGCCCCTTCGAAAGGGTCAACAGAATTGAGATATTAAATTTGAGTCCAGACAGAGATCAACTGATGCACCCACACCTTCCCTTTTCATATTGATAACGGCAATTCTTTGGCTTGTCTGTGGCAGCATCCTCATCATCGAACGCCCCTCTTGCACCCCATCATCATCATCATCGACATCAAACTGAACAACTTCATCGTCGTCTGGCCGGAGACGCCACAAAAGGTTATCTTCGTGTCAATTTATATTTGTTCGACGGGCCATTATATTTATTGTTAATGTCTCTGTTCATGTGTACGCCTGCATATGTGTTTTTGTGGAGTAGTTTGCATGTTTTCCTATGAATAATAAATACGTTTTGGTAATCGTAAACGATGCCGCTGCACTTTTGACCCCAAGCTGCTGTTTCAGTCGTAAAAAATTATTTTCCCATCCACTGCAAAGCAATTATACACGGTAAAAGAAATGTAAATAAAATATCTTCAAATTAAAAAATGTAGTTAACTTCAGTCTTCTTCTCAATTGTTAAATATAATATAATAGCTAAAACAGTTTTTGTTAAAATGTAAGATCTCCTTAAAAAACTGGGACAAAAAAACACGCCGGGATCAATTCGATATGCACATGGTAAGTTTTTGGCATTTTTACTTTCTGATGGCGACATATGATGTAGTTTCAAATACCATTTTTCCTTCTGTGTACTTGTCTGTGGTATCAGTTTTGCGTCTGGGGCGTGAACAATTTTATTACTTCAGTGACCCCTCCACTCGAAGGTCGAATTTCTTCTTGGTCCTCGCCATAATCCATTTCATTTATATCAGCCCAGATTAGTTTAGCTGTTCGCCAAGGCCAGACTCATTTAGTTAATGTCTCAGTCCGGCTCGGCAGCCAGTAAGTATGCCTTAATTATTTGCATAACTCATAATGGACAAGGGCCGCGGGGCAAGGACACTCGCCCCAGAATTGATTGATGACTCAAGGATTAGGGTTTCGGGCCTGAAAGAGTTGAGCCGACAATTCAATTGGTTTGGGTGACAGTCATTAATGTGATGGGCATATTAATTTCAGGCAAATTAGCCCCCAAAGTGGTTGGGCGAAGAGGGGCTGCATTTTATGTGGGGCAAATTAATTATTTTGAAAACTTTTCCCCACTCCAAGTGGATGGCTTTATAATTTATAAAAACGGACATTCTGTGGTTATCAGACTTCCCACCTCAAATATTGTCAACCGCAAAACCCACAACGTTGCATAATTTCTATGTGGTAAGCTGCACGATATACGAGTATTTAAAGAATACAATTTATTTTATTTGCATAATCTCTTGTTTTTTCTATTTGTTTAGCTCTAACATTTTGGTAAGGTGCTTAATGGTAACCATATTTATTGATTATGGTGTTATTATGATTATGATGTTATATATTCTATTATTTGGATGACCCTCCATTTTAAATTAGGCTAATGCACTTTATTTAATTGTATCTTACCTATATCCTATTGGTATAAAGATGAAACATTTTTAAAGATTGTTATGTATATTCATTAATTGATTGGTTTCCTTTGAAGTGTTCAACCATTTTTAACATATACCTAAATATTACGCATTCCAATTTTGGGGTTTGGTTGGGACAACTCTTTCAAGTGATCCTAATGCCCCAGAAATGCGACTACTCAGTTTCACTTGAACTAGGCCTGAGCCCAGGCCTCCACCACCCACTCCACTGACCTAATGGGCATCGCATCTGCGGCTAGATTTCACTCACCTCTGCCTTTGATCCGCTCCCTCTGCTTTCCGTTTTCCATTTTCCACCTGGAACCTGGAGCGAAGCGCAAAAGCCGCCACACAATGGCCCGAATATCGAATTCAGCTTGCATTTGGGCAATGCCACAAGCAGTAGCTTCGCTTCACGAGAAGAATAAGAAGGGGCCCGCGTGGGGGAGCGGGGATCCGGGGAGTCAGGAGCGGAAGAGCGGCATCACGAAGCCAGACAATATTAATGATGCACATTGTCAAGAACTTTCACTGGCCTAGGCCACTTCCATTCGGAATGCGAATGGCACAAGGTCTGGCGCTGCCATTGCCACTGGCACTCGGGCTCTATGACTCTGACTCTGGCTGTGACCCTGCACCACCTCTGCCCCCACCACCCACCAGCCGCTCTTTAGGACTCCACTGAGATCACAATTCCAAATTAGAAAATATCTTAAAATATCAGTTAAAAATTTAATTGACATTATAAGTTTACAATAAACAAATTTAGTGATCTAGAAATTATATAAATTTTAACATATAATATTACTATACCTTGTAATCAAATACGGCATTAAAATATCATCTTAAGATATCATTAAATCTATACAGTTGGAAATTTAATTGAAATTATAAGTTTACAATGAACAAATTTAGTGATCTAGAAATTATAAAAATTGTAACATATAATAGCCGCTCTTTAGCACTCCACTGAGATCACAATTTCCAATAAGAAAATATCATTATTGCTACAGCTTGTAATCAAATACGTTCTTAAAACATGCAGCCTATTGATAAATCAATTTGAACTTTTTAATTAATTAAGTTTTATATTTCTAGTTCTAGAAATGACCAATTAATTAAATTTTTTTTATCCAATTTTTCGCTCAGTGTCCTCCCCCACCGCTTGACCCACTGCAGTGTGGCCAAACCACAATGACACGCGTCGCTTCAATTGAAACCTCGGGCAGTCCGTGGACGGAAAAGTAGAAGAGCGGGCGGTAAGGAAAAGCGGGGCTCAATTGAGACGCACTCTAATGGCAATAATTATGCGGCAGCAACAGCTTCGCCACCGAAAAGAAGCCAAGAAGAAGCAACAGACAGATGGGGAGCAGGTCAGAGCGAGAGGGCGAGAGATGGTGAGACAGAGACGGAAGGCGAGGTGGTGCGGGTAGCAAGGAATCACCATTAAAAAAGACAAAAACGATGATTGAGTGTGCGTATTTTGGGTTTCAATGGTGACCCACAATAGGAGGTTTGGAAATAGGGGGGAAAAATTCGGAGAGGGGGTAGAAAACGAAGGGCGGTGCTGGCAAGAAAACGGGGGAAATGAATAGAAGGCGGAGTGAAGAAGCGGCATTCACCGCAAAGATGTCGAGAACAACGGATAATGCACTTCAAGAGCGGGCTCATTGTGTCTGGCAGTTTGCGCTCGCCCCATCCCTTTCCATCTCCCCGCCTGCCGTCTCTTTCACCTCCCCACCCTCCGTCTCTTTCTCGGCCCCATCAACTTGACTAAGTTCCAATTATTTGTGCGGTCGATGCTCAACGAGCGCCTTCCAATTGCAAATGTCGGTTGTTAGGGCGGGAAAAAAAAGTGGGTGGTGGAAGTGCGCTTAAGTGCAGGGTTACACAAAAAACAAATTTATATTGAAATAAAAAAAGTTTCAGAATGTCTATATAACTACTTGATTGATAGAAAAAAGTATCCCTGATTTTTGTAATTAATTAAATTTCTCTTTTAAAGATGTTTTAATATGTTTTGATTTTTATAACACCCTTTTTCCAAAACTAAAATATGTAGGAAATAATTTTTAAAAAAATTTATTTTAATTAAAAAAAACCATCTAAAATTAACGCTTTGTTGGATTTTATAAAATTAGTTTAATTATTTTTTCCAGTGTTACCAGGCGAGGGTTCAAAGGCGATTTAAAGTGGCGTTCGGTGGGAGGGGGCGTGCCTGTCGCCGCCACTAGTTGTTTTACAGGAAATGGTTTTTTTTTATTTTCTAACTGCACTTTGCTCCTCATCCACCTACCGGTCCCTTCTTCCCCGCACTTTTGGTTCTTAACAATTTATTTTGTTGTTGTTATTTTCACATTGGTTGCTCCATTTCGCTGTTGTTGTTGCGGTTTTGACTTATGTGCGCGCTTAATTGTTGTTAAGAAGTGAAAATCAGCAGCAGCAGCGTCGTTGGCGGCGGAGAAGAGCGAAATAAATCCGGTGGAAAGCCGCCGCCGCCATCAAGCGATGGGGAAAATGCGGAAAATGAGGAGCGAAAGGTGGCGAAGGCGGAGTGGGGTCGATTAATGTGGCACACAGTCTTGACTTAATTTCATTTCGGTCGCATACAGGGCACAGAGATTCGGCAACCTACAACCAAGCCAGGCGAAAAAGGTTCGTATAAACCTTTTTATTCAAAAAAATAATTTAATCATACAAATTTTTGTTTTATTATAATTTATATAAATACGCATTTTATAAAATTAGTATAGCCATCAGTATATGTTAATAGAAAATAATCTATTTTTGCCTGTGCAAATTCAGCGAAAAGCGTGGAAAGTGCGGAAAACGCGCTCAAGAGGGAAACGGGGAAAGAAAGGAGGTGAACGCAGAGCTGAGACGGATATGGGTTGCAGGGTAGGAAAAAGAGGAAATTCAGTGCGGCTCAGCCGCAATCATTTCGACGTTTTTGCATATTTTCATGCAGTTTTCCAGTTTGCCAAATTCCGCTGCAGGCTTCGCAGTGTACACAGTGGGGCTAAGCTTTGAAAATTATTTTTACAAAACGTATTGTTTTCGCTCTGAACTTAAAAAATATTTCTTGGAACTTTCTATAATGATCCATTAATGCAAAAATAAAAATTATATGTAAGTTAAAAATTTTGAAAATATATATTTGACATATTTTTTGTGATGACTTTTAGTTTTTCGCTCATTATGTCAATATTCAAAAAATGTTCCCACTTCAATTACCAATTTTAGAACAACACTCTGTCAAAGCTTAAAATCTGAATTAATTAGGATCCTCCGTTTATTTTCTGCTCCATTTATCATAGTTAATAGTTCTCTAGTTCACGGCCCTTTCGGGGCTATCCATCAATCACCCATCAATTTGATGGCTGGATGTCGTTTCGCCCCACTGTGCGTTGACGCTTTGTTGTTGCTTCGTTTGCTATCATCGACGCCTACGAGCATGCCAAAAAAAGAGAGTGAAAAAATGCAGCGACTACAAAAGGAAAAGCGTGGTGGGAGGGGTCTGGTGAGGCAGGAGGGGATTGGTTTGAGGATGGGAGCGAAAGAGTGAAACAAACTGCATTCATGGCATCCTCCGCGAATATCCAGTTGTTGTAGTCGCTGGCAGTTGGTAGTTATGCGCCGCTTAGTCACAGCTGTGGCGCTGACAGGCTGCCCGCTCCACTGCCTGCTCCACCCCCCTCCCCTTCCGGAGGCGCCCATAAAACGCCCCACCACCCACCGCCCACAGCTTGCATATGCATATGCACTTGGCTCGCAGATGCACTTAAAAAACTTACTTGTATATAAAAACAATGTCAAATATTAGAAAATAAATAATTCGTAAAAGAAACAAGAGAGAACGCTATAGTCGGGTTGGTGTCCCGACTATCTAATACCCGTCACTCAGCTAAAGGGAGTACGAACGCTGTGTCGGGTTGGTGTCCCGACTAATAATCGTAACTCAGCTAAAGGGAGTGCGAGGGAGATAGATATATGTTGACAATTTATAAAGCGTATAACTTTTTAATGAATGGTCCGATTTGAAAAATGTCTTCTACATTTCGATAGGTATAAATATACACAACAAAATTGCATTTATACTTCTCGGAAATCTTTAAAGATGTGGGCGCAGGACCCATTTTAAAATCGTTAGTGGGCCATTGTGGGCGTTAGAGGGGGCGTGGCGCTCGGCTAAAATAAACTTGCGCTGCGTAGGAAGCCAAAGAATATGTGTGGGAAATCTCAACCTTCTAGCTTTAGTAGTTTCTGAGATCTCAGCGTTCATACAGACGGACAGACGGACAGACGGACATGGCTAGATCGACTCGGCTAGTGACCCTGATCAAGAATATATATACTTTATGGGGTCGGAAACGCTTCCTTCTAGCTGTTACATACTTTTGCACGAATCTAGTATACCCTTTTACTCTACGAGAAACGGGTATAAACATAAACGGCTAAAAAAATAACATGTATTGTCTTGTTCAACTATTTATCCCCCTTTTTCTTTGCATCACAAGCCTTAGGAAATTTAAGAAAGGGGCTGTCCATATATTACGTAATCAACAATTTAGGTGTTTTTTTCCCCCCCCCCCCCCATGTAATCATTTCTTCATACAAAAAAAAAAAAAATTGCACTAGAGTAATCATTTGGTGGTCCCCCCCCCCCCCCCTAGATGATTACGTAATATATGGACAGCCCCAAACGTGTTTTGATTTCTAATTCTTAAATATAATTTATGTAAATATTTGATTGTTGTTTTTAACTATCCGGTATAAAGGTATAATAAATAATCTACTTTTTAAACTAACTTATAGGCTTTAAGCAAAAGTAATTTAAGTCAAAGTTTTTTATATTACGATTAGTATCATTTTTTAGTAAGTCTTTTAATCTTTATAAAAATAATTCGGATTGTATTATATATTAACATATATTTTTAAAATATTTCGCTCACATTTTTTTTTAAGTGTAGAGCTCAGCAAAAAGGACTCCAAAAAAACGCACGCGCATATTTCTTAATCTTTTTCTTGTGCCTGCTTTGGAGCTCTCCTCTTGTGCGTGTGTGTGCGAGCGAGAGTGTGTGCATATCCATCATGCTCAGTGAAGCGACCTCTGACCCCTCCTCTGCCCCCTGGACACCCCTTCACCCCTTTGTGCTCATGTTCATGCCACGCGTCGCTGCTTTTACTTCTTCGCAACTCTATTTTGCATCTTTGCCGCACTGCCTCACCCCCTTTTTCCTCAGCCAAGTTAAGCTCCACTTGATCTTTGACCCAATTTTATAGCATTCTTTGGGTGGAAATGCAAAATCTCCTTCAGTCGGTGCACTCTCCCTTTCTCTATGTGATTTTATCCACCAGACAACCAAAAACATTCAAAACCAGAAGAAACTAAAAAAATATTAATGTTATGAGGCAAATGTTTAAATAGAGTCGAATTTATTAATACCCTGGTAAAAATATATCAAAACTTTACATGGTAAAATGTAAATTTGTGTAGGAAAAAATTAATCAGCTTATAGTTTTTTATCTGCCACAAAATATATAATTGCAATGTTGAAATTATTAACGAAATTTATATTTTTCATGCTTAAACATTATTAAAATGAATTTCATAAAAATATTGATTCGCTTACATAGTTTTTCAAAACCCTTAGAGTTCTATTATAATTTTAAAATATTTTTTTTTTAACTAAAGTCTTGTTTGGATAACCATTTTTAACGTAAATTCTCTAAATCACAAATTTGTAAAGTCGCGTTTCAAGATAAATTATTTTTTGCTTTCTTTAAATCTCCCTTTGACCTTAATGTAAACTCCCTTTTGTAAGCTACAGACACCCTTTTTTTTGCCAGACTGACAATGCAAATTGCTTTTGTTGTTGTTGTTGTTTTTGACATTCAGGCGCTGCTTTAATTAAGCGCATTAATGTCACTAACTTATGAGTCGCTGTGTGAGTGGATGTGCGTGTGGGAACGGGTCTCGGGAGAATCAATGGGAACTTGACATAACTTAAAACGTTTTGTTGATCTTTAGTTTTAAGCCTCGCTGATTCTTTTGTGGCAAAAAAGAGGGTTTCCTTTGGGGTATGGTGCATTTTTTATAACATTATAAAAAATAAAAATTATAAATAATATAAAAAAAAGCATGGCAAAATGGATAAATACTTAATCAATTTTATGCCTTAAAAAAATTCAAAAATATAACTGTTTATACATGATGGGTCATATTAACGTTGACCAACCTCAAAATGCATTGAATAACTAATATCAAATAAATTAAACAAAAGACTAATTGTAAACTATAAACTATAAACTATAAACTATAAACTATTCATATCAAAACGTTGAATTTTTGTTTAGATTTAAAAAAAATGCGTAGTTGATAGTTCTGGAAAAGCAATGGAATACGAATTTAAAATGATTTCCTTAAAATTAATCTACAATAATAATACCCAAAAATTATAAAATTCAAAATATATATATTTTATTTCGAAAGATGTTTTAAAGATAAGAGGGTATTGCTCCGTTCGTTTTGAGTGCAAGGCAGCTTCATTTTTATTTGTTCGTTGATGTCCCATGCAAATTTACGGCAATTGGCCGCTGCCGTTGACAGCCCAAAACCCCTTCAGCATGCCACCCCTTGCCACGCCCCCCGATCCTGTATTGACAGTGTTGTCAACGCTCGTAATCTGCTTTTATTATGAAGGCTGAAGATGCGTGCATTAAACGAAATCAAAAGCGTTGTATATTGCATATTATGCCTTTTCCGTATATAAAGTTGTTCGTTGGCTGGAATTTGCACACAAATACACAGGCACATAAATGCAGGTACACAGATGCAATCTCACAGATGCAGATACCATCGCGTTAACATTTCTATGCGGCGCTATCATCCAACACCTACATGCCCTGTGGTGCTAGCTTGGCTATTTTCTGGTTTAATCATCAAGAAAATATTTGACATATTTATGCATCATTAAATTCAAGGTATTGGTCGCTGAAAATCAGAACATGTTATTTCTTAAAATAAATCTAATTTAAATACTTAAATAAAAATATTTTGTAAGTATTTCATCTACCTAATAAAATTAGTAAATAGTACTCCCGTTTAAATATCTAGAAGAAAATAATCCAAGAAAAATAAACTTAAATTTAATAAATAATAAACAAAATTCACGCTAACAAAACAAACGTGACATTTATTTCTTTTTAACAGCTATAATTAAGATTGTTCATTTCTTGAATGCAAACAGTGTTTGATTCTGCCACTTTTTTTAGAGAATTGATGTCAACACTGTTCCTTTCCCCAGTCCCTCCCCTGGGGTCCACCCCTCCTTTTTCTCCCTCACCTGATCCAGGTGCGTTGCGGGCCGCCAAGTTTGTGAAATTTATGTTATTTGCGGTAGCCGTTTGCATAATTTGCGTGTTTGTATAAATGCATGTATACATGGGAATACACGCACACTCTCACTCGCACACACACACACATTTTTATGCAAATGTGGGGGAATGCACTCAAAAAAACGGTCATTTATAAATTTTTAAATAAATCTAATTTCTAAACTTATTTTTTATTATTAATTAAGAAAATTTACAACAATTACATTTGTTTTTAACTTTTTTAAAATAATTGGTTGAATATTGAGTTATATTTTTAATAGGTAGGAAGAACGTATATATATAGTGAATTTGCTGAACATGGTAACGGGTAGCGTTCCTTTTTTGTTTCTCTAAAATTCATCGTTTATTTTTTATTTGTGCAAAAGTTTTGAAACCCATAAAAACAATTTTTTGAGTGGAGTTCACGCGTGCGGCACACCTCTGGCCGCTGGCTGTTGGCATTTCATTTTCATTTTCACGAAAATTGTTAAAACTATGTTTGCTCTACATATAACCCGAAAACGCAACAAAACAACCAAACAAAATAAAAATAATACAAACAAAATGATCCAGAGCAAAACAGCAAAGACAACAAAATCGCAGGGACAACAATGAACAGACAATTGAGGGAAAATTTCAGAGCACTTTTTTCATGTCTGAACGATTTTAACTATGGCCGTGGGTGAAACGCTGAATGAGCTGCAATTAAGATATCCATGGAGTTCGAGGGAATAGTATACAGGAAAAATTATGGAAAATGTAGCATACGTAACTGATAAAAGTCCAAAACAAGGTTCACAGTGGAGGTTAATGAATATAGAAATCCATAGGTACTACAAATGTTTGAAAACCGAATAAAATAAAATAAAACCATTGTATTTTAAATTAAAACAACTATTTAATATTTCATATTGACAATTTATGTAGATATTACTTATTCCTAGAAGCTAAAAAAATATTCAAGTTTAATTAAAGGTATCCTCAAATGTCGCTCTCAGTAAAAAAAAAACACAAAATATTCAAGCAGTAAATCAGCTAAACTTTTTGGCAGTCGAGAGGGTAAACCCGAAATGCGGCTTAAATTGAGCGCGGATGAAACTTTTATTATTATGTAGAAACTCACATAATTTTTTGCGTTTGAATTTTGGTAAACTTTTGGCTTTTGTTCTACTTGACACAAAGTTTGTGTGAATAGCAAAATAAATATGGAAAATATAAAGAGTGAAAATTTTACCACGTTATATCCTGTGAATCGGAGAACATTAATTAAATTCGGCGATTATTTAAAATTGTTGAAATGTTGAATAAACCAGGGATTATATCGAGTTTTCAGTAGGGAGTTAAAGGTCGACAGCAAATGACTTCCGCGTCCTGAAAGCTATCTATCGAATGCATAATTCGAAATTGGCCGAGAACTAAACGCGATGGCCAAAACGGTTTCCTAATTGGGTCAACAATGCAGTTGAAAATTTCAGTTTGGTGACCCCTTTCCTATAACCGCCCTCTAATAGCTGTCGTTTGGAGCCATTGTCCTGAGCATTTTGCATGTCATTTCGGTTAATTAAATTATTTACGTCGTTCACTTTTGGGTTTAGTCCAACGAGCACGCAAATTATTTTAATTAGCAATTTCTGTCAAAACGATTTCGAACCAATTTTTCTAATAAATAACTGCACTGAGGTTATAAAGTCGTCGTAATTTTGGCCAAAATCACAAAATATAAGTTTAAATCATAACCTTTTTTAAAATTTACTACATACATTACTAGTTAAATATATATAAAACAAAGAAATCACTATGAACGCCAGTCCATGTAGTGACGAAGCGCACCAGGAGAGTGTGCGAAGGCGACTACGAAGAAATGAAAATCTACTGTGATGGTCCGATCATAATGAATGATACACCTATCGAAAGGTATTGCAAAAACTAACAGGATTGCATACCAAGACTCTAAGAAAATCAATTGGCTTGGGAGAGAGAGCAGTAAAAGTGAAAAAGTGAAAATTTCGAAATTTGGCGCTGTTGGGGCCGGTGGGGATAAATGCCCCCTCGCAATGTTTTAATTGTATTCCTTTTGAAAATACCCGTCGAATGGGGGGTCATTTGTCAAAATCCGTTCAAAAGTTATAGCCAAAATAAGATTTTCTTCGTCTTCCCAAAATGAAAATTTAATTCTGTTTGTCAGTTTGTCAGTTTGTCCAAAACATGTTTTTTAAGTTTTGAAAATTTGATATGACGTTCATCACATCGATATAAAAAACTTTTGTTTTACCACTTTTGCAAAAACTCGCTAGTTTAGCGGGAAAACAGCTATAAGTAGCTAAAATTCGGAAAGCCGTAACTTCTATACTACTAAAGCTACAGGCTTGTGCTGCATCTCGTTTGAAAGGTATTTTTAAATGCTATAAACGCCTTCTATATGCAATTTGTGTGAATGTAATAGTTAAAAAGATATGAACAAAAGAAAATTTGTTAAACTTTTTTTTTAGCTTTTTTTTAATTTTCTCAAAAACGGCTCTAAAGATTTTCCTTACAACTTTAAACTGTATAGCCCTTGAGATTCCTTAAATTTTGGTATATATCATGTTTATGTAAAAAATCGCGTTTAAAAGTTATTCAGAAACGAAAATAGCCACTTTTGCCAGGTCAAAACAACTTACGCAGCCAAAGCATTGAATTTAGTATGTGCGTATCCAAACTGTATTTAAGGGTCATGGAATCATTTCAATTGTTTTAAGGAGTTCCAAAAAGGAAACTTTTGTTTTACGTCTTTTGGAAAAACCCACTGCTTTAGAGGGAAAAAAGCTAAAAAATCTAAATTTTGTTAATTCGTAAGTTGTACACTACTGAAGCTACAGACATGTGCTATACCTCGTTTAAAAGGTATTTTGAAATACTTAAAGGCCTTTTTAACTTAATTTGTTTAAATACAATGGCTTACTAATTATGATTGACCAATTTAAATTTAAATATATTTAGCTCCTATAAGAGCAAATGTAAACAAACAAAAACTTCTGATATCAAATAAAAACACCTCTTAACGAGGTAAAAAACTAGTGACGATCGCACCTTCAACATACAAAAGTTCTGATATCAACATTTGTGACGACAAATTATTACACTCGTCATTAAATAGACTTTCTAATATTTTTTCATTCGGCACGCTGCAATAGAAAATGCCTGTGAAGGGAAAAAGGCTGGAATAGTTTGCTAGGGCGGGCCGAATGAGAAAATATTAGAAAGTCTATTTAATGACGAGTGTAATAATTTTTCGTCACAAATGTTGATATCAGAACTTTTGTATGTTGAAGGTGCGATCGTCACTAGTTTTTTACCTCGTTAAGAGGTGTTTTTATTTGATATATAAAACAAAGAAATTTATGGGCCAGGGCATTTTTTTATTTTTAATGTAATCTTTTTATAAAATAAAATGTTGGCTAAAATAAAATATTCATGAGCACATTTCATTCTTGAATTTTAGTCACAACGCGTTTTTTATAATTTTTTTTCAATGACTAGAAAACTACATTTAAATCAATTGATCTTCCCGTTTTTTATTGATTTCGAACTGCCCAATTGGAGGCCTGTCTGTTTGGGGCTTTATCGCCGTTTGCATAATGTAGCAATTCCAATTAGTTTTGCCAACTAAATTTCAATTACATTTCAAACACACTCGCACATGAGTAGCTTGAAATGCCATGGCAATGAAGTTGGCCCAGAGATGATTACGGCCCACAAAGTGTTGCCTAGTTTGCCGCGCACGTTTTTGGCAAAACATAAAAATTAAATGCGGATAGCTAAAATATAGAAATAAATTTCGTGAAAATGCATAGATACTCGCTTGTGCATATATGCATTTGAGGTTTTTTTGTTTAGAATGGGGTCTAAAAGCCCAAAAGCATATCATTTGTTGCTCATTTAAATACCGTAATTAAGTGATATCATGGTATCTAATATGAGTTCCCATTCCGCTTAAAGTGGCGTGTTCGCCGGCAATGGTGGAGAAGCGATGGGGCTTTAGAAGCGCAAACAGTTGCTTATTTCGAAATTTTATTTAGAGCTAATTGTTTCCTGGGCCAGGTCAGCAGTAGTGGCCAGCAAAGCAGGCCCCGTGTACGTGAATAAGCCAGTTGGTAAGCAACCCCGGAACCCAAACATACACACACATATGGACGTATAGTATGCCGGCCTATATGCATACGCACCTCGGCAAAAGCCTGGCCGAAAGCCAAAGGACGCCCCTCGATTGTTTGTTTATTTGCCTGTTTGCCATTGCCCGTTCACACCGCAGCGAATCGAACGGAATGGAATCGAAGGGGGGAATGGGATTGGGATTGGGCCGTTCGGATTTAATATTTTCCAGCCCCATTCGATATATACCTATATATTTAACTTCTGCGGCACGAGGGCAACTTTGAAGTGTTTAAAGGAGGCAAAAGGATATATTGAAAATGTTGCCTACCATAAAAGGAGCCTTCCCATATATAATTATATCAAATATGTAAGGAATGCTAGTTATGGGCGGAAAGTACTCAGTACGTAATTATTGGTCAATATTATATTCTAATAAAAATATTACTAGTCTTAAAAATTAAGAAATATATTACAAAATATTTTTGTACAGCGAGTTCTAAGTACTTGCATTGATTTAACCGTTTTTAAAATAAATATATAACTTTTATATTAATCGTGCAATTTAAAGTGCTGTATAAATCGATCACTTAAATAAGCAGTATAATAAATTAAAATAAATAAATAATAATAATAATTCTAGTAGCCCTTTAAATTTAAAAATCTAGGACTATTGCTAAGAAAACCATTAAAATAATTTCACATAGACGGTGGAGTATGCTAATGTCCAACTGTCTTTGTTAATCAAAATGAACCCTGTTAATTATCTGTTTTTGATAATAACAATTATATCCAACGGTTTCCTGTCATCCACATCCCTTTCCTGCGTTCAGCCGAGGATTAGGCACTGACAGATCCACATGGGGCCCGGTAGTAAACCTTATTTACCGTGACCGCCCGCTGCGAGCAAAAAGTCAGCGGTTGCCACTGGACAACCCTTAACCCCTTAATAGGTCTTAGCACATGCTTCCCCCTTTCAGACCCCCTTTCCCCATTTCACCCACACAACAGCGTTGCTAACCACAAAAATACACGGAAAATAATAATAAAGTAGTTTCTTGATTTCAAGATTTAGAGAAATTAAGAAGTTTAAATTTTATTTTTAAATTTAAAAGTTACGATGAACGCTTGGACATCTTTAAGGACTCGGTATTTTTCTATATTTAATATTGTTAAAGGATATATTTAGTTTCTTATAAATAAGTGGGAACGTGATCAACAGACAGCAATCAATCAATGCCTTTTGAATCTTATAAACCTATTATCTAAACCCGGTAGAGGGTTATATTATTTTTGAGTTAATAAATATTAATATTATTTAAACATTTTTTTCTGCGTGCAGATGGACAGCAGCAGAGAGAGATAGCGAGTGAAGGGAGAATGAGGTGGGGCGAGTTGCAGCTGCAGCTAATGAAACACATCTCCGCTGGGTGGACCGCAGCAAGACGTGTTTAAATTTAGTTTTCGTTAATTTTCGTTTGTTGTCTTTTGTTGTCCAGCGGTTGCCTTGCCCTTCTGACCCCCACCCCCACCCTGTACTCCCCTCTTTTTACGTTGTTGTTGGTATCAGCAGCCGTTGCTGATAAGAGCGTTGCGGTCGTCAATTTGTAACGAAACATATGTTTGCCCCAAGTGACAGGCGCACTCACGCTGCGTTCTTGTCCGCTGATAAGGGAAATACATGGAAGAACGAAGTGATGGGGAGGGGGAAGTGGTCGGTGGAAAGGAGGGGTGGGGGAGCGGTACTGACTCAGGGAGCGGTCAATGTCCGTTGGGTGCCAAGCGCTCCATATAATTACGGGGGGTTACCCATCAGCAGGAAAGCAGGGACTTTTTACAGAACACATATGATAAATTTAAAAATTTTAATAATTTAATTTCATCAATAATTAATTTATTTGTCAATATTCTAGAATTAAATCAGTATTTTTATTAAATTAAATTTTAATTAAAATAAGCTTTTTATCAATAATTAATTTATTTCTAAATATTCTAGAATAAAATCAGAATTTTTTTAAAATGAAATTTTAATTAAAATAAACTTTTCCTATTTTTAAAATGTTTGGTTTAAAACCTATGCAGCGCAGAGATCATAAATTATTTTTTAAGAAATGTGTTTAGAATAATAAAAAGTTTCATAAAATTATACTAGAAAATGTTTATGTAAATAGAGATTTGGTTACAAATCAGTAGAAATTTTCTTTGGATATAAAAATCCCAGAGAATTATACAAGGGTACTACAGGACTCGACTCCTTATTTCCGTAAATAATTTCCTTCAATCCGATTCGATTCACTCGGGAACAGTTGTCTTTACTTTACTTTTGTTGGGCAGGGTCACTTCAGCGAGTTGTCATACAGATAAATATGTTTATTTGCCCGGACTTACATTCCAGCGCGCCTCTGTATGGGTGTGTATCTGTGTGTGTTCAGAACTGAACATATATTTACCTTATTACTCCGCTTAATGCCAATACACGCCGTCCGCATATCTATTTCTCTGGTTCTTTTTCTTCATGTTTACGTTTTGCGTTAACTCACATATCATATTTTATTTCATAAATTCTCTTTTTCTTTTCCTTCTCTGTGTAGTATTTTTTTACAATTTTCCCTGCCACTTTTGCGGTTAATTAAACCTTGCGGTCGCTTATTTTATGTAAATAAATGATAAAATACGCACACACATTTGTGTTTATATTTATGAGAAAAAAAGTGCAGTTCGTGACCAGCTGCATCCGACTGAAATTCGTATGTGGTTCAATTTGATAGTTAATTTGTATTTGCTTATTTATAGCGGCTAAACAAACGCTGAAAATTATGGATGGCTCAATTAACAAATATTTGAAGGCGCAAAAAATCATATTGATTGTTTTTTTAAGGCGAAAGCCAGCGTGGGAAAATTGAACTGAACTTAGAGAAAATTCAAAATTTCCCGCCTCATTTGATACGAAAACATAGGTGGCGGCAGTCATCTTTAAAATTAAAGCGCATTGACATACAGATGGCGCTGCAATGATAACTATGGTACATTTTGGCAGCAAAATGGTTTTGATTATAAAAGATAAATTACATTTGAATAAATATATACAAATTGCACCAAAAACTACAGAAAATGAAATTATAGTAAATAAACATAGAAAGGGTTTTTTTATTTTAATTTTAGGAGTATTTTTTATAAACATTTTAAGGTAAAACCAAGTCGGTTTGGTAAGTTTTACTTTATGGCTAATTAAAAAGTTTATTCGACCTACTTAGGGGAGTACGCGTCTGAATTTCAATACACTTCATGCTACTTACATAGAACAAAGTATTTATATGGGTTAAATATCTATACTCTACACGGACATGGATTGGGGATCACTCTTTCTTATTTTTCTGAAGAAAATCCTGATAAGATTATAATTCTATTTTTAGTAGATTTATCTTTATTTGATGCTTATCTCTCCTAATAAAAGAATTACAAATGGTTATGAAATAAGAGAATTTTCCCAATTTCCTCGAAACCTTTTGATTACTTAAGTGTTAAGGCGCAGAAACTTTTAATATAAAAAAGTAAAAATTAATATTTACGTTAAAGTTCAAGTAATATTACAACTTTAAAGCGAAGTATTGCAGATTTTTCTCTGTTACCAGCATAAACTAGCCAGATTATCTCTGAGATAATCTACGTCATCCAGGTGAGAAAAGTTCCGTGAGTTTTATCACTTGGTGAAGGCACTTAAATATAGGCAGAACAAGTTGAAAAGCGAAACGCCACAGACGCTTTTATCTTGCAATTTTTGGATTGTTCAACGGAAAGTTTTAGTTTTTTAACAAAGTGCAAAATCCATCAATAGAGTGAAATAAAAACCATTTAAACAACAAAAAGTCAAAATACTTTTATTTGTTTATTTTAATGAAATAAAATAATATAGAAACATGCAGGCTAATAAGCTGCCAATAAATCCCCGCGAATCTGCGGGGATTTTCTCCGTTTTAATGTTCTGGTATGCTACAAACTACAATGAAACTATTATTATAATGAACAAAGCTTAATTATGTAAAAAATAGACCCTTATCAGTAGATAACAGAATCTGAGAGATGATCACGTCCGTCACTTCTGGTTATCGTGTTTGTATAAACTTTAATGGCAGAGGGCTATCCTAAAAATTATCATAATATTTATTAATACAAGTGTACTCTCTTCCACAGCTTCGCATTGCCCATTCTCTTCAAGGGCAGAAAAAAGACTCTAGAGCCCACCGATCTTTATACGACTTTAAGGGGACACAAAGCGGATACTCTGGGCGATAAATTCTTTGAGACCTGGCAGGCAGAAGTCAAGTCCTGTCGGGATAAGCCGAAAAAGGAACCGAGCATTCTAAAGGTCATACTCAAAGTTTTTGGATGGAAACTGTTCGTATCGGGCATATTTTGTGGGGTTCTGGAATTGGGAACGAGGTGAGTAATACAATCATATTATTTACTTTAATAAATATTTCTTTTTTTGTAACAGAGCTACTTTACCACTCATTCTGGGAGCTCTGATATCCGAGTTTACAATCAATGGAAATGGAGACGGACCTTGGGCTCAAATTTATGGATTAACCTTGATTATAACTACACTGATTTCTGTTCTTATGTTCCATCCCTTTATGATGGGTATGATGGTGAGTTTTAAGAGTTCTTGTTTATATTATATTGATATATATTTATTTACTTCCTGTAGCACCTGGCCATGAAAATGAGAGTGGCAGTGAGTACGGCTATATATCGAAAAGCCCTCCGGCTAAGTCGCACTGCCTTGGGAGACACAACGACGGGTCAGGTGGTCAACCTTATATCAAACGATTTGGGCCGCTTCGATAGGGCCCTAATACACTTCCACTTTCTGTGGCTGGGGCCGTTGGAGTTGCTCATATCTTCGTACTTCCTATACCAACAAATAGGACTAGCCTCACTTTACGGAATCGGAATATTGCTGCTATATCTTCCGATACAAACCTTTATGAGCCGACTCACTTCGAGGCTGAGATTGCAAACAGCCCTAAGAACCGATCAGAGGGTTAGGATGATGAATGAGATTATATCTGGCATCCAGGTGATTAAAATGTACACCTGGGAGAAGCCCTTTGGCAGGCTAATCGAGCGGCTACGTCGCAGTGAAATGAGCTCCATTCGCAAGGTGAACTTTATCCGAGGAACTCTTCTGTCATTTGAGATTACTCTGGGCAGGATTGCGATATTCGTAAGCCTTCTGGGATTCGTCCTGATGGGCGGAGAATTGACTGCAGAGCGGGCTTTCTCCGTCACCGCTTTCTACAATATCCTGCGACGCACAGTGACCAAGTTCTTCCCGAGTGGAATGTCGCAATTCGCAGAGATGATGGTTACGCTCAGGAGAATTAAGGGATTTATGATGAGGGACGAGTCTGGAGTTCTGGAACTCGGAGGTGGACATATAAATGGGCTCTTCAAAGAGGAACCCCTAGTGGAATTGCAATCCTTTCAAGCCCGCTGGAATCGGGAGCACACGGAGCCTGTTTTGGATAATATCAACATTAGTCTTAAGCCACCGCAATTGGTGGCTGTCATTGGACCTGTGGGCTCGGGTAAATCGAGCCTTATTCAAGCCATATTGGGCGAACTTCCTGGTGAATCGGGAAAGCTTAAGGTAAAGGGAACAATCTCGTATGCCTCCCAGGAACCCTGGCTTTTCAACGCCTCCGTTAGGGATAATATTCTATTCGGTTTGCCCATGGATAAGCACCGATATCGTAGTGTCGTCAAGAAGTGTGCTTTGGAGAGAGATTTCGAACTGCTTCAGGGAGATCGCACTTTTGTGGGCGAAAGAGGAGCCTCTCTTTCCGGAGGTCAGAGAGCCAGGATCAGTTTGGCCAGAGCTGTTTACCGGCAGGCAGATACCTATCTCCTCGATGATCCTTTGAGCGCTGTGGATACCCACGTAGGTCGCCACTTATTCGAGGAGTGCATGCGTGGCTATCTGAGGGATAAACTAGTGATCCTGGTGACCCATCAACTGCAATTCCTGGAGCACGCCGATCTCATTGTGATCATGGATAAGGGAAAAATAACCGCTGTTGGGACCTATGAGGAAATGCTCAAAAGCGGCCAGGACTTTGCCAAGCTTTTGGCCAAGGAAACCCAGGAGGAAAAGGAAAATTCGGATCACGAGCAGGAAAAAGCAGCTGGCGATGCCAAGGAGGATAAATCAAATTACTCCCGTCAAAGCAGTCGATTGAGTAGAACCAGTGTCTCCTCAATGGATTCTGCCACGGATTCTGTGCTGGAAGACGAAAGGCAACCCGTTCAGGAAGCGCGTTCCAAGGGAAAAATTGGGTTGGACATGTATGGGAAGTACTTTTCAGCAGGTTCTGGATGGTTTCTGGTCATTATGGGGGCTTTTTTCTGCCTGGCCACTCAAATTCTGGCCTCCGGGGGAGATTACTTCCTGTCCTACTGGTAAGTAGCACAAAATGTTTATTGTAAGTTCAATTTTCTAAGACTTTTCACTCACAGGGTAAAGAACAACGACTCCTCTTCTTCGTTGGACATTTACATCTTTAGCGGAATCAATATTGCCCTGGTGATCTTTGCCCTGCTCCGAACGATTCTCTTCTTCAGCATGGCGATGCACTCTTCCACCCAGCTGCATAATACCATGTTCCAAGGGGTCTCCCGCACGGCCCTCTATTTCTTCCACGCCAATCCCTCGGGCAGGATCCTCAATCGATTTGCCATGGATCTGGGACAAGTGGATGAAATACTGCCTGCCGTCATGCTCGATTGCATTCAGATATTCCTCACAATCACTGGAATTATAGGAGTGTTGTGCATCACAAACCCGTGGTATTTGGTAAATACCATGACCATGTTCCTGGCTTTCCACTTTCTCCGCAAGTTCTATCTGAGCACTTCGAGGGACGTGAAGAGATTGGAAGCGGTGGCCAGATCCCCTATGTATTCGCACTTCAGTGCCACCCTAAATGGACTGCCCACCATCAGAGCCATGGGTGCCCAGGAATTGCTGACTAGGCAATACGATAACTACCAGGATCTCCACAGCTCGGGATACTATACCTTCCTGTCCACAAATCGTGCTTTTGGCTACTATCTGGACCTGTTTTGCGTGGCCTATGTCATATCGGTGACCATAATGAGCTACTTTTATCCCCCGCTGGACAATCCCGGGCAAATTGGTCTGGCTATCACGCAAGCTATGTCCATGACTGGGACTGTACAGTGGGGCATGCGACAATCCGCTGAGCTGGAGAATTCCATGACGTCGGTGGAACGAGTGCTGGAATATAGGAACCTGGAATCAGAAGGAGAATTCGAGTCCCCAGAGGATAAGAAACCACCCAAAAATTGGCCACTAGTGGGCGAGATTAGGGCGGAAGAGCTGAGCCTGCGATACAACCCCGATCCCAAGTCGGATAAAGTATTAAAGTTACTGAATTTCGTTATCCAACCACGCGAGAAGATTGGCATTGTGGGAAGAACGGGTGCCGGAAAATCATCGCTTATCAATGCCCTCTTCAGGTTGTCCTACAACGATGGGTCCATGGTGATAGACGGCAGGGATACAGCCGAAATTGGACTTCATGATCTGCGAAGCAAGATCTCGATAATACCCCAGGAACCCGTTCTTTTCTCCGGCACCATGCGCTACAACTTGGATCCCTTCGAACAGTATTCCGACGACAAGTTGTGGGAGGCCCTAGAAGAGGTGAGATATTGTAATATTCATTGCAGCTAGAACTTAACAATATTTTTCTTGTTAGGTTCATCTTAAAGAGGAGGTGTCCGAGTTGCCAAAGGGTCTTGAAAGTCTGATAGCGGAAGGGGGTGCCAACTACAGTGTGGGTCAGAGGCAATTGGTCTGCTTGGCCCGGGCAATTCTCCGCGAGAATCGCATTCTAGTGATGGACGAGGCCACGGCTAATGTCGATCCCCAAACGGACGCCCTTATACAGTCCACCATCCGCAGGAAGTTCAAGGATTGCACCGTGCTGACCATAGCCCACAGGTTAAACACGATCATAGATTCGGATAAGGTAATGGTGTTGGATGCCGGCAATCTGGTGGAATTCGGTTCACCCTTTGAACTTTTGACGCAGTCCTGGAGTAAAATCTTTTACGGCATGGTCTTGCAGACAGGTCGATCCAGTTTTGAGCACCTTTTAAAGATAGCACATCAGGTGAGTAAAAGCAATAAAATTATATAGTATTTCTCTAATGTATTTTTTACAGGCCCACGAGAGTAAATTGCTGTCGGAATAAAAGCCAAATATATCGGTCTGCCAATAGATCTTGATGTTTTTAAAAATAATTGTACATTTTAAAAATGTTTTAAAATGATGAGCACTTAATATACGCATAGTATTAAAACTTGTATTAATAAAAAAACTACAAACTCAAAATAAAAACTCTTTAATTAAATTGATTCCTGGTCATTCCACATTTCAAATTTACCCGCGCAACATATTACAGTATGGCCGTTTGTTAAAAATACCTTTGTTTTTCTATCGAAATCGATAGGTTCAAAAGGTAAACAAACATATGAACGCGAAGAGCGCAATAATTTTATTAAACATGGCCAAAAATGTGAAGAAACAAACGTTGGCCAACAAATTGGCCAAGAGAGGAGAGGTGATACAGCCCACGGAGATAATGAGCCGGCAGAATCGGGCGGATAATGTGCGAGTAAGCGGTACCTAAAATCATGATTACAGCAGAAGTAAAGACGTAGTTATTGTACTTTCAGGATATTGAAGACCTAGTGGGTTTGGGTTCTAGTAACTCCATTTACTTCTCCCCGATTCGAACCCGCAAGCAGCGTCTCTTAAATGGGCAACACCTTAAAGTGGAACCCCTATCTCCAAGTCGAGTGGTACCAAAAAAAAACAAGATGGAAGAGGGGAATGTAACCAAAATTCAAATGGGGTCCGCTACGGTAGTTAAATGCAAAGTGGTTCAAGAAGCTGTAGATTCCCCCATACGGATTGATAAGATCAAGAAGGAACTGGAACCACAGATAAAGCAGGAACTAAATTTACAAGAGAATCAGGAGTTATTAAATAATATTAAAACAGAACTGGATACCCAAGGGGATACGCATTTATATATGGAAGTGCAAGCACCACATCCTTTATGGTATATTCATTTAGAAAACATACGCATCATGAGAACCTCTAAAAGTGCTCCTGTGGACACTATGGGATGCCATCGCTGTGCGGACTCCAAAGCAGATGCAAAGGTATTCATAAAAAATAGGTTGAAAAATTATAAATTAATATTATTTTACAGACCCAACGCTTCCAAAACTTAGTAGCTTTGATGCTATCCAGTCAAACCAAAGATCAAACCACCTTTGAAGCCATGAATCGCCTTAAGGACCGAACTCTAACTCCTCTCAAATTAAAGGAAATGCCAGTGGCGGAACTGGAGAGCCTACTGCATCCGGTATCCTTTTATAAGGTTAGTCACAAAATCACTAAAAATCACTCAAATGAGATTTATTGCTTCCTTCACCAACCCATTGCAGAACAAAGCCAAGTACCTCAAGCAAACTGTGGAGATACTTATGGAAAAATATGATTCGGACATTCCGGATAATCTAAAGGAGCTTATAGCTCTTCCAGGTGTTGGGCCCAAGATGGCTCATATATGTATGGCGGTGGCCTGGAATAAAATCACCGGGATTGGAGTGGATGTCCATGTGCATCGCTTATCAAATCGATTGGGCTGGGTACCAAAGCCCACAAAGGAACCGGAACAAACCCGAGTCGCATTGGAGAAGTGGCTGCCTTTTAGTCTCTGGTCGGAGGTTAATCATCTTTTTGTGGGATTTGGCCAAACCATTTGTACGCCAGTGAAGCCAAATTGCGGAGAATGCTTGAACAAGGAAATTTGTCCTTCAGCCAACGCTGAATCTCAACCAAAAAAGAAGAGGGACCGATAGAAAGATAAATTTAAGTGAAGATCTACAAAAACTAAATGTTTATAAAATTTAAAGTATTAAGCGATGAATTGTGTCAGCCATCTCAGGAAGAATAAGTTAAAAATGGACTACAAGTCCAAGAAATAAGTCTTAATTTAGAAAAAACAAAAGGATAATTAGTTTTTAGTTACATCGATTCCATTAAAAAACATTAAAATATTAAAGATTAAGACTTGAATTTAAAAAACAATGAAGTTGCATAGTTTTGTTTTTTTTCTTCTTTATAAAACGATTTTAAAATACGACTTAGTTTTGAATTCGATTTTTAAAATTAGGCTACCTTTTTTCTTTTGTATTCAGTATATACCAAAATGTTGGTATTATTCGGAGTCCAAGGAACGGTCACACTATCACCTCTAAATTCGCGCGTTTTGTTGTTTGCCGGCAGCTATTGTGAAATTAATTCAAAAAACATTATTGTAAGCCCTGAAAAGCCAGCAAAATGAACGATTCATGTAAGTAGATGCCGTATGCTAACGAAAATAATAGAACAACTAACATATACTCGTTTCCAGTTGGAGATTTCAACGCCACACAAACGGCGCCCACGGGAGCAGCCAGCAATCAGAAGGGAGAGGTGAGTGAATAAAACATAAATATTCAATAAACTAAACATATTTAAAAACAGGGAATAGTGCCACTGGTGGTGAAGCAGATTGTGGACGCCCCGGAGGGCAACATCGAAATGTTCGGCATGCAATACGGCATGGCCTGTGTGGTGGCCATAGTGCGAAACATCGAGACTTCCTCGACGAAGATTACCTACACCCTGGAGGACCACAGCGGCAGGATCGATGCGCACTATTGGTTGGAGGAGGGCGATGCCCTCAAGGCCCCCGAGGTCATGCTGAACAACTACGTGAAGGTCTATGGCACCACGCGATCGCAGGCGGGCCAGAAGACCCTAATGGTCTTCAAACTGCTGCCCGTTCTGGACCCGAACGAGCTGTGCACCCATCTCCTGGAAGTGCTCAATGCGCGCTACAGGGCCGAGGATTACCAGAACAAGGGCGGATCTGGGGCAGTGGCTTCTTCCGGCTCCATCGCTGATTTCACCGCCTCCCAGAGCTCGGCCATTGTAAGTGGGCTGGATCCCAAGCAGCAGGCCGTCTTCCAGGCCATCAAGAGCAATGTATCCGAGGAGGGCATCTCCCGCAAGGAACTGAAAGCCAAGTTCTCGCACATCAGCGACTCAGAGTTGACGTAAGCGATATTTTTCAATAATATGTTAAAATTTGCTATTTTGTATACCTTACTTTGCTTTAACCTTTCCGTATGATTTAGGAATGTTGAATTATTCTAACATTTGTTCTCGTTTGTTCTTCTAGCAACATTCTGGACTTTATGATTTCCGAGGGGCACATTTACTCCAGCATTGATGCTGATCATTTTATTTGCACAATGTAAATCGAATCTTAATCACAAACATGTTATTCCAAAATGCGTATTAAATAAGTATATTAAAAAAACCCCTAATTATAAACTTGTTTTCTTCAATTAAATTAAAAACCCTTAAAAATAACGTAATTATAAAACATAAAACAACTATTCTTCGCAAGCTATAATTTTTTTAGAATTAATTTGACGAACGTTTCAATTTCTACAAAAAGTAGCAAAGTTCCGTGAAACTTTTTAAGAAATAACAGTTGTTTGAAAACTCAACAGGACCCAATATTTTCTTAATTTTTTTGTGAGGCAGCTTCTATACAAATCCAAAAACAACTGAGAGCAACGCTGAGTGGAAAAATGGACAGTGGACTGAGCGCTGAAATATCGCTCGCCAGCCACCGTGCAGTGAAGGTTTGCTTTAAGAAATAGTCAAAGAATTGGTGTTTAATCGTAAAAATGGTGTCGAGTGTAAAACTGATCTTGGCTTTCACAGTCTTGGCCACTTTGGCTTGCACGGGTAAGAAAATTCCCGGAATTTCTGTATTGAATTAAATGCCACCGGTTCCATGAAGCAGACTATTGATGGTAAGTACGACGAAGAATCATTACATGAGCATTGAACAGAAATTTTAAAAATGTTATATTTAATTATTGCCAAAACTATAATTTCAGTTCCTGGTAACCCCCAGATCGTAAGGAGCTGCTTCTTCGGCGACATTACGATCGGATGTCAGACTGATACCTCCCTGACGACTAACAAGCTTCTGAGCTGCGAGGTCTGCACCAAGACGAGTGCAACGGATCCTCCTCACTGGATCCCACTGCCGGAGTCATTCAACATTTCTTCCCGTGTGTAGTATTTATCACTAACACCGCTGGAGCATCTTAACCATATCGAAAATGGTTATAAAAGCACCTCAAGGGCCTTTAGACACTTTTAAATCTCTCTTAATTGTTATACACCTTTTAAGCTATTTTTGTCTGCAATAAAAATCACGTTATTTATTTCCTACGCAGCGCAAGTTTATTTCAGCCGAGCGCAATTAAAAATAAAAGCCTGTTGAAAAAAAATTAAATTTAAAAACAAGAGAGAACGCTATAGTCGGGTTGTTGTCCCGACTATCTAATACCCGTCACTCGGCTAAAGGGAGTGCGAGGGAGATAGATATATACCATTTTTTTGATTGCGTATAACTTTTTATTGAATGGTCCGATTTGAAAAATGTCTTCTACATTTCGATAGGTATAAGTATACACAACAAAATTGCATATATACTTCTCGGAAATCTTTAAAGGTGTGGGCGCCAGACATATTTTAAAATTGTTAGTGGGCGATTGTGGGCGTTAGAGGGGCGAGGCGCTTGGCTGAAATAAACTTGCGCTGCCCAAGAATATGTGTGGAAAATCTCAACCTTCTAGCTTTTGTAGTTTCCGAGATCTCAGCGTTCATACGGACGGACATGGCTATATCGGCTAGTGACCCTGATCAAGAATATATATACTTTATAGGGTCGGAAACGCTTCCTTCTCCCTGTTACATACTTTTGCACGAATACAATATACCCCTTTACTCTACGACTAACGGGTATAATTAGCATCAGAAGATGTTTGGCGAATTTAATAAAAATATCGTACTATCCAAATTCTTTGCCTATTTCTAGCTTTTTTTAAAGCTAGTTTAGCTTTTTTATGACCCACAGAACAGCACTGCTCTCAGCTGTTCATACTCACCACAAATCAGAAGTAGCCGGCATTCAACATATTATATGGGTGTAGTTGATTTTGATTCTCAGCTCGCGTCGGTTATTGCATTCTGCCTTAAAGTCCATCGCCTGCCGCCCTAACAACAGTCTTATCAATGAATTAATTTAGAAACCTCAGCTCAGCCAACTAAAAGTACAGAGTCGAACAAAAGCCATTTAAAACATGGAGAACAAACATAAAAACTGTCTGCCATCTCTGCTTCTTCTGGCCCTCTTTTTTGGAAGTTTGGGTGAGTTTTAATGCCAATATTTAATGTTTAATTGGGCAAATTGGTTTTGGCGAATTCAAAGCACGTAGAAAGTTAAAGCCAAGTTGAATGAACTATTTGTTGTGGCTTTTACCCACACAAACAAGTGATAACATTGACATTGCCGATCCCCCACTCACTCACACAAACAAAAAGCCGAAGAGAACTTTTATCTGACACACTTTCCATTTGGAGCAGCTGATTTAAGACAGTGGGACGAATAAGTGACAAAGGTGTTAATGTTTTGAAGGTCAATTAAAATTTTATGTTAGAAGTGCTAATTTGGAGTTTTACATTTCTTGTTGTTATGTCCAAAAGTGTGTTTGCTCAATTCAGTAATTTCAATTTATATATTTGTTTATCTTTATTTAATATAAGACTAATAAATTAGTACAAATATAGAATTTTAAAGATTCCCGCAAACATTAGAACACCCGAAAATAATCGACCTTTGCTATCTATCACCCCATCTCTTCTTTTGGATTATCTCTTCCTCATACACTTTTTCCACTTCTCGAGATAATGCCGCCCACTGTGCAGGGCCACTTGTTGATAACCTCGACCCAGGCTAAGCAAATGAAAAAAATATCAGCGTGGGGCTCTGATTCTGGGTGAAAGTTATAACAATTCGGTTGACTAATGACGTGTTCCATTCTTTCTTCTTCGCCCACATTTCTTTAGACCAGGGAAGCACAGCTTTAATTCCTCCGAGCAGCCAGCAAATCTTCAAGCTGCAAAATCAAGTGATTCTCCAGGAATTGGGAAAAGACTCAAGTGCCAAGGAGACGAGATATACATTTGAGAGCGATCTTAAGATCAATTCGGTTTGGAGTCGTGATGAAGATCAGTTGCTGGAGGTCTTTCTCAGCGGCAGTCGGGTTGATGCCTCCGGAAAATCCCGACCCATCACCCAGATACCCGATAGGCCTTTCTACATAAGTCTGGTCAAGGGACAGCCTGAAAAGGTGATCGCCCACTCTTCGAAAGATCAATCCCTGCTTAATTTGAAGCGCGGAATAGCTTCGCTCCTGCAGCTGAGATTGGATGGCTCCCAGGAGGAGGAATTGGATGTTTCTGGCCTGTGTCGAGTGTCCTACAGTGTGAAATCTTCAACGAAAGTTGAGAAAACCAAAAGAGACTGTTCTCTGTGGGATCTCAGGGTGAACTATCACCCGGAAGAAGCTCTGGGCATTGCTCAGCAAGCCCGGGAGCAGGTCTCCTACGAGCTCTCTTCAGAGGGAACTCTTTTGAAGGCAGAGTCCGTGGAGAATCACCGCCTGAGCCTAGCGGCCAAACCGGATGTGGGAAGCTCGGTGGAGAGTACTCTAGTCCTGCAACACGTTTCCCAAGGATCGCAGGAGGTGAAACAACTGGAAAGGGACAACCTTGAGGAGGTCATCCAGAGCCTGCTGGACTGGAATCGCGTTTTCGAGCTGGAATCCGATGTAGATGGCATGATCAGCGAGATCAGAGAGCAAACTGTAAGCCATCGATTAAGAGTTTGGAATTTTTCAGAATTCGAATATGTTTTTACAGCTTGAGGAACAACTGAAGGCTTCTCTGGAGGAACTGCAATCCGAGGACGTGGGCAAATCCACGCTGGCTCTTGCTTACGTCAAACTAATCCCCTTGGCTCGCATCACCGGGCAGGAACAGTTCGAAGATCTACTCAGGGAGCACTCGAAACTGCTGCCCCAGTTGATGGATCTTCTGGGTGCTGTGCAAACCTTCGATGCGCATAATGCCACCTTTGAATTCCTCTACAAAGGGGCGGAAATCTCGACCGAGCAATTGGATCTGCTGGAGAAATACTTGCAGTCGCTAGCGGTGGCCACGCATCCGGATAGGAAAATAATCGAACATTTGTACGGATTACTCGAGCTGGAATCTATCCAAAAGCAGTTAAAGCTTAGGGAAAGCATTATCCAAACTCTGGCCACGTTAACCCGCCTAAGCCGATTCGATGTTGAGGATCCTTTGCTGCAGCAAGTGCGAGATTATATCCTGCAAGGCTTGACCTCTAAGGAGCCCACTTTGTACATCAGGGCTCTGCAGAATCTCCAGGATCCGGCCACCATTGCATCCCTGCTGGAACAGGCTCAAAGTGACAAGCAGCCGCATTTATCGGTGGCTGCTTTGCAGGCCCTGAAAGCTTTTCCTTTGAACAGCTTTGATTCGCCGCATCGAAGGCAGTTTGAAAGTATCTTCTACCAGCGAAGGCGGCGCTTTGATAGCTCCGCTCGCACCCTGGCTCTGGACATTATCCTATCGCTCAGGCCGAGTCAGGAGCAATTGGGTCACCTGTTGGAGTACCTGGCCTCCAATGATCGTCAGTTTGAGATCAAAACCTATGTGCTGCAGAAGCTGCGCATGCTGGCTGAGAAGTGCCCACGATTCAGGGCTCTGTTTAAAACGGAGCTGGCTAAAAGGAAGCAGGTGAACAACTACAATGTGCTGGGACAAAAGGGTGAGGGTTTTATTTCTTTTTTTTTTAAGTATTTAATCTTATAAACCAATCACTTGCAGGCCTGACGACAGTCCTCACCCGCCAGCTTTCTCTGGCGCCTGCCTTCAACGAATCCCTCTTGAGCACTCAGGAAGTGTACCAGGGAATCCTCAAGCGTGGCTCTGTGGAATTTCTGCTCCACGCAGGACGCTCCCAGGCTAGCAGCTTCAAATTGGGCATCTACACTGCCGGCTTGGGTTCGCTGGTTGGCGATAGTGATTCGGGTGATGGAAATGACCAGATTCCGGCGGACGATGAACTGGGTGGCGAGGAAACAGTAACGGCAGGCATGGAGATCAGTGTGCAGGGCGCCCAATTGCGACCGCTGATCTTCTTCAGCGGTCAGACGGAGCTAATGGGGCACGTGTGGGGAGGAAGTGCCTCGGACTCGACGCCCGCCTACCAGGCAACCACTTTGGCCCAGGACAACGAGCACTACATAATCCTGGCATCGGGGGCCACTCTGCATTGGCGAGTGCTGGGCGCTAGGAGTGTGGATCTCAATGGCAAGGTGGGCTTCAGCCTGTGGAACCGGAATGCTCAGACGGAGATTCAGCAAAAGTGAGTCGGATGCTGGGAAATTTATTTATTAAATGGATTTTAACATGATCTTTCTCTCTGACCTTAGCACTGGGAGCGCTGTCCTGGGTCACGTGGCCGTTGGTTTCACTTATGCGAAATTAGTCCAGGATTTCAGCCTCACCCACGAACCGAAACTGAGTCTGAATGCGGACCTGGACTTTTACAGCGGCATTAAACTGTGCATGCAGCTTCAGCGACCCGAACAGCTTCTCAAGTGAGTTTCAATAGACATATTTATTTAACATGCTTATTAATTGATTATTCTTTGCCCAGACAAACCTCCATTCGTTCGGTTTTCCTACAAAACGTGGATCGACCTTATGCCAAACATGTGCGCTCTATACTGTCCCACAAAACTGCGGGCTGCACTTTCGCCCTAAATCAGAAGAACAACGAAATGTGCAACATCATATTTAGCGACTAATGAAACTTTCTTCGAGATTATTGGGAATCCCCTGTGCAAAAAGAGATAAATACTGTAATGATATGTTAAAAACTCAGAGATTAAGACTCGTATAGTTGTAAACTCAAACGAACAAAGACAATTTAATTTTCATACTTAAAAAGCCTTTTATTTAAATTTATTTTTAAAAATGAGAATGCAATTCCTCTTCAAACGTTAAGAAATCTTTAAATTTAAAACACCCGCCACTGGTGTTGGAAATTTCGATAACGTGTCACATCGATTTATCGATAGCATGAGTTACAAACTCCCATCCCCAAATTCCACAACACTTTCAAACACTACGACGTTCTTCTTCTTCAATCCGCGGCAAAAAAAAAAGTGCACAATCAAACGCTCAAAAAGTAAATAACAATATTGCGAAATTATCAATAAAAGCGCAAATCATCGTGAACAAGGTTAATAAATGCGGAGATCCTTAAAACTCGACAACGAAAGCAGTGGTAAAAAATTAGGCCACCAAATGGTGCTCTTCTTCATTTTCTTGGGAGCATTAGAAGGCTCGTCTCACACACACACGCACGCAAATTCCAAATCAAAATCCTAATCCAGTTGCCCAAAATAAATACTCCTATTTGCCAGATATAAAAGCGAGCCAATTGAAAATGTTTATATTCAATAAATCGATATTTGTGTCACCAATTTACGCTTTAACTAATGTGCTAAGCGAAGTACTAAAATTAACAACATTTTTTCTTTCTTTTTTATTTACGCACACAAACAAAGTTGGAGTGTGAGAGAGAGACTAAATGGGAGAGTAGGAAAGAGAAAAAGAGAGTTTTGTTGTTGTTGTGCTATTCGACGTGTTCCGTTTATTTTTTTATTTCTCATGTGTGTGCGGGAATTTCTGTTGCGTGAAGTTGCAATACAAAAAAAACCACGTGTGAAATGTTCTGCAATTTTTGCATTTAGTTCTTCTGAAATATATTATCTACTTATAAAAAGTAAAACAAATGCCACTGTTAAAGAACGTTTGTTTGGCCATTAAATTTATATGCATTACCAGACAATTTTAACATAAATTAACCGGCGAAATTAGCATTCGTATTTTTCATTATCACACTCATACAGAGGCATTAAATAAAAGAGAGTAAGATCCACCCGAAAAGTAAGATCGTGTTCTCTCCTTCTCTCTGACTTCAATTGAAATTAACTAATCCCTTGTTTATATAATAAGAAACGATTCATCATTGGTTCTAAAAACCTTTATTACTTTCGTGTTTAATTTAATATTTGCCAATTTATTGATCATCAAGTCAAAGAAAATTCTAGAATTTTGAATACGACAAGCAAACAGTGTAAATTTTTTTTAAGTGCAGTATGAGAGGGGCCAGTTTTTTCCCCACACACACTTGCGCACTTGCTGTTCTCTCTCCCAGTCCCCCATTTTGCTATTCTCCCACTTTTTATAACGGTATTAGGCGCTCTGCTTATCGTTACCCCAAAAAAATTTGTTGGGTTTTTAAAGAAAATTCCAAGCTTTTTAATACGCTGCATTGCTTATATTTTATGTTTTCAAAATAACAAGTTATAAATATATTCGATGTTTATATTATTTTGTATTTTTTATTGCTCGAGCTGCCACTCTCTCAAACTTCCCTAAATCTCTTTGGTTCGACATCGAACCTAAGACTTCGCACAGTGGGCAAAACTATTCGGGCCAGTGGCGGATCTAGGATTTTGTTGTGGGGGTGATATCAGAAACTGAGTACTAGGCTTAAGGAAATAGTAAGAAAATACCACAAAAATACTAGATTTAGCGGATGAATTCCGATGAACGCCTTTAAGCCTAGTACTCAGTTCGGCTAAGAGTTTTACTAGTCGAAAAATATTAATATTTTAGGGTGACCGAAGTTTTCGGAGTTCATCCGCAATGCATGTAGAATGGTCTTACTCTCAGCAAGCAAATTAACTGGCGCCAATTTTGAAATATTACAAAATGATTAGCCGACCTAGGTCGCAAGCTTTAAATTTGCTGTTGGAATGAGGATATATATTGCTGCAACTCCTACAGGCAGTTTTCCATTGGTTTTTGGGGTTTTCATTCTATTTATAATATGTTATTGGCACACCGCTTCTGCACAAACACAGCCAAAGATCAAATTTTTTATTCTTTGGGCCGCGGCTAAAGGCGTTCATCAGAATTCATCCGCTAAATCTAGTATTTTAGTGGTATTTTCTTACTATTTCCTTAGCTCAACTGAGTACCGAGGTGGGAAAAAGTCCCCGGCTAAGGGCTTTAGCTACCTATTTGCCTCTCGCTTACTCCTATGCTTAGCTAGCAGTTTTCGTCGTACTGAGTACTAGGCTTTAGCCGCGGCCCAATGAATAAAAAATTTAATCTTTGGCTGTGTTTGGAATGAAAACCCCAAAAACCTATGGAAAACTGCCTGTAGGAGTTGCGGCAATACATATCCTCATGCCAACAGCAAATTTAAAGCTTGCGACCCAGGTCGGCTCAACGTTTTCTAATATTTTAAAATTGGCGCCAGTTGATTTGTTTGCTGAGAGTAAGACCATGCTACATGCATTGCGGATGAACTCCGTAAACTTCGGTCACACTAAAAGATTAATATTTTTCGACTAGTCTGAGTACTAGGCTTAACGTACATGCAATGCACATTGTGCATAATTTTTAAGTTTAAATCCCACTGTTCGTCAAACCTTAGAGAGCGAGAAATGGGAGAGAGGTTCGAAGACCCAGTGAACGAAAATCTATTTAAGCAACCCGCAAAAGGCGCTCTTTGTTATTGCACGATAAATTTTCGCCCGCGCTGCTTGTGCTTTCGGTTCCCGTTGAAATAAGTAAAATAAGATTCATAAACAAAAAATATGGATATAGGTCGAAAAAAATTAAACCGCTACAAGTACAAAAAATAAAAGGTTTTCGGATATATTCGAGTATATTTATAACAATTAGTTCGAAAGGCAGTGGTTATCCCTCTCGCTCTCTCACTCTTCCACTCTGTGTGTGTGCGTGTGTGTGTGTAAAGGCCAAAGAGTGGCCCACCGCCTGCCCCGCGCCACGCCCCCTCTGGCAGTAGAATAAATTGGGTAAAAAAGAATATATATCCTGCTCTTTTAGAATTTACCTGTGAAAGTGAAAACGTGACAACACGATAAAACGAACGAGGCAAGCAAAACAAAACTCGAGTGCATAAAAAAAACAAGAGGAAGGAGAAGGAGAAGAAGAACAAGTGCAGCAAATCAGAAAAAAAGAGAACGGAACAAGAACACAGAAAAAAGTAAAAATAATCAACGAAGGAAGGCAAGGAAAAGAAGAACAACAACGTCAGAAATTCACAGGTAAATTAAATTATCTCTCTTTTCCACTTTTTGTGTCTCACTCCTTCTCTCCGAAAGAATTTCCAATGTTACTTTTTCAATCGGTGTATTCTTTTTCTTCATGAGTCATTTATTTTTGATAACATTTTGCAATTCATGTGGACTAAAGTTTCAATCACAAAATGAGTATTTGGTATGATTCATTGTGATCATAAATTTTATTCTAATTTTTCTTTTCCTGAAATCCCAATACATGTTATACCCCTTTAAATTCCGTCTTTTTCTGGCTTTCATGTGTTCTTTTATACGTAGCTGATTAGATAGACGTTCTTTTTCGTTCAGCCTTGCACAATTTATGACGGCAGCAAACCATGTTTTTCCAAGTTGATAGTGCTTGAAAAAATTTACAAATTATAAAAGTTGTTTATTTAGAACTTAAATATTATGTAAGGGAAGACGTTTCGCTATTTATGGAGTTTTTAGGGATTATGTTATTAAAAATATATTGTCTGTTTATTCTAGGAGGCTAGTTAGTGTTGGTGTTTATGATATTTAAATATTTACAGCTGGTGAATTTCTTTATTTATCAGCTAATTTTAAAAGGGGATTTATCTACAACTATAAATTTGTGAATTTTTCAATATCTTTTCGGTATATCCCCTTCCTATTACTTCTAATGACTCATCAATATAAAGAACATTATTTGGTGTTTAAAAACTCACAATTGTTAAATTGTTAACTCTTGGAGTTATGAATTATTATTTTGCTTGTTCTCCAAACATTTGTTTAAGCGATTAAAATCGCACATTGGGTCATATAAATTACCTAATCTATAACTGTATAGCCTTGCCCGCTGAAATTCAACGAAAAAGCAATACAATCAGCAAACATTTCGCAAAAATTCAATTTTTGGGCGGGGTTATCTTATCTATTAGGGAGATTGCCACAAAACCGAACCAATTAAATCGGAAAAATGGGGAAATACTACTAAGATACTTTTGGAAAATATGGTATTTATCTAAATACATTTGACTGGCAATGGACAAATTGTATTTGGGTAAACTGTCTGTCAGCTGGTCCTATCGAATCGATCGCTCACGTGAGTTGACCGATACAAAACGACTTTTCAAATTTGCCTCACAAAATCATTAAAAGCAGTCGTGCAATTTACAGATCCGGCAAGCAAGCCAGCCAGAAAAAATAAAACCAAAGCTGACCGACTGGAATCAGAATCAATCGATTTCAATAAGTCAACGTCGCTTTGCACTGAGTCTCACATCCATCCATTTATGTATCCGTTTATCCAATGCACACAGGAAAAATATAACATCATTTAGGCAAACCTTAGAGTCCTTTTTACTATTTAATTTACTTTTTTTATTTTTAGAATTAGAAGCTATAACTAAACATGTAACCATTAAAATTGATTATAAATATTTGAAAATTTGAATACGAAACTAGTCGATCGATCTTAACAAATAGGAATATTTTTTTGCGTGCACAACCATCCATATCACATATTCAGCAATATGTGTACGTGCCTAGGCGACGACAACGTGATTTATTTGGTGATTCACGTCGATTATTGTCCAAGTGCAGTCTACAAGTTTCTGTCTATAAGCTCCACAATACTGTCAGTCACTTGGTTCATTGAACTCTGCCAAAGGGTCTGAACTTTGTTGAGACTAACCAACTAACCCAGTGTCTCCTACCCTTGGCAACGCATTTAAGGTGGGCAGAAAATCAATATTTTTTTCGGGCAAATCGCCCCTCTAAAATCTCTTGGCTCTCACCTTTGCTACGAATTTATTTCTGTGGCCACGAGAATGTTGCACAAAATGTCCGCTCGTTGGCCGTAAATCTGGCTGGGGTTGTCATGGGACCTGGTTTATGTTAAATTACCAGAAAATTAATTGTTTTGGTTTGCGTTTGAGTGGACAAACAAAAATTTCGAAATTTGTCCCCTTTAGGGGACGATTGTGTTAAGCTAGGTTAGTATTATTACTGAGCCATCAGCACAAAAGAAGGTCTTGTAATAAACAAATCAAAACCAATTTGGTTGTTATGTTATACTTTTAAATATGTTATTTTAAAAAATGTTAGCTTATTTATTTAATATGATTTTTTAATTATTACTGTAACTGTGTTAATATAATTAATTGTTTTGCGCATTGCGAATAATTCTGCTCGTTCTCTGCTGCCACACGTACTGTGCACAACAGTGTTCGACACATCGTTTCATAAGTAAGCAACGAAATACAAAAAATGTTCAAAATATTGTTGTGCATTCCTTATAAACCCCTAATTGTTTATTTATAGTCGGATAAACGAAACCCCCATTTTTTAGAAACTATAGTTACATCAATGCAACCAGATAAAACTGTTTGTCATACATCCAGGATCAAAAGTCATTAACAAAAACCGATAAGATCTCTGTAGATATGTTTCTTTTGTAATAAATTAATTTAGTTCGAGTTTGGTCGATAGTTTTATCCGTTATACCGTGTTATATCAGTTATTTGACGTGATCACCTGATGTAGATACCAGCGAAACTTCACACATAGGACCGCTTCATTTTACGAGGGGCTCGCGAAATTGAAAGCCCACACGCTCATAAATCCTAATCAAATTTATTAAATCAAGTACTGGCCGCGATGTGTTAATGACAGAACAGAGGAGCGAAACAAAAATACGCCCACCAGATGGATTTCCTACACTCGAACATAAAAAGCGAGACTAAAATAAAATTAAATATAAAACGCTGCACATGAAAGGCAATTGGCGCGGTATAAGCGCACTGCTCGATATATATATAAATCCTATATAGAGAGCAGATACATGGCGGGAATATGCCCGAGATACCAAACAATCAATTTGTGCCCGACTTTGGATATGACTTTGTCGTTGGCCCGTTCGGTAATTGTGCGGCATTAATTTGTGCAAGTAATTTCATTGAGCCCGATCTCGATTGTCGACAGCCACTGCACGGGCGAAAATAAAATATTTAACAGATGGTTGTAGAGCTGTAGCTGTTTAGCGATATCTGACGGCTATTGGATATAAGTTAATAACTGGCCGCAGGGTAAATATTTCCACACTTCCCCCATTGATTAAATAACCTTGATTTCGCCTGACATCGTGTTGCCGTGTTGTAAACGTTATCCGTGCCGGATAAGCTGTAAATCAATAAGCAGATCTGGTTATCAGTTGTTTTTTTGCCTGATAGGAAGTGCTGTAAGTGTAGGCTAATCAATTGGGTGGGATGTAACTCAATTATGCGTTGCCAACGGGGGCAATTTTCCAAATATCTTGATAGGGAAACCAGCAGATAAATGACAATATTCAAGTAATTGGATTCGTTATTGTTGGTATCCCCTATCTTGACGTATTCAAAATTACGAACCTTTTTCATGGTATTTGGTACACGTTCGGATAATAATTTTTATCAGAATTTAGATTGAATTGTTAGAATTTTTATATATGTTCTAAAAAATACTCATATCCAGAGGTCTACACTCCCATGAACTAATATAAGCAAATACAATTTGCATGATATAGTTTATTGTGCTCTTATCCGTTGTTATTTACAATTGACCAAGTGCAAGCTGACTGCAGATCCCTTGTGAATCTATTTTGAATTACACTTATCCACTCGCTTTTCGAGTGGGTGGCCACTTTGGGGGGCTGATAACAACCTAAGTCTGTGTCCAGAGTGCAGTGTGGCAATTTATCCGTTGCGGCAATTTCCATACTTAAACACCAGCAATGCCCCCAGAGACGTTCTCATCGCTCTGGTCGCGTTGTCACTCTTCATTGAGATAAGTTCAATTCGCATAAAAGCCACAGTTGGTGGGGACTTGCTCGAAAACATCCGGCCCCAGTCTTTTGTATCTGAATCTGCGACCGGGCCCGAGGCAAACCAGTAAAGAGCACGCAGAAAAAAGTAGCTAAATTAATCTGATCTTAATTGATGCACATTACGTGTAAGGGACTTTAATGCAGTTTTTATAGTAAAATCCATTAGAGGACAGTTCAGCAATGTACTTTTTGGTCAAATTATATCTTTAAGTTCTGTAAGATCTGAAAAGATCAGTTCCTTTCACATTCTTTTGATTTTATTAAAGGACTTGAATTTTTCCCTGTGCACCACAGCCACTCGCCTCGACAATGGGTCGCGTAGTTTGCTTTTTTCGCCCATTGTGTTTTGCATACAGGCGTTTATTTTATTATACATATTTGAATACAGTGAATTACGCGCAGAGCAGACAAAAAAATGTAAAGAATTGAAAAAAGGTCCCAGACGCCAGGTTCAGCAATGTGTGCTGAACTCCGCCCGCCGACGTTTAATTGAATTGAAAATGGAAACTGAAAACTGAACCCAAACCGGACCGAACCAAACAGAATGAAAGCGAAACGATTCCCGCAGAAGCCACCAACGGAATTCCAGGCTGTGCGATTTGCGAAAAAATTCTTGAGCTTCGATTCGATGTCTCTGGGGTTTCTTTCTGTTTTGCTTGAATATTTTATGTCTGTTGTTTATTTTCCCTTGGCCAATTTGAAGCGCTTTCGATCGCTGAGTGATTCAATTATTTGGTTTTTTCCCCAGTTGTGCATTTTGCCGCCGGGATAATTCAATTTATTTCTGCGTGGGTCGGGGTCGGCGCAGATTTGTTTTAATTAATAATTTGTATTTTGTTTGCCGTGTTGTGAATGCAAATTGTGATGCTTCCGGAAGTGTCAGTCATGGTCACTAATTATTCAGCATCTGTTTTGCTTTCCTCTGCTAAATGAATTTAAATTCTTAGAGCACAGCTAGGTAGGTAGTAGATCTAATGTGCTATTTATGGACCGGGAAAACATTTAACTGTCTTCAATTTGTTTAAATCTAAGGATTTTGTTCTCTATTGGTTGTTGTTAGTTATTTAATATAGTAGCGGATAAAGAGCTGCTCACTTTTAGGAGCAGAAATAAACGAAAATACTAAGAATGTAAGATTTTATAATCTTATCCAAGTAATAAACTATTTAAAAAATCTCTTTAAAAATTATTATTTTAATAGTTATCCATTAATATCTGATAGTCTTTAAGTACTCAGATAACCCGGATAATACCGCTATTGGATAATTAATTCATAGAAAACCTTTTTCAAGCAAATCCAATTATGTTGATCTTAGCATTCTTGTGCGAAAAGCGACCATTATTAGCATGCAAATGTTATCCATAACTATATTCTTTATTATCCAAGTTCGTATAAGATATTTCTTGGAAAATATTCCATTACAAGTTGCAATTGACGCAAAACTCCTGCATCGCAAGATCGTCTTTGTTAATTTTGCGTGTTTGGGAAATTAGCGAGTCTTTCTTTGACTGCCTACGCATCTATATTCCGCACTCCCTGGATATTTTGGTGAACGTGATCGCACAATAAGAAGGCGGTATTAGGCGGTTAAGAAAGTTAGCAAATCATGAACACGCCCACCCAACCGTACTGCGAAAAATGAACTCTGCCGCTGGCAGACTTGGCCGAAATTGTATAAAATGTTAACTCGTGCCTAACCTAAAATGGTATTGTATAATAAGCGATACCGAATTACACAAAATGCACAGGCCCACAGACAGACACTGGCACGCAAATGAACACGCTATAAATATTTAGAAACAAGCCTCCCATTGTTTACAAAGGCAAATAACAAAAACAAAGTGAGCGCTAAAAAAGCGAGCAGAAAGGCGGCGATAAAGCGAATCGACTCGAAAAGCACGTGACGCTTTTGGCGGTTAACTTGGAATCGAAACGCGAACTCAAACTCAAACTCGGCTCTCGAATATCATTGGAGTTCGCTGGAATGCCAAAACAAGTGTGCGGACAATCGCACCGCACCGCGTTAAATGCGAGAAACTGACTCATAAAAATGGCTTAAATACATTTTGGCAGAAATTGGCGAAAATATGCCATGTAGGTACTCTTAAAAATATATTTATATAAGTGAGTAAAAAATATATATGTATTATGATGCCATGATGATGGCATCGAACCGGTTCCCCGCAACCAGCGATAAATTCAATATCGCCGAATGCACATCGATGATGAAGCTACAGTAGATATAGCTTATATTTTTGTGGCTATAAGATTGTTGTGATTCATAAATCATATCTACTTGAGATTGAAATTGAGTTTATTGAACTTTGTTTAAAAAGAGCTCATAATTTAATTTTTAGTTGATGGTCACAAAAAAAAGGTGTAGCTGATGAATGAACGAAAAGTGTCTGCTCAGTTGATAGATTTACTAAAACCGTAATCAATTATAGAGATCCACAAATGTTTGGTTTTTTGCCTCAGGTTTAGTTTAGGCAATATCTACCGTACATCGATGATGAAGTTTCTCTCTAGCCGCCTTCCAAGTGGGAGGCGTATGATCTGGTCACACGCTATGAGGTTGGCCATTGCCAAGATTTACAATTCAACCAATGTCAGCAGCTGTAAGCGCTGGCAACTATTTTTAGTCAGCGGACCAGGCGACTGATAGCTCGTGACACATTCCCCACATTTTAAACGCTTATCAATAACGCCGAATAAACGAAATGCTCAATTTCAATGCTCAAATATCGCAAAATCAAAATAAATTGGCCGACGCTTATCAGAGAGTCCCGTACAAGCAAACGGACTTTTAATGCTTCTCACATTGCGGCTATCTTATCGTCGAAAATATAAATATTGTCCGTATTATGAATATTTTATGCCGTCAACGTGTATTCTAAGTCACAATTTATGTCGCATGCCCAAACATTTGACATATATTTATATATTTTTCGTTCGTTGAGCACTCGATCAGTGTTATGATAATTAAATTTGCCAGAATAGAATAGAAGTAAAATAACATAACACAAAAAAAAAACAGTTTATAACAGTTACAATCACCAATGGGTAGTCGGTTTTAAAACCATAATATGTATTTATTTTTAGCATCATCTAATCTTTGCAATTTTTCCTTAATAGTTTTAATTGAACCATGCTCGTTTTTTTCTAGTTAAAGTCGTTAATATGTCAGCTTATCATGCCCACGTTTTCAAGGATTATATTGTTTATAGATTATTTAATCTAAGCAAAAATTCATGCCCACGTTTTAAAGTATTATATTGTTTATAGATTATTTAATCTAAGCAAAGCTCATTCCAAGTAATCTTGTTTAAAGAATTCGCCAAATATTGATGATTTGTAAAACCTAAAGAATTTCGAAAACGCATAAAATTACAGTATTTTTTAATTATGCCGATTACCGTACTTAAATTTAGTTTAAGTAATTTATGTTCATATCTAAAATACTTGCCATATTTCCCAAAAAGTCGGCGTAAAATTTGTTTATTGTAGCTATTTGAAATTTTCTTTTGTGTTGCAATTTGCCGAGTGTAAACAAAAACCCCTGTAGTTCCATGTTTTCCAACCCAAGGGATGGGATGTGTCGACAGAGGGCGTCAGAACTTACATTATTTTGTTATATAACAGCACGGTTCTTGGCCATGTTTTTGCGTTTCGTATTCCTCCAGACATTTACCATCGTTTTAGGGACCATTAGCTGCCCCCGAGGCGACATATGGGAATGTCTATTAAATTGGCCATGTAATTAGCCATAATTCGAGTGCAACTGCCACGGCTGCTGATGTCTTCATAAAAATTTCATTGACCAGGCCCAAATGAGAACATTAGCTCGTGATGGTCATATAGAAAGCGTTTTACATGCATATTAAGTGTCGAATAGTGGCAAATTAGCCACAAAATGTTTTCGTTGGCTATATAATTTTATTTTTCTGTCCGGAAATATTGCCATATGGCGGGGATTGAATGTTCCGGCGTTGTGTAATTATTTTTGGGTTTATGGATATTTGAGCGGTTTCAGATATTTTCCCTCGGCTAACGCGTCGTATGAGTAACATCCACTGCCTTTCATCCGCCGTGTTATCCAAACAGAAAAAAAACCCACAGGCCAAATAACAACCTACGGCAATCATATGACAGCAGCGATAATGTAAACACTTGTAGTTCTCCGTACATCTCCATATGATTCATGTGGTTTCATTTCACGAGCCCCAAAAACATTCTCGGCCTTTTCTTCTTCTTTTTACTAAAAAAAAGCAGCCAACGCTGCATTTTGCCTATATTTTCCATTTTTCTGCTGCTTGCCATTTTTCTGGGCTGCAATGCGAACTTTTTATTTTTCCTTTTCTGCCAGGCAAGCAAAGAAAACTGGGCAAGCAAATATGTCGAAAATGCGCGCTTACATAACACATTCGCTGGAAGTTTTGTGGCCCCTTTTGGGGAGTTGGGTTGTCGGATAGTTGGGTGTTGGATGGCTAAAAAGCAGAAAAAACTGGGGGAACCAAAAGCCAAAGCTTTTGGGCGGCTTCAAGTGGCTCCCCGTTACGAGGCAGCCTTTGTTTGGTGGCTCCAGGGACATTACCCGTCAGCTGCGAGGTTTGGTTTAGCGATACATGAGACTTCAGGTGGTTTAAAAATTGCACAGTATTACCAAAAAATAATTTGCAGGTATCTTTAAATGAATAAATTAAATATTAAAATATTGTATAACTATATAAATTAAAAGAGCTTAATATTACAAAACAAAATAACTTTTAAGACCCAAGGAATGGAATATTCTTTGTCTTTATATTCCCAATTCCATACACCCAGAAAAAAAAATGACCTAAAATGTCTAAAAATGGCCTAGAATTTAGGTAAAATTGGCCTAAAACTGGAGCTAAGTCCTTGAATGGCCTAAAATGTAGGATTGTATGACCTAAAATGTTAGGCCATTAATGGCCCAAAATGGGGTAAATTTTGGCCTAGATTTTAGGTAATTGGCTGCCTTAAAAAAAAATTTTAGGCTTTATTTGGCCTAAAAATTTGTACTGAAAAATGTTTCATATTACACAGGAACACAAAATTAAACTTTGTGAAATTTCCACGAACCATTTCAAGTTTTCCATGATATTTGGGTGCTCCTGAGTAAAAGTCCCATACAAAATTATTTTCCATCACCTACAGGTTCCGCGGTATACCTAAGAATACAAAAAACCGATGTTTTCCGACATTTTGAATTACGTGGCCAATATAAGTGGACTTACCTTTATTATTTTCGGTAGGACCTACTCTCAATACATCACGGCACTACTAAAAAATAGTCTCAATCGTGAAGCATTGCCCATGTCTTTGGAATTCGACGCCAAAGTTGAAACTCCCAAAATTTTCAAAATTTGTGAGATGAAAAAACAATTCTGAGAATTAAATTTTGAATGGAACTAATTTTAAATATTCATTGAATCGATTGTTTATTGTATTCTTTAATTTCGGTTTTTAAGCGTTTTCATGAGGACATTTTATTGGATTTATTAAACAAATAAAACCGCTTTTTTGATTTTATTATCTACTCCTATTTGCTGTCAAATTTCAAATAAGTCAAGGCAACCTATAGAATGCGAGTAAATATGTATCTTTTTATATATAATATAAATTTACATTTATATTAAATAAAAAGGTCTTCCGAACATAATATTTCTAAGACAGCTTAGTAGCCAGCGATAATCCTTACATATTTAAGTTCAGTCAAAAAGAAAAAATGGCCCCAAAAGACTCGTGTAAGTTATCTCCAAACAATTTTTGCTATGTTTGCGGATTATTTATTTCAATTAAAAGAAGAAGACCAATTAACCAAACAATATGCAGGAATTACAAGATTGTGTTCAACATGGAAAAAATCAAGATAAAACGTGGGTACCCAAGTCATGCTGTGACAAATGCAGACTTGATATGGAAGCAGCACGCAAAAATATTAGGTAGTCTGTGATGTGGTCTTTTGGTTCTATTCATATTGAAGGTCTTGAAAATGGCATCTGCCTAATATTCTATAGGTTGCCTTGACTTATTTGAAATTTGACAGCAAATAGGAGTAGATAATAAAATCAAAAAAGCGGTTTTATTTGTTTAATAAATCCAATAAAATGTCCTCATGAAAACGCTTAAAAACCGAAATTAAAGAATACAATAAACAATCGATTCAATGAATATTTAAAATTAGTTCCATTCAAAATTTAATTCTCAGAATTGTTTTTTCATCTCACAAATTTTGAAAATTTTGGGAGTTTCAACTTTGGCGTCGAATTCCAAAGACATGGGCAATGCTTCACGATTGAGACTATTTTTTAGTAGTGCCGTGATGTATTGAGAGTAGGTCCTACTGAAAATAATAAAGGTAAGTCCACTTATATTGGCCACGTAATTCAAAATGTCGGAAAACATCGGTTTTTTGTATTCTTAGGTATACCGCGGAACCTGTAGGTTATGGAAAATAATTTTGTATGGGACTTTTACTCAGGAGCACCCAAATATCATGGAAAACTTGAAATGGTTCCTGGAAATTTTTGGCTGTGTACCTGTGTTATAAAGTAAATACAGAGAAATTTATAGCTAACTCGAGGTCAATGTCGGCTTAGTATTCAAGAAGTCGTCATTATGCCAACACACAAAAAGGAGCGAGGAGGCTTCACTGTTCAGCAGTGAAATCGCTGTTTTATTCAACGATCGAAGTGGGTTACCATGCAAGCCGCGCTATAACTGGTTGGGAATTATAGCGTCGCTAGAACGGTATCAGAGTTCCGTGCAAATTTATTTAGGTAAAATGCATTAATTTTAAGGCCCTCGATGACCTAAAATATTAGGCTATACGGGACCTAAATAGTAGGGCAAATATACCAAAAATTTAAATTTTTAGGCTGTGCATGACCTAAAAAGGAACTTTTAGTCCATTTAAAATGTTTTAGGCTATGCATGACCTAAAATGTTGTCCATCATTTTTCTGGGTGTATAAACTTAATTTATAAATTTATTTTGTACACAATTTTATCTATAAAGGCTAAGCCATCTTAAGCAGCATTAATTTGCGCTAATTTTTTTCAACCCGTCATAAATACAGTTCTTCTTTGTGCCCTAATTCCTATCTTTATCTCATCTCCCGAATCATTTGTTACCCAACATTAAGACCCACTTCCGAGCCCCTACCTACATCCATCTCACTCGACTTTTGAAGTAACTCTCGCAGCCGCCTGATTTTTATTTTCCTGCCATTTGTCGGCAGTGGCTTTTCCTTGTGTCTAGGCCAAGTCAAGTTGGTTTCGGATTCAGTTTCAGATAGCGAGTCAGATCCAGAGGCCTGGCCAAATGCCCATATATAAATAACAGAGCCCAGGGCCCGTTTCACGTGATTTTCTTGCCGTTGTGCTCATGTGCAATGATTATGAAATAAATTGCAGCCGCAGCTACCGTTGTCGTTGCTGCAGTTGCACTTTTTTCCTTTGGGCTTGGGTTCAGTGACCCGTTGGTGAGCTCGATTGTTGTGCTGCTTGTGGCAAGTGCAGTGTACAGGTTTTCCTTTGTTGCCAAAAAATGAAAAAAAAAACCGAAACGGCGAAAATACAAGAAAATACAGCGGAGACCCATAAAACCTTGCGTGTGTGGCATTTTCAGCCGTCACGAAGTCTGCCGCCAAAAAGGCAAAATGAAATGATAAAAATATAAAAACGTTCGGGGGACGATGTGGAGGAATACTGAAATCAGGTCAACAGCTCGGGGCCCTGTTTTAATTGTTCGAGCTGTCTGACAAATTTCAGTTTCGGTTTCAGTGGCTGTCCTTGCGGCAAGTTGAAGTTGATTTCCTTGCCAAGCCATCCGCACTTGGCCCGGCTTTCCGGCTCCGTCATTTGTCCTTTGCTCGCCCTTTGCTCCCTGGCTGTCTGCTTCCCCTAAATAAGCTTAAATTGATTCGATTACACTGGGGAAATGAATTGGCTGCACTTGCGAGAGCAGCGGATCGTTGCTTAAATTAAATTAGAAATTTAAATTCTGTTTAATTTGATCTAATTTTCTATTGATTTTCTTAAACTTTAGTGAAATCAAAAAATATATTCCTAAATCAGGAAATGTCGATATGATATGCGATTGAATATCACTATTTTATTGCTAGCGCTGTCTGCTGTCACTTTGGTTGTAACATTCTTTGAAAACTTTTTAGCATATTGCAATTTTTTAATATAATCATTTTTTTCCATTACTTGGCTTTATTCAATTTATGTCACCACCACTGGCTTTGAGTTTTCACTGGCCTTCCAAGTTTAGAAAATTTCAATATTTTCTTAAGATTAGATTACAAGGTTTCACTAACTATATTAGGAAATCTATTTGCAGGTCCGGGCTTCTCCATTGTCCAGACCTCCTCTCTTCCTTTCGCCTGCTCATGCGTGCGGTGGTACTTTCATTCATTGATTTCAGGACCCTCCCTCGGGTCTCTCTCTTCTATAAGCGACCCTCTCTTCTCCGATTCCCAGCACCACCCACCACCCTCTCTATAAGCTTAGTACACACCCAGTTCAAGTTGCCACTACGCAATTCTATCTTTGTTGTTATTTTTCGGTCTGCTGCTGCTGCTGACGCAAAGTGTCCTGTCACACCCACACAAAAATAAATAAAATAATACACCAATACATATACTAGCGCACGCACACACCCACACAATAAGGTTTGCGCTGTCCCACATTTTCTGTACTTTAAGGACTTACTGAACCGAGCGATGGCATAATTTTACTTTCCTTTTCGGCTCTCTGGCCACATTCCCTTTATTTCCTTCCTTTTGCCCTTTTTCTTTTGACGGTTTCCTTTTTGGTATACTCTTAAATGTTGGTTCTGTAATATTGGGAAGATTTAAATTATGTTATAAATATATTTATATTACAACTTGACTATTAAAAAACCTTCTTTTAGTCGTTTGTCTTTCGGAATTTTAATTGTGTCTTAATTTTTGAACATCGGACAAACAAAACAGCGGTAAATATGAAAGAGTATATAATTTTCGGCTTGTTTAAAAGTTCGCTGTTCTCCCCGTTTCAGCTAAAATTGACACAGTTTTCATTGGGAAATGAAATGGGGTTAGTGAGAATTTTGAGGTGTTTAAGGGTGGTCCGGGGTGTGCTGAAGGACCTGGCTTAAGTCAATGCACTCTCAAGGCATTCGAGGATTTTTCGTGTAGAGTACTGACAGCTGCTTGGCCTAGTTAGAAAACGTTTTAGCATCGCTTCCAAAGGTTCCTTAGGTGCGGCTTAAAAGTACGCCTACCATTCAACACGCCCCCTATCATATCATATGTAAATTCCCCTCGAGTGGGTGTGGGCTGTTCTTACCTTTACTTGACTTGCCTTGAGCCCCGACCAGGTGACCTAGTTATTTCGAAAATGTCCCTTATTTAGATGGTAATTAAATAGAAAATAAATGGCTTCTTGACAAGTATGTTACAGAAAAATTTGAACTGCTCTACTTTTACAATAAAATGCAATAAATAAAATGAATTAGTATTTTTTCAAATAAGTTATTTCAAGTATGTATTAACAAGAACTTTATTTCTTTAGTACTATTTTAAGAATACCTAATTTGAATCATATTACTCTTTGGTAATGTAACATGCTTATCAAGCAGGGATTAGCTTTTTTTCCCTTCGTCATTACAATAAAAACCAAACAGCTTCGAAGCTAATAACTTCGGTGAACTTTGGCGTAGTGGAAAATTACTTAGAAACCTCAAAAGTTTTTCCTCTTCGCTAACTGACGCAAATTGCACCGAGAAATACGTGTCGAGAGTCGGATCGAATCGAATCGAGTCTCGACTTGACCCACCGATTGTTGCACTTGCGTCACTATAACCACCCACAAGCCCACATAATTGTTGCGGCATTACTTGGGCCTCGGGTTTGGGTCTGACAATTGGCGATTAACCCACTGTGGCCGATGATTAGCACCGAAAATGCTTTACACCTGCCTTAAGTGCATGCTTAGTTGATTGCTGCTGAATTTTTCTGCCATTTTTGGGCTCTAATTGACTTGTTTTGGTTTTATGGCTAATACTTGATAGAGGCTACCGTCAAGACCAATTAAAAGAGTGGGGCATATTAGAAAATGTAATATATATATTAACATGTACAGTGGGGCAATGTATCATTTAGAAAAAAAAAAAAATATACAATAATGGTTTTTCCAAATGTTATTGGAAATAGGAAACAAAAATATTTTTGAAAATGAATCATAAAATGTATGACATTTCTTCATAAATAAATAAATAGCTGTTAAATGGATAGGTAGTTCTTTATATCGATTTTATTACAGATTTAGATGTTCAAAAAATAATCTAATTTAATAAGATTAGGGCATTAGTTTAGTTTAAATATATTTTAATTTGCTTAGTACGGTAGCTGTGTGTACGTTCTCGTATTTTTGGCTTTAACCTACGGCATGTCAGCATTTCATTTTCACCGATTTTCCCAGCTTTTTGGCTGACATCTCGCGACACCGACATGACGGCGTGTCGCCTCATTAGCATAAACGTTTTAATTAGCTGCTGGTTTAATTCGATGCCGAAACATTTATGTTTCTCGAGGTTTAGTTGAGTTTAGTTAAGTTAGTCATTGTAAACTGTCTAACTGAACCCGATTGAGTGGCGCTCCGTTTGATTTCATTAGCGTAAATTGGGTGCATTATAGCATTCAGATAACGTTCTCGAGTCCGGAGGCAGCAAACAACAAACAAACAAGCAGCTCGACTACAGTGTAAACGATTGTTAATAACTCTATATGCATGTCCATGTGATACCTGTTGTCGCTATTTGTATAAAGCCGTGTTGCTGACGACGTAACCCGAGGCACCTTGAAAATACTAGACGTAGCATAATATTGACATACATCTGAAAACTGCACATTACCAATCAAAACGAAGCGAATCGAGCCAAGTTGGGCCGAGCGGAGTGGAGTGGTATAAAATGAAACTGTTCGTTCAATTAACGAGGATTAAGTGCACCGATATTTGTTCTGTGGAAGGGCGGGCACTTACCTGAAGGCATTACGATACGAATTGAAGTGCTGGAAAGTGTTATTTCTTCAAGGAAAGACTTTTCGCCGAGGCTGTCACGTAAAATCGAAAAAATGGAGGCATGCCGATATATCAGTGGAAATTTATAGCCTTAAAAGTTTAAAGTTTTGGTTCATAAAATATTAATTTGGTTAATTAGATCCTGAAATAAACTGATTCTTACAGATAATTCTCTTTAGTAGCTAATGTGTTTTTAGTTAAGGAAAGTCAATTTAATGATACCAATACTTTGTAAAATGCTATCTCTGCTTCCATCCATATTAATTATAACGCACTTCGGACAAACGTTTCTTATCTAAGTTTGCTTTGAAGCTGCCATAGATACAACTTGTCTGGGCCACAAATCCGCTTGACGGCAACTGTTTCCCCCACCCCTGCACTGCTGACCAGGTAAAAAGTCCGACACCTTCTATCGGACAGCCAATCAAGCAAACGCAGCGATCTATCAGACCTGTCTGTCTCTCTATATTTCTATCCGATGTCGGACCCTCTTAGTCCCCCATAAAGCCCCCTGAAATGCTGTTCTTGACAGGCGAAATCATTAAGAGTGTCAAAGGAAAATGGAAAATAAAACAACCGAAGAAGTGTTTAGCCGTTGCTTGGCTTTCGATACGTGCCCGGAATTTCGTTGGAAATTTGCAATTCAATTTCAGTTTTTAGTTTGCTTTGACGCTCATTTGGCATGCGAATTGTGATAAAAACAGAACGAAATATGCGTGTTTTTTTTCGGGGGAAAATGGTGGAGAGGAAAGCACTTTAGATAAATAGCCGGCTTTTAGTTCTTCAAACGTGATGCTGAGATGAGTGGAGAATGAAAAATAAAGCGTTTGAATATTAAGTATACGCAGAGTGTGCCACGGTTGATTAGGCTAAATTGGTTCTCTGGGTTAAAGTAACTGACAAAATTATAGCAGGGATTTTTACGAAAGACTTGAAAATAATAAAGTACAATTTTTCTTAGAATGTAATTAGTTCTTTGATTTATTTCACTGAAATACAATAAATACAACACACAAATCCACGAAACTTTTATGATCTTTTAAATAAATGGCTTAGCAATTTTTTGTATAATATAAGTACAAACGTTTCTTTATGGCCGAGTGAAATATTTGCGCTGGATATTTTTGTTTTTTCCAATTTCTGTTGGGTTTAATTAGATATCAAACCGGCTGCTCTTGGTAGAGTCACCCTCAGCAGCAAAAAACGTCTTATACATATATGCGTGCGATTTTATATATATTATAAATCTGGCCAGTTGGCTTTTTATAGCCGCCTCGCAATTAATGAACGGGCCAAGTATTTTATGGGCCAACGGCGCCTTTGGCATTATCTACTCTACATTTTGGATGGGTCATGTCATTGAACCGATTTCGATTCGAAGGATTCGTTTCCATATGGCTTTGCTATCTTGTCGATTGATGTTGATTGATTCCGGGCTATTTGTTTGGGCTATTCAAAAGAGATACGAAAATAATAAACAAACTTTCCATACTTTTATCTTATTGCAGTCTTGGAAGCCCCGACACTTGCGATTTGGTTATCACACACAGCTATGCTTTTGCAGTGTTCGTGCTAAATCGTTTACTATAATGAATTCCGCGCGGCATCATCGTATTGGAGTATTTCTGTCTCCATAAGTTGGCCACTAATTAAATCCAGTTAAATATAAATATCATAATATAACGAATACGAAGAATCGAACAAGGCTCGCAAATTGATTGCCACAAAGCGGAAAGCAAAGCACTGCAGAGTTAAAAGCCATCTAGTCAAACGGAAACAACGAGGGAAATTCTAAAAAAAAAACTGCCTGGAGTGAAGAGCGGTCTCGAGTGGAGGCAAACCGAAATCAAAACTTGACAGAGGACCCGGAGCGACCGCAAAGCTGGCTAAGAAGATGCCATACCATCGGGGTGGAGATGCCTCTTCCCAGGCCGACAAGTTGAGCGGCATTGTGGAGGAGAGCGACCTGTACGAGGGGTTCGCCCCGCATGTCGAGACGTCCGAGATCAAAACCCTCGACTTTTACAATCTACCAAAGCAAACTGGTGAGTGCTGGGGATTTTCCATTTTTATTATAAGAAGTTTTCGTAGAGGTAAACATATGGGATATACAGTTGCGAAAAAAATAATAGCACCACTTCGTCACAGGTTCTTAATATTAAAGAAATATGTGGAAAACGGGTATTTTTATTTAAGAAGTGTTATTTATTATCTTGATTAGTATTCCACCTATTTGAAAAAATTGATACGGATATCGAAAATATTGTCTACATATAATTTTTTCAGCTTTTAAGAAAAAAAGTCAAAAAAAGGCCGAAAAAAATAATAGCACCACTTCCGTTTTCTTTAAATAAAACGTTACGATGCGCTAATATTCTTGTGTATAAAGGATATATTTTATGAGATTTGACTAAAACTAACTTCTCCTGATATCTAGACATCAAATTGATTACCATTTGGCAATACAAGGACATATGGAAAATTTTCCAAGTCGGAAAAGAAAAATATTCAAAAAAGAAACATATTGGATGGAAAACGGTCATGAAAACCGGTTGGATTGGTTAGGTTTTGGATCATAGTCATTAAGAATGGCATAAACTTTGAAGGATAACACAGAAAAACCGAGTCCTGGCCCAGTTTTCCTTCAAAAATGTTATATCACAAAGCACAAAGAATCTTATCAGGGCCAATACTAAACTAAAACACGTGCTTAAAATAATAGAGAATATTTTAATAGTTGGATAATGTTTCAATAAACTAATTTATAAAACATGCACTTAAAAAAAAAATCCTATCCGAAATGCGAAACACATTTACAAGGGCATAGGGCTCGTCAAAAAAACTTACAAATGAATGCCCGCAAACTTATGAGAATGTGTGAAGGCAAAGTTAAATTGGGTAAGAAGAAATCCTTTTTATAAGTCATGTGTCTTCTAAACACATAAAATGACAAAAAACATGGTACCAAAACATCCATTTATTGAGCATGGACCTAGTATTAACATAGGCTTGTTTTTCCTTCTTGGAGTAAGATCAATACGGATGAATACATCGTTCATGAATCATCCTATGATGTAAATAGTAATACGGTAGTAATTCGTAGCTTAAACTGAATACAAAATACTTCTTAAATGAATCTTTGACCAATAAAATCCGGCCAGGATCACGGTCAGGATAGCAAAGAAAGAGTTCGAAAGTACTCAGTCAGCAATATACAGTGACTTGTGTACTCGCGTGACCATAACACAACCAAAAATCTTCGAGTTTTTTTTTTAAAGACAGTTTATACAGTTAATATAAAACGTCTTAAATCATTTCCGAACAAAATTTGAAAATATATCATGACTTTTTGGCCCCAATTCCTTTATAGGTAGGGTCCTGACTTGTTTAATCGATACTAAGTCATTATATCCAAAAATCGCAAAAGATATTTACACTTTAAACTTAGATTTACTTGTTAGCTACCGCCAACTAAAGATTAAGTTACCCATTTGTCATTTATCTACCTTTTATTCTATTTTTAGAGAAGTGGTGCTATTATTTTTTTCGTACGTTTTTCCAGTTTTGCATAGATTTTCTTAAATAAGTCCAGAAACCTTTTATAAAGCTAACATTTTTTTTCATATTCAAATTATGTTTAGTCTTACTATTTAAAACCCGTTTTGAAAAGTTAAAAAAGTTAAAAAATGTGAGTAGGGTGACTAGTTAAAATTTTTTTGGGTTAGTGGTGCTATTATTTTTTTCGCAGCTGTAACAACAGAACTTCTGTTAAAGTTCTAAAACTCTTGACATCTTTTTAAGTTTTTTGCAAAGATATAAATGTCAGTATGGTGTAAAAATGGTTTCAAAAAGGACGCTTAGTGCCTTAGTATGCCGTATATTTTTTGGTAAACGGTTTAAATTATAATAAGGTTGGTTATATTGGAGGGTGCTTTTTAAATATTTCAACACTTTCGACAGCTAATATTCCGAAATAATTAAGGATTAGGCACGAATAATTATTTTTGCTATTAACTTAACAATTACTTTTTAAAAATATCAAGCCTTTTAAAATCATCACATTTATGTATGATATTATGTATATATTTTTATGTATGTTATTATCATTGTTCCTTGTTTTATTATTTGCATTCACTGTGAAATGTATACGCGAGTCAAATAAACAAGGTTTATTTTTACAAATAAAAATCACATAAATATACAGTGAAAAAGCAAAAGTGATAAAAAGAATATATTTGGGTCTGAAAGCAAATCTCTTCAAGGGGTCCTAATTTTTAATGAGTTTTCACGTGCCTCCCACACATAAACACGAATTTCAGATATCTACAGTCCAATCACAGCACATGTTTCATTGAGTGGGAAATTTTAATTTATGTGTTTCACGAAAGAGTATTTGTTTGCTTTCGTACAAAATACTTTAATCAATAAACAGGGCGAAATGGTCAGGCGAGAACAGCAAGTAAACACCGAAATTAACCAATTATAGGTATTTGCAAATAATCAAAGTTAATATGGTAGAGACAGAACAGAGCGAAAAAACCCGCTTTAATATATTGGCTCAGCACCCCAACTGGATATTTTGCAAATACACTCTGTGGGGACAATTTCAGCGTGCAACCGTGAAATGAAATAAAATAAATGCATTTATATTTATTTGTGAAAAACCCGACGCAACTGCCTGTCAAATTGAGGCAGCAGTTTTGTGCAAACAAAATATTAAAAAGTACAAACGTTTTGCAATTTTTGTTTGCAGTTAAAAGTTTGTTTTAAAAATAGTTGTTCGTTAAAAGCAGTAACAGTGTTTTTAGTTTTATTAGCTTGTAAAGAATTTTTTTTTTTTGATTTTTTAAAATTTAATTGTAATAAATAGTTCAGCCAATGGCCAAATGGCAAGATCGATCAATTGACCATCAGAAGCAATTGCCTTTTACAATTTGAAAAATAATTTGTTTACGATATTATTGATTATGAAAGAGGATGTGCAGAAATATTTTATGCCCCCTCATTATATACTGAGATAATTTACGTTTTAATTTTCCTTTGATATTGAACTTTGCTAGCCACTCTCGCTGTCAGAACGCCATAAAGGCGAAAGCCACTAAATGCAATTTCGATTCCAAAGGAAATCGGGCGATAAAATCCATCGAGCCATTAGTGCAGCACACACCACCTCGCCGGTCGACATTGGCCTTGATTTGATTTACAAAATAATGACTCTTGTGCACAACGGCATTATGTGCATATGGATAAAACCCATTCATATATAACAAAATCTATACACCGAGCAATATTTGATGTGGGCCGTGGGGTGATCACAATATTGATCGGGATACACAGCTCCGATATCTATATGCCAATTTATAAGTACAGAATATTCGATTATCATAATGAACCCCGAAGTATAGCAATTTTCTGGTCCGCGTTGTGGGTAAAGCAAGCAAATAAAAACATTCACGTTTTTATGGCACTTGGCTAGCTGCCAATTAATTTGTTTAAAAATAAATGCATTTTTTTCATCACTCTCGTGCTTGTTTGCTTTTTCTTCGGTTGCTTATATTCCTGATCATTTTTAATACATTTTTTTCTTAGGGATTTGTATTAGCTGCTGATCATGTGATTAAAATTTGATGGTATCTTGAAAAGATTAAATTTATGATCAGCACTATCAAATTCGTGGATTAGATTTATACAGTAAAAAATTTTAAAGGGATATAATAAGTTTTAAGGGAGATACAAAAAAAAATTTATTTTTTTGAGCATAGATAACCCTTAAAGTAATTCATGCTTTTTAGTTCAAAATAACTTGACTTATAAATAAAATTCTATAATTAGAATTTATAGATCGCCACCTTTAAAAATTCTGCCAATACTGAAATCGAAATAAATTTTGGGGAATTTTCTGTGTCATACTGGCCACGAGCCATTTCATTCTCAAAAACAGATACTATACAACAAATAAATATTAAAATAGCAGCAGAAAATTCGAATCTTTATGGCTTAAAATTTATTTGTTGCTAGCAATAACAACATTTTTGCTTGCGCAAGCAAATGGAAACAGAATATTTTCCCAATTTTTTCATGCCGTTGACGTCGAAAAAGATTTTGTTTTGCTATTTAATGCCAAATTATGTATTGGCAAAGCGGGGGGAATAAATTTTCATTCAAGAGGAATTTTTTATGATCCACTTGTGCGATTGGAAAAATGTTTTCCCAACAACAAAAACAAAAAATCGGCGAATTTTATTTCTTTCGGAAAGAAAAGTTTCCACTGAACATGCGATCTTTGGGTATATATAGATATGATTTTGTCGATACACCCAAATTGTGGCACACGCCCACCGATTCATTGTGGCCTTATAGCACGTGCTTCTTTGGGAAATGTGCGAAAAGTGTGCCCCGAATAATGAATCTCTAAAATTCTGTAACTGACTAAAACTGGTTTTCGCAAATTTGTTTCGTTTCTTTTTTTGTGGGTTTATTTATGTTTTGTTTCATTTTGCTTTTTGTTTTGGTTCTGCCTTTATTTTTAGTTAATTTCTGTTTAATTTGTTTTCAAGAGGATTCTTCGGATTATTTGACGGGGTTGCAATTTGCAAATTTCTTATATAAGTAACTCATTCGCATATTTTATAGTCAGCAAATTGACTTTTTTTTGTGTTGAGCTTGAGTATACATTTTTGATATATAACTCATTGGGATTTTTTATTTCTTGTCATTTCTTTTGACCGCTTTGACCGCTGCCCCAGAATGAAAGTAAAAATAAAAAATATGTACACATATAAGAAACCTCTCCACTTTTCTTCTAGGAGTTGCTAACCACTTTAGCCGGATTTCTATTTTAAAGTTTATTCGCGTTTGATTAGATTATCAAAATTACGAGTTATTCTTTTTAAAGCCTTTGTGATAGCAATTTCATTGTCATTTTTATCACATTTCTTTTTTTTTATGATATTTCTACAGGGTGGGTTTATTTAGGTCAAACATTTCAAAACAAGACAAAGAGAAGAATGTTTGAGACTTTATCTATTTATTTTATTCGTTTTTATATTTAAATGTTTCTTAAAAATAATTTAATTTTTTTGAAAATTATTACTATTGTTTTTTGACAACTTAAAATCTTTTTAAATAAATTTGTTTAAAAAAAAATTTTTAGTTTGGATCGAAATTAGATTTTTTTTTAAATGGTTAATAACTTAGAGATGTTTAGCTGGCGGTGCACTATAACATATCCTTCTCTATTTAAATCATGTGAGTTTAGAGATCAAATCCGTTAAATCAACATCCCAAAAACCGCACCACTCACGCCTACATGTCGTTTGTCTTTTGATCTTCGGGGGCATAAAACAATCAACAGCTCCGGCCTGTTGGATATCTTGGAGATTTGGATGACGGAGGAGCCAAGTGAAAGGGCGGTGGATTTATTAATGGTGCTGTTTGTTTGTCTCTACACTCAAAATAAAATTAACCCTAAAGTCAAGGAAATCGCCCTACTTTTGTCTTCAAGACAAGCTCGCCCTAAATTTTAGGGTCACATTTTTCTATATTTTTGATTTTTTTGACGTCATATTTCTAAATTTTAGGGTAATTTTACTAAATTTAAGGGCAAAAATTTCTAAAAATTAGGAAATTTTCCTAAAAAATAGAAATTAAAAACAAAACAAAAAACATGTTCAATCATGATTTTTTTTTGTATATACGTTTATATTATGTACTCCTCCCTATATACATATGCAGGAGTTGTGTGTCATGTATATTGTGAATGTTTAAGGTTATGTATTTATTATTATGTATTTGCGCTTGGATTTCTTATCTAACCAAAGCCAAATGTTGTTGTAAATGTGGACTACGGGACTGCGGAAGATTGGGAATGTAGATATTATGATTAGTTAATATTTTATATTTCATGAAAAAAACTTACAATTTTTACTTGTCCGTCGTGAGAATCGAACCCGGGTCTCCCGCGCGAGGAGCGAATGGCCTACATACTGGGCCATTGTAGCACTTAAACTTGCTGTGGCAAACCGAGCATTGTATGTAAAGGGTGAAGCGGACAACACATTTGAATACTAATTGCATAATGTTGACCATTCGCGTTTTACTTATTTACATACGTATATACATATGTATATATTTATGCTAACGCAATTTATATTATGTGTAGTATATAGTAAATAGCTGAATATAAACCTAATTATTTTTAGTTTACCGCTTGCCATCAATAAAAAAAGGAATAAAAAAAAGTAAAAAAATAAATAAAAAGAAAAGAAAATAAAATAAATAAAAAAAAATAAAATAACATTAAAAAAAAAGTTTAAAAAATTTTGCTCTGGGACTCGAACCCGCGTCGATTCGATTGCTAACCAAGTGCTTTAACGGTCTGCGCCACGAGTGCAGCCGGGCGGCAGCTGACAAGTTCTGGCATTGAACATTTTGGTGTGCCAGAGCATGTGAAAACAAATATTTCTATTTTTTAGAAAAAATTTCTACTTTTTAGAAAATGTTTCTATTATTTAGGGTTGGTTTCATTTTAGGGTTAGGGCACTAATTTTTAGAAAAGGTGTTGCCAAAATATTTTATTATTTTCGTTTGCCTTTCTATTTTTCAGAAAATAATTTCTAATTTTAAGGGCATTTTTTCTAGATTTTTTAGATTTTAGTTCATGGTAACCAATTTCTACATTTAAGAAAAACTTCCTGGATTTAAGGAAAACTTTCTTGACTTAAGAAAAATTTCCTTAGATTTAGAAATAACTTTCTTGTATTTAGAAACAAGAAAGGAAGCTACCTTCGGCCAGCCGAAGCTTATATACCCTTGTAGATAAAAGAATACTCACTCGGTGCAGTTCCAGGGATTCCAGATTCAGCGTTTCGATTTATTTCAATTTTGTTTTTAAGTAGTCAAGAATCAAAACGCCTACTTCCTACAAAGTTACAATGAATTTTCTTATATTTGTTTGGGAGCCTTAAGATATAGTGGTCCGATCCGGCTCGCTCCGACATATGTACTACCTGCAATAGAAAGAAGACCTTCGGGAAAGTTTCAACGCGATAGCTTTAAAACTGAGAGACTAGTTCGCATAGAAACGGACAGACGGACAGACGGACAGACGGACAGACGGACATGGCTAGATAGACTCGGCTATTGGTGCTGATCAAGAATATATATACTTTATGTGGTCGGAAACGTCTCCTTCACTGCGTTGCAAACATCTGACTGAAATTATAATACCCTCTACAAGGGTATAAAAAGAAATTTTAATGGCGATTTTCTAAATTTAGGGTTAAATTTATTTTGAGTGTACGTCTCTATCACGATACTTTGCGTGTCGAGTGATCGTGAATGTTTTTCAGTCGCTGTGGCCACTGAGTTCTCGATTCTAAGTAGGAGCGGAAGGTCTTCGTCAAACATGAAATGCAATTAAAAAATATCAAACCGTAAATCAAAAAAGTTAAGCAAAGAATTTAAACAAATTTTATTTTAATATAGCTAAAACTGTATAAAAATTAAAATAAGGTAGAGGTTAGAGATTAATAATAACCAGTTGTTTTTCAAACCGTTATAAATTCAGATCGTGTGAAATTAAATTAATGTTTACTGAGTCATATTTGTCAGTTTGCTTGAATTACTTTCAACACATGTTCAAATATACCATGGCCAAGATATAAAGATATAACCAACTGATTGATTTCCGCCATTCTGCCTTTCGCGAAACCATCAATCGATAAAGCCCACTAATGGAAAATGTTTAACTTGATTTTATTTCCTAACCTTTTCTCTTTTATGTTGCGTTTTTCTTCTGCTCTTTTGAACTCTCTGTCAACAGCGGCGCCTCTAATTAGATGAATGTACACAGTTAGATATATCTACATATGTTTGTATGCATACATCTATCTAGGTGTTTGAGGTCACTGAGCACAGTAAAAGCTTTTTTTCAAGCAATCTTTCTGTTTTGTTTACTTGCTTTTGGTTTTGAAATCACTGAGCAGATAAATTAAAAAGAAAAAAATGAAGAATTTTGGTAAAGCCAACATATCGTAAGTTAAACTAAAAATAGGTTGTAAAACAAAAAAATTGGTTTTGGATTAATGGATAAATATTTCAAAAATAAAATTTTGAATTAAGCATTAAAAAATCTTGGGAATGTTAATATTATTACTAAATTCTCTAAAACAGTACTTTATACGAAGAAAACCAAATAGTTATACCCTCTAAAAGAGTATAAAAAGAAACAAAACATATGGGGAAAGAAAAGTACCAAAACGAATATTCTTTAAATATATATAGTAACACAAAAGCTAAAGCGATATGCCGGCAGATAAAGCTCGAACGCTATCTTTTCAATATTTCTCGCTCTCTCGCTTTTTTCCCTGACTGCGATAACAGTGTTTGTTTTTCTCTCTGTTTTGCTAACAGAGCGAATTGTTGGGGCAGCACCCGGTGATAATTTTTCTTTTCCCCAGATTTGCATTGTAAAACTTTATATTTATTATAATAATTGAGTTTCCGAGTGCCGGGCCGGGAGCTGTATTTTAATGAGCAGCCTCAAAGTATGCTTTTAAATTTTCAATTGAATTTCTCTCTGCTGTTGCGTGTGCAGGTGTAACATTAATTGTCGGACACGACTGTCGGCCAACAGTAATGGTTTACGTTTTAACCCTTTGTAGGTCTTGGGTCCTCCTAACATTTATTAAAACGAAGCTGAACATTTTTTTAAACAAGAATAATTTCTTTAAAAGTAAACTTAACCTCTTTTTAAAATGAATATTTATAGCTTACCAAACACAATTGGGCAAACATTCACAAGTCCATTTTTCATTTTTAAATTCCAAATACTTTTGTAATTTCAAAGGGAATACAAAAATAATGATACAAAGTCTATTTAACTTCTGCTCTTTATGCAAGGAATATAAATGTCGATAACTTATAAATGTATTAAAACCATTATGCAAAAAATAGGCAAATTAGCCGCAAAGCAATTAGCTGAAAACTCATTTCATTTGCGATTTCCTCATGCTCCCGTCTAATACATTTACCCTTGCCGTCGCAGGTGTCACGGTCCATTGTCTTCTTTTCCATCTCACTTGTCTGCAAATGCGACACTTTTGATTCACACTTTGATTGGTCTACCGGATCGGCGATTCAATAACCACAGATCTGCGATCACATGATGACATTCAATAGATTGACAAAGTTACACAAATCATCTTGGATCTCATTTCAATAGCGATTAAAATTGCTATTATCCAATAAATCGATTGTCATTATAACTCTGTTGATTTAAATAAGCAGTTTATGGCTCATTGAATTATTGATGGTGGGTGTGTATACTGGATAATTTGTCTCAAACACGCTTCGCTGATAATTTTCCAGAATATTTTCAGCGGTTCCGGCATATGAAATGCATTTTTTCTCAAGACACACGCCCCCTTTGAAATTTGTTCCGAAGTTGAACGAACTTCTGAGAGCTAAAACAATGAAAAAAAAACAACACATATTTGATATTATGTGTGAAGCTTTTAATTAGATAGCTTTTTGTTTTTATTCGATGGGCCAAAAGCTTTGATAGGAAATGTGTGTCCCCGATGCATCGTTCACCTGTCTTTCGGTCACTCTCCCATTTTCTCTGGCGAAGCGCGAGACAGGGAGAGAAATTCGACGATCGCTGGCGACTTCTCAACTTTAATCTCAGTATAATTCCAACCCTCGGGCCCGGTGGTCGTCTGTCTCTGTCTGTTGCTCGATCCGTCGTCGATCGGTCTTAGTTTTATATGCCCAAAAGTTGTCAACTGTCAAATCACGAAAGAGAAGGAGAAGAGGCAAATACACGAGCCAAAAACCAAAAGAAAATCGAGAAAACAAATTGGAATACTTTTCGAAACAAGTCGCGTGTCAACGTAATTACTTTATATGTTTGCAAAGTGCGTGTGTAAATGTATATATGGGTAAATAGGTGCACAGAAAAAAATATAATAATCTAAAATTGAAGATTTGTTGTCCTTAATTTATAAATTAATAAAGATCGTAAATCGTAAGACTATTTAGTTTGATTGTTTTAGTCATATTTATTTTTATAAGTAAATATTGTAAATAATTATAAAATATTATTTTTTCTGTGCACCTGTGGCAGCCTCCAAAATTGCAATCGAAATGCACATTAAAAGCAAAATCGACTTTTAAATCACGGCTCGTTAATTATCACGCCTAGCTGCCAAACCAAAAAGTAAACATGAAAAAATTTTAGTCGAGAAAATACAACAACAAAAGTAATATATAAAGATTGCTTTTATGTGTACATAGTCTCGTGCGTAGCGTTCGGTTGTTCATTGGTCAGTCACTCGATCGGTCAGTCAATGCTATGTATATGGTTAATGACTGCGCGTTACGCATACGCCATGTGTGCACTATAAATTGAGTGCACAAAAAGGAGATTAAATTAAGATTTATTAGGCAGAAATAAAAAAACACACATCAAGCATTTTAATAAAAATTCCTTGTAAAATATCGGTTAGGGAATCTTTGAAAATATAGAGTAGATAAAAATGTATAATTTGTATATTAGCTGTGAGCATTCATTTTAAATAATAATTTTATGTGTAGTTGAACAAATTATTAAGAGAATAAATAATATAAAGATCGCCGTTTGTTTACACTGATTTTGTAGAGCAAGCAGTTGCCGCAACAATCAAAACTGAATGAATTGTATAGGTTTTTTCGCTTTCCATTTTAATTGAATGTTAAATTATGCCCATAATAAAAGAAACGTGCTGTATTTAACAAAACACACGTCGCACAAAAAAAATGGAATATATAAACCGACCAAACTCAACGGAATGTATAATTCCAAAATCAATTCAATAAAGTGCAATATGATTGAATAAAGGCCTAAACCAGTTTCTGGCGCAGCGAAAAACTCATCTCGAGGGTGAAGTGAACAAAAATACAAAATACGTTCTGTGCCAGGCTCAAAAAGGCGTCTATTGATGCAGTTAACACGGCAATAACTTAATTAATTTTCAATCTGGCCGGGACACGGACCAGGCTCGTGGTTCGCATCGAATCACATCGTTTCACACCGACGGAGACTGGGGACCACCCCCAACCACCCACTTAGGCCCGGCACTATACGATCCCTGGCGAATGCCAATTAATACCCATTGGCGAATCCCTCCCCCAAAAAAGCCGAGCTCGATCACAAAGGTCGCTCGTCATGTGCCTCGTCCCTCGAAATTCAGAAATATGACTGGTGCTAATTGACAAATAGCTAGCTCACGAGCGTTCGATCGGTCCAAGATATTTATAGCGCGTGCTAAACAATCTGAACAATCTGGCAGAGGCAATGCAGGCTCGTTGACTTCGTTCTCCCGATCCCTTGACTTAATTGATATGAATAATTTGCCGAGGAAGGCATATAATTTGTACAAATAATTTATAAATTTTCAATGTGTATTGATTTGTTTGTGGAAAAAGTTGAAGAATTATTTGAGGAACTTATTTGGGGCCGAAACTTACACAAATAAATTTGGGGAAATAAACAAATTTATTTTAAGTATTATGAAGCGGTTTACCGCAATTTGCAAGTCTCCATTTATTTTTCATTTTTAATTCCAAGAATAAATAAATTCTGTTATCAGATACAATTATTCTTAATTATTACTAATTAATTTTATTGTTTATACGTAAATCAAAATTTTATTTGCGCATTTTTGCAAAGTTATGAATCATATCTATGCTTACCTTCGTTTAAATTATTAAATTGTATCCCTTATTCTCGATTCGTATCTTTCACTGATTCCGTTCTCTTGCGATGGTATGACCAAATAAAACCGACACTTTTTCGCTGATTCAAAGGTCTTTTCTCTGGTGGATTCCCACTTGTCGTTTATGTTTTTGGGCCTCCAATCTTGTTCCGCCCAATGACGCCTTGTTGTGCGATGCAATTAAGCCGAAAAACGCTGACAATTTGGAAGGGAAAAGCGACACAGGAGGGCATTCGGCAACAATAACAACATTAATCCGCAGTTTGCCAAAATGCAAAACGTTGTCAAATTAAATTTAGCTGCAGCCGGCAATTGTTTTTCCCATCGACCTCAGTTGGCAAGCGAAGCGGTGGCAATGTCGTCAGAGGGGAAGAAAATGTAATAAATTGCACTTGCAATTTGCAATTTGCATGCACAGAATGTGTTTTTGTTGCCGCTAACCTTTCGCTGTGGCCCCTTCAACACAGATATGTATTTCTTCTTGAATCCGCTTAGTTCTATTGTTTCCTATTCCTAAAAATTGTACATTAGATCATGTCACAATTATTTTGGTCTATTTGTTGTTCTTAGTTCATGTTAAATATACCACTGAAGATTGAAGTCTTTCATTTTGATTTTTATCCAAAATACTTTAATCTCGAAATTATAATTTATGAGAATTAAATATTTGTGCCAGAAAGTCACGTTAGTCCTATAAATGGAAACTCACGAAGTTCCTAATAAACTACGTCAATTACTATTGAAATGAATCAAATAGTTAATTGACTAGTCCTGTTTCGTTGTATAAATTTTGTTTTATATTTTTACAATTCTTCGATCGTTGCAAACGCACTGATCATAAAGATAGCGATGCAAACTTTATCTGAAATTTCTTTACGGCCTCTTCAGTAATACCAATTAACTGCCATTTAGGCTCTGATAGCGTATTTTGGTAGACGTTTTATGGAACCATTGATTTCAACAGACCCAAATGAAAGCTATAACTAGAGATGAATAATTGCGCACATTGTGTACGTTGTTCTACCTCACGTAGGAGTGGCCAACTTTGGGACTCACAACAGATTGCTCATTCAGCAGTGCCTATATCTTTATATCTGTTCTTTAACGTGTTATGGGGCAACACTTAATTGTCGCCAGAATTCTTGGCAATCCCTCACTTATAAATATACGAAATATCCTATAAAATCTGATACAGCCAAGTTAAAGATAATTGCCGTCATGATTTTTTTTCTTTGGGTTTTTCTTCAATTTTTCGATATATTTTCTCAACATTTTATGTATAAACATTTTGGTTAATTAATCATTCGCTGGGTGACATGTGTGAGTGTCATGAAAAGCGTTTTCCCAATGGCCAATGGCCACGCGTTGTTTAATTTTCCCCTTTTATTTATACATTTCTGGTATAAACAAATGGCCAAGTAGGTTTTATTTTATTTCGCCTGACGAAACATGTGAAAAATCAATTTGTGAAGACACTATAAATAGATCAGCGGATAGGGTAGAAAAAATAAAAACAAAGTAAACCCACGAAAAGTGTGTTGAAATGCGTTGAAGAAAGGAAGCATCACGTCAGGTGTTTGAATGTTGAAAATTCAATGTTTTAGTTAGTATATTTTTGGTCTAAATCATTGGTCTCTACGCATACAATGACAAGTTGGAATTTCGTTAACGTATTGATGAACCTTTTAACCATTCATGTAAATGATCGTAATTGAAAGTGTGAACTAGAAACGTTTTACAAATTAGCAGTTTCTTGTTAGATGTTTTCGCCCTATATTTAAATATTTTGGAAAAACTATACATAAGTTTCTTACGTTATTAAGAATCAATTCCTTATGCAAGAAGCCCATAGGTCTAGTTTTATTCGTTTTTTTTTACAGATTACAATATCTGTTGTTTCCATATGCATGCTTTCCGAGTTTGTTTTCACAACTTATTCGCTCTTTTTTACCTGTTCAACCCATCTGAGCTTTTCCTATAAACATTTGGGCTTTAGGAATGAATTTTCTTCTCGTACCCCAAATTGTTTTCTCTATTCGCTTTACCCGATCCATATATAAAAAATTCCACTTACTGAGATTACCTCATAAATTTTATTTTGTGGCATAAAAATTTTCCTTGCCATCTTGCCAACGCATCTGGAAAATGCTCGTAAATTACGTATACGCAGGAATGCCGAAGAATTGTTTTCTTGCCTGGGATTTTCCAAGCTCTTTTTCGCCATCACTTACGAAATTTCCCACAAAAGCTATTTATAAAGGTATTTACACTAGATTTGGATGTTTTCTTTACCCCTTTATTTCGCTTCGAGAGAGGGACAACAACGGAAAACAGCTGTTTGCTCTATGGCGCCCGATAGTGAAATGCACAAACAAACAAACAAAAAAAATGAAAAAAAAAGAAAACAAAAATAAATCACAAAATAGAATAGAGAAGAGCAGAGACCCCGAGAAAAAGCTTAATTTCAAAGCTTGCACGCGCCAGGTTTTTCGTTCCGATCGCTCTCGTTTTATTTATTCAGGGAGCTTTCATTGAGAAGGTCCGCGGAATGAAACCGGCCTGTCCGCCGGAAAATATCTGAGAACCCCGAACGCATCCGAACGCTCCGCACGTAAACCCGTCCGAGAAGTCCGCCGTACTTCGATTTTCTTCGCTTCCAAACGATCCTCAATAATACAATAATATGGCGCGGGATGCCTAATGATTTTTTTCAACTCTCGTTAAAATATTGAAATTAATTTCGACGCAGCGAGAGCGAAAAATGTGAACTGAAAATTTAAATGTTAAATGTACTGCAAATCAAATTCAAGTGCTGCCGGCGTCGCAGCTCGGGCGACAGCAAATTGCAGATCGCAATAAATTAAAACAATAAAAGGCAGCAGCGAACAGAGTGTATAAAAAATACAGAAATTAAGCAAGACAAAAAAGAGAGAGACTGAAATCTACATAAATGATGTCGTTCTCGGTGCCAAAAAAGCGAGTGAACAAACAAAAATTAAAATAAAACAAAATAACAATAAAGTAAAGGCGAGAAGGAGACCCTGTAAATCGAACAAAACACAAATTGAACGAAAGGAGAGAGTCGAGAACATAGAGTGAAAAATGGTTGGCAAAGTCTTGGGCATCAAAGACTTGGAGCAGTTTAGTAGCCGGCGCAGCAGTGTCTACGTCGATCCCGAGTGCGACAAGTTCTTCGAGCTGCCGCTGTTCATCGCGGCCAGCTCGAACGACATCACCACCAAATGCCAGTGCTTCCAATTCAGTCCAGGTAATAAAAACCGCGACCACAGCCCCAGCCCATCAGTCGCCAAAGTCCAATCACAAGCTCAAAACCAGCCATAAAAAAAAATGATCATAGTTAAAACGAATTGTTTTAGAACTCCGCTCAAGCGGATTTTATTTTTGTAAATTAAAAGGTTTATATCAACACTAATATATATTATTAAAAAAAAACAAACTATTTCTTAGGGAAATTAAAAAAAAAGTTTTTAAACATTCTTTCAAGAAATGTCTTAGTTATTTCGAACAAATCGTAAAATATCTCTTTCGAAACTTGCCAATTAACCTTGCTTTGATAATTTCAAAAAATAATTCAAAAATCTCAATCTTGACCCATTTTTTATTTATAAAAATTGTGTTTATTCAAAATGTTTTTCTCCAGTTACAGCATTTGATGCTTTTATTCATTGCCTTGAAAAGTAAAATCAGATTTCCTTGTTTACCAAACATCAGTGAACGCCTCCAACAACAAGATTTCTTAATATATTTAGCACCAAATAAAACTTAATTCAGCCATAAACTCTTCGAGAAAAAAACAAAAATAAAATCTATCAGCTGCGGGAATAAAACTGTTTTATTTTCCAAAATTCCCAGGAGAAGTGGAAAACAATGAATGATATTTTCGTGTGTGTATTCATTATCATATTAAAGGCGATAAAAGCTTCAGCTGCAAAACAAATGTTATCCGCTACGTGGTCTCCAAATAATTGCTGATTTAATTGCATTTCGTTTTGTGCTCTTAATCAGATTGCACAATTTCAATGGAGCTAAAGCGTATTTAAAATATGTGAATAAATCGTTAGTGCTTTGTCTTTGATAGTTATTTATTTATAAGTATGTCCGTAAACTGACATAATATCCAATTATGATGCATTTATTTTTTGTGTGGTTTGTTTTCGCTTTCGCAAACAAATGAAATTGATTGCGTTGATAGGAAAATTACTGCATCTGTTGTAAGTGGAATGTGCAGTATATATGGTGACGATATACATCGCAGTATTTCCATATTGGTCGTTCGAAAAATGCAAATGGATCCGCGAGATGCTGTAGATGGGGATTAATTACCCCACAAGCGGCGCTGCGAATGAGCGAAGCTTCACTCAATTATACCAGTTTTTATTGTTATTGCATTTGCTGCAATGAATACACACACCCCATATCTTATCGCTTTCGAGTAATTTGATAGTTCTCCCCGAACTTTTATTGGCCTAATGCCAAAAGATTTTTATTTTAGCGACATTCTAAACACTGTTTAAATCGCCATAAAGCGAGGGAGCAAATAAATCAGTGGGTCTCTGCAACTTAGTATCTGATTTGTAGCCCGATATTGATATGGCGCTGCCCGGCGCTATTTCGCTGGATTTCGCCCTTATCAGCCATCGGCGATAAGGAGGGCATGCAAAAATCGATCAGCTGTCGTTGCCTGTAATGAGACATGTCCGCAGTGCAATCAATTACCCCCACACCGATAGCTAATCAATATGGCAGCCCCGATGAGGTTCAATGTGGCATTGGGGTGGTCAGATATGGATGGAGGAGGGTTGCGATCGGGGGATGGGAAATCGCTGGGCGGTGGGGTCTTGGGGATGTCCTACATACGCAGTTGACCAGCTGACCGCGGTGATAGTCGATCTACGGCTGTCACCTAATTGACACATCTGCTTGAAAAAGTGCGGGGGGTTGGGTTGAACTTTAAATTCCCCATACTTTCTGAAAATACTACTTAAGTATGCCCTTAAATAAGCACATCAAATTCCCTATAAAGTAAATCACTTAATTAGCAATAAAATTAGAGTCAACAATCCTATTGGGGTCTAGAAAAGTTGTGTTGTTTTTAAATTCCCCATACTTTCTGAAAATACTACTTAAGTATGCCCTTAAATAAGCACATCAAATTCCCTATAAAGTAAATCACTTAATTAGCAATAAAATTAAGTTATCAACTGCAAACTTAATGAACCAAATTAATAAAATATTGATTAACCTTATAAATAGAAAATTTATTAATTGCAAAAATGTAATATCAGCACTTAGTTGAAAGACTGATAGTTACACTTCTAATGCCCTTGCTAACTGAATAAATAATTCCCCAGACTTTTATTCCAAATCAGCAGCAATAATGATAGATTGCATTAATTGTGTTAAAGTGAATTAGTTTTCCGCGAATTTTACAAAGCTTATATTGGATAAAAGCACTTAACTCCTTTGTGTTATTCTGATATGGTTATTTCTTTCCTAGAAAGTTTCCAATAACAAAAACTGTCCAATTAAATGACCATTTCAGTGGGAAAATTTGTTTTGAAGAGCTCTCTGAAAACTAGCCAAAACGAAAAATGAGCAAAGGCCAACAAAATTATTGCGGCGTGTTCATCATAAGTAAATATAATTTTTTTTATCAATGCCCTACTTATCAGATGCACTTTCTGAAGTATTTTATTTTGACCACTTGAGGCATGAGTAATGTCGCTGCCTTACACACGAAATTTAACTACTTATCGGCGGTTCACAAGTATTTGTATATCTTGAGCTGTGTTGGTCTAAAGCGCCTCGCGACTTTGATGATAGTGGAGAAGGTTCCTTGGCACTGCCATTTGAATGGCTCTAGAGCGGTGATAACCTCAAGAACCTCCATTATTAGCCATAACAAAAACAATCGTGTCATATGATTGAAGTGCCTGAAATACCGAAAACGGCAGCATCGGCCACTTAAAGTTGTTCCAAGTTTGTTTTTGGACATACAGTCTGCATGGCCATTGGATCAGTTTTAGTTAATGACCTAACCTAAGGGGGATTAGCTTGAAAAGTAATCGAAAACACACCATATTCCTAGCCCTGCAATTAAACTGCTCTTCGAGTAGCTTTATCAGCTGTTAAGTGCAAACTTATTGAGATTAAACAGTGGGATTTCTGTAAGGGATTTATATTGGCTTTAAGTTTAATTGCGTTTATTATCCATCTGTGCTTTGTAACTGAAACAAGGTTCTATATTCGTATTTCCTATAGAAAGTAAGGTATCTATGTTCAAAGCCGAGGTGAACCCATTAATATACCCTATATACAATCTACTCCCACGGAGGACCTTTAATCTAACCTCATGGCTAATCTGTGTCCCCTATCTTTGTTTACAGGCAAAGAGCCGGCACTGCGCTCCTACACCGAGATCCAACAGCTGCTGCAACAGGGCAAGAAGCGTGACGTGAAGAACATACTCAGGGAGAATTCGTGGCCCATTAACTCCCCGATCCGATCCCAGCTATGGCCGATGTTGTGTGCCCAGCACCAGACGAAGCAGCAAATGCTGGACGGCTTTTACTGGGAGATGGTCCACCAGGTGGGTGCCATGTGACATTTGCAAAAGAGCATGAAAATGATCGATATTTTCGATATTTTGACAATATTGATTCGATAATATAGAAACAGGGAAAACACACAAATTAAATATCGAAAAATGGCAAACTGTCGATATTTTTTCAAGCTCTAATTGGCAAACCGAAATGTACCAAACTTAATATGCATTTCCCTAATCTTTCAGGTCTTTGGCACCACGGAGCTGTCGGAGAAGCCGATCATGCTGCCCGCCTTTGTGGACGCCACCCATTGTTTGCCCTACCACTTGACCAGCACGGGACGGGCCGTGGCCGATCGCATCGTGAATGTCCTGGGCTACGACTGCCCCGATATTACCTACAGTCCAGTATTGTATCCCATTACATCGATACTTTTGCATTTCATGTCGGGTAAGTTATCGGAGTGCCAGCACTCCACTACACACCATTCCACTCCATCGCGCACACGTGAATGTCAATATTTGATCGAGTCATTTTTATCGCCTCTACAAAGCACACAAAAATAAGTGGCACAATTGTAAGGCTCTACGCTCCAGGCCCCTCGTTTTTTTACTCCCTATATATTTCTATACATATATATGTGATATATAAGAGGGGATTCTCGGCGCGTATCGCAGCTGGTTGCAAATTGATGTATCGTGATTTTCTGGCTAATTGATTTGGCCAACATGCAATGAGCCACCAAATAATTTGTAATGTAAATCTTGCTATTCCTTTGTAGCGTGGGTACAGTGAAAAACTGTATTATGGGAGTATTTTGGCGATTTTTAGGAAGTAATAGCTTTAAACTACTTAAAAGAAAGTTTAATCGAATCAAAACTTCTTTGTTTACCATAAAATTCACTTTAACGTGATTTTATTATCATCCTTTATTCCAAACTTTGTAATATTTCCTTATTTTTTCCCTTACAATAAATACTCTCATGGGTTGTACTGTACCGCACTGTACTTGACCATAGTCAAATGATCAACGTCTAACTGTCTGCTTTAGTTCCGCATTTGTTGTTGTTTTTGAAACATTTTTTTCGTACTACTTTATTATCAGCTAATCATTATTTCATTGTTGTTATTGGCGGCACAATAACAAACTCGAATATTTAACTTACAGTATAGATTGTTTACTCGGAATTTGGTTTCATCCAGTCAGGTGTAGACTTGGAATCCGCTGAATTCCGCTCCATCAATGAATGGGGAAAATAAGTGAATACGAAATGAGCGAAATTTTAGCTGAAACGAGATGAAAATAATATTGCAACCTTCAGAGATCCATATCGGAAGTTCATCATGGGAATTGTTGATTTGGAGGTCTAAACCTCAGATTAACTTGACAGCTGGTCATGTGCCTGACCCCTTGATAACCTCTCATTAATGGCGATAAGTACTATCTTCTGCAATCTAATCAATTGCAGATGTTAAGCCCCAAATTAGATTCCATTTATAGAAATATCGAGACAATCTATCGATCTATCAAAGGCTTTTGCCAAAGATTATTATCCCATGCCCGTTACAAATTATCTCGATTTGGTTTGGAATTTAAATATATGTATATTTGTAGACGCCTATTTGTGGGAGCTACTGATAAGCTGATTTTTCGAGTAGGAGGTCAGACAGCCTGTCATTCCGAAGGTTTGTTTACACCGTGCGAAATACTTATGCCCTCCTTTGCGTCTGTCTGGCAGACACAAAAAATATTCAATTCCGGTCCAGATTTGTCTAGATTTTTAATAATCTAGTTTCCATAGACACAAAGTATTAATTAACCTTTCTATTTAATGATTCATTTAATATTCTGCCTATTCCAAAGTGAGCTTAAATATTTACTTGCCTTACAAAATTTCAAAATAATGTCAAACCGAAGGGCACATGAAAATAAATAAAATTAAAATGATCACTGCGTTTAATCAACGCATTTCAATATTCTTCACTTTGGCGCTTTTTTTCGTGTTTGCATTTTCAAGTTCAAGAGTCGCAAATAAACAAATGTTTAAAGTGATATGGATAGCCCATATGCATATGTCGGTCTGTTTGCATTTCGTTGTTGACGTCATTGCAATTCGATTCGGTTTGATTCGTCTTCTTTTTGTAATTTGCGAATTTCGCCTTTGCCACTTAAAGTAAACAGAGCAAAAGAAGAGAAAGAATTGTCAGTTTTCAAGGCTCTATTCGGATTCTTAGTATACTGACACGCATTTAAGGTAGATGTATTTCTGCGGGATAATTTAAATGTCTTCCTGTGGGTACATACGTGCATATATGGTGGGAAAATATTAAAAAAAAAATTGTTTAAACTTGCCATCAGCCCTTTATATTTTATATTTATTTATTTTTATTTTTTTGTTCTAGAATCTTCTATTATTTCTTCGATTTCGCTTTCTGCTCGGCTAATAATGCCAACACGTGAGCATAAAAATCACATAAAACGCAGACAGAAGACCGTGCAAATGCGCACATATGTATGAGTACTCTTTCGTTTATGGCTTTGTTTGCCAATTCTATTCTTCTCCATTCTGCCATCTCCATTCTTCATTCGGCATTCTGATTCCCCATTGTTCGGTTTGTGTTTTTGCGCCCTACCCAAACATTGTCGCCTTGTGCATATTTGTTCTGCCCGATTTTTATATGGAGTGCTCATCATCACATCAAATAGTTGGCAATGCCGGGCACGCACAATTCAGATTAAAATATATGGAATATTCTCCAGTAGTTGGCTTTAATGGCCCGGTACTCTGACGTCAGTCTTGAGTCAGGTAGAGAGTGAAAATCGGAATATAACCCCTGCTTTAATTTGCATTCGTCTACCCTTTTCCTTACATATTCATGAGCTGAGTAAACAAACGAAAGGGGGAAGGCCTTCAAGGTTTTCTAGATGTAACAAAGGGGCTCTGCCTTATATCTTTCGCTTTGCTGTAACTTTACAGAGGGATAATACAGATAAAGATAAATACTGTGGTTCTTGATCTTATCATCTACAATCTTAAAGCTTTTATAACATCAATTTATGGGCTTTTTTAATTTAGATATTTTTATAAAAATAAAAATGACGATGATTTGTTTTTTTAAGAGTATCTCAAACTTCTTCATAGCTGGTAAATTTTGCATCGTCTGCCACCACCCGCCGATTAGCAATTCAAAGATGTTATTTTCGCTTTTATTTAAATTTATTAAGTGCTGTGTGTCTACTTTCCGCTTTTGTTTTTGTCTTGGAATATTTGCATTGTTTATGTTTGGGTTTGTTGAGCTAATTAAAGCAGAAAAGCAGATGGATTCCTGTTTTCTGTTCTTCTATCTCGGTTGTGGGTGTTTAGACTATCTTGTGGCTATTTTTGGTGGGCTTATATATCATAAATAACTCGGCACGTGCTCTCTGACGTCTGCTGACTTATAATGCTGTCTCGTTAGCAAATCGACCTTTGCATTATTCAAATGTTGTTCAAACTTGTTGGGAGATTTCGGAGATTTCTAGTTTACAACTCTTTCTTTGGCGCGTGCTCTTTTCCCAGAGCTTTAATTTCGCTGATCGTCAGTTCTTTGATTAATTTCAATTGTAAATTGTTTACTTCTGCTTTTGTTCTGACTGATAATGATGATGAGGGGTCATTTAAATTTGAGCTGAATTGTGCCGAGTTGAATGCAAATGCTGGCAGATTATTGCAATTGCCATGACTGACGTACGTCATGCTCTATAAATAGCAAGGGCCCTTAAATATTTAATAAACTTATCAGATATTTGTCCACTTATTAGCCGTCTTTCCGCCATAGATAAAGTTCAGCCCCACTCTATGCACTCCAGACTCTGCTCCGATCCGATCCGCTGGCAATTAAGAGCAATCTGGGGGAACTAAGTCGAACCGCCTGGGGCCAGTGTGATCCACTGATAAGCCGGCGAAATCCGCTGATAAGGCCTTTGTTTACAGCGCGGCGTTTGAAACTAATTAAACTTTGTAATGCTGCGAATCAATCCGATGACTCCTTATCGCCCTGCAGAAGTTCAAGTCGGTTCAGTATCTAAATTGAATTTAAAGTCCGCTCACTCCCCCAAATGAACTCTAATTGCTAATTGATCGGTGCTATGTTTACACAATTACATTTTAAATGCCTGACAAGCTTTCTGAGATTCGCTAATGACTTGCTCACGACTGCCTGAAAAACAACTCGAGCAAAACTCCGCGAGGGTATTTATAGCCCCACCACTTCGACATTGCATAATTTGATCTAATTTAGAAATCAAATAATCAGAACGCACATACACAGGGTTGTTGGAAAAATTGTGCCAGCTAATTATGGAAAATTGAAGGGGGGCGTGGATGTGGGCGGGGAAATGGCGATGACGATGGTCAAAGTGCACTCCACTGACGGATGTTCAACGCATTCTCAATTTAATTTGCGCTGCGTCATTGCGGTAATTCAGTGTTCTCGGTGATATATATATATATATATACATACACCTCCTCCCACTGCCACCACCTTGGGATTGCGTTTTCGTCCACCACAAATGCCATAAGTCGAGCTGCTGCATTTTACACAATTAGATTGGAAGTGGATCTGGAAGGGCTTCATAAATTGTGGCTAGGGTTAGGCCAGTTTTAAATAGATAATTGTTAGGAGCACTGCCATACGATCTCACTTACGGGTGGCAACGGGGCGTATTGAGTATCGAATATTACGTATCCGACACGTTTGGTTTGTAAACAAATAATGAGTTACTATCAAATCGATTAAAAAGGCACCGGAATAAATTATTAAAAAGAAAATTCATTTATATATTTAATGTTTATTAAACGTTTTTCATTGTATCAGGACTAATAATAAGAATAATTAATAATTAGTAAATGATCAACACTTATTGTAATCAACATTAAATACTTCCCATTCCACTATTATCATTCTTTACCCAAGCATTTTAGTGCTATTTCTAAACATGTTCCCTTTACTTTACAGAGGAGGAGGCGTACATGTGCTTGGCCGGTCTGGTGGGCAGCAAGGAAAAGGTATTCATCAATCAAACCAAACTACAGCACGAGGTCACCTGGAAGACGGTGATGCAGATAGCCAAAAAGCACACGGTAAGTAGTAGAGCTTCGCTCCAGTGTCCAGTGCCCATCGATCAAATGCTAATCAAGAGTTTTTTTGCCTTGCAGAAAAGTGCAACTTCGTATTTCCAACGTATTTGCCCGGGCCTGAAGTTGGAGCGCATCTTCATGGACTGGTGCTGGTGGATTCTAGCGGGTCTACCCTTCCAGCATCTGGTGCGGATCATGGACTGCTACTTCCACGAGGGCATCAAGGTCCTGTACCGCGTGGCCCTTGTCATACTCAACCTGTTTCACAAGGAGTGCCAGTCGAACAACGAATGGAGTCCGGATAATATTAAAAACGACATTGGCAATGCGCTGATCAAGTTCTGCAAGAAGATACCAGTGTCGCCGGCGAAGCTGCTCCATGCCGCGTTTAGTATTAGGGGACTGAGGTAGCTAAAAAAAGCAGACTTGAAATCCCTGAAATCATGTACTAAAGACAAACTCCATCTCTCTTGCAGTACCCAGTATATTTCTAGAATATTTATCAAGACTGAAATGCTACTAAAAAGCCGTTCCGTGCTCACCAGCGGTTCGAAGCAATTAATCAAATCGCGTTCAAGTGATAATCTGCCCACTAGTCAGTCGCAGGTCAACATCCAAATGATGTCGCACACCTTGACCATCCGAGAGGTATGTGAAGATAACCCCTTAATCCAATCGACATGCCCCTAACCCACCATCACACAGTATACAGTATACAGAATACAGAATACAGAATACAGAATACAAACAGAAACCGAGTTAGGCAATCCTTCAGTTAGTAATGACCCAAATAAAACAATTTACACAGCACAGCACTACAAACAAACGCCTTGTCTAATGGTAAACTCTGATTTATTTTTATTCGTTTTCTGTTTATGTTTCTCTCACAACTTCTTCAACTCTGAAACAACGCACCCAAAAAATAAACAAAACCAGAAGCTGCACTCCGAGAGCTGTCGCAATTTGGTATGAGGCTGGAAAAAGCTATACAAAATTATTATTAAAAACAATACTGATAATGCCGATGTTCGATTGATTCTGCTTGTTCTGTTGGTTTTCTTTCCACACTGTCTTTGAATGAGTTGAATCTTGTTTCCATTTTATTAAGTTTCACGAGTCGAGTTTCAGAAGCATGATATTAGGGAAATGATTATTTTTAATTTAAGGCAATTATGTGTATGTATATACAAAATGTACGTTTTCGGAATTAACTGGATCGAGATTTTAAAGTTTAAGTCCAGTAAATTCTCAATCTCTCTTCCCAGAACTGATTCGACTCGATTTTTGTGTTCGTTCTGCTTCCACTTGACTTTTATGTTGTGTTCCTGATCTCTGTCATTTATTATTTCGCCGAATGAACTAACTTCTTGCCATTTTTGTTCCGTTACTTATCAATTCAAAGCAAAAGCACAGCCTCGAAAATAACCACATCTATAATAACCACACAGTACAGCTTTTTATTCGTTTTCCGTTGCTTTTTGTTGTAATACAAAATATATTGCAAAGCCAATACTCACATACAGAAATACATAAACAAACAAAAATCCTCAAGTGAAATTGCTCCTTATATGAAATCTATATATAAAACGTTATTTCTATTTTTCTTGTACTTTTTTTGCTGCCTTGGCAACGAATGAATGAATATTAACGATACTACAAAAATAATAATTGCAAAAAACAATATAAATTTGCGTACGCTTGATCAATGTATACATATTTTCGATATCGATGAAATACATTTCCACGGGTTCATTTGCCGCATTTGGGTGCATACTGTTAAATATTTCATCCATCATGAATATGTATAAACCATAGGGCGAAAAGTCGCCCGGTCATAGAGCCATCGCGATGGGCGTTTATCCCATACACAATCTGAAAAGTCAAGCTTGTAAGAACGAAGATGTAAGTGAAAGTCAAAGTCCACTCCACTCCAATACGAAAGCCAATCAACAATCCCAAAAGAGATACCCACACCACACATTTTTAATCGTACTACAAATATATATATACCTCCAATATCTATGGAAGCTTTTGGCTCACGTTTTTAATTCACATACCATTTAAGCCACAAATACTGCATGAAGTGCCAGAATTCGTTTTCAGTCGAATAGAAATTAGTTGAATGATTAAGTTTTTATTTTTTGTTTCAATTTCCCTTTTTGTTGCCAGAATTTATCGAAAACATTGTGTTTTTTAAGTTAAAATCGGTTTAAAAGTAGTGTTGGCAAATTTTTGATTTTAAATTCAATTATTTTCATTACAATTAAGTTAACCAATTAACAGGGGTCCTGATGGTAACCGACTCAGAGACCGAATTCCAAAAAATATATATTTTAGAACGAAGCGTATAGGACAGCCAGTTAGCACAACCGTATCTACGGAACGGTGTAGCCATAAGTCGAATTCATATGACCCCCAGACCTCATCCGCCATATTGCATATAATTTTTTGCTATATATCCATCTATATCTTTTCATAGCATTTTGGTTTGCCGGGCACAAAGAATTTCATAAAAACCTGGACGGATAGACAATTTGTAAGCATTGCATTGCATATTGAAAACCCTCCAACCTGTTTTCCCCATTCCATTGCCATTACCATCCATTTCGTAATTTCATTAAAATTGAATGCATTCCTTTGAAACTCCCATCCGAAGTTAAAGAAAAAAGTTTTCCATTCCGTGCCGTCTTAGAAAATGTTTTTGTAATAGTGTCATTGTCCCGCAGTCATTAAATGTTAGAATTCGGCAGTTCATCTGAAAATTGGAAGAGTCACAAAAAGCAAAAAACACAAATCAGCTTACAGTTTGAGATGCGCTGCTGCCGCGCCGCCGCCGCTGCTTACAGTTTGACATGAACTGCGCCGTAGTTTATTTTTGTAGTTTCTAGCCCTCTTCGAGAGTTGTTGCCTCGTATATGTTACTTAACCCCGGCTTTTAGTTGTTTTTCGTTGATTTTTTGGCCTTTAAGTTCATGTTCTTTCACTCTACTTTACCCACGCCAACGTATTTTGTTCTGTCATTGGCTAATTGCTACCCCTTTCAATACGTTACTCGTAGTTGTAGCCGAGTTAAAGCCTCCGATCGGTTCAGAGTCGAGTTGCTAACAAAAGTTCCATTCGTCTTCCCATAGCTGTTCACGCTGTGGTCCTGGCTGCCCGTGCGGATAACAATGTACCAACCGGTGCTGCTCTACACCACCGAGGAGCACGGCTGCTCGCTGACCACGTTCTACGTCCGGGTGGAGCAGCACGAGCCCACGCTGCTCATGATCAAGACGTGCAATAATGAGGTGAGTTCGTGTTTTTTGTTTATTTTACTATAACATTTAAATAACTAATTATCCTTGCCTATAGGTATTCGGGGCTTACTGTTCCTCGCGCTGGTTTGAAAGGAATGTGAAGGATGACAAGGGCCAGCGACAGGCCTACTTCGGCACCGGCGAAACCTTTTTGTTCTCCCTGTATCCAGAGCGAGCCAAGTACCCGTGGGTGGGCATTGAGGGCGACAAGGATCTGGGACACAGTTCCGAGCTGTTTATGGCGGCCGACTCCAAGATGATTACCATTGGTGGCGGGTACGTTGTGGTGCTGGGACTTACTATCCGCCAATTTACTAATTAGTCGCTTACTCATTTCTCCGACAGCGAGGGTCAGGCCATCTGGATGGACGAGAACATACGTTTCGGCAAGACGGACAGCTGCAAGACCTTCAACAATCCGCCGCTTTGTCCATCGGGCGACTTCGAGATCCGGGTGCTGGAGGTCTACGGCTTTGTGGGCATCTAAGAAGACATCTCCTAAGTCTGACCGATATTGCCCGCCGATGATCAAGTGCTCAGCAAACCTGCTCGACCTTCCCCCCGCGTTTCCTACACCCACTCAAACACCTTCTGATTGCTTTCGTTTCCGCCCATTATTGGCGGACGCTGATAATACCAAGATGAGAAAATGTGTAAACATTTATAAAAACCTATTTATAAATATGTATCGAAAGTGGCCAAGCAGCAGCAAATGCCGCCGTCGTCGTGTTAATGTTAAATGTTAATGAAAAATGCAACACTAAAACAAATTATATATTATATAATGGAAATACTCTGTGAGTTCATGTTTCAAAACGCAAAGCTTTGAAATTACAATACCCTAGTTGTTATAACCCCTATACATATATACATGATATATCTATACAAGCATATACATAAAGAATTATTATAAAGTGTATATCTAAATGTAAAATGTATTTCTATAACCATGTACCGCAGCAAAGAAAAAATATTCCTTAACAATTGAAAGCAGAAAACAACACCAGAAAACTTGGGCTGCAACTTCATTATTGTTTAGTAGCGTTATTATTTCATTAGTTTATAAATTATGTATTTTTTCTTTCTGTAAACCAAATTTACTGACTTGACTGAATTCGTTATTAATGTTATTAATATTATTATTGCTATGTGTATAGAAAGTGTAACTTGTAAATTGCATTGAAAACAACTGAATGTTTCTGAAAGTTGTCCCCCATTTGGTCGCAAAATATATAGATAAAGCAAAACCAAACCTCTTTCGATTAGTGCTGCTGCTGCCGCCAATGATATGCTCAGATACTACAGATATATACCATAGTTTATATAAAGACCCCAATTGATAAATATAAAGCTAATGCCCTTAGGCAGCGGAATTTGTAGTCAGTTCAAAGTGCAAAACGAGTGAAAAGAAAGAGCAGGCACTGGAGCGCTCTCACCCATGTGCAATTGATCTCAAAACGAAAAACGAAAACGGAAAACAAAGAAATGTATTACAAGTTGAAGGCTACATAAGTAGGCATAAACAAAAACGGAGAACCATCAATAATTATTTTAAGATTCCATTCCATTTTCAATACCAACGAAATTCTTTGCTCACCTCTACCCAAAAACTGCACGTACACAAAATTTTTGCACATTTTTCTAGTCAATTTTTATGTTTAACAAAAAGAACATGGTGTGTTTCCTCCGATTTCACTCGACCTTATTACCTTCTTGCCTTTGAGTAACCGCAGATTCCGTTGGCTTATTGATCGTTGCACTACTCAAGCGAATTGTTAAAATTAAATGAAGAAAACACAACGAAAATTGAGGAGTAGGGACCGTAGTGACCACAGATTGCAGAGTATGACAGGTAACACTCCACAACCATAGCATTGCGGAGCTGGTACTCCACATATCCCTACCCGAAATCCCGCACCCAAACTACGATTTAACCCCATCCATCAAAAACCAGGTCACCTGCAATCTGTGGACTGGATAAAAAGCAGCAGTGGAAAGCAAACTAAATATGAATAGTTTTTAGGTTTTAAACAAACTCTCTGTGTTGTTGTTACTATGATTCAATGTTTATGTGTACGCAGCATTATATAACCGAACCTTACATTATATAGCCAACTATAAATAGTTGAACAAGTTGATCCATACAAGCTAAAATATGAGAAAATCAAATCTGTTTGTTATTTGTTTCTGAGTGTGAATCATAATGAAACAATAAGTTTTACTATATTTGGTTGACTAATTTTTATACGCTGATAATATCAATTGTTGATAGTGCTTAAGTCGGGACGCGCTTGGCAGCTGTCCTCGCTGGATTCTCTGAGATTTCTCGGGACATTGCCAATATGGACAGTATTTGGTAAAGCAAAACAAACAAATTCTTTTGTACATAAATTGTTTTCTATCTGAATTGTTCTCAATGTGTAGTTTTTAAACAATATCTTGATAAATATCCATATATTTATATTTCAATGTTATTTATGTGTAGCCCAGAAAGTTACATGAATATAATCCGCAGCTAAAACCCAGAAAGATGATAAACCAAGGTGTTATCTATATACCCACATACAATAATTTATACAATAAACTGGAAATATATGTAAATCTAGATGTGTTTGACGATCAACAAATGTATTGATTAAAAATTGAAACAGCGATGTGTGTGTATCGATTTTGAGATGTTATCTTTATTTATATTATGCATATTTTGTAATTTATAATTCCTAATTACAATACATACACATACTTGCATACACACGCAGATAATGCAGGAGACGAGTAAATTTTATTCAATAAATTATATTAAATCAAACAAGAATAATTATATTATATAAAGATATATGTATGTTAAATCATTTTAGTGGATGTATAAAAACAAAGGAAACAAAATCAAATAAAACGAAAATGAAAAAAAAACACATTTTAGATTCATCTGTGGGCTTGGTGGTAAAAAGTTAGATTCGCAGTCGGCTTTGCGCAACGAAAACCTTCGAGCTCTAGTTCCTATCCCTTTAAGAAACGTTGATGGTTTTTGTTAAATAAGCTTGACTGCTAATAATTCATATGGTTAGTTGGGCATAAGGATACATCAATCTTTTATACAATACTGGAGTATATGCTGGGTAATAAGATACATTGAAAAATATTCGCCTTTCCATGCGAATCTCATCTTCCTTAGTTGGTAAATAGGATAAAATGACCAAGTACCATGAAGACAGTTGCAAATGATAGAGTGATTGCTCCGGGGGCTGCGTTGCACAGATCCGTGTTGCAGAGTGTGCAGCCCAGGAAATTCATAAATGGCACGACAGGATCCGGTCCATCATCGCAATTAATGCTTATCGGCGAGGAGTCGCCAAAATAGCAGGAGCGCCTCACGAAGCGCGTGTCTCCAGGCGCTGCCAAAAAGTGAGTGATTGGTTGGGGTTTTTCTTAACCTATTTTCCAGAACTCGGATACTTACTTCCTTCATGGTACTTGGTGAGGCAGGTGGCCTCCGCTCCTAAGGCTCGCATGTTCGCCACCACATCGCAGTCCGTCGTGGATATGTCATCGCCAACAAATTGTTCCCCACACCCTGGATTATTGACGGAATCACATTCGTAGCAGGTAATGGCCCGAGCTGATGACGACATGCGTAAATATGTGTGTCAACGCGGGCGCACAGAAAAGAAAACAATGGATCGAAACTGTGTTCAAAATGTGTGCATCTTTGTATACATTTAGTAAACAAATATTAACTTGTAATTTAATGGTCTTTTTTTTTAATTAATTTTTTCTCTGAGCGTCATTTATAAATTATATTTACTTCCGACATTCCGTATTTTTAGTTATTTTAATTGGTTCTAAAAAAAAGCCTAATTATTACAAATAAATGACTTTTAATAAAATTCATGTTGAACACCATTGATTAAAAATATTTTTGGATTTTACATTAAGGGTTTCCAATGGAAAAATAACCAAAGAAATGTAAGATGTCTTGGATGATGGAGTTTTAGTTAAATTTAAGTTAAATGTTTTTTTTTTTTTAAATTGGAAAACGAAACTCAGGTTTATAGATCTATGTCTTTTGATGTAAAATCATTTTTGGAACATAAAAAAATATGAACTATATTTTCGGTGCAGGAATGTGATGATTTGCGGGCGGGAGGCTCACCTGAGCTGGCCAGCGTGACGAGCAGAAAGAGCGAGGCAATCATCGCCATCGCACCGCCCCCGAAAACAGTTGATCCCACTGTCCGGCGGTCGCGGTGAGTCAATAGCTATAGCTATAGCGATGCCGATACGTGCGCGAATACAGATGTTGTCTTCTCAGCTGCCGGACCGATTTTAATCACATGATAGACCCGCTATATAGTCGCGAACCGCCGACCACCGACTCGAAGCGTTGCACACACGCGACTGAACAGAACTGAACTGAATGAGCGAACAATCGCATTCAGAATGTGAATTTGATTTTCATAACAGATTTTCACTTCTCCTTCGTTGGGATTTTCCTGGCCAACAACGCGTGTTGACATTGTGCCCTGCCCTGCCCTGCCCTTCCCTTCCCTTGCCTCGACGATCCATTTATTTCAGGCAAAAGTTCATTAGTGGCATTTGAACAAATAAACAATTTGGCATTCTGTGTAAAAGATTTTTTTATTAGTTTGTATTTGGATCGTTCGAAATTTGTTTGCCAGCTTTTCGGCTAATATCTGCTGATGTTGCTCATACGCCCTGTTTGCCGTTGATTGACCATTAATACAGTGGGGCAGATGTGGGCTAAGATGTGGGTGCTAAGAATGTGGGCTTTGGTAAATGATAGTTCTGGGCCTTGGGAAAACATCTAAATTGAACTAGGTTTACTTAAGTTATTGTGCCTTTTATTGTGCATTTCTAGCCCAAATTACCCCAAATTTTCGATACGTTTCGCGTCATTTCAAAGCAGTTGAGGTGCCAAAAGAAACAAGACCAGACTGGCAACGATTTTCCATTTATCCAGTGGACTTTCCGCTCCATTGCAGTAGTTCTCATCATCGCACACATGACAACTCGCATTGTGCACTGCCGCCAGAGTGGGGTCCATCTTGCACCCCACATCGGTTGCATTTACATCGCCAAAATAGCAGCCTCTAACGATCTTACGTACGCCATTTTCTGAGAAAACAAAACATTGAGTTAGTCTACTTTTAGGCTGATTCCAAGCAGACATATTTTATTTGTTCAAGCTTTAATTGGCTTAATATGTATTGTCGGAAATATCAAAAGATTGTTGGGAAGTCTACGAAAATGTCTGAAATAAGGTCACAGCTGTTACATATACATTTATGCAGAAATATAATGTGTCATTTCTTTGGGTAATTATTAATTTTATTTGTTTTGATTTACGTCACATATCATTTGGAAAACTATGGAGACGTGTTTTGTTTAAACGAGTCCTATTTGTTATTTTTTGTGGTTATTGATCTTGATGTTTTTATTATCGTATCCCACTGAATCTTACTTGTATTAATATTTTAATATTATTTGAATTTAAAGCATCCTATAATTTTTTCTTTTTTTGCTCCTAAATTTCTCCTTACTTTAGGTGCAATGAAAAAGTCATAAATCACTTCAACAACTAAAATAGTGTTCTTTTATTTATTTTAAAAATTCCAATGCCTTCAAATAGCAGGAATTTTGAAATATTTTAAAATGTTGACGTCTTGTTTATTAATTACTAGACATCGGCTTTTAGGTGAAATCATTTTTTTTAAATACGATTTAAAGCCAATTTGAATAGTTACAAATTTTATTTATTAAGGTATAATGAGACTTAGGCCAAACTTCATTGAAGTTGTCGTAAGAAATTTTTAACCAATAAAGTGTGGCTTTAAATCATATTAAAAAAAAACGATTTCACCTAAAATCCGATGTCTATTAATAACACTTTATATGATTTCCTTAACCAAGTTTAAGTATAAAAGTTGTCCATACTTTCTATTTACTCTTACTACATATTTATATGCTAATTATTTTTTAGAAGTTTGGGAAGATATTCTCAATTAAACTCACCCTTGAACACCCGTTTCAGACAGGCCGTGGCATTCAAATTGAGCAGATCGCTCTCCAAAAAGCGCGGCGGGGCAATGAAGGCACAGTCGTATTTGAAATGGTTCTCCACTTCGAAATCCTCGCCACAACTCGCCTCGTAGACGGATTCGCAGGCGTAACACTTGATGGCGTAAGCTAATGGCATTGGGGAGATGAAAAGACCAGGGATGCGTCTTATTTATGCCAGAAATGAGATCAGATGGGGGACAGCCGAATCGTCGGCAAACAAAAAACTCAAAATACAAAGCACAAAATCGAAAAACAAATCCAAATGCAAACAGAAGAATAACAAACCTGAGGCCAGCAGCGAGAGCAGCGCGCCAAACAAAAGTAAGTATTGCCGCATTGTTGACGAGAAGAAAATCGGTTTGCTACCTTTCTTCGTTTCTGTTTGGGATTTGTTTTATTTGATGGTTTTATGGAAAATAATTCAAGTAGCAGGCTTATTTATAACTCAACGCTCAACGCAATTGAAACGATCCACACGAGATTTAAATATAAAACATATGTATATCCGCTGACTATAATATATATAAATTCAGTATAAAGCAATGTATATTTTCTTTTCCTATAAATGACTTTTACATATTTATTTAGGTCTTAGTACGCAAGGAAATTAAAAATGTAAACACGCGTTGCCAATTTTCCCTGAGTTTTTTTGATTTTCCCCGATTTCCCGGCTAAATACTTGGAGCGTCTGACAGTCGACGTCCGCACACGAAATCGAACTAAAAGAATGCCAAAAGCATTTTCCAAATTCAACTCCTTGCCTTTTTCTCTTTTTTCGCTACACGTTCTCTTTTTTTGTTGTGAGGGAACCACTTTATGGCCATTTCGCCTGGCGTCATCGCTCAGCGTTTTAATTTGTCTAATTTTAATGAACGTTTGGTGTTTTACTCATCAACCGAGTGGAGATTTGACGCTGAATTTATAGCGCACATGTGGGAGGTGGTGGGGGAAAACTGGGAGTGTATGGTCAAGACCCGAGGAAAATCACAGAGAGAACTTTTCAGCTTTCCGGCTGTTCTATAATCGCCAGCCAAGAGAGTTTCAAAAGGTAAGTAAAAAGAGAACAGAAGAGACTTTTGTGGGTGAGGAAAGTGTTTAAAGTGTGGCCAGGCACGCATGGATTTCTCCTTTTCCCACTCTTAATTATCAAATAAAAAAGGAGCACTTAATTAAATCCATACCAATAAAATTCCTATTAACTATAAGGTCAATTTCAAATAAATAACGTGAATTTTATTGTGGACAAAAATTGCTTAAAAGGTGAATAACAATTAAGAGAGATTTAAAAGTGACTAAAGCCTTTGAGGTGTTTTTATAAGCATGTTCGATATGGTTGGGATGCTCCAGCGGTGTTAGTAATAAAAACTACAAATTTAGGCCAACAGACAAGCCACGCCGAAGAAGAGTAGAATGACTCCGGCAATGGGGGCCAGTGAGGAGGATCCGTTGCACTCGTCCTTGGTGCAAACCTCGCAGCTCAGAAGCTTGTTAGTCGTCAGGGAGGTATCAGTCTGACATCCGGTCTTCTTGTCGTTAATGTCGCCAAAGTAGCAGCTCCTTACTATCTGGGGGTTACCAGGAACTGAAATTATAGTAATGAATGAAATTATAGATATTTTAAAACTTTTGTCTAATGCTCATTTAATAACTTTTAAACAGTACCTTTACAAACACTTACAGCTTTGTAAATTTCAACATTTCGGTTCATTATTATTTTTTTTGTCATAAAACCTACTCAAATATTTGCCAATTTAAATCTAAAATTACTACATTAGATTGTGTTGTGCATACTGATGTGTACGGAAATAAATATAGAAGTGACTATTCCAAAATTCGTATTTTCGTGTTCTCTCTCTCTCATTGAGTTTTGTACGTGCTTAGAACTTTGAAATATATTTGCTTAAAGAGTTTTAAAGTTGTCCGTTGATTAAGTCACCTAAATAATTTAAAATTAAGTATATATACATAATCTTATGGCATATTTGTTTTCTTACCACTTTACCACCACTATAAGGTTAAAATCTAGAGCGCAGTGCAACACCTTATATGGCTGCAACTAATTTGTGTGCTGACTATAATGACAATTAACCGACAGCCAATTAGAACTGCCGCTCCCTTCGCTTGCAAAATAAGAATCGAGACGTAGACGATTGTTCATGCGATTAATAAACAATTGTCTGAGGTCACCGAGCATAAATACTCCTCAGAATTATGCGGGAAACCACTGGCTGTAATTATTCAGAAAGCTATATAAACTCTAGGGAACATTTATGCCAGACAATCAAGCAAATTGACTGAAAACGTTGAACAAATAACTCAAATAGGTAGTTCTGTATAAATATCTACTATCCGTGATGCATTGTTAATGAAGGGAACATATTGCCGAGGGACGGAAAGTAATCTCCTTTGGGTTGCTGTACTTTATCATTAAAGTATTGTTTTTAAGAAAGGCTGGGGAAATTGAGAGTACAGATTATTGTAAGAGCATTTCACTGATAGATTCGAAAGGGAAAAACAAACCGATTCCTCTTATCTGTACCCTGTCTGTATAGACATATGCGTACTATACTATATATGTATCATGCGTTGTTTCTTTCACAATCTACATGCAGTGGTACATATTTAGCTGGAAGGCATCCAATAAAGGCTTATAGATCTTTTCTATAATATATATCTGAATATATTTCGCTGTACTCAATTAATAGACACAAATTATGTCGTTGTTAAATAATTTTGCGTTATTACTCTGAAAAAAAATTGAAAACTCTGGTGTACGGTTAACGCTACTGTAACCTTAGCATAAAACCGTAGCCCCAGTTAATTGATCAACCTAAATTGTATTGGTTAGGATCGTTTCGCGTGGGCAATCAAGGAGATGAGATCATTATTATTAACCCCAATCGTCGTACTTACCATCGATAGTCTGCTTCATGCAACCGGTGGCATTGTGAACTGGGAAAAAGTTTTGAAGAAATCGAGGAGGAGCGATCCTGGTACAATCCAAAATCAGATCATCATTCGACTTTAAATCCTTTCCACATTTGGAATTAGTCAAGGAATCGCACTGATAACACTTAATGGCATACCCTGCAACTCGATTGTTTGTAGATCAATTCAATACAGAAATTCCGGGAGATTTCTTACCCCTGCAAGCCAAAGTGGCCAAGACTGTGAAAGCCAAGATCAGTTTTACACTCGACACCATTTTCATGATTGAACACTTATTCTTTGACTATTTCTTAAAGCAAACCTTCACTGCACGGTGTCTGGCGAGCGATTGTAAGCGATATTTCAGCGTCCAGTCCATTGTCTATTTTTCCACTCAGCGTTTCTCTCAGTTTTCCACTCACTCAAAATCAAGCTTCCACTCGTAGTGACCGTAAGTGAGTGGATTTTTTTGTACGTTGCGTGTTTGAATTCTGTGTTTTTGGATTTGTATAGAAGCTGCCGCAATGTTTTTTCTCCCAACATTTTTGACACACAAACGAGGCGCATATATACATAAATATCAAGAATTTTTGCCGACTTGTTTGGGGTGATGTCAGCCGTTTTAGTGGGGTATTTATTTTTGTTTTGTTTTGGCACTCTGATGAAGACAACCACGGCTCTCCCAAATTTCCTGAAAAATTGTTGTTATGGTTTTGTAGTATTATGTGAGCAGTATACACTTTTTATGCCTCGCTATGCCTAACTCACTGGAATGTCAAGTAGGTCCCAGGCCCCTGGAATCGTCATCGTCCGTAAACCAGTTGGCTTTTTAATTCTAGTGCGCAGTTTAAAGCACATTCGAATATTTCACTCAATCTTATTGTTTTGCCAATTTCAGCAATTAACAGCGTTCTGAGCTGTCACCTCGCGATATGCGATAAGGTCTAGTACTCAACCCAACAAAAAGTAGTCACAAACAAAAAACTTCCTATGAAAATCAACGTCAAAAAATTTTGAATTCCAAAGCCATGGACAATGGTTCACGATGGGGACTGTTTTTTAGTATTGCCGTGATGTATTGAGAGTAGGTCCTACCGAAAATAATAAAGGTTAGTCCAATTATATAAGCCACGTAATTCAAAATGTCGGCAAACATCTTTTTTTTGTATTTTTAGCTATACCGCGGAACCTGTAGGTGATGGAAAATAATTTTGTATGGGACTTTTACTCAGGAGCACCCACATATCATGGAAAACTTGAAAGTTTAATTTTGTGTTCCTGTGTTGTTAGAAAACGTTAGACACATAACTCCACAGTATTAATATATTTTATTTATTAATTTGTAATGTTGAATATATTGGAAAATATTCGGACACACTACAGTACCTATTTATAAAACCGTAGCCCCAGTCATTTAATCAACTAAAATAGTCTAAGGGAGGATAATTTCGCATGTGCAATCAATAAGATGCGATTGTTGCTATTAAAAGCGATTCCAATTGCAACCAGTAGCAGTGGTGAAAACTAGGATCATATTTTTTTTGACTCATAGAAATCGACCCGCCCTAATTCATACCATTTGAATCAGTAGTTTCTAAAAAATTCACTCTCTATTTATTTGTTAATGGTACAGTTATTTATGAGTGTCTCATGATCATTTAGTATTTTGTCGGAATTAAAATATTTAAGATTATGCATATGTATTTGAAATACATTGTTGTTTTTATTTATGTACTTAATTAATAAGGAATTTTTATATTTCTCTTAAGATTCGCAAAATGTTGTTTGCATTTTGGACTGATTGGGCAGGTAAGGTCTTCGGATGTCTTAGCCTCCACGGTTTTTAGGACATTTTAGAACATTCAGGACAGCAGACCTGCCACTCCGAGAAAGAGGAAGATAGCACCGATGGGAGCCAGGGAGGAGGATCCGTTGCATTTGTCCTTAGTGCAGGTCATACAGCTAACTTCCGTATAGATGAAGAGCCTTTGAAAATTGTTGCTGCAGCCACGAGACATTTGAGTTACGTCCCTGAAGTAGCAGTCCCTATACGTCACCCTTTGATTGCTCTCTGAAATAAAACAATTAATTACGGTCTTACGCTTAAAAAAGAACACATTTCTTGAAATTAATTTTTTTATGGTTTAATGTGTCTAGTGCATTGTAAAAATTAAAAATAGTTTTTTTTAAAGAAAACGCATTTTTAGGTTTGAAATATTACTTGCTCAATAACTTAATTATCATTTGACCATTGCTTTAACATTAAAGCTCAGGTAATTTTGCATTTAAATAAATTGTAAAATAACTAATTAATTAATAAATGTATCAACAAATAAACTTTAAAAACTTTGCGTGCGTACTTACTAAGGACAACTTGCTTCTTGCATCCTGTGGCATCGTCGTCGCATTTCTTAATATCGCTATCACTAAGTCCACAGCTTTCAGATTCTAAATCATCGCATACATAGCACCTGATGGTATTCCCTGCAAGTCGATAATAATAATAATACGTAGATTATTTCTGAAGAGTAATTTCATCATGTTTCATACCAGTACAGGCCAAAGTGGCCAGGATGCTGAAAGCTAAGATCAGTTTTACACTCGACACCATTTTCGCGTTTGGAAATTTTTTTTAATACTTTTAAAAGTAGACCTTCTTTGCACAGCGCCTAACGAGCAAATGTGAGCTTATACTTAAATTCAGCATCCATGAAACGGCATATTTCCTATCAATGGGCGTATGACTTCTCTGCTTCCCAGAATTCAATGTAAAATTTTTTAGTTGGAAATTATTTATTTTAGTACGAAAATAAAATTATAGTTCGAAAGTCCACGTAGTGACGAATGGTACCGGAAGTGTGCGACGGCAGGATTTCAAATCGCGAATGTGTATTGGAAACCTTAATGATTCAACAGTACACTTAGAAAAAAATACCAAGCACGTCGGGCTTGTCTCAAGGACAAATGGTCTTGAAAGGGCGACACGTACGAAGTGGGCTTAAATTTTAATTTCAAGACCCTTTTATTCTTAAATCGGTATTATTAATTTGAGAATATTTTCGGGCGAAATTAAGTATGAAATGTACTTTAACCCATAATGAATTAAATAAATTAGAAATTCTACTTAGACAATATATGAATTATAAAAAATGTTTGACAATTTTAAAAATTTAATGAAAATTGCTTTGAAATGGAGAAGTAATATTATTATTTGTACAAATTTAATCCGATTTACTTGTAAATCAGGTATAAGTTATGCTCAAATGAAGTATGAAATATTCTTAAACCAATAGTATAAATCATTGTCTTATTAGTTATTTTGTATAATCTTACACTACATTACTGATAAATGTATAACGATTTTTGTTAAAATCACATACCTCTCATAGGATTCGATCCCGCAACAGTCGGACGTCCTAACAGTTACGCGACGATGACCAAAACATACATACACTAGTCGGCATAATTATTTTGAAAAATTTTAAAGTTAAATCTCATATTTTGAACTTATAATAGAAACATTTTGGCACCTATACACACAAAAAAATTTGCTTGGTAAAATTGACCAACAAAGATAGTTACGTAACTATTAAAATAGTTACGTGTATTTTGTTTTTGCTTTGGGTTTGTGTCTTTGCTAATTGTGTGTATTTTGTTGTTGTGAAATGACTATTTACTTAGTAGAATTGACAATTTTGCTGGTTGGGGCCTGTTTGACAATTATTACAGTTGATTTTACCAAGTTTTTTTTTTGTGTGTAGAAAGACCACTTCAATTCCGTTTAAATGACACAACAATGTTTTTAACCCATTAAGCACCCTTTGAACAGTTAGAAAATTAGATAATTTATTGTGAAGGTCAAATTTTCAACTTTTTTCCTGGACCTTAAAACAAAAATATTTTGGCACCTATAGAAAGATCACTTCAATTCCGTTTAAATGACACAACAATGTTTTTAACCCATTAAGCACCCTTTGAACAGTTAGAAAATTAGATAATTTATTGTGAAGGTCAAATTTTCAACTTTTTTCCTGGACCCTAAAACAAAAATATTTTGCGGCAAAGTTTTTCCCCAGTCAAAATTAATAAAACCTGCAAAAAAAAAATTTCAAAACATTTTTCCTTGTATTTTGTATGAAAATTTTAGCCGCTTTTTCCACCTTTTCTTACAAAATTTTACTGAGATCGTCCCATTCAAAAAATCATAAAAAATACAAGGAAAAAAGTTTTTAACCTTAATGATTTGACTACACACAAAAAAATTTGCTTGGTAAAATTGACCAACAAAGATAGTTACGTAACTATTAAAATAGTTACGTGTATTTTGTTTTTGCTTTGGGTTTGTGTCTTTGCTAATTGTGTGTATTTTGTTGTTGTGAAATGACTATTTACTTAGTAGAATTGACAATTTTGCTGGTTGGGGCCTGTTTGACAATTATTACAGTTGATTTTACCAAGTTTTTTTTTTGTGTGTAGGTAAAGTTATTTGAATTATAAAGTGTAAATTTAACGTTTAAATTCTATGTGACCATGTCATTTTATCCGAACAAATCTTAGGGAATGTATATATATTTGTCCCTTTCTAAGCCTCTAATGATTTCATTAATAAATGAGCCGAACAACGTCGTGGAATAAGCGCATAAGGAAGGTGTTAAAAATTCGCCTAATTAATCAATTAATTTTATCAGATTTTCAGTAAAGGTTCTAAGATCAATCTAAAGGAGTAGTTTTTGAATATAATCTCCTCTATACGGTCTTGATAATTAGATACTGCGTTTTCGCGTTTTCGACCCCATAAAGTATGTATATTCTTGATCAGGGTCTCTAGCCATGTCCTTCTGTCCGTCTGTCTGCCCGTCTGTCTGTATGAACTCTGAGATCTCGGACACTACAAAAGCTAGAAAGTTGAAATAACCCACACATACTCTTTAGCTTCCTACGCAGCGCAAGTTTATTTCAGACGAGCGCCACGAGCCCTCTAACACCCACAATCACCCTAAACGATTTTAAAAGGTATCTGGCGTCAACACCTTTAAAGATTTCGGAAAAGTAAAAATGCACTTTTATTGTGTTTATCAAAACCTATCGAAATGTAGAGAGAAATTTTTCAAATCGGACCATTCGTTAAAAGTTTTATATCTCCATCTCCCTCGCACTTCCTTTAGCTGAGTAACGGGTATCTGTTAGTCAGGGCACCCGACTATAGCGTTCTCTCTTGTTTTTCTTTTTTAGTTGTTACTTCATTTAAATCGTGTAAAACCGAGTTAAGCATGATTAACTGCTGCAGCAGTGGCGAATCCAGGATTTGGTTGAGGGGTATTGAGTTGTTCTTAAATCAAATTTGTTGGTCAATTATTTTCCTTCCCAAAATTTTTGCAAAAAAGTGAGGCGCAATTTATCCCCTAAGGCCGCAAATTGTATTCGCGCACTTATGGCAGAATTGCCAAAATTAAATCTGAACAATAAACAAGAATAAAAAATTTTACTTAAAAAGGGTTTTTATATATATATTGTATTATTTTATTATTAATTATTATTTTATATATTGTATGGTGACAAATATTTTTTATTCACAAATTTTAATTTTTATTGTTGATTTTGTGTAAAAAACTTTAATATTACCTGATAACATTAAATGCTGCAGTTTTATTGTAGTTTTGTATTGATTTTAGTCGTGCAGTCAGTTGGATAGGATGGCTCACGCCAAAAGCTGTGGGATCTAACTCCGATGGATTTTCGAATCGTACTTTTACAAAAATATGCTCAGTAGATGTAAGCAACTTTCTGCTTTTACACTTTTAAAAAATATTGATTTTTGGTAAAGTTACATTAAAAAACAAATCGTTCGTCACATTACCCTACAATTTTTAAAAGTGCAAAAAAAGAAGGTTTACGCCAAACGCTGTAGGATTTAGCTGCGTTGGAATTTCTAATCGTACTTTCACAGAAATATGCTCAGTGGATGTAAGCAACTTTTTGCTTTTACACTTTTGAAAAATATTGATTTTTGGATAAATTACATTAAACAAGAAAAGAAGCTAGCTTCGGCAAGCCGAAGCTTATATACCCTTGCAGATCATTCTATTAATTTACAAATCGCAAAAATGTTAAATTTTGTATTATTTCACTTCAATTTTTCGATCGTCTCTATGGCAGCTATATATATGATATAGTAGTTCGATCTTTTCAAAATTAAAATCGAAATTCGAAAATATTTAAAAATAGTCATATCCCAGAGTAGAAAAGAGTGTAATAAAAATCAACATAGATGTAATTTTTTTCCTATTAATTTCCATTTAATTTTTCGACCGTTCCTATGGCAGCTATATGATATAGTGATCCGATTTTTTAAAGATTTTATTCGAGATTCAGAAATATATAAAAAATAATAATATTCCCAAGAGTAGAAGGTAATATTTGAAAAAACACCAAAGCTAAATTTTTTTAACGTTTCCTTCCTATGGGAGCTATAAGATATAAGTAGTTGTCCGATCCGGTCGGTTCCGACATATATACTACCTCCAATAGGTAGAAGACTTTTGGGAAAGTTTCATCCCGATAGCTCAAAAACTGAGAGACTAGTTTGGGTAGAAACAGACAGGCGGACAGACAGACAGACGGACATGGCTAGATGGACTCGTCTAGTGATGCTGATCAAGAATATATATACTTTATGGGGTTGGAAACGTCTCCTTCATTGCGTTGCAAGGGTATACAAATCGAATCGTTCGTCACCTTACCCTACACTCCCCTATTGTAGTGACTTACATGAGCTGGGCGAATAATAAAAATTAAATCTTGCTTTGCATTAGCTTCCTGACAAATTCTTTATTCTAAAACCATTTTTATGTATATTTGTTCGGTATTTGATTAAATATAAGATCATTTTACAGAACAATAATTTTACAAATTTCGTGAAAAGTTCTAGGCCAGCAGACGAGCTACTCCGAAGAAGAGGATGATAGCTCCGGCGACGGGGGCGAGGGCCAACGAGGAAGATCCGTTGCACAGGTCCTTTGTACAGAAGTCGCACATTTTAAATAACTTTAAATTCACATTTCCATCAAGTATTTTACAGGCATCCTCGGCTTTTCCTTCGAAGCAACTTCTGGAGGTCTTTGATATTGGGCCCACTAAGTGAGAGTACAATGTTTGGTTTGGAATTATCAAATGTAACTTATTAATTTTTAAATGTAGAAGTAAGAAGTCAGTTTTATGGTTTTATTAACTTTATCCTTGCGACCACAGCGTTGCTTGCTATCAACTTGATAACTTTAAAACCTATTGCTAAATTTCCGAAGGTATCTAACCTAATAATAGTAGGCTTCCTTATCTACTCTAGGGATCACAAGAAAACAGTTTATCTGTAGATCGCCCTACAACGTTATTCACAAAGTAGTGTAAAATCATATCATTACATCATTAACATGAATTAAATTAAATTAAATTAAAATTAAATTTTTCATAAGAGGATAAGGGCTAAACTAATTTAAACAAAAACAAGAAAGGAAGCTAGCTTCGGCAAGCCGAAGCTTATATACCCTTGCAGATCATTCTATTAATCTACAAATCGCAAAAATGTTAAATTTCTTATTATTTCACATTAATTTTTCGATCGCTTCTATCACAGCTATATGATATAGTAGTTCGATCTTTTTAAAATTAAAATCGAAATTCGGAAATATTTCAAAATAGTCATATCCCAGAGTAGAAGAAACTGTAATAAAAACCAACAAAGATATAATTTTTTCCCATTAATTTCCATTTAATTTTTCGACCGTTCCTATGGCAGCTATATGATATAGTGATCCAATTTAAAAAACAAAAAAACCGAAATTCAGAAATATATAAAAAAAAATGTTCCCAAGAGTAGAAGGTAAAATTTCAAAAAACACCGGAGCTAGAATTTTTTTACGTTTTTTTTTTTGATCCTTCCTATGGGAGCTATAAGATATAGTTATATATACTACCTGCAATAGAAATACGACTTTAACGAAAGTTTCATCCCGATAGCTTTAAAACTGAGAGACTAGTTTGCGTAGAAACGGACGGACAGACGGACAGACGGACAGACGGACAGACGGACGGACAGACGGACATGGCTAGATCGACTCGTCTAGTGATGCTGATCAAGAATATATATACTTTATGGGGTCGGAAACGTCTCCTTCACTGCGTTGCAAACTTCTGACTGAAATCATAATACCCTCTGCAAGGGTATAAACATTATTCCCAAAAGTAGAAGGTAATATTTAAAAAAAAACCCAAAGCTAGAATTTTTTGTCTATTATTTTTCCGATTATTCCTATTGGAGCTATAGGATATAATTATCCGATCCGGCTGGTTGCGACTTATATACTACCTGTAACAGAAAGAAGACTTTTGGGAAAGTTTCAACCCGATAGCTTGAAAACTTAGAGACTAGTTTGCGTAGAAACGGACAAACTGACGGACGGACAGACGGACATGGCTAGATCGACTCGTCTAGTGATGCTGATCAATAATATATATATGTATACTTTGTAGGGTCGGAAACGTCTCCTTCACTGCGTTGCAAACTTCTGACTGAAATCATAAAACCCCCTTGAAGGGTATAACAAGGGAGAACGCTATAGTCGAGTGCCCCGACTATTAGATACCCGTTACTCAGCTAAAGGGAGTGCGAGGGAGATGGAGATATACAACTTTGATTGGGCATAACTTTTTAACGAATAGTCCGATTTCTTTTACATTTCGATAGGTATAAATAAACACAACAAAATTGCATTTTTACTTCTCCGAATTTTTAAAAATGTGGGCGCTAGACACATTTTAAAATAGTTTGTGGGAGTTAGAGGGTGTGGCGCTCGGCTGAAATAAACTTGCGCTGCGTAGGAAGCCCAAGAATATGTGTGGAAAATCTCAACCTTCTAGCTTTTGTAGTTTTCGAGATCTCAGCGTTCATACGGACAGACAGACAGACAAGCAGACGGACAGACGGACATGGCCATATCGACTCGGCTAGTGACCCTGATCAGGATACTTTATAGGGTCGAAAACGCTTCTTCTCCCTGTTATATACTTTTACACGAATGCAATATACCGTTTTACCCGATGAGTAACGGGTATAATAAATAAATTATTTATTCACTTACCACCGACGGATTTCCTAAGGCAACCGCTTCCTTCGACGCAATTAACAACCGTACTTAAATCGGATCCCTCGTAGCACCTAATGGCATAACCTGAAAGTCGATGATATAGAGAAAAGAGTAGAGTAGAGTTAATACAGGACATTCCATACCAGTGGAGGCTAAAGTAGCCAAGACGATGAGAGCCAGAAAAGGTTTTACACTCGACACCATTTCTGCGATTGAAAACTATTTATTTTACTATTTTAAAAGTTGATCTTAACTGTTCTGCGGTTGGCGAGCGTTTGAAAGCTAGATGTTTTACTCCGCGACCAAAACACTTAGTCCATATCAATGGATCTTTTGAATTATTCACTGGTTTGCAAAATAACAAAAGTTGATGCATATTTTTCCATAGAACAGAAGTAAGATTCAACTAAATTCACATTAAGTTTTAATGACTGTTACTGCGAACCATTTCTCTGATAAGCAAATATAAGTTTGAATACCAAACTTATTATATAAAAAAAAATAAAAATACATTTTTAAAAATATGTTAAACCGACTTATTTAACATTTTTATGTAAAACCTGTCAAATTATGTTGTCTTTTGAAGTACCTTCTCTACTTTTTATATCCCTTACTTGTAGATTAAAAGGCTATATTGTATTCGTGCAAAAGTATGTAACAGATAGAAGGAGGCGTTTCCGACCCCATAAAGTATATATATTCTTGATCAGGATCACTAGCCGAGTCGATCTAGTCATGTCTGTCTGTCGTCTGTCCTTCTGTCCTTCTGTCCGTCTGTCTGTCCGTCTCTCTGTCAGTGTGTCTGTCTGTCTGTATGAACGCTGAGTTTTCGGAAACTACAAAAGCTAGAAGGTTGGGATTTCCCACACATATTCTTGGGCTTAACGCCCAAAATCGCCATAAACTATTTTTAAATGTGTCTGGCCCAGAGCATGTAAAAAACAGTTGACTATTTCTAGCTGTCTCAAAATAACTCTCACTTTGGGACCCTTTGAGCAAATAGTCACATAAAAACTGTTTATTTCCTTTAAAAGGGTTTTCGGTCTTTGCTCAACCAGTAACCGATTTTTTTGTTTCAAAACGGTTTCGGTTGATCAACCGTTTGAACTGAACGGAGAACAAAAACGGTCTTTTGACTTTTTATACCTATGTGTTTAAACACAGAATATGTTTTTTCCAAATATTTTAAACCTAATTAAATGTTTTAAATTAAAGTTTTAAAAATAATTCCATTTTTATATATAAAAATCTTAAACAAAGAGTATTTTGGATTTTATTGTGTCTGTACTTCGCAGAACCTTAGCAGACCAATATTTCCAGTTACCTAATGTAAAATATGAAAAACCGCGAGTTCTTCAGAAGATTATGGAAGATGAAGATGACTTACCCGGATAATACTATCTCTTAGACGCTTTATCAAACAAAATAAAAAACCCCGAGTTCTTCTGAAGATGATGGCTATTATGTATACAGTTTGTCAAGTAATTGTTTGCAAAAGATTTGATACGTACAAGCAAATACTAGATTTTTTCATTTTTTTTTTTTGGAATGTTGTTCATTAAATTATTATCTTTCCGATTTCATCAAAACATTTTCATTTTTCACCATAAAGCACCCTAAAAAACAAGAAAAACTAAAAAATTGCAAATATTCGGCTGTCAATTAATTGTTTGCAAAATGCAAACATTGATTTGACTTATACCTATAGCTTGAAAACGGCTAAAGTTATTGTACTAATTTTAGGTGGGGTCCTCGTGGTGCCTGCCCTGCATTTAAACGACCCGCAATTGACCGTCTAAGGACATTTTTCCGTCCGTCTGTCCGTCCGTCTGTCCGTCCGTCTGTCCGTCCGTCTGTCCGTCCGTTTCTACGCAAACTAGTCTCTCAGTTTTCAAGCTATCGGGATAAAACTTTCCCAAAAGTCTTCTTTCTATTGCAGGTAGTATATAAGTCGGAACGAGCCGGATCGGACAACTATATCATATAGCTCTCATAGGAACAATAGGGGAAAAAAATGTAAAAAAAATTGTATCTTGGGTGTTTTTGAACCTATAACATCCTACTTTTGGAAATGTTATTTTTTATCTAATTCTGAATTTCGAATGAAATTTTTTCAAAATCGGACGACTATATCATATAGCTGGAATAGTAGGAAAATTAACATTTTTGAGATTTGTAAATTAATAGGAATTATCTGCAAGGGTATATAAGCTTCGGCTGGCCGAAGCTATCTTTCTTTCTTGTTAATTATACTTTTTAAGGATTTTCTTCCAAAAAACTTTTGCAGGTGATTTGTATGGTGTTGGCATTTTTGACGCAGTTTTCTCCCGTTTTGAGCGGTAAAATCGGCAAAATGTGATGCTATTTTTGGCAATTCCCCTAAAGAAATGTCCAACGAAAAGTCCTGCATCATTGTTGTATCAGAAATGTGCAGACTAATAGCTCCTGACGATGGTCTTAATTTTTGAACCGTGTATACATGCATTTTGTAAGCAATCTGATCCTCATTGTTCCTGCTATATGGGCACTTCCACCAAAAGGTCCACCAAGCCACAAACCTTGCAACTTGAATAAAACAGATTTCCACATGATTTTGCCCCGATATTAGTTTCTAAATAGTTTGATCCTGAGCTTAACTAAAAAGTTGGAGTATAGTTTGATTATTTTTATGACAAACGCCACCAATATACACAAAAATCAATTTTTGGCTATTTTTGTGTTATTTTTTGGACCTGTCTTCAGTTGTTAATTTATCCATTAGGAATGCTAATATGTGACATTTTTTTATACTGAATGCTTAATTTACATGTTAAACTATTAAGTTAAAAGCAAAACATCCGGCACTTGAGGGATAGAGGTAAAAAAATCCACTTTACAAAACAGTCGGAAAAAATGTCCCGAGCGACATGTCCCGAGCGAATGTGTTTAAAACTGCGTACAAAAAAAACGGCAAACAATTTTTGAGTAAAACCAAAACCATTTCATAGCGACATGTTTGGACAACATTCTAAAAATAATCGCATTCAAATATTTCATCAGAATTCGCAAAATTCTGTTGTTAAATGAACTTCCCCGAAATCCACTTCTATTTTTGTCCCAAGCGAATACGGCAGTTCTTTAACGATATCTTAAAAACTGAAAATGGTACAAAATCAAAATTTTTACACAAAATAGAGCTTGGAAAGAGGGAAAAAACTGCCCATTGATAAAATTAAAATCCATTTTTATCCAATTTTTTTTCAACTTTAAAGGTGTGCAAACGTCCCGAGCGACAATTTGGAAGTGCCCATATACAAAAAGGTTAGAATCCTGCACATTTCTTACAAAATAATGATATTTCAATGAAAATATATGGAAATATATGTTGACTTTATTATTTCATTAAAAAACAGGAAAGGACGCTAGCTTCGGCCAACCGAAGCTTATATACCCTTGCAGATCATTCCTATTAATTAACAAATCGCAAAAATGCTCAAGTTTCTATTATTTCTCATTAAGTTTCCGATCGTTCCTATGGCAGCTATATGATATAGTAGTTCAATTTTAATAAAATTAAAACCGAAGTTCGGAAATATTTAAAAAGAGTCACATCCTAGAGTAGAAGAGAATACAAAAAAAGCCAACGAAGCAATAATTTTTTTCCTATTAATTTGCATTTAATTTTCCGACCGTTCCTATGGCAGCTATATGATATAGTGATCCGATATTTTAAATATTTAGCTCAAAATTCAGAAATATATAAAAAATAATATTCCCAAGAGTAGAAGCTAATATTTGAAGAAACACCGAAGCTAGGATTTTTTATATATATGTATTTTCAAATAAATGTTCTATATATTACACTGTCAAAAAATACCGTTTTTACTGAGCATTTCAAAGTTTTGTTCATCTACTAACAGTTTTTTGGGACCGTTTCATACAAACCGTTTCATACAAAAATTTATTATACCCTTGCAGAGGGTATTATGATTTCAGTCAGAAGTTTGCAACGCAGTGAAGGAGACATTTCCGACCCCATAAAGTATATATATTCTTGATCAGCATCACAAGACGAGTCGATCTAGCCATGTCCGTCTGTCCGTCTGTCCGTCCGTCTGTCCGTCTGTCCGTCTGTCCGTCCGTCTGTCCGTCCGTTTCTACGCAAACTAGTCTCTCAGTTTTAAAGCTATCGGGATGAAACTTTCGTAAAAGTCGTATTTCTATTGCAGGTAGTATATATGTCGGAACCAACCGGATCGGACAACTATATCTTATAGCTCCCATAGGAAGGATCAAAAAAAACAAGAAAGGAAGCTAGCTTCGGCAAGCCGAAGCTTATATACCCTTGCAGATCATTCTATTAATCTACAAACGTAAAAAATTCTAGCTTCGGTGTTTTTTGAAATTTTACCTTCTACTCTTGGGAATATTTTTTTTTTATATATTTCTGAATTTCGGTTTTTTTGTTTTTTAAATCGGATCACTATATCATATAGCTGCCATAGGAACGGTCGAAAAATTAAATGGAAATTAATGGGAAAAAAATTATATCTTTGTTGGTTTTTATTACATTCCCTTCTACTCTGGGATATGACTATTTTGAAATATTTCCGAATTTCGATTTTAATTTTTAAAAGATCGAACTACTATATCATATAGCTGTGATAGAAACGATCGAAAAATTAATGTGAAATAATAAGAAATTTAACATTTTTGCGATTTGTAAATTAATAGAATGATCTGCAAGGGTATATAAGCTTCGGCTTGCCGAAGCTAGCTTCCTTTCTTGTTTTCAGTCGAGAACGGTCAACCGAAAACAGAAACAAACTGAAATAAAGGCTCGAACCGAAACCAAAATTTTAAATTTTTTTCGGTTTCGTTCAGAGCGAGACAGCAAACGAAAAAGAAGACATTTTTCAAATCGGACCATTCACTAAAAAGTTATGCGCGATCAAAGTTTTATATCTCCATCTCCCTCGCACTGCTAGCTGAGTGACGGGTATCAGACAGTCGGGACACCTACCCGACTATAGCGTCCTCTCTTGCTTCTTTTAATTTATTTCATTCGAATTTAATTGCTTTTTTTTTATTTAAGCCAACGTATTTCATTGTCTAATCTTGCCTGAATATGGACAGACACTCGGTTAAGTGGCTTTCTCACAATTTTCTATTTTCTTCAATTAAATAATTTCAGAAATTATGCTAAGTGAGTTTGGGTTAATTGGGACAGGCGGGGGTGGAGTGTCTGAGGATGTTTCAGCTTCCAGAGCTCTCCGATCTGTGGAAGTGCTCTCGGATCTCGCAGTCTGGAGTTTCTTGACCTTTGTTGAACTGCATTTAACACTTTGTAAACTCGAATCCGAAGGGTGGAAGAACAACTAAAACTTGACTTCAAATGAAATTGAACTCAATTGTGGGTAATTAAGTAGGCAGATGAACATAAATCCCACTTCCCGCTGAAAAAAAGGGGCGAACTGTGCGATCTTGTTTTCGAACATTCAAATTTTTGTTGCTCATGTGGGTGCACATACTAATTAGATCCCAGGTGTTTCACCCTCAAGTCCCAGACATATTATAAAGATTCCGTTTCTGTTTGACTATGACTCATTGAGCGTCATTTTGAATTTTATTGTTTTTTGATGATTTTACTTAAAATGTGTTATCCGTACAAATTGTGATTACTGTAGGTCCACTGATTTTCTAAATGAAGTACACTTTTCGAGAAGTTACTCATATCGGCTTGTTTGATCATTTTACAAGGGTTGGGCCGAAGTTACAAAGTAAACAATCAACTAGTAACTCTATTTCCCTTGTTAGTCATTTTAAGAAAAGGCTTAGAAGATGAATATTCTTTTTGGCATTCTTAAAAATGTATTTTTTTGCCAATTATTCAGATATAAATTGAAACGTTTGAATAAAGGTTTACTTCAAGGTTCTAGTTTCTTATCTACCAGGGTAAATTTATCAAACGACAAATCTTAAAAGAAGAGTCGGCAAAGTTACATTTAACTAGAACATTAACATTAGTTAAGTGTTTTTTAATGAGTAATTGAATGTTTCCGAAAAAACAATCAACGATCAAGCAAAGGAAATAAAGCAATAATCCGAATAATGTGCTCAAGATCAAATACCCCATTTTCATGATATTACTAAACTACTTATCAAGCAAAAACATCTCCTGACGAGGTAATAAATTAATGACGATCGCCTCTTCAATATAAGTACTAAAGTTCTGACATCATATTTTGTGACGAATGTTTTTTCTACACTTTTCTCATTCGGCACGATTCCTCAAAAATTACAGCTTTACAGGCATACTCTTGAAAATGTTTTCATTTTTTTTTTTTAAATTAAAATTTTCTGAAGCCAAATAAGTTCTAAAAAGTTTAAGTTTAAAAATTTTAAGAATATATTTATACCTTTCGATCAGCGTATCACTCGTTTTGATCAGACTATTGTAGCAGATTTTAAATTTTACGGCTAAACTTTCCGGTGCGATTCGATTTGGACTACCGTCCACAGTGATAGATTCCAAGTCTACCTTTTCTAGTCCAAACGCTTATCAACTATTGTCAATTCGGCGCAAGCGCGAATCCAGTATAGTTCCACAAACCCGCTAATGAATTAGGTTACCACACTGTTTGGTATATTGCTAGAACAACCTTCTGTCCTTCGTTTATTATCAAATTAATTTAGGTGAAATTTACACAAAGCAAGGCCATTGTAGACTACAAACACTTAAGTTACTAGCTAGTTAAGATCTAGGCCATGAGACGAGCAACTCCGAAGAAGAGGACAATAGCTCCGGCGATGGGGGCCAGGGAGGAGGATCCGTTGCACTCGTCCTTGGTGCAGACGTCACAGCCCAGCTGCCTAACGAAGGGCAGAGAGGGATCCGTCTGGCAGCCACTCTGCACATTATTGATGTCTCCGAAGTAGCAGCTCCTCACGATCTGCGGATGTCCGGCCACTGAAATGGGAGCAGATTGTTTGGTTTGGGATGAGCAATTGGGCCAACAACTTTCTCTGATGGGGACTACTAAATGAACCCATTGTTCACGTAACAACTGGCACTTGTTAATTGTTTATTTGAGTTGTTATCGAGAAATACACTGTACGTTATTGTGACAAAAGACAAAGAACATAAAATATATATTTGCATATTAGTAACAGGGAGTCTCTGTTATTTTTCACCTGTGATCTCATCATTGTAAATTTTTCTACTATTTTTTTAATTGATTCGTCTCTGTAAATTAATAGGGCTCAGAGCTGGGGCTGCTTGAAAAACGTGGAAAAACGATCATAATATTTATGACTAAATAATTTATTGGCCGCAAATAAATTCAAAAATGCAAAGCGTGCGAAAGCGAAAAGTTTGCGGCATTCAATCTCTATCTCGTCACCGCTATTATTATTTGTATGAGAACACGAATTAAGCTCTCAATTTGATGTAATTAGAGGAAAATAAGACGCAAAAAAGGTGACTAGGAATCACGTCGAATGAAATAAAGAGCTCAGAAAACGAAATATTCACGCATGACATCAGAGACTAAACACAAAAAAACGATTTTCTGTGATGATCTCAGGTCTTGTGGAGTGTTAGACTTCGTTAGTTGTTGCTTGAAGAAAGAAACATGAGAGCATCACTTTCAGTTTGCTATTGTATTAGTTTTATTGGGATTTGAATCTTGAATTGAATTTTTAGTAGTTAAGATATTCTGAAAAGACTTTTATTTAAAATTTTTCACAGAGAGAAATCCCTCGGTTTTAACTGTGTTGAACTTGTACTTAAAAATGGGACGACATTTTTTTAAGTTAAAAAGGTGTTCACGGTGCTTGAATCAAGTTGAATTGGTGGAATTTACAATGTTTATCTCAACAACTAAAATATTATTCCAGTCAGTAGAATAAACATCATTTAAATTGTCTACCATTTTGTTCTGATAATGAGAATATTCAACTCAAAGTAAGCAATATGTCCTTAAACGGTTTTTCAGAACGAATGAGCTTGAATAATATCAATATATTTTTCCAGTTTTTTTAGAGGACTGTGAACTCACCGCTCTCCAGGGTTTTCTTCATGCAGCCAGTGGCATTTTTCAGGGGGAAGAAGTTCTGCAGGAAGCGGGGTGGTGCGATGCGGGAACAATCCATCAGCAGGGACTCATCCTCCTCGAACTTCAGACCACACTTGGGCATTGTCAGGGACTCGCATTGGTAACACTTGATGGCATAGGCTACAAAATATATTGGATTAGAGGAAAACAATATATATTTTTTAAAGAATATTAATGGAAGCATTGGAGAAAATCGAAAAAATATTGATTTAACATGATTAGTATATTTTAAATTTATTGAAGCCAAAAGTAATATTTATATTGTCTTCATATGGAAAAGAAGACATTAAAAGGATTAAATTTATCATTTTAACAAGCAATAATAGCAATAATATTATTTTTGAGCACAAGACAAGATTTCGTCTTCAAATAAAATTAGCAATGAGAAAAATACAAATTTATATATCGAAATCTTTACAAATTCCCTCTCCAAATAAAAATAGCTTTCAAAAATATACAAATTTATTGTAATAATCTTTTCAACTGGCTCTCCTTGAACTCCTTGTAATACACCGTTTGCACTGCCCACGATTTCAAACGCAACGCACCTGAACAGGCCAGACTGATCATAACGGCCAGGGCCAAACTGCATTTCAGAGCGGACACCATTTTCACCAACACTTGATTTTTGGGTTTGCGTTTTCAAAAATTAATCTTTGGAAACTTATGCACGATTATGAACCGCCGACAACGATATCTGCTGAACGTCTGAAACTGTCGAGCGCCGCGAGTTGGGACAACAGCAATATTGCAGTTCCAGCAGCAACATGCCGACTCAGCAGAGAATTGCCCCTCAAAAGAGAATTATAGACAGTCTCAAAATTCATTCTCTGGTTTTTGTTTTGAGTGGAAATTTCAGTTCAATAGCAGGCATATTTCTATTATTATTTTACGCCTCAGAAAACCGGTTACAGTTTGTTTTTGTTTTGCTCTTTAAATTGAGTTGTAGGTCTATGAGTGCAGTTTTATTTTGTTGGAAAGAAACGAGTATATTTATATAAATGTGGTATTTTAATTTATAAAATCAAATAAAGAAGAGCTAGTATTATTATATTGAACATGCAATATGTGTTCAAGAAGAATCGCTTTGAAGTCAAGTTGTCATGTATGAGTCAGGAACAGATTCATTAACATCCACTCTCTAAAGTGTTGTTTGCATAGGCGAAAATTCTAAGTGACAGAACTTACTTGCTAATTAGTAGATTCAGTAGATATGAAGTGCCAAACTATTATCTTCCAGAAACTTGAGTGTTTCTCTAAAGATTACTAAACTCATGCAAGTAATTTTTGCCATCGCCCAAAAGTATGTCACAAAATTTAAAGTGATTTGCACAGACAACATATTTCATGCATTTGGCTCATCTCATTGAGCATCGATCGAAGCTTAATGAGGCACAGATGGGGTGACACTAATCAACAAGGACGGCAAATAATTTGCATAAATTTAATTAGATGTGCCCAGCTGGCCAGACATGGGGGCTGAAAATGGATGAATGGAAGGCTGCGTTGGGGCCAGTGGAACAAGGACAATGGCAGGATATCACCGAGGGTTGCATTGTCTCGTATGTAGGTCGGCTAATTGGATTCAACTTCTATGGCTATCCGAGTGTATTTTCGGATTAGTGGGACAGTGACAAGAAGGAATACGATATCTGGGGGCGGCTTAACTTCGATGTCTTAATTTCTTCAGTTGGATTGAAACAATTTTAGTCTTCAAATGATATGATATGATGATGGTACTATAAAATTCAAATGTACTTATTTTGAAAAACTTTAACTAAAATCTATAACTATATTCTGTTGATAACCAAATTTAAGTACCCTATGTAAAGGCATAGGAAATAAACTTTCGAGTGATAAGCTCATCTTTCCATGAGAGCACTTTGCGGTTGAACCAAGCTGATAAGCTCAGATTGAAGATAACCCAGCTGGTGTTGCTTTCAGTTGCATTCCAAGTCTCGGAATGATCACTAAACTGTTTTTAATATTCCCCCTGCTGTTTGTGGCAGCAAACGCTACTCTGGGAACGCAGGTGATCAGCTATGACAACAAACAGATGCTGCGTCTGATTGAGGACTTCAATGGAACCGTTTCCGAGCAGCTTTTCCTGGTGGCAGCCACTTGGGGGAAACTTAAAGCCGACTACCCGAGGGACGTGGCCAAAATCGAGGACTTGCAGGAGACCCTAGAGCGCGTGGTGTGTCGAAAGGAGAGCAATGTGACAGTTCGTCACCATCTACAGGGCTATCTCATTCGCGAGCAGATCCGCGAGCATCTGGAGATAGTGAATGCCACCGATCTGTTCCGGCAAGCCTTGGCTTCAGAGGAGCACGAAGTGGGAAAGTGGCAGTTGGCCATAGGCCAGCATTCCCGGAAATTGCATTGTCTCTTTAAGCCAGATCAACTGAATAGGATTCTGGAAAGAGTGCTTCGCAAGGTCTACACTTTGGAGGGTTCGACGAAGCTGGCTGCGTTCTTTTACCAGCTTTACATGTCCGGAAACCGGAACTCCTACTACCTAATGGTCCAGGCGGAACTGATGCTTTACGATCGCTACAGGAGGGGCGGGGAAGTCAGCCAGGAGTTCAGCGGCTACATGGCAAAACTCTGGCAGAGCATCCAAATGGACGAGTTCTATTCGGGCCAGGATCAAAATATTAAGCAAAGACTGGTTGATGCCGTAATTGATCTCCTCAAATTCCTATAAAAACCAATAGCCCGCTTATTAAGACTTCAGTTGTGTGAACTTTATTCGGTGTGTTTTGTATGTTCGAGTGCTTTAATACTTTGATTTGAATTGTGTTTTTGTTTCTCTAGCATCTGAGATAATTACATAGGTGAAGGCTTGTGTTCTTTACATTAAAATATCATGTTGTACATAGACTATTTAGTGAGTATTTACTGTGCTTTGGGGGTTTAGACTCTACTGATTATTGTTTCATTTATTTATACCTTTCCTTTAGTGTAGCTCTATTTATTTACGTTATAGTTGGATTTCTTTCGGAATATTCGGGCTTTGAGCTTGGCAAACATTGGCACTCGGCCAGGCAAATCATAAACTTATAAACGAACCTTAAACTTCAATCTGAATGTAAGCTAATGAGCGGGAAGCCAGTGTCCCCAAAACTAGGTTAAATCGAGCTAAACGTAAACGTTAATCAGCCATACAGCTCGGCCCGTGAGGCCAGGCAAAATATCACGTTCCAACTAAAATACAATAGAGAGATCTTTCGCCTAGATGGCCAACTGTTGGACTAGGGCCAGGATGGGCAGGAGCTGCATCATCTCCCAAATGGAGGCTCCGGTAAAGGCTCCATTGCAGCGATCGGTGAGGCAGTCCTCGCAGAATATCCGCCGCACATTCTTCTCCGGGCTGGTGATGTTGCACAGCTCCACGGGATCCGACTTGTTGGTATAGTAGCAGAACCGCTTGGTGATCGTCTTGCCATTATCTGGAATTTCATTCGATATGATACGTATTTAAAGAAATCACGATGACCTGAAAACTCACTCTCCTCCACTGTTTTGCGGCAAACGGCTCGCTCGTGATCCGAATTAATGGTGCTGTTGCAGCTCCTCAGCAGATTGATGTTCCGCTCCTTGATCAGGTCGGTCGGGATATTGTCTTCCTGGAAGGTCACATCGCAGAAGTCTTCCGCTCCAATGGTGTCCGAGCTGCAGTGCCAGCACTGCAAGTGGTTCTTTTGCTCATTTCCAGCTGAAAGAAAGGAAATCATTTTATTAGCAAGTCAAACTTTAGTTGCCCTTTCATGGGGTCGCTGGCGAAATATATATTTGGCGGGCAAATATGCCACCAAAAAAAGGAACTTTGTTTGAGGTCTAAAAATAAACGAGGGCGACACAGTTTTGTGTACTTTTCACCCAACGATTTCCAGCCAGCGGTTGACATCATCAGCTTCATGTGCCACCCACTTTTCAGCCACCCACTGCGAAAATGGAGAATGCGTGGCCAGTCGAAGTGGCGCCTCAGTCGAATTTTATTTGCCATACGTAACCGAGTTCTTACTGTTAAATTGCTGGGCAAATTGTCTCAGGACTTTGGCAGAAAAGATATAGAATGCTGCTCAGCACTGGTTGGGTATAAAAATAACATTATCACATTATAAAACCTAGAAAAGGGCCGATTCTAGATTCACACGGAATCGAATTTCCCAGACCTGTTCCGAGACGCACTTCAGAAAGAACTGCACGGATTCAAAATCTCTCGTTGTTACTCTGTTATATATATAAACCTTTAATTTTTGACTGCCATGCACTCTAAATATTTATAAATTAGAAAAAGTTATGAGAGCATCAAGCTAAAATTTCTGGTCAACAATTGTTTTAAGCAAATATTCAAGTATTTTTCGCTAGAAAATCTAGAAGATCACGGAGATCATTTATTTATATTTTCCCACGACAATTTTTTAACCGGAATAATTTGTATATACCCCATTAAGATGGATTTGTTTCCATAAGTATACATTGACTGTTTGTCTTACTATAACTTTTTTTAAGAAAAGTGTTTTTTCTCATTAACGTTCTTTACTCTGGAAACTAAAGTTTTATTTATGTCAATAATGTTTAATAATTAGCATATGCGAGATGAATCACTATTAATTGAATTTACCCATCACTGTCTGGAACTCCCCGTGATATTTTTCTTCATACATATTATTATTTTGGCTCTTTGTTTATTTTTCTTTTCATAATAATTTGTTTTTCTTCCGTTCACCGCGTTCATTTCGCACTTCTGATTTAATTTTCACACCCAAAACATAGCAATTCGTATAACAAACTGTTCAGATGAGTCTCCACTATTTATAGAATCCCGCAAATGATTTAATTAGTGCAAGAGCTTTGATGATGTGATTACTGGGAATGGTTATAGGAGGGAAACTCCTCTAATTGTGGTGATAAGGTTGCGTGATTTTGCACGACAGTATATCAAGATCGCCGGCTGTGTCCTTGAAAGAGTTTTGCATGTCCTGCCATGCGAAAGGACCAGGACTCACCTTGTTTACCACCGGAAAAAGGCAAACATGCCACAAGTCCAGTGAAGCACTGGGGCAACTCAAGCAAACAGTCTTGGAAGGGGTTATTACCGAGGAGTGGTGGCTGTCAAATATTGACTATAACATATTTATATATTTCGCTTTCCCTTTGCTAAATTACATTATACCACCAGAGGTGGCGATATTACGTATACGGTCTGAAGCCTTCAATTGTCTTGGCCTTGAAATGTCAGTTTGCGGAAGAGTGGCAGTGTGGCAGCCCTATATTGACTGGACACATTCAAAATCCTGACCCACAACGTTTTTATCCATTTTCCCAGCCTAGTTGGCTCTTTTGTTCGGGTATTTCCAAAACAATTTCAGGTAATTGGCACAGTCCTGCATTTTATAGTGTGAGTAATTGATTGTTTTCCACTGCTCCACACGCAAAAAAAAATCATAGGTAAATTTAGGTATTCTATTTTTAAAATAATTTTAAATGTAATACAATTTGATTTTTATAAACAAATAAAGAGTTGAAAATGTAAATATATATATTTTTGCTTTTGTGCTAATCTCATTTTATGGTGTCCCATTTAACTGCGTCCTTTTTCTAAGTGCATCTTATGAGCACATCAAGGTCGCCGCCTAGAAGTTTTAAATCGCCCACGCTTAACGTTCTGAAAGTATTCGCTTAGGTCACGCATATGGCCTGACTTGGTGTGGCTTCTTTTAAAGCGGTTCTCGGGTAATTGAAAGCTGAGACTTGTTTGGAGGAAGTGGCACTCCACGGCCCTGTGAGCGTTCTGTTTTGAAACTTGCCACCCCGAAGAACATACACTCATAAAAATAATTTTCTACATTTTAGAAAATCGCCCTAAAAAAATTTTCGCCCTTGAACTGAGAAAAATTTTCTATTTTCACGACAAATTTGCCATAAATTCAAGGCAGGTGACCATAAAAAAATATTTTTAGGGTTAATTTTTCTATTTTTCTAATAATTAGGGCGATTTTTTCGATTTGCTTCGTTTTGACCTTTTCTAAATCCAACGGCGAATTGCCCTAATTTTTGTTCTAAAATTTGTCTAAATACAAGGGCGATTCGCCTTAAAAATCACTCCAAAAGTGTGAAATTCGGTAGCCCAGCGGTCTAATCACTTGCGCTTTCAACTTTGCTATATGAGGACTAAGGTCGTGGGGTTGTGGGTTCGAACCCTGTGTGATTCAACTTGATTTTTATGTTTTTTTTTTTTTGTAAACGTTATAATACTAAGGACATTTTTTCGTCCGAATTTTAAATTAAAGTAGTCTTTAAACCTTAAAAACGTATGGGAGTTCTGAGTGAAAAGCATACTTTGTGTTTGCTGGCAAGAAAACGGGACTAATTGTTACAGTCGTCAGGAAAAAAATATACGGTTTAGTTGCCTTTAGTCAAATTATAACGTAGACCTCAAGAAAATAAGATGTCTGCAGAGTTTGTTCGTTGCCTTGCGCGATGGGTCTGTGGTGCAGCGGTAGGACGTTAGACTCTAAACCGAGAGGTCGTGGGTTCGATTCTCGCAATGACCAAAAAAGTAAGTTGTTTTTTCTCCTCATATTTATTTCCCTAATTCGTTTACAAACATGATTTTTCAGTTCTAATGGCTGTGTTGTATAGATCGGGCCCCCCTCTTAACGCAGCTCCCATATAAGCTACACACCAATACAATAATATGCAACGGTGTCCTCCGCCGGTGTTGTTTAATTAAAGCAGTCCCAGTTCCCAGAATATACACGACTAAAATTCATGCTTCCCAAATTCAGTTAAGCATGCTCAAACACGATTTTTTTTAATTTGCATAATTTTTTAGGGCATTTGCCTTTAAAAACAGAAAGTTTGCCCTTACTTTTAGAAAAATACGCCTTAAACTTAGGGCAAATCACCCTAAAAATAGGAAAATATTTCTCAATTCAAGAAAAATCACCCTAAATTAAACCAAATTTCCATAGGGATTTTTTAGAAAATTTTTCTAAATACACGGGCGAATCGCCAGCGGATACGATTTATGGGCGATTTTCTAAATCCACGGGCGAAAAGTCAGTTTTTTAGGGCGATTTAGGGTAAAAATTTCTATGAGTGTACAGGTTTAAATTAAGCAAAACATCCCCCCAAAAAATGTACAAGAATAACAAATATTATGCGATACAGATCGGATGTGTGTCAGGACAATCTCCGCTTCCTGTAAATGAAGGTTCGGCAAACTCTCTATCTCCATTCATTATCAGTTTGCGCAAATTACGCAATTCAAGTCGGGAAACGGAGAACTAACCCCCAAAGAAGACCGCCAGACTCTGACATAGTTTTTTGCCAAGGGGGGTTGGGATTTTTCCGGGTGGAGGTCGGGATGTCAGATGCTGAAGACAGCGGGAAACTGGAGCAGGCGACATCCTGGCGCCACTCTGACATGCGCACTTCCCCAATCTCGTAAATCCAGATTGAAGGCACGGCAAAAACAGAGCAATTAGATAATTGCAGGACACAGAGCACTGAACAAGGCTAATTGAGAGCAACAGGGAGCAGAAGCTGCTGCTTCGATTCACCATCTAATGACCCAATCACAGTTCTCAATTACTCTCATCATCGTTAAAAGCGTTTCAAAAATATTCAGCGTACAATGCAAATGGGGAAACTGCATTTGCCGTTTTACATTCAAATTAACCACGCCGAAATGCCTATCTAAATAAATATTGAAATGTCTGGCAGTCGGGCGAATATTTGTATTTATAAGGCGTGCAGGTTGCCAATCATTCAAAAGCGTGAAAATATCCGAAATGCGAATATTGCACGTGTATATATTTAGCGATGTTCATCAAGAAAGCAATGACCCACGAATTTTCCATATATATAATGGGAAAATGTGCAGTATATTAAGAAATTTAAAGAATGTTACATTACCTGAACAATGCATTTCAAAAGTACTGTATCATACATTAAAGATGTAGGAATGTACAGATATAAATTTGCAAAATATATTTATTTAATTCAGCAAAGAGATGTAAATAAATTTAAGGAACTACTGGCATAAGTAATATACATTTTATTTTCTTCATAATAACATTTTAAATTGGGTTAACCTCTCGCAATAAATCATATTTTTTCATAATTTTCAAATGTCTTTCTTCTTTCTACACGTGCTTATACGCAAAATAAACAAATGAGCACTTTATATATATTGAAGCCCACATCGCAGCCTATTAATATTTCATTATTTCCCACCCAGCCGATATTAATTTGTTTACGACAGATAAAAACAGCAGAAACCTCCATCACTTTGAGTGTCGTTCATAAATCTTCTTTCGAATCGCGAGAAACATAAAATTGCTAAGTATATTTAATGCCTTCCACCTGAAACTTTTTTAGTTGTAAGCCAAAATTTTGAGAATTTGCATAAACACCGCAAGGGAAAATCGTTAAATAGCTGGCGGAAAAACTACATAAACAACATGGGGGAAAATTGGAAACAAATTTCATTCATGGGCTCTGAGTATAAAAACCATCACACCTCAAACTTTATGCGGATCGGCGACCTTGTGGAGCAGATGGGATTACAGGTGCACAGAAGAAAATTCTGCCTTTGGATTTTGACAGCTTGAGAATATTATTTTAGTTGGGTATTGTAATTTTTTAAAATTTCAAAAGAACTTGTTTTATTGCTCTGATTTTTTTTCTACCTTTAGAATCCAAAATTTATATATTCAAAAGCTAACTTTTGCTCTCGTTTCTTCTCTGTGTATAATAATGAAAAATCTGACCAACTCTTGGGGGTTTCATGTTTACATGGAGACTAAGAGTGTTTTTATTTACTGATCGAAATATCACCTTTTAAATGTAGCTCACCTGTGATGTGCCAGGCATTGGCCAGCAGAAAAACACCAGCGAGGAGGGCTTTCATCGGCATCGCTGACATTGCTTCCATGGAATGTTTAGGGAAATCCTTTAGGGATGCGGAAGGCGACTTGGTGGCGCCTGTGGAGAGTGGTATACTGTATCCTTTGAAGGGGTTCGTCGGGTTTCGAAATCGCTTCGAGAGCTGCGCGCGATGCAGACGGTTGCTCGGCCGAGGAACGACTGTGGATGTTGCCGAGGCTTCTTCGCCAGAGTGCCTAAGTTTTGGTACTGAAAGTTCTGGCAGCGCAGCCGCGTCGCTGCCGGCACTGCAGTTGTTGTTGCCCCGGGTCCTGGGAACACCCTTGCCAGCATTCTGTTTTTTTTACTTCCTGCGAAACCCCAAAGAGTCCCACCAGACAGACAGCCAGCCAGACTCATGCATTCGGCTTTGTTTTTGCTCGTCGCTTGCAATTTTTCGATTTCATCGAGAGAGCAGCAAACAATGCAGTTTAATTGATAATGTTGCTTCTGGCAGCGTATGGCGGTTACAAGAAGTAAAGATAATTCGACGGGTTAACTGTAAATTCAAGTGCAATACATGTTAGTAAATATAAATGTTACCTGAATGAAATATTTAAGTACTAATCTTATTTTTAATAAAATGATGCGATAGTTTCAAAATTAATATTCATAACTAAATCAAAAAATTGTTTTCCTAACAAAATGTGTTTCAAAAATGTTTGTTTTTCCTTATTAGTGATCAAGTGACCCAAGTGAGTTAGGTTGAACTCAACCACTCGATTTTAAACAAGATAGAACACCGGTGCCCGTCTTACAGATATTCGTTACACAGCTAAAGGCGGTGCGAGGGAGATGGAGATTGTTTTAACTTTTTAATTAATGGTCCGATTTCAAAATAGATATTGGTAATTCAAACAAGATCTCATTTACACTTGTACAAAAACTTAAAAATTGTGGACGTGGCACGCATAACAAACTTGCGCTGAATGGGAAGCTAAGGAATCTAAATCTAAAACGCAAACTCTGTAGCATTTATAGTTTCCGAGATCACAGCGTTCAAACGGACGGACATGTGTCTAGATCGACTCGACTAGTGATCCTGATCAAGAATATGTATACTTTATACGGTCGGAAACGCTTTATTCAACGTGTTACTTACTTTTCTCAGAATACAATTTATCCTCTTACTTTACGACTAACGGCTATAAAAATTGACTTGTTTGTCAATTCAAGATATGTAACTCAAGGCTCTAGGCTCAGGTGAAATCCAATGAAAATATGGTTTTCAGAAGTAGGCTACACAAAGTTTCTATTGGAAACCCCTTCAACCAAATCCTTTCTACGCCACTCTGTACATAGGTATTAAATTTCACATTCCATATTTTACTTGCACTCCCCAAAATTGTTTTGGAAACTGGTTACGAAATAAACAAAAATGTACCAACCCCTAGAGCCGTCAACGGTTATTATTTTCTTGCAGAGGGTACACTCAAAATAAAATTAACCCTAAAGTCAAGGAAATCGCCCTACTTTTGTCTTCAAGACAAGCTCGCCCTAAATTTTAGGGTCACAATTTTCTATATTTTTGATTTTTTTTGACGTCATATTTCTAAATTTTAGGGTAGTTTTACTAAATTTAAGGGCAACAATTTCTAAAAAGTAGGAAATTTTCCTAAAAAATAGAAATGAAAAACAAAACAAAAAAACATGTTCAATCATGATTTTTTTTTGTATATACGTTTATATTATGTACTTCTCCCTATATACATATGCAGGCGTTGTGTGTCATGTATATTGTGAATGTTAAAGGTTATGTATTTATTATTATGTATTTGCGCTTGGATTTCTTATCTAACCAAAGCCAAATGTGGTTGTAAATGTAGACTACTGGACTGCGGAAGATTGGGAATGTAGAAATTATGATTAGTTAATATTTTATATTCATGAAAAAAACTTACAATTTTTACTTGTCCGTCGTGAGAATCGAACCCGGGTCTCCCGCGCGAGGAGCGAATGGCCTACATACTGGGCCATTGTAGCACTTAAACTTGCTGTGGCAAACCGAGCATTGTATGTAAAGGGTGAAGCGGACAACACATTTGAATACTAATTGCATAATTTTGACCATTCGCGTTTTACTTATTTACATACGTATATACATATGCATATATTTATGCTATCGCAATTTGTATTATGTGTAGTATATAGTAAATAGCTAAATATAAACCAAATTATTTTCGGTTTACCGCTTGCCATCAATAAAAAAAAGGAATAATAAAAAAGATTAAACAAAAACAAATTAAAAAAAAACAATAAAATAAATTAAAAAAAACTAAAAAAAAAACTTAAAAAAAAGGTAAAAATAGTTTGCTCTGGGACTCGAACCAGGGTCGATTCGATTGTTAACCAAGTGCTTTAACCGTCTGCGCTACGAGTACAGCCGCCCGACAGATGACAAGTTCTGGCATTGAACATTTTGGCGTGCCAGAGCATGTGAAAACAACTATTTCTATTTTTTAGAAAAACTTTCTACTTTTTAGGAAATGTTTCTATTATTTAGGGTTAGCTTAATTTTAGGGTTAGGGCACTCATTTTTAGAAAAGGCGTTGCCAAAATATTTCATTCTTTTGTTTGCCTTTCTATTTTTCAGAAAATAATTTCTAATTTTAAGGGTATTTTTCCTAGATTTTAGGGTGATCTTAGTTCATGGTAACCATTTTCTACATTTTAGAAAAACTTCCTGGATTTAAGGAAAACTTTCTTGACTTAAGAAAAATTTCCTTAGATTTAGAAATAACTTTCTTGTTTTTAGAAAAAAGAAATTTTTAGGGCGATTTTCTAAAATTTAGGGTTAAATTTATTTTGAGTGTATTATGATTTCAGTCAGAAGTTTGCAACGCGGTGATGGAGACATTTCCGACCGAAATAAAGAATATATATTCCGTCTGTCCTTCTGTTTCTACGCAAACGAGTCTCTCAGTTTTAAAGCTATCGGGCTAACACTTTGCCCTATATCATATAGCTCCCATATGAATAAACGGGGGAAAAAATGTAAACAAATTATATCTTGGTTGTTTTTTTACATATAACCTCCTACTTTTGGAGGCATTTTTATACCCGTTACTCGTAAAAGGGTATATTGTATTCGTGCAAAAGTATGTAATAGCTAGAAGGAAGCATTCCGACCCCGTAAGGGGTCACTAGCCGAGTCGATCTAGCCATGTCTATCCGTCCCTCTGTCTGTCTGTATGAACGCTGAGATCTCGGAAACCATAAAAGCTAGAAAGTTGGCATTACCCACACATATTCTCTGGCTTTCTACGCAGCGCAAGTTTGTTTCAGCTGATTGCCACGCCCCCTCTAACGACCCCCTAACGCCCATTATCGCCCTAAAACGATTTTAAAAGGTGTCTGGCGCCCACAGATTAAAGATTTTGGAAATGTAAAAATGCAGTTTTATCAATATCTATCAATCGGACCATTCGTTAAAAAGGTATGCGCGGTCAAAGTTGTATATCTCCATCTCCCTCGCACTCCCTTAAGCTTAGTGACGGGTACCTGATAGTCGGGGCACCCGACTATAGCGTTCTCTCTTGTTAAAAATAGTATTAATTAAAATATTTCCAAATCCTTCGTGGTTTCAAAATAAGCGGGACTGAAAGAACTAAAGAATTTAACACTTAAAGCCGATCGATTTTATTTTTTTTTTAAAACCCCGAGTACTTTCCGACAAATACAATATACCCTTTCTGTCTACGAGTAACGTTAGCATTGCTTTGATAAATGGTCATCCTAAAGAAACATGGTTTGCAACTTGGCTAAGCCGGCACTCAATCCTCAGCTAAAAAGCTTTTCCATATACGATTTTACCAGTGCATCTTTCAAACCAAGATGTTTTATTATATAAAACAAAGAACCGAATTTAAAAGAATTTTTCACAATTAATTAACTTGGCTACAGTCGATTAACACCACTCCTCAGGTGATATAAATCAGCTCATACCTGTAACCACTTCCCCCTCATTAAACAGTTGACATATCTAGATTTGAATGCGGTTAGCCATTAAAAATGATTCACATCACCGACCGAAAAATGATTCATGAGTGCAGGACGCAGTGGCACAACATTTGGCAACCGCAACTCGACGGAATAAGCCAAATTTGGCAACACTCTTACCAAATTGGCGACACACGCACCTGGCAGATATACGATTTCGTATGCAAATCTTGACACTAATCTGCGGCATTAGTTGCTCCTCCTCCCAGTAGTTCGTACCGAAAGTTGACAAAGCGTGAAAAATGCGCACGCACCCGCCAATCGAATCGAATCCGATCGGGACGGAACGGACCGGGCCAAGAATAGCCGGGGTTAAGGCCTGATCGGGGGAAAATCGCATTCGAATCGCTGACTGCGCATGCGCAGCGACCAACAGCCAACAGCTGCCCTCCGGGGCGTATGCGTAACATTCGACTGTCGATTCTCAATATATTTTCCAAAGCGGCTGCCCCATGATAAATGGCCAGTTTTATTGGAAACTCTGTACGACATTTTCGCCAGCCAACAACAAACGCCAGAGACAACAACAACAACAAGAAAAAAACTAAAACCCAAAACAAATAAAAGCCGTGCGACAAGTTTAAATGGCCAAAACGCTTTACTCGCGACTTAGTTGCCACCCATTTTATATATTTATTTTGCGTTATTTCACTCGATGTTGTAAGTGTTTTTCTTTTTTATGACAGCCTTCGCTTTTCGTGCCATGTGACAAATTTTATTTATATACACCGCTGGTTTTATGCGATTTTAATTAAAGCATAATGGAATTATCACGCTACCAGGCGGCACCCGAAATTTAGTAGCAATTTGTCTTTGCATTCAATCTGTGAACCCAGCAAATCCTACGCTCAATTGAAGAGGGTCAAAAGTCACCAAGAGTTGCAAAAAATAAAAAAAGAGTTTTCGCAGATTTTGAATTTGCGTGGTAGGCAATTAACGAATTTTGCCAATTGAATGACAGGCTGAACTCATTTCCGCTTGGAGACCATAAATGAGCGTGTGGATATATACTGCATCTTGCAAATGATGAACTGCCGGCAGAAGCCAAACGGTCGTTACTCAAAGCAAATGCAATGTCAAGCGCAGTGATGTGAGACAATTACTTTTGATTTGCCTGGCAAAATGTGTTTTTAATGTGGGTTACGAGAGCTTAAGTCGGTGACTATATGCACTGCTGCTATACAATATAGAACGGGGTGTAGTGTGGCTGATGTCATCACCCTAAGTATTTATACCTAAGGCTCATTGGATTAATAGCTTATAAGCAAAAAAAAATAGATATTTATATTAAGTGACTAAAATTAATTATAAATATTCGACAGAAGATCGAGGGACTAAAATAAATTAATTGAATTATTTTAATTACTATTTAATTTGGCTTGGTTTCGGTATATTTTAGAGTAGGAATTTTTGCAGAGTTGAGCTTACAAAGTGGCCTAGAAATGTAAAGATGGTATTTTCGTTATCTTAAGGTAGTTCTAGATAAACAGATAAATTTATATACCCCTCTAAACAGCACTGGGAACACATCCCACCTTGTAGATCCTGAAGGGCACGTTGCGTCGGCGCTCGTCCAATGTGATCAGCATGCAGTAGAGAAGTTGCTGCAGCTTTCGCATCCTAAGGACATAGGGAGCACTCTCGCAGTCCTTGAAGAGGGGCTTCCCCCTCGCCTGGCAGTGGAAGAGGAAGAATCCTCCTCCGGAGGCAAACTTTGGTATGAAACCGAAGGCCAGAGCCTGATCCCTTAGCTGAAGTATGCCGGTTTGCAAGCGATGGGCAAAGAACACACTCAATGCGGATCCCAAGCTCTTGGTTTTGCTGAACAACTTTCCGGACGAGAACCTCTCGATGTCCACCCAAAAGTGGCGTCCATCCAGTTGGCAGGAGGGGTTTAAAGTTTCCAGGGAGACTTCACCCTCCAAATCCCTGCGCTGCCTGGCCGCCAAGCTTTCATCGTAGTAATCCTCACCGTTCAGCAGGATCGTGTCCAACAGGCGGGAGTCCCAGGAATCCAGGGAATGGAAACTGCCTGCACAACAGGCTAGCACACAGCAGGCCAGCATTTTTCCTGGGGCCGAGGTCCTTCCGGCTGCGGACTCCGACGAGGTACTACTCTCCCCGGAATCCACTTGATAGGCGGTGCCCCACAAGGACCACAATCGATTGGCGACCTCCACTTCGAAGCTCTGCTCCTTTTCCTCACTTTTCCTCCGCAGGCAACCATCCGCATTGTGGTCCAAAAGGCGACTCCACAGAGGCAAAGAACTCTCAGGATTGGTCGTATCCTTGGACATCGCACGGCTAGAAGTGGATTCCTCTTTTTGGGGCAGCATCATTTTGGATGTCAGAAAGAAGGGGTGTGTCACGTGTTCCAAAGCCAAGTGTGCTTAGTGTAAAGCAAACCTGAATTTACTTGAAGTTTGTAATTTTATATCTATAATTTAAATCTTCTTTTTGCTTTGGATATTGCGCTATACTTAAAGTAGTAGTAGTAAGGGTAGTAGTGAGGATAGTGAGGTTTATCGGACCCGTTAAAACCCCAATAAATCCATTTCTCGCATACCATCTAATTACGATTTATTTATTTACGTAGGACGGCACCCGAAGGCTCCGACCTTTCAATTACAAGTACAATAATAAAGATATTACAAAGATGTACAAATTACAGCAAAGTTAAGTGTGATCGAGTGTTATATGACGGGTGTAGAGCTGTGACTACGAGTAACTGTTTGATTTTCGTGGGTGAGGTGACCAAGAAACATTTACACGGACAATGTCGAATGGGTGACCCCGATGGCCAGGACGGAGAGTTCCCCAGCCGACGGCATCCGGTTCTCCTGTGATTTGTGCAGATTCGTGAGGGCAAAGTGACTAAAAACTCGATGAAGAAATTCAGTTAAGACCGGGCTAAGCACCGAAATTCCCGGCCAGCTTTAACTTCGGCTCGCAGTCCCGCAATTAAGCTCGGGCCGGATCCGTTGGCTCATTTGCATAGCGGCAAGTGCCTGAAGGAGGCCAGCAGGAGTGGCAGCATCAGGAGCAGGACGAGCGGGGTGGAGCCACTGCCTCCGTTGCAGCCGTCGGTGGTGCAGGTGCGGCAGTAGACGGTCTTTATGTAGGACGAGGTCTGGTCATTGGCGCACTTGTCCGCCGAATCGTCCATATCCTCATAAAAGCAGGAACGCGAAATCACCCGCTTGCCGTAAACTGAAAAAAAGGAGAGCAGCAGCGTTTAAATATTTTCATCTAACCATTTTAATTAATGTCTGCTCTGTGAGTGCGCATTAAATTTAATTTATGTGTGCGTACGTGCCGGCGTGGGCTGCCTGTTCGAGCCATGAAAAAATCTCAGAACTGACATTTGAGATTGCCGCTAGGCAAAATAAAAAACTGCGATGTGGTCATGCTTTTTGAGTAAGTGACTGAGGCACTGCCTGCAGCAGCCAATTCGAAAGAATTACCCAAGAAAAGGAAATACTAAAGGAGAAAATAAACATTTTTTTAACACACGAAAAACACACGAGGGGATCAAATCGATATGCGCATGGTAAATTTCTGGCATTTATACTAGAAAAAAGCAATATGGCGACTGAAAGAACGGTAATGGGAGCAAGAAGAACTAATTATCTCTTATAAGAGATAATTATAATTCGGAATAGGACGCTTAATATTACATAAATGGGTGGGAGATAGATTGGAACTGGCCTGTTGTTTACATTTCTAGCATATCAAATTAATCAAAGTTTTACATCAATTTTTTTTGGGTATACTTAAAATACATTTATTTAATAGCTAATCTGTTTCAACTTTTTCCGTTTAAAAAAAAGTAATTAAAGGGGTTTTTCCTGAACTCTGACGACCTGCATCGGGTTCAAGGTTTCCAGATATTTGAGTGCGGGAAACGCCTGAGAAACGCACACGATTTGCCAACTCGTACCTGAAACTCGACGAAACTAGAGACAATTTGCAATCAGACGGCAAATGAAAACCAGAAAGAGCAAATCGCACAAAAAGTCCACAACAAATTGCATGTTGTGTGTGTGCGCAGCAAATAGAACAAAACGACAAACTAGTAAAAACATTTCCAATGGAAAACGCAAAAGCGAACTTTAAAGGCCGCTCTAAATGGTCAAAGCTGGCCATTTTTGTGATTGGCTCAGACGCTGGACAGTGGGCCACCGTCGGGCTAATAAAATTGTTGACAATTGTCGCCTTATCACGGCCGTCGCATCAAACAAGGCTCAGAACCGCCATCAGAATGCAGCGGCCGCCGTGTGTGCCACATTGCGCATACGCCGCGTGCTCCGCTCGCCAGAGCAACCCGGCCAAAAATGCCGCTTGGACATTGTCTACCGCACACACGCAGCAATAAATTTAAATTTTAATTAATTTAATTATTTATGGCTAGTTATGTGTGTTTAATCAAAAAATTGCTGCAGCAAACATAGAAAATCAAACCAAAAAAAAAATATATAAAAAAGCTCATGTTGTTATTTAATTTATATTTATGTTATTTTTTGCAAAATATTTCTTTTTTTAAAGCGTTATTTGTGGACAAATAAAGAGAGGTATGAAGTTATTAACTTTATTGTTTGTTCTGTTAAGCAATCTTTGTAAAGTTTTTATGAGTTTGACATTTCCAATTGATTTTACTTTAAAATTCAAAAAAGAGACAATTTAAAAGACTCATATTTCAATCTTTGCAAAGTTTATAAAAACTTGGCATTTCCCAATAATTTTACTTTCATATTAAAAAAGAGAGAATTTAAAAGACTCATATTTCAATCTTTGTAAGTTCTAAAAAAAACTTGACATTTTTTTTTTACTTTACTTTAAAATTAAAAAACGAGAATTTAATAAAAACAGCCCAGCTTAAAATAGGAAAATAATTAAATGGGGAAACTAAATAAAGATTTCTTACTTCAAAACAGTTAAAGTGGATTGAACCAAAAAAATCTCTCCAAAAGTAGTTAACTTGTAAGCCAAACATATAAATCAAAAATTGACTTTATATATGCCTCCCTTTTGGTTCGCCGAATCCCCGGAGAAAAGAGCAAGAAATAAGCTGTTAGCCGCCAAAAATGGTCCTGGGCCGAATTGCAACTTTTTGGAAGCTGGGGAGCCGCAGCAACAGGTTGCAAAATACTTGCAGTCACAGACTAAAATCAGCAGCCTGCGGCTAATTGCTTGGCTTCATATTTTGGCATTATGGAATACATTTTTAATTTGACATTTGCCAAAAAGTTAGCCACTCGTCTAAGCTAAACTTCAAAAGCAATTAATTTAACGGCAAATAAAAAACTCAGATGTCAGCAACAAGTTGCATCGCCTAGTTGCATTTTTCTCAGACACATTCTACCGCCATGGCCCCTGCCCCCGATTTTCCCCCTCATCTTGGACTCGTAATTGAGCGCTTCACGCTGTGCAACAACTTAATTAATTTATATGTATTTTGTGTATTTTTTCCTTAGCCCGCTCGGCCCGTATATTATGTATTTTGCGCATTACAAGCGCTGCTCATGTTGCTCTGGGACCAAAACTCAGTCAGAGATACAGATACAGCGGCGGTTGAGAGTCTGCAATTGCAATTTTAATTGCCAACTGCCAAGCGCAAATCTTGCAAATATTCGCCGGACCAATTTGTAGACGCATGATTGCAAAAATTTAATGGTGTTCATTAATTGGCAATAAGAAATTGCTTAAATGCGACTCAAGAAATCCAAGCCGCAGCTTTTGATGGGCTTTAAATTGCAATGAATTCATGTATGACAATTTAACTTTTAGCAATTATAATTTGATTTACTGACACACCTTTTTGACTTGTTTAACCCTTTATAAATAGTTTGTTTTATGGCTTAAATTTGTATATTAAAGTATATGCAGTTTATTGATACGGTTTAGATGAATTATGCTTTTTTATAGAGCGTGCAATAAGGGTTTTCCAAATGCAATTACATAATTTATAGTCAACAGATTGTGTATTTCATTGTTTGCCTGGTTGACCCACATTTAAAATTCCAATCCGACTCGTCTGCCGGCTGGCAAATTTATGCGGTGGCCAACAATGCAAAGTGAATTTAGATCAAAAAGTAACGACACGGATCGCTTGGTAAATTTAATGCTTTTTTGCTTTGTTTTGGTCTGCTTTTCTTGTCATATGCAAATGAACAAATTGCTTTGGCCACAGACAACAATAAAACTAGCAATAAAACCAGGCGAACAGCGCAGTAAAATCGGACTTAAGATCGCCGAAACCCACCACGAAATATCACTCATACGCCCCGTGTGCCGGCTCTTTCTCCACATAAATTTGCCGTAAATTAGCGGCACATGCAACTGCAACTGCGGGCCAAAATGTCGCCACTTGTTGTTGTTCTTGTTGCTTTTGCCCCGCCCGGACACTACCTGCCACGCCCCCTTCGAACGCCCAGCTGCAGTTGCAGATCCAAGTCGTTCCATTGGCAATTGTCCGCTGGCCGTGTTTTTTGTTGTTGTTTCGCCTGCACTTGTTTGGACTTTGTCAGGGCAATAAATTTCAATCTTGTTTGACTCTCGGCCACAGCCGGGTGTGAGTCGCGTCTATCTATCGATCCCCTCCCTTTCCACCATCAATACAGTCTGGAAAAAATTGTTGTTGATATCTTAATAATTATTTAGTGTTATTGAAATAATTCTATCGTTGAAAAAATATATAAACACTTTAAGAGCCCTAAAAACAATAAATTAGAAAGCTTTACTTTTTTTCTTCAACTTAGTAAATAGTTTTAACTATTCAATGTATTTTTATTTTATTTTTTTTGGGTTTTTATACCCGTTACTCGTAGAGTAAAAGGGTATATTGTATTCGTGCAAAAGTATGTAACAGGTAGAAGGAAGCGTTTCCGACCCCATAAAGTATATATATTCTTGATCAGGATCACTAGCCGAGTCGATCTAGCCATGTCCGTCTGTCCGTCTGTCCGTCTGTCTGTCTGTCTGTCTGTCCGTCTGTCCGTATGAACGCTGAGATCTCGGAAACTATAGAAGCTAGAAGATTGGCATTTTGCATGCAGATTCTAGGAATTCCTACGCAGCGCAAGTTTGTTTCAAAATGGTGCCACGCCCCCTCTAACGCCCACCATCGCTTATATACGATTTTAAAAATTTTAATATTTTGGAAAAGTAAAAATGCAGTTTTATTGTGTTTATCAATACCTATCGAAATGTAGAAGAAATTTTTCAAATCGGACCATTCGTTAAAAAGTTATGCGTGATCAACGTTTTCTATCTCTATCTCCATCTCCCTCGCACTCCCTTTACCTGAGTAACGGGTATCTGATAGTCGGGGCATCCGACTATAACGTTCCCTCTTGTTTGTCATAATTTTTAACATATTTTGAGCAATTATTTTTCAATGTTTTGCAATCTAAAATTTTTTTTTGGATGTTTGTGCTGTTTTTTTCTATTTAGTAATTTAAGTTTCTAGTTTCTCTTTAAACCTTAAGGTGGTCAATGGAACTACTTGGGATCTTTTTTCTAAGTGTAGCCTGTCCAAAGACCGCACACGCGGTCACAACAATGCCAATGCAACGGGTGCCCAATTATTCATGCCTGTGGTTTTTCTTTTAGAGGTGCACTGACACTGAGTGGAGCAGGTTGGCTCTACAGAGGGGGTTCGATCTCACCTTCCTGCACGAGTTTTTTGCAGACAGGTCGGGCATTCACCGATTTCGCGCCCACCGAATAGGTACAGTTCACGTAGCTCCAGTAGCGCTGTTGCTCCGAAATCGTCTCCGGCATAAAGGGATCGTTGCAGAACTCGCCGTTAGAGACGTCCGTTGAACAACGCCAGCATCGCAGCACCGCGGAGGCTGAAATGGGTAATTAATTTCAATTAATAAAGGCATTTGCAATTCAGATAATCTTTAATTACGTGCCTTATAAGTAGTGTTTACAAATGGCATTCTCAATTAAGAAATATGCCTAATGAAATTCGGTGTAACATCTTTACAAAAAATTTCAATTTTACAGCAATTTTTAGTGCTATGCTTAGTGCTTATTAATGTCTTATAAAAATATACGAGTTATAAACAAAAATACGTTCCCTTCAGTTTTTCATAACATTGAATGCTTAAAAATTATTCTTACATTTTTTAATGGTTTTTTTTTTAGTTTAAACTATTTTTAAAAGTCCATCACAGCTGATCTTCTCTGTTGCCAGGACCACAATTGAAATCATAATAAAGTAACTAACTAATTTTTGCTTTCCGAAACCATAACCGTTCGTCTAATGAATCGCATCCCATTATAATCAACTGGAATAGCCACTAAGCCGCAATTTCCTGCTGCGTTTAATGCCGTTGGCGGAGATCTTTGAAATACTGCCGAACCGCCACTAATTTTAGTCGGGAGCCTTTTGGTCGAGTTATTTATGCGACAGGCTATGGGGCAACTGCCTTATAAAAGTGTCAAAAAGTTCGACTGCGGCTGGTTTATGCGTGCGATTAGCCACTGCGACTAGTGTGTAAATAATTATTTGATTAAATTGCGCCAACGATTGTTGGCTGCACCGGGAAAATAATCTGATGATGGATATCATCAAATATCAATCAATTTTACAACAAAGAAAAGGGGAAGAAAGCCAACCAGTTTATCCAAGGCCTAAAAGATTTTAAAAAATGTTAAGAGGGTTATCATTGCGTGGGATTTGTACTACGAAATACGAATTCGAATTTAAAAATTTTGAGCTACTTGGTTAAAGTGCAATTTTATATTTAAGGACTACTTTTGGATCTGAAAACTTGTAAGTTTTTTAGTGATATTCTTTCTGCGTGTGGTTCCGAGAATGTTTGAGTGATGATGATGACTGCGGCTGTGATGGCGGCCATAAAACTCGTTTCTCTGGCCAATTTAAACGTCAAACGTTAACGTTCGGGTTAAATGCACTTAGCCAACACTTTGAGGTGCGTTTAAACGAAAGCCTAGATAAGTCGAAAGGCTGGAGAGGGGAACGGGGAGAGGGAAAAGTGGAAAGGCCGGAGAAGTGTGCCAACGCATTGGCCGAAAACGTGTTTTTTTCGGCCAGCGACCGCATTTGGCCATAAACAACCAGCATAAACATTGCAATTTGCGTTCGATTCGCATTCGCATTGGCAGTTGGCCATTCAATGCGATTGAGAACCGAAAAACTGCCGCGAGAAACGGCGAAAAACGGCGTAACCGAGATGGAAATTATAATCATTTACAATATATTGAAATTAATTGACAGTTGAATTGTCAGATCGTTTGCAGAATTGTTTATTTGCGCGTCCGCTCCAAGTCGGTGACAGTTTACTAATGGTAATGACTGTAATTCCATGGAAACCGAAAATTGATATTGTGCCTGTCAGTGGCTGTGGTTGCATTATGCCAACCGATGTGGCAGCCGCAACTGCCCCCCAAACATGGTCAGAAACATACGAGTCCGAGTCCGAATCCGAATTCGAATCGGAATCGAATTTGGGCCCGAATGGTGGCCGCAAAGTGCGTAAGTATTTGTTGGACGAGATGTTTTCGCCGATTCTTTTGGCAATCGGAATTTGGCTTTAATCATCGCTGCCAAAGTGAGCGGGTTAAAGGGAAAAAGTCTGGTCTAAACCAAGTGTTTAATTTAAAACCCCGCAACATTTCATAACTTATTCCCAATGAAATGGCATATAAAAATATACCTTAAACTAAATTACTAATCATTCTATTTAGTATTTATTTCCTGTTTATTTAGACATCTTACATATTCCTATCTCAACTTAAAATTAAATAGCCTTACCTTATTGCACCCCTAAAAGAAACCTATTAAGAGCACCCCTTCTTTATATTATTACTGCCCCCTATAATCCATGCCACGTCTATACAAAAAACCGAGTTCGTTGCCCTTCGCTGCCATGTAGGCTTATGGAATTGCAGTATATCGTAAGTACGAGTCTTCAACAAAGGGGGCAAAAAGTTTCCCACTCACAGACTTTGGGGTTCACATGCAATTTTTCCATTAAGCTCCAAACTTGAGGCCAACTGCAAGTTGGACTTGCAACATTTCAGATCTGCCCCCGAACATCTATAGCACATAAGTCCGCCAACCCTACGACTTTGCCCCCAAAAGAAACGTGTTGATTACCGCTTCCACATTTTCCCCTAAAAACTCCCACAAAGTGTCGCCCATATCGCAACGCATTAAACTCGGAAACTTACGAGTGTATGGAGCTCCCATCGTAGGGTGGTTCCAACTTTGTGACCCCAAAAAAGTAATAGAGGTTTGGTTGGCGCTTCGATAGAAAGTTTTGCTATGCCTTTGACTGACATGCAATCGGGGTTCGTTCAACTGCAAAAATGCCAAATGCATAGCTCGTCGAACGTTTATCAAAATTGCAGCGTATTTGTGCCGAATGCCTAAATAATTAGCCAGATAGGTATGCAAACAATGCAAAGGGATGGGCAATTGGAGTGCTTGGGCTAAAGCCTTGTAATATACCAAGTAAGCAAACTGAAAGGGCTATTAAAAAATAGATCTTTAGGCACATTCAAAAAATGTCTGCGTGCAATGGTCTTATAGGGGTTCCTGCACCTAATAAATTTAATGCCCAATACAATGTACTTAAAAACAGATATGCCTTTGAACTGCAGGGACAATAAAATGTTTATATTCGGATGACTCATAAATGTGCAAGGGACTTGGATTATATATACAAATTTGTTGACTTAGTTTTATTATTCACAATTGTGCAACGTCCTGTTTTTTATCTACATATTAAACCTTGATTTTATTGAAAAAATAATGAAGAGTCATAATCTTTTGTCTGAAGCACTAACAGAATTTTATGTTTTTCTAGGAACTTTTATATTCGAGAAAACTGCGTTCTATATCCAAGTAAATTGCAGTGAATTAGTAAGCAACTGAATGGATTTAATTAGGCTTGGTCCAAGCGACGACAACAGCAGCGGATTATTAATTAAGACGATCTACCGACAGAGATGGGGACTGACATTTAAGATTACGCGAAGGTTAAGGCTGGATATGCCTCATGGAGTATCTGACGAGGAGATGAGCTGTTTACAATACTGAAATAATTACATGTTCTCGGTAATGTGTTAACTCTGGCCATACCCTTAATTTTCATTATTTCCATATCGTTCTAGTCAATCTGAGATTAGTCACTTTTATTGAGGTGGGCCTGAGTGGTCAGTTCGGTTTGTGCCACTCAAAGTTGTCATTTGCCACGCCCACGCAACATAAACACAAATAAACTTTTAGTTGATGACATGACCAGATATGCGGCACGCTTTTTCATTGAAATTTTGAGGCAACTTTGAGTAATTGCTGAGACCACCAATAAAAAATCTTGTTACACCCCTTTTTGCGTAATGAAGAATTTTCCAGAAATAAGAAAACAGGAGCATTTTTCATTTCTCCACATTTTTCTCAGACACTTTTCTTGGCTATTTATGAAATTTATTTTCTCTGAATATTTAAGGTTGAGATAATATTTTTGTTCTCATTACGCTCGAACGTCGTGCTTTTCAAGTAAAAATAAACACCAATGAGCAGCGGAAAAATATCGAACAAGTGCAGGAATAATAATAAATCATGGAAATTTAAGCTTTCATTGTATTCTCTCTTTTCTCTCTTAAGTTGCAGGTATTTCAAGTGGAGTTCATCTGTCCAGACAATTGCACTGATAATGCGAATAATGTTCACGCAGTGCAGACAGATGGCCATGCATTCAGAAGACTTATCAATGAGGTCAGGCATTAAAAACAATCGATTATATTTCTTACAATTCAATACAATATTAAATATATGAAATTAGCAATGAAAAAAATTTAAAACATATTAAATTGATGTTGTAAATAGGCAAAATGTTGATACTAGCTATTTCACAAAAAAACCTTAGCCTTCCTAAAAATTCGCAACATCTTTAAAGTTATATATTTCTTAAAAGTTTCCCAAGCTTTCAGCTGCATCCAAATACTTTAATCTGCCTGAGTTTTCCCCCTATTTTCCGCACAAGCGAACCCTTTTGATTTGGTTCAGTGAACTCAAGCTCGTTTTGTTGCACATTTAAATGGGAAATCACGCCCACGCACTTAAGTAACTCCCAGCCATCGAGCAAAGCTCCTTCTCCACTTAATTAGCTGCCATTTCATGCGGAGTCAGTGCAGGTGCACGAATGGAGTTCTGGTAACCCACCTGTATTGAAAAACATCAGCAGGGATAAAAGGCCGAGCAAGAGGCAGCCTGTTGAACCGTAGGATGCCATGATTTTTCGTTTTTCTTTTTTATTCCTCCGTGGAAAATGTTAGATATTTCACTGCACAGGCACTGCACTTTAAAACGTTTTTTATTTGTATTTATTTTGGCTTATTATATTCCAAAGTATATTCGTTTTGCGCGATTTTCCGAACACGCATCCGACCCGTTGACAAACTGACTGCGCACTGAAACTGAAACGAACTGAAGCTGAGAACTGAACACTGAACACTGAATACTACGCGACAGTTGAACCAATAACAAAACGAACCCAACCCCAACGCACACGAATCGCCATGAGAGAGATCGTTGAAGGCGGTCGATTGAAAGACCGAAAGACTGAAAGCCAGGCCAGCGATTGAAAGAGTGCCGCTTTCAACGAGAAGAATATTATTTGGGGGTCCAAGGGAGGTTATTTCTGCTCTTCGGATTCGGATTGGGTTGAGTGGAGTGGTGTTGAGTGGAGCGACGCTAGGTCGGGTTTACGAGTTTACTGCTCCGCGATATGGCTGCACTTTTTTAATGGTGCCCGCAAACACTTGCAGTTTTTGCGAGGCAGCACAGTGGAGTAATATACATTTTTTTTAAAGTTCTGCATAGATATTTACCAAGTAATTAGTTGTAAATTCAATATATCAATACTAATAAAAATATAAAAGGTTCGTACTATAGGAAAGACGCGTGGAGCGATCCAACAATATATAGATAATAATGGATTATTATTTTGTACATTAGACTAAATTTAAAAATTAAATTTTTATAGTTTTATATTTTGTTGGTTTGTGTAAAATTTATACAGTTTGAACCACTGTGCGCTGCAGTCGATGCGTTTTGCCGGACCATTTGACGCCTAATGGCAGCCACCGTCGCCGTTTCAGTCGTCATCGTCACTTTTTCCCCTCAGACTTATCCAATGCAATATTCACTTCGATTTGGCCATCAGTGTCGCCCGTCTAATCAAGTGCAACTCTCTGATAAGGAAATGTATTCAGTTGAGGGGAACTTTTTGCTGGGGAGTTTTGGCTTTGCCACCAAAAAATTTTCCGAGTACTTTATACTTTTTTCAACTGAAGTCGGAAAGTGTGGGTATTTTGAGGTTTTGTCTTTTATTGCCTCTGCGGTTGAGTGAGTGCGTTCAAATTCAATAATATTAGTTTTGCGTTTGGTTTTAGTCGTCAACAACTGAATTTTTTTACGATTTGTTGTGCGAATCAAATGAAAACGTTTTATTCGATGCACTTTATAACCGAAAAAGAATGGAGCCACACATAAGTATTTTATTTTGTTTTAAAGTATTACAAGGTCGATTTTGAAGTTTAGTGAAACTTAATGTCGGGTGTCTGAAACTTAGGTTCACAAAAATGTTTATTTTATTGAAATTAATTGACAACAGAAGTTTCGTCTGTTGAATTTCGTGTAAAAATACAATGCAAATATAGTAAATACCAAAAATAAATATTGGTTGTTGCTCGCAGTAAATTTCATACAATTATAAAACAATTTTTTTCTAAGTCCAATTGTTGTCCGAAACCAAGACAAGTTCAATGGCCAGACATGTAATTGGCTAATCACTTGTACCCAATCCAAAAAACCTATTGAAAAGCTATTTATTGTACCAGTCACTCATAAACCCAAAACTTTTCCTCTAACTTAAATAAAACGACAAATCCAACAGACAATATAGAACTTGGACATGAAAAATGAGTTGAGAAAGTTCATTGAACATGAAAAGTGTCACTTCAGGCAAGTAAATCCAATAAACTACGCCTCCTTCGATAAAATAGGGGGATGATAATACAGAACCTTGTTGAGAAAGGTGGAGACAACCCTCCAATAGATTGATTGTTCTAAGTTAGTAGATATGCAAGCCCAAGAAAATTGAACAATGACGCCTGAGTTTCCCTTGGGGTGTACATACAATTTCGATGATTAGTTAGATTTTTTCCGATTTATTGATGAATTCGGTTGTTGGCTGCAAACAAATTAGAAAATAATTGAAGCCTGCTCTAGGAAATCGATTAAAAGTAGTTAGTTTACTAAGAACTTATGTTGGTCATTATGCTGAAAGCGATTTAAGGGAACTAATTAAAAGGAAAAGGTTGTAAATCATATAGAATAAATTCAATAATTAAGTTGATGAATTGCCGGAAAGTTTTCTACCCTTCCAAATTATATTTAATCTGATCTCGTCACGTTTTAGCATTTCCGTCAGCCAAATCTTGTTTGCTTGAACAATTCTCGTATGCGTCTCAGTCACTGACAATGATTATGGTAAATTGCGGCTGAAAACAGTTTCGCTTGCTTGACTAAATAATGAATCTTAATTATAGGTGGGCACCCGTCCCCCTAGCAACTCCAAAAAAATCGCAGCCCAGAGAACTCTATTTTATCTGAGACAATTTGCTTACAACGTTAATTACAAAAGAGGAAATTGACAATTGGCTGGCTTCAAAGTCTTAATTCCTGGTAATTAAAAAATATATTAAATGTTAAAATTTTGGAAAGAATAAGTTAATATTTAATTAAACGACAGTTGAATAACAAACCATAAGACTGCAATATCAAACAAACGTTAAAAAAGTACACTCAAAATAAATTTAACCCTAAATTTTAGAAAATCGCCCTAAAAATTTCTTTTTTCTAAATACAAGAAAGTTATTTCTAAATCTAAGGAAATTTTTCTTAAGTCAAGAAAGTTTTCCTTAAATCCAGGAAGTTTTTCTAAAATGTAGAAAATGGTTACCATGAACTAAGATCACCCTAAAATCTAGGAAAAATACCCTTAAAATTAGAAATTATTTTCTGAAAAATAGAAAAGGCAAACAAAAGAATGAAAATAATTTGACAACACCTTTTCTAAAATTGAATACCCTAACCCTAAAATGCTTCCTACCCTAAAATATAGAAAAATTTCTTTCAAGAATAGAAAATGTTTCTAAAAAATATAACCGATTTCTAAAAAATAGAAATACTTTCTAATTTACAGGAACACGTGTTAATTTTTAATATTAACGTGACGTGTTGCGTGAGTTAATTAGATTTTACCACAATTATATTGGAAATTGTATTCTGTTATTATTGTATTATTATTATATATAGTAAATGTACTTTCAAACTATGTACATATGTACTATGTACATACGTATGTACATACAAAACTAATTAAGCTAAATTCATTGAAATGGTACAATATTACAATATTATAAAATTGTTGTGTGTAAACAAGTCATCGGGTCTTTTGCAGACACTGGCGCAATATTGCGCTGTATGTATTTGTGTCATTGCATGTATTTATGTGTGAGTGTGCATAAAACTTCGAAACGCTAGGGGCGGGGGTATCTTATCGTATCGTATCGATAGGACCCACGATACTTTGCCCAATTCGACAATATTTTAATTTAGGTATAAGAATATAACGTTTAATGATTACAGATGAATGGGACTATCAGGTATTTATAAATTTTGCTTACGATATGCTTAATGTTGCATTTATTTCATTGTTATTATTCGCACGCGATTTATGTGGAAGGCCAAACGTGAGGAAGAAAAATATCGATATTGCTACCCCTAACCTACGATAGCAAGTATCGTTGCGAACGCCGCGTCGACCATCTCTAATACTCATGAAACTTGGCGGCCGCATGTGTTACTTAAAAGTGTTCTATTAAAGTGTTACTAATCAGTAAATCTCAAGTGAATTTTGGCAAAAATAATAAATGGATATTTTGCTGAAAAGTTTAAAAGGAGAAGCGTTTGCTTCTATATTCTCGGGTAAGTATTTAAATTTAACCTAAAATACACACTTAGTGTCTATTAAAAACGCATGCTAGATCTGAAATTTGGCGAAGAAAGCTTAAAATCGTTAAGCTGGGAGCAATTCAGGATGGAAATTTCGAAGGAATTAGTAGGGCAAGCGGTAGTTTTTTTTAATGAGCTGCAAAATTGGAAACGCCATGTGAGTAAATATGTATGCATATGTATGAACCTACATACAGGTACATGTGTGTGAAATGCGGCGAAGTGCAACATGGCGTGATTTAGGGGCTGTCCATATATTACGTAATCATCTAGGGGGGGGGGGGGGGGGTCCACCAAATGATTACTCTAGTGCAAATTATTTTTTTTTTGTATGAAGAATTGTATACATGGGGGGGGGGGGTCAAAAGTCGCCGAAATTGTGATTACGTAATATATGGACAGCCCCTTACTATAAAAAGTCTCAGTTTTTCTATTTGGCTTATAATAAATTATTACATTTTGTTTAAAACAGAATAATTACCTCTCCGATCAGGGCAAAGCACCCGGCATTAATGGCAGTGAGGTAAATTTGACTTGTTGATTACTTGACTATTTTGCCATTTGAGTAATTATAATATTATATGTATATATAACAGATTGATTTAGCAACTATTTTGGCAAACAGTAATCAAGCTGCAGCAGTAATAAATTACTTCAAAGAAACTGGTCGACTAACCAACGAATTTAGGAAGGTATTAAGTGGAATTATTGCTGAACATTTTGTTTACAACAATATTCAGACCAATCAAATTGTGTTAAATCAAATCGCTGATGAAATTCAAGAGCTTTTCGAATCTGAAATTAAGGTATTTCAAGTATTTATTTAAATACATAAATTCATTTTTAACCACTATACTATTATAACAATTATAATAATAATTATACCTTTATAATACTCTAACATTTTTAACAAAATCGCCATAAATCAAGTTTGAGTTTTATTTTTGATCACAAGAAATATAAAACTCAAAGAATAACAGTTACTTTAAAATAAACTAATTTTAACTAACTTTTAAAATAATAGTCATAACAGTTACTGTCTCTTTACTTAAAACCATAATTAATTTTAAATTTTTTGATAGGAAACATATTTTATTAAAAATTTCGGCAAGAAACCAGGAGGCCTTTTATACAGTAAGATCTACAACCTTAAAGCGAAGGCAAAGAAACAGTCTGCTGTTCAATTAAGCGGAACTTCAAACGACGAAAACACTTGCCCGAATCCAACTGATCTTAACGACGATAAGGTGATTACCTGTAAACAGTGGCTTATGTTCAATATAGAACCACGAAGAGAAGTTGATGAAAAGTGGGATCTTACATTTGAGTGGCGTCAAAGTTTTCTGTCGACGACTGCTACACTTAGCGCAATTCTTGAAGAATTTCCTATTCTTAAGCAGGCATTCGGACACGAGTTGGTAATTTTAAAATATATATTTTAAATGATTTAACTGTAATGACCTTATTTTAAACTAAAATTTTATTATTTTCAGATTGTCGCTGACTACCAAAAAATACATTCTAAGGACAGTGACACATTTGTTGCAAAATGGCAAGAATTTAAAAGTGTGGCTCTTTCACTATTTTTGTCGAAAATTAAAGAAGTCCAGAGTATAAATTTACTCAAAGCATTCTCGAATCAGAGCGAAGGTAAGAAAACCAAAAACTAATTTCACTGTATTATAAAAATAACTACTTCTTTACCTCGACTTACCTTAACACTGTATTTTGTATTTTATTGTAAATTTTCTATGTATAGAAAAAATACACAAACAAAATTTAGCTTAATATTTAAAAAAAAAATCATATATATATGTGTGTTTTATATTATCACTAAATTATATTTTGTTCACAGATACCAAGGACGCCGTACTCCTTCACGTCATTCACTCCGTCCTCATCCCAACTAAGAGGGGAAAACGCGGATCTTCAGGGAATTTGAAGTTAAAGTATACCATTCAGGACTCACGGGACCACTTTATCATCTTTAAAAGCAGCGTTGGAGAACTTCAATCACACCTTAAAGTTTTGACAGATGAGAATTATAAAATTAAGCAACCCTTGCAGCCCATAATTTGCTGCATTGGTTCAAGTCTATACAATTTTGAAAAATATTTCGTATACATATCCGGAATATTTTACGAATTGCCTAATATATTAAAAAGTGTAGAGATTTGCTTCAAAATATTTATTGTGCTCAATCTAAAATACCCAGATCCGTGCTGTCTCGTTTGGACATTTATTCAACAGCATTTCTTTGATTTGAATTTAAAATCTGACTTAAAAAACAGAATTCTTTCTGAGCTATTGAATGACTTAAAAAACACCTCCATCAGTAATTTAAGTTAAGATCTTCTTTTGTGAAAATGATTTCATGTAAAATTTGTTACTTACGCTTTGACACAGTTGATCTGTTTTTGTCGCATACAAAGGAAAATCACACTTTAGTTCCTATTCTAAGTTTACCTTGCTGCTATTCAAATTGTTTTCAAAGCTTTTCCAGCTTCAAAAGTTTTTCTGCACACATTAAAAAAGAAGCCCTTAAATGCATTTCCCATGTAGAAAATCAGGTTGAAACTCCTTTTGAATTTTCTGAGAACGACGCGTTTAATAATTTAAGTAGTGCAACATGTATTTATGTATTTCAAGAAATATTTAAAAGCAGTGCAGACAATATAATACATTTTTTAAGTCTCGAAGTCGAGTGCGAGTACTCTCCTCATCTTGGCAGCTTTAAAAAGGTTAAATATAAAGAGTTTAAAGTGATTCCCTTAAGTGTGTGCAAATTTCCTCCAATTGAGTACCATTTTATTAATAATATATTTTACTTAAAACCAAAATGTTACTTTTGAAATGTATATCAACTAAGTAAAACATTTGATTAATAATATTCTTTACTTAAAACCAAAATGTATACAAACTATGTAAAAGATTTTATTAATAATATTCTTTACTTAAAACCCAAATGTTACTTATAAAATGTATACCAACAGAGTAAAACAAAAACATTTATAAATGAGTTATGAAGCTGTAAATATGTGTATATAGTTATTATATTTTTCAATAAAATATAAATGTGAAAAAAAAATATTTTAGAAATAAATTTCTAAAATTTAGAAAAATGTGTAATTAATTTTAGAAATATTTTTCTATATTTTGAAATGAATTTTATTTATTTTAGGGATGGTTGCCCTAGATTTTAGAAAACTATTTCTAAAATCGTGGAAGAAGCCATTTTATATAGAAATATTTTTCTATATTTAAGAAATACTTTCCTATATTTTAGAAATGTTTTCCTATATTTTAGAAATATTTTCCTATATTTTAGAAAGTGGTTTCTAGTTTTTATGGCTTCTAGCCCTAGATTTTAGAAATATTTCGACAATATTTTTAGAAAATCCTTACCCTAAAATTTAGGGCGAGCTTGTCTTGAAGACAAAAATAGGGCGATTTCCTTGACTTTAGGGTTAATTTTATTTTGAGTGTATTATAAGTACAACTAATCATAAATCAAACTATAATCATGTACACAAATAAATCAATAAAAAAACAAGAAAGGAAGCTACCTTCGGCCAGCCGAAGCTTATATACCCTTGTAGATAAAAGAATACTCACTCGGTGCAGTTCCAGGGATTCCAGATTCAGCGTTTCGATTTATTTCAATTTTGTTTTTAAGTAGTCAAGAATCAAAACGCCTACTTCCTACAAAGTTACAATGAATTTTCTTATATTTGTTTGGGAGCCTTAAGATATAGTGGTCCGATCCGGCTAGCTCCGACATATGTACTACCTGCAATAGAAAGAAGACCTTCGGGAAAGTTTCATCGCGATAGCTTTAAAACTGAGAGACTAGTTCGCATAGAAACGGACAGACGGACAGACGGACGTGGCTAGATAGACTCGGCTATTGGTGCTGATTAAGAATATATATACTTTATGTGGTCGGAAACGTCTCCTTCACTGCGTTGCAAACATCTGACTGAAATTATAATACCCTCTACAAGGGTATAACAAGTTAAGTCCAAATTCAATAGACTAAAATAAACTAGTTTAATAATTATTTAATAAATAAATGCATAATTATAAAAAAGCAATTTTCAACTATTTTAAAATATTTCCAGCGTCTGATTAGGCCGTACAACAAAAGATCGTAATAACTATTAATTGAGGAAATTATTTAGTCACTGAATCACGTATGGGTAATTTTATGTCCCAGCCGATATTACAACCATTTAGCGAATACCAGAACCCGATCTCCATGGAAACCAAAATGCTACACTTGAATTAAATCTCCCTGACAACCAAATTCTTTAGCCCAAACAAAGAAAATATTTTGTTTTGTAGTTGTAAAAAATATTGACGGAATGAAATTACGAACCAGGATCTGCAAGAAAAGCTCCATACAAAATTCGGAGGCTTCAGAGGAGGCCAGCAAAAATGTGGCAAATTATCCACTGAGTTGTGTGGATTGGAGCAGCAATGAGGAGATATATTTTGTGAGGTGAGTGGCTTTCAGTTGATAGCTGTGAAAAAATGATAATTGATTTATATATCCCATAGCGACGACCACCAGATCCTCAAATGGAGCGATGTGAGTCGGGACTCTGTGGAGGTGGCCAAGCTGCCGGATGACTTTGTGCCCACCGACCTGCACTGGCTCCTGTTGGGCGGCAGGAGCAGTGGTGGTGGCAAGGGCAGCGACACCCTGCTAATCTGCAGTAATGACGGAAGGTTCGTCATCCTGAACAAAAGTGCCCGCGTGGAACGGAGCATTTCCGCCCACGGAGCGGCCATAAGTTCGGGTCGTTGGAGTCCCGATGGAGCTGGTCTTCTCACCGCCGGCGAGGATGGAGTGATCAAGATCTGGTCACGATCGGGTATGTTGCGATCCACCGTGGTGCACAACGAGGAGGCCATTCACTGCGCTCGTTGGGCGCCCAACTCCACCTCCATTGTTTTTTGCCAGGGCGGACACATATCCATCAAGCCACTGGCGGCCAATAGCAAACTTATAAGGGTATTTTATAAAATATTATCTACTTAAGTTTAGTGAGAATATTTCAGTAGCCTTAAATTTATATTACATTTTCCAGTGGCGTGCCCACGATGGCCTCGTGCTCTCCCTCAGCTGGTCCACTCAATCCAATGTCATAGCCTCCGGTGGCGAGGACTTTCGCTATAAGATCTGGGATGCCCAGGGAGCCAATCTGTTTACCAGTTCCGCCGAAGAGTTTGCCATCACGTGTGTGGCCTTTAATCCCGAGAAGGATTACCTGCTGGTGGGCACATTTAATTTGCTCAAATTGTGCCACAGCAATGGGGTGAGTCCTCATAGGATATCAGATTTATGGTGCTAAAATCATTGATTCCGATTGAATTCCATTCCAGTGGTCCTACAGCAGCGCTCGCTTCACAACTCCCAGTGTGGGCTCCTTCTTTAACCTATCCTGGTCAACAGATGGCACTCAAGTGGCCTGTGGCACCTCCACGGGTCAGTTGATTGTGGCCTATGCCATCGAGCAGCAGTTGATCTCCAGGAACCTCAAGGCAACCAGTAAGAGTCGCAAGTCGATTGCCCTGAAGGACATTGCGACTGGCACTCAGGATCTCCTGGATTTTCCGCAGAGAGTGGTTAACTTCGGACTAGGCTATGGGCATCTGGTGGTGGCCACCACCCACCAAGTGCACATCTACAATGAGAAGTACATCAATACGCCGATCATTGTCGATGGCAGGAATGACACAAGGGTGATTGAAGTGGGCAAAAAGTGGGTTTTCTAACTTGTAATTTAAAGGAAAAGAATTAAATATTCTACTTTTACTTCAGGTACTTTATGATCTTGGATGCCTCGTCAATTTGGGTCTACACCTACACGGGTCGTTTGCACCTGAATCCGCGATACCCGGGCTCCCAGGCGCAGATTCCGCTGCTCACCTGGCGATCGCTATCCTTGGGCCTCGATGTCCTGGCCGTTAGGGATAACTCCGATCCCACTTTGCTGCACCTTTTCGATCTGATTCCGGGTGCCTCGCGACAGTATGATCCCCATTCGCTGAGGGCCAAGCAGCAGCTGGCCGAGATTGCAGCCTGTCGAGCGGGAACTTCGGAAGATCAGTTTGTGGCCTTTATCGACTCCAATCGCGAGCTCTTTGTGAGTGGAACCCGCAATCTAAATGGCGACCGCACGGATGAGATCTACAAGATCGGCACCCAGCTCACCGCGATCATGTGGGCCAGCGAAACGAACATCCTGGTGGGAGTGCACGACTCTTGCTACAGCATATGGTATTGTCCCGGCGAGGGTGCCGCCGATCCCACGATTATTGCCCTGACCACTGTTACATTGGATACGGCGTAAGTAATCTATATAACATTAACCATAAACTGAGAAAACACGCCAAACTTTATCACTATATTTTCTCGAAAAACTATCAATTTAAAAAAAATGTAGATAGGGAAATGTTGATTCTTAAATTGTTTGATTATGCTGAAGAATTCGCTTTTAATCTATTTTTTTCTAGGGAATTTGGCAAGAACATTACCATCGAGAGCTTCGAGGATGCGGTGGTCACTTTCCGCTGCGCCGGCGCCCTGCTCCCAGTCAATGTAAACATGTACTGCGAGATCCTGCATCGCGCCCTTCTCGAGGGTCAGTGGCAGCAGGCGCTGAAGATTTGCCGGATGGGGCAGCATGCCAGCTTGTGGGCCACTCTGGCGGCGGTGGCCACCAGGAAGCACCAGTTGCAGATCAGTGAGGAGGCCTACGCGGCGGCCCTGCAGATCGACAAGGTGAGCTACCTGCAGCATCTGAAGACCCTGACGCCCTCGAGTGCGGAGCAGATGGCCGAGAACTCACTAATGCTGGGCAGGATGCTGGAGGCGGAGACGATCCTGCTGCACGGCAAGAAAATCGAGCAGGCCGTGGGTCTGTCTCTGCGGATGCACAACTGGCGGAGAGCCCTGGAGATCTCCCAGAAACACAAAATGGAGGTGCCGGACTTGATGCCGCGGGTTCTGCAGGAAAGGAGCAAGTATCTCAAGGCCCTGCAGCGGGAGGAGTGGGATCCACTCTACCTGCCTCATGTTGTTAAGGAAGAGGCTGACCATCTAAGTGAATAAAGTATCCATCCAATATAAAGTATAATTTTGTCAGTAGGAAATCAAAGAACCAAAGAAATTATTCTAAATATTTATTCCAGTGTTTTTATAAGTTTAATGAACTCTGGTACTTTTTAGTATGCCGGTGATAGCATGGGCTCACCAGCCAGTCCTCGGAGCACATTGTGGGATGCCAAGGTGGCGGCGTCGATACGCGTTCTCCTGGTGGCATAGCCCACATGCGGAGTGACCACTGTAAGGGAAGAAACAAAAAAAATATAGTTGAGTGCACTATGATAATGGAACTTGCAAGATAAGAACTTAAAGTGTCAGGGGATGTCAAAAACGTTAAAGCATAAGATTAGAACAGGTATTCTTATTAAACTAATAAATCAAATGATCAAATTATAAACTCACCAACATTGTCCAGTGCCAGTAATTTGTCTTTGGATGGCAGAGGTTCAGGATCCATAACATCCAAGCCAGCTGCAAAGATTCTGTTCGATTTCAAAGCATCGTACAGGTCATCCTGATTTACGATTTCTGCAAAAGCAAAATCATTTAGTCACAAATAAATCGTTTTAAATACAGAAATACTTACTGCCCCTTCCAACGTTGACCAGCACAGCTGTTTTCTTCATTTTATTAAAGGCGGTGGCATTGAACAAACCCTGTGTTTCCTTGTTCAGAGGGGCTGCAATGACCAGGAAGTCACTCTCCCCCAGAAGAGTATCGAAATCCACCTTCTTGGCGTTGAACTTCTCCTCGATCTCCTTGCTGACACGACTCCGGGTGGTGTAGAGCACACGGTCGATATCGAATCCGGACAAACGCTTGGCCACCGCCTGGCCAATTCCTCCGAAGCCGTAGAAACCCACGGTGGAGTCTCGGATGTCCTGACCCAGCATCCAGTTCAGATGGTCCTTGTCCCAGTTGTCACTGGAATTGTACAATGTTAATATTAAAAGATCATATTAAAACTTAATCTTAACAAATTAAAGATACTTTTTTTAGTTTTACCTGTCGATCTTCCTGCGGCCCTCTTGAAATCTCCGAGCCGCGGCGATCAGTAGACCCACTGTCAAATCTGCAACCGCAACCGTTAGCATCGCAGGAGTACTTCCCAGTGGAATTCCCCGCCTCTTCAGCTCCGGCACATCCACGTTGTTAATCCCCGAGGACATGGTGGATACCGCTTTAAATTGTGGCCCAGCAGCATCCAGAATCTCGGCATTGAGGATATCTCGACCGCCCCAGATGGCGGCATGTACGCCCTTGATCTTCTCGAGAATTTCGATCCGATTTTGTGGTGGCTCACTTTTCACTTGAATAACTTCGCATTTCTCCCTTAAGATTTCTATGCCCTCTGGAGGAACATCGGTATGCGCGATCAAAACTTTGTAGGGCTTATTTGTAGACATTTTTTCGGTGCTTCAAAAAAAAAGATATTATTTAATAGTTGAAATATTTACAAGTGTCACGGCGCGCACTTGATAGATAATCGCTGTGCAGAGATTTCCCAATTATTCTCTTCTCATGTGAGCAATTGAATAAAGAGCTTTCTGTTTTAGCTTTCCGAATTATATTCTCTTAACTCACTTCGAAACTCTTAAAGTGGCAAAATTGTTTGTTAGCACTAAAGATTTTTGCTCCGCGTTTGTTTGACGACTGACAAAAAACTGACTATGGTAGCACTCTTTTATAGAGTTCCAGATATCGCAAACACTTATCACCTGAAAAGCTGACAGCGAAATTAACAGAAAGCTTTTTTGAAAAACTTTCTTTCATAAAATGATAACAAATAATATGTTCTTAACACAATTATAACTGAAATAATTAAAACACAAATTTTATAATTTGTACTAAATTTGCAATTTATTTGTGTAATATTTAATAATTTCCGATTTGAGTTAATATTGGTCATATAGTTTCATACACTTCCTCAGTATGCAGGCCTTATCATGGGCTTTCCCTCGATGCCATTCAAGATATTATTGGCAGCTAGCAAACTCATCTCAATGGTAGTCTTCATCGTCTGAGTGCCCATATGGGGAAGTATAACTGCAGAAAAATAAATTAAATATATTGCAGCCTGAAAAATAGCTAAAGACTCGATTCCAACTCACCACAATTGGGCAGTTTGAGAAGAGGACTATCGGCTGGCAGTGGTTCTGGTGTGGTGACATCTAAGCCGGCGGCAAAGATCTTGCCAGTTGTCAAGGCATCATGCAGATCGGGTTGATTTACAAGACCTTAAAATAAAGAATAATGTTAATTTCATACTGAAATTATCTATTTTTGAGTACCTACCCCCTCTGGCCACATTGACAAATACCGAACTCTTTTTCATCAGCTCAAAAGCCTTCGCACTAAACTTCTCCCTGGTTTCGTTTGTAAGTGGAGCTGCTACCACCAGGAAATCACTCTCCTTCAAAAGGGTCTCGAAGGTCACGTGTTCAGCCTTGAAGTCCCCGTCGTTTTCCTTTCGGGTGCGAGTGTGATAAATGATCTTAGCCACATCCCAGCCCTGCAAACGCTTGGCGATGGCCTGACTGATGCCGCCAAAACCAAAGAATCCGATGACCGAATCACGAATTTCCTGGCCCATCATCCAGTTGATCTGCTCGATTTTCCATTGCGACCTGAAAGATAATTGTACCATTTATTTATTTATTTATTTATTGAGAACTTTAATATAAGTTTAGTATTTTAAAGATACTTATCGAGAGACTAAACACCTAAGGACTTCTACTAGATAGGGTATGGAATACCTGGTTAGTTGGCAACCCTTATCCAAAAAGCTTTATGTTTGGAAAGCTTTTGGGGACAAAAGCCCCAATCAGCTGTTCTCTTACCTCTCGATTTCTGTGCGTCCAGCGTGAAAATGACGACCAGCTGCAATCATCAAACCTATGGCGAGATCGGCCACAGAATTTTTCACCACCCCAGGAGTATGACCCAGGGGAATCTGCCTCTTCTGAAACTCTGGAATATCCACGTAGTCGAGTCCCGAGGACATGGTGCTTACGCAACGCAGCTGCGATCCGGCAGCATCCAGAATTCCAGCATTCAGGGGCTGATAGTGAGCCCAATAAATGGCATCCACTCCGGGCACTTTCTTCAGGATCTCCTCCCTTGAAGGTGGAACACTCTGGCAGATGATAGTTTCCGCCCCGCGAGATCGCAGGAGTTCCAAAGCCGGAGTCGGGACATTCGGATGCGAAATGAGGACTTTAAAGGCACTTGTCGCACGAGACATATCGAAGGAAAATATATGTGGGATTTAGCTATCAACTATTGGCGGTCGGCTGCAGCGCCAAACTGTTCAGTGGAAATTTCCCCACTTAGAACACTTTTCAAGCTTTTTCTGTTCGCCCTCTCTTAAGTTTTGACTGTGCTCTTCAGCTCTTTGATTTGCTCTTATTTTGGCATGCAAATTATAGAACTTAGTAATTCTTGTTGTACAATGAGGGTTCGTAAATAAAATTCAAATTACCCTCAAAAATAAGCATACTGTGATGAAAATAATCAAATATATAGGCGATATTTATTTGTTTTTATTATAGTAATATTTTTTTTGGTATTTTTAAATGCTCTTTAAAGAGGTATTCAAACTATTTATTTTGAAAACATTTTCAGGGGTCCAAATAGTATCTGAAATTATTAAGATATTACGTTTAAAAAACCGTAAAATTATTCAAGAGATTTTGGAAAAAAAAAACCTGTTAAGAAAAATAAAACAAAAATTCGTATTCATAATGTGCTTCCTAATCACTAACATCGATAAGAGAATAATCCAGCTTAGTCCATATTAATAAATCAATCGGTCATATAAACATCGAATCGCTAATTTTACTTCCAACGGTATCAACATTTTCCATCCCTGAAATCAATGACCAACCATATTTAAATTAAGCACTTTGCACTTGTTGTTTTTTCCAATTATAATTTTTATTTTCAAATCTACAAGCATGCCAAGGCCGCTGGTGGCCTTTCACACTTCGCCGGGCAGGCTTCCCACACCGGTTAAAGCTAAAAAGCCATTTTCATTTTCCAATGGAACTTCCTAGTAGGCGGGCGACAGCATGGGCTCCCCGGCCAAGCCGCGGAGTACGTTGTGGGCAGCAATGGTGGACATATCGGCACGGGTGCGCCTCGTGGCGGATCCAATGTGGGGCAGGACAACTGAAAGTTAGGGACAAACATCAAGTGGTTAGTTTGAGTTTGAAGTAAGATAAAGCAAAGCTAGATAACCAGTTTTAATAAATCACTAAAAAAGGGAGCATTAAAGGTCGAAGAGGACGTGATAAAATATAGAAAGAAAAAAATTCTACCTCTTATATTTTGTAACCTTCAAGAAACCTTAACAAAATCTCTCCGAAATACTTTTAGACATTGTCAACTACTAAGCAGATAAGACGGAATCTCTATATTGATAAGACTCCCAGAAATACGAGTATTTCCTAGGTGGGGGCCTTAAAAGCAAGTCAGACTGATATCAATAGACCGAACTTATTTTGATTGTCCCACTCACCGGCATTGTCGAGCGTCAGCAGCTTGTCCTTGGGCGACAGAGGTTCCGGATCCGTGACGTCCAGACCGGCGGAGAAGATTCGGTTCGACTTCAGGGCCTCATAGAGGTCATCTTGGTTGACAATTTCTGCGGGGGTTAAACGGACCATTTAAGCTCTGTCAAAGTCCATTGGGTATTTGAAACTTACTGCCCCTGGCAATGTTTATCAGCACAGCGGTCTCCTTCATCTTGTTGAAGGCGGTGGCATTGAAGACACCCTGGGTGTCCTTGGTCAAGGGGGAGGCGATCACAATGAAGTCACTGTCGGCCAAAAGGGTATCGAAGTCGACCTTCTTGGCATTGAACTCCTCCTCGATCTCCTTGTGAACACGACGGCGGGTGGTGTACAGCACCTTATCAATGTCGAATCCGGACAGACGCTTGGCGATGGCCTGGCCAATGCCTCCGAAGCCATAGAATCCCACGGTAGAGTCGCGGATGTCCTGGCCAAGCAGCCAGTTAAGGTGGTAGTTCTCCCACTGGTCGCTGTTAAATTGCAAAATAATATATATTACGAAAATTTATTTAAAAGTATTTACAGTTTTCATTAGCAGCATGTTTTTAGTTTTTGAAAGAAATTTAAAATTAATATCGTTTTCGAGAACAAACCTAGTTAAAACTGTTCGCAACCTACACCAAAAAAAATCGATATTTAAGATCACTTTTAATTTGATATGAGGCCAGGAAAATTTGACCTGTTCGATAAGTGTGTTTCATGACCTGAAATTTACATGGCCCTATCGATATTACGGGAACATGTTTTTTTTTTGTGTAGCAATCCATTTCTAAGTGGGTTTCTAAGTGTTTTTAAAGCGTAGAATTTATAATTTATCCAAGGTTCGTGGAATATTTAAAATTTTTCTCATTCAAGCACTCACTTGTCGATCTTCTTGCGTCCCTCGTGGAAACGGCGACTGGCGGCGATCAGGAGACCCACTGCCAAATCGGCCACGGCGGTGTTCAGGACGGTGGGCGTGTGACCCAGCGGGATCTTGCGCCTCTTGACCTCCGGCACATCCACGTAGTCGATGCCCGCCGACATGGTGGAGATGGACTTCAGCTGGGGACCGGCAGCATCGAGGGCCTCGGCGTTGAGGGGCTCATGTCCACCCCAGAGGACGCCGTCGACTCCGCGGATTTTCTCCAGAAGTTCCGCCCTGTTGATGGGAACGCTCTGCACCTGGACAACCTCGCAGTTCTGCTTGAGCAGATCGATGCCCTCCTGGGGAACCTCGGGATGTGTCACCAGGACCTTGAAAGCCTTGCCAGCGGACATGGTGCGGTTTTGATTCTGATTCCTGCTGCCCCTGCGTGGGAGGGAGGCATTAGTATGGCTGATCGCCAGGGCCACGACCAGAAGTGGTAATAAGAGCTGAGCTATCGATCTCATCCTAAGGCGTTGCGATCGAAGTCGAGTTTCGCGAGCAACTGAGCCCAAAAGCGGCATACGCACCCAGCTTTAAAGAGCGACGAGGACGGAAAGCCGCTGCTCCGGCTGCTGCGACCCACGATCGCAGCCGATAAACCAATGAACCTGTTTAGCATTATAATCCGCGCTCTATCTCTTTCTCTAAATGGGTATTCTCAAGCCTGCGAGCAGCTGATATCGATCTCAGTTCTCTTCTACCGCGTATAAGACGCCAAACTGGTTTGGAAAAGGTATGAACACTTTAGTTTTTATAAAGATTCTTAAAAAAACCCGACGTTGATAAAGTTATTTCAGGAACAAAAATTAACTTTGTCTTAAAATAAAGTTAAATAAATAAGTCTAAGTTCTCTTAATATAATAAATAAAAACAAACATGCATGTATTGCATATTTTTAAACTTCAAAATTTAATATATGTTTTGATCAAAATATATAGACATTCATTTCAGTGGAAATGCGATTACATAAACTCTGCAAATTTAGAAAATATATTTTTTATTACTATTCACAATATTTATGAAAATGTTCAAAGTTTGCTATTTAAACACGCTCAAAGTCATTAGGGTTATTTAATCGCTATCTCAACACTCGAGGCCCCCCAGATTTATGGCGAAATTCCGAAAACAAAACCTTTCAGATATGTTCACATCTAATCACTTTTCCACGACTCATTCAACACTTTTGACAATTTGATGCTTTTCTTCGCATTGTTTATGGTAGGGAATGGAAAAAACCCACTCTGAAAGTTTGATATTAATTACAATTGCGTTCAATGTCACAGAAAAACAAACTATCACTCTTAAAAGCTCTCTTAAATAAAGGGGATTACAGCAGCCACGGTCGTAAGAGAATAAATATTTTTTATTAATATATTCTTTACACTACAAAAATTATCAACCACCAAACTGGCACGCCGAGAATAATGAACTGAAACTTTTCTCGCGTAGTCAATAAACTAAAGCTCTTTTCAATTGCTCTCGACCACTTTAATATTTTCTCTTGATATACTCTCTCTTTCTCGCACTCTTACCGTGAGATCTATAGAACTAGAATACTTTTCAGCTTTGCGTTTGCCGCACGACTGAATGATCGGAACCCAAAGCTTAAGCCTTATATAGGGCCTCATATCGCAAATAAATTATCAGTTCCAAAAAAGAGTTAATAGATGATAATATATTTTTTGCCGAAAAGTCATTAAATATACATAGGTAAGGTTGGGTTAACCGAAATCGACTACGTTAAATATTTCTTTTTATATATTTTTATAAAAAATCATATATTTAGAAAGACGTTTTATGAAATAATGGAACAATTTTTAAAATAAAGCCAAATTTTTAAATTTTTATAAATTGATACCAATGATACCAATATCATTTTGTAAGATTATCCGAAACGACTTTAAATCTCAGGTAATGTTATATACCCAATGAAAAAGTTTATTTAGGTATAAACATATTATTATTGGGCTATATTAACCGCAATTCCAGTCTTATCAGCAGAACGATCGACGACTCTCCCACTCTTCTTCTGATTAGACCCGTGATTTGCCATCCCTTTTCTTCGTTGCACACTGAGCTCTGCCTCCTCCTCTTAGTCCGTCTCTTTCCAGCTGCTTATCGCGCTGCGTTGTGTCATGGTTTCTTATCGGTGCGAACGAGACGGGCGCGGAACTCTTTAAGGGAGTGAGCAGTTGGGAAAGCTGCGCGCCTGCTCGAAATACCAGTTGGGGACTTTTCCCATGTGCTCGCATGCAATTTCCAATTGGAATGGGCAGCACCGCAGTTGGAGCCACTGGAGGAGCAGTGGAGCCATTTAGCCATGGAGCCACGGCGCTGGAGCACTGGAGGCGGTTGGAACGTTGTGGAACCTACACGACCAGCACTATTTCGCAGTTTAGTACGTTTTTTTGTGAGCGGATCTGCTCAAATTTTGTCCGCAGAGCAGCAGGCGCTCAGCGATGGCCAACGCAGACTCACTCACATCGCCGCCGTCCCCATTTTTTTTTGTTGGACTCTTTTTTGTCTGTGTGAAAGCGGCGGCAAGAACCGTTCGCGTTGGCGTTAGCGTCGCCTTCAGTGCTGCGCGGTTTGGCCAGAAACTAGCTAGAATTTGGTTTTCCATTAGCAAAAGTATTAACTTGGCATTGCGTATACGCAGCATAAGAACTATTGCCTACTTATGGGTAGTATGTGCTAATAGTTCTCTGGGTATTTGAAACTTTCATAAATTATTTATAAACTTTCTTTAAATATTCTTTATTTGTTTTCTTTAAATAAATAAATTAATAAAATGTTGTTGCTTAACATCAAATTCATATACGCAAAAATACATAATAAATTCGCATTAAGTATACGTCGTACAAAAAATATGGCATACTTTTAGGTTGCAATTGAATAAGTAATTTTCCTTAATTCAACCAAGGACCAAGAATGGCCATTGTTATAAGGTCTTATATGACTGATTAGTTCAGATAGAAGTTCTACGAACTGTGTTGGCTGCACTGAAAGTTTCGGCTCTTCCTCTTCTTTTGGAGATTTGGCCCAGACACTGCACTTTGCCTAATTGAAAACGAAACGGAAAACACGAACCAAGTTTTTAGCGCTTTATGCGAGGGTGGATTTTTTCGTTGTCGTGACGCTGCGTCGTGTGTTTTTTTCCCCCACTACGCTTTATTTTCTTCATGCTTTGTTCTTTTGTTTCGTGGTGATTTTCTTGTGCGCTCCAGCGGTAGAGCGTCAGCAGAGTGGCGCACATTGTCTGCTTTTCTCGTTTTTATGCTTCCCTGTTACCAAAACACGATGCGTCATTTTGACTGACGTAACCGGGAGACAACATTCCAATTGGAGACAGCTGTCTATCAGACGCGACCGTCGTCGTTGTTATCGTTATCGTTTTCTTTGTTGTTGTTGTTGCTTTTGGCCTGGACGTCGTCGTCGGTGGGGCGTTGTCGTTTACCGTTACGTCTGCCGCCGGCATTGCCAGCGCTAAACTGCGGTTTGGCGAACAAGTAATCAGCAACTGATGACAGCAGACAGCCGCCCAAAAGAGAATGAGTGGGGCAGAGGCAGAAAGAGAGAGAGAGAGAGATATAGAAAGGAGAGAGAAAGGCGGAGGAGTAGCGGTGAAAATGTAACTGCGATGAAAGCTGCGGGAATTGCCTCAAGTGGCCATCGCTCTCGATCTCGCCTCTGCAGCACTATATTAACCCCCCAAGCACACACATTTAAAATAGGGACCATCGAGACCCACAGTTCGAGACCCAACAAATGCAAAAGGTTACTATTTAAAATCAACCACAAATTTGTCTACAACTTTTAGACTAAAAGTGAGCTGTTTAATATAATACGCCTTCTTTTTAGATATCTATCGCACTTTCATCAACTTCAAATTAAAGTATTTTAAAAGAAAATAGTAATGGTTTAAATACAAACTTGTTTTTTCTTTTATAAAAGGTTTCGTATGTAGGTACATAGTTCAAATTCACATAAATGTATAATTTTGTGATTATATAATATTTTTTGCTTTAACTAGTATTTAATTGCCTTTAAGAAACCCTTAGAAGATACATTTATTTTAATACTCGGCAAGGGCAAGCGACGTCCCCTCCACATTTTAGCGGGTTAAAGTCAAATGTCAAGGGCAAGTTGCAGACACCTAAGCAGCATCCGAAAACATCTCCATACCGCTTGCAGCTTATTCTGCTTGCTTCATATTTGGCGACAGAGCAGCGGGAATCGCAAATGGCGACCGAGCGACAAAGCTGCAAAGCGAAGCGTCGCGCACTCCGCGCAGGCGCCTTCAGACCGCCCAACTCCGCCGCCAACAAAGAAGGAAAGAAAGATGAGGGTGGAGAGGGCCCAGAAAAAAGTGGTCGAGCGTCACCGATTTTTATAGTGTAGGCTCCCTAAAATTGACGCGCAACATTGAGGCAGGTCCCTCTACGCGATACAATGGAACAGGCGACCAGAGTCGCCGAGCAACAAGAGAAACCGACGAAAGAGAAAGAGAGAGCAGCCCCAAAGCAAGCACACGATGTCTGCGAGTGTGGTGGTGAGCCCCAAGTCGATGGCGGTGCCTACATACGTCACAGCTCTATACATGAGGAGCTAAAGAGCGGGAGCGGAGCTAAGGCTAGCTCCACTGCAAAAGAGAGGGCGTGAGCTCCAGCTGATGGAGAGAGTCAGGGAGAATTGGAGAGCGTGGGAGTTGATGCGCACATGCATTTGTACATATGCAGTGCACTCTCGATATAAAGAAAACTGAACTTACAAGGTTTGATTTTTGTATTTGTATAAATAATTAAACTTTCTTTAAAGGTGTTATGATTTGTGCCATATTTGTACATACTGGGTTTTTTCGAAAAAGTCATGCCAGCCTAAAAAAATCTAAAGCTTAAAAACAATGTCACAGAAATATTTTCCAACCATCTTAAGTTATATGAATTTATAATAATATAAATTATACAGTTACTCCTAAGTTTCTTCCCAATTTACAGTTTTTCCAGCGATGTAGCTCTTGCATCTTTGTTGGCATTGTAATGATGTTAGCATTGACTGACGTCAGGCACGGGTCGTAATTTACATGTCTCTGTTACCTGTTTTTGTTGTTGCAGTAGTCACCGTTGTTTACAGCACAAGATAATTATGGGAATGCAAGTGTTTTGTTTTCGCTGCTTTCGCGGTTAAAGAATTGAGAACGCGTCCAGGGTTAATGGAAAAGTGGGGGTGGTCATGGGGAAATAGGTCATACGTACCACATAAATCAGACAAGAAAAACTATGCTTTCTTTTGAAATAAAAAATAAAATACATCCATTGTTTTTGACAGACTTTAACTTTTTACAAATAATTCTATTGTCCCTTATAGTGTTGTGTTTAGAGTAGTCTTATCATTGTCGAGTATTCAATGATTTATTTCCAGTTTACCATTTGAATCAATTTTATAACAATTTATTAATAATTGACTACAGCGCCGTATGAAATGCCGTAATATCTCTATCTGCTTCAGATCAATGAAGCTCCTCCAACTCGTCTAACATATCAATTTCATGTTGCACTTCGTTTTTGATACGGTCAAGTACCACCAAAAGCGATACCAATCGCCAGTATAATACGGAATCGTTGGAATCGTTTCTGAAGTTGGAAGCAGTTTCTGAAGTTAGACGAGCTACTGTATCCCGCACGGTTTTAAGACTGGCCTGAAAGGCCTGTGCCTCGGCCAGTGTCTTCACGTCGCTTGAGTGTTTATGCATTAGACTGTTGCAAAACTGTAGAATAGGTAAAAACATGGGACGACCTTCGGGAAATATAACGCTGTCTGAGGATCTGGGTGAAGAAGACGTGAATGAGGCCAAAGAGGTCCCTTCACAGTAGTATGTATCACATATCGCAGTTGTTATAGGAAAAGTGGGTTGTGGGTAGGCGCCCGTCAAGGCCAACCACCTGCCTGCAGGACCCAGAGATTTCTCCACAGAACTTGCTGCCACGCGAGCCAAGTTCTCATTAGACGTACTCTAAGTAGTACGATGGTGCATATGGATAAATAAGTTTATGCAATTTTGTTTCCAAATACTCACCGTTTCCTCTTGAACAAGACACCTATTCGAATAAACTGCCATCTTTACTTTTTTGGGGAACGCTAGAATTTTATTTCACACGAATTAATGTTAGAAGAGGTCGACATTTGTATTATGGAAAACAACAATGACATTTATTCTAATGCCGACCAGATCACATGTTATTTTGATAAAACAATGCAGTGCGGACAGATAATCTTGTAATTGGCCCATAGAACAGTGGTTGCTTTGAGGTTCAACGACTAATCGACATAATGCTTACTAATCACGTAATTTATACTATGTTCCTGGAATTTTAAAAATGAAAAAAGGTGGTTCCGTTATAAAACACAATGTAATGTTAGTCCGTAACTAGCTTTTGGCCTTCGCTATATAAATCAGGGATCACTGATATTTTCGCGCACAACAATGTTTACAAGCCTGCTGATTCTCGTTCTGGGCTCGACCACAATTTTGGCCACTGACTACATCCTGGTGGTGGAGGATCCGGACATCTACACGACATGCAGGGACGGACCTCCCGGGTCCCAGGGACTCAACGAAGCCTTCGATACAAGCAAAATGGTGGCAGATATGGACCCAGACGGAATTCATGTTTCCGGGAACATTACATCCAAATGGAGTTTACCGCGAACAGATCGAATTTCCGTAAGGCTTTTTCGACCTAGCTGTTCCACACTTTTGGCTGATTTATTTTATTTTATTTTAAGGCCAGGATGAGTGTGATGCACTATAACCGCGGAAGCTGGGAACCGACTGTATTTAACTCCCTCACGCCCGACTTCTGCGCCTCGATGTTTGACCCCAATAACTTTTGGTTTAAGTACTGGTTTAAAAATTTTGACAATCGCGAGGAGATACAAGAGAAGTGCCTGGCAACGGCCGGCGTGAGTATTTTAATTTTGGTCTCGATACGCAAGGCTTTTTCGAAACGGATACTCTTTTCAGACCGTTTTGGTGTATAACCCATTCACTGTTATTCCGCAACTAAATAACGTCATGGGGCCCACTCTCACAGGACGCTATAAGGTGGTTTTCATGTTCGAAGCATTTGACGAAAAGGACGTAAGACGACCAGAATCCGTGTGCTTTGAGATCACAGGCGAGGCTGAGAAAATTAAAAAGTAATACCTACAATTAAAATAATAATAATAATCCTACGAATTACGAATATGTATTCTTAATTTTGTATTAAATGGGTTCGTGTTATATAACCTGGCTTGCAAAATAAATCCTTCCGACCTTATAAAACAAATATTTCATTAATTGAAGTACAAATTAATTCAATTATCTCTTTATAAAAACTGTTTTTACTATACTCTGGTATTATGGATAAAACAGATACATCTTAGCAACTAAATATTAATATACAAATTAGAAGTGTCTACGAACTTCAGCCTATAGTGTCCCACATACTGCATGATTTTCTTATAGCTAGAACGCATCGCACATCCGGTAGGGACCATGTCTCCGCAAATCTGATACCACTGGTATAGCAACCATTAAATGTTATTGACAAGCAACATTACACGACAGTTCTTATATAGACCATTAAAAAACTGAGGACTGTGGAGTTCCCTGTATTCAACAGCCGCCCTTGATCCAATTATAAGCAATTCATGTTACTACTTTTTCATACTGTACAATGTACATACAAATTAACACGAAAATACCTAACAAATATTGAATGTTCTAATGATGGCATTCCAGATAACGTACAATGTTACGTTAATCAGTAATGAGGACATCTATTTCCGCCAATTTAAGTGGCTATATAAAGTCGGATCATATATTTTTCGGAAGACAAAAATGTTTGCAATTCTTCTGATTCTGGCCGTGGGCCTGCGCAGCGCTTGGGCGACGGACTACAATATGCTGATCGAGGATCCCGAGGTCTACTCCCCGTGTATTGATGGCCCGCCTGGTTCAATCGGCATCACCGAAGCCTTTAACATGGATAATATGGTTTTCGATCAGGACGAAGATGGCATACATATTTCGGGGAATTGCACGACTAAGTGGAGTTTACCGCGAACCGATCGCATTTCCGTAACTGATTGCATTTAAAATAAGAACTACTTGACTCAATATTATTCGCACTTTCAGGCAAGTTTCAGGATAATGCATTACAACCGGGGAAGCTGGGAGCCAACTGTACTAAGCCAGGTCACTCGGGACTTTTGTTCCGCCTTTTACCACAAGGATCAGTACTGGTACAAGTACTGGTTCCAAAACGTTGCAAACCTGGAGGATATAAAAACGAACTGTATTGCAACAAAAGATGTTGGTATTGTAATTGTTATGCCTTGTTTTCGTCACAAAATGATTTTCTATTTTAGACCACAATGGTGATGAATCCGTTCATTATGCATTTGCGTTTGAATAACATCAATGGCGCTTCTTTCCGAGGACGCTATAAAGCTGTGTTTCACATTGAAGCTTTCGACGAAAAGAACCAAAGGCGCCCGACATCTCTATGTTTCGAGATCAAAGGTGAAATAGAAAGGGTAAAAGACTAACATAAGTATATCCTTTGAGAGTAAAGATACATTTTTTTTTTGGTTTTTTTGTTCTGTATAATATTTTGGATGGTGATCATGAAGGTTTAATAAACCATATATACAATTTTTGGATATTAATACTTGCGGTTCATTTATTCATCTCTTGTCGAACAGTATTATCGATGATACCTGGGCCCAAGAGCGGTGTAATGCATTTAATGCTTTTCACCGGTATAGTGTTTCATTAAGGTATACTTCATACTTCTTGGCGATTTTAAAAATTGAACAAGAAAGGAAGCTACCTTCGGCCATCCGAAGCTTATATACCCTTGTAGATAAAAGAATACTCACTCGGTGCAGTTCCAGGGATTCCAGATTCAGCGTTTCGATTTATTTCAATTTTGTTTTTAAGTAGTCAAGAATCAAAACGCCTACTTCCTACAAAGTTACAATGAATTTTCTTATATTTGATTGGGAGCCTTAAGATATAGTGGTCCGATCTGGCTGGCTCCGACATATGTACTACCTGCAATAGAAAGAAGACCTTCGGGAAAGTTTCATCGCGATAGCTTTAAAACTGAGAGACTAGTTCGCATAGAAACGGACAGACGGACAGACGGACAGACGGACAGACGGACAGACGGACATGGCTAGATAGACTCGGCTATTGGTGCTGATCAAGAATATATATACTTTATGTGGTCGGAAACGTCTCCTTCACTGCGTTGCAAACATCTGACTGAAATTATAATACCCTCTACAAGGGTATAAAAATGTACATTCAGTTTTACATTCAATTTTGTTGAAAACAAATCTTTATACCCTTGCAGAGGGTATTATAATTTCAGTCAGATGTTTGCAACGCAGTGAAGGAGACATTTCCGACCACATAAAGTATATATATTCTTGATCAGCATCAATAGCCGAGTCCATCTAGCCATGTCCGTCTGTCAGTCTGTCTGTCTGTCCGTTTCTATGCGAACTAGTCTCTCAGTTTTAAAGCTATCTTTTCCAAAACTTTTCCAAAAGTCTTCTTTCTATTGCAGGTAGTACATATGTCGGAACGAGCCGGATCGGACCACCATATCTTATGGCTCCCATAGGCTCCCAAAAAAATAGAAAAAACATTGTAGAAAGTAGGCGTTTTAATTTTTGACATTGTAAAAACAACATTTTAAGTAGGCAAACCTGCAAGGGTATATAAACTTCGGCTAGCCAAAGTTAACTTTCTTTCTTGTTTTTTTTAAACAAGACTTAAAATTGAAAGTTTTTCTCCTGAGACCCTGCTCAGCCCTTGATGATCACCTAAAAAGTAAAATAATGATAAATATAATTTTGATTAGGTAATAATTCAAAGCACAGATCATCCAACTTCGTGCAAATAGAACTGGCGATGACACCTGAGATTACGAATGTTAATCCAAAATTACCTCTAATTAGCTATGGATTGATTGGCAGTTAATGTTAAGGTTAATCCAAAATTACCTCTAATTAGCTTTGGATTGATTGGCAGTCGCTATATAAGGCCGGAACAATAAACTTTTTGAATTAAAATGTTTAAAATTCTATGGATTCTCGCTGCGGTGACCAACATTTGGGCCACAGACTACAACGCGATCATTGAGGATCCGACGATCTACACGCCATGTGAAAACGGGCCACCTGGATCGGTTTTCATCCACGACGCCTTCAACATGGACAATATGAAATTGGACCTGGAGGAAGACGGCATCCATGTTTCGGGAAATGCCACCGTCAAATGGAATTTCGATCCTACCGATCGGATTTTAGTTAGTTCACTCCATCTAAAATGAGAATTAAAAACTAAAATTGTTTCTACTTTCAGTCCAGATTCAGTGTGATGCAGTTCAATCGTGGTTCCTGGGAACCGACAGTATATAATGTGAACAATCCAGACTTTTGTGCGACGATGTTTGACAAGGATCAATACACATATAAGTATTGGTGGAAGTATGTACGCAACCGCGAGGAGATACAAGAAAAGTGCATTAAAATTAAAGATGCAAGTATGGCCATTGTTGTAGCTACTTGTCTTGAATGCTTTTAATTTTAGACTGTTCTGGAATTTGATCCGTTCATCATGGTACTGCAACTAAACAATATCCGCGGTGTAGATCTAAGGGGACGCTATAAAGCAGTGGTTTCTTATGAAGCATTCGATAAAAATAATGTTCGGCGACCGACGTCTTTATGCTTTGAGATAAAATCCGAGCTTGAGAAGATTAAGACATAACAATAATTACTTTCCGAATGCAAGAACTTCGATTTTGTACGTAATGTATTGTACCTATTCTATTATGTTAACCATTTAATCACATATATACATGTGAATATAATAACCATAATGCTGCAAAATTAAGGAAACAGAGTTTTAAATTTTATCTAGAAGAGGATGTCCTGTACCAATGACAATAGTGCAAATGATGATCTTGATCTTTAAAAATGATTTACACAAATGTCGTCCCATTACGAACGGTGTAATACACAGTGCAAAACGGAAAATGTAACCGCAGTTATCATCAATACGAGTTCTTCTGGCTTAGCTCGCGTTTGGATATTATAGCGATTTAAAGATTTGGTGTAAAAATTGATACATATTGAGCCAATTCAAGTTTCAACATTATTTTAGGTAAAGTCATTAAAAGGAACAACAAGTTATTACATTTGGTTAAAACAGTGAATATAAAACTGTAGACACAAAAATTTATGTGAAACATAGCATTTACTATTAAAATAGAATCTGGAATTTTTCCCGAAATTTTGAAGCCTATCTCATGATAGCTGCACTTTTTCTATAAACGTTGTTCTGCAGTTTTATTCCTTAGATCAATACCTATAATAATCCTGAATACATGCAAATAAACTTTCATTCGTCTCTTGAGACTTAGGCAATTTTTAAATAAAATTTTTAAATCGCAATAAGCTAAGCTGTGATGAGTACTTTCAGTCTCTGCACAGTAATAACAATATGTAATTATCTATAACAATTTGATCCAAAATGCTTTACAGATGAAACAACTGCAGTTAGGAAAGATGTTCTTTGTACACGCGAATACCGTGTTAATATTTCAGTTAACATTTTTGTTCATTATTTGTAAGTAGAACGACATTCTTGGTTTTTGTTATATGTACATTAGGGCGTTCCAAAAAATGAAATTCTTTTCTCACCCCTTAACATGGTATATTAAAGTATGCAAAAAATGTATGTGAAAACAAAACAATTTTTTTTCGAGATTTAGACCTTGCGAAACGTCTTCAAAGTTTGCTTTAAAATTACTCATACGATATGTATAACAGTTCGAATTTGGTCGAAAAAAATCTCTCTCCCATTTCTTGTCTTGTCAAATTATGAATTTCGTTGGAATAATTGGTAAAAAAAAGGAGAGCAAACTATCATCAATTGTTGATATCTATGCCACCTTGATCAGAAAAACTTTTTGATCGAAGGCAACAGTGCGTATGGGTGATAAACTTTGAAACCAATTCGCAGACCCTAAAACACGATTTTTTTTAAAATTGTCTTTTGGTATACCTTGAATACCACAATGCCCACCGTATAAGCGGGTGAGAGTAGGACCTTAAAAATTTCAATACATATGTAGACCGCCCTAATGTACATACAGTCGACTTGGGAATTACGTTCGGAGCTGAATACATTCTTTCAACACATTCAACACCATCACCCCAAGAAAACTAAGCCAAGAACCGACAGTATGGACAAAAAACACTTCAAAATGGCTTCTTCTGGCATATCCACTTCCGGTAAGGGCGTTGAACCAAAAAAGTACTCACCACAGGCGTACAGGGAGAAAATCAGTAGCTTGTTTCCGCTTCCGCCGAGACCGGCTGACATGTGTCACGATGCGTTCGTTAAGAAGCTCCTGGAGCCATATGTAATGGAGGCCCGAAAGGAGATTCGAGCCGTGAAGATGACCCGCGATTCCAGCAGCAGCTCTGAGGAGGATCCGAACGAGGCTTTCCGGGCGAGGATGTACAAGACGGACTACTCGGCACGAGCCTCTACCTACATGGCCAGGGCCACTCTTACCGGGAGGATCAGTGCCAAGTCGATTCTTAGTCCCCAGCAACGCGATTCAGCCGCCATGACGACCCAAATGTTCAAGGTGCGCTTCGCCAATCTGATATCCGACTTCCGGAACGTGTGCATCATCTACCAGCTGCTGCAGCTGCAGGAGATCCTCAACGTGATGCGAGAATATCCGCCGGCCGGCACCAATCCCAATGACACCATATTCGGCTGGTCCTACAAGAAGAATCTGAAACGGTTCGAACAGCAAACAAACACCGTCTATGTGGACATTCTGGAGAAGAATAGAACCGAGGCCACGCTCGATGAGCTCAAGTTCTATGTGGATTTGGGTGAGCTAATTGCTCTGGTGCAAGCCCTGCTGGACGATGTGATCAACGATAGAGATCTATGCGCCCCACATGGCTTCATGGAACTTCTCAAGTGAGTCTGCAGTTTTAAATATAATAAAAATATTTTAAATTCAATTTCCCAAACCTAATTAACTTGGAAAATATTGGAATCTTTATTGCATACTTTAAGGTGTTTGCTTAAAAGATTTAAATATTCGAAAATGTACACTGTTTTACCTATTATAAATAAGTAAAGATAAATATATACCTTAGAGACACCCAAGTGGACTTAGACAAGCTAATTGCAGTACCCTACGAGACAATAATGGCCGAACACGACTCTCTAGTTGAGGAGAATGGAAAGAAGAATCGGGCTGGAAGATTCCACAACCCTAAGTTGACGGCCAAGCAGCAGATCCTTAACAAAGAGCGATTCCAGATTGACTGTGAGTTGTTGAACACTTTGGGGCCTTATTCTTACGTGTATTTTGTTTTCTTGCACAGACATGAGCCCCATAGAATCCCGCTATAGAGTAAATTGGACGCACGATAATGTGGAGCAGGGACAGTATACTGACTTCCTTCGTTGTAAGGTTTGTGCTTCTTATAACAGGAGAAGATTTCTGATTTCTGTAGTTTATCAGAATAAAAACATATCACTGTTTAATTTAGGTGTTTTCCGATGAATTGGACAAAATTGAAGACCTCACACGTAAGGACTCGCATGTGTGGAGGAGCTGCCATTTGGAGTATGTGACCCTGATCGAGCAGTACAAGAATCGCATTAATATGGTCCAGCAGGCCTACGATGACGATATGGAAACGGCCGAAAATATGCTACAAGTCACCATCAGCAAGGTGAACAAATGCAAGGACGACCTCAAGTTATACAACGAAAAAGTGGAGGACTTTCACCAGAAAATCCAAGAGGTGCGCGATAAGATAGCAAAGGAGGTGGAGAAGGAACGAGCGCGTTTGTCAGCGGTAAGTAAATGAAAAATAATAAAAATATTGGTATAAAAACATTATTCACAGGCACGAGCTTCTAAGAGAATGTCCAGGATATTGGCGAAGCAGAAGGAGGAGAAAAAGGCCGCAGCTAAGCAGGCCAAATTGGAAAAAAGGCTGGCAAGGCGAAATAAAAAAGCGGAAGAAAAAACTGAAGACTAGTATCCTTTCTGTACAACACTTGAAATACCCTTTATCGATTCTTGAAAAATACAATAATGTTTATACATTGAAATTTGTTTTTATAACTTTTTGTCTACAATAAAATTTATTAATTCCAGAAACTAAATTTGTATATAGATATATGTTGTATATAGTTCTGTAATCTGTTTAAATTTCTTTGCTTGACATAAAATAGTTGTTCAATATATGTAGATCAAATATCTTTCGCCCCAGTTCTGTCTGTCTCTCTGTCTTACTTTCTAACACATTGCCCTGTTTACAGCATTTTCGGTCTCACTAATTAATAGATATACATATACATAACTCTACACTAGATACATTATATTCAATTTTGTTGTTTGATTTGGAAGAAAGGGGTCCATTTAGAAACTAAAACTTTATACACATGGTTCAACAGAACGAAATTGGCGCAAGAAAACAATAACTTAGATTACTGATTAGGACTAACAAACTAAACAAGTAAATGGCTTAGTCTAGGAGTAAACTTTAATTATAATAACCAACTAGTTTTGCATAATATCAAAATGAAAACCGCTCACAAAGTTAACACATAAAACACATGGTTTCCTTACACATAATTTGGTTACGTCTGTTACTAAAACTAAACATTAATCAAGCTGAGGATTACAGGATGAGGGATATCCGAGTGGGCTGCTCCTTAATTGTTTGCGGGCGCCGTGCGCAGCTTGGCCCTCATGTTCAGATACTCGGGATTCACGTACTGCCGCTCCTCGGCGTCCTCCTGATCCTGTTTCTGGGCCGCCGCCTCGTGCTTCTGCGCCCGCTCCATGATCACGCGTCCGAGTTCCCCTTTCAGTCCGGGAATCCCGCCGACGATTTCCGCATCCGGCGAATGCTGCTCGGCAGCGGCATGCCGTTCCTTCTGCTTGTCGTAGGCACGTTGCAGTTCCGATTTCTGGTTCAGCACGCTTTTTCCACTACACAAGAATTTAATTATTAAAACATTTATTTTTTGAAGAATACTTACAATAATTCGCTAAACTGTTTCTTTGTATCTGTTTAGAACTGATTTTAAAACCCCCCATCTTTAAAAATTATAAATTTTTATTGGATAAGTTAACTATCCTGAATGTCCTTGACAATTGAGCGAATTATTTACATATTAACACAACTACAACTCACACTCTGGCATTGAACTTGAGCTCCCGATGCAGTTCCTTGCGATCAATGTTCTCCATGCAGGGATTGATGAGCTTCTTGGGCAGGATCAGCCCATCGGAGTCCGTCTGGACGCCAGTGGGCGTGGCCGGCGGGGAGCTGGTCATGGACATCATCGTTCCGGCCGCGTTCTCAGCCTCCGCCAGACTGTGCCTGAAGTCGGTATCTGAAAGATAGATGCAGAGAATTTAACGATTAGTGAATGGATTCGCATTCTTTCCCACTCGGCGACTACAGGGGAAAAAATTTCTAGCTAGTTGATTATGAAAAATGAATTTCCCATGACAATAAAAATGTTTTGTTAAAAACAACCTGTTGTCACAGATCCGAGTAATTACAGAATAACTTCCAACTTTTCTTCCAGTTCATATGATCTTTTTTATTTGATCTCTTCAACTTTTTACAAATCTGATCAAATAATTAATTTGTTCAGTGTACCTCTGGACGATGTCCCCATGTTTGACTGTGCCAAAGTTTAATTGGCACTTGGCCTTCCCCTCACAAATCAGTTCGGGCCTTAACCACCCAACAATGCACACAACAACCGCTCGAGAACCCAAGAAAACCAAACAAAAGACGTCTAAAGCTTCGTTGTCTTGGTCGTTTATTAAGGTTAAATATTTCTCCCCATTCATGTCATTGTCAATTTGTTATTACAAAAAAAGAACAGCATACAACAACAGCTGTAAAACCGTAAAAAAAAATTATGAGAGGCAGAGGAACAGAAACTCGATTCAAGTCAGCGGTAAAGTTCTTTCCGACTATATTCTCCTCGTTCTGGTTCTGCTGTTCTTTTTGTAAATTTCTCACTGAACCGTCACCAGCGATGAACTTCTTTTGTTCACCCATCATATTAACCCACATCGCGGCGAACTAGTTAGTAGCTCGAAGCCCAAAACCTAAACTAGATTAATAGCCGATGATAAGGGACAGAGTGAAAATAAATAAAAAAGAAATAGCGCTGAAGGGGCAATGACATGGCTGAAATGGCTTCGCAGCGGAGATGAAAATCGCAATGAGTTCAGTGGGTACAATTTTTAGCAGAATTTGCTGACTGGTGCACCAGGGAACTGTGCCAAAAAGTCACAATTTATATGGGATTAAATTTGTATAAATCAGGGATAATTTAGGAAATGAAAATGGGAGCATCTTAATAAGTTTGAGCTTAGGCCAAATTTACAATAATTAAACATATGTAGCATTGTTAGATTGTAATCCAAACAATTGAAACTGAAGTAACAAAAAGTGGACCATCGTTTTTAAGCTAAACTTAACAAATAACAAGAGAGAACGCTATAGTCGGGTTGTTGTCCCGACTATCTAATACCCGTCACTCAGCTAAAGGGAGTGCGAACGCTGTGTCGGGTTGGTGTCCCGACTAATAATCGTAACTCAGCTAAAGGGAGTGCGAGGGAGATAGATATATAATTTTTGATTGCGTATAACTTTTTAATGAATTGTCCGATTTGAAAAATGTCTTCTACATTTCGATAGGTATAAATATACACAACAAAATTGCATTTATACTTCTCGGAAATCTTTAAAGATGTGATCGCAGGACCCATTTTAAAATCGTTAGTGGGCGATTGTGGGCGTTAGAGGGGGCGTGGCGCTCGGCTAAAATAAACTTGCGCTGCGTAGAAAGCCAAAGAATATGTGTGGGAAATCTCAACCTTCTAGCTTTTGTAGTTTCTGAGATCTCAGCGTTCATACAGACGGACAGACAGACAGACAGACAGACGGACAGACGGACAGACGGACAGACGGACAGACGGACATGGCTAGATCGACTCGGCTAGTGACCCTGATCAAGAATATATATACTTTATGGGGTCGGAAACGCTTCCTTCTAGCTGTTACATACTTTTGCACGAATCTAGTATACCCTTTTACTCTACGAGTAACGGGTATAAAAAGTATATATAAAATTCCAAATCGCAGAGAGTGGAAATCACTTAAGGGGTTATTTAATTGTTTTCACTTTTATTGAACCATTAACTTTATTTACAAGTCATTCGAACCACATAATATAAATTGGCAAACTAGTTCACACGAGTCTCAACATTTCTTCGAGAGGGTTAACCAACCTTAATTGCCATCTCCGCTCAAAGTTCGCGTTCGACAATCAATCAATCAATTTCATCAGTGGCATTTCAGACAATCCAACTAAATTATGGTTGATTCAATGGAAAAACATTCAAGATTTGTACAACAAAACACCAAATCTCTTGTTGTCCGACTCTAATGGCCATGAAAACGCCGGTCTTCAGTGTTCAACCTCTAACATTCCGAAGCCCTCGGGCAAAATATGACAAAACCAGCTTTATCAGCGACTGCATTATGCTAATCAAGATGTCCCATATGTGGCCCAATCGGAAATCGCATACAAATCCGTTTTGATTGATTTTTCTTTGATTTCAAATAAAAATTTGCATTCGCCGACTCTGAACTCGTAATTTGCATTTACATTTGCAGCGCTGTCTGGTCTGTGTTATTCTGATAGTTTCGCTTGGATTGACCCAATGCAGCCAAGAAAGGGAATGGGAAATTCATGGAGGGAGAATTTAATTTGTGTAGATGTTTTTTAATACCCTTTGCAAGGATAAAGTACAAATTGGTACATGCACTTGTGTTAAGTTATTTTTGGAAAAATAACTAACAAAACCTAAACATAATTATTCAAATAATATAAAGATAATAAAATATTCGGCGATCCCTTAGAAATTGTGTGGGGATTTTTAATCACTAGAAAAGGGCCGTGTAAATCTAAAAAGTGAAAAATCTATATTATCCACTTTCCTTCTAAATTAGAATACCCAAAGTTGCGAGGGTATTTCAATCAGTTCCAGACGGGGCTTCACTTCACTTACGATGTCCATCGTCGTACAACAAGTTTTCACTTGCGCAATCGAGTGGTTCGACTCGCCAGACCCCCTCCTTAACCCCTTCACGGCCCACACTCGGTTAGAAAATTGTGCGCAACTCGCTTCCATGTGGGTTAATAAGTTGCACATGTGCTGTGGGGTTTGGGTGTGAAATTAACGCAAATGAAATAAACGGCGGAGTCTCCATAAGGGACCGGGACCCAGTCGAAGACCCAACCCCGTGGACAGACGACCACTCCACCCAGGCTAATTATATGCAATTTGTTTTCACCGAATGACCGGAGGCGACCCACTCTAAGCCACATATGTACATAAATCAAGACAACACTGGAGTGCATTGTGTACACAATTTATGATATGGCATAGGGCTCTGAATTATTATCAAGAGCGGTCTTCAAACGAAAGTTGTCTGAGAAGACAGTCTATTTATTTAACCGGGTTAAGGGACCAACTAGCCATGACAGCACAGTTAAGGCAAACCATTGTCATGGAGGGTTAACTAGCTCAGATCGTGCGATATGTGTCGCAAAGAGTAAAGGCAATTTTCTGTATCCCAATTCATATGATTCCAAATTGAAATTGCACCGAAAATATGGTTATAACTGTCTAATTATTTTACCATAATAAAGAAAAAATTTAAAGCCCCTTAAAGCTTTCACTTTAAATCCTTTTAGAGTTAAAAATGTCTTTGCATTTTTAAAAACATTTCCAACAAAATGTATTTCAACTAATTTAAACCCCAGACCTTTGAGCTTCTTTCAACCTTATCAGCCATGTGTGATGGCATGTCTTTTCCGAATTTTCTACACTTTTACCCGTGTTCAGTGGCAGTACTTAATCATTTTACACCATCGCCGAAAGCCATGTCGGTGGAAAACCAAAACAAAAAGAAATAGCCACGATTTCACTCACTCTGAGAAGTGTGTACCCCTTTTGTCTGCCTATAAGAATGGCTTGAATAGAGTGATGAATAAATGAACGAATGTGTGAATATATAAGCGAATGAATTATTCACGCGGCAGACTCATCGTCTTGACTCACTTTCAAAGATGGACATGCGGTTCATGATGTTACTGGAGATATTCGACGAGGGTCGCTGCATTTTGGTTATGCTTTTTAGGCTTATGAAAGGGCTATACTAATGTGAACTTTAAGTTTTTGTTAGGAGTTTTATATATTTATTTTTTTGTATTAAACGGCACACTTGAAATTTTTTTTATTTTGTGATTTAATCATTTTTCTGAGCAAAACAATCGAGTGTTGCTGCGTTTGGATTTTTTTTTAAGCAGCTGAGGTGTTGCTGGTGGTAGAAATGCTGCAGTTGGTGGTTAATTGTGGCTCACATCTTACTAGCACAGTCACTTTCGCTTTCCTCGACGTTCTTATCAACGCAACAAACGGCTAAAAACTGCGAGCCGAGAAGGAAAATGCTGGTAACCGGACCCCTGCAATCGATTGCTGCTGCTGCTGCTGCTGCTGATGTTGCTGCCGTTGCTGCTGCTGCAACTTTGTGCAGTGCGACGCCAACACGTAACGCGTTTGGCTCGCTATTTTAGGCTTCCTCATTTGCAGCAGCTAACCAAACACGGCAGGGTTGGAAAACGGGGTTGTGTTTGGGGTTGGGGCTGAAATGGGGTTTTTCTTATGCCGCCGGACTGGCTTATGCAAGCCGAACCAACGACCAAACAACAGCTGACCCAGATATGCATTTCAGCCACGAACAGAACGGAATACTTAGAACGAAACGTAGCCAGCGGTGAACTAAAGCCAAAACGGATTAAATCCTTCAAAAAGTGAAAGCTCTTTGTTCTCAATCAAAAACCCCAAACCCCCGAATGCCATCACACAGCTCGTATGAGCCCCTATATCATGAAACTGAAACTAAATAGTACTGACCTAGTCGAAATTTTAAATGCTCTGTTTAATTTTTGAAGCTCTCAAAAGTGAACTTCCAACCTTTTTTTTATAATGTATTCTTTTAGTTATTAAATTTATTTTTTAATATTTTTTTAAGTTTCCAAAAAAACTATAGAACCAATACTGTTAAAATAGTTAACAAACGTGTAAAAATTAATACAATCTTTAAAAACTTAAAGTCAGGAACACAAATACAATTGACTGCAAAGCCGAGCTCTGATTTATGATACCCTCATTTTTAGCGCATTATGTCAGCTGACACAAGGATGTTGCATGTTGGATGTGGCATTTGGCACTGGCAGCTGGGGGCGGCAGCCTTGACCCGACGCTACCGCCCGTCTGCATAAAGGACACACGTGTGCAGGATAACAAAGCCCCGAAAAGGGAGGATGAAGTGGGTGGGCAAGGGGCTGGGTTCGGCCTCCTACTGACTGAAGCTTTCCGGAAGCTTCACTCTCTCGTTCTCTTTCTCTTTCTGTATATCCATCTCTCGGGGACTTTGTAGGAGCATCGGCAGCCTCCTCCTGGGGAAGAAAATGGAAAATCGACAGCCAAAGGCGAGCGTTTTCCAGCTTCCGTTTCCTGGCCGCCTGGTGCTAATTGGCTCCATGGAGAAAATGGCCGCTCCACACACAACACAAACAATGCTGCGGCCCCGTAGACCCTTTTGCCGCATTTTCCGACCCCTTCGCAAGATGGAAGTCTAAGACATGGACCAACTTCTTGGACGGCAGACAATCCAGGAAAAATAAAAAAAGGGACCTTCGGCAGGGGAAGTTGCAGCCACTCCAGTATTTCTCCAGTCGCACAAAAAGGGGAGCATGTTTCTTTGGTGGTCGGGTTGTTGAATGGGTGGGGAGGTGATGGGGCCAAAGGGGCGGAACCGGGAGCCCGCCATTGAGCAACTCTAACTCAAATACTCCGCCTCAAATCAACCGGCGAGCAGCAAAAGCCGCAAGCTGGATGGCCGACAGGAGCAACAGGAGTCGCCAAACAGGAGCTATGACGTCAGCAACAGGATAGGACAGAGACAGCGACAGTGCGAGCGAGAGCACCATGCAGGAGTGGGAACTAGCTGGTGAAAGCTGCCTGCACAGCGAGAAAAGTATTCAACGATTGTGCTTAGATCCATTTTGTATTCCTCAAAAGAAGTTACAAATAATTTTAAAGAAATTTCTTTTGGTAGCAACCTAAAATAAGAGGTATAATAAAATATACTTTTCTTTATAGGTTATACATAGTACATTATCCTCTTTTGGATGTGCATATTTTAAATATTTACCCTATTTTTTAAAGACTTTTTAACTTTTTCTTAAAATTTCTTCAGGTGCTTGAAGCTTTTTGTTGTCTTAGGAGCTTTTGTCAACCCAACAAGCTCGGCATTTTGTCTCTCTTTCTAGCTCTGCACACCTTCTCCTTCTGTGATGTCATATATTCATCGACCCTTGGGGAACCCTCGTTCTATCTCCCTCGCTCCCGCCTGGGGTCTGTGCGAAAAACATCAATAAATAGATTTCCCTGATTTTTCAACAGGATAGCAGAAATGGCAGCAAATGTCAGCAAACCAACAATCACAAGTCTCTAACAAAAAGCCACCCAAGCCTCCCCCTAATTCCCCTTAGCACCCTGATGCATAAATATTCGCCCATAGCCATTAAAGCTTTGGGTATTGTATTTCTACCAGGGGGGCTCGTCGTTTGTCTTTCCATAGATGGTTGTGGACTAATCAGCTGTGCGTGTAGTCAGGGGTTAAGAGGTTGCCTCGGTAATTTCAACAGGAGTTTTTCATACTTCGTGTTGGGCACAACGAAAAAATTGGGGTTGGTTCTATCTATTTGTTTACCACAAAGTGAGTGTGTTTGCCTGCTGTAAATATTTAGACAACCAGGCCAGGAATAACAGAAATAGAAACAGGCCAAAACAGTTCAATAAATAAACCAGCCAACTTGTGTTTTGGCTAAAAGCAAATTTGTGTATGATGAGGATTTTTTGCTAAAAGTTCTTATGCCCCTCAACTGGATTTAAATCACTTTTAAATGGGTTGAAGAATAGTCGAGCTATAACGGTTTATCGCTAACCGAAGTATGGAAAGTTTTTGCTCAAATTTACAATTTTCTTTTGTGTCCAGACTTAGTTGGTAGAAACTTAAAGGACCATGTTTTTGTAGCTATTGGCTTAAAGAACTTATATGACCTCATTGAAATCAGAAATATGCAGGTTTTAGATACTCTATATATATTTATAAAATATTTATATATATAAATGAATCCTGATTAATATACCATATCTAGATCATCCTAGGATTTATTTTTATTTAAGTAGACATACTCGTATTTATTTTTATTACATTTGTTTTAATACTTTACCATAATCCTGACGTGCCTTTTGTAATCCATCCCACTTTGGAACCTTCATGAAACGTAATTAGTGGGTACTTGCTCAGCAAAACAAACCCCATAGCTTTCGGCTCGTTAAAGGCGCGTGTTAGTCATAGAAATTGTATATTTACTATTTATTTGTGTTTGGCACATTGACTTGTGTTTGTCTACCAACAAACAGCACGCAAGGCTATTTCTATTAACTAACCGACACCACCCCCATTTCTTTTGAAGTTCCCGTTTCCACAAACCCCTATTTCCCCTACATTTGTTAAACCTATTTCTTTTTCCTTTAATTTTAATGGCGTGTCAGAATTTATTGGCCACGTTTAGTCGGCCGTTTGAGACCCACGCCCATCGCTAATTATCCGGCAGGTGAGTCATGAAATTAGCTAATCTGGCACGCCCCCCATCGCCATCGCCTACTGTTTTTGTGGTCAATCACCCAGTGGGAGATGCAACCACAGGAAGTCGTCCAAGTGGCCGAAGGCATTCGGCAATGTAAGTCAGTCATTCCCCAGCTGCAAAGTGGCTTACCGGCTTTCACCTGCCCCGCCCCCTCCACCTGGCCGCCCCTCACAAAAGTGTCCGCATCAGTCACTCATTCAGTCATTCATTCACTCGCAGCCACTAATTTTCCGCGTCGACATCGTTTGTCGTCTTGCACGCGCTTTTAATAACAATTTTCAGTTTAATTTCTTGCATTTTGTTTCTCTTTTTTTTGTATTTTTGGCTAAGCGGCTTGACAAGTGGACATAAATAAAAAATAAAAGAAACCGGTCAGAGCCCAGTCAAAGTCCACAAACCGAAAACAGTTGGCATTGCGCAATGGGAAAGCCTCGAAAAATAAAACCTGGCAACGGGACTCAAAATGGTTACCGGGAATCAGGGGAGCTTTGTGGAAAAACTCCCTGACAAACTCGCTGAAAACTGACCTTTCCTTGGAACTCATTCTGGCCCCAACCCGCTAACAATTCCGAGAAATTGGAACCCAGGCATTAAATGCATTTCTAAATCTAAACAACGATTTGCTCTATAAACAAAAGCAAGATCAACTCAGCAGCCCCACACATGTGGCATTCCAAATTCAACATTCCGCATAAACAATAACACACACAATTCGACCGACCCCACACCACAGTCAGAATTTTTTGAACAATAAACAGAAAATTTGCTTTTGCCGCGAGTCGGAAACATTTATAGTTCGAACAACTAGAAATAAATATTATAAAGGATTCGAATGCAAATCACCTTAGAAAAAGTATTATTCAAAAAACTATCTTAGGTTGGTTTTTAAACCTTATAAATATTATAGCCCAAGTTATTAGATAATTATAGCTAAATTACTACCAGCATTTTATGCTGCATTATATTTTGGATTTCTAATCTTAATGATAAAATGTTGAATTTTGGATTGATAAAGATTCATTTGCAATTAGGACAATAATGAATGTTATTGTATTTCTATATAACAGCATACCCCCTATCTCAAGATCACTGGGTACTAAAGAAGGGGGGCGCTGAGCGAGTCCATTAAAAGAATTTCGTAATCGAAATCCCGCATCGAGCCAATCAAGCTAAAAATTCTGAACCCATAGCCATGCGGGTGCAAAACGCTTATCAGCCGGAATAATAATAGCTTGGACAACAACGAAAACCACATGAAATAAATTTAATAAACATTTTTATGATTGCTCTTCATTTCAGTGCTTTTTGTTTTCAAGGCTTTATGGAAATTTGTTACTTTTTGATGTGGCTAAATAATCTCAAGTTCTTTTGGGAGAAAAGCGATTATATTTAGGCAAATATTTGACCATGAACGAGCATTAAACGCAGACGTCAGTTTAGATAAGAAGTTCTCGTTATCTGTGCAATTTAAGAAATCATAAAAGGGTATAGCCATATGGTAAATGTTGAAAACTGTAAAAAACTTTAATGACTTTAGGGCGTAAAACTTTTAGCTGTTCTGTGTAAATACCATTAGATTTTATGCTTCCTTTTGCGAATGGAATGTTGAAAGTTTATTTGTGTATTTTATTGATGCTAAATAAAGAAAATAAAAAATAAATTCTTGGCGAAACACTTCGACATTTGTTTATTGTACATTCTTGATCTATTCGAAATATATAAAAATTTCGAAAAAATAAAAACTAGTTAGCCGACTTAAACTAGTAAGTATAATCCACATTTGAATTACAAAAGAATAAAAAAAAGAAAAATATTTTTAAAAATAATTGACGGAAAATTTAATTATTGAAAAAATCATTAATTAAGTTCAATAAATAATTTCGGTTGTTAACTACCTATTAAACTTTAGTATAAGGAAATATTATTCTTTGCTTTGGCAACACCGGTATAAATAAATCTATACCTCATCCAAATCCATCTGAATCTCTGAATAATATTCTTTAAATAACTTAAGTATCATGCCTGCTGATTTCATTCCTTACGTATTCCGTCCAAAATCAGATCTTCGTATGAACACGATTATGGCTGCATTTATGACATAATTTGAGGGTCATTAAAGTCTAATACTTCGGCTGCCGTTTATCGAAATGGGTCACAAATGCGATTAGTTAATATTCAATCGACACAATCGGCACCCCACCTCCTGGAAAATATTTTTCCATACAGCGGCGGCGACTTAACAAGATATGACTTTAAATCATAATGCGTGTAAATGAGCATTACAGCAAAATGGCCTTGACAAGCCGAAAAACCAGTAACAACAATGGCCAAAACAACAAACATCAAATTAGCCAATCAAAGCAGAAAAAACATAAACATTTCACGCGCTCGCAGACAGTAATAATCATTTCCAGCGACTTAAAAAAGAGTTTAAATAATTTTATATAAGCACCAGACGCTGAAGAAATTGTTGCACTTAACGAATAAAAATCTGTGCCTTACGAACCGGCTTAAAAAAAAAGCTTAAAACAATTAAAAGCGCTAAAAAGCATTCCGAGCCTTTCACTCTTTTTTTACACTCGCTTATCTTCCATGACCAAGCGAAATCATTTGCCTAGCCGAACTCGTAAAAAATCCTCAATTGAAATTTTTTATTATTTGATAACTCCATTAAGTCCCCGACAACAACAAATCAATCAGTTGCGGAAACGGAACAAACTGCGCGAAACGAAAGAAATCAAATGGAACCAATCAAAGGAAAGTAAAACAAATTTGCATAAGTAAAATTAATCAAAGAAGATTTATTGAGGAAACTATAGATGTAATGTAGTTTTATGACTTGATTGAGATCAAAACAACCCGAGATTGTGCGTGTGTAATAAAATAATATCATTAAAAGTATAAAAGGTGTGATATTTAAATGATATACACGTACGTAAATATCATAAAATCATAATGTCCAAAATAATAAAGTAAAAGGGTTTCTTAAATAAAGTAATAATATAAAGGAGATGTAAAATAATATGTGTCAGCCAATATTATGGAATGAATATGAATATTATGAAAATATTTTAATTATGGTGGAATATTGTAATAAATATTTCCCATTAAACCCAGCCGCTGACGTCACCCTTAGGGATTCCAAAGAAATTACAATTACTTATCGTTATTTCTCTGTTTTTTCTTGTTCTCATATCATTTGCTTTTCTCTCTTTAAGTCTCTCTTTTGGTGTTTTTACTTATTTTTGATATTTTGCTCTTTTTTCGAACCGCATGCAACAAGTTTCTTACATTGAAATATCAAAAATGTTCACAGGAAACCATCAAAATGCGCAGCGCGAAGTTGAAAATCGAATAGGTCTCTTTCTCTCTCTCTTTCTTCCTTTGGATATATCTCTTTCTCAAGTGGGTGGGTGTTTTGGGGTGTTGTGTTCATATATTGCCCTCTGCTCTCTGCTCTTTTCTCCGCACTTTTTCCCATTTTCTCCACTTTTGCGCTGCCTATAAAGGGCCTCGCGTCATTGCACATCGTGTGCTTGTTTTTGTTATTGCAAAAATAGGGGGCTTTGGGTTGTGGGTGGTAGAAAATCAACACACACACGCGCACAAAAGAAAATAAAAGATGTACCCCAATTTTGGAGATGGGGAAAATGCGTCACGGGGTTGCCAATGGCAGGGAGCCAAACAAATGTAAGGAAAATCATTGGGGGTGGCTTCTAAACAGTGGGGCATGGAAAATTATCCACAGCTGTTAATGCAATTATCACCCCACAGAAGAGCTCAGTGTGCGATGAATTGCAGTAAACTGTCAATTACGCCTGTTACATAATTTAATTTTCCCATAAACGAGCAAATGGAAATTTGAATGAAATGTTATGCAATTGCACTTCCCGTTTTTTTCATAACAAATTAAAATTTACGAATTTGTCTAGTTAAATTGGGAAGCGCATCTAGAAATTTCAAAATGTAAATTACTAAACATAAATATTTATACCCGTTACTCGTAGAGTAAAAGGGTATACTAGATTCGTGCAAAAGTATGTAACATCTAGAAGGAAGCGTTTCCGACCCCATAAAGTATATATATTCTTGATCAGGGTCACTAGCCGAGTCGATCTAGCCATGTCCGTCTGTCCGTCTGTCCGTCTGTATGAACGCTGAGATCTCAGAAACTACAAAAGCTAGAAGATTGAGATTTCCCACACATATTCTTTGGCTTCCTACGCAGCGCAAGTTTATTTTAGCCGAGCGCCACGCCCCCTCTAACGCCCACAATCGCCCACTAACGATTTTAAAATGCGTCCTGCGCCCACATCTTTAAAGATTTCCGAGAAGTATAAATGAAATTTTGTTGTGTATATTTATACCTATCGAAATGTAGAAGACATTTTTCAAATCGGACCATTCATTAAAAAGTTATACGCTTTATAAATTGTCAACATATATCTATCTCCCTCGCACTCCCTTTAGCTGAGTTACGATTATTAGTCGGGACACCAACCCGACACAGCGTTCTCTCTTGTTTTTAGTTATAAAGGGGTGAACAATTTGTTTTCAAATATTCTTGAATAGTTTAACTGTTAGTCGACCGAACCGAGTTGACGATAAGAATTATTCATGGATTACTCATTAAAGCTGGGTGCAGAAAATGAATAATTCTAAAATAAATGTACATATTTAAATTTAAACACTGTTGTCTATATTTTGAAATATAACAAGTGTTCATTTGATGTAAGCTGTCTGTAGCATTTAACTTGCAACTTAAAAACATTGTTAATTGGCTAACCCACAAAATCATCAAAGGGTAACCATAGATCGACCTTGAAGATAGCCACTGTAGGTGGTGTAACCAATTTCCATATTCAATGCGATTCGGCACACTGTGACTGCGACTTACACTGCGACTGCGACTGTGACTGATGACGAGATCGCCATAAACTATGGGCCACAAAATGCGATGAAGATGGTGGAAAAACAAGACGATTCGACTGTCGACGGCTTGCCGCGGTTGAAAAGTCAAAGTCAAATCCAAGACATAATACAATAAAACAATACGACTACAAGAAACAAGAGCAACAACGCCGGACGAACAATAATGGCAGAAAGGAAAACAAGTTTTCACTTTTTATATTTTTGAGTTACTCGGGTTCGGGTTGCCCCTCCTCAATGGTGGGGGTTTTCATTTCCAAACGCGATTCAATTGCAGTTGTTTGCTGCCTTCGTTGTTGTAGTTGTTGGTTATCGCTTGGGCAAATTGTGGCCATAATGATGAATTGCATAAGCCGGAATCGTAATTATAATCAGTGACTACGACCGCTTCAGTTGCTCATCCGCTTTTGGTCATACAGTCCAACTTCCCCAAGTCGAATATTAAAGTCTTGGCTCAAGGTTTAAAACTCCCAATGGGTTGTTTTGCCAGAAAAATTATGGGTGTTATGTTAAAAAAATTTATAGAAAACAAGAGAGAACGCTATAGTCGGGTTGGTGTCCCGACTATCTAATACTTTTTTAATAGCTTTTATAGTTTCCGGACATGGCTATATCGACTCGGCTAGTGACCCTGATCAAGAATATATATACTTTACAGGGTCGGAAACGCTTCCTTCTCCCTGTTACATACTTTTGCACGAATACAATATACCCTTTTAGTCTACGAGTAACGGGTATAAAAATCAGTTTATATATAGAAAACATCCTGTGACTAGAGTTGTTTAGATCACAACAAAAATCGGTTTGATACAGCCAAGCTTCCCTGTGATTGCCTTGATCAGTCCAAAACCTGATCTTATCTCTGGCTCCCCTCTTTCTTTGCAGATTTTTGCAGGAGCTGTGGCTCTTTTCGGGCGGCCAGCTTATCAGGCTCGCGAATTACGCGCATTAAAAAATCTCCACGCAAAACATGACCATATAAGGAGTCGCTTGGCAACCGAAAAAAAACAAAAACATGAAAAAACGTACACAAATGGCTATTTTTGTGGCCTGGCAAAGCAACAACACAAAGTGCGATGATTACGTATCAAGCACATGGTCGTCGACGCCCCTCCTTAATTGCACCCTCCGCCATACAATTATTGCCCCACCCCCAACAGTCAAAAAAGTTTTCATTCATCCACACAGCGCCTGATTGCTCCTATTTTACCCTATATGTTAAGGGGATATATCTACTGATTCGCTCGTTTTGCCAAAGATCTTGCTACATGCTAACAACCTTTGCTCATCTAATCTTTATCAATATGATAAGATAAATAGGTTATCTCTTTCTTTCAGATAACACTGAGGGTGAAACAATGGAATTTAAAATCACTAAAGATTTAGATATTAACGGAATTTGTTTATTTGTGTTTTTAGAACATTTTATTAAGAGTATTTACATAGCTGGTTCAACCCAATTCCCCCGTTCTTTTTGACTTTGATAGCTTGGTTGTGTGGCCTTGCTGCCTACTTTTTTGTATTGCCTTTTTTTTGCAAATCTAATCCAAATGGGAAGCGAATAACCAGAAATGGGAATGAGCTTTCAATTGGCTTTTACATGCATGTTATGCTATGTAGTTGACCTAATCGTAATTTGAGCAAACAAATGTAAAGCGCAAAAAAGAATTATCCGCTACAATGGCGATAAATATAGAGCTCGTTTTTTTCAGTCATTGTGCATGGCCATGAATTTAATTTTATTATGTATGTGAGTACATAAAATAAGCTTAATCAGTTAAATGGTATTATAAGCAGAATTATAAAATTCTTAAAGAGCATCTGTGCAGATTTTAAATATTCAACATCTGCTGAAACTGGCGAATCCTCCGAAATGGCTCACTTCATTTGAAAATTTTGATGTGTCAGGGGCTTTAGATGGTCCATCAATCAAGCCAAGATTAATAGCTTGCAATCGCGGTTAATATTTTTTGTTTTGGTTAGGTGTCTGAGCTCATCAGTGACAATTTATCAATCATTAACCCAACCCAAATGGGCAACCATGTGATGAGGACGAGGGTTAATAATGCAAAGAGGACAACAAAATAACCAGTAATTAGAAATTCATAGATAAAAATCAAGTGAAATATGAAGCCCCATATGTACTCATGTACATATGTGTAATTTAAACATATAAGTATATTTATGTATAGCCACTGAGGAAATGAGAGAGCGGGACGGAAAAAGGGGTCCACAAGGGCCTGGGATCCACTCACCATTCTCCCCACGCGAGTGAGTGAGACAGTACCCTTGGACATGCTAATCACGAACACAACGAAACGATATGAACAAAACAAAACCGAAAAAGAACGAGAGAAACCCACAAATAAAACCCGATTCGACCAAATACGCTGCCTGCTGCTGAAGTTCCTCGGCGCCTGTTCAAATAAGTTTCAAATTTTGACAAATAAAACCATGGTTTTGTAATTTACGAGCATTCCGAGCTATTTTCATAATGATTGAGCGCGAGTTGAGTGGAGTGTTTGCCGTTCTTGATTCCCGGGTTCTAGAGTTCTCGAGTTCCCGACTTCTCGGGTCCCAGTTCCCAGGGGAGTTAAAATGGGAAAAAACGAAATAAGGACCTCTCCATGTCTCTTATTTATTCTGCATCTCTTTCTATCTCCAGCCTCACGAGCCGTGCAATAAAACGGGATTATGTACGAGTGTGTTTTCGGTGTCTACTGTTTGTTTGTATACGTCCCGATACAGGGGAAATTCCCTAAGTTAAATTGGGAATTTATTTAATTTCGAATGAATAACTCATGACTAAATGACTGAGGCAAAACTTTTTGAGATCCTGATTCAGAAAATAATAACTTTAGAAATTATATTCAAATTTTGGAAATACCGTTTTTAAAATTGGACTTTTATTATTTGTGTTTTAAAATATTATTATATTTTGTATTTAATACAAAAGTGGCTATCTGGAATGCAATGATAAGTTAGATCTAAAGGTATTAGTTTAAATAACCTTTAAAATTTCAATTTTCTTCAGTCCCAAGTTCAACTATGAGAAGTTCTACTGTAGGTAGGGATCCCTTTTTTACCAGTTGGTAGGGAGGTCGGTGGTTAGGAACTTGCCCCGAGTGCAGGCTGGAAGGGGTGGTCGTTGTTGGTGCCTAAAGAAGCTGCAGCCGACGGACGGAATGTGTCTAGACGTTTGATTACCGGGACAGACGCAGACGCAGATGCCGCGAGGTCGTGGCACAGTGGACTTAAACCGGGCTCTAATCGTAATTGCCCCCGATTTTGTATGCCACTTTATTGGTTTTTCGGGCTTGGCTTTACTTATGTCTCGAACTGACATAAAGTGTTTGCTTATCAGCTTTTTTCCGTTCCCAGGCGGTCATTGTTATTTTGTCTTTTGGTCTCGTCACCAATGACACAGTGGTGTGAAATGAAGATAATGGGATAAGTGCGAAAATGGGTGGGTAATTAGGCTGGGAATTTATGGCAGCACGTCCGAAGATGATTGGACAATGCAAAGATAATACATATTAATGTGATTCGAGATAGCTAAGAATCTGGTTTGCATTTCTTAAAAATACCAAACCAAACTGGTTTTTTGAAACAAAAGTAAACAATGCAAAAAAGCAAAGCAAATAACGACCACGAATGTTTTGAAAAGGAATTTGTATTCGTATTTATAAAAAGTCTTATGACCTTCGGTATAATTGGGATAAAATAAATATAACACGTCAGGACAATGTTTTGAAAAACAATATTTTTCATTGTAAAATATTCATAGAAGACCGTGAAATAACCCCTGTTACGGATCATTAAGTTACAGGAGTCTAGAGTTCTGTTCAGTAGTCACTTAATATGTTATATCCGGTTTATAGCGTTAAAGAACAAAGATTATTAGAAAACAAGGATCTACGGTAACCAATCCGGTTTTGGGATTACGCCATCAAGCCGGTTTGTGAGCCCGGTTCAGGTCCAAATGCTCAAATCGCATTCCTGAATTCGCCACACACTATCGGTTTTGGGTTCTCGATTCTCAAGGTAACTCGATGCTGCCCAATTCCCGTGACAGGAAAGAAGGCACGTAATCTTGTTCAGGGTTGTTGGCAATCGGAATCTGGCTCTTTTCTACCTGACTACATTCGACATTTGCGCATATTATTCGAATCGCCAGTTTTTTCCCCATTTCGTCACAGTGCATTAATCAGCTTTGTGTTACCCTTTGTTTTATTGTGCACATTTCAAATCACATATTACACCACGGATAAAAATATATTTCAATTGCTCAATTCACCAGGGATTGCAAATAGTAATCAAGGGGGTTGTTTAAAAAAGGGGTTTTGATATTCATAAGTTCTATGAATAAATAAATTATTTTAAATGCATTTGAGTTTCGGTGAATCAAATAATGTTTTTTATGAACTTTTGCATGGTGTTATTAATATCAAACATAAACCATAAATTTTGGTATTTTTCAGGGATTGCAATTCTTTGACCCATGACAACCACTGTGCCTCAAAAATCAAGGACTCTCGATGGTTGAGCTAAATTTTGTGCACATTTGCGGGTTACTTTTGCACAAAGGTCAAAGAGGCGCAAATCAAAAGCGGAGCCATTGAACGGGGGCCTTGACTTTTGCACTTTTGCCAAATGTTTTTTATTTAGCAGGACATTCGGCAAAGCGGACGGAGGACAAACATGCGAAAAAAAAGATGAAGCGAAATACCGAAAGACATGTAAACTCACCACGAATGCCACAAGAGCCTGCTCAAAAGTGTGGTGAAGTCCCGTCGGAGGGTTGGGGGTGGTGGCGATGGAGATGGAGGTGAAGGTGGATAAACTGGAATTTCTGCCTCTCGACGATGTTTTGATTTTTCGCTATCTCTCTCTTTCGCTCAGCTGCTTCTGCTTTTTCGGTTTGTTTATGTGTAATCCTTTTGTTTCTTTCGCTTTTGGCGCGCAATTTGGTGTTGTTATTGTTTTTGTTGTTGCTTCTGGGCAATTTGCAATGCAATTTTTCAACACACGCGAAACCGTTTTGTTGTTGCCTCTGTTATTGTTGCGCTGGCCGTGTGATTGCGGTTACAGTTTTTGTTGTTGCTAGTTGCTTGTATCTTTTGCAATTTTTTTTCACAATTTGCATTTCACGTTTTTTTGCAGCAGCTTCGACGACTTTGACTTTGTTGGAAAATCAGACACACACAAACACACTAACGAACCGAAAACAACAACAAAACAATCCGAGGAAGCTGCTGGCGTCTTTTTCTCTTTGATTTTTTTCCCAAGATTACGACTCCGATTTTACTGCCTGATTTATTGTGGTTGCGCGACTCTATCGTTATTTCCGCCGCCAGTCATTTGAGAACAAAATTATCGACCGGACGATAAGTTTACATTAATTCATCCTCACATAAACATTTGCTTTTTAGTAAACCAAATATCATTTCGTGTTATTTAGCGCGATTAATCGGTTTCCGATGTTTGTCCGTGTTTTACTCGTTTTTTCTTTCGCTCGAAAAATTACGGATTGCGTTGTGTGCTGTTGCTTTTATAGATTTTCTTCAATGTTGCCAGCAACATGTTGTGAAACAAAATATGTTGAAGCAGCATTTTTGGTATTCTTAGTATATTTGGTATTTTTGAGTCTCAGTGTTGTGTTTTCCATATATCTAGCTATTTATAGCTATCGAATTTATTTTAAAGGAATGTATAGATTTGACTAACAGTTTAATATTGTAGAGTTTTCATTTACATTTGTAAATACAACTAAAATAAATAAAGCTATTTTTCTCACCATTTAAAATTGTAGATTTTTCCTTGTAAAATTTTATTTTACGTTCTAGCTTTGCACAATGCATTGCAATGGTTATAAAGGCTCCATAAATTTCCAATTTCTGCCATTTCCAAAAACACTAAAGAAACATGTTCAAGTGTAAAAAAAACCTTGATGATTTAAAAGCTTTTAAGCAAAATAAATAAAATTAGCTAGCTTTATAGTCTAGGTATTCATTAAACTGTTGAATTTTGGTCAGCTGTTAATAAGCTGTCCCATACAAAGTCAACTTTCACAAATTTTAGCCAGTCAACAGTATTACTAGTACGCATTATTTACTTTAAAATCAATTCAGAAAGCATATTTGTAGTTCCTATTACTTTGGTAACAATTTTAAACAGTAAATAATAATAAAAAAGAAAATGTTTTTTGTTTTAGGTTTCGTGAAACTTTTCAATAATGTACAGCTGTTTGAAAATTCCGAAGGAACCATTTATGGTAGATCCCTCAATTGCCGAAATTTTTTGTTGAATTTTTAACAATTTAACAGCTTAGGGAATTTTCTGAATAACTTTGGCAGAATTTGTAAAGTGACCAGACAACAAATGGCGCCGATAACAAAGTTATTTGAAAACCTTTTAAAGTCCCACCTGCAAAAGCTTCTCCAATTGGATGAGCTTTCATTTTGGCAGCATGCAACAAAAGCGGTTTTTTGACGCTAGTTGGACTCTCTCTCGAAAACAAGTCGGTTGTTTTTTCGCTGGCGGAAGAGTAAATTCTTCTCGCGCGTGGTTGTTTTTGTTGTTTGCGTGGCTTTGTGTTTATAACAATAACAACAAGTGATTATTACTCGAAGACAAGTTGTGTTCAAGTGGCTAAGCATATGGCCGAAACGTAGGGACCCTTTTTTTGGCCCGAAACTCGAGACTTCCTTTGGTGTTACTTCATTGTGGGGGATTTGTTTTGGCCACCTCCCAGTTCTCCCAAAATGGTTCGGTGGAGCGCGCGGTCGCGACGTCAGGCTCGGCAGGATAAAGTGGAGCTCTTGGCTAGCAACAACAAAGTGAATGGCGAGGACGATACGTCCGATAACGGTACGTGCCAAGGGAGTCCTCAAAAGAGGGGTCACTGAAGAAAATTCTTCTTAAAAATATAATTTTTAAAAAAGTAACAGAAATTCTGACTAAATTTTAAAATTACTCTTAATATATAAAAAGTTGTGAAAAAAATCAATGCAGAGGAAAACAAAAAATAATAATAATCTCTCACTCTCTAAAATAAAATGAAAAATAAGAACAATATTATACAGTTTTCGGAAGTAGTTCCATATAGTTGCAATTATCCCTTAGCGTGCTATATAAAAATATAAATAAAACAAAAAGTTTGCTCTTAGACTGGCAGAGATTAGAGAAACTCAACTGCCTTAAAATAAACCTGTTTGGAAGATATTTCTCTATTTAACTAGAAAACAAGAGAGAACGCTATAGTCGGGTGCCCCGACTATCAGATACCCGTTACTCAGCTAAAGGGAGTGCGAAGGAGATGGAGAAAAACTTTGATCCGCCGTAACTTTTTAACGAATGGTCCGATTTAAAAAATTTCTTCTACATTTCGATAGGTATTGGTAAACACAATAAAACTGCATTTTTACTTTTCCAAAATATTGAAATTTTTAAAATCGTATACAAGCGATTGTGGGCGTTAGAGGGGGCGTGGCACCCTTTTGAAACAAACTTGCGCTGCGTAGGAACTCCTATAATCTGCATGCAAAATGTCAATCTTCTAGCTTTTATAGTTTCCGAGATCTCAGCGTTCATACAGACAGACAGACAGACAGACAGACGGACAGACAGACGGACAGACGGACATGGCTAGATCGACTCGGCTAGTGATCCTGATCAAGAATATATATACTTTATGGGGTCGGAAACGCTTCCTTCTAGCTGTTACATACTTTTGCACGAATCTAATATACCCTTTTACTCTACGAGTAACGGGTATAACAAACAAAAACCAATTAAATAATTTTTATTTTTAGAATTTTATTTGGGCAATAAGTCAGCATTAATAATAAATTTACAAGTAATACTCTTAGTAAACAATAATCCCTTTTTAAAATCCTTGTTGCGCCCTTTTTTGTTGAATTAAAAAAAGCGTGCACTAAGCTGACAAAACGACTGTCATTTCATCTTTAGCCGATTGCCATTTTACGACTGTGGTTTATCTAAAACACTTTCCTTTCGTTTTAGCCGCCTACCGCAACTCGACGGACCTATCCGACCACGATGAGATTTTCCTCAAGGGATTATTGCGTAGTAATCCCAATACGCCCCACAAGGAACTGATGGTAAGTAGACCAGAACATATAAACGTAAAGAGTCAAGAAAAAATAACTCGGTACAATTTCTGACCCACTTATTTGCCTTCGAGCATCTGCTCAATAAGAAAATTGCGCATACGTTTTTCCACACATTTTCCATTCACATCGACAGTTTGTGTTTGTGTTTACTTTATCGATGGCATTGCATGCTGATTTTCGGTCTAGATAGAATTTTCCGGGCTGCCAATATGTGCGTGTGTTTGCTTTCCTTATTACATCATTTTCTTTGCCTCCCACAAACAAAGAAAAAACCAAAATCCTTCTCTGAAGAAAATGATTTTCTTGGTTAAGCCAAGTATACCCCTTCAATTGCTTTTTATTTTGTTGTCTTTTGTGGCTATAATTATGGCCCATTAGCACTCTCATTTTTGCCTTGCCTTTCCACTTTTGTGTTTTTTCGCACTAAACTTGACCTCTATTGCCTGGGCAGATGAGTTTGCTTTTATGCAGATGGTAAGAGATTTTATTAGATCATCGTGATATAACCACTGAAGTGGAAATGGCTTGACCTGACACATTTTCTTGTCTTCAACGCCATTTCGGAGTTTTCTGCCCAAAAGTTTGTGGCTTAATCAAAATGTAAATAGTTTAAGCTGTTTAAGCGGAAAACACGCAAACAAACTATGAAAGCAATGTGTTGAAGTTATGAATTTGGTAAAAGTTAAATCGAATGTAGTAAAGAACTTAAGAACATGAATTCCAAAGTACCCCACTTTTAAATACGATTTACTCATAAATTTTAACAAACAGATTATTCTTTTGTAGAATAAAGTTTTTTAACTAATTAAAAGCCTAAATGCGCAGTTAAAAACTTATTGAAATTGTATTGGAAATTACCGTTCTACAAATTTTATTTTGGAAAAAATTATGTTTTTCGAACTTAATAAATATAAAATAAAAATTAATTAATTAATTAAAATAAAATTAAAAGATATTTCCCTGGGTAATAAGCCCAGACCAAAAGTTATTATAGCCTTAAACAAACATTGCAGAAACAAAACAAGCCAAAACACAGCAATAATAATGGAAAGCGACATCGCGTGACGCGGATAATTAGAATCCAACATTTTCTGAGGTATTTTCCTGGGCAGGTTCATTCGATTGTGGTTTTTATGCTGCGGTTGGCGGCTGTTGAGAAAGGCAGTGAAAGTAATTAAACCTACGAGTCACGAGATAAGAAAATATGAAATGTCACTTACCAATTCCTTTTTTCGATTACCCCAACTCTCCTGTCGTCGCCGCTCCTTCGAACACTCCCCCATTTTATGTAGATTACATAAAATGCGGCACAAGTGGCATGGTCAACTCTTTGACATCAACGCCCCAAAGAAGTTGTGTGTATTTGAGTGTGAATAAGAAACCGGTTTGAAAACATATTTCCAACGTAAACACGACGCTTTTTATGTTACCTGAGCTCGAAAACGATGCACAAAAAGCGCTTAACTTGTTGGCCTACTAATGCAGCTGTGGCTGGGAGTACGAGAAACTTATGGGAGGTAAAAAAGAGCGAATAGCTTGGCAGCCAAGATTGAAAAAGATTTCAGATGCTGTTAAGATCACTAAAGTAATTGGTAGCAACGCTGAGATCTGTTAAGGTATGCAAATCTATTAGGGACAAAATTTAATCATATTTTTATAATTTCAAAGTTTTGTTTTCTTACAATTTAAAGTGATTCATTAATATTGGTTCTTTGTCATATAAATTTAAACCTCTAAAAATTTGAAGTTATATTCTCTCGTAATATGACTTGATTCTTGGCAATCTTCATTAAGATATTCCTTTAGGATTTTTTTCCAAAATGCCAGCATTAACTCAATTATTTAAGTTTATTACCGTTCAAAAGGTATTAAATCATTGAAGACGTTTCTTTTTATTACGGAAGTAGGATTTTTTCTGACTGATAGTCTCAACAGAAATGTTAGCGCAAGTTTGACATTTAAGCCACTGTTAAGTGCGAGCTAACATGTAGATAACAGGCTGCGTACAGTTGTAACTTGGCTCACACTGAGCTTTCTTACACGGCAAGCCAGCGAGCGAGCGAAAGAGACGGCAACACCTAGCCCTAGCTCGCTCACTAGCTCTCGCCGTTTGTTTCCAGAGCTTGTGAGTCAGTTACTTTCGAGCAGTGCTGAGGTGAGGTCTAGATTCCGGTTTAAAAACGCGCGCTTCGGTCTTTTCAATTCCATTCGAGTGAGTGAGCACTGGTGCTTGACTGTATTGGTGCTTGCGCGGTGGTGTTTGTGAGCGTGGCTTAAACGGGGCGGCTTCGCTTTAAGCCAAAAGGCAACAGTTTGTTGGTTCCTCTCTCTGACTCTCTACAAACGTTTTTCCAAATTCAATCGAAAAACGTCGAGTTTTGAAAACCCATCTGAAGGTGCTAATAAAAAACCAATCAATAATACTGTGAACACGAAAAACTAGAGCAGTTATTAGTGTGTTGTGCTAGTGCCTTGGTAACCCCGCTGTGAGAAGCTTTTCCGAGCTTAAATTGATGACGTAGTCGCCGAGAACTGTTTTGTAACCTGGCCAACAACAGTTAACAGTCTTGGCCATGTTTTGGCATTTCCAAAAAACCCAAAACTCCATACTACCAACGTTTTGAAACTCTGAAATGAGAGGCTCTCTCACATACACACCGATATAGCCGCTCGCTCTTGGCTTTAAACGCTCACTAGCGCTTTGGGAGTGGCTCCAAAAAATAAAGAAAAAATAGATATAAAAGTCAAATAAAAATATTACCAACTGTAAATGTAATTGAAAACGTAATGGCCCTAAAAACTTATAACTTAATCAACTCGTTTAGCTTATTTTAGGTTAAAAATTTCGCTGCCACTGTTGGCCTTCGAAAAATAAAACAAATTCCGTACTTGTTTACGTGTTTTTTGTGTGTGTCTAATTATCAGCTTGCTTAATTAGTAAGCACCTGTTGCGGTACGTTATATTTTGAGGCAATTTTTAAACTGACGCTGTCATGACGAAAACATTTTGCTGAGTGGAGGTGAAAGCCCTAAGCCAAAGTATCAATAACAATTGTGGGTGTGTGTGAAAAAAGGGTGGGGATTGTCTGTCGCGTGGGGCTTCTTCACAATTTTTCACACGGAAAAGGGCTGAGCTGAAGTTAAACCCACAGAACTCGGCAGAAATACGATCCTCGACGGTTCGATAATTAAATAAATAAGCAAAAGGATTAGTCATGCATGAAATGGAGAACTCGCTAGAGATGAAGATCTATAAAGGAAGTTTACTTTAAATTTCTAAGACATAAAATCGTTCAATAGGTACCTTAAAACATTAAAAAATTAAAGATGATATTTTCTTTAAAATTTTAATTACTTATAATTCCATAATAATATATTGTAAAATAAATAAAAGTGATATCTGTCGTAATCTTCCACGCTTAGCTTGAAATTCCTAACATTCCATTCAATTTGATTGAGACAAACATACAGACCATTTTCCCAGAATAGAGTTCTTATAGAGAATGCATTTTTTCTCGCCTTTCGCTTATCAAATCTCCGGAGATAGTGTTTCCCGTCAGTTTGCAGAGAGCAAAAGAGAAAAGCACTCCCACATTAAATATACATAAATATTGCATGAGTTTGCCGTTGACTCAGATGACTTTCCCATCGTGGGCGGAAACCGCCGATGGGCCAGAATAATAAATACAAGATGCGAGAGAATAACAAAGCCTGTAGACAGGGAACAAATAATGCCGGAAGACGAAATTATGTGCAATTAAAGCAGAAAACTCACTTTCCATGCGACCCAAATTCAAATGGCAAGCGACCTAATTTTTGACCTAAGACTCCAAATATTCTGTTGTCAGCGGAGAGTTCACCCGGGGTTAAATGGCAAAGATGTACAGAGGAGGAGAAACAGAGAGAGATGGCTTCCCAAAAAAAGCTGGAACCAATTAACGCACTCACTCAATTAAGCCGGAGGCATCATAACTTGACCTAGGGCAGGCACGCCCCAGACGAAGCACTGAATTTAATTAGACGTACATGACAAAGTCTTCACTTTTCGTCTTTTCCCAGCTGAATTCGACCGAGCCGCAGCCAGTGCCATTATTCCTGCCCGCTCATCTGAACAACAAGCCGATCTGCGACGACATTATCCGCAAGTTCTCACCCTCGAGGCGTCTGGAGTCGCGAGAGCTCGCCAAGCTTCTCGCCCAACCGCATTTTCGTGTAAGTAACCTAGGAAAGTCACTGGAAAAGCCTTTCTCCACTCTCACTAAAAGTGATTGTAAATCATCCTTTAACGATTCGCCGCTATTCTAGATTGTCTTTTGAATTTATTATGTTTAAATATCCCGAGGAATATCCCACTCTAACGACCACAGTCGCTTTAAAGGACTTTTAAGAAAGCCGGGCGCCCACATCTTTACAGATTTTGTAAAAGTGTAAATGCCATTTGGTTGTGTTTATTAATACGTATTGAAATGTAGAAGAAATTTTAAAACCGGACAATCCATTAAAAAGTTATGAGCAATTATGAGCAATAATTAAAAACAATTAATTTAAAATTAAAAAAGGCAATACAGTCATATTAATCTCATCCAGATTGTTATTTTAACCATAGTAAATCCAAAGTCTTTAATCATCCTGATTGTCTATTCTAGGCCCTTTTGCGTGCCCATGATGAGATAGGAGCACTCTACGAGCAACGACTGAAAGCTGCCGGCGGATCCACCACTCTACTAGAGATCGCCAGTCAACGCCAATCGGGTGGCTACCTGTTCACCGAGGACATTCTCAGCACCAAGATGCCCGTGGAGACCATCAAGATGGTGGGTCTGCGCCGAGATCCCAGCAAGCCCCTCGGCCTGACCGTCGAACTGGATGAGTTCAAGCAATTAGTAGTGGCCAGGATTCTGGCAGGCGGGGTGATCGATAAACAGAGCATGCTGCATGTGGGCGATGTCATCCTGGAGGTGAACGGCACCCCGGTTCGCACCCCCGATGAGCTGCAGGTGGAGGTGTCGCGGGCCAAGGAGAATCTCACCCTGAAGATCGGACCCAATGTGGACGAGGAGATCAAGAGCGGTCGCTACACTGTGAGTGGGGGTCAGGTAAAACAGAATGGCATCGCGGGTCTCGAGACGGGCAAGAAACTGACGGTAAGTTCGATGTCTGCTTGAAGATTTCTTCCCAAGGATTGCTGCTTGCTTGCATGAATTTTGATTAGTTTGTTTTATAATTCAGGCAAAGTTCAAAGAATGGAATTAGAATTATCAGAACTTATTTTTTTAATCGCCTCTTACTAAATTACATGTTTTTTATTGTATTGCATTTGATTTTTTTGATTTGTATTGCATTAAGTATTAAAATTTTGTTATAAGTATTATTAGTAAAAAATTTTACAAGAACAATACAAAAACAATATCTACATCTGTTTAAACACCTGAAGACTTTTTTTTAATAAGTAAATACTAGTCAGTCTAAGAACGCATTCCCTTCAAAATTCTCCAACCGCTTGCAACTAAGTAAGTAAATCTTGGTTTAGCATACATAAGTCCCTTATAATTTAAAAATATTTTTACATTTTAACGTTTGGTTTTATTATTAGTGCTATATGCGTGCGCTGTTCACATACAATCCCTCGGAGGATTCATTGCTGCCATGCAGGGACATTGGACTGCCCTTCAAATCGGGTGATATCTTGCAGGTGAGCTGTGCCATAAAGAAACCTTTTAAAATAGTTGTAACTTTTTTTTATATTTTTTTCTTATTAAAGATCATCAATGTCAAAGATCCCAACTGGTGGCAGGCCAAGAATATTACTGCCGAATCGGAAAAAATTGGTCTTATACCATCCCAAGAGTTGGAGGAGCGACGCAAAGCTTTTGTGGCCCCCGAAGCGGATTATGTTCACAAAATTGGCATTTGCGGGACAAGGGTTAGTTCTTCTATATAACCCTAAAATATAATATATAAATATAATAATATTACCAAATAGATCTCGAAGCGAAAGCGCAAGACCATGTACCGATCGGTGGCCAATTGTGAGTTCGACAAGGCGGAATTGCTACTTTATGAGGAGGTCACCCGGATGCCGCCCTTCCGCAGGAAAACCCTGGTCCTCATTGGCGTTTCTGGAGTGGGAAGGCGTACGCTTAAGAATCGCCTGATCAACAGCGATGTGGACAAGTTCGGAGCTGTTATTCCACGTAAGTACTATTGAAAATATTTTAAGGGATTTCTGACCTTGAAACAAGAATTTTCATTAGTAATTTTCTCACCATAAAATCATAAAATTTATTATTCAGTACACTTTGTTAATTATTTTTACAAACTCAATTCAAACTACAACTATAATATTTAAATTATTTATTTTAGATACCAGTCGTCCCAAGCGCGCCTTGGAGGAGAACGGAACGAGCTATTGGTTCATGGACCGCGAGGAAATGGACGAGGCCGTGAGGAACAACGAGTTTCTGGAGTATGGCGAGCACAATGGCAACCTGTACGGCACCCACTTGCAGTCCATCAAGGATGTGATCAATAGTGGGCGCATGTGCATCCTGGACTGTGCACCGAATGCGCTGAAGATCCTGCACAATAGCCAGGAACTGATGCCATTCGTTATCTTTGTGGCAGCACCGGGCATGGAACAGCTCAAGACCATCTATGCAGATCGCCGGGCCACGGGCTCCAATAGGAATCTATCTGTATGTTTGACGTTGAACCCTTAGATTAGGCACTCCTTTAATCCGAGCACGTATTCCACAGTTTGATCGCCAGAGTTCCATAAGATTCAGCTCCAGACGCGCCCGAACGCTCGAGTCCCTAGCATCGTTGTATGAGGTAAAGTTTCCAGACCTATCCTTCAAACAAATACCTATAAAATGTGATCAAATCACTCATCCGCTTGGCGCACTTAGGCCACCCTAGTAGCCCTCTTAGATCTCTGCCTGAATACCCAGACATTGCTTAACACATTCGATTTGTATGGCTATTTTGAACAGGACGACGATCTGGTCGCCACCGTCGAGGAGAGCAGCTTTGTCCAGCGGAAATACGAAAAGTACTTCGACATGGTCATCGTGAACGAGGACTTCGATGAGACGTTCCGTCAGGTGGTGGAAACTCTGGACCAGATGAGCCACGAGGAGCAGTGGGTGCCTGTCAATTGGATCTACTAAAAACGAAACTTTACACATAAGCTATTGCAACTTCGCATTCTTGCATATAGAGAAAATATATACAGCTAAAATCTATTGCCTATCATCACAGCAAAAGGGATTATTCCAGTAATTGAAGCTTAAATCGCAGCACAATTTAAATCTTACGAAAAGCATATAAAACTAAAATTATCAATACTGCTTCCTGTTGATTAAAGTCTTTTTGTCAAGAAGGTGCTGTGTCTTGAATATGAAATCTGTTAATTCCCACATCAATTACTGTTATTTTCCTCTTTAAATATCAATTATGTATATATGCAATGTTTTGTATAATTTGAAATGCGCCCTCCGTTTACAATTCAGTTTTCCTTAAGCCTAAGTCTAATTTTACGAAACGAATTCGTCCATTTTACAATCTCTTATTGTTTTATTTATACGAACATATACATTTATGTCGACGCATATCTCTTCAGTTTATTATTTTAACGAATCTCCTCAGTACAATCCTTTCTGCCAATATTTCTAGTAGTTTTTAGACTTGTTTGAATAAAATGTATAAGTTTAACGAACTAGTTGAATATCGATGTGAAGTAAAACAAATAAAATACGAATAAATTTGGCTCAAAGAAATGGTGGAACACGTTGTTTTTATCCGGGGCACCAAAATAAGTTTTATTTGCTGAATTTAAAGTGTTAGAATGTATATGTTGAATGCCAGGCATTTAAGCAACTATATTAAAGAAGATTTATAGGTGAATTCCAAGAGATTTCTCCACCACAGCGTGGGGCTGACGCATCTGCTCGCTGTACTCAGGGATGTTCATAAAGTCCTCGAAGCCAATGGAGTCAACGCGGCCAGTCAGGACATCGTCCATGAAGTTGCTGGAAGATATAATTGAGAAATAAGTATGGTAATACCATATGGATTACGTAATAATTAAACAAAGCTTAAAACCAAAGTCATAAGTAAGGAATGTATTAAAGGTTAGTTTAGTTTAGTTTATACTGCGCGAAATATCTTGAAAAACATAAATTTTTGGCCTACTTCAACCTATGGTTTCTATGGGAGCTATAGAATATAGACGTCCGATCGGCACGAGCATTTACTCTGATCAAGGTAGGCATAAAATAAAGAAGACTTGAATATATTTATCTTAATAGCTTTTATACTACGGGAAATATATTACATTTTTGTCAAGTTATATCCGATTGTTCCTTTGGGAACTATAGGATATAGACGTCCGGTCGGGGCGCTTTTTAAACTTGATCTGCGTACACTGTTTCAGATCGCTAGCTTTTAAACTGAGCTTGCAAACGGTATTGGAACAGACGGACATGGTTTTATCGACTTCCCCAGTGATCCTGATCAATAATATATTAACTTTATAGTGCTGGAAACGTCTCCTTCACTGCAATGCAAGCTTCTGATTAAAACTATGTACCCTCTGTAAGGGTATTATAATGGTATCACAGATCTTAGGAGCGGTATTGTTTCTTGTGAGTTATCACCAGAGATTAATTTGAAAGGGATTCCTTAGTTTAGGATGGGTGTTACATGTATAAATATATGGTTCCATGGGATAGTAAAGGTTTCCTCCGAGCTTAGAGGCATTCCCTGAGATAACCAATCGCTCACCTGGACGGAAGGAAGGGCAGGCGGCCCACCTGGCGGGCGGCGAAGCGCTCCATTCCCATTTTGAGGGGCACGCCGAGTCCCTCGCGGTTGCGCAGCATCTGCATGTTGAGGTTGTACTGGTGCTCGTTGTAGTTCAGCTCCGAGTCGCGCAGCCGGTGGACGTGGGCCAATTGGTTCAGGCAGTTGGCCTCCGTGGGCATTCCCACACGGCCGGTGGCATTCAGCACGGACACCTCCGCGGGCTGAACTTTCAGGGATGGCTGGTACTGCATTGCAGGGAATTATCACTTTATTAGCAACGTCGTTAACTGGACCATCCCAGGTACTCACCATCTTGTCACTACTTTGGGGGATTTCAGGCTTTTCGAAGGCAAATCGAGTGATTTACAAAAATCTTGTTGAATGACAAACAAATTCCGTGTGAAATAGAGGTGGAAGAACAATCGATGCTTATATGATTCTATCGATGTTTCCGGTCAAAATCGATTAATTTTCTTCATCGATTACGCGATTAGAAACTTTGATACACATTTAGCTCGGACACGAACAATGGTAGCGGGAATGGCTAGACATTTGAGCACATACTGGTCTTTTTTACTTGACATCTTACTTATCCCGGACTTGAACCGTATACTTGAAGAGTGAAGGCGCTAAATTTAAATTTAAATTTTGATAAGAAAGGTACAGGACATTTGCTTAGTTTTCTGGTAACCTACTGGAGTTATTAGTCGTGGAACCAAAGAAATTACCTATGTAAAAATTTATTACTAATACAAAAAAATTAAAAATATATGTAGTTACTTTCATAAAGTGGTCAACCATTGGTTAATTTTGCTCTCAAGAATACGTCGTGTAGTTGTATTAAAGAATTCACGTATAAAGGTAAGTACAAATTGCCACCATAAGAACATAACAGATCAGATTTTGTAATTAAGATTTTTTGGTTAAAATATAACTATTATTCTTTGACTTTGAATAAACACCCTGCAGGAAAAATGCGAACTAGTCTGAAAAGCAACTGGTTGTACAACAAGTATAAAGCAACCGGATTTTGTCTGGATGCATGTAGACTACACAGGATCTAGAAAATTTGTGCTAGTCGAAAAAATAATAATACAAAACTAGTAAGAAAGCAACTTGTCTCGGACTGGTACCTTTCGACAAAAAACAAGAGAGAACGCTATATTCAAATGCCCTAACTATCAGAGTTACTCAGCTAAAGGGGGATATGGAGATATAAAACTTTGAAGGGGCATAACTTTTTAACGAATGGTCCGATTTGAAAAATGTCTTCTACATTTCGATAGGTATAAATATACACAAAAAAATTGCATTTATACTTCTCGGAAATTTTTAAAGGTGTGGGCGCCAGACACATTTTAAAATCGTTAGTGGGCGATTGTGGGCGTTGGAGGGGGCGTGGCACTCGGCTGAAATAAACTTGCGTTGCTTAGGAAGCCCAAGAATATGTGTGGGAAATCTCAACCTTCTAGCTTTTGTAGTTTCCAAGATCTCAGCGTTCATACAGACAGACAGACGGACAGACGGACATGGCTATATCGACTCGGATAGTGACCCTGATCGAGAATATACACTACTGGTCAAAATAATAAGTATTATTTTGGTGGTGTATATACTTTATAGGGTCGGAAAAGCTTCCTTCTAGCTGTTACATACTTTTGCACGAATACAATATAACCTTTTACTCTACGAGTAACGGATGTAACAAAGCAAACCAGAAATAAAGAGAGTAATACAAATATGTAAATTGTTTACAAATAAAGCTTCGTATTTTTCTAGTTTTTGAGTTATTCATTTTGTCTTCAGAAGAAATCCTTTTTACATTATTTTGTGTTTTGAAAAATGAACCATTTCTTAATGACTGATGGTCCAACGTCAATACCGTATTGATAAGTAAAATTTGGTCTATGTAAATTTGTTTTATTAGCGCGTTTAGCACTTTGGTCAAGTGACGAACTTGAGTGTTGTGATTAATTACACCCTCGCCGGGGCAGCAACGAATATTCAAAATATATATCGAGCTCGTCCGCAGCTCTAATCAATTCGATCAACAAAAGAATTGCTCGCTGGCTCTGGGTTTTGTTTTCCTTTTCTCGCCCACACCTTTTAGCGGCTTTTATGATCTTCTGCTCCACAGAGACGCGATTCATTTGCATCGAGTGACAAACGCGAACGAATGCGAACCCGAAATCACTCGACAGAGCTTAATTAGTGCATGGTCACTAATAAAGTTTTTGGTCAGTGGATATTGTGTTAATCAAACTCCCGCACACAATAGGCACAAACTGTCTCCGGTCGATCCGATCCTATCCAATCTGAACTTGAAACCGAAAGGCAGCCAAGTAAAAACCATAACCGGATGGATCTTTGGCTTAGCCTTAAAGCGGAGAAATATAGATCTCAGTTTGGACTTGAGCGGAAACTAAATGGCTTTTTGTTTATGATTTTGAGTTGGTTAATTATGTCATATTAATATTATTATGTCATATTAGTTAAATGAATAGTTTTTTTTATAATTCTAATTTTAATAATAACTTTGGTATGGTTAAAGACATAAGATTTAGTTTTGTTAATTTAACGTTATTTATAAAAACAAATAAAAATAATATTGGCATTAGAAACAATATATGTTATACACATTTTAAAATAATAAATTATAATAACAAAAAGAGATCAACATTATTTTTAATGAATGAATACTATATTTAGAAACTGACAAAGCGATAAGAGAAAATAATCGAAATTTTTAAAGACAATCCATAAATTTGCTATAAGAATGGTCATATTTTTGGCGTTTGGTTTATAAATATAGTGGTAGATTAAATTTAAAACTTGCTTTATTACTTCATAATGTAAGTTAAAATGATCAATTATACTATATTAACTTAAAAAAACTGCAGTGAAAATTAAATTTATAGAAAATCTTTAATTCTTCAGCATATGTTTTTTCTCTTTAAAGCCACTCCCTTTTCTTTCCCCAAAAGTCTCTCTTGACAATTGATTTATTGTGCTCTCCGTTTTACAGCCTTTGACCAATTAATACATAGTAGATGAGTCTGAAGCGAATCAACCAATTTACCCAGTCGAATATATGGATGACCAAAGAGTCAACTATGTATGGTCCAATGAAGATCTCAGAAGATCGAAATGTAAAAGTCAAATAAAAGTATAACGTCAAGAATTAACATTTTTTCACAGCAATAAATGCATAAAAGTCAAAGATGTGTACACAAAAAAGAGGAAAGGCATGGGCGCAACTAGAGAGGGATTCATCAGTTCGGGGAACTTCTTTTGGGAACAGCTTGATTGGACTGATAATGTCTACCTCGATATTTTTATATATGTGCACTGCGAGAGATATCTTGAGTTATATTGATATAATAACCGAAAACATCGATCTGAAGAACGACATTTTTTTGTAACATTTTAATATATATGTCTTTTTTATTATTTTTTTTCATCTTATAAGATCACATAAGGTCACATACATAATACTTAAAGAATTTAATTTTAGGAATGAATAAGTAGATATTATTTCCCTCTGTTTATAAGTACACCCATTTTTGTATGACGTATATGGTGTAAAATTTATAATCTTTTGCAGGCCGTCTCCGGTGGATGCTGCCCATCGTTCGCCATTGTCGTCGCTAATAGAGACATACAACGTCCACTCCACTGGGAATTGATCAGGGATCGAAAGAGAAGGAAGGAGGCTTCGTTAACGGCAGAAAAAGTTTGAATGTTTCGTTACTTTTCTTGGCTGCCATAAACTTTTATGGCTGCAAGACTCAGCGGAAGACGAGGACAATGGATTGGGATCGTGGATCTCGATTCTGGGATCAGAGAACAGGGAGCAGCTGTGAGCAGCCGTCGAGATGATTGGGCATTATGCCGGACCAGAGTTCGGGGCTATTCGGTATCTTTCTTTTTTTTAAAGCCATAGGGGTCGCTGCCGCTTTGACGGTCCTCCTCCCATGGGTGCCAATTAAGATACGAGGAAGAGGGTTGGAGCTGGGGCAGGGGCTCCGATCTGGACCCTATTAGCAGCCATATTGTCAGACACTGAAAGAAATTATAGTCGAAAAATGTTAGAAACTAAGGATTGCCTAGAACTTTTGATCAGAATTCAAAAAAAATTATCGCAGTTTGTATTAACAATGTTATTAAAAAAAGGGGAGGATCTTGTATGAAAAAGCTTTACTCATTTTAATACAAATTAACCTTAGTTAGTTAGTACATGATTATTATACCCTTGCAGAGGTTATTATGATTTCAGTCAGAAGTTTGCAACGCAGTGAAGGAGACGTTTCCGACCCTATAAATCATATATATTCTTGATCAGCATGACTAGACGAGTCGATCTAGCCATGTCCGTCTGTCCGTCCGTCTGTTTCTACGCAATCTAGTCTCTCAGCTTTAAAGCTATCGGGCTAAAACTTTCCCAAAAGTCTTATATCTATTGCAGGTAGTATATAAGTCGGATCGAGCCGGATCGGACAACTATATCATATAGCTCCCATAGGAATAATCGGGAAACAAAATTTAAAAAAATTTTATCTTGGTTGTTTTTGAACCAATAACCTTATACTTTTGGAAATGCCATTTTTTATCTACTTCTGAATTTCGAATAATTTTTTTTTCAAAATCGGACGACTATATCATATAGCTGCCATAGGAACGATCGGAAAATTAATGGGAATATAATAGGAAATAAATTATTGCTTCGTTGGTTTTTATTGTATTCTCTTCTACTCTGGGAAAAGACTTCTTTAAATGTTTTCGAATTTCCATTTTAATTTTATCAATATCGAATCATATAGCTGCCATTGGAACGATCGGAAAAGGGTATATAAGGGTATATAAGCATCGGCTGGCCGAATTTTATTAATTTAATTAAGTTGAAAGTTAACTTTTTAATTGTTACATTTTCTTCCTTAAAGTATTTTCCCAAGTTTTCGTTCTCTGCACAGGCACCATAAAAGTTATTTCCCGTTCGTGAGTGATCTGAGTAAGATCGCTCCGTACTTTTTATGGCCCCCATTCGCTAGGACTCCCCTGTCTCCGCCATTGGGCAACTGGCTTCACATGAAACCAGATACATTGAACCATAAATCAGCCGGCTGAGTGAGAGATGCCCAATTCGGTGATGCATTTTATCCATTTTTGAGAATGTCAGGATGTGTTTGAGGAAGAAATGGCGGACATGGCAAAACATAAGCTGTGAATTCGACGTAATTTTGGCGGTGGCATGTGTAATGCAGTAGCCAAGAAAAATAGAGGGCAAACGAAAACAAAAGGCGTCGGCAAAAGTCAAAAAACCATTTCGATACGCCAGGCTGACCAAAGGCCAGCGACCAGAATGGAACGGGTTGAGCTGGGCTGCAGAGTTCCACAAAATCGGGGAATATATGTGCATATATACATAATACATATCTCTGGCGATCTCTCGACATGTGCATTTGGCGTAACTGAAACAGAGACGAATGCAAACATACACTGCAGTCGTCCGCTCCCAATTTGGTGTATCTTTTTTAGCGTGTAGGTGTGAAAACGTCGTCCACTTCCTTTATCGGGGGTATCTGTTTCGGGGTTTTTTTCGTTTCATTTCTGCTTACTGGTCTCCCCGGGTTATTTTGCATCTTCGCTTACATAAAAGTCAAAATATTTTCGGTGCGAAATAAAATAAAACCCTGACGCTGCTGCTTTAATCTTAAAACGTTTTCCGATTCGGTCACGGTTCTCTTCGGTTGGAAACCCGTTGTATCAAAATCTGGACAGGTTGTATATTTCTCTTCGCATCGGCTTTGACATTTCCGATTCTGCTAATCGCAGGCCCTATAAATCAACCCCTCAAGAGCCCCAGCCAGGTACAACGGCGATACTAGAATACTAGACTACACACAAAAAAAAAACTTTGTAAAATCAACTGTAATAATTGTCAAACAGGCCCCAACCAGTAAAATTGTCAATTCTACTAAGTAAATTATCATTTCACAACAACAAAATACACACAATTAGCAAAGACACAAACCCAAAGCAAAAACAAAATACACGTAACTATTTTAATAGTTACGTAACTATCTTTGTTGGTCAATTTTACCAAGCAAATTTTTTTGTGTGTATAAGTGCTAGATGTGTACTATATGTTCATGATCCTATCGTCTGGCACTTCAGATCACCTTGTTTGTTGTGACGGGCGCCAAGTCAATGGGTCTGTTCCTTTGCATTCCCTATAGACCGACTGGGATTTCATTTGAATTTTCTAATTTATTGCGAATATAAATTTCACTTATATTGCTTGTTGAAGTAATCAGTTTAAGGATTTTACATCCAAAAAATGTATTTCTTTAGCCATATGTTTTGCTAAAACACGTAATATAAAAAACACCTACATTTCATGATATAAATTTGTGAAATTTGATCAGGTATTACACTTAAAAAGTAATAGCCTTAAGAGGTAGTGATTATTAACCAGTCTGAAATAGCCAACCAAAGGTAAAATCTCCTGCTTCAACAAAAATGTTCACAATTTTAATCCATTTCCAATTTTTAATTGAATCTTAAATTCAACCCACAACTTATGACCATAGCCTCGTTAGATGTTTTGTTTTCCCAGGTTTTAGAGTGCCAGTTATGTTTTGTTCTTCGTCGCAAGTCCAAGACAATTCCACAAGAGTTTTCAGTTTAGAGAATTTAAAAGATTTTTATTTATTAGTTTTCAAATATTTGCATCCATTTAATTTTAATTTTAATTTCCGTACTTGTCAGAGTAAACAAAATTTAAATTTATTTTACACACTTGCACAATTTTTTCGCATAAATTCACAACATGCTATCCGCATTTAATTGACATTTTATGAACTCTAATTGCAGGCAAAATGCAATCGTCCAACTGACCCCACTCGGTTTGCGTGAGTGCGAGCGAGCCAACCGTAGAAACGATAATGGCCGAGTGGAGAGGCGAATGGGTGTGCAAAGAGAAGGGGCGGTTAATTGATTGACGTTTGCCGCCTTTGTTGTTGTTGCTTTTGGTAGGTGGAGCGTAGCTGTGAACGTTAACCCTTGTTAACCCCAGTGATACATTAAAAATTGCCATCAAATGTTGTATTTTTATTGTTCATATTTTATTTAAATAGCTAAGCACATACATATACACACATACATTCACAAGTTATAAATTAATTGCCGCCAAAATTGAACTAAGTGAAACTGCGGATGAATATGTTAAAATTATTATTTATTTATATTGTATTTTGCTTTTGTGCTCGAAAAATGCATTACATTTTACATTTAGTACAGCTAGATTAAACTACGGCTAATTGTTATTACGATGTATAAAAGTAATAAACGTTAAAACTCTTTTTATGTGGATATTTACACGGGCTCAAGTTGCGTTCTAAAATTAATTGCTTGTACTAAAATAATGTTAAGTTGCTGCGAATAATTGTAAACTTTAAACGGCTGGGACGGCTGGTTTGAATTGTTTTGTTTTTCCTGGGCAACTTAGGGACTACAGCTTACGAGCTAAACATTTACTTTTAATTACATATGTACGTTGAACAAAAAACAAACATAATACAAGAATATGGGACTTGTTTAGCTAAGAGGACATTGACGTGTGTTAAAACCAGGAATATACAATCACAAAAATTAACAACGTGCAATATTCAAGGTGCAACGGCCGCCAGGTCCTCCTCCATTTAATTGGGTGCTTATTTTCTCGTTGGTTTGGTCGAAACAGTCTGACTGCGCGACCTAAGGGTTAAGCCAAGTCCAAGGCGAGAGCGGGTGCGCTATAGGAGCCATCGCACTGACCCCCTCCCACGCCCCTCTCGCTCTCACCCAGCAGCGAGTGCTGGGGCTCCATGTAACTGTTATTATCGCTGCTATTAACGTTGATGCCACCGCTAGCATAACATGAATGATCGTGTCACATTGAGAGCGTTCCCACTGCCGCCGCAGCGGACATTTGCGCACTGTGCTGCTGCTGCAGCTGGTGTGAATGCGCCGCCGCCGCCGCCAACGAGTGACTGTGGGCGGCCAAATGGGGATGGAGTCGCATTGCGGGTATATTCATCGCCGCCATCGGGTTCATCGAGTGGGCCAGCGAATGGGGCAAGTGCAGGCCCGGCTCCAGCTTCGCTTTGGCGTCCAAAAGTTGGCTATAATCCGTATGCTGCACACCCACGCCCATCACATTCGGATCGCTGCCCTTCTTGTTCTGCTTGCGCTCCTTGGCGCGGCGGTTCTGGAACCATATTTTCACCTGACGCTCCGACAGCGACAGCGTCTGGGCCAACTCGCTCTTGCGCCGGATGGTAATGTAACGGGACGTGCAGTACTCCTTCTCCAGTTCCAGGCGCTGGAAATCGGTGTAGACCACTCGGTACTTGTCCTTGGTGCGGGTTTTTCCTGTGGAAGAAATAAGGAAAGGCACATAAGTAAGGTAGAAAAAAACTAATTAAACTAAACCATGCGAAAACCATTCCGTAACATCAATCTGATAAATATTGGATAAACACCGTTTTCCAAAACTTTAATCTATTAAAATCTGAACTCAAAAAACGTTCGAATTGTTGTATAAAAAGGCATTCAACAAAACTAGATTAGCGAGATTTCATCCTATAGAAAACCAATAATAACAAATTTTAATTCAACAATGATATATTAAAAATATTTAGTAACCGATGAATTTCTTCAAGTGCAATAGAAAGTGTGATAACTGTGATTACAAATTGAAATATAAAATATCATTTAACCTATACAAAACTTTCTCAAATTACTTTAAAAAAAGAAGATCATGTGCAATTTTTTGTCGTCAGAAGGCCCTGACTGTTGACCAAGTTTGCAAGTTGCCAGGCCGCCTCATTCTTTTTTTTAAATGAGTGCCAAGCGAGCGGAGTGACTGCCGTCAGGTGGACAAACATGTTTCTCTGAACCAGCTCATCTTGTTATAATAGATGACAATATTTAAATTATGATAGCCATAGAAGGCTGTCACATGCTGTATACCAAGATTGGAGGAGCAACCCCAAGTCGAAGCGGAAAACATGAAAAATAATTCACAAAGAGCCGACGACTCTGGGAGTAACGATTCTGTGTAGAATCGTAGAAATGGGCAATACGGCGCTGAGCTGCGCAATTAGTCAATCAAAATTCAAATAAATGACATAGCCACAAACCCACAGAGGATAGAAAAACCCCAGAAAACGTTGGATAGCTCATCTCCAAAGGCATGAAAAAGGCCACGGGATCGTGGCACAGTCTGCCTACGTGATAAACACACCCACACCAGCGAGAAGCATTTTTTTTAAGCAAACAGCATTTCGGCTTGGGGATTTTGCTCTAATTTTTTATGTACAACGATACCGTAGTGTTCTCACAATTAAAATTGTGCAAATAGGCAAACAAACAAATATTTTCACAGATGATAAAGTTCAACGGTAACAGCAAGAGATAGAGAGAAGGGAGAGTAAGGAACAGAGTGCAAAGACTAGGTGTTAAAGACCTGAAGATGCCCTACGATAAATAATATATGGTCATAACAATGATATAATAATCATTGTACTTGCTTCTTGTCTGGTTAATTTGGGAATTTTTAATATTTGTTTGTATTAAGTTAATCGTATGATAGTGTCATAACTATTTTACCAATTCTTCCTAACTCTATTGAATTTTTTCTTTCCTAAATTATTTTCAGAATTGCCTTTTAATTGTCTTTCATTAAAGAAGAATCACATTACAATTGCTAGATTTCTATGTTTTCCACAAAACCCACTAAACCGTTACTTCTGGCCACTTATCTTCCTCACTCTTCTATTTATCTTTTACACTTTATTTAGACGTGAATTTATTGCTGTCGCTCTGGCTCCTCGTTTGCTTAGTCTAATGTGGCAATCGTATAAAGAAGAACTCGGCAAAATAATAATGGTAAAACCTTGTTGAGCACACACTCATAATCTAGGTTTTTTTCGCTTCACATTATAAATCTAAAATTTTCAGTCTCCCTTGCCATTTTTAGTACTTTTGTTGGGAAAATCTTCTTGCGCGTGTTCTTGGGCCTCCAATCTACTGATAAAGTGGGCTTGGCTCCCAGAACAGTCCAACACACACACACAGAAATAGCTTGTTTAGACAGACTTGACGGATTTGAGGAAGTGTTCAAATAAAAAAACTAAATTAAAACAACAATATTATCAGATTTGAGGATTTACTAAGTAAATTGTAGAAAACATTTCGAACGATTTCGCAATGTGAGGTAAACTATGAGTAAGATGGATATTTTCCAAGATGTTGATGAAGTTTCGTAATAAGTAGTTGATTATAAAGTAAATTTTATACTCTAAAAATTAACTACTATACATAAATTATTCTTATTAAATTAATCTTTTGGTTTTAAATAATTTAATTCTTCACATTAATTATTTTATTTAATTTTTAGTTTCTATGTTTTTTTTGAACGTTTTACAATATAATCCTTTAAATATTATCCGTTCTAAAGAAGTCTTCCACCCTACCTAATCATTTCCCGCCAATATTTCTTACATTCCGACCTCTTTTACACCATCTGTGGATCAGAAGAGCCCAGAACAACCTCCAAGAGGCTGCACCACATTCGGCGTTATCTCTATCTAAGACCCACGAACACACACCACTTGGCTTTATCTGGTTACCACTTGGAGGCTCCAATTCCTCACACCTGAAAACGGAGCACAAACACGAGAAAATCCGCACGGAATTAGGCCCAAACTGGAGCACACGCCCCGGAGGGCGGTGGGTGGTTCAGGGGTGCCTGGCTCGACTGACCTTCACGGCCATAATCTAATAAATCGTACACGTATTATATGCACAACTATAAAGTCACTATCCCAGCCGTACTGAGTGTTTTATTGCGTTAATAAACGAGGCAAAGCAAACGCCATGAATGTGGATCAACTTGATCCTAATGCTAATGCTCCATTGTCTGAACCACTAAGATCCTACTAAAATCTCCACTTTCGTCTTCCCCAGGAAGATAAGATTGTGAATGAATGGCGAAAAACAACGGATATCAACCGAAGAAAAACCTCGTCACTTTGGCAAATAATTGTGCTCGAAAATCTGCCTGATATATATCTGGGGATATTCATCCGTTATATATAATGCTTGGCTTCAGCGTATTTTATTAGCAATTAAATAAAAATTGTGCGTCAAGGTGTGACATTTTTTTATGACTTTGTCACTGGGGCCCAACGCGTCATGAGTGAACGCACCGTAATTTATATCGAATGGGGTTCTTAACTCGATATATCCCTCTATAAGTTGCTCCACCTAATTGAAAGTTTGATTTTGAACTGTTAATGCTATTGACTGTCGTTTGTGTTTGCTCTATAATATCTCACTCCACACGTAACGATAGATTAGTTAGTTGGCTTTTCCCGTCGGCAAAGTTCAAAAAGGTGGAGACCATACGCACCTCCTAATCCCAGTTGAGGTCTGTATCAATATCGATGGAGTTACAAACTGTAGAGTCTGAAGCCCCGGGGGTAAATCGTTGAACATTTGTCCAGATAAGCTTTAATGGTTGTTCTTCACTCATCGAGTGCGTATATAGTAAGGGTTCTGTTCTTCACGGGAGAAGTTAATGGGCTGATTGGTTTTTTAAGCACTGTGCGAAATATTTCACAATGTTTTCTTGTGTTACCCGATCTTGATTTCTTTACTACTAAGTGAACGAAATATTATCCGAAGGCAAAATGTCTGTATATATCTTATGCAATCACTAACCCACAATTTTAATAATTTATTGTCATAAAAGTTCGGAGATCTCTCAGTGCATTCAATAATTCCTGTCTAAACACCAACAATCCTACTGTCGATGTACCATAACATAACTTCAAATGCCGACAAAGAAAACTGTTTAAACAGTGGAAAGCGGGACTATAATATCAAACACAACAGAAATAGAGCAAGAGTAAAGATCATTTGGGTAATAAATTATATCAGGTTGAGGTCTAGTCTTGTCTTTTCCCTATTAGAACAGCTGTTGATTGCTGGGCAATTATGTGGTCCGCCCCCTGGGGAAAAATCAGTGGCCAAGGACAAGTTGAGTTCCCGTTACAGTTGGGTAACTGATGTTACTATTGCGGTTAGTTACGGTCACTGGTGGAGGGTCTTCAGATGTTATGGCTTACGTGGTGGTTTTTTTTCACCACCCCCGCTGGGCGTTAATATGTCACTGAGTGTTGAACACCACCCCCTGTGACATCTTCCTTTCGGTCCGTTGTCTCTTTTGTCCAACCCATGAAAATCTATTGGGAGACATTTATTACCTGCCTTCCATAAGTTGGCTCGCCTCGAATTTAAACGTTTTTGTGGTGGCAGATTAAAGCTCGGAGCGAAAGTTTTGTGGCAAAAGGAAGTCCTCGAAAGCCAACGGAAGGAGCAATTTCATCAATGGCACCCCAGGGATTTGGACACACAAACCTCAACACTTGACTTTTTTACCCCCTCTTTCGCTGGGAAGTCTCCCCAGTTTTCGCCCAACTTAAAGACTTTGGCGAAATGTTTGGGTTTTTCTTTGTTACTATTTTTTTGCACTGCCTTTGTTTTGGCATTTTCCTTTCCATTTTCCAGCATCATAAATGTGGAATACAGGAAGGGGCGGCATCGGGTCTATATGTACATGTTTGTTTGTCTCTCACCACCAAAGCGACAATATAACAATAACATTTATTTGGCATTTTGCTGATGTTTTAGCTGCTCTTATATCGTAAATATTAGCTCAAATTACATCATAAAATCATTTGATTCGATTTGACGTTTATTTTTCCTTTTTCTTCCTTTTCTGGGCTCGAGCCTACTGTAACGGTATCCGGTCCTTGGTGGAAGATGGGGTGACAAAGGGTTTGCAGAGAGATTTCGGTTTTTGGGAATTGTAAATTAAGCAAGCCGTAACTTCTTACTTGACTTGCAAAGGGAATTGTTTGGTTAAATTTATGATATCATATAGCGTGCTTTTATATAGTAACGTGGTAATGAACTCTTTATATTAAATTTTATGGAAATTTTCCTAAATTCTTATCACCAACTAAGTTAAGATGACATAGTATCTTTACTCGATTATGTAACCAAGTAAATGGCTTCAAATTATAGCCAAGAAATTCCTGTTGACTTATGGACCGGTTCATAAATATCCACACATATAAAATTAAGCTCGAACAAGAAGAGAAAATTCAAAATGGCCACCATCAACATAAAACATGCGACATGCAAACACTTTATATGGCATGCAGACATATGCAAATGTAAGTTCTTCTTCGGGTTTGCCCCTCTATGGAGACCACTCCCAGATATGTATAGTTGAACCCTCCTCCTCCTTTGATCACCCTGGCACGCAGCCTTATAAAATGCCAGGAGGTGGAAAAAAATACGAGGCGGAGTGGAAATAATAATAATATTATCAGATCGCGTGCAACAAACGAATGCCGCTTGTACGTGTTCAGATATATGTGCTACATACATATAAGAGCAGCACGCAACCTTATAGCACGCCAATGGCAGCGATGGCTCCAAAAACCCTCCAACTTTAATTCCAAGTCTGACTCAGAGCTCGTTTTATTTATGGCTTGAACAGAAAAAGAGGTAGAGCGAGCGAGATGGAAGTGGACAAGAAAGAAAGGCAAATACGGCCTGAAAAAATGGCAGCCATCCAAAAAAAAGGCCTGCTTATGGCCTGAATGAGACGCCATTAAAGCCATAAATACCCCAAGTCAGGCAATAGAAAAATGCAGGGAAAAATACAGAAAAAAACTCAAAAGGTGGAGAGAATAAAAGAAGAAGGGGTATTTTTCTTTAGGCCACAAAAAAATATTTTCAAATGTACGTTAATTATTTGCCACGACGACGACGCATGCAATAAAATTTATGGCTATATGATTTAGAGGAATATGAGGAGGAAGAGGGGGAACTTTATGATATCCCCCATCCCAAAATAATTGCATGCATCAAAACGAAAAACACAAAAATCGCATTAGAGACGAAAAATGAAAGTTAACTATAATTTGTTGTAGTAATAAATGGAAAGAAAATGGATATCCATGGTATGGATATGCCTCCTACCGCTTGAGTCCAGCAATTCACTCAGATCCTCTAAGTTGGGCGAGCTGCACAGATCTGCGATTTGGCGGGGATTTTATAAGAATATTAGATTAGATTTCTATTACTTATAAAAATATTTCTTAAAGATTTCATAAAATATCCTCACAAATGGAATATAAACAGGTACAAGTTTAAACGACTTACTTCGCTTCATTCTCAACCGGTCGATATAAAAAGCAAAGCTTATCAAAAGAAATATATTAAGAGCCCCATCAAAGTCATCAAAAATCTATACATCAACCCATTGACCACAAAAAACTACTATAAATATTTGTAAGCCCACTGGAACCCACATAATTGAAAGCAAATTTGCGCTTCATAAAACTATTAAACAAAATAATATGCAATAAATTCTTACGGCTGCGGCCGAGGAAGCAAACTATAAATTACCTAGGGATTCCCCCACCGATTCTCCCTTATCTCAGTGGGTTAGCCCAGGCAAACGGTTCGGGTCAGTGTGCAACAATATTTGTTTAAACTCTGAGGTGAAACTGAGCAAATGTTGCAGGCGCAAACAAAATCAGGGAAATATATGTACTGCTCTGCTGCTCGGAAACACAATCCGACCAGAGAGTCCCGCACTGGGCAATAGTAATCCCCAAGCTCATCAAGCGTATAATCATCCTAATCAAAGTCGGGCATAAAAATCACAAATATGGCAATCATATATATTCTCATTCAGTCGTTCATTCATGGTTATGGCGGGGGCATTTAATTTAGTTTTTTATAATTATTGCTACTTTATTGTATTGTTAAGCGATTAACGTTGGCCACCGGCCATATATGTATGAGTATATGGGGAATTGCAAATCTTTCTTTCCGTTTTTTGCTACCGTATCGTAAATGTTGTCACCTCATAAAAGGAATCGCCAAACAACTCGAAATGAAATCAGAATTTCGCTTGGCGCGTCACCAGCGTCTGCCCCCCTTCAATCTTCAATCAGTCAATCATTCAATCGGTCGACTTTGGCCTGAGACATAAGCAGGTGTCATCCGAACCATCATCATCGCACACCATTTTTTGTTGTCATAATTTAGCTCGGACCAAAGTTGATTGACAATCGGATTTTCCTGTCGCTGCTTGGCCAAGTTGTCCCCCCAAACAAAAGGCTTTTGCGTTCCCCATTTCCCCCATATGTTCTACATACTATATATCGTAGTATACTGCTTGACCTGGCACTTCTCGTCCATTATGATATTATGGTTTATGGCTGAACAGGAAACGTAAGCTATAATTTACAATTTCTGGGGTCTCTTTCGTGTTTACTTTCATTGATAAAATTACTTGAGGCAGGACTGGGTAAAAGATAGTTTCAAATAAGGGGAAAAATAATTGGATTTCAATTATAAAAGTATTTTTATTATGATCTTTGGAGCTTAAAGAAATACTATGACTACCTGGAGGAATATTTTATTTCCTTTATAGTCATAATGTCAGGGCCTTAGGACCAGAAGTTTTTGAAACAGATATTATATTTTCAGTCTGCTTAAATTATAATTCCAACCTGACGAAAAAAGTTGCCAATTTCAATAAATACTTTGCCTGACACATTTTCGTACCCCCATTTTGAACAGTTACCATTTTAATTTATCACTTTATTGAGTAAGCTTTTCGTAACCCCAATTTAAGCTCTCGAAATCCCTAGCGCCTCCAATATAAACTCGATACACCTCGAATGGTATATCAAAATAAATCGAACAACGTATACAAAAGTGGAGACCTACAAATATATATACAGAGACATGGCCTGTGTGCCTAGGGCTTTGGTGCAAGACTAAAATTTCTGGTTATTACCAATATCAGAGCCAATACAAATACCACAGGAAAAACCCAAACATGATTTTGTTATGTATTTGGACAACTAAGCCCAAAGTAAATGACACAATGGTAACAAGTCCGTGACAAATGGAGAGGGACAGCCAGCGAGCGAGTTCTATGCTAATCCCATCATGTCAATCAACGCACCAAACGCACACTCCATATAGATCAGTCCGAACCCGAACCCGAACCAAAATTGGACTTCATTTTTGACACATGGAGGGGCAGAGAGAAAAATATACTTTGGACGGGGGTGGAAGGGTAAATGTCATCGGCAAACATTGATAGTGCTGATAACAAAAACGAACCATAGTTCGACTGCATTTAGTGGCCATTTTTAATGGCTTATCTTGGGGGCCCCAGACTAAAGAGCCCAGCCCCAAAATCGGACCACAAATGTATCCTACCTTTATATCGATGAAATACTATAACATGTTCGGATGCGTCGGGGAAATCAACATAAATCCAGGCCTTGCCATATATTGTATTTTTTCTCTTTTCCCCTTTCTTCGTTTTGTTATTTATGTGGCTAGATATAAATTTTCTGTGCATATTGACACATTAAATCTCAATGTGTCAGGTGGCATTAGTTTTTTATGTCCCAACACTGGCAATGCTGAAAATCTACAGGCAATCCCGGTAAGAACTCCTTGGGCTGGTAGATACATTTATTTCCCCTAAGAAATTATAACGATAATAAATTATGGTTGCCAAACAACGCAATAATGGATTTTTAATACTAAAAAGTTGGCAAATTATTGGATTACCAAACAAATAAGAGGTAAAATACACAAGGTCAAATATTTTGGAATATGTTCTGAGCATAACGTAGTTAAAAGGAGGATTGGTATATCAAGAAACTCAAATTTCACATATTTCAAGTTCCTTTTCACAACCATCTACTCGGGAACTAAAATTTCTTGCCGTTTAATAATGATTGCATAGATTTGATCGTAAATGTCGCTATTTAGTTTTTATTGGAAGTAATACTAATTTTTATTGGTTTATGGCCCTATATTGTTTTAATCAATATGCCCGTCGCAAACGCAACGGAATCGCTTATCAACAATACTTTTGACGTTTTAGATAGCACGAAAAAAACTCTTTTTTTTTGTGTGGCCACGTTTTCATATCACTTGGTACATTATTGAAGCAACAGAAAATAGAACTCGTAACCACATAGAGAATAGTACGGTGAGTGGAGGGTGGGAACCCAGGACTTATTGACAGGGCGGGCGTTTATTTGATTTCCCCCACGCTAATCTAATCGCAAAACCTGCCAGAACCACCAGCCATTGAAACAAAAGTACAAGGCATCTGGATCCACCGGCAATTGTGGTTGCCGTTTTATTGCCACACCCCAAAAGTTGAAGTGGGCCTTTGACGTGCCCTGCCACACATGCCCCACTAACAAAAAGAAAAATGGAACTTTTATAAATCTATTAAAAATCACGAAACATTAGTCATCGCATTAATAGAGCTAATACAGTTTTCACTGCAAAGTAAAAGCTATTTGTCATACCTTACAATTATTCTTTTAACGACTTTGAATCGTTAGTTTAATAAACTTAACGTTCAGATTTATATTGCTAGGATCTATGATCTCAGTTTGAATTTCTTTCTTCTAACATTAAACCGAAAATTAAACACAAAATACTCCAAAAAGTGATAATCGCTGTACCGCCAAAAGGTAAATACTTAAAGAAAGGGGTTTTGAGTAATATATAAGGCAAACTTAAGTTGCCTTGTCGGCTTGACCAGCTGGATTAAGCGACAACAACAGCAACGGGCGACGGCAATAAACGTTAATTGCATACCAACAGATTTTATGGGCTTAATGGATATCGGCGATATTGTCGATATCGTCGTCGTCTCTTTTTTTTCTTGACATGCGCCCCGGGGTCATAAATCGTGAGCAAATGTGTGAGTGTTTATTCCCTTCTTCTGTTTGTGATCGCTGCATTGACATTTGCATTGCTTTTGCTTGTTTTTTAAAAGGTGTGGGAACAAGGCAAACAGAATGAAAATAAGCAAAAAAGAATAACGAAATTAAAAGCAAGAAATTTGCATGAACTGCGTAAAAGAAAAGGTACTTTACTCTCTGACCTAAGGATCTCTTCTTTAAAAAACTATACTAATTTTTAAGTAAATAAATAAAACCAAAAAACGAAATACTCCACACCTTTGAGAACTCCCGAATTAGACACTCCACACAATGCTAATTGCTGTGAGATCGGTTCACCTTTCTTCCTTTCCATTCACTCTCTTTCGGGTCATCTACTTTGTTTAGGTTTTCCATTAAATATTGGAAGGTTTTCAGAGACGTTGATCAAACCATTTATAAGTTTTTATAGTTAAATTGATTTACGATACAAAATTAGTCAATAGAATCGACCGAGACAGAGTCAAACAAACACAAGACTCATACGACTAGTGTAAGGGCATGCCCATAAATCAAGGCGTCGAATCGGGGATCTCTCGACCCCAACTGAATATCATAAAACTGGAGCTTGAACAGAATTTGATTTTTATGAGCTAATTGGCCATTGGATCCGCGTCAGGTAAACGGTTTCTTATAAAATCCCATATATGTAGTCAGATCGGTAGGGGAAAAGCGCGAACAGCACGAGCTTGACGGGAAGACAATGCACGGCACTGTGTTAGGGAATATGAAATCTTCGAAATTCGGAATGTGACGAGGCGGATGCGGGAGAAACCCAATCTCCAGGGTGGGGAGGAATCGAAGGTCACACCAAAATTCAGTTATATGCAAATTGATCGGAGTGACTAAGAAATCGGGTACAAAAAAATTGGGAAGTGGTTTAGCAGATTCGAGGTCTTTGATGAAGAAAAGTTAATTTTACTTATGTAAAATCGAATTAAAATCAACTTTTATGGAAAATGAGGAAACGAGTAACCGGTTTCTTAGAAACCAAGTGATTTTAATATATTCTTCTTCCTTTAAATCGAATTTAAATAGAAAACCCTACAATATTAATCCAAGTAAAGTGAACTTAGAGGTCGTCCATAAATCATAATATCATAGTTTTCAGGCTTTCAACCGACCTTCCTCTGCCCTCAAAACAATCTACAATACCTAATACACTATAGTAATACTCCTCGCTCTTCAAGAACTCACCTGGCTGTGGTTGCGCTGGATAGGCGGGCTTCTTCATCCACTCGTAGTATTGTGGCTTCGATGGCGATGTCCTGTTGTTGTTGTTCACCGAATTGTTATTGTTGTTGTTGTTGTGGGTGGATGGACTATTGTTGTTGTTGCCAGCGACGGCACTCAGGTGGTGGGCCAAATGGTGATGCGGCGACGAAGCGGAAGTCGGAGCCCCAGGACTGGAGATCTCCGATCCAGAAACGGTAATCGGTGGCGATGGCAGACCCTCGGCGATATGCTGCTGGTGATTGGGTGGTGCGGAACCAGGTCCTCCATCAGTGGCTCCACCGGAACCAACACCACCACCACCTCCGCCGCCGCCTCCGCCGATGCTGCTGTTGGTCTCGTTGAGTTGCGGTGCTCCTGGAGCACCACTACTGCTGCTGCCGGAGCTGGCGGAACTGCTCGAGGCATGGGCGTGATGATGGTGATGCTGCTGCATCAGCTGGTGCGCCGAAGTGGGGACATTCTGTACGAAGTTATCCGCCGTACTCGAGGCGGGCGAGTGCCAATCCCCGGCACTGGCCGCCGCCGCCGAGTGGAACATGTGATGGGAGTTGTAGTACATCTGGTGGGCAGCGGCCGCATGATGGGCGGCATGCGATGAGTCCACATCGCCCAGAAACTGATGGTTCGGCGGCGTATGGTGATAGTTGGGGGTCCAGTTCCAGGGTTGACCCGCCGCCGAGGCGTAGGCCAAATTAGCAGCACTGTGCTTTTGCGTGTAGGGCAGTGTATTGTAATAGTGCGATACCATGTTTGAGGTTATATAAGGTCACCGCTGCTCTGAAGTTAATTCTTCTATCCAATCTTATGTCCGATAATCCCTCTTTAAGCTCTTTGTCTCTCCACTTGCTAGCCAATATTTTGTTAATTGCACATTTTCTGGAGTTTTGGTTGGGTTATAGAGGATATTTTGCTTTGTCAATTTTTACAGCTACCACTTGGCTGGTGATGTGTTTCTTGCGGCACAACTACACACATGCGAGGTATCGATAATATTGCGAACCACTATTTTTTAGCACTCACTCACGCGAAACATATAACTCTTTTTTTTGGGGGTATAGATCTGTTTTTGAATATTATTCCGTTGCGTGGCGACGTCAACTCAGTACGCAAGTCGAACACGTACTGAAACGTAAAGCAAAACCCGACTGATAAAAAAGGCACAGCAACGGAAAATCAGATAAACTGGCAGAGAGGCTCAAACAAAAACAACCACCGAAGCCAAACGCCCTATGGTTGTCTCTTTCTGACCCACGGAAACCTCCATTAGGTGGAATTTTTTAACCCTCATTTCCGTTGCACATTCAAAATTCAAGATGGCTTGTGTGTGTCGACGTGCCATCTCTTTCCTGCCGGGGCTCCATCTCTTTCTTACCGCTTTGCGATGGCTGGCAAGCAGGTAGCCACGCCCCTTTGAGCCAGGTAGGCAATTTGTCGTAATTTCTTGGCCAAGAAATACCCCTTTTCCTTTATGGCCCGCTTTCGATTTGTACGTACTTTAATTGCAATTGCCGTTGGCTAATTAAGTAATTGCATTGATGTAAATGCGTGAGTATTATGCAATTAGTGGCTGTAAAATTATTTTTCCACGGTCCTAACTGCGGATATATCACTATCTGGAGAACAATCAACGGCTTACCCTCCAGATTTTATTCTCCATATACATAAACCATATATTGTTTGTACACATTTGATGTGGCTTAGAGCTCCATTGTCCATATATTAGTTGTTTGCCAGGCAATTGTCGTTTATATGGGCGCCTCGATATAGTTACAGTTGTAAAGCTATAGCCATAATTGCCATGTAAGCAATGATATTAAATCGCGGGGAATAAAAGGAAAGCGGAAGAAAACTGGCATTGATAACGTGCAACACTTTAAACCGATATATTATGTAACATTTAAAAGTTAGTAAATAAAATGCAGTGTAAGTGTACCATAAAATAGTAATCCCATAATATCTACTTTAGAACCTACCCTAGAAATATTTTAAAAGATTTACCTTCAAATTAAACAACCGCTTAAAAAATGTTCCCATACTTGCTATGACTAACTTTTGAATACATCCTTCTATGATTAAATGTTTATTGGATAAATACTAGGGCTTACTTTAACCCGTCTATACGGTCCGCCTTAAGGCATTCCAAAACACATTTTTGAATAAAATGCGTAAAATGTATCACTCATACGTACTGTTGCCTTTGATCAAACTTTATTCAAACTTTTTTTTTGGTTTCACTTATTTTAACAAATATTTTAACGATATCAATAAGTTGACAAGGTTAGAAATCGAAACTTTAACTTTAATTTACAGAGAAAACAAATGGAAAAGAAGGCGACATCTTTGTTGCAAAAACAAAATCAAAACATTTTAAGCGATACTTAAAATAACGTGTTCTACCCTTCGAAAACATACCTTGCACACTAAAATCTACATATTTAAAGGTGAGAAAAATAATATTTTAATGCAACACCCTAATTAACATATTTACATCTATAAAATGAGATTTTTATGTGAACAAATTCTTAAACCGTTTTTAAAAGTAAAATAAAACATTATTAATAGTATGAAGCGCTTTACTTTTTTAATGTTCCAGCTCTTCTTTGCTCCTAAAATGACATTCTTAGATAGTTAAAAAAGTGTATCTAAAAAAACATATATTTGTAAAAATGTTTAATATATTTCGGAAAATTTAATGAATAGTAATAATTTTTTCCATATTTTATTGAGTAATAATTTTAATTATGTGGAAAAAAATGAATAAACCGGTTTATTAGTATACGGACTAATAATTTATTAAAGCATTTATGGTAATAATAAATGTAAAATAATTATAATTTATGGCCGACACACATTTTATAATACAATTTGCAGGCATACAAACACTAGGGTGTCTGTATAACGATTAAAAAGTTTTTTTGTAGCATTGATGACAATTTTTAAAAATTAAACTCAGAACTAATCACGTTGAACATTATAAAATGATTTTCTGAGTCTTTCAATAAATTATTTTTGTAGTCGGGATCAGTTGGCAAAAAAAAACATATAAATTGTGTAGACTGTGTAGTGTAACCTCCTGATGTATGTCACAGAAATCGTTTCCAAGCAAATTTTTTCTCTAATTCAAATCTCAGTTTCACAGAAACCGTTCGAAAACGAAATAATAGATTTAAAACAGACCAAATAAGGGCTATATAAAATTGTTTCTAAAATCAGAGAAAAATTTACTCCGTAACTCATATGTACAAAACTCTATAGATTCTATAACACCAATCGTTTCCAAACCATCGATGGTTTTTGTGACATCTCTGTATATAAAATATTTCAGTATACCCACGATGCATTTTAGTTATCCTTCCACATGATCGAAATTTAATAAATATTTCCTTTTGTAAACTTGTTAAAATATTTGTAAAATCAGTTAAGCAAACCGTTAGCCCAAACTTACATTCAAATCAGCTATAATTCACCCCAGTACACTCTTTTCTTATTAATTTTTCTTTAGAAAACTAAACTCCTCTGCTAATCCCAATAGTGATTCCTAACAAGAAACGCTTAGCTCGCGCCGATTGAGTAATCCGAGAGAGTTCCAGAAATCGTTTACAGAGTTTTAAAAAATACATTCATTGATTGTCGTGATGGTCGTCAGTAAAGCGATCGTAAAACTGCAAATGTCGCGTCAAATAATTAGAAATGAATGCAGCTGACACAATGGAAAGGACCCGAGATCCCTGAAAAGAACTTGGGAAACAGAAGCCTCCGAGGCAGTTGGCCTCGCGAGGAAGGTACTTAAAACTCACTTATTAACGCTCAACTACCAAAAACTGGTTCGGGATCGTGTCCAAACAAAAAACCCCTTAATGTCCGTAAGACAAAACATATTGTAAAACAATCGAAAGGGCCCACGGACAAAAGGCGATTTTATGATTACGCGAACGCGACCAAAAGAACGAAATCAGGACTCGATCGTAAAGGTCGCGCGGGAACGGGGACACCAAACAAGGCTTATAAGGTGGTGCTGGTGGGCTGACCTGCCCATCGATCGGGCCCATAAAGTTCACACAACAATTAGGCAGCCACAGCCCAGATTTTTTTCTTTTTCGCAAACCGTCAACAATTCGGCGGAATTTACTGCGTGGGCTGGGCCTTGGGGAAGGGTAGGTCCTATGGGTTCTATAAGGTTGGGCCGCGTTTTATCCCAGGCACGGGCAAGTCATGTAACAGTCTATGATGTTACCTGGAAGTCATTAGGGGCACACAAAAAGGCTAATCCCTAAGTGATCTATGTAAACATATGGTAACAGCGTTTTAGGCAAGTTCGAGATGAATCACGAGTTTTCCGTTATTATGTTTTATTGTATATTTTCCTAAATAAATTGTACAAAATTATTTATCTCAACCAAATATAGGTAGATTATTTCAAAATTTGTATACTTTGTAATTTCAGTTCAAATTTTATCGCCGTTTTCCTTACGTTCAGTATTGATGACAAAACTTCTCCCAAAACCATCTCCATATATGTACGTGGGTAACACAGAAAACTGTTTGGATGAAATTCTTAGTTTTAGATCAAGAAAAATTATCTATACTTTATATAGAATTTAATCGGCCCCTCGACCGATTTTTAAGATCTAATAATTTGTAATCATCCCCTGAAAATACTAAAACGATTTCAAATTATCTTCTTATCAATGAATTTATTCCGATCTTAAAACACTCTAATGCATCTCTATCTGGGTATCGTAAATCCGAATCTATCCCTCCATTGACATTAACAACCTGCCAAGAACTCGACGGTATTTATATATTTTCCTTCAATTATGTTAATAAATCCATAAAGAAAGCAAAGCAAGCGCCATAGCCCATAAAGCAGACTCCAAAATAAAACTCAAGGGGCAATCAGACCATTTAGAGATATGTCCCATGTCCCAGACCGATATAATAACTTATATCTGTAGGTTGGTATATATAATGTGTTTGTCGTCGCCAGACGGATGTGAATATGGATGTGGATGTGTCTTTGTCGTGCGGCATTTGCTTTTTGTCGGTTCGTTTAACGTTTTGGAGAGTTTTATGGCAATTGGCCACGGCCAAACCCCTCCAAAACCCCCTTTATTCCACACGTAACCCCCAGCCGATCCCACAGCAAGTGCATTTTGCGTTGTACGAACCACCGCCTCCTCAACCATCGCAATCAAACACCTTTATGGGTGCCGCGACATTAGCGATAAAATATCTTTGTTAATAAAACAAATTAAAGTGGAGAAGAACAACAAAAAGCGGCAAGTCACATACGGGTGGGTGGAAAGCCCAAATTATTTTTGGATTCGCAGCCAAACCTTTTTGTGGAATTGCCCGAGATTATTGCTAATTTAGTTCAAGCTTTCATGGCTAACCTTCTTTGTTAAAGGTATTTTTCATATCGAGACGATACTTTGTGTTGATTCAATTGAACTGAAGGGTACGGTTAGAAATTCAAGTTTATTTTAAATTTATTATTTTATATTATTTTTTAACTGTTTGTGTTAATTAATTAAAGAGCATAAATAAATGAATCACTAAGCCATCATTTGTATATAATTTTGGTAAAAGTTTATTTTCAATATACGATCATTGTCGAAGAAAATAGGCATTAATTAACAAATGTTATGTATATCGTGGATTATAATAGGCAATTAAAATAAACAAATTTAAAAGAGTTCTGCTTAAACACAAATTAAATACAAAAGGAATTTCATTTTGATATATGTCGCCCTAGAGAGTGCCTCGAAAACGAAGTGCACAACAAAATGATCGGAACATGCCACAGTAAAATAGGAATAGAGTGTGTAAAGAACCAAAAGATACAGATCAATCGATAAATAATATTTGGACTTGGTTTCTCAGTTCCCTTCATAAGTATTTTGAATTGGAAAATGCATCAGTTCCTGTTTTTCATTTTCAGAAGTAAAAGCGTATAAAAAATATATATTTTTTGTATGGGGTTGTAAAGATGGATTTTTAGTTTTATGCATTGCTAATTTCTGGAGTCGTCGTAAATGCCTTAAATAAATTTAATGTCAAAAATGAGCTCTATACTGTTTTATAAACACAACAAAAGGTCAAAGATTGGTATTTTTATCAGTTATTTTAAATCAAGTTACAATACAATGATTTAGTAAGTTTTAAATGCTAACTGAAATCGGCCTGCCAATCGTTTTTAATAAACCTATATTTGAATGTTTTTTAATAGGGCGGTATTTCAGTAAACAAATTAAAAACAAAATAGGTCATATTTTAGTTAGCTTTCAGTCAAATTCATTTTAAATAAGTGTTATGTGTACCATTAATTTAATAAAATAAAATAAGACTTTTACAGAAACTGTCGTAATGTGAGAAACTATAAATTCATTACACTCTTACAGCAATGCATAATTCTGGAAAATCCTCATATTACTAGCCCCACTTATTTAGTACTTTGCGGCTGTTGAAACAGTTATCCATTCGTTAGATCTCACCAACGCGCCAATCGAGTTGATATGTAAACAAGGCTAAACACACGGATTCACAGATGTACACAGCTAATGATCCTAGGCCCTTATATCGCTACAGAAGTCTATTTATATATGTACAGAGGGGAATTGCTTGTTGTGTCATTTCTACGCGGAGCCTAGAACCTCATTGAGGATCATCTCGCGGGTCATCAGCTGTCCGTTAGTGACACGCGTCCGCGACCGACTTCGACTGAGTTGGGCCCTCCGTTCCGCTCCCGCTGGTCGCTGTCGCCGGGCCTGGCGGTTTCGCTGTCCAAAGGCGGAGCCCGTTTGCAGCGCCTCCAAGAGGCTGTCCATCACGCCCTCTTGCGTCTGTGGCGCATCCATGTCGACCACTGCCTTTTTACGCTGCTGGCGCTCTTGCTGCTCGCGGGCAGACTGTTCCCGTGCTTCTTGCAGACGACGCTTCTTCTCCAGCTCCTCGCGCACCCGAACATTGTCATTATGCGCCGATTGGAAGGCATCCTTAAAGGTCTTGATGTCCGCAAAGAATTCCTCCATAGTGTATTTGCTGGGATCGAAGGCATAGTATTCGCTGAGGTCCTTGTACAGCTTCTCCATTTGTAGCTGCATTTTTCCTGTAAAATAAACAAAATGTTAGACAATTTTTTCAGCTACAACTGCCTGTTCGGTAAACCCTTTTATTTGCGGATAGTAAGTCTTACCCAGAACATCCACTTGTTGCCGGCATTCCTCGGCAAACTTGCCCATCACCTCACTAAACTTGTCATCGTCGCACTGCGGCACCTTGTTGTTCTGCAGATCAGTTTCCAGATTCTTTACCGCCGAATTCATTTGCCGCATTGCTTTCTGAATGGCATCCATGTTGACCCGCGACGCCTTATTCACGTGCGACAGATCATCGTAGAAGTTCAGCGCATCTGGGAACTTCTTTTCCACCAAATCGGCTACGTAGTGCAGCAATGTCTGCTTATTATCAGCATCTTTCGTATTTGACAATTTGGTTAGATAACTAATCTCAAAGCCAAAGGCGGCCTCGTTCTTGGATCCCGAATTCATGTAGTTGCCGAGGAGTAGAATAAGCTCCAGGATCTTGGAGAACTTTTTGCTATTCCGAACCTCCTCGCAAGCCGCCGTTCCTGCCACAATATCGGGTTTGATATCCTGCACCATATCCGCATACGTCAGCTTGAAGTTTAGATTGTGAAGACGTGGCGAAAGACGCTTAATTTCTCCTGAAAATGAAAGGAATTATTATTATGAAATTTTTGAAACTACATTTAACTTACCTATCGTGGCGGCAAACTGTTCAATCGGTGGTAGCGGTTCTCCCTTGGCCTTGATCTCCTGCAGTCGCTTAAGTTGCTCTGGCGGCGGAAGGTACTGGATAAGTTGCTGTAGGATATTGGAAGACAGGATGGCGGTGTCGCAGCGCAGCAAGCATATCTTGATCTGTTCGTAGGACAGGTGCTTCAGCGATCCTCCCAACATGATAGCCAGATTCTGGGCAGTCTTCGAGTCGAGCACACGCAGATCGACATTTTTCTTGCTCAATGTCGTTGGCTTGTCCACCGCATCCTTTTGCTCTTTCTTCACCGGCTTGGAGGAAAATTTCACGGCCAGCTCGGCGAGGAAATCGTCCTGGGCCAACTTATCCTCCTGACATTTCACCCAGAACGCCTTATCGGACATTTTGGCTGGGACGATAGCCTTCCAGTTAGCGCGCTTCATGGGATTTTTGACTTCCCACTTCTTTTTCGGCTTCAAGCCATGAGGAAGAACTGGTACCATGGGTCCCATCATCATGGGCGGTGGCGGAGGTCCACCTGGGCGGATCATGCCGGGCATGGGTGGGGGCGGTGGACCGCCCATTCCGGGCGGTGGTGGTGGTGGAGGCGGTCCACCCGCCCTGCCGGGCATGGGAGGTGGCGGCGGAGGCGGTGGTCCACCACCAGCTCGGCCCGGCATGGGTGGTGGCGGTGGAGGAGGGGCTCCTCCTCCGGGCGGTGGCGGTGGCATAGGTATATTCACTTTGGGCAGCTTATTGGGCGACGGAGCCGCCACACCATTAGCCTCCATCAGCTTGACTTTCTCCTCGAGATGAGCCGCCTTCGCCTCCGCCTCCTGCTTGGCGCTTTCCAGCTGCTCGATCTTCTTCTCGTACTCCTCCGATCGCTTCGACTCCTTGGCCTTGGCCTTCTCCACAATATCGTCCAGCAGCAATGAGGTGTCTATATTAAAGTTTTTGTTCTCAAAGTTCGGATCACAGTAGCCCTTGTGGAAGACGATCTGCGAGATGCACTCCTCGATCAGTTGATAGTAGGCAGGTCGGAAGTAAAAGTCATCTCTGATGTACAACAAGTGCTGCAGGATGGACAGGAAGTAGGGTTCGGAAGTGGTGTCAGTCACCAGGTTTTTCAGCACATCGAAGCAATCCGTTGCATCATCCATGTTAAAGGTGACGTTATCGAAGCGCTGCACAAACTCCTCGAAATCATCCTCGCGGATCTCGTTGAAGATCTTAAAGTGCTGCTGCAGTGCCTCATTGTTGCTGGTCTCCACGATTTTAGTAAATTCATCCAGGCGATCGTACAGACCCATCCGCATAATCTCACATCGCAGATGTAGGCGGAAGTTCAAATCGGTGGGGGTATTTGTGAGAGTATTAATGAAGATCAAACTGTGACAGGCCAACTCCCGTTTAGGATCCTGTTGATCCGATGCAAACAAAGCTTCCACAATCGGTCGGAATCGTTCGCTGGCCTTGAAGGATGTGTTTGCGATTGTGGTAATCGCTCTGAGGACCTTCTCATAGCCATTACGCTCGTAGACAATGCAAAAGGAGGCCAGCAGTTTGAGGGCCTCGCACATCGTCTGGGGCTTGCGGGGATTCAGGGATTGCGCCAGGAGCAGCACCACACTGTGCTGATCTGGATTGAGCACCACGTTCAGGCCCCAAGTGTTGTTCATAATAGCCTTCAGGCAGCGAATCGCCTCGAACTCAATCTTCTCATAGTTTGGATCCTTCTTTGACCTGGCCAACAGCTTCTCGATCGTCCCGATGCCGGCCACCCCGAACTCCTTGATCCACGAGATCGGATTGCTGGTGAGCGCCACGCGCAGAGATTCCACACACTGGTACACCTTGTGCGTGCTGTGCTCCCCATTCTGCAGATATTCCACATAGTCTATGGGCTTCTCGAACCGGGAATTGGCGCTGCGCTCCAGTGAGTTCTTACCTAGAAGAGAGATTGGAATGAGAATCGCATTGGATTTCAGTAAGGGAATTTACTGGATGGGAGGCAAGCCAGTTCACATACAAATATAAGAATAAGGCAAAACTATTAACGCTAGCTTAATAAATAAATTGACTTAAGTTATTTGTTAAGCTGTAATGCCGTACAACAATTTATTTATAGCTAGATAGTTGATTAGTTTCTAAACAAAATTTACATCACACTCAGAAAAAAAATCGCCCTGAATTTTAGAAAATCGCCATACTTTTTAAGCCAAAGGCAGCTCGCCTTGCCTTTTAGAAAAAATATTTCTAAAAATTAGAAAAAAATTTCTTAAATTTAGGGTTAGTTTTTGCAAAATTGAATAAGAAGAAGAAAAAAAAAATCGGGGAATCGGGAGTTATGCCGACTGGGTGGAGTCTGTCGGTGTGGGGTGTTGTTGTTGGGGTTCTCGTTTTTCAGCTTATTTTTCTCTCCTCTATTTAAACACATGGATGACGTCACGATGCTTGTACACAAACACACTTTTAATCTTTAATTGTAACTGAAATAATAACTGAAATTATTATATTATTTATTAATGATAAACATAAAAATCAAATAACTTACTATCTTGAGGAAAACATTTTGGTCGCTCGCGGGATTCGAACCCCTTACCTCACAGTTTGCAGTCAAACACTCTACTAGCTGCGCCAGGGAAGCATCACGAGAGGCGCTGTACAAAGTACATTCTCATTCTGTTCTCTTGGGTTCTAGGTTTATACTCTTATTTATCCATTATGTGTGTGTTAGCTTACCTAAATCCTTATTTGTATTAAAGTATACATTTTAATGCGCAAAAAAAAAAAAAAAAAGACGCAAAAAATGTCCGCCTCGACGTGGGATCGAACACACGCTTCCGAATATAAGCGTAGAAAACAAATAATCCGCTCGCATTAGACCCCTAGGCTACCGATTGGGCCAATTTTCTAAAATGTAAGGCGATTTTTTCTTAGTTTGAAAGAAAAATTTCTGAATAACAGAAAATTTTTCTAAAAGTGGATAACAAGAGGAGTTGATCTAATCAGGGTAAGTTTTTCTTATTATTTAGAAAAATATTTCTGAAAAATAGAAATATTTTCTGAATTTCAAGGCGATTTTCAAAGTATGGCGATTTTCTAAAATTTAGGGCGATTTTTTTTCTGAGTGCATCAATTTATTTGGCAGCTTAACTAGAATCATTAAAAACTATAAAGGGTAAAACCTTAAAACTTTGGTTTTAAAATTAATTTTATTTCATTTAACTACAACCGACATATTATTATTCATAGATTCCTTTTAACTCAAAATGGATACAATAGTAAAAGAAAATTTGTGATTCAGCTCATGCCCGGTTTATTCCACTAAACCACAAAACTTTTATTTATAAAGAAAGAGGTTGGCCCCCCATTGACAACACCCCTGAATTAAGTCATATCAGCGCTGATTCATTCTTTCCTATCTTTACTGTATAAGAACGACATACTTTCCCAAAGAGGTAAAGAGGCAGTTTGATAAGAAAATAATTAATTTAATGAAAATTACCAATTAAAAGTTGTCAACTAACGTAAGATTTAATCATTAACTAGAATATTTAAGAGTAATGGATGTAAATTAAAACGTAATCAACAATTTGTTTAATTTTTGTTGAATTTCAAATTTTGCGAATACGATGGTAGTAAATTTTCTAGGTGGTTCAACTGTTTTGACTACTTTAAGTTAGATAGAATAGTTACTACACAGTTTTATCTAGAAACTTTACCTTAAGACTGTGAGATAAGGGTAGTGAAAAGGCAATTACTAAAAACCAACCTTCACGAGGGTGACCTTCTTTGAAACCACCCACCCCTTTTTTGATTACCTGCAGCACTACTGACATCATTGAAATTGGCCAAAACCCTGCCCACACTTTATACGTTTATCCGTCAAAACCTAACTACGCTAACTGTTTTATTAATTAACTCAAAACGCCAAACGAAGCGTGTTAATGAACAGCTTTTTGCGCGGGTATTTTTTGTTGTCGGCTAGTCCATTGTTTGTGTTTTAAATTTAATTTCGCAACAAGTGGTTGGGGAGGAGGGTTCTGCCACAATAAACACGACCCACAAATATTTACTTCAGTTTCTTTTATTTTTTACCCCAAGTTATCTCCACCTATAATATACGTTTTTGCCGCAGCTCAAGTTTATTGACAAGCATCAGAATTTATTTTCAGCTTGATTTTGTCATAATGTGTTTAACGTTTTCGCATATTTGCATTTTATGACCGTTCCAAAGTGTAAGGAAAATCACTCATAGAGGTTGAGAGAGAAAAATTAAAACTCTCTTGTCTACTACACTGAAAATAAAGACTTAATGGATGTTTACATTTTACATTTTTTAAAACAACATCGTTTATAAGATGATTTGGAAATAGTCATAATTAGGAAGGGAAATATTATTTGTTAATCAATAATGACGGTAGAAAACTGGCTAATCTTCAAAACTTATGAATAATCAAGACTTCATTACTTTTTTAAATATATTTAATCAATTATACAGTTAAAAATATAAATTTAGCAAAATCATTTTCGGTGTACATTTGCCTTCTACTAGTCTATCTCTTTCTCGCATTCGCAATGCACTTGCTTATACAACAAAAATCATTTTCTCACTGCCACTTGACGTAATTTAAATTGTATAATATGCATGGTAAAGGAAAATTCAATGTCTTCGCATTCTCATTTTTTGCCGCTCGACTTTTGTCACGCATTCGTCGTATTCTACTTATGTACATATATAGCACTTGGTATTACTTGATAAAATGGGGGAGAAGATAGTCCGAGGTTGTGGCGCAATTAACCGTTACAAACGATAAGAGAAACTTTGAATCTACACTTTTCAAGACTGATAATGGACCATGGGCCATGGGCCGATGGGGAATTAACTGGAGCGAAACGCAAAGAATAAAGCTGAAAGCTGAGTTAGCATTGAAATGTGCTCAAGATATAGCTGGCGATGTGGTACAGTGATAATTACTTCGTAGTACTCTACTGTACATTACTACCAGTACTTATCTTTCTACAAAAATAAATGAATGAGTAAACTTAAAAAATATACAACATATATCGGGGTTTCCCAAAAATTCTAACCGAATTTCTATGAGCTGTCTTTATCAGCAATACGATGAGAATGTTGAATCAGTAATCACAGTGGTAAATTAATCACCCATTAGCAAAGCTGAATAAAAAGTAATTTTAATAATTATAATTTTTGAAGTTAATCATTCTTTATATATAAAAGGTGTTTGGATACTGGTACTTAAATATCTACCCTATCTTCTGTCTTATAACTCCCCACTTCGTGTACCTCGCTTTCTACTCTAAAATCTTTCTGAGCTTCTTCTTGAAAATTTTAAGTTTTAGCCACTTAAGAACGTATTTTTGCACTTATCTAAAAGATCGTTGACATCACATATATCAATACGAATAATGGTCAACAAATTAAAAACGTGAATAGCGGTATGTGATACGAAAACAAATAGAATCGAATATGGGCACAAAGCAAATTGGCAACTAAAAAAAATGGTAAGCAAACAGAAAGCGAAAATTCGCAGACACACGCACACACCGATAAAGGAAAAGCACACAGATACACGTACCGTTACCTGCTAATCTTATCAGAAATGGAATGCAATTTACCCGGGAATACGGCAAAAACAAAGAAGTGTAAAAAGTCATCCAACTTAGTGGCGAGAAAATCGATTGTCTGCTGTTTTATATACCCTTGCAGAAGGTGTTATAATGTTGGTAATCAGCCTAGTATATAGATGTAATGAATCAGTTTTTCAAGGCAAAATTTAAACTTTAAAACGTGTTGCCTCTTAGGATGATCATTATTTAATGATATTTTTACAGCTTTTTAACCAAAATCTGAATTAAAATCTTTGATTACAGAAAGGGTATAAAAACATCGACGTGCTAACTGTTTCAATATAATCATTACCTTTCAAGTGCCACATAATCATCTTTTGGCGCTCCTCCTTCGATTTGGCCAACAGGGGCTCCCTCTTATCCTTGGGTATATTCATATCCTCTATGATCTCCAGGAATTTTGCATCCAGCTCCGCAACGGTCAGCTGCTGGATATACTGCTCAAAATCCTCAACGCCCGGCACAACAACATTATCCGTTGATGCGGGTCGTCCTCCATGGGTTAGGGTTCCACTGCTGACTGTTCCACCTTTGGACTTCGAGGGCCTTCCGAAGAGGCTATCCAAGATGCCGCCCCCCGTAGACTTCGTTTTCTCGTGTCGAGACATTCTGCAAAGAATAAAATACATAAATAGAGTTTATTTCGCCTTGCAATTTGTTAAAGGAATAAAACCAAACCCCAGCTTTTTGAGACGCATTTCGGTGGAGAACTAAACGAAAACTAAACAAAGGCCACTAAAGATTTTTAGAGACATGCGCAGTTTTTAATATTTTTGGGGAGACAACTTGCACAGCTGTTCTTTGTTTACAACTGTTCGAGAACTGAACAGACCGCGATTTCTGATGGGTTTCCAACGAATGCATCTGATCGATGGATGGATGGTAGGTGGTCGATCATTATCAGCTTTGGTTTATTTACAATTATCTGGGGTGCCCATTATGTCGATTCAGCCTCAACGGAGTGTGGAATTTTCAATTAACACGTACATAATAAAGGGAAGGAGGCCCCAATACAGTGGTTCCCCAAAATGTTAAATTGTTATACAACTTTGAATTACATTAAAATTGTAAATTAACATATATTATTTATCAGGTCAAGAGGGTTGAAAACTTTTAATATTACGTAATTAAATAAAATCAATTTAAAGCACTGAAAATTATAGTTCTAAAGATTAAGAAAATATTAAACATTTAATAGTTAAATTTTAATCTTTAAAGGGTAAAGTAAAGTTTAGAATATTATGGGATCATTTATGTTCATTTTCAAGTTTAGAAAGCGACCACTGTGCTTTCCAAACTATTCGAAGCGTGAAAACGGGTGATTAAAATCATAAACAAAAAACTCAAAGATAAACCAAAACAAATTAGAAAAATTCATTAATAATGCGCACTAAATTTACAAAATGATGTGATTATCGCGGCAATCCAAAATAGGAAATAGCACGAAATTCGGAGAGCCAAGTAGAGAACCAAACAAAACGAGAGAGAGAGAACGGTTAAAATATATGGTTATTGAGTGATTCATTTGGCCAGGCTGAAATGCAGGCCGTTAGCATTTGAATTGGCTTCTATTGAAGGATGCGGTGGGAACACACTTTAGCTTTTTGCGTTAGCTTTGGCCAACGCATCTAATGAATCACTAATGGAATCAAAGCGGCCAGCAAACAGCAGCTGGAGAGGTAGAAAACAGCAAAATAAAAAAGGCAAACGAGCAACAGGTTTTGCGGATGGTTCTTGCCTGTCACAGAGAAAACAATTATGACTTTATTTAACTGAGCTTCCCACTCTCAAAAAAATGAGGATTCATTAATTCGCCGTTATGTTTATTTTAAAAAAGCATTTTTCTTATTTAAAAACTGTTTAGGACCTAAAACTAACTGTTGTATACTCCCAAAAAAATTATAACATTTTTTATTTTAAGTTGTATGTTCAATAAATATTTTTAATCGTCGTTAACTATGGCAAAAGTTTTGAATTGGAAAATATTCAAAAAAGTTAAAAAAATGCAATACTTCTTAATCATAAACAATATGTCGAATAATTTATGTACCAGAACCAATTATTTATTAATTAAAAATTTTAAACTACATAAGTTTTTTAGTGGAAGATAATACATAAAAATGAAAGGTGTAAAAATGTAGAGTTTGATTTAATAGGTTTATTAATTAATAATTATAATATAATAAAAAACAAGAATATTTTTAAAATCCATTGTTTCAAAGTTCATTAAAATCAAGCAAGGTTGTATAATAACCGTGCTAAAGAGGAATTTTAATTAGAAAGGACTTTTTTTTGCAAGTGTGGCGAATGGGCGTGCCAACTGTCGGCAAATCATTCACAATGGTCGGCTAGAGAAATCAAATTTAATATTTATTGTGACTCCGCAAAAGGCCAATTGTGAATGGAGTGGTATGTGTGTGGGAAGGGGCTAAGAAGGAGGAGGTGGAGGAAGAGGAGGGTAAAGTGTGGAGCGACAAGTTCAAGCAGGGCAACAATTTCTTTTCAGGTCGCTAATACATACATAAGCATGTGCGGAGGAAATGCTTTCAACAAGATTTCTTTTGCCAAAGAATTTACAGCAATTGCCTCTTTCTCTATTTTGTTTACATGCACTGCATCTCTTTCCCTCCTTTCTCCCCCTCTCTCCTTACCCCTTACACCAACAAGCGTTAGTGTGTGTGCGTATGCTGCAACTGCGAAAATGTAAACAAGTATAAAAACGTCTAATAACCGCTGGAATTCCAAGAAACGAAGCGAGAATTGGTAAAAATGCGCTCACCTTCGTTTTGATATCTGTGTCGCCTGCTCACTTTTGATTTTTTTTCGGTGGTTTACGTCATAAGACCAGAAAAATAATGGCTTGCCACTCTCACACAGGCACACTCGAGCACACACACAATCTCGCGATCAAACGGCTTTTGTTGTGGTTGTTGTTTTTGGTCTCTGGCTTTTTGTTTGTTTTATTGCGCGACGCTCGGCACAAAAACAAGCTGCGCGCACCGCTTCAAACAGTTCGTCTCGGTTTTTCTCTCAGTGTATTATATCGTACTCATTTAGTTGCTGCTTTTGGCCACTTGTTGCTCTTCAGCCGAGAATCACACATGAAATACGTTCGGCGATCCGGCTTTTTTGCAGTGGAAACACTTGGCGTCTTCGTTATTGGCCACTTGGCATACAGATCGTAGGATCTTTTCGGCCGTTAATCGCAAAAAACATAAAATCTTGGCACAAGCGATTCGATTTGCACAGCGCGTTGAGTTGATCGGAATTAATGTGACCGTTATTGGATCGTTCAAACATACCACGGGTCTTGCACAGAACGCACTAAAATATACCTTGTACTCGAATCTAGCCAAGGCTCAAACCAATTTTTTCAAATATATTAAGCATCCTGAATTTGCAAATTAAAAATAGGCTTTTCTGCATCAGTTATCGATTTTAGAATTTAATTATTCAACCCTTTGAAGTATTCTTTTAGAGAATATAAGAGAATATGTTAAAAATGGGTCAGCATTAGTGTAAACAAAGATATTATATTATTTATATTCTCTTTGGTGTAAATTGATTGCCAAAAAGTAAAAATACAAGGATCAAATAATTTCAAATTAGTATTTTTAGGTTGAAATAAAAGTCCAAGTGGTTTAAGTTTATCTCAATTAAATTAAATTGCTTATTTTTATACGTTAATTTGATTGATAAATGCAAAATTAATCTACACCGTGTCTGCAATTTACAACGTTTTTTTAAGTCGTACCTAGGTATTTATTTTACCTAGGTACACGTATCTAGGTACTCCACAATATTGGTTGCAACCCCTGCTTATCCGTCAGCTGGTCTGCGAATTTTGACAGGCCGACAACTCTAGAAGATTTTGTTGATTTCTCCTTGGGATTCTTAAATCTCCTGGACATGTGCCCAAATTAAATAGGATGCAGCGTGACAGGGACTCCTCCGGCTCCTACGCCCGCAAGGGCAACCGTCCCCCGGGACTCAGGGGCAAGGACATCGGCCTTTACTACCGCAATCTGGCCCGGCAGCGAAAGAAGGAACGCGGCGAGGATGAGGAGCCGCAAATCCGCTTGGGCTGCAATGTCAGCGTTCCCGGTGGCGTCCTCGCGCGCGTCATGGAGTTCATGGAGGACTACAGCCGAGCACCGGCCAGGGAAAACCGCGATGTGGACGCCCAGTTCAAGCAGCAGTTCCGGCATCTTTTGAGCGTAAACTTCGAGGAGTTCGTGGCGGAGACCAAGGAGAAGAACGAGGGCCTGGACTACGTCAATTCCAAGCTGGACGAGAAGTTGCAGCAGGAGCTGGAGCAACGGCAGCTGGAGGAGAGTGCCAAGAAACGTCTGGCGGCGCGACAAAAGCTTCCCACCATGAAATACGCCGAGGAAATTGTCCAGGCAGTGCGGCAAAACCAGGTTATCCTGATTGTGGGCAGCACTGGATGTGGCAAGACCACGCAGGTGCCTCAAATCCTCCTGGACGACGCCATTTCCCGGGGCTGCGCCTCGTCGTGCCGCATCGTCTGCACGCAGCCACGAAGGATCTCGGCCATAACCATTGCCGAGTGGGTTAGTTACGAGCGCAGCGAAAGTCTGGGCAACTCGGTGGGCTACCAGATCCGGCTGGAGAGCAGGAAGCCCCGCGACAGAGCCTCCATAACGTACTGCACCACGGGAGTTCTGCTGCAGCAGCTGCAATCGGATCCACTGATGCACAATCTAAGCGTCTTGATCTTGGACGAAATCCACGAACGTAGCGTGGAAACTGATCTATTGATGGGGCTGCTCAAGGTCATCCTGCCGCATAGACCCGAACTGAAGGTGATCCTGATGAGCGCCACTGTGCGGGAGCAGGATTTCTGCGACTACTTCGACAACTGCCCCATGTTCCGCATCGAAGGCGTGATGTTTCCCGTGCAAATGCTCTATCTGGAGGACGTCCTGGCCAGGACGAACTACGAGTTTCAGAAGTCACGCGATCGTCGTCCCAAGCGGGATCGCCCTGAGCGTCGGATGAAGCATGAGGCGATGATAGAGCCTTACCTGCGGCGCATCAGGAACTCCTACGATAGCCGGGTGCTCAAGAAGTTGCGTCTGCCGGAATCGGAGGGCTGCGAGGACATGGATTTCATAGCCGATCTCGTCTATTACATTTGTGAAAGCGAACCGGAGGGTGCCATTTTGGTCTTCCTGCCGGGCTACGATAAAATCTCGCAGCTATACACACTGCTAGACAAACCAAAGAGCCCAAAGGGTCAAAGATGGAGGGATCACATAGCAGTCTTTCCCTTACATTCCCTAATGCAATCGGCCGAACAGCAGGCAGTGTTCAAGCGTCCACCGGCGGGAAAACGGAAGGTCATCATCTCCACGATTATATCCGAGACTTCGGTGACCATTGACGATGTGGTCTATGTGATAAACTCTGGGCGCACGAAGGCCACCAACTATGACATCGAAACGAATATTCAGACGCTGGAGGAAGTGTGGGTAACCAAGGCCAATACGCAGCAGCGGAAGGGCCGGGCAGGTCGAGTCCGACCAGGAGTATGCTACAATCTGTTTAGCCGAGCCAGGGAGAATGTAATGGCCGACATTCCAACGCCGGAGATTCTGCGCTCCAAGCTGGAGTCCATAATTCTGAGCCTGAAGCTGCTGCACATCGACGATCCGTATCGTTTCCTGCAAACCCTGATTAATGCCCCCAATCCCGAGGCCATTAAGATTGGAGTGGAGCTGTTGATGCGGTGAGTTTGATGGAATAATTCGTTTTACAGTTAGTATTATAATCTTTTTTAATTAGAATTGAGGCTCTGGACAAGACGGGCACCCTCACTCCGCTGGGCATGCACTTGGCCAAGCTGCCCATCGATCCGCAGATGGGCAAAATGATACTGATGTCGGCCCTCTTCTGCTGCTTGGATCCCATTACTTCGGCAGCGGCTGCCTTGTCGTTCAAGTCGCCCTTCTACTCGCCTCTGGGAAAAGAGAGTCAAGTGGACGAGATCAAGCGGAGAATGTCGCGCAGCATGCGCAGTGACCACCTGTTGGTACACAACACCATTAGTGCGTACCGGGAAAGTCGCTATGCGCATGCGGAACGCGACTTCTGCTACAAGAACTTCCTCAGCTCCATGACACTGCAGCAGCTGGAGAGGATGAAGAATCAGTTCAGTGAACTTCTGTACAACTACAAGTGAGATTGTCAACCGACGAACTAAACTAAATGCTCATATTCCGCAATGTTACAGATTTCTCACGTCCTCGAACTGCAAGGATACTACGTCCAACATGAATTCAGGAAAAATTCCCTTGCTGAGGGCCATTATTGGAGCGGGTCTTTATCCCAACATGGCGCACTTGCGGTAGCTATTACTTAATCAGAGTAGAAACATTTAGTTAAGACAGTTAATTTATCTGCAGAAAATCGAGACAGATCAAGAACCGAGTGCGTGCTATTCATACCATGGCCACGGACGATGGCCGCCGGGTGAACTTCCATCCCTCCTCGGTGAACAGCGGCGAGAGTGGCTTTGATTCGGCCTACTTTGTGTATTTCCAGCGGCAAAAGTCCACCGATCTGTTTCTGCTCGACTCCACAATGGTCTTTCCCATGGCCCTGATTATTTTCGGCGATGGAGTGGAGGCAGGAGTAACCCAAAATACACCGTATTTATGTGTGGCCAAGACTTACTAGTAAGTAGTACTAATGTGAGCAATTCTCTGGGGATGTCAACCAAGCCAAAAAGCGTGAAACTTGAAAAAACATATGATTTTGCATTGATATTTGATTCTATTTAGATGGATCCTCAACTAAGCTAAGTAATTTGAGTATCCTTGGATAAATTTCCAGGCCAATATCTGTTATATGGACAAAAAAGTTATTTTATGGTATTCGTTCGTTATTTTTAAAAGTGACTCTGTAACGGTTTTACAGAAAAACCACCTAAGAAAATGACGGAAAAAATTGTCGCGTGCGACGTGTCACTTTGATGCCAATAAAAAAATAACCCCACAATATTTTGTAACCAAACCGAATACATTTTAAAGAAGAAAGAACAAGGAACACTATGAAATTAATTGCATTAAAATATTCTTTCACGTTTCGTTACAATGGAAAGTTAAGCAGCAAGTCAAAAAAGTCACTTCTATTGGTGTCGCGTGCGAAAGTCTTGTTTTTTTATATAAGCCAAAAGAAAAGAAGTCCTGAAAGATGGCTTTTTTTCACCTACAAAGCGTACGACAGCAGAGAATTGCCCATATGCATAATATTTTTTTTATCTTTTAATTAAACTACTTATTTTTTGAAGCTTCAAATGCAATCAAGAAACTGCCGAGGTAGTGCTAGAACTGCGTAGCAATCTGGAAAAGTTGCTGCTCAAAAAGGCCTTGTATCCGGCTCCCATAGAAGAAAACGGCTACGAAAAGCAGTTGATCAAGTTGGTTCAATTTGAAAATGATTGCTTAACAATGATAATAATGTTATTGTCTTCCTTTCAGAGCTATTGAATTGCTTCTATCGTTAGATGAACGATTGGGCGAGGACTACATTTCCTCCGATGAAATTGACGACATCTAACCTGCTTTTCAGTTTATTGTTAAGCTCACAAAAGAAATCATCTTCGTGTGTAGTTCTTTTAGCAAAACATGGTTTATAATAAATTATAAGTGCAAACTAGTGATGCAATAACAACATTTCTTGGTAAATGCCCATTTTAGTCATCCTCCAGCAGAGCAAACACGTTGCGGGACCGGGGCGCGTCCTCCTCCATGGCGCACTCGTCTTCATCGGCATTCGTTTCGTCGTTGGAGCTGTCCTCGTCTTCGTCATCGCTGTCGGCAGCTGAAGAAGGGGTTTTTTAATTAAAGTATATAGTTTGACCATCAAGTTACTCACTATCCGAGCAGACTGAAGAAGTGTCGCCATTGGTCTCACTCTCGGGCTCATCTAGTTCCACCTGCTGGTACTTCTTGACCTCCGCGAGATCGGGATGCAGGAGCCACTGATCACGTCGCTCCTCGAAGCCCGGCGGATAGAACTGCAGCACCAGCAGCTGTTGACCGGCCAGACACATGCGAAGAATGTGATTGGCGGCCCTATAGCGATCCGGCCTGGCCGCCTTGGCGGTGAGGAATCCCCTCTTGTACGCCCAGGCATCGGAAATGGCCACCGCAGACCACTCGTCATAGTCCTCGGGCAGGTGGAGTCGCAGAAGCTGCGCTAGATTCAAATGCTCGCCGAGGAACTTCAGGGAGCGGTAGGGAACGGCCAGCTGGGAGATGGGGAAGCTGCCCAGCAGCACCTGGAGGCTTTTGGGAGTGCTCGACGGGAAGACTAGACCGGGACAATCACAGAGGCGAACCAGTGGCGTGAGGAAAATGGTCTGAAAGTGCTTCGTGTGACCGGGCGTGCGACTCACGCTGACCACCTTGCGCCCCTTCAAGGCGTTGATCAGCGAGGACTTGCCCACATTGGGGAAACCGATGCAGCCAACGGTCAGAACGCCACTGTGGTACTTCACGTGCTCGTGGGGCGTGGTGTCGATGCTGCTGCTGATCTTGAGCTCCCCCTCCACGGCCGTCGCCAGATCCTCCAGGATGTCCAACTGATCACTGCGCATATCCTCGCGTATCTTCTGCTCCCAGGCAGTCAGATCCACCTCTCCTTGGACATAGCGCTGGCACTCTTTGTAAATGTTGTACACGCCCTCCATGCTCCTGCGATGCGCCTGAGGACCACGCTGGCTTCCCTTGCGGGATCGCGGAAGGAAGGAGGCGAAGAGGACCACTGGTAGTTGGGGGTAGCGGTCGCGAAAGTACTGCCTCCAAGCCACTACCACCTGAGGTTCCACCAGATCCACCTTGTTGAACACCACAATAGCGTGTTTCTTGAGCGTATTGATGATGTAGTCGTACAGCGAGGGCGGAAACATCAGCGTGGCATAGCGCACGTCCACAATGATGAGCAGGATGTCGGAGAACTCCAGGACACGCCATAGCTGGCGCCACGTTTCCAGGTTCAGCTCGAATAGAGAGAGCTCCTTTGAGTCGCCAGCACGCTGCTTCTTCTGCAGATCGTCCACGTATTCCTATTTTGATAATTGATTAAATGTATATTGAGATATGGTTTCATAAAAATATAGATTTTGAAGAAGAATCTCGAAAAGAAATGTAAAGTTTTTAGAAAAACCTTTATACAGTCAAAATAGGGTTTTTATTTAAAATCCACGTATTCCTGGTTTGATAACACTAGTTTACAAAATAATATTCTTGGTGTGCTCCCCAGCAATTGATGGCAAATTCTGTTAGTGTTGGACCCCTAGATTACGAAAATAGCACTAATTTTTTTTCGATGGCACAGTTTTTTTTTAAAGATTTTTTAAAGTTTGAAATGTTAAATTTCGGACTTTTTTTGAATTTCTTCTTATATCTCGGCAGATATCCGCTTGATTGGGCCAGTTTTAGTTTTATTTTAAAGTCAATAGATCAGAGCTTAACTTTGCCATACAGATCAATACGATTGGATGAGTAATGGCAGAGCAGAAGCTCGACAAAGATGAAAAATGTGTTTTTTGGTCGTCTGTAAGTCGGCTGTATATATCGTAAAAACTCGAAATAAATCCGTTGAAAAATCATAATGGGTACTAACTTAAAGTTTACATCCTACCGAATAAAACAAGCCGGATTTGGCCCAAATCGATGGAAAACTGGATTTATGGTGGATTTTTAAAGTTCGGATTTTTCCACTTTTTTCGGTTGACAGAGTCCAAATTTAAGATTTATCATAGGCGGCGACATGTAAACAAAAATAATTGGTGCTGGCAGCCGGGTCACTAAATAGCTAAATCAGTTATTTAAAAGCTAGAAAATTATTTAAGTGAATTTAATTTTTGAAATTAAGTTTACTTTTTTCATAAGAATGAACTATCCAAATGGATAGTACTTAATTAAAAATACTCACAGTCATAACGCAAGCAATTTTATATTTTTAAAAGAATTTTCAGTAATTAAATTTATTTTATAATTTTCTAGCTTTCAAATTTAGCTATTTTTTGACCCGGCTGCCGTCACCACTCATTTTTGTTTACATGTCGCCGCCTATGATAAATCTTAAATTTGGACTCTGTCAACCGAAAAAAGTGGAAAAATCCGAACTTAAAAAATCCACCATAAATCCAGTTTTCCATGGATTTGGGCCATATCCGGCTTGTTTTATTCGGTAGGATGTAAAATTTAAGTTTGTACCCATTTTGATTTTTCAACGGATTTATTTCGAGTTTTTAAGATATATACAGCCGACTTACAGACGACCAAAAAACACATTTTTCATCTTTGTCGAGCTTCTGCGCTGCCACTACTCATCTAATCATATTGATCTGTATGGCAAAGTTAAGCTCTGATCTATTGACTTTAAAATAAAACTAAAACTGGCCCAACCGAGTGGATATCTGCCGAGATATAAGAAGAAATTCGAAAAAAGTCCGAAACTTAACATTTCGAACTTTAAAAAATCTTAAAAAAAAAACTGTGCCATCGAAAAAAAATTAGTTATATTTTCGTGATCTAGGGGTCTAAAACTAGCAGAATTTGCCATCAATTGCTGGGGAGCATTTCGGCTGTAAACTAGTGTAATTAATTAAATGTATATTGAGATATAATTTAAAAAAATAGAGATTTTGAAAAAGAATCTCGAAAAGAAATGTAAAGTTTTTAGTACAACTTTTTAAAAAGGTTTATAAGGTTTTCCTTATAAAATATATGGTTTATTAAAAGTATGCAGAATTTTGGGAGAGGATTATCTTTTGAGATCGGACAAATATATTTTAAGACCTTAAATATTGTAACAATTAGGCTGAATAGTAAAACTTAGTAAACTTTAGTAAAAGGTTTTTCTTATAAAATAACAGGTTTATTAAAAGTGTGTAGAATTTTAGATAAGTAAAAAATATCTTTCAAAATCAGACAAATATATTGCAAGGTCTCATTGCAACAATTGGTCTGAATCCTCATAATTTTTTTGTTTCGAAAGCATAGGGCTCGAACTCAATTTCTTATGGACCTGACCTACCTTAAAGTACCGATTCTCGGTGCGATCGAGCTGTTCCTTGGAGTTCGCCAGCTTCCACGGTGGTCGAACTGGAAAGTCGCAGCCGACGAAGTAGCGATCGTCCACCTCGCGCTGCTTGGAACTCAGTACTTCGAAGGGCTTGAAGCCCTCCTGTTTCATCTGCTCGAGCTCCTTCTTACCTTCCTGGTAGAACTGCAAATTGTAGCGATTCACATTCTTATTCCGGTTTCCGCCGCGGGCGAAGGGCTGTTCCATGAGCTTCCTGGTCGTTTCGGGAACATCGCTGTCCTCGTAGGACTCCTGTGTGCTCCTCAGATACTTTGGCGGACCTGGCGTAACATCGTTAGTCATACGTTCCTCCGCTTTTCTTTCTTTCTTTCCGCCCCCTTTTCACAGGTGGGCACAGAACCCAAATGTTTTCTCACCTTTTGTGTTGCGCTTCTGGACCAACTGGTCCTTCTTCTTCTTGCCGCTGAAGGCCAACTTGCGCCGTTGCTGTGGCATTGCTTCTGGGTCAAATCCTGGTCTCACTTCCGGTCAATTTTGATTTGTCTAGCGCTCGCCAATTGTAACTTGAAGTAATTGGGATTGAATGTTGTTGCGGCTTTTCCCTTTTGCGAATTAAAAGTTTGAGGCAGGTTGGCATCACCCAAAGCCGAAACAGGGTTGTCGAGATATAAAAAGATCGTCTTTAAAACTAAAATATATTACATTTAAAATTGTTCAGAGGATCATTTTCTTGAAATTATTAATCTTTATTAATACAAACATTTATTCTATTTTGAAAATAATCTTAAATTAATTCGGTAACAGTATGACAAATTCCCGTTGACCGAATTGTCGTGCTTTCCTTGTGTCACGAGTAAATAATAAAAGCCCAGACAAGTTGGCAACCCCAAGGCAATGGCGTTCAAAGTGCAACTACTTTTCTTATTGCTTTTTGGCTAAAAAGTACTCGAAAAATGCCGCTGAAAGGCATCAAAGTGTTGGAATTCGTGGGCCTAGCACCTGGACCATTATGTGGCAAGATCCTAACCGATTTCGGGGCCACCGTCACCCGCATCGATAAGGTAAACAAACCGGCCGTTACTTACATGCATCTTTAGAACCTGTAAACATAAATATTTCTTCATCCTACAAAGGTTCTCGAAAACCCTTTGGACGTACTGCAGCAGGGAAAACGCACCATAAGTGTGGATCTGAAGAACCCAAAGGGTCAGCAATTGGTGCGCAAGTTGGCCAACAAGTGCGACGTGCTCATCGAACCCTTTCGCCCGGGAGTTATGGAGAAACTGAACCTGGGTCCCAGCGAGCTGTGTAAAGGGAATCCCCGCCTGATTTACGCTCGCCTCACGGGTTTTGGCCAGCACGGAAGATTGGCACCACGGGCAGGTCACGACATCAACTATGCTGCCATATCGGGAGTACTTTCCATGTTGGGCCGGCGGCACGAGAAGGTGACTGCACCCATTAATCTTCTGGCCGATTTCGCCGGCGGCAGTGTTATGTGCGCCCTGGGAATTTGTCTTGCCCTCCTGGAGCGCCATCGCTCGGGAAGAGGTCAAGTGGTGGATGCGTCGATGGTGGAGGGAGCTGCCTATGTGGCCAGTTGGCTTTTCATGTCCCGGAATCTGGCCATTTGGGGCCAGAAGCGCGGTGACAACCTCATCGACGGCGGCTCGTATTTCTACGATACCTATGAAACCAAGGACGGTCTGTACATGTCTGTGGGGGCCTTGGAACCGCAGTTCTTTGAGGTGCTACGACAGCGCTTGGAACTGCCCGAGGATCTTTCCCAGTTTGGCCATGAACATCAGGATCGGGGAAGGAAATTGCTAACGGAAGCCTTCCTATCCAAAACCCAAGCGGAATGGTCGCAGATCTTTGAGGATGTAGATGCTTGTGTCTACCCCGTGCTGGATTACCGGGAGGTTCACAAACACGATCACAACAAGGAGAGGAACTCGTTCGATATGATTGGGGATATACCTGCTCCACGTCCTGCTCCATTGCTAAGCAGAACTCCGGGAAAATTGCCCAAGCCAAATGATGAAAAACAGCTTGAACTGATAAACGAATTGGATCTTGAGCCGCATGAACTAAAGGACTTGCTGGACTCGGGAGTACTTACACTTTCAGAGCGAGCCAAACTGTAGGTTTTCCGGCTATAAAAGTATCAAAAATCCCAATCTAAGATGCCATATTTAATAAAACACATTTATATTTTTGTTGCTCTTGCATTCAAAATTCTTTTATTCTCGCTCTTGCACACAGACTCAATTTACATTTGCTAAAATTTCGCGTACAAACTATCAGTCATACAATTTGTTTCCGAACAGTTAGGCCGCACATTGATATTCAGAGGGGTTTCCTTTTTAATAATTGATAATACAGCATACTAAATAACGTAACATAATTGATTCTCTCCTATCGCAATCGTGGGTCAAGTGTTCTCTCGCGCATCCCTACTTACTGACTAAATTAGGATTAACTAGCATACCGAGTAGCACATATACTAGATTTAATTCGGCTAAAGCACCGCGCGTCAGCGTCACCAATTGTCAGTGTATATTTAAGATAATCCATTATAATGCTCATATGTACGTTGGTGTAATGCGTGGCTTGTAATGTGGGTGTAAATTTCACTAGTTGGCGTTTCGTGTGAAGTATTGTTCTAGCGTACGTTGTCTAAAGTCCCGCGTAAAGTAATCCTTGTGAGTCCTTAAGTAAGTTGTAGGTTGTGTAGTTGTATGTATGTATATATAGTAAGTCTCGGTTCTCAGTATAAAATCAGTACCATATGTTACGTTCTCAATTTGTTTTTAGTTCACATGCAATTGTGCATTTATTTGTAATCCTTTAAATGTTTACAAAAAAATACCATTTCTCTGCTGCGCGGGGTGCTTTCTCTTACATTACAGATATCAGATATATCCAGTCCACACAATACTCTCATACAGCACACTCCATACAGATGATCGAATCACAGGCAAAGTTACAGTTTCGTTTTTAGTTTATTTATTTTTTAAGCTTAGATCAGACGACGACCATTCGCACACAAGGCAAGGGTTAAAAGGCAAGCCCACTGAAAACCCTTTATTTCGCACAGTGGATGGCCCGAAAAGCGGGTCCACCGTGCCCTTTATTGGAGCTTGCTTTTCCACCGTTTGCCATTTTACTGGCTTACTCTAGTGACATGAAATCATTTCTTAACAGCTAGATGTAATAAACTCAATAGTCCCTCGATTTTAATGATTTTTGTTATATTTGTTTTTTTTTTTTGGAATGGTTACATACAAATTTACTCAGTCACAGTTTTCACGCACTCCTACTGTTTATAAAAGTGGGAAATGTAAGTATGTATAAAACGTAGAAATTTGTGCTAAATGATTTGAGTGACGTGTATTAGTTTGTTGGTGATTTCGTCTAGATATACTCTTCCCATCATCAGTCACTCTCATAAACAACCATTGTCAATCATCACATAATTCATCATCATTCAATGCACAAGTGTCATCATCATAATAATCAGCACCAAGCATCATACTCAATCAACACACCTGTGAAAAAAGGTTGAGAAATGTGATTATTAGCAACTAGTACGATGTGTTATTCTTCTAGATAAGCTAACTTATATTGGTAGAGTGAATATAAAAATTCTAGGCATCACTTACATTTCGCATAGCACAGCCATAAACGTTCATGTTCCTTTAGGCGTTGCTCAGCTTTCGATCTTCCAAAGATTCAGAGTCACTCATCTTAATCATCCGCGTCCGATCATTCATAGCTAATATTAGTGTTTATCTAATTAATTTTGGCCATTTCAAGTTTCCTTTGAGTGCTGTACGTAAGTTGCCATTTCAAAAATCTAATTTTTGATATGTTCAAATCTGATAAAACAATCGTTAATTTTTTTTTAATTTCTTCCTTCTCTTGGACGGCTGTGCGATATTTTATTGCAAAACGAGACAAATATTACCAATGAAAGATTTTTACTTTTGAAATGACAACTTGCCGAGCTGAAGAATTCATTGAAGAAAGTTAAAAACCGGTAGGTATTTAAGCTTAGTTTAACAAATTCTATTCTGTTTACAATTTTGAAACTGGTGTATAGTATTCGTATTATATGTGCGCTTAAATCTAAAGTAGTTCACAATAGTTCACTTCACTCCATGTTTTTAGTGTGTTTAAATGTTGTGAAAAGATTTTAAACGGTTAGTTTCGACTTCATTTTTATCCTCTATTTACTTGCCATCGTTCACAGTCGCGTCTTTTTCGTAAGGTAGTTTCTGGTTATGTTTTTTGTATGGTTTGTATATGATAAAATATCTAAATGAAGTATGTGTCGTTGTTTTGTCCTATCAAGCTGTCAAGTGTCTTTATGCGCGTTCTATATTTCTATGTAAATTATGATTTTCAGGGCTTCCAGAAAAATTTGTAGCAGCTTTAAATCGTACACATTCTGAAGATTTAAAATTACTACAGATATTTCTAGCTCCTTTGTGGTTTTTTTGTTATTTCTTTTTTGTATACCCTGGTCCGTTGCGTATTTAGTTTTAGTATCTTGCGTTTACCTAATATATATATTAATTATACATGTGGTTTGTGTGCTGCAGGTAGTTGCTTGGTTGTTGTTTTTGCTGTTTTGTTGGATTCTCGTTGCTATTCTCGCCATTTTCATTTAAATACAAAATAAAATAAAGTGAGAGGCAAAATTAAGCGTCATTGGTTGGAATTAATGAGAGCACACTTAAACGTATACACAAAAAATAAAACAATTTCATAATTTCGTGCTTTTGTGGGCTTTGAGCGTGGCTGATTTGAATATTGATTTCTATTCTGGATTTCATTTCGCTGTTTTTTGTGTAGTGCAAGTTTTTTTTCGGATAGCCACGCCCTCGCCTTTGTACGTCCCTAAGTCATTTCGTATTTCGTTTTTTAGTTGCTAGGTTGGTTTTTCAGTCGTCTTTGAGTGTTTAACATTTAGTTTCGTTTCGTTTGCGTGTAAATTTAAATTCAAATCCGTTTAAAATCTTTTTGATTTGCTGTTTTGCTTACATCTAAAATCATTCGTTTCGTTTCACTAGAAAAGTCCTTACGCTTAATTCATAATATCACACAACACGCCGATACACACGCGCGCCAAAGAAAAAGGAAATTCTCATCCAGTTTCATACATTTTCGTGGGGTTCTCGCAATCATAAAATACCATTTACAGAGTTTCTCTCAAGCATTCATCACAGCATAACTATTGGCATAGGGGGTAAGGTGTCGGACAACAGGCACGCAGACTTATAGTTAATAAATAATACATACTCGCTCTCAGCCATATGCTTCATTCCATCACATTCGGTTCACACTCAAGACATTCATTCTTATTTTATATATTTTTTTGTTGGGCTAGTGAGGGTGTACATTAGTTCTTATAACTTAGAGTGTGGTTCTTACAGCCGCTACAAGTTAATGTTTCCAAAGGGGTTCAATGCATTTAATGTGTTTTACTTGATAACGCAATTTTTTCTACCGATTTTTATAAATAAAATTAAATTTTACATAATTTTGTATAACAGCTTCGTTAGCTTTTTGGTTAAGCTTAAAATCGGGCTACGATGTCGCCGGATTTCGGATCAATCCCAAAACAAGGCTGCCCTTAGCGCCGGCTTCTTTAAAAATGTCATAATTCCATGCAGCGATAATATTCAATATGGTGTTTTAGTCAATGGGCAGCCTGCTTTTGGGTTTGCATTACCGAGCGAGGACAATGAATTGGGGATAAATAAACTCACACGATGATTAACAGGCCTTAACTAAGATATTATGTCGAAACAGAGGTTCGGTTTGAGCTTACAGCTAGTGGGGTTTTATAAACAATTTGTCTTAGCATTTACAAGTTGCACAGCAACAATATATCGGACAAACAAACTTAGCAGATAGAATCTTTTAATCAGATAATTCGGACTGGACTGCAAAAATAGAGAAATGTGTGAAAAATGAAAATCAAAAAGTAAATACGGAACAATTGTTAGGGAGGATGGGTCCATTTCTTTGGAAAATCTAGACGAAGTCTTTATATTATTTCCATTTTTAATCTTTTTTGCTTTTTCAAAGTAAAGTATCAATTACTTTCGTCTGAAGTGATCCAGAAATAGACTCATCCAAATAAACCATTCATTTCCTGATGAAATACAGAACTAGAACTCCATGTACTCACCAGTTTGGCTGCATAACATACAATCTTGAGGGTCTGGTGGGAAGCAGGGAAACATTAACCTTTCGCAGGCGATCTACTGCGTGATGACCTGGCTATTGATCTTCTTGATCTCCTTGACGGCCCAGGTGCACAGCATCTTGGTGCGCTGTCCCTTGGAGCGCTTGCCCTCGGCCAGGAAGTGAGTGATGATGGCGTCGTCCAGCAGCGGGTAGAGGCGCGGCCCGAAAGAGGTGCACAGATCGCCGATGAAACCGGCGGCACTGGCCATCATCGAATCGGACACGTCACCCTCCTGAGCGATGCGCTTGATGAAGGTGATAATGTGAACCAGATGCGGCTCCATGTGCATCACGTCGGGATGAGCCGTCTGGTCCACGCCCTTCAGGCCCTGGATGATGCCAGTGTAGGCCTCGAGCACACTCTCACGCAGCTCGTTGATGTATTCGTTCATATCGAAGTTGTTGGCGTCCGTCTGAGGGAAAAATTACAGGTGTCAAGAAACCATCTTAATAGAAACGAAATACTTTAAAGCACTCACCTGCAGGTTGGACGCAGCTCGCAACATTTCTAGAACCACGCTCAGATATGTCAGGAAGTGGCTGCCAATGCTCAATGCTATGTCCCCGAAAGCAGACAGAATCTGCGGCTTGACGCTGCGATGCAGACTCGGTTCCGCAAGGTTGTTCAACAGCACGGACATTATCTCGTCGGAGTAGGGCACCATTAGATCCTTTAAAGCGCGGAAAATGTCGCCGGTGAGGCCGACAGAAGCGCAGCAGACCTGGTACTCCTGGTGATTCTTCAGGCCCATGACGAGGAAGTCCTTGAAAGCGGGCATGTACTTGGCGAACTGCACTCCCAAAAGTTCCACCAGCGTGGAGACGGCCAGGAAGGCATCCTCCTGCACGCCACCCGACTTTCCAGCGCTCGAATTGAACATTGTCAGCAAAGCGGTCATGATGGCATCCGAAATTTGGGGAGCATCCTGCTCGTGGACCTTTCTCAAAACACTTTGCAGTGTGGCGCACAAGAGGGATTGCAGATCGTTGAACTGATGGCGATCGCTGTGGTTGTTTATCTGTGTTTCCATCTGCATCACCTGGTTCAGACGCTCCAGAATCACCAGAGTCGTGCGCTGCACCACCAAATAGCAGTCCAGGGGCGAGTTCTTGATCATATCCATGAGTGCTTCATAGGCAGCACTGCGCAAATTGGCCTGAGCTCCGTCCGATCGATCGGTGGTCTCCAGCAGCTGGGTGATGATGTACTCAAAGTACGGCGACAGGGCGTAGGTCTCCGGGGTCTCGCCCTCGGTGGTGACCGCTGCCTCGAAGGCGGCGTCTGAAAGGCCGATGAAGGCCCAGCACACATTGGCCGCCACTCGCGGCTCCGACTTTAAGCTCTTCACGAAGCACTCGAGCAGAGTCTGCAGATAGGTCTTGTTGATGGCCGCCTCGGGAATAATCTGTGGGGGGAAAGCAAGGAAAACCATTAGTATTACATAGTCACTATCACCGTTTTTCGCCCACTCACATCGCAGATGCGTCCGAAGGTCCAGGCGGTGGTGTCGCGCACAATAACGCTGGAGTCGTACATCAGCCGGATGAGCGTGGGCATGGCCTGCTCCACGAGCGGCTTCAGTGTGTTGGTCTCCAGTCCGTTCAGCACGGAGCCGAAGGTCATCACTGCAGCGTCGCGGAACCGCCAGTTGTGCGACTCGATGTTCTCCTTGATGAAGGGCAGCACATGCGGCACGATATCGTCCTCGCAACAGGTGGCCAGCACCATGAGGCAGACCGAGGAGGCCTTCGCCGGACTCCATGTGTCCTCGTCGTCGCATTCGTCCTGCTTGGTCAGCTTCTCGACGAGCACGGGCGTCAGGAATTGCAGGGCACCGCGGGCGTAGTGCTTGGATACCCGCTGGGGAGCCCTGCCCTGATCCGTGGCCTCCTGGCTCTCGATGGCCAGATCGATCTCCTCGTCGCACACGTTCGACCAGAACTCAATGCCCTGCAGAGCCACCGCATCGTTTTCCGCCTTCATGGCTGCCAAAGTGATGGGGAAGAGGGCCTGCGCCATGTAGGGCTCCATGAACTGGTAGTAGAGGGTCATAACCTTCACCAGGCACTGGAGAGCGGCCACGCAGATCTGCGAGTCCTGGCACTGGGTGGCCTCGCACACCACCTCCATGATGAAGTTGCGCTCCATGTCCTTCTCGAAGTTCGATTTCGTGAACTCCAGCGAGTTGTGCAGGGCCGTGGTGGCAGCCAAGCGAACGTGATTGCTGGGCTCCACCTTCCGCATGCCGTGAATGATGGCAGTGAGCACGTCGTTGGACTGGTTCTCCAGCACCCCGAATCGAATGTCCTGGCAGATGTAGCCGATCGCCTCCAGCGCAGCCTCGCGATGCATCTCGCTGGATCCCTCGCTGACCACCTTGTTCACCAGGGTCTGGATGAGCAGGGCCCACCTGTTCATGGGCAGCTCGATCACGGCCACATAGGCCACGCACTGAGCAGCGCAAGAGGGTCGCGTGTTCTCGGTACCCAAAGCGGCCAGGATCTGCAAGGATAACGTAGTTTAGTGTCAGAAAATAGGAGTTCTAATTAATATAACTCACATTGTTCTTGATCAGCTCGCGGATCTCGCTGGGAAACTGGTGCCAGCGCTCCTGGTACTGTTGGCTGATCTTCTCATCCTTGCTGGTCAGGTGGTTCTTCAGCTGGAGACCGGCTGCCATTCGGGCCACCGCGCTGTTTGTCGTGTTCACCAGGATCTCCGACAGCGCCTTGAGGAATTCCGGCAGGTTGCTGGCCGCCGCCTGCTCAAGGAAGTTCTTCGCCGACAACAGTTCATTTTTGTCTGGAAATTAGGAATGAGTTTGTCATAAAAATGGATTTTCGGACTTAATATAAAAAAATCCAATAAAAGGTCATTGAAGAATTCATTCGGATTAAAGAACGGAAAAACTATTACTATCTATAAAATACAGAGAGCTACATGAAAATAATGTCATAAAAAGTGATTTTCGGATTAAATATAAAAAAAATTCACCCGGTCACTACAGAATTCATTCGGATTAAAGGACAGAAAAACTATTACTATCTATAAAAAACAGAGAGCTACATGAAAATAATGGTTTATAAAAAATAATTTTTTAGGTAGGGATTTCCGCGAAGGATAGTTATGAAATGATTCATCTTGGACGTTTTTTACAAAGAGTAAAAGGGCTAGGTTTTTTGTTTTCCGGCGTCGAAATGTTTTATCTTCAAGCTCGGCATAAAGTTTGCAAACCATCTTATCGGCAACCGGAAGAACTGGTCGCCAAACATACGTTGGAGACTCAAAAGCGACGCCTCATTGATCCCTAGCGTTTGTGAGGTTATGTCATGGAAGCGGTTTATAAATCCTTAATTGTAGGAGCGCACTTATGGCGAATACATAAGCACACGGTGGCTACGGGGAATACGAGTATGTACAGATGCACATGTGTGCGAAGGCCCCTAGCAACCAAACATATGCGAGCGCCTATTGCAACCCTGCGCAACATATAACGCGCGTCCCTCCCGCGAAAAAAACCAGTGACACCGGGGGAGTGCTATATTTTATAGATCCATACACACATATATGGCTAAAAACTCACCTGGCGACACCGTCTTCTCCAAAATGGCAATCAGTTGCATGGCGATATCGGAAGTCATTTTGCGCTCTTTTTTCCTTCTCTATGTATTGTACTTCACTTTCCGTTTCTTTCTGCAGCTCGTGGGTCTGTGTGAGTGTGTGGGTAATGGAATTTTTGCGTAATTTCTAGACAATAGTTGTCTACCGGCTGCAAAGGGTTAAGGCAAAGAAAATAAAGTTGATGGACTATTTTAAGAAAATCTGAGAATTTCTTTTGACAGGTTGCAACACCTTGAACGTCACAAGAATTGATTTTTTCGCACACACACTCTCACGCGCACCTACAATGGAACTCCACATTCTACTCACGTTTTGTTGTTGTTGGTTTCTCTGGAACGGTAAAAAAGCGCGGGATTCCTAACGGCGATTTACTTAGTTATATTTATTATAAGCCTAGTTCAAGCTCGCGCAATTTCTATTTTTCCTTTTTATGGGGAGGAGGGCAATATATTTCTTGTGGCTGCGATTTGAAATAGAGCTGAAACAAAAATCGATGTTTCCAGAAATCGACGGCGATGGTTTCCCTGAAATTATCGATGAATTCACTGATTGTTATTTTGTCGAATTATTTATCAAATAATTATTAACAATTTAAGTGTTTGTTTACGAAAAAAGACATAGTATTAAATTGCAGCTAGTTTTAGAAACGGATAAAAATAAAGAATTGAAATACTTCACATTACAGGATTCCCTATAAATCAAAACGTTAGGTTTGAATTTTATGATTGTAACGAACAAAACGATCTTATTACAAGTGAATAATCGAAATTTTGACGTATTTCTCTTGGAAACCTGTTATAGAGGGATATTTAAAACGACTGATATTTATAAATCCTGAATTTTTATAAATTTTTATTTTCTATATTATAAAATATTAAAGTAATAATTTTTATAACGTTTGTTTTATTATTTTAGTTATTAAAGGCGCCTTTCTATTACTGAACCTATTCTAAACGCTAATCTTACTTGAGTTATGTTGTTATTATAAAATTAAAAACTTTTTTTTTACCTTCCGCGGTTTTTAGCCCTGGTTTAGTGCTGCCACGCCACCCTTCCGCAAGACAGTTGGCAGCCCGCTCAGCTGGACTAGGTGGCAACTCTATTACAGTGCTGACGTTCGGCAAAAAAAAAGAGGAAACGTAGTAAAAACACTCGAGAAACTCCGTATATTCCGATAAATATTCACCTAGTACGGTTTGTGCGAGGCCCGCCCATCCGGAGAGTGTGGGAGTGTGTCGCTGACACGGCCACGTTGTAGATACAACCCATAAAAGAAAGAGGGCTGCAACTCCTGCCGTTTGTTGGCCGCAAATTCAAGATGATCCTGCTTTCCGGACTTGTGCCCCTCCTGGGCGTCGTCCTTTTGCACCTGGTGATCCCGACACAAGCGTTCTATCTGCCCGGATTGGCACCGGTTAATTTCTGCAAGAAAACCGATGTCTCCTCCACATGCAAGGTATGTATGTATGTATGGGCAAACGTATGTATGTACTCGCATTGTGGGTGTGTTTGCCTTACGCCCGCAACAATTAGCAACGCCAAGTGGAAATAGTGATGTATAGTGGCGATATATTCCTCTAATGGCGGTCAGGAACGGAAGCGCTGATAAGGCCAGTTTCTAGCTAAGTGTATACATTGGGTCCATATGTGGGGTCCATATCTCAACTTCTGCTGACGTTGACGACGCTACCCATGCTTCCAAAAGCAAAAATGAGAGTTCTAATGTTGGTTCAGCTGGCCCTCGAATGCAGGTTAAATTCGTGGGCTTTTGGTCTGATCTTAACTTCTGACGTATAACCAAGCCAAATAAGAATCATATTTCATGCCCAGCACAATTGATTAAGTTGTTTGTATAGACATTAATGAAAAACTATTTTTTTTAAACAATTTTCTTATATTTATTCAAGAATTTTAAACTTACATTACGTTTTAAATTTCTAAGGAAAAATTTTTAAGTTTAACAAAGTTTCGTGCCCTAACATAAGTTAAGTATGAAATTGATTACACTCTATGAATCACACTTGATAATGTTATTTATAATCACATATAAAATCAGCTATAAGTACTTTATAGTTATTTTAAACTACTTCGGCTTTTAAAGTTTTATAAAAAATGAGAAATGGCAACATACCCTTTTCAAGCTAGTTAAACCAAAAATTATACTAATATTAAAATCAAAGTTTATCTTAGTAACTAAGTTATGTTTTTAGTTTACAAAGTTGTTCATTTTTGTATTGGTGACCTTAATATTAAAGTGCGAAATAATCAATTAAAGTTTTTTTTATTTAACAATAATTCAAGGAAGTAGATAAAAGTCTTGTCGTTGTATATGCCTTTAATTAACTGTTACTTACTGATAAAAATAAATTGAGGTGTTTCACTTTCAATTATTTTTAACCAGAAAAAAGACCTTTCAGATAAGATTAATTTTATAGAACCCTAGAGTTAAGTTAGCAATAAAAGAAGAAAATTGTAATGCTAGCACAACATCAAAGTCATTAGATAAATTATACAGCTTACCAATACCAATTGTTACTAAACAATTTAATATTATTTCTGTGACACTTTTAAAAATACTAAAATCAGCGATTAGATTAGAATTAACCCAAATTTACCAAGAACTGATAATACGAATTGATTGATCTATTTATTGATTATCTTCTCCAGTCGGAAATCCTATTGTACGTGAACCGCTTGAACACCGAGGAATCCGTAATACCCTATGAGTACCATCATTTCGACTTTTGCTTGGGGGAGGAGCAAAACTCTCCAGTGGAAAATCTGGGACAGGTGGTGTTCGGCGAGCGAATTCGTCCAGGACCCTATAAAATTCAGTTCCTGGAGAATCAGCAATGTGCAAAGGTACGATTCAAAATTTGTTTTTAGTTGCTCTATATTAATATTTTTCTATTTAGACCTGTGTCAAGACATACAAAGGTGACGATCCAGTTAGCAACCGCCGTATGATGGTCCTCAAGAAGGGCATCAGCTTGAATTACCAACACCATTGGATTGTGGACAACATGCCGGTGACCTGGTGCTATCCGCTGGAGAATGGCAAGCAATACTGCGGAATCGGATTCCCCATGGGTTGTCTTGTTCGCAGCGATGGCGAGGGGTGTCCCATCAACTCCATATACAACCAGCCCATGCATTACTATCCCTTCAATCATGTGGATCTAGAGATCACCTATCACAGCGGACAATCGGAGGACTGGGGAATTCAGTTCGGCAACAGTGGACGAATTATCTCCGTAAAGGTTACTCCCAAATCGATCAAGCATACGGATCCCGAAAACCCCAACTGCTTGAGCACTGAACCGCTGGCAATCAGTGAGAATTCCTTAAAGGCTGGCGAGCAGCTCAATATCGTCTACACGTATAGTGTTAAGTTTGTGAAGAACGATGCCATCAAATGGTCGTCCCGTTGGGACTACATCCTGGAATCCATGCCGCACACCAATATCCAATGGTTCTCCATTCTCAACTCCCTTGTGATTGTTCTGTTCTTGAGCGGCATGGTGGCCATGATTATGCTGCGGACTCTGCACAAGGATATTGCCCGCTATAACCAGATGGATAGCGGCGAGGATGCCCAGGAGGAGTTCGGCTGGAAGCTGGTCCATGGAGATGTGTTCAGGCCGCCGCGCAAGGGCATGCTGCTGTCGGTTTTCCTGGGTTCTGGTGCGCAGGTGCTGGTTATGTCCATGATCACCTTGGCCTTTGCCTGCCTGGGTTTCTTGTCGCCAGCCAATCGCGGTGCCTTGATGACTTGCTCCATGGTCTTGTTTGTTTCACTGGGAACACCGGCTGGTTACGTGTCTGCGCGTATTTACAAGAGTTTCGGTGGCCTGAAGTGGAAGAGTAATGTAATCCTTACCTCGATTGTTTGCCCTGGGTAAGTTTTTCTTAAAAAATGATTAATTTAACTTTTACAGTCAAAAAGTTTCTTATAAACATTTTACCTCTTGTTTTAGTGTGGTCTTTTCACTGTTCTTTGTGATGAATCTGGTGCTTTGGGGCGAGAGTAGCTCGGGAGCTGTGCCATTTAGCACACTGATTGCCTTGCTTGCCTTGTGGTTTGGCGTCTCGGTGCCACTGACCTTTGTTGGTGCATACTTTGGGTTCCGCAAGCGCGTGAGTATATTTGTCGCCAGTTTGGAGCACACAGCATTTTACATGGTTTTGAATATATTTGTAGGCCCTGGAGCACCCTGTGCGTACCAACCAGATTCCTCGTCAGATTCCCGACCAATCGATCTACACTCAACCTATTCCCGGCATCGTTATGGGCGGCGTTCTGCCCTTTGGCTGCATTTTCATCCAGCTGTTCTTTATCCTGAGCTCGCTGTGGTCCAGCCAGATTTACTACATGTTCGGCTTTCTGTTCCTGGTCTTTGTCATCCTGATCATCACGTGCTCGGAGACAACCATACTGCTGTGCTACTTCCATTTGTGTGCAGAGGACTATCACTGGTGGTGGCGTTCCTTCTTAACGTCCGGTTTTACTGCTGTCTACTTGTTCATCTACTGCTGCCATTACTTTGTGACGAAGCTCTCGATCAAGGACAGCGCCTCGACTTTCCTGTATTTCGGCTACACGGCCATCATGGTATTCCTGTTTTTCTTGCTGACCGGAACCATTGGGTTCTTTGCGTGCTTCTGGTTCATCCGCAAGATCTACAGTGTGGTCAAGGTGGATTAAACAGCAAAATTCAATAAGAAGGAGCCCGTGCGAATGTATTTTTGTATGTGTAGCCACAAATTTACACTTAAGCCTAATGTGTGTGTGATTTCTGCGCTGTGCGCCCGGCACAGACAGTTTTCTGTTTATTATAATTACGATTGATATGTGTACAATAACATATATTTGTATCAGGCAAGAACCGTGGAGTAACGAAGCGCGCAATAATCTTTAAGCAGTAAGCAGCAATCGAGTTGGAGTTACAGTGACTTGAAGCATCTTTTGTATAGTTCACCGTTCTGTTAATCTTTAGGCGTAAAGTTTAGCAATGTCCATTTCCCAGCTCTAGCAACGATTCCAAAAAAAAAAAACGAAGAAAAAACTGAAAGCCCTACGAAAAGTACTGAGCCCCAAAACGAAGTACTTTAAACCCCGTTCTCTACTTGTAATATCAAAGCCTAACAACTGTAATTAGTGGCTCGTCTTAGCCGTAATTCGAGCAGGATTGAATTCACGTGTAATATTTTAAATACTTTAGTTTAAACTATTTAAATCTAACTTGCGACTAAAGAATAAACAAAACTATAAATTATGAAACGGCGCCCTGTGTGGAACCCTTCTTTCTATCGACAGAACTAGCTCTTTGTTTGTTTCAACCCTAGTCAACTGACAGTTGTAAGATCTTTCTACGGCTTCCGCGAGCTGGCGAAAGCAGGCAGTGCGAATAAACATTTTCAGCTCAGAGTTTGTCTAGCGGCGCATCCATGTCAGATATTGTGGACAGCGATGGGGACGAATACGATGAACTCTCGGAGTTGCGACAACGCCAGAAGCCAGAGTCCCAGCCGTCGGTGGATGTGCGTATCTGTAAGATGTAGTTCTTAGTGTTTCCAGAATCTTTGGTCTCTTTGCAGGAGGCCTTCGATCTGGACGACCTTCTGCCCACCATTGGCGAGTTTGGGAAATACCAGAAGCTCTTGGTCTTCGGCATTTGCCTGCCCGCCTGCATTCCGTGCGGCTTTTGTGCCTTTAACCAGTTATTTATGGCTGATACTCCGGATGACTATTGGTGTCGTATCCCGGAGCTGCTCGACCTGCCGCTGGAGCAGCGAAAATCGCTGGCCATACCCAAGGAAGTGGTGAGTAATTGCAGCCATATGAGTGCTTGGGGTAAGGCAATCAAGTCAGGCCATTGATTGTGCGTTGTCGGAGGTGAAGGGTCGATACGAGGGTAGTTAGATGAGTAATCAAAGGGGGTAATGGGAAAATAAACAGATGTCTGTTGAAACTTAAAGCAGGAACCGTAATCATTATAAGTGAAAAAATAAAAATCTACCTAAAAAAGCACATTTAAATATTTGTAAAATTCCGCGTAGGACGCCTGCAATCTAACTTTGAGTGATATTTCTAAGCAAAATAATATCACTCACAAAATAATCATTATATCTGAGCGATATTTTTTCTCGCTTACAAAATGGAGATTTTTATTTTTTACTTAAAAAAAATAGTCATTATTTTCGGTTCCTGATTTAAAGTGATTTTTTAGTTTGTCTAAGAAAAAACGAATGGGTTTTTAAGTTCATATTTATATACATAACTGATATCATTTCTAACTAAAGTACTTCATTTTATTTGAAGGAGAATGACGAACTGGTCTACAGTAAATGCTATACTTACGCAGTCAATTGGACGCAACTGCTTGAAGAGGAGGACTTGACCACCATGGAAATGAACAGCAGTTGGCCTCAAGTCAAGTGCAGTCAGGGATGGGAGTACAACACGAGCGTCGTCTGGTCCTCCATTGTGATCGATGTGCGCAGTCCCAGAAGATAACGTGTTCATTTCAAATCGCATAGTCCTTCATCTAGGAGACGCTTGATTCATTTCCCAAGCATGATGTACTCTCTTCAGCCAGGAGTTAAATTCTGGAAAACCTAAAATCTTTTAAACCCTTAAATTTCAGTTCGATTTAGTGTGCGATCAGGATATATATCCCACGATTGGTTTGGCTGCCCTCAATACCGGCGGTCCCGTGGGAGTTTATCTATTTGGATTGCTTAATGATCGCGCTGGACGAAGGCTTTCCTACTTCATCTGCCTGGCCACTTTGCTGGCTGGAAGTCTGATGACTTCGCTGAGCAAGGATTTCTGGACTTGGGCAGGCAGTCGAGTCATTGTGGGTCTGACCATTCCAGCTGTCTATCAGATACCCTTTATAATATGTGAGTATAGTGTTTGGATAGCCTTCCATGTCGCTAACTTATCTTTTCAACTTTGCAGCTCTTGAACTCGTGGGTGAGAATTATCGATCCTTTGTGACGGTGATGACATGTACCTTCTACACTTCGGGTATAATGCTTCTGTCCGCTGTTACCTATTTGGAAAGAGATTGGGTGCGTCTGTCCTATATCACCTCCCTGCCCTTTTACGCCTATTTCCTGTACATGTTCGTAATGCCGGAATCACCGAGATGGCTTTTAATGCGCGGCCGCTTGGAGGAAGCTCTCAAGATTCTCGAGCGCATGGCCAAGGTTAATGGAAGGCAATTTCCGGAGGCTGTGCATCTCAAATTGGAGGCTCAAATACGGCGGGATAAGATGAAGAAGCAGAAGAAAAAGATAGCCAATGTGGGGCTAATGGATCTCTGCCGGACACCCAATATGCGATTGAAGACCATTCTGATCACACTGAGTTGGTTCGCCAATGAGACGGTCTATCTGGGCCTCAGTTACTACGGACCCTCGCTGGGCACCAATCAGTATGTGAGCTTCTTTTTGTCGGCTGTTGTGGAGTTGCCCAGTTACTTGTGCTGCTGGTACTTCATGGACACCTGGGGCAGAAGGTGGCCTTTGAGCTTGTCCATGATACTGGGGTAAGCTTTGGGTTATCTATGTTTTATGTTCATATAATTTTAAACTATCATTTCTCTTACAGCGGCGTGGCTTGTGTGATTACTGTAATGCTACCCGATGATGCCGTAGATGAAACTCTTGTGCTGTATCTAATATCCAAAGCCTTGCTATCCGCCTCCTTCCTGATCATTTATCCCTTTGCCGGGGAACTATATCCCACTCAGGTTCGAGGCATTGGCATTGGTGCTTCTAGTTATATCGGAGGATTGGGCCTTATTGTCATACCATTTGTAACCTACTTGGGAAAGGACAATCTTAAGCTTCCCTTGGTCATAATGGGCTTTGTTTCGATGCTGGGCGGCATGACTGGACTGCGGTTGCCGGAGACACTGCATCATCGACTGCCGCAGACCATAGAGGAGGGCGAGGAATTCGGCAAGAACTGGCAGTTCAAAGATTGCTGTAGTTGCGCTCAAAAACCGTAAGTCTAATTTATGCGCTATTTACAGAATATAATAGTTTAAAATATATTTTTGTAACTCTCTAGGGATGTCTTATCCCAACCAGCATCTTACGAAAACCTAGATGTTCTGGCTGGATCCTCCAATAATGCTTCCGAAGTGGAACTGGAGTTAAGGGACAGTCGACGGGTTCGGGAACCGACCCCAAGGATTGATGAGCGCACACCCTTGGATACAACGGCCAGTGGAAGTGTTCGACCTATTCATCGACCTTCAATGAAGCGTTTGGTGCGTCAAATGAGCATTATGGACACTCAGAGGACACACGATGGCACCATGCAATTGACACATTGGATCTAGGTTTCCGACAAACATAATCTTGAATTGATTGGCATAGTTTCAAAATACACTTTGGAATTAGAAATACTAAGTCTCTAAATCAAATTTATGTTTTAGAAATAAGTTTCATATATTTAATCCAATAATGTAACGGTAATAAGTTATTTATAACAATAACAACAATCTTGAAAACATAAAACTTTATCATAGAAACTTAAACAATTTTGCAGCACAATGTTAGCAATTGCCATTGAATATGTTTAATATGTTAATAATATAATTATACAATATACATATTGCGGCATTATTTACCTAAAATTAATCAGTGTTAATAGTGTTGATCTCATTTAAGACAAAGCAAAAGTTTATGAAATGGGTTCCGTATTATATTAATGTTAGTGCAGCCTAATGATACTGCTTATAAATCATATTTAAAAACAATTTCCCCGTTTTAATATCAATTTTGTTTTACTTTCCATAATTGTAGGGCATTACCATTATGCCTAAGTTGTTTACTTTAACAATAAACAATGCGAATTGCAAAAGGTACACATATAAAAACCGAAACTTAATTCTTCAAACATATCCGGTAAAAATAAATAAATAAATAAGTATGTATAGCATATACATAGCATTTGGCGACTTCTCAATCACAGCAATTGATTTATGCATTTATTCAGGCAATTATGCAATTAATTGTTGTCAAACAAAAAGAAAACTTGTTTATAGGGTGAATAATGGAGGAATGCGCGAAATTGCCCGCAGCTGTCGGCCGTAAACTGCTGGCGGTCACTGTCAGCCGTAGGAAGTGCCTGGACCCATGGGAATTATTTTATACCTATCATACCTCAAGCATGATTTTCCTTAATTTTCCGTCACACCAACCAGGGCAGTGTCAAAAATGAATTAATCAAAATTCTCGTAAAAGCAAAATAAGCTTAAAAATGCCTAAGCCAAAAACGCAATCGAGATTAGTGAAATCCGCTTCTCCTGCTCATGCTGTTCGTCCGGTTCGAGCCCCAACAACTGATCCTCCGGCTCCGCCGCCATGCAATACAAGTCTGTTGGATCTGCCGGAGGACATCATCCGACTGGTTCTCGAATTCCTGCCCAAAATAACCGATAAAGTCCTGTTTGCCTGTTTGGCACCCAAGTTTCGATTGGCCTTCGAGGGCTGGGCGAGGGCACAGCGAAATTTCCTGGACATCGACAGTCTGGAGACGATGCCTCTGCCGCAGATGATCAGGTTCTTCAAGGTGGCTGGACCTTTTATCCGAGTCCTTCTAGTGGACTGCGCCTCCTTCCAGAAGGAATCACTGATAATGGAGTTCGTAATGGAGTACTGTCCGAATCTGGAGGAGATCACTTACTCGAATGCCACCGATGAGTTCCACTATCGAACCATTATGTCCAAAATGACGCACTTGAAAAAGGTTACTATTGAGTGCCTGGACGCAGAGGATGTGCTTAACTTTGATCTGCAATCCAACCAGGAGCTGGAGTCCTTTGAATTGGTTAACGGCTGCTATACGGGTAAGTATCGCCTAAGGATTCCATTATTATAAATTTAAAAAAAGTTTTTTGGAATTTGAAAAGATGTTATATCCTATGTCTAAAGTAAAGTTTATTTCAAAGGCAAAAACCTGTGCGGTTTTCCCAATCTTAAGACCTTGATTCTTCGAGACTGTCTGTTGTGGAACTCGGTGGAATTTGGCATACCCCTCAAATCTCTGCGTACTCTGGACCTCGATGACTGTTGCTTCGAGGTGATGAGCCAGAGCCTTTACCAAAAAATAGCTGAGAATTGTACTGACTTGGTAGAGCTTTTCTTCTCTGGCTGCGATACGAACTTCGAGGTGATTGCCCAGCTGCCCAAACTGGAGCGATGCACCCTGAAAACCTGGATGACCTCCAATGAGCTGAATATCGGATTTCTTACTGTTCTGGCGGAGAACAAGGGCAACAAACTGACCCATCTGCATTTATCCGGTCAGTTTCTGATCACCAATGAGCATGCGCGGTGCTTGGGACAGTTAAGTAGTCTCAAGGATCTGAGGTTTAGCAACAACGATGTCCTGGACGACGATCACTTTAAGTTCTTCAACGATCTCAATCAGCTAGAGCGATTTGGTTTGATCTGGTGTGGTCGGGTGATGGACACAGGAATGATGAGGATGGTACGAAAGTGCCTGCAGCTGAATACTATTGATTTGAGCGATTGCGAGGAAATAACCGATGAGTTTGTGATCAACTCAATTGGATGCTGTTCCAAGGGCACAGGTCGCCACATGGTGATTAATGTGAAGGGGACCAAGATCAGGCAGGGTATCCTAACGGTGGGTTTTAATTGGAGGAGAGCATTAATTGCAGAGCATTGACCATTTGTATATTTTCTAGCATCCGGATTATGTAGATCCCTTGAATCAGGTCAAGGTGAATTTTCTTTAAAATGAGAGACATTCTGAATGTGAGTTGTTAATATTAATGAAATATTTTTTAAGTTTAATATTGAATGATATTTTAGAATTTATTTCTTAAAAAATCATAAACGGTTTAGCTGGAGAAGAAATTATTGCAGAAAAGAAAATGAATATTATAATATCGCTTAAAAAATCATTCAAAATTAGAATGTAAGTTCTTTTGGCTTGCCTTTCTAAATAAAACCTATTGATCCAATTAATTTTTCCATGACTATGATTTTTAGACAATTAAGGAAGAGCCTTTTGTGTGGGAGTATTTTCAATTGAATTCCTTCCCATAAGTGTAACACTCGATGCCCTTGGAATCCAGATATCTTAGACAATGGGATCCTCACTGGACTGAGTCATGGGCTAGTCTGCCATAAGGAAGTGGACGATCAAAATTTATGATCATGCTCACAATGCTCCATTAGCGAGCCGATAATTGCGAACAAGCGTCTGTGTCGCTGCACTTTGGGCCTTTGGCTGCTATATCAAATGGAAGCAGGCCCGGCAAACTGTGAACAAACAAAAAAATTACAAAAAAAAACCGAAATCAAACAATACGATATTCGATACAGTTCTGAATCCGCGATTCAATTCGATTCGAGCGATCGATCGCTGGCAATAAATTTCGCATTCAATTGCTGCTCTATTGGAACTGAACTTTGTTGCTTTTGGCCGATGATGTCTGTGTTAGCAGCAGGAAGCTGGCGACCCGCTCAGATCAGCGACCAGTTGCTTACACTTGGAAAACCATATAACTTCTTATTGGCAGTTTTCTTAGAGAGTTAGTATTATTGAAGCAGAAACCTAAAATGTTTTATTGAGCAGAAAGATTATTATAATACATTCGATTATTATAAGAATTTAGAAGTTGGCAGAAAGTTAAAAGAAATAATTTTTTAACCAGAAACATTTGATTATATATATTATTACATTTTATTACAAAGTGTATGTATTTGTTAGAATATCTAGATACACTATTTTCTTTATCGCAGTGCAGACAGTGTTGGGACATACCTAGATACTTTTACCTAGGTACGTACCTAGGTACAATTTAGTGGTACCTTTTACCTTACCTAGGTATACAAATAATTGAGTACCTTTTACCTTACCTAGGTATTTATTTTTATATACCTTTGGAATTATTAAGGTACTTACATAGGTATTAAACATTGCTCTGATTTAAAATAGCCAAATCTGACTACGACACTGTAGTATCGTTTCATTGTATCGTTTCGTTTCAGAATTGTAATAGTCGGAACGCAGCATTAATAATTCAGCCGTTCTATTGTTTGTTTTGTGAAGTTAAAACTAATCGCAGTTTTTTTTTATAGGGGGATTCCCTAAACTGTTGAATTGCTGAATTGTTGAAAATTCAACAGAAAATTTCAGCAATTAAGGGAACGTCCCAAAATGGTTCCTGTTGAATTTTTAAACAGCTGTTATTTGTTGAAAAATTTCACGGAACTTAAAGCATGTAAAATTTGATTTATTATTGCTAGTTACTGTCTAAAAGTGTTACCAAGGTAAAAAGAACCACAAATATGCATTCTAAGTTGATTTTAAAATAAATAATGCGTACTGGTGATACTAAAATGTTACAGAGTTGCCACGACTTTTAAAAAAAGGCGACAACTCTGGCTTTTCAGCAATTCAACAAAATTTTCAGCAGCCCCGAGGCTGATGAATTGCTGAAATTTCTGAAAGTTGACTTTGTATGGAACAGCTGATTAACAGCTGACCAAAATTCAACAATTCAGCAATTCAACAGTTTAGGGAATCCCCCTTATATAATTTTGTGCACGTATGTATGTTCCCATCACTACATCAATTTATTTATGAAACCAAAGTGTATTTGGCGCGCAAAAATGCCGTATGTACGTAAACAAACGGCATATACATGCATATGCACAATATATAGTCAATGTTTCTACATACGGAATTTTTGCGCGCCAAATATGTACATGAGGGTTTCATAAATACATTAATGAAGTGATACGTGCATAAAATTATTCATGCCGCGTGGTTTAAAAATATATGCACAAAATTAAAACATTTAAATTTAAATGAAATGAAAAGATATTGTTTGATTAAGACGACTAAAAACTGAAAACTAGTCTTATTTTAAGTTTAAATGATTACATTGAACAAAACAAAAAAATTATAAAAAATAAAAAATACCTTATAAATACCTTTTACCTTTACCTAGGTACTGGGAAATTTAAGTACCTTTACCTTACCTAGGTATTTATTTTTGACAATACCTTTTACCTTACCTAGGTAAAAAAACACAGTACCTTTCCCAACACTGAGTGCAGATCATAGATCGCACTCACCTGTGGCCAGTCTATTGGTTAGTCATCGATACGTTTTGCTTTGTTTTGTGTTTTTTTTTTACAGACTGACCTCGAGTGGCTCCTTAAATGGCTGTCGGCTGCAATCGCTTTGACTCTCTAGTCGGGGGGTTAGAATGAGGTTCAGGGGGTTAGGGGTTGTGGGTTGGGGGTTGGGGGCACCCCAGACAAATGCCTTGACATGTTCAGGTGTCTGCCATGTTCAGCTATCTGACTAATTAGTGTACTTTAACTAGACCAGCTAGCTGACATTTGGCCATAAATCGCAGAGACATCTTCGGCTCATCGAGAGGAGAGTTTGCATGAGTAGAGCAAATTAAGCAGGCAGTTTTTGTTTACCTTACCCCTTTGGTTTCTTTATTTTTAAAAGATACTATACTATACTCGAAGCGTGTCCAATCACGCTTGTGAATTATTTAAAAATTTCTGCTGGGCTGTCTTATTTCATAAGAGAGACAAGCCTTAAAATTGTTACCCTGATGCCATAGAAATTCGTGTTGTCGTTGTCGTTCGATGATGTTGTTGCTGCTGCTGCTGTTGTTATTGTTGTTGTTGTTCGGGGGCCTTGCGATTATGGGAAATGGCTTTTGCTATCGCTTAGCACACCTCTCGATGGATGAACTTTTGGTATCGCTTAACGCCTGGGAAGAACCCCAAAAGGGGCGGAATCTGGGGGTTTTCATTTTAATGGAGTGAGTGGAAGTAAAAGGCATTCGGCTTATCCATGGGAAAAGCGGGACAAAATTGTTAAATGTTTTGCTTTTAATCAAAAAGAAATATTCAACTAACAATTTAGCAGAAAATTAATAAATAAGAAAGAATGGGTTTAAATTTCTTTGGTTACTCAATGGTTACTTTATCTATTCCATTTAATAAAATATTTATTTAAGCAACTCTGAATTTTTAGATTATTTTAAAATTTATTTGCTTCGAATACGATTTTTATTTAAATTTGACTCATACAAAAATTATTATAATTTGTTTGGCTTTCATTCTTGTATTTAATCATGCGACAATGTCATAATAAATGTATTTTTACCACTAAATCTAAATCCCTGTTTTCCTCTATGCCTTGCGTTCTCAAAAAAAACTTAACTGGTTAACAAATCTCTTAATTTCTAATGTTTTTGTGAAACATTTATTCCCTTCGATTTGAAATAAACTTTTATTAGACACCCACAGCCATGCATTGAACGACCCACTTTGTTTTGGATTCGCAAATTATTTTGTGGCACGCCACATGCTGCAACACCAGCAACAACAAACAACAACAACAACCAAGAGTTGCCAACATTAATTTAATATTGAAATTACAATATTTTCGTTTCTCTTTTTGTTTCTTTTGGGCAGATCCGAATTCATTTGATTCTTCGGAGATGTTTTCATGCACGATTCGCGGGGACTTGTTGATGATGATGATGATGCAAAAGTTAATTTGCGAATGCACACTCCTTGTTCTTTGGCTCCTCAACTGATGCTGATGAACTTTTTGGGCAGAGGCGATTGATTGGCACATTAGCAACAAATTGTTAGTACATCTTATTTAAGCCGTTTAATTAATTCCGCGCATTCTGACTACCCATGAAATTCGTCAAAAATACAACAAATGAAATCAAATAGGTTTATTGGTCATAAAGCGAGAGGATTTGCAGATACCCTTTTTTAGGACTAGAGATTAAATTGCCAGTTAGCACCCACATTTGACATTTAAGTTAAAATTTTTCATTGTTAAGAGCTAGTACTCAACCCAACAAAAAGTCGTCCAAAACAAAGAACTTCATATGAAATGAAATTTCTTAACGTTTTTTATATGAAGTTTTTTGTTTTGGACGATTTTTTGTTGGGTTGAGTACTAGCCCTAACAATGTTATTTCTTAAAAATTGATCATTTTAAAGATATGTTATTTTTTATTTTAATTTTAATTAGTAGAAGACACTTTTTTGGTTAACGTAAATTTGCATAATATGCCTTTCTAACTAAGTAACCTGAGGCAAGGGTATAGCCCGCATTAAGAATCTAAGAAATAGAAGACCAAATTGCGGGGAAAACAATCAGCCAAGCCACGAAGTTAGCCCGACTTCGAGCATCTCTGGGCCAACATCTCTGGCCAATTGCCGGCGGAAGACGTGCCTAGGCTTGTCAAGGTGCCCTGACTTCGGCTGGCTTTCTGGCAATTCCCCCGGATCCCCACGTTATGGGTATAGTTACAGTATGTTGTGGGCACACATAGAAGCTACCTTCAATTTGACAAAAGCCGCTGGCAGACAAGCGCGATTGCATGTTGCCTTTCAATTGCTGACCAAGTTCTCCGTCCTGTTCTGCACTATCAATTGATACAAATCTTTGCAATTTTAGAATATAGAGACATAAAACATGGCCCACTGCGGCCAGCTATTGCCACACTGAATGTCAATAAATAATACAGCGGAGCCTCTCAGCCTTCCAAAGGCATACAGATATACGTATTTATACAGAATACATATAAACAGAACATATCGGCTTGTTTTAGCTTGAGACAGGTCGAGGTCGCCTTTGAGCGCCGCAGGTGAGAAAATGGCCAACCGCCGCCGAGAGAGACCCAAAGATGCCACTTTTTAGCCTCCGAACATGCAACTGGTTGCCTATGCGGCAGACATAAACACCGAAGCAAATGGAGTTAAATATAAATAAAATAATAAATTAAAAAAATATTAAAAATTGATTACATTTTCTTATTATCTTGGCAATAAATTTAAAAAATTGAATTTTTTATTTTAATGGAAGTCAAAATGAAGTTGTTTTTTATCTTACGTTAGTTTAACATACTCTGTTATATGTGCATTTATATGTACATTTGTATTTAATACTATTTATTAATGGTTCTTTTTAATAAAATTTTAATTCCGGATTTATTTGTTGATTCGAACTTTAAGTATTTTTTTCCCAGTGTACCACCATCTTCTTCCAGTTTTAAACAGGCAATTAGAGATTTCTGCAGTTGCATTTTGATATACACTGAAATCTAATTGTGTTATTTAAACTAGTGCCATCAGAAATAATATATTTATTTCTATTATTAAACAACAAAAATTATTCAGTTTATTTCTAAAAGCTGGATCTTGCAGGTATTGCAAAACGAATGGATGTCAATTTAAAGGTATAAAAACTAAAAGTAAACAACTATTTTTAGACTTTTCTTTACTATTTTCTGTTTAATGTTTTCCATGTTGTTTTCTATAACGTTTTAAACTGGTAGAAAATACCCTATTTAGTTGAAAACAAACTTAAAATGGTGAAAATATTTAAGACAATTTTTGTTTGTGTAGCGGCATCTTCTTCCATCTTGGGAGCCAGCAATTGGAGCTGCCTGTGGTTCTGTCTAGAACATCGTGTGCTCTTTATCACTGACAGATTGTACTGGCCATTTAATTTATGGCGATTTTCACATGTGGTTTTCACGGTGGACTGCAAAAACTGTGACGGTATCGAATTGCCGCCGGCTGATGGGGCATTCGAGTTATTCAATCCAATCGCCTGGGCAACCTTTAGAACATCATCCATCTGCATAAATCAATTGTTGACTGCGATTTACAAATGAGCCGAGGCGGATATTTGCTCCTATTGGGGTGCAAACAACTTCCCTAATGCCATCGCTTGTGAATCGAATCAATGTCAGGTGATTCTCATTTATCAGTTTCGATGTCAGTTATATAATTTCGATTTCCTACCGATTAAGTTTGTTGTACAAAAGAAACTTTATTGATTACTTTGTAAAAACTATTTGTAAAGCAACATCCAATCTTTAAAAAAATGCAAAATATGATAAATATAATATTTAAGGAAAAATCTTTAAATTAAAATAACATATGAATTAACATTTCAAGTATTAGGTATGTAAAAGTTTAAATTCATAAATGTTTAATAAAGTCCTCGAAAACTAAATATAAACCAACGAGTAAACCAACTTTATTTTCTTCAATTTATTCGGTCCCTTTTTTAAAAATATTCCATTGTTATTTTCAGCCTCTTTCCCACGTAACTTTCCATGCAATTTATGTCACGCTGCATTTTTATGGTCACTGCAAAAACTATTTTTAAAGAGGAAAACTTGTAAAGGAACGTTGAGAAGGGAGGTGGGGGGGTTGCACCACGTGTCGTTATCCTTTGGCTATTTCCGGGCACTTTCGCTGCAATGGAGCGGAAAACGGAGCGCGCACAACCGTGACGTCATGAGTGGGTGGCGGTGCTGCTGCTGCAAATATAAATAGACCACCCAGCCAAGGGCAAGTGACGTCAGACGAGAGCGAGACAACTAGTGTGGCAACAAGGACGTCATCGCGGAAGCGAGATGGCCATATCGAATTGGAGAACTGAGCCGCCGGCCGGTGTTTTTCCTCTGCCGCTGCCTACTCACCTGGCTATATCCACCTGTCTGCGACCCCCTCCCTCTTTCCACCCTCCCACCTGATTTTCCACTCATTCATTCATGCCTGCCATCGCCTGTCTCGCTCTGCTCGATTGCGCATGTCCTCCGACGAAGAACTGATGACGTCTTTGTTTCACCAATCGATTTCTCTGCTCACGCTTTCCCCTGTGACGTCACTAGATGCGTGCCATCCGCCAGCCGCCGTGCTCGTTGGACTATAAATAATGCACGCCAATTAACGCTGGAAATTGATAATCGACAAAGCCAATTGATGGACCACTGACTGAACCTGAAATTGAAACCGCAACCGAGGGATAGTTAGATTTTGAGCCAAGGGTATCCTAATTGAGTGACCTAAGAGGAGCGCACTTTATCCAAAAAAAATATAAGAAAATGTTGTACAAATATTTTTAACGAAGGGAGTGTGAGGCATAAAAAAAATGTATTATTAAACAAGTCCCAACTGAAAGTTTACAAAATAAAATAGTATTTATCTTCATTTTCCACTCAAGCGATTCTGTTCAAAATTGCTATATTATCCGTGGTTTTCCAGAAATATTTACGCCAAAATTCCGATGGAGTTCTTACATACATCAATACAAAATCCAAACGTTATTGTAAAGGGATTTCTGTGATTTATTCTTATGATATGATTATGATTTCTTATATGTATATTGGATGAATTCATAGCATAGTTTCTAGGGTTCATAAAATGATAAATGATGTACTCATTATTCTGAAACACTAAAAATCTCGTATACCTCTTAATTGTGACTGAAATCTTATATCTATATAAATTCAGCGTTAAGCGATTTCTGTCCACCCGTGGTATTATATCTACTACACAAAGTTTAGTTTAGGTTACCTATGAAATACGTAAACATACATACGTAATGAAATTAAGGGCCAACCGAGTCCCAAATCACAGTCATCATCCATAATTTAGACTAGAAAGGTTAGGCAAAGTAATTACAGGCCAGAACACACAATCCAATCATTACGAATACCGGGTGCCATCCTCCTCATCCATGTCCGTGCTATTGATTTTACACGCATTATCCACTCAACCAACGAATATATATGTGAGAAATATACCGTATATGAGTACGTAAAAAGGCATATCTATAATTTTGGGCTTGTCCTCTGAGGTCAAAGACACACACAGGCAGAACGCCGGTTCCATCTATCTCCCTCTGTTAAATTGACTGAGGTTGTTTCGACGTCATATACACATTTCTATATATCCAGAGGGGCTGGAGCTGCGTCAGTTAATTCAATTCCATTGATAACACGGCCGGGCGGAGATACCGGCGAAACATATTTAATGGGACGGAAAACATGGGAAAAAATGACTAGAGAGAGAAATAAGTATTGAGAAAAATAATATTTTGTAAAATATTTACTACAAATGTATCATTATATCGCTGATTTTTCACTCCTAAATATGTTTTATTTTGTGGCCTTATAACTTAAATCAGTGCTGCCATTTTGTCCTTTTTCCGGACAGATCTGTCCTTTTTTTAACGGCTTTATCCGGAAAAAATTTCAAACATCCCCTATCCGGAAATCTGTCCTTTTTTCAAAAATAAGGTTTTGAGTGTTATTTTTGCTAGTCGAAAGTGTATAAACCTGTTTTTATATGCTAAAATGCCTTTCTAACCATCATTTTTATAGTTCGGCTCTTAAAAAATAATTTTTTTTACAAATTATTAAAGAGACGTAAAGCAGTCGATGGATTTTCTTTATGGTACGATTTTTTCTGTAGCAAAAAAAAAAGGAAAACACTTTAAAAATTTCTCAATTTTTACTCTCTGCTTTTTTGTCAGAAAAAAATTTCAACGACTCTTTTTCGGGTTTGACGCAGATTAAATTTTTTTGTATTACCAATATAGTTACTTGAAATGCTTTTATTATTTTAATAATTATACCCGTTACTCGTAGAGTAAAAGGGTAAATTAGATTCGTGCAAAAGTATGTAACAGGGAGAAGGAAGCGTTTCCGACCCCATAAAGTATATATATTCTTGATCAGGATCACTAGCCGAGTCGATCTAGCCATGTCCGTCTGTCCGTCTGTCCGTCTGTCTGTCCGTCTGTCCGTCTGTCCGTCTGTCCGTCTGTCTGTCTGTATGAACGCTGAGATCTCGGAAACTATAAAAGCTAGAAGATTGGCATTTTGCATGCAGATTTTAGGAGTTCCTACGCAGCGCAAGTTTTTTTCAAAATGGTGCCACGCCTCCTCTAACGCCCACAATCGCTTATATACGATTTTAAAAACTTTAATATTTTGGAAAAGTAAAAATGCAGTTTTATTGTGTTTATCAATACCTATCGAAATGTAGAAGAAATTTTTCAAATCGGACCATTCGTTAAAAAGTTATGCGTGATCAAAATTTTCAATCTATATCTCCATCTCCCTCGCACTCCCTTTACCTGAGTAACGGGTATCTGATAGTCGGGGCACCCGACTATAACGTTCTCTCTTGTTTTAGATTATTACGTATACGCACAAAAATTTACCATGGTAAAATGATCAAACAAAGAAGGTTGTGAGTCGGGAGCAGTAGATCATTACATAATTGAATTTTATTTAAAATCCATTTATACTAAGTAAATATATAACCCATTGGTAAAAACAGAAAAATGGAGGCGCATTTACTTTTGTCCTTTTTTTTGTCCTTTTTTTTAATTTTTTGTCCTTTTTTTCCCTGTTTTTTGTGGCTTATCTGTCCTGTTTTTCAAGCTAAGCGATGGCAGCACTGACTTAAATATACCTATTTTAAAACTTTTCATTTAAAATATGGTTTTTTGAATAAATCAAATTATAAATTATGAATCGAAATCAAGAGAAGTTTCGTGCTTCGCCTTCCTGTTTCTGAACAATATATTCATATACAAAATACAAATAAAAGTTGATTTATATTTTTTAGTGTAGAGACAGATAAGGGGCTGTCCATATATTACGTAATCACCTAGGGGGGGGGAGGGGGTCATTGAAATGATTATGTTTGATTACATGGGGAGGGGGGGGGGTCTTGCACAATGATTACGTAATCATTTTATATAAATTTTTTTATTTAAAGAATTTATTTAAAAACTTTTTTCCTTTAATTATATCTACAAACTTAGATAGGAAAGCAGAGAAAAAATTTTTTTAGTGGCTGGGCGGCGAAAAAGAAAATGTTTAGTGGTTCAATCACACGAAGGACGCGAAGACCTGAAATGGCTTGACGAAGAGTATGTTGGAGATAATTTCAGCGTAGACGAACCGAATGTGTCATACCAAACTCCATTTATAAACAATATATAAGATTGGGTTGCATCTCCGTTTGAATCTACAGATTAAAACAAAAAAAATTTTATTCTTGGGATTACGTAATCATTGGGGGGGGGGGGGTTGTTTATTGAATGATTACGTTTGATCACCAGGGGGGGGAGGGGGTCAAAAATCACCAAAAACGTGATTACGTAATATATGGACAGCCCCTAAGCAAAGGACAAACAAACCGCAAAAAGTGTTGCCTACTTAGGGGCGTGCGTGACGTGAATTTAGCGGAGGGGTTGAAAGGGGTGGGGTCTCCACCCATGGCAACTTGTAGACGTGACTCGGTCAAGACGCAACGGAAGCAGACCATAAAATCAATGCCGCACTTCCGTTCATCCGCCGGTGGCTTCCCCTTTGAATAGCTGCGTAGGGAATTTAATTCCAAGACAGCGGGACAGCTGAGCTCAGTGGGGAGCACTTTGTAGGTGGTTGAGTTCGAGTTCGAGCTCTCAAGGTCGTCGCTGTCAGGAATAATGGGATAAGTTGTGCTGTTGGTCTGGGGAATGGCAAGCAGTCGCCCTTAAAGCTTAAGCAGACTTTTAGGAAAGAATACAGATTAAATGATAAAGTTTTCAAAATTTTAAAAAAATACGTGTTTTTGGATTAAAGTGTGTTCCAGCCATTAAACTATTTTTAAAATATTTAAACAGATCGGCTTATTAAAAACAGCGTTTTATTTTTGTTTGATCCTCTGAAGTCTGTAATCCCAACTTAATGTTGACCCAAAATTCCTTTTCTTTATTAAGTCATATTTCAACATGAATTCGATAATATTTATCCAAGCCCCCGCCGCAATAATTTACCTGTGAGCCCGTAAATCATCTCCCTAACCATCGACTTACCCCACTTAAAGCCGCCAATGTGGATTGCCACATTGGCCATTTTGGCCAACGAGAGATACCCATGCCAACTGGGCGTACACTTGATGATATTATGACATGTTCGCCTTTAAAGCCCCCCACAAAAATGTTATTTAGACACAAAATAGCACAAAATTGCCAGGGCAAAAAACGAGAAAAAAAACCCAAAAGGAATACACCTATATATTTATGTGAAGTTACAAATATTAATAGTTAAACGAAGGCAGGAAAAAAAATAATGACAATAATTCGCCATAAAATGCACCTGCAGGCTAAGCAGTCAGCGGAGTTTTGGGTTTCGTTTTCTATTTGGTATTATTTTTTTTTGTTTTTAGTTAGCCAGAGGAAGTCACAATTTTTTGGGCAAGGCATAAAAAGTGGGCATCGAAAGTGAGTTTATAAAAAAGGGTTGGCGAATCCCAAAATGCAATTTATGCAAATGAGCCGAGAGGCGCCGTTGCAAATGCGGCAGCAATAGATGAGGAAAAGAAGAAAAAAAAACAATGCAAAGTGCCGCATGCTAATTGAAATTTACAGGGGGGCTGGGGTGGTTTTTTAGTTTCTATTTTTTTCTTACCAGCAAAATCAAAGCCTAAATAGCAATCAAAAAGAGCAAAAATTCCTTAAATTAAACTCACGAACTGGCGGGCGCAACGATGCGAAAATGATACATGCATTAAGGCCCAGCCAAGTTGACTTGGCCAAAACGAAGCGAATTTGGCTCGGCACATTTAGAATATCATCGCAGTGCAACTACGACCACAACAATAAATAATAGACAAAAGGCAGAGAGACAAAAGCAAGGAGTGCCGATTCCGAAGTCGACTTCAACTTGGACGGAGATGGAGATGGAGACGGAGTCAGAGACTGCGACTTTGGCTTGGCATGTCATGCTTAATACAGCCAATAAAACCAAAGGCAACAACAACAACAACAGCGGCAATCGAAACTCTTTGGAAGCAACCCAATAGCAACAGCAATAGCAACAGCAACAACATCAGCGATAGCTGCAGCAACAACAAGGAGACGGAGACTCCAACGCTAAGCTGTTTGCATGCACTTTTTGGGGCCACCAGCGGGTCAGCCAACAGCAGCAGCAGCACCACTAGCACCACTGGCACCACCAACCTCCACCTCCATTACCGCCACCGCCGCCGCCAAAGGAACAGCGGCGGCAACACTAACAACAGCAAGAAAGGCGGCCCATACAGTGGTCTACATTCTATTCAGACCTAGAATTTATAACAAACTTTAAATATAATTTATCAGATAAATAAAATAAATGTTTAATCATTCCAAATATTTTGAATTATTTACTATCCTACTAATTAATTTTAAATGTTACTCAAAAAATAAATAAATAATAGTACAAAATTTGAAGTAAAAAGAAATAAAAGTAATACATTTTTATATGATAGCATGATGGAAATAGATCAGATATTATTTTATCGTATCTAAGAGAATTGCTTTTGTAGCTTGCTGATCACTCATCTCTTAATAATAATAACAATAATAATCACTTTTATTTTTAAGAAACTTATAAAATACCAACTAAAATTTGGAAACCATTTTTTCATAACCAAAGGTATTGGACATCCCTCTTATCCTATAGGTTCTTCCATTTTTTGCCCACTACCAATTACTCCTGAGCCACTGTTCTACATGCACATGGTGCCTGCCACAGACCAGTTCCACTTGCGTCGCTCCCAAATCCAACTAATATATATGTACATGGGAAGCCACACCACAGCAGCACATTGTACCACACCGATCCGATCCCCCGGAGCCACAACGGGCACTGCGAGCCGGACCCAGAGACCCGAGATCCGAGCCAAAGCATTATGGGAAAAAATCTAGCCGAAAACGAAAGGAAGAGCCACTGCGCCCAAAACCCAAGTCGGTGTCTCAGTCGCCGTCGCAGTTGCCGATTCTGCCGCAGTCGACGCAGCAGTCGGCAGACCCAGCGATCTCACGTTTTGTCTGGGGCTTCCAAATGGAGAGCTCTAGCTACTCCACAGCTCGAGATCTCCGGCTCGTACGCTAACAACAGTTAGAAAACGTGGCTTGGAACCTGTCTAAAAATAGCCTCAACGAATGCAACCAATCACACGAGCGACCGAAGAAAAGCCGAATGAAAACGAAATCTAAGCCGCCGGCCTCAGCTCCACCAGAAGACACCGCCTCAAAGACGAGTCTTCGGAAGACTGCGATTCGGGATCCGAACGACCACTACTCTCACTCTCTGTACAGTCGACGGTGGCAGCGCAGTCGGCGTCTTGTCTTCGGGTTTTTAGTTTTTTTTCTGTAATTCTCCGATCTTCGGAGAGAAGATTTCAACTGCCTTTGCATTATTATTATTTTCCTTGTTGTTGTTTACGAGCTGCAAACGCCGGTGTCAATGGTAAAGTGCATTAATATTCCCGCTTTTCCGACGGACGAAGCTCGGATCGTGTTATTGGTATATTGCCTAAATGATTTGTGGTGCAACTTATTTATATTTGGGGATGAGGAAGGAGTGATCTGGTTTATGATGTGGCAGGATGGTATTTTGTTAAGTGGAAAAGGGAAATTGGCCTGGGATTTGGTGTGAAATCGATTTGTCTTGGCATCGTTAAGGCAGCGAAAATTAAAGGGGTTTAGCGAGAAGTACATAAATTCGTGGTCTTATCAAATACGAATTTTTTCAGCGAGTTAAGGAGGTATAAAAAGTCTTGGAAAGCCACTTTAATAAAAAGCTTATTATAATTGCCCTAAAACAAAAAAAATTAAGCTCATTAACAGAAAACTGCAATGGCTTACCGTAAAAAGTCTTTTGAAGTACTATGTAAATCCTGTGCGACTATTCAGCATAGAAACCACATTTATCCACCCACATTTATCATATTCGTGGGATTTAGTCAAATAAACACATTCCTTGAAATCTGGTGCATATTCCCGTGAATCTTGTTGGCTTCGCCCACACACAAAAGGCACGGAAGTCCTGTTCCCTGTGAAATGATATGCACAGAATTGCCCACACAAATTTGGAACACTTGAAAAAATTGTACACTCTAAACTATTTTGTTTTTTAATTTAATTTGTAAAATGCTTGTAAATACTTGTTAAAGTAAAATGCTAGGAAACTTATACAAATTGTTTATGGTCCTGTTAGTCAAACAAATTTTATTCCCATACTTTTCTAATCCTTAAATATCCCTAAATTATTTTCCTGGTTTCCTGTGTATATTAACTGAAAGGAACGGAAGTTATGACAGCAGGGGAGAACAGGATGTGGGCGGTTGGAAAAGCGTGGAAAAAGGGGGCAGGGGACTGGGGGAGGTGGAAAAGCTGGGCAGGTGAAACGGCATCAAGAACAACCATCAATCTCGGGTGCGAGCAAAAGGGATGGCCAATGTCTCATTTATGACGCACATAATTTCCGTTTCCCAACTGTCCCACTGCACTGCATTTGGAAAATCATTCGGATTTTCCGGCGCAGGCGCTCTGCCAACGACGTCATCGATTTTCCTCGCACGAGCTGCGCTCAGTTGTTGGCCGCAAATGACGTAATAGCCGGGCCGCAAAGGTAGGTCGTGTCCCGCCCGCCGCTCCCCGTCCCCCTCGCACACTCGCATTCGCATTCGCACTCACTCTCGCTCTCACTCGGTCCCGCGAGCGCAGCGAAACGCCAGCTGAGGCAGCGCTGCCAGCTGCGACGCTTTGAATATAGTCGCGTGTAACCGTAAAGATAAGTTCAGTCGCGTCACAGACGCCGCATTGTTAACAACTTTAACCAAACAGCCACCGCTCACGGAAAATCCAACATCAAACAAAATATATACCGAGGCGAATTCGGAGATTCAGAATTTCCGAGTTTCCGACTTAAATCATCCAACCAAAACACAAATCCACGTAGCTCTAACAGAAATTCGCGTTCAGTATTAAATTGAAATAAAATACAACCATAGGTGTGAGTGCTCAAGAGTTAAACAATTGCAACAAGTTGTTGTTCTTTATTGATTCGCTTGGTTCTATGCGGAAACGGAAGCCGGTCGACAACGCTGCGTATGTGTAATAATTTCCAACGGTTCACTTTCCTGAGAGACAACGCCGCGTTTGTGCAATTCCTAGCCAAAGGTGGACCACGCTGCGTATGTGTAATAATTAAATTGATAGAATTTCGAATTACTTTTGAGAGACAGCCGTAGATATTTTTGGAATGAAAGTTTTTCAAAATATTTTTTAAAAATCCATAAGCACGTTTGCTAAGGACAAACAATTTTCTGTGTTGCTCCGTGCGCGAGTGTGTATCCGTGTGTAAAGTGTAAGCGACGTCCTTGTGCCTCCTACTACTACAACAACCTCCAAATATATAGAACCAATATATGCATATACTATAGCGTGCGTAAGTCGTTACGTCGCTTACGTCGTCACTTGGCCACTGCGCAAACGCCGGAAAAAAAAGGCGAAAGACAAGTTCAAGTCTAAGGACACCCGACAACAACTACAGCTGTGGCAAGGACGGGAAAATGAAGCCCGATTACAACTATTGCAATCAGAGTTTCGGCAAAAAAGGAGTCGGTCGCTGCTACAGTAGCCAACAGAATTGAGGGAGCAACTCGGAACCGTCGTGCTGGATCACCAGCGCCGCTCAGGGCGCCAAACAGGTGCCTATTTAGAAACTGATATATAATATCTGATCTGTGTGTTGTGTTGTCCGTCCCGTCCTGTGTGTTTTATGTTTGTTACCCATTTTCATCATCATTTTTGGGTTCTTTAACAAAGACGCTTGGTCTATAATGCGCGATCGGCTTGCCTCGCTGATTGTGGTGAAGCAAGAGGGCGGCAGCAATACGAATATTAGCCATCACATTAACCACCATCAGCCGTCGGCGATCAAGTGCGAGGCCTCACTGTACGCGGAGAGCAGTCTGTTCCAAGAGATCAACAACAATTCCTGCTACAGACAGAACCTTAATGCGCCGGCACAACATCAGCCAGCACATTCAGTACACCAGCAACACGCACAGCAACAGCAACAACATACACACCAGCAACAACACCTTTTGCCGCCGCCTCTGCCGACTTTGCCTTTGATTTATCCCTGCCGCAATCTCTTTCCCGACGGTTGCGATATCAATCACCTGGCCTGCTGCAGTTCCTCCAACTCCGACTCCACCTCCACATCCACTTCACCCAACGACAGGCACTTTTTTGCCAATGGAAACACGTGTATGTATTTTCTATTCCCTTCGGCTATTCGGTTATTCGGTGATGGTTTTGTTTTTTATATTTTTCCCAACTTTAACGCCGCTTTGGTGTTTCCTTCTAATTCGCTAATCGCACACGCGGCGTATACGCAATATGCAGCGCGCATTGCCAAATCGCTCAAGAAGCTAACTGTTTGCTCAATCCGCTTGAGAAGGGGCTGGTCGAAACAAAAAAAGGGGCGTGCCCGGCGGGGGTAACTTAGACAACGCACAATGACGACATAAATTTGCATGAAAAGTGCTCAAAGTGCATCATAAAAATGGTGAAAATATTAAGCAAATAGTAAAAAATATGAGTGCAGCCACAGTTGTGGTCAAAATAATAGCAGGGTGTTTTCTATAATACCTGCAAAAATGCAAAGTACTGACTTCTAAGAAGTGTAGTGTTGTATTTAAAAACATGTAGAATTTGTGAAATATTTTCAAAGTACGGGTTGTTTATTTAAAACAATAATTAATCATACTTGCAAGAACAACTAAAAAGTAACAAATTGTTACAAAAAATATAAAAAGTTAAATCTTTTGTATACTTTATTTGCAAAAGTGGAAGTTAAAAAAATGATTTGATTTATAAAAAATATTTTTTTAAAGAGTTTTTAAGTTTAATGTTGTAAATGGTTTGTCATTACAACAGAGAACTCAATCTAACCTCTTTATCACTTTCCTTAAACTATCCTAATCTGTGAAACGGAGCTTATATCAATTACTACCGTTTTGACCTTAATTGTATACCTCTTTTTTTGAGTGTTGTTGTTTTTGGTGTCGTACACATGTTTACCAGCGTCAGCAAAGCGTCGCAGTTTCAGCAGACGGCAGCGGACGCAGCCTGACGCAAAATGATTTATAAGCTGCACAATAAACACAGCGAATATCCACACAGATACTCACTATTGAACGGGAGGGATGGCCAATGCATTTTTATTAATAACCAGCGAGAACCGAATAAAAACATCATCGATTGAAGCACAAACATTGCAAGGAAGATCGATGGCAGTAGTGACATATCCGTCAGCTTTCTGGGTTTTTATTCTTCTCCTTTGAGTGGGTGGTTCGGGGGCTTGGTTCAGGGACGAACAGGTGAAAGGGGGAGGGGATGGGGCGCATTGCGGTATCCGATCTATTGAGCACACTTAATCGCCGACGGTGCAGAGCTGCAACGGCTTGAAAGGCTTTGCCAATTCATTTGTTTTGGCCAAAATCGGTTTGCAACTTGTTAGCCGCTTCTTAAGCGTCTGTATTTCGCGGCGAATCCACAGCTTTTAAGTGCCAGCAGTTAGCTTCTTAAAACGCTGTGGTTAGTTTTATGATTAGCCTTCCTCATAAGGGAAATTTCAATGCATTCAAAATTGATTAAAAACTCATTATTTTCCACTACTCGATGTAAAGTAGGTTAATTGGGTTTAAAAATAAATTTCCAAAAAATTATATTCTTACAAAATCTGAATAACTTTTAATTTTAGAACAAGGTTAATATTTTTAATTACATTTTTAATTACCTTAAAACAGCAGTAAATGTAAAACCAAAGGGTTTCCAATCGATTGCAAAAATAGGAATGTAAAAGAAATGCTCTACAATTCAGTTGACTATTAGCTGTGGCAAAACAAACATCTCTATTTATAAGTTGGCTCTATATTACCATAATGGCGATGGGCGCCAAAAGTGCCCGACAGCGGATGACAAACCAGAGCAAAACAAATCGCCGAAGAACATATGACCAGGTGAGGTGCATCCATAGGTAGTATATAAGCCGTGACGCCAGCGAGGCCATGAAATCGGCCAGTTTAACGGATTACACGGCACACAGTTTTCACAGTACGGGTGTTTTCCCGAGGCACGAGTGCTGAAAACGTCATCGTCGGCAGCGAAACAGAAAATAGATGACGAAATAGTTTTTTGGGGGAATGCGAGTGCATAGATTGCACTCTCTTTGCGTCAGCTGCATCCCTATATATAAATGAATATCTCATAATTGGTTCGAAACTATTTTTATTATATTATTTCTATGGCTAGCCACGTGCTGATGACGTCGACTCTTGGGATGAGTTGGCTAAATGCCTATAATATAATCACAAGTCAGCGCGTTTTTTTGTTTTGTCTTACGAGTATTTACATTTTGGCTGGCTTTTTGTTTTTATTTCGTATTCACGACAGGGCGTGTGAAAATATGGTTTCTTTTACCCTTTTCTCTTACGATTTGCCTTGATTGCCCATACGCCCCGTTCGACATGGCAACATCTCCTGGGCGTAGCCAATTGCATTTCAACATGGCCCAAAGCGACTATATAAAAGGTTTGCCTTAGCCACACATATAGAGTTGTTCAATGCACTTCCCCGACCAAAGATCATGATGATCTTGGCTTCCCTCACTGATTAACCCCCAGCGAAATGAGCTTGATAAATGATGCAAAAATAAAAAATACCTACTCACATATCTATGACACCCGAAAAATAAGAAAAAAAAATGAAGAAAACGTAGGCTACTTCATTGTATACTTATTCACGAACCGTCGTGCGTTGTGAGTTATCTCCGCGGCAGCTGTCGGGATGGCCATTGTTGATTGTTGCCGCTTTTGGCCATTCCTCATAGAGACACTCTATACCCCCAAAAGAAAAAAAGGCATACTATCCCCGCACACCGGTTTCCTTGGACCAGCTTCGTCTGCCAAGACCAGTAGTCGCCTTCCCAGTTGCGTTGGTTTTTTTTTAAGTTATATGCGCATACATATATTTACCATCAAGACGGCGGCACAGGTGGATCGAGAGGCGTTAGTTGTGTAGCCTACTAACATGGTTAGGATGTTTACATTTTTGCATGTCCACACGTTCTTTGTTCTACGGTACATGTGTAATGCTCAGTTTGATAGACATTTATTTCCGCTAATTGTGGGTTCGTACCAAGTGAAAATAAATATTATTAAATATTATTAGAATCACGGACAATGGTTTAGCAAACTTTGATCAAAAATAAGTAGTTAAGTAAACTATAAAATAATAATTAAATTTAAATACTATATTTTTCTGTTTAAATCTCCAAAAACTCATTAGTTTTTGTATGATTTTTTTGTCATTAAAAAAAATAAATATTTATGTAAAAATAAATATAACCCTAATTAATGTAAGACCTTTAGTTATTATTCCTTTTTTAATAGGCCTACCAAAAGTATTTTTCGTCAGATCTTTAAAAGAAATCACCTATTAAATTCTATTAAGCTGTCATCAATTTGGCTAAAAATTTTTCCACATACTTCGAGCCCCCGCGCTTGTCTTAATCTTAAATCTTTTAAAGCCATCTCCAACCTATCTCAACTATCTTTGATTCACTCTCGTCTCGCACTTTTGCTATTCATTTTCGCACTATGCGAATGAGTAAAAACCACAAAAGTGAATTTGTTAATTTGTGTTTTTTGGGTTGTTTTGTTTTGTTTTGCTTTGGGATTTTTGATTTTTTATGTTGTGTCTGCTGGGACGAGAGGCCCGCGTCTGGGCAGATGGATTGGAAACTCTCGATATTAGCGTCTCGTGGGGACTGCTCTGCGACTGCTTAATTATTTGCGTTGATTTATGCGAATTTTATAACGAAATGCGGCGGGCAGGGAGGTGCCATTATTGTCTTCATCGCTGATCGATGGCCAAGACATCAGCGAGCCACAAACCCACAAGCCAAAAAAAACCAGAGACCATAGACCATAGACCAGCATTAGTTCCAGTTCCTCTCGTTGGCTTATCGGGGAATACAAATCAGATGCATAATGGACAACCCACCTCAATTACGTAATAATTATAGTTTGTCTGGATTAATTGTGTTTATTATATTGATTGTGAGCGTGTTTCGTTATTAATTGCCGATCGATTCGTTCAATGCGCTCTTCAATTGGTTCACACGATGCCAGCGATTCGGATTCGAAAACGAAAATAAATACGGAAAGCGTAAATTCCGCTCGCACTTCTTTTTGCTTCTGCATTGCTAAAATGATTTCTAAATTCGTCTGCCTTAATTTAAATTTAAACAATTGCCGCGTAATTAGCCAGCATCAATTTATGCCCAACTTCCCCGCCATCGCAGACCACATCGCTCCTCGCTCAGTTCGATGTCCAAATTCGAGATATTTCTGTCTAAACGGGAATAGAACTCGTCCCGGGTCGATGAAATAATTTCAAGTGGTTTTCAATTCCGCATAGTTGCCTGTTAGTTGGGGTATGCAAGGGGTGTAATATATAGATATGGCGGAAGTCATTCCAGTTTGATCTAGCTGTAGAGACTATATAATGGCTCCTTTTGATTTTACGCAAGACTATATTTATACGAGGATATTAGTTGTATAACAAGTCAAGTTTAAAAACCTTCGAAAAGTGCAGATTATACTTTTTTTTTTATTATTGTATATTGTAATAAATAATTATTTCCCAAAAAATATGTTAGGCCAATAAAACTTATTATGTTTTAGAAAATATTTTTATTAAGGATTTTTGGGATACAACATTTTCTTGCATAAATTAATAAATTAACTATTTCCAAACAATATGTTAGGCTTTTAAAACTTATTAGCATTTTGAATTTTTTTTAATGGGGAGGTCAATTATTAAGGATTTTCTGGGGTTTTCTGTTTAATTTTCTTTAATTAATTAATCAGTACTCCCCGGTCGATTTCGAGTCATTTCCCTGACATTCCACGTCTGCCTTTGTTTTGGTTTCGATTTCTATGCAATTTCCTTTCCCTTCGAGTGCAATGTCCACAAATCACGAGGCGTTGTGGATGTCACACTGGTGGCATGCAAAAAGAACGTGCAAGCCACTGCCAAGTCGGTGTCATCAGCACCACCAGTCACTGGCTATGCTAGCACCACTGGCCAGTCCACCACCATCGTCATTATCATCTGCTGATCGGCGGCATGGGAATGCAATGCTTTGGCTAGGCGTCGCCAGAGTTCATCCAACATCGAATATTGGACAGCGGACAGGTTTTCCTTTGGACGTTTTCCCCTCCCCTCCCGTCTTTTCTTTTATTTTGGCCACATTGTTGCTGCTTGTTGGTCAATTTCGACTGGCAGGCTGCTGGCGGCTCTCGCATATGTAAACCTTAATTTGAAACTGATTGGATTGCCTGGCCGTTGGCCTCTTGTTGTTGCCTTGTTGTTTTTCTTATGATTTTTTTTTCGGTGAATTTTTGGTTATTTCTTAATTTTGCCATGCACTTGATGAGCTTCATTTGGCTTTGATTTGATTTTTGAGGTTTTTTGCAGCTTGACGGAGCCTGATTTTGATTGCCTTGAATCTGTCATATTTTACAAGAAACATGAAAAATTAATAGCAATTTTTCAGAATTTCCTTACGCTAACAAATTTTTTAGATTCTTTTAAAAAAACAGTTGCATTTTTCCCTAGGTCATAAGCTATTACATAAACTGTGAACTTTTTTATACCCAAAATTTTGTTAGCTACATCTTCACTTCATTCCCATTCAAATTATCGAAGCTGTAATTAAATTCAACAAAAAGCATTACATAACTTTTAACAAATTTCAGCGAGAACAGGCCAAGCAATAAATTCCAATCAAACAAGAAAATACCGAAAAACACGTTAAGAATTATAACCAAAAGGAAAATCAGGCAAAAAACCGAACATCAAGCATTAATGCGTCGTCCAAGAAAACCAAGAAAATTTATTGTCCATAATGTTTGCTTGGTTAATTTTATTATTTTAATTATTTGCTGCTTGTGTTTCCTATGCGGTGCCACCTTGACGAATGTGTTCGCACTGTTGTGAAAAAAGTCGTAAAAAACGTTAAGAAAAAGATGCTGCAGTTAACAAGTTTTCCCCCCTGTGCGTATGTCTTTGGTTTTGTAATCAAACAAAAATTGTTTGCTAATAGTCTGACTGCCTGTTGCCGGGCTAGAAGAATCGTCTGCTTGGCCAGTTCTTGTCCAAAAGAAAAATCCACCAACTACAGAAAACGCAAGAAAAAATTACAATTTTAGAACAAGTCGATGAGCAAATTGTTGTTGCTTGCCTAAGTGTGGCTTAAATTTAAGAGACTTTTATATATTTTTACTCTTTAACACGATTTGGGATTTTGCAAAATAAGATTCAATTGGTTGAAATTTATTCTCTTTCGCTGAAACTATTTTTACATTAATCAACAACAATTTGATTTTATGTGAGGTTTTTAAAAAGGGTTTTACAACTTTAGATATTTTTGAAAGTGCATTTTTAGTTCGTTAGCTTCTTGGCCAATAATTCCATGTTTTTTCTCGGCTACATTGTCAATTGGCTTGTTTATTTCATGTTTTGGCGCGTAACTTGTTTGCTAGCTTTTCGTTGTCGTCATCGCACTTGAAGTTTGAAGATGCGGCGGAAAACTGAGATTGCATCTGCCTCATCGCTTTGATTGGCAGACAGACGTCCCACAGAAAGTCCGACCAGACTGAAAAGTCATTCGAGGTGTTTAGCAGAGCCAAGGCACCAAACAAAAAATAACAGAATTCCTTTGAATAACCTGCATACTGGTTTTTTAAGTTGGTTCAACTAACATCTCTATTGTGATTATAAATTAAAGAAGATAAAAGTAAGTACTCCTCATTTATATAACCTGCATACTGCTTTTTAAAGTTCGTTCAACTAACATTTCTATTGTGATTATAATTGAAAGAAAAAGAACTATTGCAATTTCGCAAAAATTCCTTTAAAATTATTATACCATGTATGCCAATCAATAGTATGACCCAACTTTTACTCAAGCTAATGTTTATTGCAAGGCGTATTAAGCTGTAACAGAAACTTTGCTAAATAGAAAAACAACGCCCTTTGGCTATAACTATTTTTAAACAGCCACCTTTTTGGCTCACTGCAGAGGCAGAAGAAGCAGAGCTCACGTGCAAAAATAACACCGAGCAGGGAAAAATCGAAGATCCCCAACGAGCCCCTTCCAGTCCCCTTTTGATGGCGTAATCATCACGAACACAAAGGGGGAGTATACACACCAGGATATGTTCTATATACAGGCCACAGAAACACCCCCTGGAAGTTCTCTGCCATGGCGTTGTGACGTCATTGTGGAAAAGTGCTAGGTCGGGGTCGTCATTCCGTTGGTATCTCTGATTTCGCTTCTCTTTCTCTCTTTTTCAAAACAGCTGCGAACGAAAGTTGAACCCGAAACGACCACAACCACCCCCTCGCTTCGCCCGGAGAGTGCCTCACGACTCTCACGTGGCCCTCAAGGTCGTTTGGGTGTTCGCTCTTCCTCGCTTTTGTTTTTGTTTTGCCCCCCACGATGATTTCACACTTGTAGATACCACCAGGCTATATGTGTACACACACCCCCCTGCGGAGGTCCTTTCCTGCACTGGGCTGATATAACACGCCTTCTTTTACCATCAGAACTTTGGGTTTGTTCCTTTTTATGGCTGGGTCGGTTCCAAAGGACCTTGGGAACCGTGTGCGGAATTTAAGCAGGAAAGTTAGAATTTCTGGGCGGAACAAAAATAAAGGCATTTGAATATTAAACATGGATGTCAGACCAAATTGGGATACTTTAAGGTTGTATAAAAATTTCATGGAAAGTATTTGTGACTAAGGGGATTTTTCTTTGATTACTTAAAGTAGATTTAAGTGAGATGCCTATATATTGAACTATTTAAGTATGTGAAAATTTGCTTATAATAGCATATCATTAGTGTTAGGGATCCCATTTAATATTGACTTTGAATGCGTTTCATAAGAAGTTCTTCAGTTTAAATTACAAATATTTACAGCTACAAATTCTACACTAAACAAAATAAATATAAATGTAAAAAATATCTAAAACCATTGTAAAGTTCCAACAATTTGCAGAAATACACTTAACTGTCAAAGCCCCCACCCAAAACGCATCTATAATTTATGAAGACTCAGCCTAGCCCAACAGCTCATAAATTAAGCCAAGAAAAACGAATAATCATGGGGGGAAGTGCGTCAAAGAACAGACTTCTGCTCCCCTGAGACATGCAACATGAGCAATAATCGAACACAAAAGACATGCAATTATACAAATCCGAGGCAAGACAGAAAAGCAAACAACTCAGACTTGGGGGGCTCGTGCCAGAGGCATATAATTAGAGGCCCGAAACACTCACGGAGTTAACACAAATCAAAGCCAGACCAAATATAGGTCCTCATATATGTATGTGCGACACGCACTTGAAACTGATGACGTCCTTGGCTTTGGACTGCCACAATCCTTGACTTGGGGTTCACAGCGGATCGATAAAGCCACGCAGGACTATTCGTGGCCAGCGGCTGTTGCCAAGTCCCAAATAGAACTGGTGACGTCAAGACGGAAGCGAGACGGAAGCATACGCTTTTGCCGTCTACTCGCTGTCCCACTCTGCGTATGCGTAATATTAAGTATACCACGTGTGGGAGAACAGTAAACAAAAACTTTGTCCAGCTATTAAATGGCCAATTAAACGGCAGATTTCAGTAGCCTGACAATTAGAAGATACAAAAAGTTTAGAAATAAAAATACAAAATAAATAAAATAAAATCCCTGGTGAGCTGCAAGCTGGCTACCAGCCAAAGATGCCATCGCAATCAGCCGCATCAAGATTGGCTTAATTGAAGCAGCGACAGCGAGCGTGTCTCATTACCAAGTCAAACACAAACCGAGTAGCAGACACCGATGGAGTTTAAGTAAAAAAAAGAAAAATAAAAAGAGAAAAAAAGAAGAGAGGTATCGATGTGACAAGATTGTCAAATAACTGGCAGCAGTGACATCAAACATTCGATGCAAAACGCGTTCGTATCGAAAACTCACACACACTCACTACGAACTTCGAATACAAGTATTTGGGCTATAAAATACATCTTTGAATTTCCATAATTTTGACTCAGCCGGTTTTTGCATTTTTCAGACAGCTTTTTGCCATAAATTCGTTGCTCAAATTCAGAACATTGCAATTAAAATAACGGATCAGCAGTCCACTTCTCTCTGACAAAAGTGTATTTTGTTTATTCAAGCTAATCTGCATTTTCTCCCCACTTTTGGCAGTTTCATAAACTTGAATTCATAAATTTAGCCGTGCGCATTTCCTGACCAAAAAAAATCGTGATTCAAACTCTTGGGTGACCTTGAGAAATTATTAGCTGCTCCGCTTATAAAATTAGAATACGAAAGAAAAGAATTCGTATTCATTCTTTTTTCTTTAATTTTAATTTTGACTTTCGCTTTGAGATGTGCAGCCTGCAGCGAGAATATAACAAGTTTTTTATAATATTAGATTGTTATATATGGCCATAGAATTCTTTTATGATTTCTAGTTTGGTTTTTATTAATTTTATTTTTGGTTTGTCAGGCATAACGAATGGGGAGTTGTGATGAATGCAATTATAAATGAATCGATTAGCAGAAAACATGTCTGCGGCGGATATTTTAAAAGATTTTAAAACGATAAGCGACCAAGATTTATGTTCTAAATTGGTATAAATGGAAAAATAAAATGAATTTTATACTAATAATGAATACCTTTTTTTAATTTAAAGAAAATTTATTTTTTACAAACTCAAAAATTTTATTGAATGCTAATTTAAAATGTTTTTGAACTGAAAACACTTACAGCTCATTTAAAAGCTATTAAACTGTTTATATTTATTTTCATGCCCCACCTTGCAAGTTTAGCATTTTTTAGACATCATTACAACCATCCCACCTTACTCAGAACAGGATCTAAAAATTGTGCGATATTTTCTGCGGCACCCCCAAGCGTTATCGCCACCTCCATTAAGCGGTTAATTTATGCGCTACTAAGAGAATACATTAAGTCATTCTTCCCGATGAATCTCCACCATCTGTATCTTCAGTTTTATTGTCCTAACTGTTTGGGTACATCATAAAAATGTTTAATTAATTTGTGTTATATTCATCATAATATCGCTTTTAATTAGTCGCTTTTAGCAACAAATTAACACTGCGAGACAATCACTTGACCGACCAAAAATACTGAACTTTTGTTTGCAAGCAGCTCAAAGTTTATTTCAATTCTAATGCAATATGACAGGGGTGTCAATGAAAAGGGGGTTGAAATGTTGTAAATATTAAATAACTAATTCATGTTAGATTTTTGGTCAGCTTTTATTTTTTGAAAATAAAAAATTAATTTTTTTTAAAACGAAAAAAAAAATTAATATGTACCTATGTAATTATTAACATTATGATATTAATATTATTTTAGGAGTAATACTTTCGAAAGTTTTGCCAGCTTGTAATCCCCGGTCTAAGCCCAGTGTGAATCTTTAATCTGAATGCCCGCATTGTGTTCTAGTTACCTAATGGGGCGCCCACCATCATCTCCAGTGTTTGGAGCCCCGACTTCATAGCAATTGCGAAACTAAGCCATAAGCCGTGCTGATCCGAGCGGACTCTGGCCTTGAAAATCTAATATTCTCATTCTCATATACTCAATTAAAGCCGCTGCCAGTTAAAACGAAGAAAAAACGGCGCTTAGTTACATTTTGCAGATGCTTAAGAGCCGTCAACAAAACTCGATTTCGATGTGCCAGACGTTGAATAAAACTTAGCCATACTCAAATATACACATTCAGTATCCATGTATCCATGTGCATCTGCAGGTGACTTGAAAGTTCTCAGACTCCGACTGACCAAATGGCAGAGATGTGTGAATCTGCAGTCTCCAATACAATTTAATGCACTTTGAGTCTGAAACCTGAGGCCAAGAAGCCTTCACTTTTTGTGGTCATCGGCCATTTATATTTTAGTATTCCCCTAGGCATTGTTCTAGTCACTTCGTCCATCTTCACCAGCTGGGAACATATTTCGTTCAATTAACACATTTATTTTGCAATCGATTTAATTAACTCTCTTCAGAGTCCGCTAAATACGTTCATTTGGAAGTTAAATAATTGTCGGGGCTACAGGTTTTGGCTTAAGTTATGACACTATTAAATTCTAACCGGTGACAAATCAGCGCATTCAAAATGCACAGCAAATCCCATTAATTGATTAACAATATGACAGTTATGTATTTAGAGCTGATAGAACCGTTTTAATGAGTCAATTTCATATTTTTTATTGATTAAAATATTTTGGGGTTTGGAAATTGGTACATAAATGTGGGTTTATAATTGGGTGCTTAAATAATTTTTTATTAGGCTGTTAATGGTAAAATGTAAAAATTATTATTTGTTTAATTTGTAACAAAGTAAATTTTTTTAATAAGAACTGATTTGTTGCTTGTAGGATTCTAAATGGAAGTAAAATTTTAAATTATTTAGTTTGATATATAGTTTTAAAAATTTAAAGTATTTGTCAAGTGCTATCCACTTATAAATAATTTGATTTACTATTTTTATGCTATTAGGAAGTAAAATAGATGATGAGTGGGTTTAATCATATATGCATATATAAGTATGAATCAGTAAGGTGTAGGAATCTGGGAAAATCCCCAAAAATCATAGATCGTTTATAAAACAAATTGCCGCTCCCCACTTAACTCTAAAACCAACACTTCCACGTCCTTTGAGCCACTGTCAAGCGAAAGCCTTGAACCACAAACCTCGCAAACCCCAGAAATTGGTAACAAGCTGCGCTAACTAACCAGCAAACCAATGGGCAAACCAAACCAAACAAGACAAAGGCTAAGACAAATAGCAGATCCGAAACGCGCCCAGTTTCGGCTTTGGATATTCAATTTGTTTGGACCTCTTTGGCTTTTTGGGGCCGACTTGCCCAGTTAACTGTTAACGGTCTAAACGCTCCGGCTCGATCGCAATTGGATAATGAATGATGCTTTGAACTGTGGCAAATTCTTTTGTCTTTTGCCTTTAACATTGAACTTTTCGCCATCTCCAGAGCAGCTCAGCGACAGATACAGATACAGATTCCGAGATACACTTCGATTCCCACAGCTCCGGATGATTTATGGCCGAACAATACGTATGTAAAGAGGGGAATGGGCATTGCGGATCTAACGGATGAAACAAGAACCTTGTTATGCATTTAACACGCCACTGAAAGAGGGAAACTATCTGTAGATGTGTATAGAAAAAAGTCTCCAACTAAGTACAATAAAAATAAAATGCGATGAATTATGGGGCAAGTTTTTGTAGTTGCCAATCAGCATAATCGGTGATCGGTGGATCGGTGGATCGCTGGATCGGTGAAGCCTCAGATGGATCGTTAGATCGGCAGCCATCACTTGCCGGCAATTGTGCATCGATCAAGAGACACCGATTCCGACCTTGTGCATCAATCGGCTGGCAGCGAAAGAAATGCGTGCAAAAAATGCCACAGTTTTTGCCTCGGCTTCTCGTCGCTTACAACGATCCAATCCACGAAGGTCTAACAAATTTTGGCTTCCAATTAAAAAAACGAAAAAAATATACAAAAAATCCGAAAAGTAAATACCGATGATTTCGATTTCGGAATCGCATTTGACTGCGTTTCTCGCGTGCTGTCGCCCAATTGATGTTGCCAACTTGGAACAATTAGCATAAATTAAAATTGGTGTACGGCGCAGTCGAAAGAGGCGGCAAGAGAGGTCCGAGAACCCATGATGCGACCGACAATCCGCTAACGATGAGAGTAAAAGTGATCCAACCGGTTCGGCTCGGATCGGATCCCCGTGCTTCTATAGTTAGTCTCTGAATTTATGACCCGAGTAGCGCCCACTCCCCACCAGCCCCCAAAAAGCAACCGTATCGATGCGATCTTAGAACCAAACGCAGCAATAGCCGCTATACAAAGTAACACAAAAGAAAGATTAATCTTTTAATCAGAAATCTCAAATACTCTTTTTAATACTCTTTTTAATATTTAATAAACGCAAAAAGGCATGATGCTTAAGAAAATATAATATAATTTAATATATTGCAATGGGAAGGAACATTGCCATGATTAAAATCTTAGAAACTCTTAGAACTCTTTCGAAAGAATGTTTTCTAGACTAACATATTTTAAATTCAAATTTCAAAAAAAAAACTGCAACTCTAATGATTACTCAAATAAGAAATATTCTTCTACATATTTTAATAAAAGAAAATTAATTAATGAAAAAGACTGAAAATCCCTTGAGTACCCATTAAAAGGGTATACAGCTCAGAAAAAGCGTTGCGCATGCGCCGCATCATCCGCAGTTCTTTTCGCTTTTTTCTGCTTTATAACTGTGACTTGTGTTTGTGTTGTGATTTATATTCGAGTTCGTTGCTGCTCGTGCGCTTAACTTTAAGCTATAGCTTTTGCTTTCATTCGACGCTGACCAGTCCGATGCTAAATGCGCTAAAAACCGAAGATTTAGAGACGTTCTTCCACAAAAGCGTTGATTTGACTAAATTAAGCCTCGACAGCAATGGCAACAACGGCAGCAGCATTAAATTGTAATCAATTTTTCTGTCTGGTGTTTTTGTTTTTGCCACTGCTTCCCATGGATCGCCGACTGGTTTATCCGAAAACCATAAAAAATAATAATACATTTGGCGCTATGTTCTTACAGCTTTATTTTGCGTGTCGCTGCTCAGTGAGCTGTCAACAGTGAGATTATCATTATTTCTTTGGCGAAGCTTTTGTGGAGCATAGTGTTGTAGTTTTTTTTTTATAGCGGTGTCGGTTTACTTATTTAGATTGCATAGCTAATCAAAGCGAACAATTAACAGATCTAAAAATGTTTGTTATAAATAAACGCAAAAGGAATTTATTAGTGTTTATTTGATTTTGTGTTAAATACAACGTTAATTTGCAGCAGGTGTCGCATGTAAATTGGGCTTTCTATGGATAAAAATGAATTCTTCTACAAATTAAGCAAATATCTAATATTGTTTATATTAATATCAAATTTAAAGAATAAATGTAGTTTTTACACGTAAATTATTTCGTCATTGACTTGTATAAGCAAACATTTAAAGCAAGTATTAGGTTTCTAAATATTTGCAATAGTCTGTTGTTTAAAAATCTAATTTGAGTGTTTAACTAAGATCAGTTTCTTATGCGGGCTTTTTAAGTTACCATTGCCATTAGTTTTAGCCCAGAGCTGAAACTCCGTAGGTTGCTTTACTGCCTAAGCCATTTATTTTGCATGCCTCAACAAATTAATTGTGTAATTAAGATTCCCCTCTGCCAAATGCAACCAATTGGGCAAAAAAATAGAAACGCATTTGGAGATGGCTTCCTCGTCGTCCTGCTGAAAAGTCGTGACTCTTCTGCCAAATACTGCTGCCTTGGCGGTGAAATCAGTTTGCGATCTTTTCACAGCAATAATGCATATTAAAATGCCACGCTAATTGTTATTATAGGCACCTCCTCCCACTTACCCTACCGCTTCGATGTATCCCTGAGTTGGACTGGCAATTAAGTAATAGACAAACAAACTTTAGTTTGCGTGTTGCCGCTGCAACAGCATCAGCAGCAACAGATGCAGCAGCAACACCAAAAGCTGTAGCCACTGAATGGACAAATTTTTATGCACAAGTTGAGAGCCTGAAGTTGTCTGTTGGCCAAGGCGTCTGCTGTTGTTGCCTTTGACTATTAATTACCTCCAAAAAATAGACAAAAACTTGGAGAAAATCGAAGCCGGCATTGCTAACACAACTACTGTTTCTGCGTGGGTGAATGGAAAAAATAGGCAGCAGTTAGTAATGAATATAAAGGACAACATCATTATCAATAACAAATTGGCAACGTATAATATTTGTAATTTTAAGGCTTGCAGTTTTAAACATATTCTGTAAAAATTAATAACACTAATAAAATTTTTCAATATGCTGTGAAATACAGCCCTATAAATAGTATAGTAAAGTTAGTCATAAAAATATTTCAAAACTAAATAGTTATGAGTTTTTAAAAAAGATCATGCTAAGGAACTTCTACTGTACTTGAACAAGTGGCTTCAATTGAATGTAACGTTTGTCGGGATCAGAAGACCACTTTCCGCGGACTGTGAGAACCCACACAAAAAGCGATAAAACCCCGAAAATAAAACAAGATCTCTGGCTGTTTTATAGCGCCGAGCTTTCGTTATGGGGGAGCGTAGTCACGAAGCTGGCCCCTTAGTTTATTTTTCTGTTTATTTTCTATGTTTTTTGTTTTGCGTTTAGTCCCTACGAAGAGAATGAGCTTGGCGCCCCCCAAAGCCAAGACCCACACGACCATAATAAAACAATTATGACGAAAAACAGAAAACAAAACGCCAAGACTAGGGCGACCTATCGATGGCAAAAATTTATCACACCTTAGTTAACCCCGACACCTTGCCGAGCCTGAAACAGAGACAAACGTGGCTGGAATGCGCTGAAGAAAAAAGCAGAATACCAAAAAAAATTGAAGAAAAATATGGCAAACGTCTCGACTTTGACTTACACTGACTGCAATAAGTTAATAGTTCGAATTCGATTTCTTTCGGGAGAAGCGCCCCCAAAAACAAAGCTCGCGACCAACTTTGGTGTTTTTCGTCGCGCGATGGAAAACAAAGCTTGTCTAATGCCACAAAACCAAAACGAAAAATCGGAGAAAAACGGAGTTTGGCTTTTGGGTGCGTTCCGTGAACTCCACGATGTTTTTTGTGTGTCAGCCGGCGTGCCAGAGAAGCCGACAACCAGCAATGGCAGCAGCAACACTAGCAACATCAGCAATAGCAACAGCAACACCAGCAACAACTAGTGCTAATGATGTAGCCCGATCATCATGATGATGATGAGGCTTCGGGGTGCTTCGTGTGCTTCATTATTGATTTAATAACAGACTTGAAGACACGCTTTAACTGCAGCAAGTTGACTTCGGCTCAGAGTCAAGTTGTTGCCGATGATGATGCCACGAATTCCACACCATACCACACCAAAATCTAATATGAACCAAAGACGGGAAAAAATTTAAACCAAACCAAACGACAACGTCATGTCAATTTGGGCTTTATATCTGTGAATGAATATGGGGATGTGCACTGAGGATGGGTTGGCATATCGTATACGTAGTTTGCCCATCATGTTGATGATGATGTTTGCTTGTCTGACGATCATGTTTGTATTTTATAGTGCACCAAATGGGCATTTTCCCTTTCTGGCGTGGGCGTTATCAAAATATCGGGACTATGGTTATGGGCCATGGGATATGGGATGTGCCTGGCATAAAATGGCGAAATGAAAGTGAAAGAGTTTCGGCTTTACGGCCTATTAAAAAATAATAAGGAAGCAAGGATGGGATGGCCCCTGGGCGTATGAGTGATTCGATATGTTCGCGTTTCTAAAGTTATGAATATTTTAATGTGAAGTAAGAGGTGAATAGGAAGGCGAAACAATTGGTTTCGGTTGGGATCACATAAGGTTTGACGTACCAAGTGTCTTAGCAAAACTAAAATAAATATTTTAAATAGGGGTATATTTTTTAACGCTCCTTAAATTCTCAACCATTTCCCGTTTCGAAAACATTTTCCCAAGAATCTCTTCTTCTCCTCCACGCCAAAGGTAGGCAAATTCCCAAATAGATAAATCTATTGTATCTAGCAGATACAAAACTCAAATTTAGATATGCAAACGTTCGTTTCGAGCAATTTTCCCGTACTCACACTAAATCAAATCTTCATGAGCGCGAATCGCATAGCCATAGCCCCCAAACGACAAATATATGGGTTAGGCTCAATTTGCGCGGACTGAGGGGTTTCGAGAAGGGGGTATTGGGGGAGGAGCTGTGTGCATCTTGCAGATACGAAGGCAAGACAAAAGGCAATATTGGCGTTTTAATGCATGTTTTGCCTTTGGTGTTTGTGGCTGCTGCAACCTGCTGGGAAAAACACGGAGCTGCTCGCTTTGTTTACGACACTTTGGGGGGTTGGTGGGGCTTAATCGATTTGGGAACCGATCCCCCGCAAGGACCCCCCCCCCCCTCCACCGTCACTCACCCACCCAAATGTTTGTTCAGCGAATGAAAGCGAAATCCGAATTGTAGAAGAAAAACTGAAACGTGCAACAATGGGCATAAAAAGGGTAGAGGAGCCAGCTGGAAATTAACACTAATACGATTCCGCAGCGCAGGAGTTTCGGATCCGCAGTACCTATAGGCAGATATATCTACTGCCAGACGTCGCGTGTTTTGATAGCTTGCTGATATTTCGGAGAGTTTTAAGAAAAAACTTTCAGAAAATCAACAATGCAGTTGGCAATAAAAAAAATGCAGAGAAAAAATGTTGATCTCTTCTAATGATGGGTATTACATTTAAAGAAATTTTATTAAATTCCTAAATACCCAATCAAGTGTTGTCTTTGCTAAATGTCCATCATAAGTTTATTAAAGTTTTTAAATTTTTGCCAAATTATTTATTTAATTATGGCTTTAATTAACAAATTATGAGCTGAGGATATTAAGCTCTGGCCCATGTCGTCCTCAGAAACAATATTCTTATTTAAATATATTTTATGAAATTAAAGAACATTTCCAATTTTTTTTGACTGTATAAAAAAATTTTGGAAAATATTTATTTTTTTGCCGGCCAAGCTTCCCACCTCGCGAAACAGCTGCACCTTCTTTAGTGGCTTTAATTTTGCGAGTCGGATGCGCCTGGCAACCGATCGGAAAAAATCTCTGCCAGAAACCGAACGAAAATCCATTCCATGCCCGTAATTATGTAAGCGGCGTTCCAAAACTGGCAGCTTATTTATCTTTGTCTCAGCCATGTCAATCAGTCGGTGGCTGAGCCAAGTCGAAGGCAAAGGCACTGGATTCACTGCACCACTGTACCAGCACCACTGATGCACTGCAGCATCATGTGCACCTTTGACCCGCCGAGTGAGCCGAGTTTGGTGGGGCGCCGCTCAACATGCAAATTAGGCGGCTTCAATCTGTATAATAAATGTGGGGAAAAAACTAAGACCCAGGCTGGGTAATTCGCATTGGTATTGGAAGTGGGATTGGAGCTGGAAATGCGACTGGAAGTGGGACTGGGAGTGGAGAATCGATCGAGGGTGAGGGTCTTCTAAATGGGCAATCACAGGCTGGAGTTTCGGTTGGAGAAGTCATGATTGAACTATATTTGGAAAATCTATGCAAATTTATAAGCAACATAGAGGAATATTTACATGTTTTGTTTGTCTGTTTGATTGTGGAATCCTGCCCATATAATTTCTTTAGCTACTTAAGATCAAAAATGTATAATTCACATTTGCTCTATCCCATTATGGCTTCTTTTTATTTTATTTAATTTAAATTTTCTAAGATCCTCTTGGTAACATATTTGATCAATTTTTATTAATTCGATTCTTTTATAATATAATCTTAATCATTATCCAGATTTATTCCATTGAATTGTATTCCCTGCGCCAATATTGCATCCCCATCTAAATCAAGCCAATTTCGAGAAGATTAGCAAAAACTTTTGCGCGAACAAGTCATCTAAATTAAGTCAGGCAATATTGAGAGTGCTTATATTTAGATATATCTGCTAACTTGACTCATATGCTGGCTGCTACTCTTTGGGCCGCGAATGAAAAGAACTCCAACTGGCATCGATGATGATGAAGCCGATGATATAACAATTCAATTAAACCAGTTTACACAATGCGAACTAGCAGAGCGATCGGAGAATCTGCAACTGTTCCCGACTAACACCTTAACGGCAGAATTCTTTTATTAGAATTTCATGCAAATATCTCACACCGCTTCTAACCAGCTCGGGTTGCAGGGAATTTTTCCTTCTCAATAACATTAATTTAACGAATCCGCCTTTGCATAGTGACAAACACTGGACCCTGGGCTGCGAAAAGTTGACCCAATGCCGGAGCTTTTTGGAAAGATCCCAAAGCATTTGCACATAGAAAAAAAATTTAAAACAATCAATTTTTTTTAATTGTTAAGTTAGGGTATGATTTTAATTAGCTTTGAAATTGAAGATAACTCAATTTTAAATAACACACAAAAAATACGGCGGGATCAAATCGATATGCGCATGGTAAATTTGTGGTATTTATAAGAATATCGTGTTTACCATGCAGTACCCGTAAAATGTATATTAAATAATATCTCTCCTTCGGAGAATAAAGTTACAAGTGTGGGAAGGAAAAAGACATATTTGAACTGGCCTGTGTTTACATTTCGAGCATATCACATTGATATGCCGCTTATCACGACAAAATTCATATATTTTTGTAAATTCTTAATTTTGTTTTCAGTGCATTTTGGCGACAAGTGGCAAACCGCAGGTATTGGCCAACACACCGATATAGGCATATAGGTAGAAGCGGGCACAGATACAGATAAAGCCACCTTCGAGCAACTGGTTGAGATGCGCTCAAAAATGACTTCAATCCGTTCGGATGGTCGTCTCGGGTTCGTTTTGATTTGGCTTATAAATCGGAGGGAGCGGGCACGGGGACTGCGACTATGAAATGTCCAAGATGGCCTTCGGTGATTTTTGCAGCGATTAAAAACCGATGACGATGTGGTCGCCGCCGGTTTACTTAGCATTCAAAGTGGCGCAAAGAGATTTATACGAATTGTTGCGACAATTTCAATTTTTTTTTCCTTTTTTGCCCTGCTGCTCTTGACTCATTCAATTGAAATTCTTGAACAATGTTATTGTCTTTTAATGATATTGTTGTTGTTCATCTCGACAGTTGATAGCCAACACTTTCGACCTTTTGCCACGGATAGTTCTATATCGGCATCAGCATATGCATCTTCGAACATGGCTGACACAGTTTCAGTTTACATTTAATTGTGTGGCGTTATGGGGCTTTAATAGATCCGAGTACAGTGCACACATATATGTAGGTGCTGGCCAGCTTTATGCCTGCCAAGATTTATGCTCGCCTCGAAGATGCCATTAAATCGGATTCGAACGACCAACAGTTAACTGGATATTATTTACTATTGTGCGATTTGTTTAAAGACTCAACACGGATGGGGCTGGCTGACACGATGATCATTATGTTGGGTGGTAAATGCTAAGGATTCCCCCGAGAATGCCTTTGAGTTTTAATTAATAATTTTATGGGTTACGCTTTTCCAAAGTACAAGACCATTAAGAAACTGTTTTTTCTAACAACTTGGAAGTCAAAGGCCTAAAGCCTAATTCAATATTATTTATGCTTAGTTAAATTTTAAGTTAATTAGCCCCTGTTCAATAAAGAAAAAATTGTAATTCCTTAATATCAAAGCCAAATTTAAGATCAGATGTTATCTCTTGATTCCACGAAATATTACCGTAAATATTTCCCTGAATGAGAATTGAATATTTTCGATTTCTTGTCATGTCAAAAGTCACGTTCAGATTTTTGTTTCTCCCACATTTATAATATTCGCATTTTTCAATACATTTTTTGATTTTTTTCTCCTTTTATTAATAAACACACCTTTTTTGTGAGGCAGCAGACTAGGCCAGAAACAATGCCCTCCACCCAGAGAGCCTGAGCCAGAGTTCCCAGATCAATATGAAATATCATTCCAAATATGGCCTTGGGTCATTTAGAAAGCAATTCATCGAAGACGCGGCTCTGGCTGAACTCTTCGATCGGCAAACAAAGAAAATAAAAATAGAAATAAAAATAAAAAAAGATGCTGAATAAAACTACCGTGGGCTACTGCCAAAAATGCTACCGGGAAGAGTGCGCGATAAACATTTAAGATTAGCCATTTTAACCATTGTCTGGCGATGGCCCCAAAGCAAATAACATTAGGAAATTTGTAATTTGGGTTGGGTATGCCGATGCATACTATGCATTTTTACAGCATCTTTCCCGAAAACTGCGAGTTTCTAATTGTTTTTAGGACCCGCAACGAGAGAGATTTTCTGGCCGGCTCGTTAACAAATTTATTACAATGCAGATGGGGGAAAAAAAGACCTGGCCATTGCATAAGTTTGCTAATTTTTTTCGTTCGTTTTTCTTCTTTTTATATAATATCGTTAATACATATTATTTGGCAAGCTCTCAAGTCAGGCTCTGTACTTTGTACAGGCAGATTCACTGGGGACCTGATCAATGGACCTGGACATGTAGGCATCTGCCGAAATTGATGGGGGGTTGGGGTCCGGGGACCGGGGACCAGAGGGGAATCTCTTGTGCAGTGACCCAAAGAAATGGTAATGCGAGCCAGCTCGTCGGCTCGTCTTCGCTTTTTGGCCGGGTCAAAATGGCCCATGCCCGGCCACTCAGTCATTGAGTCAGTGGGTGCCACAGTCCGTCTCCGTGTGAAGATCTGTGAGAAGTATACAAATGGGTCTCGGGTTCGGTTCAGTCTCGAGCCAAAGGAGTTTACTCATTTTGGGGCAGGTTTTTCGCTTTTTCTTGGCTGCAACTTGGCGGCTTCGATGCTATCGCCTTTGAAATCCACGACAGCGACAAAGCCAGACTCATGGCCTAATAGACATGGAGGAGTCCCCAGTTTACAGTCTCCAGTCTTCAGACTGCAGTCTGCAGTCTTCAGTCCCCAAGCAACTAACTTCCTGCAGTACCTTTGATGATGATGCTTCGTCTGGGCCTAGACTTTCACTATTAATTGTCGATTTTCATCAATTGTTGTTCATTGTTGTACTAGCCATCTTTGTTGCTTAATGGGTAATGGGGTTGGTATTTAAAGTTGTGCAAAAAAAAGCGAAAAAACCAGACAGAAAACTAAAGAAGAGAAGAAAACCCAATTTCTGTTTCATATCGAAATTGGATCTATTACTCAATGGGGCGACCGAGTGAGAGACAATTTGATTGATTTATGCAATACCCAGCGACTCTTCGGACCTTTTCTCCATTGTCAGTTAATTGCTCAATGCAAAGTAGAAGATGCACCCATTGCTTGGCCAATTTGTGGGCCCTAAAACAGCCTTGTAAGAGTTGTAAGAGATATCCAAACTCATTTGCATATTGATTAGCACTTGACAGCAGAAGAATAGTTACTCATAAAACTGAGCCATGAAATGGTAAATAAATAACACTATGTGACATTAAAAATGTACCTCTATTGATGCCTTCGAACATTCGTTCGCCAAAAAATTCCCCGAAGCAAGAGTTATGAGAAAAAGGACCTCAAAGTTGGACAAATGCTGTTATTACAGGCGATCGAATTCTTGGTTTGTTAGGCAGTCAAATCATTTGAAAAGTGCCTTTCCTTCTCTTTCGGATCCCATTCTCGATATAGGTTTAGTTTTTTTTAAGGAAAAAAGATTGAAAGAAAACATAGCCATACCCATATAGCTGCGGTGAAAATAGTAGTGCGTTTTTAAAAGTTCGTTGTTCTGCTAAAGTATTTGATAAATTTTTTCTGTGGACTTAGACTGACATTCTTTGCAAAAACTACAATACCCAAATATTTGTTACTGACAAAGTATGGCCAAAAAATGGGGAGAGCCAGCATATATGAATGATTCTGAGTTGTTTTTTGTTTTAACCAAATGCAGCAATTAACCATCTAAAAGGCAAGTTATGCGTTTGCCTTGCATTTCGAATTGTTGATTATTTTTTACATTCTGGTTCTTGTTTTATTTTTATTGGCAAGAAAACTGGAAAATCTGGTAGAATCGGAAAATTGTTTCTAATTTGCAGAAGATGTTTAAATGATTTATAGGAATTTTATTTTAGTATCTTTTATTGCATTACCTGATTGTTTACTTTATTTTAAATGCTTTTAGAATAGCGAACACCGTTTAATTTCTATTTCGATTTTGTTATGTTTTTTTGTCCTCCATGCTAAAACATAATTTTGTGCAATATTTCAATTCACCTATCATGAATATTTATAAATTGTATATATTTATGTATGTCTTTATATCTATCCATCTTTTTTCCATTATTTTTTTATGACTGCCCCCTTTGAACTGTGTCCACGTTTTCTGTTTTGTTTTTCGGCTTTAGGTTTTTGGTTTTGTCTAAGACAACTGACACGACAGCCGCAGCAACATTTATTAATTTGTCAAATTCAAGCCAAGACAACACACGTTAGGAAATATTACAAAAAAATCTGGTGGGCTATGATTATTATTTTCGTGTTGTCGGTTTATAACTAATTCTCGCAGATAAAAAGTGTCAAAAGAGTCAGGCGGCCAGAAGTCAGCAGAAGTTGAGGAAAAATCTGTGGAAAAAGATTAAATAAAAATATATAGACAAAAAATCGGTTGATTAGCGAAATATGAGCATGTGTGAATAATAGGTTCGCTGGGGATTGTCGGATAGTTATGGCTGGTTTAATTAATGGTTAATAGGAATCGCTGACAGTTTATAAGTTGCTTAAAGTTTTGGGTGATTTGAAGCGGTTTAAATAGAATTAATAAAATGTTGAAATCTTTGTTTATGATTTTATTTATGGTTAATATTTATTTATCACATATTTTTAATAGCATTTGGATAGCTTTTTGCTGCCTAACATTTAGATGATATGGGGGTACTCCCATTTTATTGAAATTTTGCATCTGGCTAAGAATTCCGACTGCAATTTCCATCATAAATTATGCAAATTATGAAAAATGATTTCGCGAGCCGCAGCGAACTTCTGCTTGCATTTTGCAATGCGAATCGGCCAAAATATTTATTATAATCAAAAGCCGAACACCCGCAACGTGGCCGAGCCATGGAAGCGAGCCGTGCAGCATCGGACAACACAATTTATTACATTTTATGTGCCGCATTAACCGAACGATGGAGATGTGATCCTCGTTTAGGTTTGTTTCTGGCGCTTTTCCACCGCTTTTCTGGTGGCTACATCTTTGTTGTAACGTGAGCTCGCCTCTTGGCCAACCCCGCGACACAATGAGGAGGTGTCTCGGCATCTTTGGGATAAACAAAATATATCCATATATTTATTTATGTGGACAGCCGAGCCTGGGACTGGGACTGCGATTGAGATTGAGACTGAGCTTGAGTCTGAGCATTTCTAATTAAGACATTCGATACGGCGGCTTGCGTGTGGAACGCGAGACAATTGGGCAACGAACAGCGGCAACATTAGCACGGCAGCAATATGAATCTGCCCATATCATCGCAGATTTGGCATTTCACCAGCCATTTAGCATTAAGCTCACCCCAGAGACTCCGTGTGGCATTCATGCCCGCTTGACTTTGACTATTCTAAATTGCTAAAGACCTTTTCTTTTCGTTGAATTATCCTTGCAGGTGCAGCAGCAATAACAGCAGCCACATCGCCCACTGAGCCGAGGAAAATAAAACCGCTCGTTGCGGGGAAATTGAAAGTCGAGAAAAGTGACAGCAACAACGACAGCCAAGCAGCAGCAGCAGCAACTGTAGCTGCCAGCACCTCGGCAACATCGGCGACAGCGACAACAATTGCTGTTACAGCAGCAACATCATCAGCAGGAACAGGAGGAGCCGCAACAGCAACTGCAACATCAACGGCAGCGGCGACAGCAGCAATCCACACAACCAAAATCAGCCAACTGAGGCTAAATAACCAAGCGACAACAAGCATGTTACTTTTGCAACCTAATGTAAGTTTAGAGCAAAGGAAAATATTTAATAACTATTTAGCTGGGGAATGAATGAATTTCGTAAAATTAAAGTAATGGAACAAATAGAATATTAAATCCAGCTTAACAATTAGTTTCATTTGGGAAAGATCTTAAATGAAAATCAATTTGATTCTTATCCAGTGGATAATATTCACACAAAAAAAACACGCCGGTATAGAGCATATAAAGAATGAAAATACGAAACTCAAACTGCCTACTGAGAACATTTAGCTTAAATTTCGAGCATATCCAGTCAAAATTAATCCCACAAAATCGATCATCGTTTCATGTTCATTTAAGTTCATTTGAAAAATATTAAATTTTAAAATATTTTAGAGTCCTAGAAACCCTTTAAATATGTTTTCATTACATAAATTGCACGGCCCCCGCTGAGATATAATTTCCAAAATATAAACACACCGAGCAAAAAGTGTGCAAAAATCTATGCAAATTTGGCAAGCCCAAAAATGAATGGCAGCGCTAATTGCCAGCTGCTAGGAGGTGAGTCCTCTCCAGCGAATTCAAGTTGCGAGGTGAGGAGATCAATTGCAGCGGCAAAACAACAATTAGACAGCTATTGTTAGGTGCGATATGTTGGGAAAACATTTTGGCATAAGCATAACCAATTAGGAAATCATCATCGAGGAGTTTTCCGCGACTTAGGGGTTGCTTTGGCAGCCCAAGAACCAATGGCAGTTGCTGGGGGAAATGCGCATGTCGCAGGTCGTATGTCGGAAAAGCTAGACTCCACCCTTAGGGCTAGGATATCTAGACGGGAACGGCAAGCTCACTAACTCATTCGTCCGCCGACTGTCTTTCGTTGCAGAGCTCCTTTAGTTCATTGTCGCCCTTCGATAATTTTTCCACGCAAACCGCTTCGACGACCACCACAACGTCGGCATCGGCAGCTGGACACCACCAACACCAACACCACCTCCTCCATCAGCAACATCACAACCAGCAGCAGCAGCAGCAGCATCAACAGCAGCAGCAACATTTGCAACAGCAACACCAGCAACATCACCTTGTGAGCCCGCAGCAACACCTGCTAAAGTCGGAGACGCTGCTCTCCCATGAGGAGGATCAGTTGATCAGCAACCTGACCGACGCGTCCGTGGTCTCCCACAGCGAACTCTTCTCGGATCTCTTCTTCCCCTCGGATTCCAACAACTCCCTGCTCTCCCCGACCACCAGCGGCTATCCGGACAATCCCGCCGAGGACCTGACCAGCTCCATTGAGAATCTCACCAAGTTGACTTGCCTGCGGGACAAGCGGCTATCCTCCATTCCCGAGCAGCAGCTGAGCTCCGAGCAGGAGCAGCAGCTCTGTCTGCTGAGTCTGCGTTCCAGCAGCGATCCGGCGATTGCATTGCACGCCCAGCAGCAGCAGCAACAGCAGCAACAACAACAGCAGCAACACCAGCAGCAGCAACAGCATCAACTCCAGCTGATCTCGCCCATCGGAGGGCCATTGTCCTGCGGCAGCAGTCTGCCCAGCTTCCAGGAAACCTACTCCCTGAAGTACAACAGCAGCAGTGGGAGTAGCCCCCAACAGGCCTCCTCCTCCTCCACCGCTGCCCCCACGCCCACTGACCAGGTGCTGACCCTCAAGATGGACGAGGACTGCTTCCCGCCGCTTTCCGGCGGCTGGAGTGCCAGTCCGCCCGCTCCCTCGCAGCTCCAGCAGCTGCACACCCTGCAATCCCAGGCCCAAATGTCCCATCCCAACAGCAGCAACAACAATGGCAACCAGAACAACAACAACAACAGTGGGGGCTACAACTACCATGGGCACTTCAATGCCATCAATGCCAGCGCCAATCTGTCGCCCAGCTCCTCGGCCAGCTCCCTATATGAATACAATGGCGTCTCCGCAGCAGACAACTTTTACGGACAGCAGCAGCAGCAACAGCAGCAGAGCTACCAGCAACATGTAAGTAGAACATTAAAAAAAATATAGAAATTTAATAAAAACTAAAATGTGGTTTAGCCAGCTTGAAAATATTTATGAAAGAATAATAAATAAACTCTTTTAAAGTTTTTCAAAAATTATATTTTAGACCAGACATTTTTCATAGAACAATTTAACAAATATAAAATCTTCTAAAAAATAATATTTTTCTCCTTATCCAGCTTAGAAAATATTTAAAAGAGCTAAATAAAGAGTCTCTTATATCTTCTTTTTAAAAATCCACATATTAATCCTGAAAATAAATACCTTTCAAAATTAGTACTACCTAGTAATTTAAAATTGTATTTAAAAATCGAAAGGTTAAAGCTATTAATAAATATTATTTTCTTTTGGTATACTTTCATACTTCTTAAGTCTAACCTATTAAAATTTGTATCTCCTCCTCTAGAACTACAACTCGCACAATGGCGAGCGTTACTCGCTGCCCACGTTCCCCACGATTTCGGAGTTGGCTGCGGCCACAGCGGCCGTGGAAGCGGCGGCGGCGGCCACCATCTCCTCCCCCTCGTTGGGCGGTCCTCCACCCGTTCGCCGGGCATCGCTGCCGGTTCAGCGGACTGTCTCGCCCGCCGGCTCCTCGGCGCAGAGCCCGAAGCTGGCCAAGATCACGCTGGGCCAGCGGCACACCCATGCCCATCCCCTGCAGCTCAGCTCGGCTCCCAATTCGGCGGCCAGTTCGCCGGCGAGTGCGGATCTCCAGGCAGGTCGGCTGCTCCAGGCTCCGTCGCAGTTGTGTGCCGTCTGCGGGGACACGGCCGCCTGCCAGCACTACGGAGTGCGGACCTGCGAGGGCTGCAAGGGATTCTTCAAGCGGACCGTCCAGAAGGGCTCCAAGTACGTCTGCTTGGCGGACAAGAACTGTCCCGTGGACAAGAGGCGCCGCAATCGCTGTCAGTTCTGTCGATTCCAAAAGTGTCTGGTTGTGGGCATGGTCAAGGAAGTGGTGCGCACGGATTCGCTGAAGGGACGCCGCGGAAGGCTGCCATCGAAACCAAAATCTCCCCAAGAATCGCCACCCTCGCCGCCCATCTCGTTGATTACAGCACTGGTGCGCAGCCATGTGGACACCACACCGGATCCCTCGTGTCTGGACTACAGCCACTACGAGGAGCTGTCGATGAGCGAGGCGGACAAGGTGCAGCAGTTCTACCAACTGCTGACCAGTTCCGTGGACGTGATCAAGCAGTTCGCCGAGAAGATTCCCGGCTACTTTGATCTCCTGCCGGAGGACCAGGAGCTGCTCTTCCAGAGCGCCTCGCTGGAACTGTTTGTCCTGCGGCTGGCCTATCGGGCCAGGAGCGACGACACCAAGCTGATCTTCTGCAATGGAACGGTGCTGCATCGCACCCAGTGCCTGCGATCCTTTGGCGAGTGGCTCAACGACATCATGGAGTTCAGCCACAGTCTGCACAACCTGGAGATCGACATCTCCGCCTTCGCCTGCCTCTGCGCCCTCACCCTGATCACAGGTGGGTAAAGTCTCTTTGAATAGGGATGAAAGGTGTTTGGGAACTCGGGACGTAGAAGTACAGACCAGAAACGTACCATAAAGTATCTCCTACATTTTTTAGTAATTATCAGATTTATAGAAAGTATTAAGGATCACAAAATATAAGATTCACAAGACTTAAAATTTATGAAAAATATATAATACTACAAGACTTCTAAAATTGGTAAATCCATGAGTCCTGTAAATATTACCTATATCTTTTCAACATAAAAAGCTAAAAATGTCATTTAATTATCTTATTTTTTAAAGATGTTAGCTAAATGTTAACTTAATAATCCTAAAACCAAAAGCAAAATGTCCTAACCCAACCCGTCTTTTCTTAACTTTTTCAATCTTCAGAACGCCATGGCCTGCGGGAGCCGAAGAAAGTGGAGCAACTGCAGATGAAAATCATCGGTAGTCTGCGCGACCATGTCACCTACAATGCCGAGGCCCAGAAGAAACAGCACTACTTCAGCCGCCTGCTGGGCAAGTTGCCCGAACTGCGATCCCTAAGCGTCCAGGGATTGCAGCGGATCTTCTATCTGAAGCTGGAGGATCTCGTACCGGCGCCAGCCCTCATAGAGAACATGTTCGTCACTACATTGCCCTTCTAGAGGCGATCAAGCGTATCATCACAACTTTGCTTCCTTAAACTAGACCTAAGCCGTGCCCTCACATACTTAACATAGGCAGGACCCAATAGAACCCAACTAGCTTTAGTAGAACCCTGAAATAAATAAATCTCACAAAACTGAAACCGAAATAAAGTGCATACCCAGGCCATATCTATATAGTGTAGAGGTAGATAGATTGCCGGACAGCCCCGGCTTCTTCGATAATTACGGACATGAATATTTGAGAGAGGGTTTCCAGTGTAAATCCTGCTCCTGCGTGACTCGTCAGCACTGGAAATTACAACTTGTTGACGTTAATTGTTAAATTGTTTAATTTCAACTGTCAGAATCAATCGGCAGGCACGCAATGAATGGAAACACTTTCTATCCCCGGACTCAAAGCTTGCTCAACATTCGGCACTAACGGACAGACGGACGGACGGACAGAACGCTCTCTTGCCTTTTTGCTAACTTCTAGTCAATTGTTTTAGGCAAAGTAAATAATTAATTAAAAGCGTGCGGCGGTAGTGTTATATAATTTATACCCTAAACTAGACCCTAGCACTTCTCTTCAAGAATAACCCAAAATAAGTTCCACAAACTGGGTATACCCTTAAATAATAAAAACGATTGTCCTTGAATTTCTTTTAAAACTTCTCAAATCTATAGCCAATTTGTGAAAATCCACTATCATATCATATAGCAAAGCCATGCTTGCCCCTAGCAAATATATAAACCCGCATAAAGTTGATAGCCCAACCAAGTATTTCCGTTAAGTCCTAGAGTAAGACTCCTAATAGTTGTAGGCTATGTCTATTCTGTTCAAATTTTCAATGCACCAACTAGTGCACAATGAGAGTTTAAGTACCTTTTTGTGATGATTGTGTCTGACACAGAGAGAGTTGCACACAAACACACAAGCTAGCGGATAAGCATATATATACTATCTAAAATAAATAATCTCTAGGGTAAGCCCAAGTATTCGGTAATCCAAAACCCATGTATATCCGTAGTTAGTACGTTCCAAACGAGAGAAAAACTTTATTTAATCTTAAACCACTTCGACTAAGTTCTCAAAGAAACGCAAATGGATCGTTAGATCTGTCTCTCTCTATATGTGTGCGTTATCTCGATAGAAAACCCCTCTATGTGATTTTGTGATAGATTGGCATTGAACTCTATAATATATATACACGCATAAATATATATTTTTATGTCTAACTTTTGTATGGTTTATTTTATATGTACCACTTTTCTTTGATAACAAAAAGTAAGAAAAAGAGATCATTAGATAGCAAATATTTCAAATGTATGTTATGAGGAATTTTCAAAGTACAGCCTTTAGCAACTTTCCAATTAACGTTTGTATTAACAAAAGACATTTTCTATGTGTAAAATTCAAGACTTCTATAACTAAATGTAAACTAAAAAGCAAAAACACTGAAACCAATGTGAATAACATATCTCTTCAAGCTTTCGAGTGCACGAAACATGTAGAACCGAAACAAAAAGTGTTACTAAATCTATTTAATATATTGGCATACCTGGGGCGGCGAGGTGATCAATAAATTCGCATTAACTATACAATTTAGATAGATCATTAATAAATTATTGTACATGTAGCACATCAAATGTTCGACAACTAGATTTTGTACCATCTTTAAGGAGAACATAGGCCAAGCTAAACTAAGTATAAACCATGATCTGCATGCGGCTAAGCTGAAGCTATAAACAAACACAATGGGGTGTAATTAAATTAAATGGGAAATTTTGGAGTTTGTTGAAGATTAGCATGGGTTATCCATAACTTATAATTGTTTTTAAAAGAGAGAATTTCGAAATGACCCATTTCATTTGATTCCACCCACCTCAAACACACATCCTAAGAAAGTTGAAAGGTTTAGAAACCATAGAGCAATATTTCATAAGGAAAATGCACCTTTAATTAACTACAAATATAGCTAAACTAAACCTGAACATGTAACGGTTAGGAGCGAAAATAAAACAGGATAAAACAGGAACAGTACGGTGACCAAAACAGTTTGAAACGAGATGTTAGATAGGTTCGGGTTCGAAACCCTCAAAGCGATGCCATTTTTTAGCCGTTACAACATTGGATATCAATCATGCACATGAATATAAATATTATAAAGATATATCTAGCTATAGGAACCTACTTTGTACCTACACAACATGGAAACATCAAACCTACATGCATATTTACACATATATATTTTGAATAGCGCGACAACTTTTACAAGTTATGGACTTCTGGCACAAAGCTATAGCTATAGCTGGATATGGCCATACCGGAGCGAGCATATACATATATATTTTGGTTTATTGTTCTTTTGTAATTTTATAAATGCATACATATATACTACGTAAATGTCAAGTGTGGATTCATATTTTTGAGATACAGTTACAAAACGAAACAAAAACCGTAAAACGTGAAATTTTTCGATGAAACGATTTTAAATGAGAACTTTTTAATATTGCTATAAAAAGATATACACATAATATATATATTTTACTATGTAACGGATAGAATTAAGCTAGAAGCAGCGCATAAAGCTTTATACAACAAACTAAAAAGGAAAAAGCAAAAGAAATTGGCACAAATTAAATTTATATAGCAAATAGACGTTTTTTTCGAAAGATAATGTTATTCGTAATAGAGTGAGTTTATTGGAGCAACAGACGCTATATCTCCAATACACAGAACCACACAACAGATAACTTAGCCTATATATTCAATCCAATTATGCGCCTACTACTAGCGATGAGCAGAAAGAAAAGAGAGGTGAAACCTAAAGACGCTATAACAAATATCTATCTGATAGATGATAGCCCGTTGTGTAATTTTACTCTTATTTGATCGTTTCATTTACCAGTTAAGTATCCAAAACAATACGCATATGAGTGTTATGAAAAAAAAACCTATAACTTGCAATTCAATTAACTCTGCAATACAATACCAAGCAAAGCGAATCATTTCATTTCGATTTAAATTTAAATTTACATTTAAATTAAATAAAGATGTAAGCCCAAAACAAACGTTTTTCTATATCTGTCTTTTGAGCAAATTAGTTATACGAAAAACCAAACCGTATTTACATAAATGTATACAAAACAAATCGTATATTTTCATTGGTTTGAAATAAATACATAAAACAATTTAGTTTCGAAAGTTATTTTGGACATTTTTGGGAGGTCTTTTGAAATATGTTGTCTACTTTGGTGATTCTGCAGTCTTGAGATAAACCTCTCTTATTTTAGGTACTGTATTCTGTAATTATAGAGTTTGTTTCGCTGTCCAAACATTTTTTAATATAATCATCTTTAACCAATGGCATTTGGTTGTATCCTTAGTTCGATATTGTGCTCTTAAAAGCTAAATTCCAATTGGCAGTCTTATATACATTTATGCTAGGTTCTACAATCTTTACAAAAATAGGCAGTGTCAAATGTAGACCGGCAGAAACGACATGATGTCGTTCCGGCACACAGGACAGCGATGCTCCAAGCGGAGCCGCAGCTGCTGCGAGCACTCCTTGCAGAGGCAGAGATGCCGGCAGGGCATGATCACGATGTTCCGGCTGCGCTCCATGCAGACCACACAGCCTCCGCGATTCGGAGATCCGGCGTTTCCCGGATCGTTGCGCATGTTCTGCCTGAATCGCTGCAACTGCTGATCGGTCCAGTGGTAGACGCTTTGCGTCTTCGTCGAGATCTCGATGCGGGCACGTTGGAGCAGGTAGATGAGCAGCAGGTACACATATCGTCGAAACATGTAGAGAACCAGGAGCACGGACAATCCGATCGAGAGTCGGAACACGCTGTTCAGTAGGCTGAGGCCACGGGCCACGATGGAGTGGAATACAAAGTCCAGGAGGCAGTCCACGGTGAACAGTATGATCCGTGGGAGCAGCAACAACACCCACAAGATGCAATCGCCCAGTTCGATGAGCAGATTGCAGAAGAACCGGCCTACTGATTGGCCGAAATCCCAGGCGTTCTTAAGACCTCCCCTGGTTCCGTCATACAAGTAGTCGGTCACATCCAGCGTGATGAGGCGCAGGTCGCAGCATCCTCGGTGGATGTCGCTGACCGTAGATCTCACCAGATTCCAAGCTAACGTACTGCCCTCCACCAAGCAATAGCCCACAAAGTAGCTGCCCCACAGGAAGTAGTACACGCCGGTGACGACCGCATCGATAACGCTGGCCAAGGGACGCAGAAGGAACTGGTCCACGAACTCCGCTACCCGGACTAGAGTGTACAGCATGGCGGGGATAACATCCTCTCGAGAAATCAAAATAAACGGCAAAACACAAAAGCAAAACAAACAAGAATGCCGGGGAATTGGTGTGACCAGGCTTGGATTGATGAATAATACCTAACTATCGTTGTGACAAGGTGGCGTCACAAGTGTTATATAATTAACAATTATTAATTTAATTATTATAATCTAAAATATTTTGGATATTATATTTTTTATTAATTTATTTATGTAAAGATTTCTTATATATTTATTTACAAGTTTTTGGATAGTTTCTTATCAAAATTGTACAAGATTTTTTAACATAGCGAATTAAATAACACTGGTCGACAAAAAAAAAGCCCAAGAATAAAAGCTACCAAACCTGAAAGGATTTTAGCTGTAGATTACTACCTCATACTTGGAAACTTTCCATCACGTCGAAGTTTTGAGAAATCCGTGGTCAAAGTTCCGAATTTTCGATTTTTAGGCACTTTTTGCGGCTTAATAGTAAGAAAACCTTTCGTAGCCCAGAGCCACAATTTAGCGGAAATGGTACCTTGAACCTTTAACTTCAAGAGTGTCCAATCACAAAGCTGGGCGACCTCTACTTCTTTAGCTACAATGGATTTTACAGAAGTACTTTTTGTCACTTTTTTTCATCTATAGTAGCCTGATATTTTTCTTGTTGAACTGAGACCCATATACATACAATACATTAAAAATATCAGGCTACTATAGATGAAAAAAAGTGACAAAAAGTACTTCTGTAAAATCCATTGTAGCTAAAGAAGTAGAGGTCGCCCAGCTTTGTGATTGGACACTCTTGAAGTTAAAGGTTCAAGGTACCATTTCCGCTAAATTGTGGCTCTGGGCTACGAAAGGTTTTCTTACTATTAAGCCGCAAAAAGTGCCTAAAAATCGAAAATTTGGAACTTTGACCACGGATTTCTCAAAACTTCGACGTGATGGAAAGTTTCCAAGTATGAGGTAGTAATCTACAGCTAAAATTCTTTCAGGTTTTGTAGCGTTTATTCTTGGGCCAAGAAAAAGTCTTGATTTTGTCGACCTGTGTAATTAAACAGACATAAATGATTCAATTATTACACATTCTAGTCTTAAATGGTTCTTAAAGTTAGTAGCAAGACCTTAATTATAATTCACTATCATCCCTCCCCATATTTTTTAACGAAGCCCCACAAATACTCATAAGGGGGATTCTATAATCTGATTAATATTCTTTAAGCTTACCTGTTTTTAAAAGCAATTTAATGCAAGAAATTAATTATTTAATTAGTTAACGATATTTCATATTAAATGTGTTTGTTTATATTGATAAAGCTGTTCAAACCCGGAAAGTAAATTATAAACTTTTAGAATATCCCAATACTTTTCAGGAGTACCCCTAATATTATTAATCCTGTTATTAAATTATTTCCGGATCTTTAAGGAACCTTTGTTCTGTGCTTTCCATATAGACGAATAGGATTAATAATAAATATACGTAATTATAAATGCAGTTGCACTAAGCACGTAGGGCTTTTTTTGCAGTCGCTGCAATACCATACTTTTTGTTTTTGGGGATGAAACAGTAAAAAAGTTACTGTTGTAGCTGTTTTTCCACCGTTGAGAGGACATTTGACAAGTAATCCCGACTTTTCCTGGAAAGCTCTGTATCAAAACGAACTAAAAATCGATTAAATCTTTATATTTTGTGCAGATTTTGCTTTAAGCCGAAGCTGCTCAAGGTCCAAGTCCAAGATGGAGGAATCCAATCGCGGTATGGCTGGCTGTGAAAACGTATCGCAGTTCATGCTCGATGACCTGCAATTAGCTGCGGAACTGGGAAAAACCCTTTTAGAACGCAACAAGGAGCTGGAAACCTTCATAAAGGAGTACAAAATCAAGGGGGATGAACAGGAGCTGGAGATTTTGCACCTTCGCAAGCACATTAATGCGATGACGGAAGTGAATGACTCAAGGCTGAAGGTCTACGAGCAGCTAGAAGTCGGTATTCAGGATCTGGAGCGAGCCAATCAGCGGCTTAATTTGGAAAAGAATCGCGATAAGAAGCAACTCAAGTCCCTGACCACCAACACGGAGGTTCTCGAAGCCCGCTGCGAGGAGCTGAACCAGCTTTTGAGCGATGCCCGGCAATCCTTGAGCACCGAACGGCGAAAGGTGGATCAATTGCAGCAGGAGCGCTACAGAATGCAGCATTCGGCCGAGGGTTCCGTTTCCAGCCACAGCATTCAGTCCTTGTGCAAGGAGCAGAATCTGGAGTTCTCCAAGCTGGATGTCATGGCCATGGCCAACTCGACGGGCTTGGAGGATCTCTCTTTCAGCAATGCCACCATGTGTGAGAGGACCGCCGCAAAGGGGGAAGACAACGAGGAACTGGTGAAGCTCCTCAGCGAAATGGAGATCCTGAAACGTGATTTCCTGGGAGAACAGCAGCGTTGCACCGAGCTGGAGGAGCAGTTGGTGACCATAATCCAGGATAACCAGGGTCTGCAAAGCCGTCTACTCGAAAACAGTGGCAACGAGGGAACCATGTCGATGCACGAAGAGTTTAGCCTTCTGGACGACGTGAGGCAGGGCCAGATGTGTAGTCGCTGTCTGAGGGATATAAACGAGAGTAATACCAATATGGATGATCAATCTTCCATCGCTCCGACCGAGGAAATCTACGAGGACGACGACCGAAGCATACAGAGCGAAAACACCTCAAAGTGCGACAACAGTGCGGCGGATTACAAGGAACGTTTTCGAATTCCCGAGGATCTTAATCTGAACGCGAGCGATAAGCCGAATCCCTATCGAGACCTAGTCGAAAAGTATGAAGCCTTGGTGGAAGTCAAGAGAACCTCAAATGCGGCCAAGAACAATTTTGCCAGCAATTCAGATGGCAAGACCATCACTGAACTAAGTCAAAGCAAAAAACCAGAAGCAAATGTTAACAGCTCAAAGGAATCTGACCTTATGCTGGAGGCAAACCGCAAGCGCACTCCAACTGAGTTTTCCGAATCCGAGACTACATCATCGGGATTCTCGGATGAAACTAGCAACAAATGCACACAAACCGACGAGCGTCCCAGCTTCTTCCTGTGCTCAATTAGTAATGGAAACGACTGTAAATTCAGTATTTACGACGATGTCAGTCCCATTGAATCTCATTTCCGGAATCGCCCCGAGTACAGGGAACTTTTCAAGGAGATATTCGGAGTGCTCAAGAAAGCTGCTGATAATAACGAGGTAGACAAGCTACCGTCTCTGCATGACGACGCACAGGCCATTGAAAAAATACCATTGATCCCGGCCAAAGTACCGCCGGTAACACCCGAAAGGGAGGAATCTCCAGATGACTTCATCGACGACGACACACAGAGCGTCGTGTCCTCGGTTATATCCAATCAGTCCATCGCAATGTCCGAGTGCGTAACCAAGTTGGAACGCAAAACAGCCAAGAAGCACATCTTTGAAGTCCGAAATCAACAACACCAATCGTCCCACACACAATCTACCCTGTTGAATAGCTCTTCGAAGGAAACGACTGTCGGGGAACCGCATGTTAAGCAGCTTAGGGAAAATGGCCAGGTACTCACTCCGCTCAAACGGGAACCACTCGAATATTTAACCGTAGGTGTCGGCATCAAAAAGAAGAACCGACGAAAGCACCGCAACCAAAGCTCCCCCGGAGATCGCATCGAATTGTTCAACTCGCGGGAGTTCACTCCCAGGAACAGTCCTCTGGCCATGAATCACCGCGGTGGACAGGGCAGCTCAAAGATGTGTACGGACACATTGAACGCGGAATTCGGACGCAGCAATCGCAGACGGACTACACCTTCCTCGAGCAATTGGAACGGTTCGCCAATGGTAATCTACAACAAGAACATGAATACTCCCCAGACTTCTCGTGGCCGTGTAATAGAGTTAAATGGCGTCGAATTCTATCATAATACGGTATCGCAAGATTTACATAAACTCAAGAAACTAGACTTATCTTATGCTGAAGTACTGCGCCGCGCCGATGCCGGCGATCATATTCCCACAAAATTACATTCCCAGCGGCAACAACACAACGGAGCCAATATACGAAAGAATCATCATCAGTATCGTCAAAAGTAACCTTGTTTAGAGAATGTAAATAATTAATTATACATTGCATTCTAGCCGTAGGGCATTATAACATTTTTTAAATTGTATGTGCCATGAAGTCTAGTCCGCCTTTTAATGTATAGACAGTTAAATTACAATAATAGATTAACTATTAACGGAAATTAAATTGTATTTCAGCATGATAAAATAAATTATTAAATGACCTACAAATATTTTACTTACTTCTGATACCTAAACTGTAATTAGGAAAATTCTTTGTTGATGCGTTTCAAGTTTCAGATATAAAATCAAACATTTATTGTAATCTTACTAGGTAAACAAAGGCCAATAAAATACTCTTTCACTTTCACTGCTTTCCAGGCTAACTGTTTTCAATACCTCCATTTGAAATTCCCAGTTTGCTAAGCAAACTTATTATCTCGCTGTTGGTTCTCATGACAGCCATCACTTCCTGTTGCTGCTGCTGCATCACCCGCAACCGATTCCTTTCCTCGATCTTGGCCAGCTGGTTATTGTTGTTTATTGTCTTCGTGTCCACGTCCAGTTTTAGCTCCGATTTTACGTGATACAGTTCATCGCGTATGCCGTTCAATTTCCGCTCGCAGTCACGGACGTCTTTCTCCAGGATTTGCGTTTTAAGATAGACAGTCTGGGCCAACTTGTACCAGTCCGCCAGGCACTCTGCGATCTGAGCCACTGTGGGATTTACATTATCCAAAAGCAAGGCCTTGATGCGCTTGCCGTTGTGATCCACTTTGATCTTCTCCAAAGCGTGAAACTGCTCATCGTTGTAGGTCAGCGTACGCGTGGCGCGATCTCGGAGCAGATGCTGCCAGGAGTCGCGCAGCCTTTCCACCAGATACTTGGCTTGGGCACTTGCCCTGGTCCTACAAGGACACTTCTTGCCGTGCATAGAAGAGGTCCATTGGTCGCTGGTTGAACGAATTAAAATTTGGTTAAAACGAATCATTTGCTTACTATATAATAGTTACTTGAGTTCATCATCTGTGACAAAATGTTTGTGCATTTGTGAGATCACATCGGCGGCGCCATCAAAGTCGCTTTTCACGTTATCCAAGGCAGTCAGCAGGATCTTTAACTCCGGATCCCCCTTTGTCTAAAATATAGGGAAACCAAATTGTTTAAATATTTTCTTTATAAGAAACCCCAATCACTTACCACTCTGGCCATGCTTTGAACCACATCTGCATAGTCAATTACAGTGGACAGCAAGTTGTCAAAACTCTCGGTTTTCCTGAAATATAAATTACAAGTTAAGGGCTGCACATTAATGCCTTCATCCACTCACTTTAAAAGCAGAGTTATCGTGGTTATTAGCATTTCTATGAAGTGCTCCACTCCCTTTTTAATAAGAATATCCATGGAAGTAAAGATGTCCACGCGTCTTTTGCATTCGTGACCAACGCTACAAGCGGATTTAGCCAAGCTGGCGTCATTTTCCACAGAAACATTGGGAGGAAACACGGGGAATTTGGGAAGATCCAATTGCTGGGGCAGCTGAACATTGTTGTCGTCGTTGCTGTACAGAAATATGGGCTGCTCCGTGGTGGTGACAGGGAATGCCTTTGCTGGAAGGGATGAAAACCATTAAAATCCCCAAAGAAACCTCGAAAAATTACAGACTTACCTATGGTTCGTGGAGTAACCTTTTTCTCCAGATGCTCGTTGTTGAACAACAGGATCTGCTTCTCCAGTGGCACCTCAGTCTGCAGGAAAATGCGTTCCCGGAAGTTGTCAATCTGCTCCTCGGGCTCCAGGAATACTTCCACGGAACTGGTGCGGTTGGTAAAAAATACATGGATGACGCGCTTGCGCAGAATGAGCGTCACCTCATGGAAGAACCGGTCGAATGACCAGGTTTTCTCCCTGTTCTCCTCAAGAAGCCCGGCTAGGAGCGGAGTCACCAGAGTCTTCAACCCCTGCGAGAGATGTGCATGCGGCGGCAGCGTGGTGGACCATTCTATGGGACCATTTTCGGAAAGCTGAGTGCCGGAAATCACCCCGGAAGCCTTCTTGGTGGTGATTTGGTGCATGGTCTCCCGGTTCTTCCTTCCCCCGAAGGGTCTAAAAGGCAGATTGCCAGTGGCCACGTGATACAGGGTAACCCCAATGGACCACAGATCCACATTGGCGGTGAAGGAGCGCTGGATGGACTTCCTCAGCACAGCACGCTCGTAGAGGTCGGGATGGAGGTACTCCTCTGTGCCGTACAGCGAGGCAAACGGCTGATTGTCCTCCAGTTCTCGGGCAGCACCAAAGTCTGTGAGCTTGTAGATGGTCTGGCCGTCCTCCGAGATGAACTTCATGATATTTCCGGGCTTGAGATCGCGATGCACCAGCTTGTTGTCCCGCAGATGCTTCATTCCGGCGCACAGGTGCTCCAGCACCAGTAGGAACTCGTGTTCCGGCAGTCCGTACGAGTTCTCTGGATCGTCCAGGATGTTGAAGAGACTGCCGCCGGTGCAGAGCTCCATCACTATCACCTTGCCACGACCCTCCTGATCCTCCTCGATGGCCAGCAGCTTTACTATGTTCTCGTGGTTGACCTTCTTCAGGGCCTCGAATTCCCGCATCTGCACATCCGCCGGCCGCATGTGACTGTAGGGATTGAAAGTCTTTACCGCCACCGATTCGCCGGTGATCTTGTTGACCCCCTGAAAAGCAAGGAAAATTCAAAAGGAAAGTGAGTCAAGACGAAAATTCGTAGTCGTAAAAAAAAAACTCACCTGGAACACGGATCCGGTGGCTCCCTTCCCCAGGACACTGGTCGTGCACCACACATAGCTCACGGAGCCGCGGAGGAAGGACATTTTGGAGCTGTTTTCCACCTATTTCCTTGTTATTTCGGTTTATTTCCAAGCGCCTCGATGGTGACAAACAAAACACTTGTATGAAAGGTCTATCGAAAACACTACTCAACAAGCAAGTCTTAACCATGCTTTTAAAAAAAAGTTTTTTTAGCAGTTGTAAAAATAAATGTTAATGATCATGTAGGAACAGTTATTACATTTAATATTTTATTTTGAATTTTTAAATAATTGTAAATAAAAAACAAGTTTTTAGTTCCCTGCTCACCAGTGTAGTCGATAGAAAGTAGTGAGCTCGGCGATTATCGTGACTGCTTCCCCCGATGGCTGCTACTTCGATAGCCCGCCTATCGCTTGGCCAGGCCATCGTTAGTTTTTTGTTGTTTTACGTGCGCGTTGACATTTTGCAGCGCTTTTAATTTATTATTATTATTTAAACTTACTAGTTAGGGAGTTGAATTCGCGTTCGACCTTCGACCGATTTCGGGCGCCGCAAGTTTGTTGATTTTTCCAACGAAACCCATGACAAAAGCGCTGGCAGGACGATATAGGAATTTTTTTGCGAGCGACTGCCCCGTCAGTTTGCAAAAATAGTAAAATAGTTAGAGCCAATTAGGCTTTAGCCCCGGTTAAGTTAAGTTAGAGCGACTAAAACGATGCACATGCGACTGCATTTGGTGCGCTTTATGTACATAAATCTACTGCTGAGGTGAGGAATTCGAGAGACTTTCCGTATACGGAGTGTTTTCTAAGGGGATTTTCGGTTTTTCCGATTGCAGCTGCTGTTTCTGGTTGTACGACAATGTGGCAGCTGCAGATGCACATGCACAGACACCAAGTAACGACGATGGAGATTCGGGCTCAGTCGAGGTGACTACGGATGCCGTTCGGAAGACCCACTTAAATGCGGAAGAACCGGCGGCGCCACCGAAACCGGAGCCTCCGCCCCCGCCACTCGACGATGGAGCTGCGTTGCCCACTCCAGATGGTGGCGAACCCACCATTTCGGCACCCTCCCCGGAGTCGCAAACTGGCAATCGGCCAATATCCGGGGACACGTCAGTGCCCGTGGAGGAACAGCCCGCGGTAGCCGCACATAGCCATAGTGAATATGTTAGTGAATTCGATTTAGCCGCTGATGGTGACGCCCCCTCATCCACCGCCCAAGTGCCAAATAATCAATTAAATTATAATAATCGTAATAATGCCGGGAAAGTGCATAGTTTTAGTGAATCGCAGCAATTAGAGCAACCAAAGGAATTGGAGGAGGAGGGGACACAATCGCCGGAGCTGCAGCAACAAAAACAACAACAACAATCGCAGGCGGAAGAAAGGTGAGTGGTTTATTGATCCTACACTCGCGGGCAACATCATAGTGGTTATAATGGTAATCGTATGGTTAAGTCAGAGGTTTAAGGAGTGCCTTTCGATATGATTTAATCATGTTTTGTTATTTATTTTTGGGTAAACAATGAGTAATACATATATACTAATGTATAATGTCTTTTTGAATGAAATGGAGCTATTTGTAAACTTATTATTTCAATTTGTAATATTCTTTTTTATTACTTTGCGGAATACCTATGCACTTGCCTTAGGAACGACTGGGTTTTTACTGATAAGTGCTAGTGACCCACTGACGTGCCTTTCTAGTTGTGTTTCCAGGGGAAGTATGTATTTCCCGCTGACGCAATTTCAGTTATCAATACGAAAGCATTTTCCCATCGACGTGACTTACTCGCTTGAACTTGAACATAAATCAAACATGAGGGCTACAGCAAAGGCCAATTTTAATTTACTTTGTCGAAGTCCAGAGAGAACAGAAAGAAACTAAAGAGAAGAAATACAGGGGTTGAATATGTGAAGCAGATAAAAAATGATAGCATGTCTGAAATGCAATCTCATTATTTTTTGTTTCCTACAAACTGGATTTTCATTCTAAAAGTGAAAAAATAAAAAATGTTTGTGGGTTTCTATTTGCACGGGCTGAATAAAATTCCATTTATGAAATATATTTATTGTTGTTGATCCTATTTTACCGCTACAAGATAAGTATACTCTACTAAGGTCTTTTCTCAAATATTAATAATTTGTCCCTAAAATTAAATGCTTTTCATATTTATTTCAAGCCATTCAAGAAAATAGATTAAGTTCCCTAGCATTGGCCTTCATCTACAACTCGTGCTGTTATCAGCTGTACTAAAGCTATTCGCTTCTTATATTGGGGGGCTCTTCTGTTAGCCGACTAAAGCTTATCAGCACTCCGGGCTTGTTGTTGTCACGTCTTGAGGTTGCGGGCACGATTTAAGTTCGTTCACATGCTTCACTTGCAACCCATCAACATCTGGGTGAGATAAAAGATGCCTTTCACTCATTTGTTCGCTGGCAAGGTCACCGCTGAATGTTTTGCTGGGGGTTTGCTTTTCTTTCCTATAAATAGCACTGTCCAATAATATGATTATCGATGGGCTATATGATACTATTCGCCAGCTACGTGTGGCGTCAAACTCATTTGTGATTTTTAAAATATTCTCAGGCAATTCCCAGAGTTTTGTTTACTTACTTGCACGCGACATCGCCACGTCGTTAATCTTTGTGACTGCAAATGCTTTTACAATTGCTGATAATTGTTTCGTATGTACTAGAGCCCTGCATGAATGGATCCAATGAATTATTTTGAATTTTTTTTGTTATATGAATGAATTAATTAGAATTTTGGAGTTTAATAGAATTGAATGAATTTGAATTTTGAGTTTAATAGAATTGAATGAATGAATGGCATGAATTCCGAAATAATTCAAACGACAATTTATTTTGAAGAAGAAAGGGCCATAATTTTGTGATTAAATCTGCCTGAATTTTATTTACTATGCAGTTAACATTGATTTGTTAAAAATTTTCCACTTTTTGTTCTCAAAAGAAAACAGAAAAAAAATCTGAAAAATTCAAAAAATTCATAAAATAATTCATTCAATTCATTCAATTCGAAATGAATTAGAACAACATTCAATTTATTTCACATAGAATTGAATTAAACAAATCAGAAATTTCATGGCATACTATAATAAAACAAAAATTGAATGATTCATGCAGGGCTCTAGTATGTACTACTCGTACGCTATACATAGTATTGCATTTCATAGTATACAAACCGCATGCATTTGCTTATATTTCATTGATAGAGTTTTACCCCCGCAACTTGATATTGATTAAGTGCAGCAATTGTTTTCAACTACGTAACTGGGGTTTATTTTTAGACATTTTCTGGCGCCATTAGGTAATCTTATCTAGTTCTAGATTTCATCGGTTCAGTTTTATGTGCATCCTCATCGCTGCTTGGTAAATATGAACTTGACCTTGGATTGTGTTAATAGTTTACTTATACTTGCCTTAGTAATTATTCAGGAGTGATAACTTACTTATTTTGCTACTGACAACTGTTCCCCTGAAATATATTTATGAAGAAGACTTTTAGTAGGAGTTTAGTAGTTTTCCAATCAGTTAAATTTTTTAACCGGGTTTAGCTTGAGATAAATTATTTTTTATATCTGTAAAGCATCCAGAAATGAATTAAACTGAATTACATGATTTTAGGCAAACTAAGTAATGCTTAATTTAAATGTAATTAATTATAATTAAGTACTGCTTGATTTAATTTATAAAACAACCGCCCATTTCTAGAAATTCCTTTCGCCAATTTAAGTGCTTATATAGCCCTGGGGTTATTAGGTTTTAGCAGTTAAACCGACATGTGTAAAATATTTTAAATAATAACTCATTCGCGGGCATTTCGTAACCAGGGGCCAAACTATATGTGAATTATATACGAAACTGTCTCTGTCCAGACGTGATCGCCCAGTGCCCGAACCCAACGCCATTTCCATACCATACCGATTCCAATCCAGCGTAGCTGCAACTCCAGCTCCGGCGATCACCCACGCGTTGTCTTGTCACAATGCCTTTTGCCGGTAATTTGCTTTACAGTTTTTCAATTTATTTTCCCCCGCCGCCTCCTCGGCGTGAGTGTACTTTCTAAATGCCTCCTCCGTCAGTCAGTCTGGGCCTATCTATTGGTGGCCGGCCATTTCATTCATCCCAAAAAGTAGAAAAAATCGAAGCTACGGTTTACGATTCGCAGGCACTGTGGGTGCCACAAGTGCCATGGAAAACTAAGATCAGACAAAAGCAACCTGTTTCGAATTCGGAAGAAGTAAGATTCCCTGACGTTCGGTAAAAAATAAATTCCACAAATGGAAAACAATGAAATCCTATACATAAAACTAAAATTTGTATATTCAATTTATTTTTAAATTTGTGAGAAAGATGGCTACATTATTTAGGATTCGTACCATAGTTTCTTTCGACCCTGTAATTTAAAAAAAAAAACAAATTAAAATAAACACCCCACCATAACGAGGTATCAAATCGCCAACTTTTATTCGCAGATCCTTTAAAGGCTTCGTTGAACATATTTCCATATCGTTTGCGACTTGATTTTAGTGCGCTGCTTTATCGAGGGTGGTAAAAGTGTTAAATGGGATCGAATCAGAGCTGGCTTCGATTGGATGTCATGTTTGTGTCTGGCTGGCCCCGTAAATGGCTTTATCAGTACGAAATTTACTTTCATTTTTTGCATTTGCCTCGAACAATTTTCGCCAGCGCCTCCTGACAGACATAAATAAATTTTTCCAGCCGCGTCGGTAGCACGCAGCCGACAGAATCAAAATCCATTTTAGCCTTCCAGACATTTCACACATTGCTGCCAGAGACCAGGGACTGAATGCATATATAGTAGTTGGTGTGTAGTATCCAAGTATCTGGCAGGTGATCGGCGAGCGAATCTTTCGCTGGTCGGGGAATTACTTTCACTTTCGATGCAAAGGACTCTCTAAAGAGATTTTACAATTTGGGCTTTCAAATGCATCATGATCTTGTTTAGCGTAATCAAACTTGGCAAAAAGCCATTATCATGTGTGTACGTACAATAAAGCGCAGTTGCACAGGGAAAAACTTGGACATCTATTCGAGGGCTTGAACTAAATATGGAGTATTATTAAGTTCTTCTAACATCTTCTAAATGATCTTATAAAAAATCTTTCATTATGAAAATAACAGATTAAGCGATCAATCCTAAGTTAGGTATTCTAACCATAAACTCTTGTTACTGAAAAATAAAATCCATATTAATACAGAAAGAAGCTAATACATAGAATTTTATGTGTAGTGCTATTATACTAAAAGAGAAATGTAAAAAAATATTAAATAATCCTTAACAATATATACTATAATTTTTACATCTCATAACCCAAAACGATCTAAATTTTTTCCGTGTGTCCCATGGACTTGCCCATAAAATTCACAGATCGTTCACGGCGATCAGCCAATTGGCACTTATGCAAATGTCTCGGACTTGCAGCTTCGGAGGATTATATTTTACGTATATGTACGTATAAAACTAGCGCCGATCTGCTGTCAATGATCGCTCAACGATCGTCATGAACGATCCTCTCCCACGACGGAATGGAATGGAATGAAATGATCGATCTTATCGCCTCGCCTCAATGTCCGAATACTTAATTGATTGTGAGCGTGCGCCCATTGACTTTCGTCAATCAATTTTGATCGCTGATCGTTGATCGCCAGGTGATCGCCGATTACTGATCTCGTCCAACTGCATTGATTAAGCCGCTGTCGTACGCCTTCACCTGTCTTTTTTCGTAGGCATTCCTCTCGCATTTTCGCTCTTTTTACTTGTATTTTTCATTCATTTATTTAGGCGCCTCTCTAATGAAAATCGGAAAACAAAACAACTCTCGCGACCGGCAGAGAGAGAGGGTCTGTGAAAAGCCGGTTTCTGCCGGCATTTTTCTCTCATGTCTTTTTGCTCCCCTTGTTTTGGTCTCTTGCATTTGTTATTTGTTACTGATTATCTGGCGAAAAACGCGGGGTGGTGGGGAGGTGGGGAGACCAGACCCCCAGACATAGACGTAGACGTGTAGACGTTTTGGCATCGTGCGGAGTGAAAAATGTTCGAGACGCGTAGGTGTCCAACTGGCGGGAGGGTGGAGGTGGGTGGTGGAAATGGAGGCGGAAGGGGGAGGGGCAAGGCAGCTGCTGCCGCGACTTTGAGTTATTATACAGTTTTTTTGTTAAACAAATTAATACGAAATTCTTCGGTGGAAACTGAGTAAACTGTTTGTTTGGTTGCACTTTTGATGGAGGTTTATTAAGTTGTGGGAGATTTTTTTATACGAAAATAAAACCGCGAGTGGGATGTTGCATATTTGGGATTCCTCAGCAATTCAATTGAGGAAATTAAAATATTGATTTGCACATTTTTAAAAGAAGTTTTAATTTCAATATTACACAATTGAAAATGGAAAAATTTAAAATGGGACTTTCCATAAACTTACCGTGCTTATAAATTTTATGGTTTTTGGAAGTAAAGATCATAAATAACTTTATGACTATTTTTTACATAACCTGACAGCACCGAAGATACAAGCATCTGCATTGCCATGAACATGGGATGCAAAATGCATAAAAACATACACAATCTTAACTACCGATCAAGGATCTTTGCATCAAACCTAACACAAAGTTCAATTGCTTTACTGTAACCTAAACTCTGAACTGGAATCCACCCTCTGAGGCACCGAGAAAAAAGGCCATAAAATCCCCAGCTGCCATTCCAACTTTCTTTCGCAGCTTAGAGCCCCTCTCCTGATTATCCCCCTCCCGCCCCTGGCCACCCACTCATCAGACTGAAGGCTCCGCCAATACTTCAACCACTTAACAACTCGTGTGTGTGTCTAGCGATTTTTGTATTTACAGTGAGGGAAATAGTTCAAGTATTGGAGACATTTATGTTAAAACTTTTTATCAGAAATAAAATCAATGGAATAATAATTAAAATTAAAATTTTTACTATTTCAACCTAAAAGTTGAATGTTTTTTGACTTACACACAAAAAAACAATTCGCGTTCAAATTGATATGCGCATGGTAAATTTCTGGCATATCGTTTTTATCGTGCAATGCCTATTTTTCTCTCTCAAAAATTTTCTCACTTCGAAAAAGAAAGGAAGAAGCAACGTGACAATGTGATACCACATAACGTAAAAACGATCATCGTTTCATATCAAGTTTTTATTGAGAAAAAACTTCAAAATCACCTCCTTTATTTTTTTTATTTAAAAATAATTTTCTACATGTTCTAAATATAGCTAAATTGAACGAAGCTCTAATTTTGTCCGGTGCACAGTTTCTGTTATTGTTGCTGCTGCCGTTAATGTTGCATTTGCTGCTGTTATTGCCGATGTTGCTGCCGCTGTTGCCATGGCTCATTGTGTAAGCGCTTTGGGTTCGAAAACACTTTCGCATTACAAGTGTTTATCTTTCAATGGCGTTGCTGCGGCAAGTGCAACAGCAGCAACAACAATGACTGCAACTGCAATTGCAATTACAACTGGCATCGTTCAATTCAATTGACACTTTTGGCCCGCGTAACCTTTTTGCCGTGTTGCACAAAAGGAGTCACAACAAATTGCTAAACACACACGCATCAAAGACAATTGGCGGCACTGTGGCTGTGTCTTTCACCCAGGCAAATTTGATTTTATAGACCTTATTTGTTTGGCCAACAGTGCAATTCGTCTGTGCCCACGTTGCAAATTTACGATTAACAATTTCACTTTCCGTTGCACTTGCAATTATGCTTGGCTAAATATTTGCTCATATTTATTGGCCTGATGTCTCTGTCCAGCCATCGATCGCTATCGCCGGCCATAAAATATATAGCCCAGACTCACGGGCAAAGCAAGCATTTTATGTTCACAAAGATATACATATATATCGCGTTAGATTTGCATGGGGATATATCCCTGTTTCTCTTTATGTTTTGGGCCTGGCCCACGCCGAATGCTAATGGTCCTGGCTGGCCAACAGATTTAGACATAAACCTGTCACATGGCGAGGCCAAACCCCCAGACCAGCGGGCTTCCTGTGGAAAAGGGGACTGGCATCTCGGCTTCGGCTTTGGCATCGCCATCGAGATCGGGAATCCATTGTGGGGGCTAAAGCCGTTTCCGACACCTTTTGCCACCCAAATGCAGCTGTGCCCCCGGGCAAGGAACACCAGGCACAAGTACCAGCACAGCGCAATCCATTCAGCCCACCAAAAATGCTTTGGGAAAACTGACTGGGCAAAGAAAATCTATTTTCCCCCGCTGCCGCCTGGTGGTGGGTGGAAAGCCTTGAGCTGCTCGCAAAACGAATATAAAATTTTTGATGACTTTCCTGATCGGTATTTTTGTGGCACCAAAAAAGATATAATTATTTTATACATTTTTATACTGCCAATCCAAATTCAGCCAATTAAAGTGACACGAAATTTATTGGAAAGTAAGGAGATGGTTTTTATGTGTATTTTACAACAACTTAATTGTATTTAATTGAATTAGTTTAATGTCAGCTTAAACAAAAAAAAAAGAAAGGAATACATAATTTAAACTTAAGTTTTTAAGTAGATTTAATGAATTTAATACTCTCTATCAATCAAACTGGATTTTTATTTTCCAAAATAAATAATCTTACTTATAAAAATAAATGCACGTAAATAAAAATAACCAATTTACTCAAAATATAAGTCTTAAGTTTCAAATTCGGACAGGAGCATGCACACAAAGAAATCGATTGGTAAACCACAGAATTGTTAATTTTACCAATCAAATACTTACTCTCACAACAACAATATTCATTCAACTGACTTTTTTACAGTACCCAAAGCAAAAACAAAATACACTCATAGAAATTTTCCGGTAAAATCGCCCTAAAAACAAGGAAAATCGCCCTAAAACGGGGGTCAATGGCGACTAGGCAACAAAATTAGGGCAAATTGCCCTAAAAATACGGGTGAATTTGTCACACATTTAGGGCGATTTTTCGTAGATCTAGGGCGATTTTTCTATTTTCAAAGCTAATTGCCCTAAAAATAGGAAATGAGACCCTTAAACTAAAGGCAGTTTCCTTTAAATCCAGGGCGATTTTTCTGGACTTATAGGCGAATTGCCCTGGAAATCGGAAAAAATACCTTTAAACTAAAGGCAGATTTTCATAAATCTAGGGTGTTTTTCTGGATTTTAGGGCAAATTGCCCTAGAAATATGAAAAAATATCCTGAAACTAAAGGCAGATTTTCATAAATTTAGGGCGTTTTTCTGGATTTATAGGCGAATTGCCCTAAAAAAAAGCAAAGTGCTCCCCAAAATTTCCCGGTTTTTTTTTTATAAATAAAAATACGATTTCATTATATTTTTTTTGTTTTTTTTTATATTTTTGTTTGTTGTTATTTACACAATTTCTAATTATATACATTTACATACTTTTCTACTTATTCTTATTGCTAAAAGAATTACATCGATCGTAAAAATAATGTTTTGGCTTAATGTATTTTTTGGTCTTTAGGTTGTGTGCTTCCGCCGGAGGGAATTTTAGGTCTTTTAAGGTTTATTACAATAAGTACTGATAGAAATAATATTTTTTTTTGGAATGAACAGATTGTTTCTTTAAAATAGTTACAGTTTTAAGGTTTTATAATCCTCCAAGAGTTCGGATAAAGCTTTACCATTCTTATCAGACTCTAAATGAATTTCATAAAACATTTTTTGGATATATGTCGTGGTTTAAAACAAAAAATATTTTGAAGCACACATCAATACTTTTCAATAAGGTTCGCATTCTATAAAAAAACCTCTGATAGGTAAACTGGAAATTCACCAAGGTCAAAAAGGGCTTGTTCCCACGTTGCAGCTGAATGGTTGCAGTTTCGGCTTTCCGGATTAGCAATTTTCCGTCAATGCCTTTAGATGTGTTTGCAGTTCCCCAACAGTAGCCTTCCAAACCAAGAAACGGCTTCGCGGGTCCGCAATGGTGTGCTTCGCGTTCTTGCTCCCGCCGTCCTTCTTTGTCATTGCTGTCGCACCAACACTGAATGGATCGCAAGCCAAATTAAAGTTGATTGTATCTCTATTAAATAAAAACAGTCTATTTATTGAATGAGAAAAGAAAAAGAGAAAAAGCACATACCTTCAGCGTGGCTTTCCAAAGATTTGAGCAGTTTTATTCCCTTACTTTCGCTTTTAAAAAGTGCGAAAAGTGGTTTGCGGAAGCTGGATCTCAAAGACGTTCTCAATCTAAAACAAGAAAAAAAATTGTTAGAAATTAATATAAAAATGCACTACTAACAGTCAGAATTTTCATTTAGCCTGCGATTGCGTTTGCTGCTACTTCTGGAAAAAAAGAAGCAACAAAAGCAAATTTCGGTTACTGACGAAATGACGCAATAGAAATATGGGGGTTATTTTGGCATATGCACTTGTGAATGCGGTTTGTCCGGTGCATAAATACAGATTTCTTGTAAATATATACATATGTATGTGTGTATTCTGTTGCATCATCTTTTTAACTCAAGCATTATTTACATATACACATACATATATGTATACTCTTATTAATGATCTTACTTTGTTTTGCCACACTTCCAAAACTTCCGCTTCTGGACCGTCTAGTTGAACAGGAATTTCTCCTCGTAGCTGCTTCCAGTCAATTTTTTTAAAGTTTCAGCTGCATTTTCCTTTGTTACAGATATGTAAATTCAATTAGTTATTAATATCCAAATTGCACAATTATATGTATGTATGTACTCACCAGAAAACAGAGAAAGAATCGCCTCCCAAGTCCTTTAATAGCGTTTACATTTTTCACTTTTTCACAAACAAAAGGTTTCACAAACACGTCTTTCGCCGCCAAGCGCCCGAAAAATTATGACAAAGTCTAGACAATGCAACTCTTTCTACCCCCACCCTTGCCACTGCAACGGACGAAAAGTAGCAAAGAAGAAGAAAAAGGGTGGACTTCTCTAAAGTCAAATGCGCTCAGCATCAAAATTCATAGAAAAAGGTCCGCCCTAATATACACACACATTCACTTGTTTTGACCTGCCAACCACACACACATACACACATATTACATATGTATCCATTAATTGCGTCTTAGAATTTCGTTTGACTCTTCCTTGTTTTTAGGGCAATTTCAGAACATATTTTTGGCTATTTTGTTCTGCGTTTTAGGGCGATTTCGCCCTAAAAAGAAGGAATTACTTTTGGAGTCGACTCATAAAAATTCGCCCTAAAAAACAGGGCAAATTTGGCGTTTTGGAAAAACTAACCCTAAAAAATATTTTCCATGGCGATTTTTCGTATTTTTAGGGCTAGCCACCCGTATAATAAGAAAATTTTTCGTAGTTTTAGGGCGACCTCGGTTTTAGGGCGACTTTTCTAGTATTTAGGTAAAAATTTCTATGAGTGTACACGTTACTATTTTTAATAGTAGAATACTTTTTTATAGTTACGTAACTATCCGTATAGGTCAATTTAACAATACAAATTTTGTTTGAGAGTAGCCTTTAAATAAAATAAATCTTTTATTTTCCTTATTCAATAGTAAGCTTTTTTTTTTAATAAATAGTTCGATTTTTATGAGTGGATATTCCATATGTGAAATGCGATTTTCACACTTTTTTCACTCTCAAGACTATATAACTTCCTCAAGAAAAGGGGCCTTTGAAAAATGATCTACTCACACCTGAGCTCATTTGAAGCATTGCCACTTTTAGGTGCTTTCCTTTCTGGCCATCAATTTGGATTTTTTTCGCGTCAGTTTTCTTAGATGGATGAGGGGAGCTGGGCGACAAGTTTGCCGGCAAAATGCTTCTCAGCTGCAAGTGCAGGCCGATGCAAGATGATTGCGAGATGTCGATGTGGATGTCTCGGTGGCTGAGGTAATGCTCTCTTTCCGACTCTCTCTCCCTCTCTACGTAGTCTGTCTCGTAAAGCTAAAGCTTGTTTTCCCGATATGGCGGCTCTCCGAGATATGGCGTCAAATATATCTGCACACTTGGACCACAATTACCTAGAGCCGACTCCGTAATACGTTCAGTTCTCATTTCGATTTCCAGTGGTGCGATCGTGCGCTCCGCTACCTCGCCGGTGGTGCCACCTCATCCGCATCCTCCCATCGTTGGGTGTTTGAGATCGCGAATCGGAATCCTATACCTTATCTAGTATCCTTGACATCCTTGTTAACCGACGCGCTCGTGTGTGTGTGTGTGTGTAGATGTGCCTGCAGTGCACTTTTTTCACAAAACACTTGATTTAATTTGGAAATTTCAAGTAATTGCCAGCACAGAGAGAAAATATAACAATATATTCCTAAAAATTTATTTAAAATTCATATTTTCTATCAGAAAGCTATTTCTGTTCATATTTGTTAAATTTTTTGAATTTTGGTTTATTAAAATGGATCAAGATAAGGTGTAAATATAAAAATATTATTGTTTGTTGAGTACTCGATTTATTATTTAATTTCAATATACTGCCGGTATACACAAGATAAAACAATTCTAGGATATTTTTTGTAATGTTTATATATTTTAAATATTCTTCAAATAAGTTCAATGTTTCTAATTAATTTGCTAAAAAAGTAGCACATTTTAATTTTCGTATTGTTATATTTTTCCTCCGTGTTGCTTAAAAAAAGAGTCCTTGAAGAAACGTTTAATTAAGAAAACCCAAACCATCAATAACCACAGCTGAGATCCCTTTTATCTTCCTACTAGTAATAGTAGTTTAAAGTCCTTAGAAACCCGTCTGACCCAAATTGATTTCGCATATCGATCAAGTAAATACGAAAAATAGCTCTTAATTGCAATTATTTCCGCCAACACCTTTTGTTTGTCAAGTGGCAATATTGATTGTGGCTTTGGTTAATGTTTGATCTGCAAACCGGATGCCCATTAAGCGAAATTGCCACCAAGTGTTTATAATTTAGTTTGTTCATCAAATCACTATTTGTAGCCACTCTAAGTTGTGCAAATTTTGATGAAGAGCAAACAGAAGTCGCGAGATTTGGGAGGAACAAATACTAGATGGTTGATCTATAATAATTGTAAGTGGGCAAGCACACCCACATTGGAAAATGTGTAGTTTTGAATTTGAGCGATATTTCATGTGCGTAAGACATTTCAATGCTGTTCGAGAATAGCGACAAAAGACATTATAAATATTTGCATCCATGCTTCTTTGCCGCAGACCAGACATATTACAAATTCGCTTATGGTGAAAACTGCCATCATAATTAAGATTCATTTTCGTTTTCATAGTTTTGTTTTGGTTCAACTTCTGACCATTTTGTTTCTGGGTTAACCCATAGACTCGTGCTCGAAATTTAAGTTAATAACTGACTTATTTGGGTTCGATTTAGTTGTTTAAATATGTTTACGAAAATTTTAGTAGCTCATTCAAATACTGACAAACATTTTAGGGAGCAACATGGGCTGGAATTAAACAATTTTTAACTTTTTCTCATCAATTTGGAATTTTTATCGAAATATATTAATCTGTATGAGAGATTTCCTCTACAGGAGCTGCGCCCATAAAATATTTTCACTTTTCACACTTTTTAGAAACTGAAGCAATTTTCACATCGTTGCTGGAATATGTTGTATTTATTAATTTATTCAAAATTCAGCCGAAAAGAAAAGCCAGAAATTCCTGACAAACGTGTAGACAAGTTGGTGCAAAAATAAAAAAATCAAGAAAACGCAACTGCCGGAACGGCCAGGTTAACCCAAAATGCCTTACATGGCTTGACTTACTGCCCAGGCAGACAGTTTGCATACTTTACTCTGCGTTGTTGTTCAGACAAGTCATAAATATATATGTATGTACGATATATATTCATAGCCAGCTGGGAAGTTTTCCTTCTTGAGACCAGGGACTTTTGGAGGATTGTGGGCGTTTTTGACGCGACTCGCGGCCCAGGCCAATAATTATTATAGAATAGTTGAATTTACATATGTTGGCCTGGCAGGAATGGGAAGTGTTCCGCCCTCTTTTAAACTCGCGAATTGGACACATTTAACACTGTGGTTTAGCACCCATTTGATACACTTTTCTTTTGAACCGAGAGAAAGAGGAACTAACAGTTGCGAATTTTGGTTAATTAGTTTGGGACCTTTAAACGAACAAAATGGAAAGAGTAAACTGCTTGGGCGATAGACACTCTCTTGTTTATTATGTAATAAAAATGCATACAAATGTGCGCTAATTGTTGCATGTCGCCCCTCGAAAGGCCGCTTTTTTTCATCATTTTTCGAACCACTTTGTTTCGTGAGGCTTCGAGAGATTCGAGGTGGGCCAAGTCCACTCAAAAGTTGAATTTTTTGTTCCCGCTGTCATCTCAAGTTTCCGGTTGGTAGGACTGAAGATCAGATGGAGATGATGCCGAGGCGTCTGGTATCAGTGTCTCGGTACAACATTTTTTTGATTGCTATTAAATATTATTTTTTAATAACTTCCTTTTTTTCTTAAGAAAAAAAAAATTAATATGAAATAGGGTCAATTCTGCATTATTTCATATCAATAATAAACCGATATGATTTATATGAAATTTATGCTTTAAACATATTCACTTGATATTTTTTCATATCCAATATCCAATTTTCATACCCCAATATGGCATTCTTTAACAAATAATGTTAAATATGGTAAACGTAATCCTTATTAATGAATGATATGAATATCAATCTGATCAGTTGTCATTTTTTTTCTGAGTAGAAAAATAATTGTATTTTTAAAACTATTTACAATAAACATTTATAATACTTGAATAATACCCACATTTTTCGCCCATCAATCGTTTTATTTGCTTAGGTCAGTTACTTACATTTCAATTGCTTTCTTATTTTTTCATTGCTTCGTTTGTTGTTTTTCGATTATGTCAAAAGCGCGTTGAAATTGTTGAAATTATTTTCTGTTTACTCGACTTCGTGTTTATTTGTATTTTTGGGCATAACACTTGTTGCTGCTCACATTGATTGATTTGTGTATTAGTATTTAAATAACTTAAATAACATTAAACATTATTGTACAGAAAAAAATGGTGGAATAGTTTAATTAACTAAAAATATTAAAGTTAACTAAATTCTATTTGAGCTTAAATTCACAAAAAGCCTTTAAATGGAACTTTATAAAAACAGACTAGGCCAACAGGTTTTATTTGGATAAATATTTGTTTTGGACCTGAATTCCACATTTAATTCTTGTGACGGAAGTGGGAAATCCCAAGGAAAGGGAGAAAGTAATCTATTTGCGACTTAATCTCATGCATAAAGAAGCAGGAAATCCACATGAACAAGCGTTTTATAGGCAACAATAGAGATGCAGCCATGACATAATAATATATGCCACAATAAAAATATATATACTTAATGCACACGAGAAAACGCATTTAAAGGAATTTATTCAGGCCCCCGTAGAGTCGCCATTAATTGTACGAATTGTTGAAAGCGGTCAGTGACCAAGAAATTTAAACATTGAAATGGCAAATATATTTTGGCTATCTCTACCAAAAATAATTGCACTTATCGCGTTCTCAACTTGACATAATTTGATCAATTTATTTATAAACTGTCAACGCCCCCACAATATTTTCATAAATCCGATTTTGACACAATTTCTATTTTCACGCACATTTCCTTGAAAGGCGTATATAATATGTCATATAGTACTATTCAGTCTGCTTAATTAGTTTTAAGACTTTTACATTTGCCCTGTCAGATCTTCTCTCTCACAAGCATCTTGAAATCATTTTTACACAAAAATTCAACATAATTGCAAAACTGCAATATATATTTTTGCAAAATTTCAGCAACCAAAAATGACAAAGTTGAGAAATTATTTTTCTATTTATAATCTTGTTGTTTCAAAATTTGGTTTAGTTCTAAGCTCTTTGAACTGTAAATTCCCCGGTAATTAAAAAATACTCAGTAAGTTCATGTCGACAAATAAATAAGCGATCGCTATCACGCCTGCACTTTACATTCAAATGTGGATCAGTGAATTCTCCGCGAGAAGTCTGGGTTTTTTCACCGCACCCCCTTTAAGGTTCCCCTGACTTTTTTTCACAGCTGCTGCGAGTTCGCTCGTAAGAAATAAAGTAAAAACAAAACGTTCTCAGTGTGAGTTCGAATATTGTTTCCATATTTACATACTTTGCACCTCCGTCAGTCGAGTATTATGACTTGCTCTAGATATTTGCTTCTCGGCAATCAGCTGGACAAGATTCCAACGTGGCCTAAACTCGGTTCCCATTTGGCTTGCGGATACAGGCGAGAGAGATATTAAATCTAAAGCAGGGTCACAGCTGTGGTTATTTGATCAGCCAATACGTAATTTAAACAATGATCACCCGCAATTAGAGCCCCAAAAATTGAATGTACGAAAAATGCTGCTACAATTCGTTATGAAGTTCATTTGTTGTGAGTTGAAAAAGCTGAAAACAAACCTGACCATGTTTCTAATATTCTTCTGGATTATATGGTTCTCTCAAATAATAGCCATATCAACGGTGTTCATGAGGTGGGATATTAACTGTACTGAACTGTACCATAAAAATACCTTATGTCCCAGATTTTTGTATAAATGCATTGTATTTTAATTTCTCAATTTTATTGCAGCTTTCCTGAGATCATTACGGAGCTGCCAACTGTCACTATTACAGAGCTGCCCCTGGATCGAGTGAAGAACCGCCTTGAATCGGTTATCCTCGATGATTCCCAGGTTACAGCGGGCAACCATAGCGATGAGGAGCAACATCAACAGCAGCCACCTCATCAAGATCAGCCCAAGATAATCCTTGAAGGTGACAAAGAAGTGCCTCAAAAGGGTAAGAAATATATTGTAAAATAAACTTAAAAACTTTAATAAGAAATTAATTTAATTTCTACCTTTTAGACGAGCAATTGCCGAAGATAAATGATCCCGGAGGAGGCATCGACCTAGAGGGATTACCTGCACAGGATGCAACGCCAGCAGGTGAAAGCAATGAAACCAGCGAGGAGTTGCAGCCTACAGGAGGATCATCTGCATCCAATGACACGGAGGCCACAGCGAACCTGACGAGTGCCAACGAGGAGGTGCCCATGCCTGTGTTCTCCGAATGGGCGCAAAAGCAAATGGAGGCTGAGGCCAGCCGAGAGCAGGCCATGGAGCTGGAGCAGCAAGTGGTGAATAACTCTGCCCAACGCAGGAACAACACGGGATCCTCGAGTGGAAAGCCGCCGACACTGAAGCTGCGCTCCAAGAACTACGCCTCTCCGGACTGCGGAGCCAAGATCATTGCACACAATTCCGAGTCCAAGCACACGGAGGCCGTGCTCACCCAATCCACCGATGAGTATATGCTGAGCACTTGCGGAAGTAGGATTTGGTTCGTCGTCGAACTATGCGAGGCCATTCAGGCGCAGAAGGTGGACGTGGCCAACTATGAGCTCTTCAGTTCATCGCCTAAAAACTTTACGGTCGCCGTTTCGAAGCGATTCCCCACCCGCGATTGGAGCAATGTGGGACGCTTTGCGGCGGAGGACAAGCGAACGATTCAGACCTTCGAACTGCATCCTCATTTATTTGGAAAATTCGTGCGCGTCGAGATCACTTCGCACTACGCCAATGAGCACTTTTGTCCACTTTCGCTGTTCCGAGTGTTCGGCACATCCGAATACGAGGCTTTCGAAACGGAAATTCGGCCCAGCGATGATCTGGATGATTTCTACGACGACTACGGGGCTCAAGAACAGAAGGCAGCCGTGGGCAGTGGTGGCAACATCTTTCAAAGCGCCTCGGATGCGGTGATGCAGATGGTTAAGAAGGCAGCCGAGGTGCTGGTGAAACCCACAAAGGCTCTTAAATGGTCGGCTGACTCGCTGCTCTGCCAAACACCTGCATTTGAAGCCTACAACTGCAGCAACTGTAATAGCACCTTGGTGGAGAGGATCAACAGCCTTCTGTCCTGCCAATTCCAGCAGCTGCAGCTGCTCCTCAGTCTCACTCGTCTGCGAGCAGATCTTCTTCAGAGTCGTGTGTGCCAGGAGGATTTCGGCATAAGCCTAATGGGCTCCGATTCCTCGAGTAAAATGGGCAAGGAACAGAGCTATTTCCTCAGCATGCTGCCAGCGGAACATGTGGGAGCTATGTGCAAATTGATCCAGGCGGAGCAGAATGTTACCGATCAACAGCAGCAAACGAAGACGCCAGCGTTGAAGCAGCATGTCAGTGCGCCCGAGCAGCTGCAGGATAATGCCACGGCCACGGGAGTTCGTCAGGATTGTGAGAACATCGAGGGAAGCCAAGCAAGAAGAGCTTCGGAGAAGGAACCTCCTGCAACCCCGAATTTGGAGGTTATGGTGGCCGAATCCAGCCAAGAAGTGCCTTCAGTGGAAGACCCGTCGTCGACCTCAAGTGAAACTTCCTCCACCACGAACTCCACGCCAGCCGATGTGAATATATTCAATGTGGCAGCGGAGTCCGAGGAAGTGGTGCTAAAAGTTCAGCTGCCTCCGGAGCCAACTATGCCAACCACTTTGGAAGCCAGCGACGTGGAGTCCACCACCAACGCTCCAAGCACCAATGTGCCTTCGTCATCCAGTGAAGTTCCGCCGAACGGAGATCTAGCCATTGAGGAGGGAAATCCGGCCAATTGGGAAAGCATTGACAATCTACTGACCACCACGGTGGCTTCGATAACTGCTGGCGGAGGAGCAGCTGCCGCTGCAGCAGCTGTGGTGAACGGAAACGGCAATCTGGGCATGGCAGGTGGAGCAATTGGAGCAGTTGGATCAGCCACGGGATCAAGCGTGAATCTGCAGCAGAAGCTGACGAACGGTGCCCAGTCGGAGAGTGTGTTCATCAGACTCTCCAATCGCATAAAGGTGAGTGTTACAAGATCCCCCTTTCAAGGGGTTTCCGCCCATTCATGTGCGTCATCAGTTGGCGTGGCGAAAAATACAGAAATAAACGAAAAAGCAAACTAGAAACTAGCTAGGCAACCACCCACGCAGGATGAAGTGGGGGTTAGTAGAAACCTTCGCAGTGGCCGGAAGACAGAAGCCAAATTATACACTTGCTAGGAGTCATGTAATTATATTTGGAACCGGGTGTTGAAAGAATAAGTCATTCAAGGGAATATTATAACAAGTTCTCTTAAAAAATAGCCTTAAAAAAGGAAAACCTAATATTAACTAATAAAATGTTTTTTTGTAATATCTGTTTAGTTGATTTTATATAATGTGAAATTTTAAAGGATGTATTTATACTAGCCTTTTACCTAGCAAATCAGCACTCGCAAAATCTCTTAAAGTTTTTAAAAAGGGTAACACCTAATCGACTTCTGGCACTCGCAATCTCTTTGTGACTTGTTTATAGCCAGCTTGCGTGCTGGCTGCTCATTACAAGCGGCAGCCACTTCCCGTTTTGGACTCCGCCCAAGGATTGTGTAGTGGTTCATCCTTGTAACAGTTCTGCCAGCCAATTCGCTACCTTGCCGACCGACGTCATCAATATACATATGCGAATCCATTCAAAACCATACTGTGGTTACGCAGAGAAAAATTGGAATAATTTGTGGATAGAATTTTAGAAACTGGTTTGCAATATATTGGTTTTCTTGAAAACATTATTATATTTATGTTTTTTATAGATAAATTAAAATGTCTAAGATAGGCACCGTAATCATTATGATTTTAATATGATAAATAAATCACACAATAATCATTGTTTTTATCAAAAAAAATGTAAACTTCAGAATAATGATTATTTTTGAGTTTTAAAATAAAAATCATAAAGCCTGGTCTTATACTTGGTTTGATATTTAAATCAGTTCTTCAGAAACCGCGAATTCTTAAGATTTATATTGATAGTTTAATATTTGATGGTTCTCCCATTTCTCTCCGTGTTCCACCCGCTAAATTCACTAACCACTGGCTTTGAACGACGCTTTGAACGCTTTCTGTCTTCCGCAGGCGCTCGAACGGAACATGTCGCTGTCTGGACAGTACCTGGAGGAGCTCTCGCGGCGCTACAAGAAGCAGGTGGAGGAACTGCAGCAGACGCTAACGCAACAAACGCTCACGGTGCGCCAGCTGGAGGACCAGAGCCGGCGGTATGTGGAGCAGGAGCAGCTGTACCAGCAGCAGAGCGCGGAGCTGGCCGGCGAGGTGAGGGCTCTGTCCTACCAGGTGCAGGCCTGCATCCTGGTTATCATTATTGTGGGCACCTGCATCTTTCTGATGCTCGTCCTGGGCACCGTCTACTACCGCAAGTTGCGCCGCCAGCAACAGCAGCTGCTGAAGAAGGATCAGCCGGGCAATCCACCTGTGGCCACCAAAACCAAGCTGGATCGCCGCAAGTCCTATGAACAGATGCCGAATCAAACGACGCCCAAGCAACGGCGTCCCAGCGAAGAGGCCATGCTCATTCTGAAGGAGTGCGGGGACACCGTCTTGCAGGAGCAGGATCCTCCGAACAGGCAGCGCAAGATTTCCGTTTGCTATGGTAGCAACAATAATATAGCCGCCAATATGCTAGGTGTCACCACAAACGGCACAGGGAATGTCCGGAGTTCCCTGCACAGGCGCAAGGGAGCTAAGCACTCCTGGCACAACAGTCTGGACACAACGGAGACTTCCTGCGGCGAGCAAACGGACAAGTTCTTCGATGTGGGTGAGTATTTGATTGCAAAACCCTCGGTCAAAATCGAAAATGCTAACAAATTATACCCATTTCAGACACCCTTAAGAGCATAAAACAAAGCTCCGGCAAGGCGGGCAAAAAGAAATCCCAGCAGCTGGCTCTGAAACGTCAGGAATCCGCGCCAGCTAGCTTCACGCAGGATCTGCTCGCCGAGGAACCAGCCACGCAGAGCGACTTCGATGAGAGCCTGATGCTGGACAACGATGATTTGGCCAACTTTATACCTACCAGCGATCTGGCCTACAATGAGTTCATGCCCGAGGGACCCTCCGGCTACCAGATACTGGACACAGTAGACGGAAAGACCGAGAAGGAGCAGGGGACAAAGAAATCGAGACGCCTGTCCTCGCCGGCATTCTTCAAGTCGCCATTTAGCAAGAGCAAAAACAAGGGCTACAGCTTCAATGGCATCAAGAACAGCCACTCGGTACACGAGCCCACGTCCTGGGAGTGGTACCGCCTGAAGCGGAGCGAGAAGCACCAGCAGCAGCAACAGGCGAAGCTGGCCAGCAAGAGCTTGCCCAGCGCCAGTTTGGACAGCTCGTCGCTGTCGGAGGTCAATTTTCCCCTGAACGCCAACACCGCCACGCAGAATTCCTTCCGGATACTGGGCGAGGCCATTCTGTCCTCCGGGGAGGGACGCATCACCCCGAATGGGAATGGCAATGGCAATGCAACGCCTGGTGGTCTGGCGAGCAGCAGCAGCGGAAGTGGCAGCGGTGGCAGCACCACCTCATCCACCACCAAGAAGAAGCAGCGCGCCCTCAACAACCTCTTTCGCAAGGCCTTCGATTTTTAACTAGAACCCAAACCCAGTGTTTCGATTTAGTTAACATTTTTACATCAGCGTACATTGTAATTAATCGTATAGATTCGGATCGACATTCGATACATTGTTTGTACAAACGAATTGTTATTTTTTGAGGACTTTGAAGAGGCCCGAGAAGTGAAGATAAAGTGAGAGTTCCTTTTGTGTTGCAGTGAAATGCAAATGACTGTTAAGCGAAAAACAACAAATTTAAGTATAGTACTTATATATTTTGTAGTATGCTTGCTTGCATAGCTTAAACCAGCCTAGGTTAATTGTGTACGTATATTCCAAGCCTCGTCATTCTTGCTATATTCGCCCAATCCCACGATTATGTACTTTAAGTGATGAACGAAACATTTGCAAATTATTGCCACACATTTAGTTTGTTATTCTTAGCAATTTCTACATAAAATTAGTTAATAGTTTAGTCTTTATTTATAACTAAATACAATTAACATTTATTTAAAAAAGTAAATCGTCTTTGCTAATGGTTCTACTTCATAAAGATTATATTTTTAACTCGCTGAGGAACTCTGCTACCTCGAGGGCATCCTCGTTGGCCAGTTTGGTTTCCTTGACGGCACTATTCAATCCTCGGCCAGCGGTGCCCATGCTCTTCTTCCACTGTTCGACAGTTTTGTACTTTTCATCGTTGGCACAGTATACAATCTCGTTGATGTCCTCGTCTAATTTGTAGCTGCACACAGCGGGGAAGACTTTGTGCAGATTTTCGAGGGCCTCGGTGCGCAGGCTTTCATCGCGACACACAAGATTGAGCATGAAGAGACCTTTGGGTCCGATAATCTCCTTGATGTGCTGCAGGATTTTATCGGCTAGGAAACTTTGGGGCGGGCAACTCATACCCAAACTGAGATCCTTGCTGTCCACATCGAACAAGACGGCATCAAAGTGGATATCTAGAATAAAACAGCATTAAGGAAATTGAAAGAAACCCAAATCGTAGGTTCTTACCTTCATTGCGACAGCGCTCTACGAAATCCAGGCCATCATCAATAACTACATGGAAGCGTTTGTCCTGCTTGAGCTCGAAATACTGCTCAGCCACCTCCAACATAATGGGATCGATTTCCACTGCCGTAATTCTGGCTTGGCTGGAAGATAAATTAAATTATATTAATATTTACTTAATAAAGTGACTCTAAACATACGGCAAAGCGGCGTGAAGAAAGCTGCAGAGGCCACCGCCTCCCAAGCCGATGACCAGAACATCCTTTTCCACATCCTTTTTGGTGTTCTGCACTGTTGTGGCCAATTGGACACCCACGGACATGTACAAATGATGCTGGCAGGCCAAGTAACCAAAGTCGATCTTCTTACGCTCCTTTTTGCCCTTAATTTTGACTAAAATAAAATATATGTATTAATAACATTGTTAAATTGAATAGTGTAGGTATATTTACTTGTTTTAACCAAGGCTTCCGACTGCACAACAAACTGATTGCTGAGGAAAATGAGGCGTCGCAGGGTTTTGCCATTGGCCTCCACCTCCTCAATTCGGAAGTCTCCGGATATTTTTGAGAAACCACAAATAAGAGTCTCCCTTTTGCCCACATCGGATCCAAGAGATAGATACGGTATTTGTTCGTTGAGACCAGCCGGCGAAAGATTCTTTATGCTGTCGGCCAACTCTAGTTTAACTTCGTCCAAGGTACTATAGACTTGATCACGATGAAGGGTAACCACAGCCAGTCGCTGGAAGTTGGCAGAGTCCTGGAGCTTTTTCCGCCCAACAGGCGTGGCAAAAAGCCACTCCACCTCCCTTCCCTGAGGAACAATAAACGCTGCATACTTGCCGAGTCCTCGAGCTGGCGGCTTGTCCAGTATGTGGATCGTATAGCGAGGAGTTTGCTCCGAGGGTCGATGCAGATCCATTATCACCTCATTGTGACCAGCTATGTTGGATCTGGCTAAACCGTTGCAAACCAAGGCGGCCTTTTGTACAGAGGAAACTGCGTTATTCAGTTCGGAGACTGCCGTAAATCTCTGCATTTTATCGTTGCCAAAACCGAACTCCAAGATCTAAAAGTGAACATTAATTATGCTTAAATTCTCTAATATTTGAAAACACAGAAAGAGGCAACTCACAGGCATCGGAAGACTCTTGAACTTGGTGGCAACAACTACGAAAACTGGCAGTGTCAAGGCATCATCGGCATTTTTCTCCTTGTTGGCCTGTTCCACTCCCAGGCAGTGGACAATTCTCAGCATGCAATTGTGCTTGGGCAGGAACTCCAGTAGGAAGTTAAGGATGTGCTCCTGGAGCAGTGAAATGCCTACATAGCGGCCACCATTGCTATTATATAAAGAAGGGAAAATGTAAGAATCATTCGAATTAATATAACTTAAATTCCCTACCGCATCGTCCTCAGTATCTCCTTAAAATAGTTCTCCACTATCAGTCTCGTTTCGGGGGCATCATCCGCAAACAAAGCATCCAGAGTTCCCTTGTCCAAAGCAACTGAGAAGCTTTCATCCGGGAAAGTCATGGCTGTGGCATCCATTTGGAGGAATTTCATATCAGGACGGGTTTTGGCATTCAGTTCCAACATTTTCTTCACAGCGACTGGTGAGATATCAATGTTTGTAATTTCCCTGAGGGAAAAATTAAATATTAATAATTGGGATTAGAAATAGAAATAATAAATCAGGTATTTCTGGGCCTGGAAATATTAAAGTGATAATTCTTAATAAAGAACTTTCTTATTTTTAAGATAGTAAATGTGTGCGAATTATTTAACTACATATAAACAAATTTAAGAGATAGCATTTCTACAATGTTTTAATAATGAAATAACTACCATACGTTGGTAACAAAGTTTGTACAATGATATAAATGAATATTTAAAGTAGGCAATCTGTATTCTCTTGTACATGTCTCAATAAGAAATCCTTACCGAAATCCCGTGTCGTACATGTCCATACTCAGTTTTGAGTTACCACATCCCAGCATCAAGATTTTGTCAACCGGCTTGATATATTTATGGATCTGATCGCACAGCTCAAGATATTCGCCGTACCTGGGAAATAAAATAGGTATTGTTTCAGCAAAAAACACATGTTGCTCGAGTTTTCCCGGAGAAGTCTCGACCAATTTGTTGCCCAAATACATACCACTCGAAGGCCTTTTCACCCCGCTTTTTGAAGAACTCGTTCCAATAATCCGTCTGCGCGAATTCCTCGCGTGTTTTGGGTAGTAAATTCATTGTTTCAATAACAATAAAAAGGATGCAAAAAATAAACAATAAAGCGGCAAAATGTGATTGTTTAGTGTGTTGCCATCTGACGGTGTGGCCGTTGGGGCTCAACGTAAAAAAGCACTAGAAAATACCAAACGGCAAAATGACGGTATTTCCTTGGGCGGCAGATCGTTATTTTCAAAAAAGTGGGATGAACTATGTTTTTATTTAGGAAGCGTAAATTAATGATTTGTTTTTATTGTTTACAAAAAATACATTTGTAAATTATATTAAAAATTAATGTGAAATATGTATTTGTTCTCGACAGAAACATGGTTTTCTGGATAATAAACGATTGTTTTGAAATTTAAAATATATATAAATTAATGATTTGTTTTTATTGTTTACAAAAAATACATTTGTAAATTAATGATTTGTTTTTATTGTTTACAAGAAATACATTTGTAAATTATATTAAAAATTAATGTGAAATATGTTTTTGTTCTCGACAGAAACATGGTTTTCTGGATAATAAACGATTGTTTTGAAATTTAAAATATAATCAACATTATAAGAGAATTACCTACTTATTATATTTTATTTATTTATCCAGAGGAGTATAGAGATAGAAGGGAGACTTTTCTTATCTGGTGGCTTGTAAACATTTGACTAGCAAGTTAAAAAAGTACAAATATATATATGTATACTTCATAATAGAGACATTTTCATCGACCTTTCTCCTGCCATGTCCATGAAAAACATGTTTTCCGGATTTTCCTGCATAATGTAGGAATACAAAATGAAGTACAAAAAGAATTAAAAAAAACCGAGTTACTCTTCTTTGCTTAATTTCCTTGTTGACTTTCAAGTTTGCGAGTTCGCGTTCAACGAACAAGGCACGTTATCAATCCGCTTTTCGTTAAGTAATTGCACTCGATTAACCTTCTTTATCAATGGGATTTAACAGCTCATATCTGGGCCAGCAAAACCGCAGCCGCATGCACTCAAAAAATAAATCCAAAGCCAATTAAGACAATCAATCGCAATGCGACCCATAACGAAGTGAGCCGACTGGAATACTGCAAGCGCCAGCCCGGTACTGGTACCACCCACCGTTGGGCCCCCAAGCCACCCGCCACCACCCACAACCACCCTGTCCACAAATGTCTTCGTGCCTTGTTAAATCGGCTTATGATCAGGCAAAAGTACGTTGATTCCACATGTTACTCGTATATCAATTTGGCAGTCGACGAGGTATTTTCAAACGGTAAACATATGCACGCAATCCGATTTCCCATCGGCAGAGTTACTTCGAATAGTCAAAACTGCAGCTGGGAAGTAAGTATCAATGTAATGAGAGGTGACCGCGGTAAAATAACGATTTTTACCATTTTTTCGCGCCAATTAGGGAATTACTAAGGGATTATTATTGGAAAAGCAAACCTTATAGAATGACTTTGGTGCGACCCCTTAAGCCCGCCCTGCAAGCCATATGCATTAAGGAATTAAACGAGGTGCCCCAGCGGGTGTCCCAGGATATCGAGGCACTACGGGAATGGGTCTTGAAGCAACCTCATCTGCGGGCGTGCACCGATGACCAGTTTCTCCTCGCCTTTCTGCGAGGAACCAAGTTTAGCCTGGAACGGGCAAAAGAAAAGTTCGATCGGTTCTACACCCTGCAGGGATCCATACCCGAGGTCTTCAATGATCGGCGCCTGGCCACCGATCCGCTGGTCCTAGATATCATAAGGATGGGGTAAGAAAGGTTAAAGACAGAGTTAAAAAACCATTAACATCAACTCTTCTCAAAGAGTACTCCTTCAAATTCCCATGGATACGGAGGATACAGGACCTCGAGTGAGCATTATTCGTGCCGGTTCCTACGACACCAGCAAGTACAAGTTTCAGGACATAATACGGGTCGGTTCCATGTTCGGCGAGATCATGATGTTCGAGGACGATAATGCCACGGTCAGCGGTTATGTGGAGATTATGGACATGTCCGGGGTTACGGGTGCCCACCTCTTTGCCCTCCAGCCCCAGTTGCTGAGTAAGTTTTCCACCTATGCGGATGAGGCGATGCCCACTCGCCAGAAGGGCATTCACTTTATCAATGTCCCTGCGGCCTTCGAAACTGGTTTCAATTCGTTGCGATCCTTCTTTCCGGCCAAAATCAAGAGTAGGGTGAGTACTAAAAACTACACATTATATCCATTTGGGTTCTGGAAAATTATTTCGTTTAGATTTCGGTGAGCTCAGATCCTTCGGCTATATTCGATATAGTGCGTCGCGAATACTTACCCAAGGAATACGGAGGAACTGGTGGCAGTATGCAGGACATAAGCCAGACCATGGAAGCGAAGCTTTCCAGTTATGGACCCTACTTTCAGGAATCCCAGAGTTTCGGCGTTGATAACAAGTTGCGAGAATTCGGTGATAATGGGCGGAAGAACCATCGCTCCTCCTTTGGGGCTGTGGGGTCCTTTCGAAAACTGGAAATCGACTGAAATTTACCGGCCCGAGTTTATTAATGTCAACAACGAAGATACCTTAATCTTATCTGGAAAAGCAAGGCAGTCGCAATATCAAACTTATTGAAGTGTAGATTATTAAATTTAATGTGGATTATTTCTGAGCCTAAAACTAGTGAAGCAATAACCCCGATTCGTCAGAGAATGTGATATCAGACATTTTCAGGAGAAAATTGTGTTTTTTTTTTATTATTTACATATGTACATATAAATTTATAATTAAAATGACATTATTATTATTGTTAATACATTTTACAATGAATGAATTTAGCATGTTTTATATTATACTTAGGGTTTAGTTAAATTCATATGACTATAGTCATATATTTGAGGTAGGTACTAGAGGTACTGGTTCTTTTCTAGTTTTTTAGTATGACCTGCGTAAGTTGAGCTTTTGTGGGATCCAATGAATACCCCAGTTGGGGAAATTTGGATTCGATAGTGTAGAACTCAAAGCTTTTACGGTCAAAAGCTTATTGATAGCACATATGTTTTCGTCATTGGAGGCAACAAATTTTACCTCTTCACTGCCGGTTAGTTTAATCCTGTAAGAATGGCGTGCATTGATCATCTCAATGATGACTGCCTCCTGTAAGTGACACCAAAAGCAATATGGTAAAGAACTAAATAACAGTTGAATAGTAAAATCGTAGAGTACCTGAACCTGGAGGAGCAACTGCAGCTATGGAAGAGTTCCGAGCCATCATCCCGCCTGAGATCGGTGCTTACGTACACCTGGCAGCACCAGACAGATCACTCCCTGGACCAGGAGACATTCGAGGGAAATCCCGACATCCTCCAAGAATTCCTGCAGTCCATCCGCCTCACGGTGGCGGAACTCACGCTCCGGTACCTGGACTTGGATCAACTCAAGCACTGGAAGAACCACACCTTTCCCAATTTGAGGAATCTCACCTACATGGGGGACGAAAACAATGAGATGGAGGGAGACTCTGACATTGCGATTCTGGTGAACTGTTTTCCGCTGCTGGAGGGCATTGGGATAAGCGGAAACGCCAGTGGTCAACACATCAGTCAGTGGCGGAATCTTCGAAGACTCGATCTTCAGCTTTGCTGGTACCTGAGCACCCAGTTCTTCGAGGAAATCTGCCAGAACCTTGGGAACCTTCAGACCCTGAGCATCCAGTGGCACAAGGCGGAGGAAGATGCCTATGTGCGGGCCATCAGTTCGCTGCAGGAACTGGAGGAGCTGGAGTTGGACATCGTCCACCTAGGCATCGAAAACACCAGCAAACTAATGCGTCTGCCCAGGCTGAGAAAGCTGCGACTGCAGAATTACGACCAGTTGGACGATTTGTTGTCGGAAATCGGACGTCTAAGAGGTCAGGATGTGGTAACGGCCGCTTTCAGCGATAATATCTGGATGAGGCGAACTGAAGTATTGGCCAAGTTCCGAAACCTCCGGTGCCTGACTCTTGTCGACGATGAAGGCTGTGGTGCCATTGACTTTCGAACGATAACCAACTGCTTTCCTCTGTTGGAGCAACTGCATCTGGAAAACTCAAGAATTTGGTCAAATGCCGACGGGATTTGGGACACGGTGCTTGCCTGCCCAAGACTCAGGGTCTTCAGCATATCCAACCAGGTTCTGCACGACGAATTCTTCGCCTTTAGCAAGTCAATCATGAGCCGCGCCTTGAATCAGCGGAAGGAGGCGTTGACCATCCAATTCTATAAAACTGATAAAGAGGCGTTGGTATGTATATGAATAGTTTTTTAACGAATTGGTTAATTTATTACTGATCTTGTTCCCCAGATCGCCCAGCATTTTAGGCACCCGAAACTTATAGTTTCCTATAGTCCGACGAACAGCATCGATTCACAATTGCCAGGCGAGTGTATAGAGCTTGAATTTGTATTACAAGTAACGTGACTCGCAAAATGGGCGTAATTACGCATCATTTTGGAAAGCAACACCGTGTTATTTAATTAGTATTTATCTGGGGAAACTTTGCAAACAAAATTGTCAAAATGGTTGAAGTAAAAATAATGTAAATACTTAAATCTGTCAAATAAAATATTCGCCTAGTAAAGAGACTACCGAATAAAATAAATGCAATAGATGTTTAAAAAAATGTAACCTCTCAGGGCTATCATATTAATAGAAATTATTTCGGATTTGTGCTTTGGCAAATAGCTCGGTGAATAATAATATTTTTGACTAAAAAAACAAGAGAGAACGCTATAGTCGGGTGCCCCGACTATCAGATACCCGTTACTCAGCTAAAGGGAGTGCGAAAGAGATGGAGAAAAACTTTGATCCGCCGTAACTTTTTAACGAATGGTCCGATTTAAAAAATTTCTTCTACATTTCGATAGGTATTGATAAACACAATAAAACTGCATTTTTACTTTTCCAAAATATTGAAATTTTTAAAATCGTATATATGCGATTGTGGGCGTTAGAGGGGGCGTGGCACCCTTTTGAAACAATCTTGCGCTGCGTAGGAACTCCTAGAATCTGCATGCAAAATGTCAATCTTCTAGCTTTTATAGTTTCCGAGATCTCAGCGTTCATACGGACAGACGGACAGACAGACAGACAGACGGACAGACGGACAGACGGACAGACGGACATGGCTAGATCGACTCGGCTAGTGATCCTGATCAAGAATATATATACTTTATGGGGTCGGAAACGCTTCCTTCTACCTGTTACATACTTTTGCACGAATACAATATACCCTTTTACTCTACGAGTAACGGGTATAATAAATTAATTCTAACCCGATTCTGGTATTGGGTTTTTGTTATTGTGTTTAATTGGAGGCAATGGTGACATCCACTTTATCAATGTCCCTGCGTCCTGCCAAAATCAAGAGTCGGGTGACTTCTAGTTGAGTTCAGGAAAACATATCGTTTAGATCTCGGTGAGCTCCGATCCTTCGACTATATTCGATATAGTGCGTCCCGATTACCTACCCAAAGAACACGGAGGATTGAAAATCTTCCAACTACCTTTTATATACTTTTGCACGAACGCAAAATACTCTTTTACTCTACGTCCATCTGTTTATGTGAATGCTGTGCTATCGGAAGCTTTAAGAGCTGTGGTTTAGATTTCGATTCCTTAGCTTTTTATTCAGCGCAAGTTTGTTATGCGAATGAGCCACGCCCACTCTAACGCCCACAATCGCTTACGAAGCTAAGGTCTGCGTAGCACCCACAGTTTTAAAGTTTTGGGAGAAATGTAAATGGGATCTTGTTTTAATTATTAATGCCCATCTAACACCCAATAAATGTTAAAATTTAATCATTAAATCATCATAATCATAATCATCATAATTTAATGCATATAACATGCATTTAAATTTTTTCTAAATATGTTACTCTGGCAACCACATTTTTAAAGCTAGAGAGTAAAAACGTTCTATACAGATTGTTCTAGTGCCTATTAAGACCATGTTTGCTTCCGCCGAGTGCCACGCCCACAAAACCCTTCAACGTTAAAATCGGTATAGCGCCCGCATTTTTATAGATTTTGTAAAAGTGTAAATGAGGTTTTGTTTCGACTATCAACACCCATATACTATATACTTATCCAATCCTTATCCTTAACCTTCATTAAAATGTTATGCGCAATCAAAATTTCATATCTCCGTCTCCCTCGCATTCCCTTTGGCTGAGTAACGGGTATCCTATCACAAAGGGTCGATTCGCGGGAGAGAGTTGATAAGGCAAACAGATGTGGTCTCTGCGTAGACCATAGATAAGTATATTATAAGAATTTCATGTTAGTTACTTGAGCAAAGACTTCGTGAAATACAATCAGTTTTTATAGAGAACTCAGCGGTGAAGGTTGTTTTCCTTATTACAGGATAACCCTACCAAAACATTTTTGGTATTTAGTACTATAATAATATAGATATATTATCGGATAAAGAGCAGTTACTACCTTCCCTTAATCTCCATTTGAGGTCTATTTAAATTTGAATGACTATAGGTACTACAGGTTCCGCATAACAGTTTTCCAAAGGTAATGGCGTGCATTGATAATCTCAATGATGACTGCCTCCTGTAAGTGACTCTGAAAGTAACCTAGTAAATAATTCGGAATAACAGTTGAATAGTAAAATTGTAGAGTACCTGAACCTGGAGGACCAAGTGCAGCTATGGAAGAGTTCCGAGTCCTCATCCCGCCTGAGATCGGCGCTTTCGTATGCCTGGCAGCGCCAGACAAATCACACCGTTAATCGGAAAACATTTGAGGGAAATCCCGACGTTCTCCACGAATTCCTGAGGTCCATCCGTCTCACTGTGGCAGAACTTTCGCTCGAGAACCTGAATATGGATCAACTTAAGCAGTGGAAAAACCACACCTTTCCAAATATGAGGGATTTGAGCTACACGGTGCATAGAGACAATAAGATGGAGGAAGACTCTGACATTGCGATTCTGGTGAACTGTTTTCCGCTGCTGGAGGGTTTTGAGGTATGTGCAAACGCCAGCGGTCAACATATTAGTCAGTGGAGAAATCTTCGCCGACTCGATCTTCAGCTATGCTGGTACCTGACCACCCAGAACTTCGAGGAAATCTGCCAGAGCCTTGGGAACCTTCAGACCCTGAAAATCCAATGGCTCATACATGAGGAAGATGACTTTGTGCGGGCCATCAGTTCGCTGAAGGAACTGGAGGAGCTGGAGTTGCACATCTACGACCTAGGCACTGAAAACACCAGCAAACTAATGCGTCTGCCCAAGCTGAGAAAGCTGCGACTGTGGAATTACGACAATTTGGACAAAATCCTGTCGGACATTGGTCGTCTGAGGGGTCAGGATATGGTATCAGCCGTTTTCGAAGATAACATCTTCATTTGGAAAACTCGAGTAATGTCCAAGTTCCGATACCTACGGTGCCTAACTCTTGTCAATGGTGAAGAATGTGATGCCATTGACTTCCGCTCTATTACCAACTGCTTTCCTCTTTTGGAGCAACTGCACCTGAAGAGCTCAAGAATTTTGTCAAATGCCAACGAGATATGGGACGTGGTGCTTGCATGCCCCCGACTCAGGGTCTTCAGCATGACCAACCAGGTTCTGCACGACGAATTCTTCGCCTTTAGCAAGTCAATCATGAGCCGCGCCTTGAATCAGCGGAAGGAGGCGTTGACCATCCAATTCTATAAAACTGATAAAGAGGCGTTGGTATGTATATGAATAGTTTTTTAACGAATTGGTTAATTTATTACTGATCTTGTTCCCCAGATTGCCCAGCATTTTAGGCACCCGAAACTTATAGTTTCCTATAATCCGACGAACATCAATACACGATTACTTTACGCTATTATAGAGCTTGAATTTGTACTACAAGAGACGTGACGTGACGCACAAAATGCGTAATTCGTTATTCATTTTGGAAAGCAGCAACTTTAAAATGCAATTACAAGAGAACCATGCATTTGCGCCGATAATCTTCTGCACGTAATCTTCTAGACTATTACCTTTAGAATTTATGTTGGAAGTTTGGCAAACAAAATTATTTAAATTCTTGTTAAAAATATTATTAATATCACTATGGACGGCAGTCCATGTAGTGACGAAGCGCACCAGGAGAGTGTGCGAAGGCGACTACTATCATATAGCCGCAAAATTGAAAATCGGCAGTGATAGTCCGATCGTAATGAGTAATACACCAATCGAAAGGTATTGCAAAAACTTAAAGGATTGCATACCAAGACTTTAAGAAAATCAATTGGCTTGGGAGAGAGAGCGGTGAAAGTGAAAAATTGAAAATTTCGAAATTTGGAGCTGTTGGGGCCGGTGGGGATAAATGCCCCCTCGCAATGTTTTAGTTGTATTCCTCTTGAAAATACCCGTCGAATGAGGGATCATTTGTCAAAATCCGACTCTCCGTTCAAAAGTTATAGCCAAAATAAGATTTTCTTCTTCTTCCCAAAATGAAAATTAATTTCTGTTTGTCCACTTGTCCACTTGTCCACTTGTCCACTTGTCCACTTGTCCAAAACATGTTTTTTAAGTTTTGAAAATTTTATATGACGTTCATGACATCGATATAAAAAACTTTTGTTCTACCACTTTTGGAAAAACTCGCTAGTTTAGCGGGAAAACAGCTATAAATAGCTAAAAATCGGAAAGCCGTAACTTCTATACTACTAAAGCTACAGACTTGTGCTGCATCTCGTTTGAAAGGTATTTTTAAATGCTATAAACGCCTTCTATATGCAATTTGTGTAAATGTAATAATTAAAAAAATATGAACAAAAGACAATTTTTTAAAACTTTTTTTTTAGCTTTTTTTTATTTTTCTCAAAAACGGCTCTAACGATTTTCTTTAAAACCTTAAACTGTATAGCCCTTGAGATTCCTTAAATTTTGGTATATAACACATTACTGTAAAAAGTCACGTTTAAAAGTTATTTTTATACGAAAATAGCCACTTTTGCCAGCTCGAACAATTAACGCTCCCTGAGTATTGAATTTTGTGGGAGGGTATCCGAACTGTATTTTAGGGTCATGGAATCAGTAAATTTGCACTTAAGAGTTCCATATAGGAATCTTTTGTTCTACGACTTTTGGAAAAAGCCGCTACTTTAGCGGGAAAATAGCTAAAAATGGCTAAATTTCGTTAGTTTTTAAGTTCTACACTACTAAAGGTACAGACATGTGCTATACCTCGTTTAAAAGGTATTTTGAAATACTTCAACGCCTTTTTAACTTAATTCGTTAAAATACAATAGTTTAAGAATTATGATTTATGACCAATTTAAATTTAAATGTTTATATTAGCACCTATGAGAGCAAAAGTAAACAAACAAAAACTTCTGATATCAAATAAAAACACCTCTTAACGAGGTAAAAAACTAGTGACGATCGCACCTTCAACGTACAAAAGTTCTGATATCAACTTTTGTGACGAAAAATAATTTTAGATGCGACTAAATAAGTACGCTACCTAAAATTTATTCATTCGGCACGCTAAAACAGAAAAACATTCGTGTAGATATTAAATATTTGCTAAAGCGGGCCGAACGAGTAAATTTTAGGTAGCGTACTTATTTAGTCGCATCTAAAATTATTTTTCGTCACAAAAGTTGATATCAGAACTTTTGTACGTTGAAGGTGCGATCGTCACTAGTTTTTTACCTCGTTAAGAGGTGTTTTTATTTGATGTTATATACAGGGACCGTAAGTAACAGTCATTTGAGACTTTTATTTTAAAAGAACTACTGTGATATTTAGTTTTAAACCTCAAAAATAACACTCTTTTTTACTCTTGTCCACAAAGCATATGCATTTCAACAAATCTGGAAAGCAAATTAACTGTTATTTGTCCATGTCTATAAAGTGCATAAAAACCAGTAAAATTGTTGATAAAAAATTGAACAAGTCTCAGTAGGCGTTTTAAAATAAAAGTGTCAAATAACTGTTATTTACGGTCCCTGGTTATAAATTATAATATAATATATGAGTCTAATAAATAATATAAATATAAAATATGCTTGAAATTGTCCAACTTCTCAAAAAAATAATTCAACAATAAAGAAAATAAATAAGTAAGTCCTATCCCGATTCTAGAGAAAAACAGCTGTTATTGGGTTTTTGTCATTGTGTTTAATTGTTTTTAATTTTCTTGGGTATCATTCACCATTCAGTCAGGAGTTTTCTTAGTGCTTGATGTTGATGGATTCTCCTGAGATCCCTGTTAGTGGAATCGATTTGAGAGGCCGAGCCGACCCGCCCCGACCCGACCTTTCGATAATCATGATTAATAAATATATTTGAACTAGTTTTGAGTCTAATATACTTGGTAGGACTTGGTTACACGGGAACTCCCCTTCCCTCATACTTCGCTGTAGGGTCGCGATGTCGCGCTGCGTCCCGACGAAACTGGCGGCGGACTCGGCGGTGGACTGAAGTCCGTCTCCGTATCGTTGTAGTTGTAGCGACTGTCCGACGGCGACAGCGAGCGATATGTGCGCGGCGAGTGGTTGTAGGAGTCGCGGTGGCGGCGGCCCCAGCTTCCGCTGTGCCTTCGGCGGCGGTCCATGCCCCGCTCGTCCTCCTCATCGTCGTCGTAGTCATCATAGTCGCTGTAGTCCGAGTACCGATCCCGATCGCCGCGGCTCGATGGCGGTGGGGAGCGCATGCGACCCAGCGGCGGGGGACGTGCCCCGCCCACTCCAGCTGGCGGCAGGAATGGCGGCGGCAGACCCATGAAGGGAGAGAAGGGCGCCGCCAGGAATGGCAGTGGATTTGGCATGTTCAGCAGTGGGGAACCCGGCAGGGGAAGCGGCGACGGTGCCGTCTTCAATTCCGCCCCCAGCACAGGCGCCGCTCCGTTGGCAGCGATGGCCTCCATGACGCCTGGATCTCCTCCTCCGCTGGCCATGGTGGTCAGCTTGCGCCTCAGGCCGGCGGCCTCGGCCAGCGCCTCTTCGCATCGGCGCTCTGACTGGCGCGCCGCAAGCCAAGACTCGTGAGCGCGGTTCTCCAGCGTGCCCATCTGGGCCTTGTGAGAGGCTATCTGGGCCTCGATCTCGGCGCGCAGTTCGTCATTCTGAGATCTGCAAAAGGGAATGTGTTTATAATCGAAGGCCCAATATTCAATACTGTCGCACAGTGGAGCGAAAAAGTCTGCCTTAAATCAGCGGAGCCCTAATTTATCATTATCTTTATCAATACCTTCAAGTAAAATATCTTCATGATGTTTGGGCGCGCGGATGAAACAGGGCTGACGGATATTTTAAATTATGAACATTTCTTGCTAACTTAAACTGCGGTTTTTTCAGAAGAGGCACAAAAGGGCAGGCTAATTTTTTCAGAATTTGTAGTTAAATATCTAAACTTTTTTTAAAAAAGAATACAACGGGGATCTAGGGTGTAACACACTTTACGTCCAAGAATATCCCAAAAAAGGAAATTTTTTTGGACCACTTTTAAAAATTTAAAAATAATAGTAATTATGCGCTTACAATTTTTATTTTTTTTAATATTCTAAGAATTGGTTGCTCTTAAAATTTCAATCGTTACATATACAACTAAAGACCTTAGGCGCCTTCAGAATTATTTCAAAGATGTATAAAAATATTTTTTTCTCTTAATGGCTAATTGTAGCCAAATCAACTTTACAAATCTTTAGTGGGAGAACCATTCATCACAGATCACTTTTTCTTTTTGATTTTTAAAGAGAATGCAATTGTTTTTAAAGTTGCTTTGCTAAATTTTGGAAAATCTTAAAAAAAAAACCTTTTTGGCAGGCTTTTAGCTCTAGGGTCCCCACAGTGTGTCGTTGGACAGGCGGTATATTTTTATAGTAATCGGTTCACTTACTTGAGGGTTTGGATTTCGTTCTTCATCAGCGTCTGCGTTTCTACTGTGCTGGCATTTTCTCCCTGATGCTGCAGCCACTTGGTCTCCTGCAGACTCAGTTCTCTAAGAAGGTAAATAAAATTCAATGAAATTTTCACAAGAGCAATATTGGATAACCCACTTCTTAAGTTCGTTCTCCTTCTCACGGAAGTAGCCCGATAGGACTTCGAGTCGCGTCTGTGCTTCCAGCTTGTCGCGCTCTGATTGGTTGAAGTCCTGCTTCAGCTGCTCCACATCTGTACTCGACTGCTGCAGCTGGCTCTCCAGCCGCTGCTTGTGGGCCACCTCCTGCTCCACCTTCGCCTGCAGCTCGACGAACTTTTTATGGGCTGCGTTCAGTTCCCCGCGCGTCTTGGCTGAGGTGATCAGCTCCTGGACATTGAGGTTCGCATCCTTCTTCACTGCCTTTAGGCAATCCTCGAGCGCTTCGATCTTGGCCAGACTGGTCTGCAAATCGCCGTGTTCCCGCTCCCATTTGGCAGTCAGATCGAGAATTTGGTTCTGCAGTTTCTGCATTTCGTAATTGCGAGCCTCGAGCGCCTTGGCCAACTCTAATTCCGTCTCGGCCTTTATTTCCTCAAGACGTGATTGCAGCTTAGACTTTTCCATATCCAGCTCGTAGTTGTCCTCTTGCAGGGCCTTCAGTTCGCTGGTGAGGCGAGCTGTGGCCTCCGTGAAGGAGTATTGCAGTTCGCTGTTCTCGCGACTCTTCTCTGCCAGACTCGAATTGATCTCGATAATTATCTCTGCAAAGGAGAAGGAGTTTTACCCAACAGTATAATGTGCTAACTAACTACGACGTTAATTGTTTCGATTTCAGTAGAATATTTCCACTAATAAAGAATTAGTAGGTATTCAAGAATAAAATCCATTAAATAGTAGATAGCAATAAAAAATACATTTTCGATCTAAGACTCAAGAGAAAATATTGAAAATGTTCCGATTTCAGTAGAATTCTACTAATAAAAAGAATTAGTAGGTATTCAAGTATTAAATGTGAAAATATTGAAAATGTTTCGATTTCAGTAGAATATTTCCAATAATAAAAAGAATTAGTAGGTTTTCAAGTATAAAATGCATTAAATAGTAGACAGCAATAAAAAATACATTTTCATTCGATCTAAGATTCAAGTGAAAATATTTCCACTAATAAAAAGAATTAGTAGGTATATACATGCATTAAATAGTAGATAGCAATAATAAATACATTTTCGATCTAAGACTCAAGAGAAAATATTGAAAATGTTTCAATTTCAGTAGAATATTTCCACTAATATAAAGAATTATTGGGTGTTTAAGTATAAAAAATATTAAATAGTAGATGGCAATAAAAAAATATATAGATTCAAGAGTAAATAAGGTATAGCCTATACTCACTTTCTTGATCGTTGAGCTGTCGCTGCAGCTCATCAACAGTGCTCATGAAGGCCTCATCCCCATTCTGGCTGCTCAGCACCTCCGACAGCATTTTATTCAGCTCCAGGCCAGCTTCAGCCGCGTTATCCAGATCCTTGACACAAAACAGACTTGATAATTACCGCTTTATAAAATAAAATGTCTCGACCTACCCTTTCTAGCGAGCCAACCTGCTCCTGCAGCTTGGCCTTCTCGTAAAGCTCCGATTCTAGCTGCTTCTTGAGGTCAGCCACCATGTCGTTGGAGCCAAACGAATTGTCCTCAATGCTGGCCAACTTGGTTCGTGTGGTCATCAGGTCGTGCTTGATGATCAGGTTCTCCTTGTGGGATGCCAGCAGACTGCGCTCCAAGTGGTTCAGTTTCGAAAGGAGGGCTCCCTCCTGGCTGCTGTTGCAGAAGCAGTAGTAGGCGAGCACAAAGAACAAGGACGAGGCAGCCGCAATAACCACACACAGCAGAAGTTGGCTGTGATCCACCAGTTTGCCGGCCATTACCTCCGCGAAGTTATCAAGGGATATGGAGCTATGGCAGTGCTCATCCCGCGTTTGGAACCGAGCGCAGTAACCATCCACATCGGCAGGAGCAGAGTCTGTAAAATTTGAATGGAAAATAGTATAAGGAAATAAAGTTTCGATCTTTAAATCGTTCTCTTAACTGAAGATAAGCTTTTGTGTATTATTATTATTAGACCTCGGATTTGGCATATTTGCATATTTTTTATAGGATAAAGATAGGCATATAGATAGGCATATTTTAATTTTTTTTAAAGGGGCAGAATAGTTTTTGGAATAGTTTACTGAAGGTTCCTTAGAATTCCAGAAGGCTGCATTAAAAATTTGAGCCTCCAATTGTTTGCATATATTTTGCATGTTTTATGCATATATTTTGCATATTTCCGATATGCATCCGAATTTATTACATTTGAAAAATATAATGTATTTTATAAAAAAATGTTGGTAAAAAATCGGACCAAAAATGGACAAATATGCAAAATCCGAGGTCTAATTATTATTGATGACTTTGCTCAGCTGTTTCATTTTAAATGATGTGGATATTATGACTGTCTCACCTTCTACTTTCCTTTGAGATGCTGCCACCTCAACCTTTCCAGGATAGAGAATTCTTTGCAGCTCATCGCTGCTGTCCGATGGACCAGTCTGTGGCTCCTTTCCGATAAAATTGTTCACGGTGTCGACAATCGTGGCAAATAGGCCACCGCCTACGCTATCCTCCTTCACGGGCACCTCTGACACGGGACTAGAGGTCGCGGGCAGAGCTACTGGCTCCACGGAACCAACTCCCGCGCGCTCAGAGTCAGCTGGTGATGCTTGTGTGGTCTCCTCTTGGACTGCGCCATACGAAGACTCAGTGTCAGGGGTTGGAGTAGTTTGCTCGGCACTCGATGGGTAATTATAGGCACTTTCTGTGGGGTGATGATGGTGCTGGTGATGCTGCTCCTTGTAGTAGTCATTCGTGTTATCAAAAACTTTGTTGGACTGTGTATCCTTAGAATCATTAGGCTGCTGCAGATCGGCTTCCTGGGCCCGCAGTTGCTGCTCCGCTTCCTCACTTGCCCGCTGCTGCTGTTCGGCCAACTCTTGCAATCTCTTCTGCTGCTCTGCTTCCTCTTGCAACCTCTTCTCCTGCTCTGCTTCCTCCTGCAAACGCTTTTGCTGCTCCGCTTCCTCTTCTAATCTCTTTTGCTGCTCCGCTGCCTCTTGTAACCTAATTTGCTGATCCGCTTCTTCGATTAGTTTTTGCTTTTGCTGCTGCTCCTGCAATTGCTTATAGTAATCATTGGGATTCTCAAAGTTCTTCTTTTCGAAAAGGGGCGGCAGGCCAATAGGTTCAGCTGCCTCTGGAACCTCTGGAACAGTTGAGCTGGCCACTGACTCAGATGGCGCCTTTGTTTCCTCCTCGGATTGAGCCACAACAGGGTCAGCAGTGTTATCTTTTTCAGGCTCAGCCTGGATTTCATCAGAAAGCGTAGCTATTTCCTCTTTAACTTCGTCTTTGACAATCAGTTGCGGTGCCTCAGTGACTTCTTCGACTGCCTCCTTCACTTCCGTCGGATTTTCTGTGGCCGCCTCTGCGGGAAGTACTTCTTCCTGCTTTGGCACCTCACCTTCAACCGGCTTTGCCTTAAGCTCTTCCTTTTCGTCCTCCAATATGTCTGTTGCGTTCTTTTGCTCAACCGAAAGCGGGTTCAGTTCAATCGATTCGTTAATTGATTTCTTATCGTTTGTTTTTTCTATGATCGATTCGTTATCTTCGCTACCTTGTTTAAATTCGTCATCGTCGTCGTTGTCGTCGTCTTCGTCTGCCTCGTCATCCCCGTAGTCGAAATCCTCAGCGTCTTCAAGTTCAGCGTTGATGGCCTGCGGCAGTGGAGTTGGCTTCTGAGCGCCGGTGGCAGGTAGCTCATCCGTAGATACTTCCTGTGGCTTACTGGTCTCAGAAGTTGACGCCTGTGGCTCTTTCGTGTCAACAACTGCCGAGGCGGATTCGGATTTCTGCGCTTCTTGGGGATCTTCTGTCTTCTCTGGCACAATGGTGCCTTCGGTCACTGCCGGAATGGCCTCCAGGGGCAGCTCAGTGCCCTCCACCAGCTGCACCTGGACTTGGGAAGCCGCCGTAGGATGAGGAACCTGCTGATCCGTCAGTTTGTCCTGCTCCACCACTATTGAATCCACGGCAACCTTGAGTGGTGACGTTGTGGTCGTGGCCAGGTCATCGGCCGACTCCGAGGCGTTGAGAACGGGCTGCGGTGGGTTCTCCACGGTCTGGACGGGTGGACTGCCAAGTCCCAGCACTGGCAGCTCGTACAACAGGTCCTTGTCCAGGATCAGGACCTTCTTCTCCCTGATAAAGTCCTTGTTGGCATAGCCGCGCCGTCCGTTGATATCGACGCCCCACAGCTGCTTGTTGGAGCCGGCGCTCTTGGACAGGACGCGGATGGGGGAGTTGATTTTGAAGGATATCAGCCCCTCGCCGCCGCCGGCATAGCTCACTTTGGCAATGCCCGTCGAGATGATTTCTGCAAGGAGAAACAGCCGTCGAAATGCCACATTAATTATGCAATTTCAAGAGACATGGAACTATCAGGGGTCCAAGGTTGTCTTGTCTGGCCCAAGATTAAACTTACGTTCACATTTCGGGTCGGCGCACAGTCGCTTGTCGGAGAGAGTCGCCGCGGCCCACGTCAAAGTTGGAAGACAGCAGATCGCCAGGCCCACGAACAGGGCCAACTCACTCAGCTGGGGCTGCATTTTCGCTTTCTCGTTGGCCAGCCGCATTTTGCATCGTCTTGGGGCTCAGTGGACAGGTGAATTTAACTTATTTCGCTGCAGCTACTAGTTTTTTGTGTATAAAAATGGGTTCACTTTCAGCTGAGTTGGCTTTTCATCGGTGTGACCGTGTCGGGTGCGCCAACGTATGCTATGTGGGCCAAGGAAAAATACTAAAAATCAATTTCGGGATGTTTCCACTGGCCAGTATTTCCGCGTTCCGGTGGTGAAACCGCCTCCGTGAGTATTTTTGGGCTTAAAATTAAAAAAAAATGTATATAAGCTGTATTAGTTAAATGGATAAATAGATAAATTAGTAATTTTAATATAATAATTAATGATGAAAAAAGGTTCAGAGATTCAAGAGCCACTACCATTTTACCTCTGTTAACAAAAGTAAAAGACTTATGTGGTTTTTAAGCTCCCTATAATGCAGAAAATATTTGTAATTGAACTTGGTGGTTGCTAGTGGTATTGGGTGAACGTTATTTTGCTTATAAATATTCATACAAAATTATTTATTTTATTTTATTTTATTTTTGCAGCGCTTAATAATATACACAGATCGACGAAATCCGTCCGTCAGGTATAAGAGACAGAGGCAAAATAGTTCTGGAAAATTAAAGAAATATTATTTTCAGTGACAGTAAAATTAATGTTAATATTAATGTTATTATCAAACCACTACACAAATGCTGATCCACAAAAATATACGAAAGCAAAGCATTTCGTGCCTCCTTTGGCAATACTTTATGATAAGCCGGTGTTAATTAAACAATTTGTAATCATATTTTTGCAAATTGGCTTGTAACAAACACAGGACTGATCTTTTGCGATCTGTTTACTAGGTTTTAAAATTGCACACAAATGAGTTTTCACTGTACCTCCTAGGCAGTGGAAACACATCATTAACTGCGCTAAATGGCGTTGCGGCGCAAGCCGTTGGGTAATGGAGAACGTAGAGCAGATGGTAACACTGGCCGAGCTCGTCATTTTGTCGCGCACGGAGTTTCGCGGCTCCATTGGACGAAATTTTTTAAATACAGTAAATAACATAGAGTGCAAAGTAAGCCTTTTCGATTAATTATAAAGCTCGTTTCCGGGAAAAACAAAACTCTGCGGTGGGCGGGTAAACGGCAAGAAAAGGTGCGTGTGTGTGGGGAACTTCAGCCCAGTGACCTTGAAAACTGAAGTTTGTTTTTTTTTCCGTCGCACCTCGGCCGAAATTGTAACGCGCAAAAGTGCGGTTCGCCATCCTGAAACGGCAAATTGGCCAAAATGAAATACTAAGCAAAGGCTGGCATATTGGATTCCAACTTATTATTCCCCTACGAGGTGTACGGAAAAGGTTTCCTCTGACATCATATCGCTGGCGTACCATACAGAGAGAGATAAAGAGAGCAGCGGCAGGTTTTGCGTGATTTGCCCGATAATCGTGTTCAAAATGTGCAATTAAAACAAACAACTAGTGCGAGCATCAATTAATAAGCAACGTGAAGTGCATATAGACGAGCATGTGTACACAAACTTATTGTTTTGATGTTGTATGTTTCGTGCGACTTAAGGGAGAGTGAGCGAGAGGGTGCGTGAAAAGAGCACACGTGGAGGGGTTGCCAGACTGTCGGGAGAGTTAAGAGTGGTTTACACGTCGCCATTGTTCTGTTCGCGAGGTGGAATTACGAAAAGAGTAAATATTTCTGTATATTCAAATTCAAACAAGTGTACCATAAATTTTCAATAACATTTTTAATTTATTATAATTAAGAATGAGTATTTGAATGGACATTGCTTACATAAAAATAAGTTAAGAATATTGGCCTTGGAATGTCAAGATGCAACTGTGCTAAAAGACTTACATAATGCTGCTAGTTTTGCTGCCTTGTGCCATTTTATAAATTCACCTGCGGGGCTTACATTATTTATTCAAGAATTCAAACTCAGCATAAACAGTCCTTTATCACCAATTCGCACTGCGGCAGTCTGGCAACGCCCGTTGGCCAGCATGAAAATGCGCAACTCGGTTTCTATTTCTATCTTTCGCATTTTCAACGTCATTGTGATCGGTTGTTGGGTCGCGGATGCCTAAACGTCGATAGCTGAATGCTAAACTGAATGGAGCACGGTTCGGTAAAAAGCCCGATAAAACGCCACTTCTGTTGACTGGCCGCCCAATCGAAAATCCTTCGCCCAAAGTTGTATAACAAAACCAAAAAAAAGAAGAAGTTTGTGTGCGTGAAAATGAAAATGCGCCAAAGCCAGAGTGTTTTAAATCCGCATTTAATTATGTGAAAACAAGAGATACAAACTACGCAACGCGGAAATCGAAGGAAAACTTCGAAAACAACAACAACTCTGTAGGACTCCCTCTAACGCACACCGACATGCGTGACGTAATTTGTGTATTTATTCTAAAACAAAATTCGAGGAAAAGTGAGCAGCGTGCAATTGTTTGTCCCTTTCGACTGCCTGTGTAATTACCAATTGCAATTTGCCTTTTAATTTGAGTTTTGCATGCAACAGGGCGCGTGTTATTCCCCCACTCTCGCACACATATGGGCACAATCACACACACAGAGGCGCGTGAGAGAAAGGCAACCTGGTGAGGTAAACAAAAATGCGAAAAGTGCAGAGGGGAAAAACGATAACAAACAACAATCGCAAACAGACTTTTCTCGCTTTTCCCTCTGTATCTCTCTCTCTCTCTCTCTCTCTTTCCTGGCAATGCAAACGCAAACAAAAACAATAACAATTAGGTAATGTTTTTTATGCCATTCTCTTTTGCTCTCTTGCTTCGCCAAGAGAGCGTTTTGTGTGTGTGCTCTCCGTATTTTTTCTTAATATTCCATTTCCTTTTGTTTTCAAACTTAACATTGCACAGTGGGGTGGAAAGGGAGCTAATTACAGCTGTTAGAAATCAATTAGCAAATAAATCTTGCAACGTTTCATCGATCATTCATCAATAGTCCTCATCACTCAAAACTTGATGAATTTTGGAACTTCAGGGAATAAGCTAATTTGCAGCTCTCTAAGGCCGAAATATAACAAAATAGTGAAAACACTTATCTGCAATAAAAGATTTCCTGAAATAAACTAATCTAAAATGTAAATTAAAAGTCAAAAAATAAAAAAGTAAACGTAACTAACAAATAATATAATGTAAACAAATCCAATTCAAAAAATTCGAATTCAAACAAATAATATAATGTAAAAAAATCCTATTCAAAAAATTCGAATTTGTCGGTCCAACTGCTGTTGTTGATTCCACTGTGCGTTTCTGGCGGTGGAAATTTTTGAGCGGAAAATTTTTTGTGTTTTGTAAACTGGCCCCTGCTGATTATTCGATGCGTTTGACAAATTCGAACACTACTTTATCGCCTTCTAAACCGTAGGCGACCGGCATACAAAACACTTCTAATTGTGTTTGACTCAAATTAATCTTAATTTAATATTCGTTTCGTAGTGTTGAAATAAATAAATAATTGATAAAAAGCACCCGAAAATGTAAACAGAAGGCGCACGTTCGAAGCACAAACAACAAAATTAAAAACGAAAAATAAGCGATATCGAGGGAGTGTACATATATTAAAGTGATTTAAATGTAAACCATAACAATAAACAACAAGCTCGAGAAAATCTGCAAACTTGAAGCGCGACAAACTTGAGAACGACAGCAGCAACCGAAAACGCTTAGCAACAATGTTGCACAATAATCGCGACACTGCAGAGCCAAAAACAACAACAGCTACAGCAACAACAGAAGGCAATGGAACGGAGCCAACAATTGCAACGCACCTCGCAGCAACAACATCTGCTGCGGCAGCAGAAGAGACATCAGCTGGTGTAAAGGAAATAAATGCAACAGCTGAGGGTCAACCGCCGCCGCCGCCGCCGACAACAACAGCTGTGGCAGAGCGAACGGAATTGGCAGAAACAGCTGATGCGGCTGCTGCGTCGAATAACGATACCGCTGCTACTGCTGCCGCAGCAGAATCGGTGGGGACCGCATTCGATGCCCAGATGCGAACGCAGCAACGACAGAAGATCAAGATATACCACGATGCCAAGCAGACGGCGGTATGGCGCACCGATTCGCTGGCCTCCAATCCCAGCTCGACCATGTGCCCGGATTTCGTGAATTCTAGAGCAGGAGCGGAAGGCACAGGAGGCACTGCTGCACCCATGGGCCTTCCCATGAGGGGCATCATCCTATCGACGGCACCCAGTCTCCTGCAGCGAAAATCCTCGGAAAGCTCGCTCACCTCGTCCATCGCCCGTCGCGTCTCGTTTCCGGATAACGAACTGGTCACCGGTTACCTGGAGCCGGCCAATCCATGGAAGCAAGGTATGTTTTGCAATGGTCCATTACTTAAAGTTCTGTAAATAGAGGGGTCCTGTAGAAATTTATTTTATTTAAAAGCCTCATTACGATTATGGGGACAATGCGATAAAAAATAGTCTCATGCCGATTATGGTTAATAATGATATCGTGCATACTTTCTTAGATTCGGGGAAAAAACTAAGTTTTTCGTTTAATCGATTAACTCTTAAATCTGACCTTATTAAAGTTATTCTATTGTTAAAAATAACTAGTATTAATTTTGTGTTACAAGAACTATATAGTTTTATTTTTCTTTTGAGAAAATCATAGCAATAGGAAATATCCTCCTCACTTTAAATAGGATATAAATGATATGTTAATAGTAATGGGCTCTTAGTGTATAAAAACAGCTAGATTCTCCATTACCTTGTAAGACTGGGTGTTGTGGGGAAACTGGAGCTATATTTCTTCCGGTTGTTCAGCATTCATTTGTGTTTAGTTGACAATTTGTCATTCTACAATCCCACTGGGAGTCCGTGCTTTCGATCTTATCATAGGCGACAAAACTCGAACACGGAAGCCAAATTCGAGACACATGATTGGCCGTTTTTACTTACTTCACTTCCTGTGAATTGATTTAATTAAAGCAATGCATTTTTTTTCATTGTAATGCGGGTGCGAAAGGATCTGAGAGATCTGTCAGCTAATTTCAAGTGAACAAGTGTATCAAGAAAAGAAGAATGAGGATTGTGGTGGGTGCCAAGACGCTAGAAATGCGCAGAAATATTTATTTACCTATGGCTAAGTGAGCAGAGAAGGCGCTGCATCCGATAAATGCGTACTATTTGCCATTACCACTTGAACAACAAGAATCAGTTGCTGTTGCTAAGCACAAAGAAAACGCAAGCGAATTCAGGAAGAGAACTATTGCAATTCTGAATTCTCAATCACACGTTATTACACTTGTAATAGTGATGCAGAGAATAATCGAAGAAATTGGGAAATTGGGGGTGATCAAAAAAATATAAGAGCAACAGGTGGCTTGTCTAAAATATTTTTTAAAATATATGTATGATGATGACAGTTTCTTATTATCTGAATGGGAAGTCTAACAATGACAATTTTATTATAATACTAATACTAAATACCGAATAAAATATGTTAATCATATTAAAACCAAATGGGATTGTTTCTACCTTTTGTGATTTATTGCCAAATTGATCCTTTGATTTATTGCACTAATTTTTAAAGATATTTTAATGATTGTTTTAGAAAACATTTTTAATTAAATATAAACCGTTCAAATATACTTCTTTGACTTTTTTGTCTTAATGGCTAAAACGTGAATAGCTGAATTTGTTAAATCGCAAATTACTTTGTTTTTACAAGTTTTTAATTTGTTTTCAATCCCTGGCTGTTAAATTCTCTGCCGCACCGAAATTGTTATGTGTGTTATTGCTTTTGAGTTTCCTTTGATTTTGTTATTTGTTATTTTCACGTCAGCGATAACAGAAATTGCTGATAAGATACGGTTCGGTTCGTTTTTCGTAGCTTTTGTTGCTTTTGCTTTCCAGTTTGCTCCGTGCTCCTCACATGTTTTATTATTATTTTATTATTTGTTCGCCGTTTCTTTTGACCGGCATTGCTTTTTCTTTTGCTCTTTTCTGCTCTGTTTTAACTTTGCCTTGGTCGGCAATCGTGGGCTCTGCTTTGTGCTCGTCATTCGTCTCGTCGGAGTAGCCCGAATTTGTTTAAACGATTGCGCCGTTTTTGTTTTTATACCAGTTACTTCTAGATCTTATGGAATTATCGAATTGAATTCTGAATTATCTTATTGAATTCTGTAAAATATAAATTACAGATCGCAGAAAACATTTCCAATTCTATAAATTCTAAAAACAGAAGATTAAACTCAGACCATTTTTTAGAAGAGATTAAGAAGTTAAGTTTTCAATATTTCAAAAATTTCGCAGGAAAATAAATAAATTTACTTCAAAATTGGTCAACCGAGTAATGGGTATCTGATAGTCGTCGCCATTAGGTGTCTCCATTATTATTTACCTCTGGGTAGGTGACATGTACATATGTAAATTGTGTATTTTTATTTGTCTTCTTTTACATTTGTTTGTTTACTTCGATTCCTTTCTTGCCTTTGTTTGTGTCTTTGTGTTTGCACTTGTATTTGTATTTGTTGCTCTTTTTTCACGTTGTGGGTGTAGAAACTATGTGATGTCATCGTTGTCACTAAAACAAAAGCACTAAAAGAGAATCCCACAGAGGAGACATTATGACAGACAGACGTTCTGGCAGGGAAAAAATGGAAATGATAGCTACAGCATTGTACAATTGTGCAAATAGGAATTCCGTGCACTTCCCTGGTTTATCTGTAGAAGGTCCAATCCCAGTAAATAACCTCGAACCGCGACCTAAATTAGGCCAGAATATTGTATTGCTGAGTACTATCTACTAATAGTACTAGTTTTATCTCTAATGTATTTTCCATTTTTATAAAACTTGGCTAAAAGCAAAATCGACATCTTAAATGGCAAAAGTCTTGAATTAAGGTACATATTTCTATAACATCCAATCGTTTATATATGTACATATATACTGTTGGTTAAAGAAAATTGATTGATTAAAACCTTAGTTATTCAATAACATTAACATTATAACGTTTGAGATTTTAGTTCAACAACTTTACAAAGCTTACATTGCATTAATAATTAAATAATATCAAATTAAAATGTTTGGACTTCATTTTATTGGTTTCCGAACTTACATTCACTTGCAAGCAATTTTAATCAAACAGTCAATGACATGAGCGATAATAACTAGAATATCAATTGCTGTGCAAAATGTCACGAGCTCGATTAGTGTACATTGGCGATGTAATTAATTTATGCAATTCAAAAACAAAGCAAAGCACAATGAAAGCTAAAAAGTGTATAAAGAAAATTAAGAACGCAGGCGGACAGACGGAATCGACGGACAAAGACAAGCAAATATGAGTAAGCTTTTTCGTAAATAAAGCAAATGTTTGCATTTAGTTAAAATGAAACTGGCTCCCGCCTCACACACTTATTTACACTTTCGGTGCGTGTTTATGGCTGATTTGAGGAGGTTTATTTATTTTTTTTATTTATCTGGCTGGAGCTTTTGAGACGCTTATCTTTGTCAAAAAACCCTTCGTCTACTTTTGGCTGAGAATTGGTACCCGATAATGACAAACGACCGGCGGTCAGGCAGTCAATTTGTCAATTCAAGTCAAAGGCAGCAGGTTGATATCAAAATTCAGATAACAGAAAACAGGTTTAATGGAATAACATTCACTGAGGCTCACACTCAATTCCCTTTCTGTAAAATTGATTTCGAAGAGTTTTTGAGGCCCAGTAGAATAAGTTAATATTCTGGTACTTAAAGCTAGTAGATACAAATATGTATGTATTTAAAGATCAATACTTCAAACAAATATAAAGTGCAATGTTTGTAAGTCGGCAATATTATAAATTATAATAAATAAAATAATATGAAATATAATAACGAAGTAAGCTTGGGCTCTAATTAAAAAATTGTCACCACTATAGGTATCTAAGGATTTAATAATAAGTCGATTTCGGTATCTTTTAAGCTTACTTCTATTATGTGTTGCCAACTCAAAATAAACCAAAATGCAATCATAAAATTAATGACATAGCGGCGAGAACAAGTTTCCGACATTGTAAATGTTTAGCACTAAATTAACAGCAATTTAATTGGACAATTTTTCCGTTTCTCTTATGAGTGCTTTTCGCTAACTTATAGTTTTTCTGTATTTGTACATTCGACTTTTGCTTTGACTTTTGTGAGAATCGGCAACGTCAGCAACAGCGGCGAAATAGGAACAAAAATCAATAGAATAATAAAAAATTGAGAAGGCATTTAATAGACGCAGGCAGGCGGCGGCACGCTATTCTACAATGTTTGTGTTGGCTTAGTCATTTATCTATGCGATCGATAGCAGCAAATCGACAAACATACTCTAATCCAAGGGATTCGTAATTCCCATTTTCGACTATCGATCATAAGGAGTTTTGTCACTCTTAAAAGCCAATGAATTTTATTTACCTTTATTCACGCTATCTCTGTCAATAACTTATGGTAGACGTCTACCAAAAAGCGAGCAAATAGTTGATGATGACAAATTAGCTTTATTTAGGAAATTTTTGCATAAAATTCTCAGGTGGGCTTGGCCTGTTTTTGTTTATAATTTTTCGTTGCCCAACGTAACGATCAAAAATAGATCGCAAATAATCGGAAGTGTTTGCATAACAATCTTTTAATATATTCATTAATTGGTCAAAGAACTATTTCTTTTTTGCTTGATAAATATTTATGTGAAATCTTTAATGATCTATGAATATCAAAAAAAATATTTGTTGTATTTGTATTATAGCCCAAACAAATAATAGTTTTTCAATTTAATATAAGTATGGAATTATAATTAAATTTAAATAGGTTTTAATATTTAAACAACAATTAATTATTATTTCCTTATAATAGTAAATATTTTATAGAGCATTGTGTTTATTCTGTTACGCATCCGTTTATTTACTTTGAAAATTGTGTATGATTGACTGATTCTCGGTGGAAGCCCCAAACTACTTTGTATTTTCCGTGTTTATATTTTACTTATTTCCTCGCCTTCTCACTAACAGTTGTTGACCCATAAACTCAAGTGTCAAATACTAATTTGATTGGTTTAAATCATTTTTATTTATAAATAAATTAAGAAAAAAAATTCAAAGAGAAACGTCAAAAACTTGGTCGTCACATTGTCTGCCTGGTCGAGTGAAAATTCGTAATAATTCAGATTTTGAATTATTCTACTCAACGCTAATGAATCACTTAACAGATGTTGGGTTTCAAGGCAGCCTCGGAATGGCGGAGGAGGACGGAACTATTATAGATGAAATAGAACTAAAGCACTTTTGAATGTTTGCCAAGACTGAAAATCTTTCGGAATCGTTGAAAAGATTTCTTGACAAAATTTCGTTTTTCTCTTTTTATTGCATAGATGTTGGCATCCGAGTTTCTGGCAGATCTAAAACGAATCGTTTAATTGCCTTCTAACACCGATGTGGCGAGATAATGCAATGATAGATTAAATTGTTTACGTTTTTCATAAGAACCTATGTTTGTCTGGGTGGAGGTGAGCGCTTGTCTGTTGCCAACTATTTATAAGAAAGGTGCACTTGGCATTTGGCACAATGTTCATTCTCTAGATTGTAGTGAATTTGCAGTCCAAATACACCATAGTAACCAAGAATTCCGGTGAATTTTCATTAATTAAATCTTTGGCGACCCATATATTTATCATATTTTGTGAGCTGAGCACATCAAAAGCTCTTTATAATAGTTCCTGTTGTTAGCTATGAGCTGTCGTCAAATAATAGACGCTGCCGTTTCTAAATTTGGTTCCACCAATGATAGACGGCACACAAGATGTGTCCAACGCAAATGAGTTGCAAATTACAAGTTCACGATTTCAGGCCAACCAACCCCTCTGGAAAAAAGCAAATCGTTTGGAAATTGCCGCCGCAATTTCATTTATTTTTTTTTTTGTGTGGACAATTTGTCTATGTCGCTCCATGTGTTTGATGCCGACGCCGGCAATTGTTGGCGATCATGATGAGGACGCTGGAAGTGGGTGATGAGGTTCAGGGTAGGGAACCAAACACTCGCACGCGCCATAAGTTATAGTTATTTGTCATATAAAATATTTTGTGCCAGACATATTTGTTGCCTTTTGAAATGGCGACACTTGATATGTCCGAACGAAAGAATTGGCAATAGTTTATTGACTCGACTGCTTCATTTATTGTTGAATTCCGATCGATCCATATATTCTTGAAGATAAGCCTAATTGGGGATATGTTTAGAGTTTTAATTGATTAAAATTACGTACTTTCAAAGTTTACATGTTGCTTTGCGGGTTAAGTATCTAATATAATCACTAGTGTTACCAATATTTATTTATTTATTTTGTACTTCACATTCACCGTTTGGCCGCTAGGGCCACAAACTATTCTGCCTCTTTTACTATTTATACTAGAGACCTGCACGAGTAAGTAAAAATATACTCGATTACTACTCGGCGATGCCGATTCCAACTGTCAAATCTGGAATCGTAGCATCGTAGAATCGTAGGCATCGGCATCGTTTTACTCATATCTGACTCGTGTTTTTTTATTAAACAAAATCAACCAAAATTCTTGTCAGAACAAGAGGAACCAATATACCCAAGATTTCACAATTGTTAGTCCTATCTACTTAAAACCATAGATTAACTCTTTGACAATATGAGACCGCAAATTCTTTGGAACAAGAAAATTTTTGTTTATGTTTACCGTCTTTAAACCCGACATACACGAAATCTTAACCAAAATGAGACCGCGAATTCTTTGGAAGAAGAAGAACCAATAAAGGACCATGTCAAAAACTCGACTGGATTTGTTGTCACCCTGGTGATCTCTGGACAAGAGGACGCCATCAAACCCGCGTCCTGAGACAGTAATGTAGAACTGTCAATGTTATAAAATTGTTCTTTCCACACTCATGTTATGTTTCCAGTTATTTGTTTCTATGTTCTAAATTATGCGTTTTATAACCATTAAGTTGGTTGATCAACGCTATAAATAAACATATGCTATATAAAAAAAAAAAAAAAAAAAAAAAAACGGATTTGTTGTCTTTAACTGTGGTTTTTCTATTCACGAATTCTAAAAAAATGTACCCGCGAATTCTTTAGAAGAAGAGCAAATTTTATTGAAATTTATTTTTAAATGTCAAATTTGAAATTTGTTGGCGATGCTACCTACTCGTACGATTCTACGATGCCGAGTATACGATTACATGATTACAAAAAATAATCGTGGCATCGCCAACTTGATTACTTTTACTCGTGGAATCGGCATCGGCATCGTATCGTGCAGGTCTCTAATTTATACCTGTTACTCGTAGATTAAAAGGGTATATTGTATTCGTGCAAAAGTATGTAACAGGGAGAAGGAAGCGTTTCCGACCCCATAAAGTATATATATTCTTGATCAGGGTCACTAGCCGAGTCGATCTAGCCATGTCCGTCCGTCTGTCCGTCCGTATGAACGCCGAGATCTCGGAAACTACAAAAGCTAGAAGGTTAAGATTTTCCACACATATTCTTATTTCAGCCGAGCGCCACGCCCCCTCTAACGCCCACAATCGCCCACCAACGATTTTTAAATGTGTCCTGCGCCCACATCCTTAAAGATTTCCGAGAAGTATAAATGCAATTTTGTTGTGTATATTTATACCTATTGAAATGTAGAAGTCATTTTTCAAATCGGACCATTCAATAAAAAGTTATGCGCAATCAAAAAAATTTTATATATCCATCTCCCCCGCACTCCCTTTAGCCGAGTGACGGGTATTAGATAGTCGGGATACCAACCCGACTATAGCGTTCTCTCTTGTTTTGACCTGTTTTTCCCCTAATATTAAAAAAAAGTGAAGAATAGGTTTTAGAAATAATGAGATGGTTTATTTTAAAATTTCTTCAGTCTAGTTTGTTACGCCTTTTGGGTTTTACATTTTTAGTATAACTTTTTTCCATTTATCTCTTGCAGTATGCCTCGTGAAGAGCATTTCCGAGATTGTTGACCAGTATGTGCAGTCGTGTAAAAAGCATAACAGAGAGCCATTGAAGAGTGTAATGGATCACCTAAAGAATCTGGATCTGAACCAGGTGCGGCAGCCTCTACTCCCCCTAAAGGCGAATCAACTAGTCGCCAACGATTGCGAGGCCCTCGAGGAAATTTTCAAAAGGGTAAGCAGTGAGTTCGAAACTCCCTTTCCAGACTCCGATTACTAATGTTCCAATTTTACCCTGTAGATACAATACAAATGCATCGATCTGTCCGACTGTACGCTAGACGAGAGCTGCTTGATGGCCCTCTTCCAGATGATCGAATACTACGAAGCTGCTAACGAGCTGGACATATCATACAACAAGGAGCAGATGACGAAGCGATGCTGGGAGCTGTGTGCTTACATGGTGGAACGGAGCCAAGAGCTGCAGCTGCTCAATGCCGAGAGTAATCAGATCACAAAGTTGGGCGCCGACAGTCTCGGTAGGGCACTGGGCTCGTCCAATCTGCACACACTGAAGCTAGAGCACTGCGGCCTCAGGGGACAACCCCTCGTCCATCTCTGTAAGTCGACCGACGACCTGATTAGGGTTCAGTGATCATCTTCAAAACGATTCCTCATTATGATCTCAGAGTCCATTGGATGAAATCACTAGTTGGCTGTTTGCTAAATTGCATTTATTATATTTTAGTATCATTTGCAGGCCGAGGTCTTTACCAAAACAAAATGCTCAAGGAGCTGTGGGTGGGCTTCAACGACCTGGACTGTGTGGATGCCCAGCACATAGCCGATATGTTGCGCTACAACCACAGCTTGGAGCTCATCGACATTAGCAACAATAATATAAGAAACGAGGGCGTCATGTACTTGGTGCAGGCCCTCATCCTTCAGTCTACCGAGCTGGAGCGGCGAATGGGAGCCTTGAAGCGCACCCGTGCCATTGAGGTGGACGAGTGCGTGTCGCCGGTGGAGACTGAGCAACCGGCAGTCATCCCTCAGTCCGCCAACTCGGTCATCGGCCAAGCGAAAGATATTGTCGACGGTGAGTCATCTTCGCACGTAAGCTCGATTCCCGAGACTCCTGCGGAGGAGGCAGCATCAACCGATCCAGCGGTTGGTGTCCTTGTTGACCTAGACAATGATAATGACGACGAGAACACCGAGGACACTGTTCGCACCGTGAGAAACTGCAGCCAAAACGGCAGCGGACAGTCAATGCTGGACAAGCTGCTCTCCATGAACAGCGACAGCAGCAGCGAGGAGGCGCCCTCAAACATATCCACCGACACTCTGGCCGCCTGCTGCTCCGAGGACATCAGCGAGATCAGCAACGAGATTTATGAACCCACCGCAGCTAAGCAGGTGCCACTAGGAGATAAAGAAGCCTGTTCGGCTATGATCTCATCCAGCCCGATGGAATTCGAATCGGTCGCTGTTGCAGCTGCGACCGAGGAGCCGCTGTCTCCGTCGCAACAGCAACAACAGCAATGTTCCCAAAACGAACGCAACTTATGTGGTAAGTAACTTTGTCATTTGTCTCATCAAAATGGTTGCTACATTTGATTCCCTTGCAGATATTACTCCCTCAACAGAGGCTAAACCCGTTGAACCCAATGAATCCTGTGTACAGAACAACATCATCAACAACAACAACAATAACAATGCTAACAATTCCCACAACAACAATAATACAATCCAATTGCCACTAGGAGGAGCAGGAGCAACAGCCACCTTAGCAGTGGTTGCGCCGCCACTGGATATCGGCAGCAGTCCAAGCGGTTCCTCGCCAGCGGCGATTTTTGAAGTCACCGCCGAGGAGAGCGACTGCATCAATGGCAGTGGAGCGGCGGCTGGTGGATCGCGGCCGCTGGACGTCAATAAAAACGCAAAGGTGGCCGACGACTACGAGGACACGCACAGCACGGACTCGGCATTCGAGAGCGCCTCCGAAGGCGACATAAGTCGTCATCTGCCCGACGAGTTTAGCCGGCTTTCGGTGTCACTGGAGAGCACGCGGCTGGATGACATGGCCAAGGAGATGAGTGGCATTGAGACCGCCACTATAGCCACAGAATCCACCGAGTGTCTGCTGGCCGCACAGGAGGCTGCGACGCCCACTCCTACGCCCGCGCTCGATGCCTTGCCGCCGCCCAAAGTAACCATCTCCGAGGAGTGCCTGCTGGCGGATAAAGAACTGAGCCCCAGTCCTTTCTCCTCGCCCAGTCCGGCGCCCACGCCCCCACCGCCGTCCACCTCTCCGGGGGGCGCAAGCATTGGCCTGCGACGTACAGAGTCCAGCTGTGCGTACCTCAATCAATCCACCCGCAACCGTTCCCAGAGCTCCGACAGCCTGTGCAGCGAGACATCGCTGGACGGGATGAGCAGCAGCGGGGCTAGCAACAACAGTGTCAGCTCAAACGCCTCCGCCGCCGATCCCAAGTTCGCCGAGAAGCTGACCAAGAACGACACACTTTCGCGTCGCCAGCTGGCCGAGGCCACGCTGGAGGCCAATCGATCGCCCAGCGGGCTGAAGGCTCTCACCCTATGGAACAATAACCTGACCAAGGACTGCGCCACAGCTGTGGCTGAGCTGCTGCAAAAGACCATTTCGCTGGAACTGCTCAACATTGGCAAGAATTGTCTCTCCAACGAGTTTATCTCAACCATTAAGGATAGTCTGACGAAGAACACAACACTGACTACACTGGGGCTTCAGAGTGCCCATCTGAGCGCCAAGGGGATCGAGACGCTGGCCTCCATCCTCACCTTTGGTGGCAACAGCAAGCTCCAGCGCATCGACATCCGAGACAATAAACTAGAGGTGGAAAGTCTGAATATAATCGCCGAGGTGCTCAAGTCCAATAAAACGCTCACGCAGATCGACATCAACGATGAGCCCAAGCGCCTGACGGTAAGTAATCCAGCCCCAGGATTAAGTCTATGCCACGCCCATTGCCCATCAAGAGTCGAAAAATCTCATCCGAGGCCACAGTAGAAGTTGAGTTTGTATTATTAAGCGAATGGGAGTTGAAAGTAAATTAGAATTTATGTTGTTGTGGAAACACACAATTTTTTAAGTTTTTAATATATACCCTTGGTAAGGAGAACTGGAAAATATTTTATTTAATTATAGCAGTACTTATTAAGACTGTTCATTAGAGCCCTGCATGAATGGATTCAATGAACTATATTAAATATTTGGTTTTATATGAATAAATTAATTAGAATTTTCAGTTTAATAGAATTGAATGAATTTGAATTTTGAGTTTAATAAAATTAAAAAAATCTGGCAGATTAAAAAAATTTATAAAAATTATTTATTAATTCATTCAATTCAAAATGAATTAGAAAAACATTCAATTTATTTCACATAGAATTGAATTAAACAAATCAGAAATTTCATGGCATACTATGATAAATCAAAAATTGAATGAATCACGCAGGGCTCTACTATACATTCCCATTAAATAACACTAAACCAAAGAAGTATCACGTTACCAAGAGTATACGAAGCTGCGGCTTGCCGTAGCTAACACCCTTGATACCATGACTTATTGCGATTTTGAGCTTGGTTCTGGATGGCTGTGTTGGACGTTGAGAGTTTTGATTTTGAATTTTTAATTGAATCGTTTTCATTTGTGGTCACTGTTGTCGTTGCCTCTCTCATCTCCGTTAAAGTTGCCCATAGTGCCGATAGTAAATGTTATACCGCCATCGCCATTGCCCCAGGAGAGCGTAAGTAAACCCCCACTCAATTTGCTCCTCCAACTCTCTGCCCACTGCCTTTTGTGCCCACTGCTGTCCACTGACAAAGCTTGGCTTGCATCCGATAATAATGCTAACTTCTGCAGCCTAAACCCGATCTAACTTTTCACTCTAGCTGCTTGACTGATTCGTTCACTATAACAAACCAAATCAGTTGTTCAGTTGCTCAGTTATACCAGTATTTCATAAAAAATATCTATATCAAATAATTACCTGCTGTATCGAACTGAGCAATTCCACAACTAAAGCTTTTTATTAATTAAAATACTGTCTGTAAATTACTGATACTGAGTGATTGAAATTCTTCTTGTTCTGATTTCAGATCGGCAGCGATGCCCACTTGGACTACACAAGGGTGCTGGGCACTGTTCGCTCCCTGTGCTCCCGAAATGAGAAGCGGCAGGCTCAGGAGCTGGCGGAGAAGGCGGCGAATGTGGTCGGCGGCGGCAGCAGTGTTGGCGGCAGTCTTCCGGGCATTCGGTGTCGCGGCGGTTACTACTTGGGCTCGCGGAAGATCTCGTTGACCTGCCACAGTCGGCCATTTGTGGACGCTGCCACTGGCACGGTGAGTGCAACGTCGACCGCGACCGCTGCAGCAACCGCCCTGCCCACACCTGCTGCCCTGCTGGAGGTGAAGCGGAAGAGTGGACCGCGTCTCCGCTCGCCGGGCCCCAGTCCGCCCACCATATCGCCGTCGTCCTCGCCGAACCGCAGCCGCTTTCACGTCTCCCGCGTGGCCGAAGTGGCCAGTCCACTGATCTCGCCGCTGGCCCAGCATCCACCGCCGCACACGCCGCGCTCGGCCAGCAGCTGCATGTCCATACCCACCATCGGCTCGCCCAGCGGCAGCCAGAGCAGCCTCAATGCAGTTGGAGCCCTGCCCACCTCCAGTTCTCTGCCCGCCATGGCATCTGTTACCTCCTCGACGCAGACGATCAAGCGGCTGTCGGTATCGCCCAGGTCTCGCTTTCATGTATCCCGCATCTACGAGGATCCCCAGGTGCCGATGGCCAATCGAAAGATGCCGCCGATTACGCCGCATACGCCGCCAATCGACCTGCCACCCACTCCCATGCTGAAATCGGCCAGGAAGGCAGTGCTGCTGTCCGAGGCAGTGGAGGCAGCAGCTGCTGCGGTGCCAGTAAGCAGTATGGTTATAGTGGAGGCCAGCGATGATGCCGACGCACATAAGAGTACAAAACTCGAAGAGGCCGCCGGGCAAAAGCTTTCGCCGCACTTGACCATATCACCCACCTCAAGTCATTCGAGCTCAACTTCGCCCGGCAGCAGCAGCACCAGCAGCGGGAGCAGTAGCAATAGCAATGGAAGCACCTCAACATCCACAGATGCTACAGACTCTGTGGCCTCCTGCCCAGAAGCGCCACCCAGGTCCTGTCCCCTGGCCGTTTTTGGCGATAACGACATTACGTTGACCAAGGAATCGGCCGGTGTGGTCGCTCTCTCTGCTGCTGCTGCTGCGGCGAGCAGCATGAATCCAGTTTTGGAATCCGAACAAGAACTCGTGCCGCCTGCCGAGCCCGTCAGCAGCGTTCCACAGAACCGTGCCCGGAAAACTTCTTGGATAGCCAATCCATCGGCGGTGGACAAGCTGCTCACATTGTTTAACACGGGCACCATTTTCAATCGAAGCTCATCGCCGGAACCCAAGGCCAGTCAAATAAGCAGCGTGCCCGTTAGCAACCCGATCACAAACAGCGCACAGAGTTAGTTCTTCTTTATTTGATTAATATATACATTATACACATATGACTGGGCTAATTTATATCAAAACTTAACATAACATAAAGCAATCACAATATTTTTTTAACAGTTTTTTTAACATAAATTGATAATAACAATAGCTGTAATACCTTTCATCTTTGCTTTGACAGACACCACAGCAGCAAGCGCCGTAGGAGGAGCAAGCGGAGGCGAGTCCAGTAGCACCACACCTAATCCTATTCTATCGGTTGCGCGAAAATCTTCGCCCGCATCGTGGACCTCGCTGACCGGCAGCAACATCTCCAACGCCAGCCAAAATGCGTCCTCCCACACGGACACGGGCAGTTCATCCTTTCTCGACACAGCCTCCAGACAGTTGCGGGACTTCAGCAAGCAAGTCTTTCGCCAGAACATCTCCTTCAACAACAGCGGTGAACAGGCGGCAGCTGGTCAACACGAGTTGAGTACAGGGACGTCGGCTTCCAGCAGCACGGAGTCGCCATCCCCGCCGGAGTGCAATACGGCTCACATTCCGCTCAGCCTTAAGCGTCAGCTGAAGGAGAACATTTCGCCAGAGCACACGATTAACGAGGAAACACTTCACACGCTACAGAAACTATCGAGGGCAGAGGATGTGGCGCTAAAGGCGGAGGCAGCCACCGAACTGGGCGACATAGAGATCGTGATGCACAGCGAGGTAGCCGATTGCCACTTGCCAGAGGATAAACAGCAAGAGCAGGAAGAAGCATCTTCGAGTGTCGTTTAAAAAGAGCCAAGGCCAAATGCAATGTTATAGTGCGTAAATATATGGAAATTAATCTAATCGGAAAAGAAAGGAAAACACAACTCAAACGACTAAAACCAACACCCACCCAGCATTCCCATGGCTCTCCTTTGTACTGTACCCCACCCGCCTTGAAAAATGGTTACGAGGTCAAGGATGATAAAGAAAGTTTGGGTTACCCACAACCCCAAAAACAAATACGATGAAGTACACAAGTTATTACTAACTTTGTTTTATTTTTGGTTAAATTCATTTTAAGTTTTATAACAAAAGAAAATATAAATATATTTTAATTATAAATACGGCATAAGAAATGCAAAAAATGCTCAATATTCACTTCAAGAAGCGCTGGTTTCGAAATGAATCCATTTGAAAAGTTTCAAAAGTTGAAATTTTTAATTTAGCGACAGCTTTTCTGAAGTGAGTACTGACCCAAAAATGGATATACTTTAATGAATGTAAAATATAAAAACATTTCAAATGTACACACATCTAATATAAACCACACAAACCTATGAAAACACTATTTGGCTAAGTGTTGGCCATTAATAGCTGACTTTTAAAAAGTTGCATAAATATAAAGAGCGAAGATCGTGTGGAATTTACATGGAACATTTGTACTTACCAATTCAAATGAATTCTAAAAAAATGACCAATAATCAGAACCTGCAAAGCCACCGGAAACACATTGTTATACATACTTAAGTTAATATTAACTATACGAGGAGCACTATTGTTACAACTTAATTAGGGATATCGTCCCGCAATAGGATTACTTTTCACCCATGCATATGGAGTGCAATTCTTTATTTTTATTCGTTCCACCTCCCCTTTCTCAACTCGCTAACAACTCAAATTAAGTGCAAACTGGAACAGTTCAGCCCCAGTATTATGAATTGGAACAACTTTCAAATCAAATACATACTTAAATTAGGTACTTAATCAGCTTATGGATTGCCACTAATTATGTAATTAGCCCACCAGTCAAGCCCAATCCAGTAGACAATCTTAAGTTGAATGACATTGTGCAATTAATCGTACATTCTTATTTACAACCCAATCTAACAACGGAAATGAAGCGCAAACGAAAACAAAAAGTACCCAAAATAAATCCAATTGATCTCATTATGTGATATTTGTCGTAGTGCCCAAAGCGTTCACTGTACGTGTATCAATATAACCAAATCATGAGTTAAGTACATGGTGTACATTCAAAACACACATTTGCTCTTAGTAAAGTTACTCAAGCCATCCTCCCCCCGCATCAACTGAGACAGATCCCCAGAACAGCTTTAGTAAGACTATGCAACTTTTTAAAATGTCAGCCCTTAATGGGCCTACTCAAACGTTATAGATAAAATTAAAATACAACACACACATACAAATATATATATAATAACATGTAAACATATTTTGATTCATGGAAGATCTTGTAAATACCGCGTGTGTACTCTCTATTAGGGAATGGGGAGTCTCTAGACGAAGCTACCCCGAATTCCGATTTTTTTTCTTTGTTAACGATTTTTGTTTTTGTTTACTATTTTATTGTTTAAAACTTTAAATGTAACTATATGGATATGTGTATATCTTTATATATTATGTACGTATTTAAGTAGTCAAAAGCAAACCAATCTTTCAAATATTTTCCAAAATGTACCAATCGAAAATATATCTTCTTGAGTTAAGTGGAATTACTTAAAAATTTATCGTACTTAATTTACAAGTAGAAAAGATATTTCTGGTGCTTATCAATCGCTAAGATTTTGCCTTACTCTAGATCCCTGTTTTCGGCAAACAAAATTCACCACCAAATCCATTAAATAATTTGTTCACACATTTGAAGCTAAATTTGTTTTTGTCGATAGCTAAGATTTTGTTTAACATTGGCAAGTTTATTACCTATTTTTCATAATTTAAGTTTATAAATTAGAAAAAAAAAACCTACTAAACCGAAAAATTTATTGAATAAACATGAAAGTTGTAATGAAATTATAAATGCTTTTTACTGGACTTTGTAGTTAAGGGGATCCAATTTTAGAGCTAAAATTTCAAAGCTATAAGGAAAAATAATATTAAATGGAAGGTAGTTGAAAAATCGTCTGAGGGCTATGAAGTTCGATTAGATTTGCCGTTCAAATAAGCGTACGCTAATTACATGTAGTGTGTTTTAAGCAAATATCAACTTATCAGGCAAGTGCTGTTTAAATATTTTCCAAAGAGAATAAAATTATCATTTTCATCTGAATAAAACGGTTTTTTTTCCCGCCTGTCCCCACTTTGCCACACGAACCCCAAGATAATAACGAAAGCAGCGTCATGACAACTGTTGATATGTGCAGCCCGTAAAATAAGAGGAACTGAATGAGAGTGGGGGCGAAAAGATTTCATTCATGAATCCGAGATGTTCCGAGTGGGTGGGAGGCAGCATAGCAGGGTTGGTTTCCTTCAACAGAGCCCTGTTAGCGACGAGTCCTTAACAGAAAAGTCGGTCTGAGCTTCTGTCTGCGGCGTTTTGAATATCTGAGCTCAGTCAGTTTCCGGCCTTTGCTCGGTGCGGATCGCAGTGGCATTTAAATCGGTGATTATAGTGCGGAACAAGAAAGTGAAACCATGTCTGAGGCAAATATTGAGCTGGACTCGAACACTGCCGTGGCACCCAAGTGCGCCAATGTGAACAATAACAATAGTGCCCGCTCCAGTAGGGTTGGAAGTGCATCCTCGGGAGCAAACTCGGATGCGGATACCCAGCGATTCGGATGGTGCGGTTGGAATCCGGCGTGGCTCCAGCGCTTCTGCACCGCAAAGTGGGCTCTTTTTTGGCTCTGCTGGGGCGGTGCTCTTCAAGGTGATATTCTCTTGCCCTGATTATATACTTCCTTAATTCCGTTAAATGGTTCGTCGCGCGAATTTTCCGCCTACGCTTATTTTTTGCTTGAATTTCGTGGGCTGCTTCTTGGTTAAGGCAGTCGAAAATTACATTGCATGGAGTAAATTATTTCGATATTATACTTTTTTGTTTTGGGACACTCAATATTATTATTTTTTAGTAATATACATTTTTAATGATTATACAAATCAACAAATTACACCTCTATTTGCCAGTGAGTCGAAATAGTAGTAATATGTGAGAGTGATATAGGACTTTCTTTTTTTTATTTAACGAATTCAAAAGACTTGAGCTTTGATGCAATTTTAAATACAAATTAATTTTTTTCGTTTTATTTAATTACAAATATATTTTTTTTGCATATTTAGTAAGGAATATAAATGTAGTTTTCAAAACATTAAACTTTTTTAGAGTCCCTTTTTTGCCTTTCCTACGATCGATGAATTTATGTGATTGGTGTAAGGGTTTTCACCAAAATAGTTTTTAGTGTCCGGTCGACCGTTCACAAGGAAATATCTTTGATATCTACTAAAGTTTTAGTTCAAGCCAAAATAATATAAATCTTAACCTTTGAAAACTCTGAAACTGTTGACGCTTAAAAGCAAGTATTAAATATACCAGTTTACAAAATCAAATCGACTTATTCCTACTCGAAGGCAACCTTGGTTTAAAGTAAAGTTCATCTCCATGATTAAGAAATGGGCTCTTCCAATTTTTTGTATGATGTAAATTTTACAGGAATATAATGCCGTTTTAGTTCCAGTTTAGAAGCTACACCTTGTCAAAGTTAAAAAATTTGAAAAAATGCTAAAGCTCTGGCATAAGTGGCTTCTTTAAAAATACACGCCCAAAAACCGAAATTTGTTTTACGAATTAAGAGGATGATTTAATTTTGTTAACTGGTGATATTTGGAAAAGTGAGTAAGTTATAATTTTATAATTAAAAGGATTTGTGACTCTTTTTAAATTTACATGTTATGTTTTATTATTGCCTGTAATTACCCGAACTTTAGACATAGAAAAAAACTGAATTTCCTTTTCCAACCATGTAAATTTTGCTGCGGCTTAAGGCTTAAAAAACACTTCTGTCCACCTTTTGTTTCTACAAAATATTGAATCAACATGGCCATATTTTTCTTGATTACAAGACAAACTTTTGCCAAGCAAACTTTTAGCGAGCCTGTATCCCAGAAGTCTCGAGTTGGCTAAGACAATGCAAAGGCGCAGGCGATGAGGACATCCACATCCGCATCGCTTCATTAGCATCCTGGGCATTCCCAGCCTCGGCCAGCAGGACTGTGTGCAACAGATAAGAATTCGACCAAGGAGCTGGGAAGAAGGTGGGGTCCCCGGCTGGAGTTTCTGTGAATAGAAGTGAATTAAAAATTAATATCTGCCCGGAGCAGCCGAGGGAGCTGATGATGCTCTAGCCCGAGGATGCATTAACCTCAAAAAATCACCGCACTTTGAATAGTTTGAAAGGCCCGTTGAAGTGTAAATGGGCCCAGTTTTGCCTGCGATATCCGAGGGGTTTTGAGTGGGTGTTTGAGGCCCCGAACCTCTTGACGTTGTCATAGGCTTTAGGTTACTCCGGAATCCGAAGGGGCGAGAGGGCAGCGGCATAAATCAAAACAATGTTAATCGTTGTTTACCCAACTTTAGATCCCCCGGCTGATCCGAACTGGTGCCGGTGCCCATGGCTACGGCTCAGTTTCAGCTTTAGTTTCCCACTCCTAATGGGTTCAAGCGGTTAATTAAAATTCGCCAATTTCACGAAAGCTGACGACACGTTTATGCATTTCCGGGGGATTAGGCTGTGTTCCAGAGATTGGATGCAAAAATGTGCAGAAATGCACTCGCTGGATGGAGGCCAGATTTAGCATTTTTGGATGGCTGCCAGCGAAGATGCAAACGTGATGAAAAACTTAATTTTGTGCTTAAAACTGTTAAAATTATCATTTCTTTTGTTTATTACAAAACATCTACTTTTTAAAAAAGGTTTTAAAATTTCTGGAATATAGATAATCACAATCCCAACAAAAGTGCAATAAAGTTAAAAAAATATTATTAATTGTTTTGGTATAAGTTTAACAAAATATATTGAGCCTCCATATCAAATTAGTAAAAATAAATGGAGTAGTTTCATAAAAATAATTTTCTTCAATTTTACTTTTAACAGACTCTTTACATGTTTAATTATTTTTTTATTTTAACGAACGATACATAAAATTAAAATGTATGTAAATAATATGCCTTGGATTTTGGATTTGGATTTTTCCACAGATTCAATTCAAAAAGTTAATTATCAAAAAGTTTCATAAAATGAAAACTCAAATTTTCAGGGCACAAATGAGACCAAAAGTGTAGAGCCCACGGTAGGTTAATACAAAAATAAACAAAAAAGGATTTAAAGTATTTAATTGCTTGGGTTTGGCCACGATCTTTGAGGGAGTGACTCACGCGAACACCTCCTGCAGGATGTTTATCAATGTCCAGTATTTATGCCTTGGCCGTGTGCTGTAAGCAAACTGAATCATGCAGTTCTTGCAGCTCGAATGGCCTGCTGGCATCTGTTGCACTAGGCTACTCTGCCTAGTGACCCTCGACGTGGGAACACTTCCGGTTGGATGTGGATGTGGGTGACACAGAGTTGGCCTGCCCGCCTGTGGCTCGGCTTACGGATGCGGATGGGGCGGCACGTGACCGAAAATATTAATCAGTTGACACGGCATTAACATAAATCATCCGCAACAATTTTGGATTGCCGCGTTCTGCTCTCGTCGTGCATCCAGTTCAAATGGTTTATTGTTGTTTTTTATGGCTTTGAATACGGCCTCATTCAATGGAAATGAGTAAGCTAGTCAAATAACTCATATTAGAAATGGGAGTGATTCTGAACATGTGTGCATTTCGATTCGAAGGATGATCCTAAGTATAAGAAGAGCCAAAACTCTCTTAGGTTGGCTTATTAATGTATTTTATATGGAGGGTATCAATTAGTTGATTAAAGGAAGTGTGGATATAATTTTTTTTTCTTTATTTGAATATTTATTGAAAAAAAATATTAATTAAAATTTCCATTTTAAACTAATTTGCTAGAAAAATCTTTACTGCTAATTATGAAAATGTTTAAATCTTTGATCAACCCCACATGTCCCAGCCAGGACGTAAGTCAATCGATGCACATGCAAAATCATAGATTGTCACGTATCCAATGCAGTCTATGTACTTCACTGTATACTTCCAGCCAAAGGTCACACACTTACTCCCACTCCAGAGTATAAAATGCCCCGCCTCAAGGTTTCTTCGGGATTTATTAAATTATTGCATTTAGTGGGGTAAATGACTTGTAAGTGTCGCCTCCCACCAACTTCCTCTTGTAAACTTTCCTCCCCGCTTTCTGTCACCTTTCCAACCAAAGATGACCAGGAGAGGTCTTCTTTGGGGCGATTATTGAAAAATAAATTGAATTCGTCGTAGAAAAAAAGAAATATTGTGAGCAACAATGGCTTTGTAGGTTGTTAAGGGCGGGCCCAGAACTAACAGATATTTATTTACGATAGAAAATTCGCCTAAGCCCTCAAAATCAATTTGTCGTACAGATATTTAATTTATGACCCGCCCCATGGCACTCAAGTCAACTCAACCACCTCCATTATCAGCAGGACTATCTTCCGCCCTCTCCTACTCTTTTCCAAGTCAAATATTATATGACAATCTGTTGACGGTCCTCGCTGGAGTCCAAACTTCATGTTTATGACTCTGGAATGGGGGATGGTACTTGAAGGAGGAGGAACGGTAGGTAAGACGTAGCCTTTTCTTAGTAGAAATCGCATAGGCTTTACTAGTAAATTATTTACTATTTATTCAGTTTTTACTGCTAAATTTAAAACGGATTTTATGATTATGCTTTCATATATTCTTTAATGTGATTTATGGATAAAATGATTTTGAAATTTCTTTCTTTTTAGGTCTCATAGTAAACGGTCTGATCAATGTGTCCATCTCCACAATTGAGCGGCGTTTTGGACTCCGCTCCCGACAGATGGGTCTGGTGGCCAGCGGCTATGACCTGGCCTCCTTCGCGTGTCTGGTTCCGGTCACCTATTACGGCGGACGACGAGGAGCCTCCAAGCCGCGCTTCATTGCCATCGGACTGATCGTGATGGGCCTGGGATCGCTGGTCTTTCTGCTGCCCAACTTCCTGGTGGGCAAATACCGGGCCACCATTGCCGAGGCGAATGTGTGTGAGGTATCGGGATTGCAGGCCAACTCCAGCCAGGCAATGGTAAGGGGGGTGACATGGAGATTACCAACCGGATACCTATTAATTCCAACCATATCCTTGCAGAGCGCCTGCGAGCTAAATGGCTGGGGGGAGGGCGAGAGTCTAACCTGGACGGTCTGGCTCTTCCTGGCCGCCCAACTGCTCCACGGAGCCGGAGCCTCGCCCCTCTTCACCCTGGGCGTCACTTATATCGATGAGAACGTCTCAAAGAAGATGTCATCTGTTTACTTGGGTAAGTTGCAAACGACGCAGCCGTTGATAAGACGCGCAAAAACTTTTGTCTGCCGCAGTCGCACAACAAATGAAGTATGCACAAATACCCACACTTTCCGAGGGGGGTTCGGTATTGGTGGTCCTTATACGATATCAAAGATATCAAAGTATCTGCTAGTTGCTCTCACACATGAATATTTATTTTTATTCGCCTTATTGGCAAACGACGTCGGCTACAAAGGGAGCAAATACTATTTACTGTTTGCGATCCGAAAATCCTCCCGGGTGTTTGGTTTGGGTCTCATGTCTAGAGTCTCGTGTCAGCCGACTTCCTTACCCCTGTTGACCCAATTTTAAAGAGCCAGATTGTTGCTGACTCAGTTGAGACGCGGGTCTGAGGAAGAGCCGACGGCAGCGGAAATTTATTGCCTCTTAGTTAGGTTTATCGTGCCATCCAAAGACGACAGTGAAATTATCAAACCCGACCAGCGTCCTCTTTGCCTCTTTGGATATCGCTGTCTGGCATTGAGACAATTGAAATTCGCTTCTTCCTGGGAGTTTCACTCCATTTGGAGCTGGAGGGGTGCTCAAGGAACTGATTGCACGGTGCGTTTCAAAGATAAATAAATAAAAGAACCATCCGCAAAATGGCTACTCCTATCTTAGATTATTCTGCATTAAAATCTAGAACCTCTAAAAGGTTGATCTCGTATTTTGTATAATTTATTTATTTAGATTGAAAATTTAAAGATTTAACATTATTTATAAAGTTTTAAGGGTTAAATGATTCTTTTTTGTATTGTATTGTATTTCAGAAAAAAGAAATGTTTAGGCCCGTTTTCTCGTCCGCCTGTTAAATTTAAAGTAGGGTTAAAACTCTGATTTCCCATACGATTTTAAGGTTCTAACCTTACTTTAAATTTAACCATCGGACGAGAAAACGGCCCTTAAAGTGTCAGCATGTAATACAAAATTTCAATATAACTCATTTTTGATTATTATATTTAAAAAGTGAACTTAAATTTATTTAAAAATTTGGTTGTATATTACATCTATATTATACATTTTTAGAAACCATTAGTTTAACTTTAAGAACATAAATTTTTAAAGGACTTTCTATTTCAAATCAAGCCGTATTCTTAGCGACTTAGCATTTTGTAACGCACTGTAGGAACGAGGGTCTCAATCGAAGTCTTGTTCCTTGCAAATGTCTGATAATGATATTTAGTTGAACTATGACTCGTTGACAAATTAAACCGTTAATATTGAAGTTTAATTGAGAAGTTTGTTTTCGCAGGCATTTACTACACAATGGCCACCGTTGGACCTGCGATTGGCTACGTTTTCGGAGGACAGTTGCTGCTCATCTACACGGATTGGATGAGCGTGGACCCAGCCCAGTAAGTGCATCTTATAAGCTGGCTATGATTGTTATTAATCGAGCGACTTAGTGCCCCACGATGAATGAGTGAGTGAGTGCTGATGGAGATAAAGAGCAGGTGACTTTAAGGGCGGGAAAAGGGAGGAATGAGGGCGGGGAAGGGAACGGGGGCTGCTGCGGAGCTTATTTGTTACCCGGCAACGGCAAATGCCACAAAGCACCTCGCCGTGTAAATATCTCCAGAGAGTAATAAAACAACATTCCCGCTGACAACGAGGAAATAAGGTGCGAATGAGAATGAGCATTTGTTTGATTCACCTTCTCGGCGCCCAGGTGTGGGTGGCAAGGAGGAAGGAGTCACAAGGACTGCCGTATTCCAGAGCAGAGCGGCAAGCCATCTGCATCCGAATCCGCACGGATACAACCGCATGGCTTATTGTCAAGGTGATGCCATAAGTCATATTGTCTGCTCAACCCCCAACCCCCAACCCCCATCCCCCGCTTTCGTAAATTATGTCGAGAACATGGAAATTTTGTTTATGATTTTGTACATGTTTACGAGTGGTTAGGGCTAAACAAATACTTTTGGCGACCTTTTGTAGCCACCGCTGAAAAGATAAATTCAGCGGAAAATATAAATTCCCATTCAAGTTAATTTAAAAAGCCGGAAAAGTGGAAAATTTAGAGAGTAAATTATAAAAGTTACGGAAAATAAGGGTTTTGAGTCCGGTTATGTGTAAGCAATGAAGAATAAGCAATCACCTTAAAATTATTAGTTTTCTTGATAATTTCAGTTGTCCTTAGAGTAGAATATTTTCTTTTACATATCTTAATCTTAATCTTAAATAATGTAAAATCGATCTACGTTTCATTTCGATTTTTTTGGGTGTAGAAAAGCAGTTCAGATTATTTATTTTAGGAATTTAAAGTGAAAGAACGCTATAGTCGAATGGCTCGACTATTAGAAACCCGTTACTCAGCTAACCAACAAAAGAAGAATTAATATACATTTTAAAGTACAAAACAGAATTAGCGTGGTGTCGCCGATATTCTATCTTAACAAGACCTTTTAGATAAAAATAAGTATGTACGTATGAGATTTTATAAAATAAATTTAATAATATTGGCTTGGGAGTTAAATTAATTAATCTGAGTCTAATCTTTCCCCTTGCAGACTCAGCCTGACCAGCGACAGCAAGGTGTGGATTGGAGCCTGGTGGCTGGGCTTCATTTTCGCAGCCGCCATGTGCCTCCTAATAGCCCTGCCCATCTTCGGCTATCCGAAATTGCTACCCGGGGCGGAAAAGCTGCAGCTGGAAAGGGTTTCCGAGGCGCATGCAACCATATCGGAGACTGAGGGGTCCAGTGGTGAAGTGGCCCGCGGACTGGCTCAACTTCCCCGCGCGGTACTCAAACTGCTGGGAAATCCCACGTTTTTTTTCCTGAACCTGGCCGGGGCCACTGAGGGTCTGGTGATAGCCGGATTCGCGGCATTCCTGCCCAAGCAGATCGAAAACCAGTTCAGCATTTCGCCCATGCACTCGGCCCTGGTAATGGGTCTGATCACGGTTCCGGCGGGTGGTGGTGGCACCTTCCTCGGCGGCTACTTGGTCAAGAAGTGGAATCTGGCCTGCAGGGGAATCATCAAGATGTGCCTGATGGCCACTGTGGTGGCGGCCCTGTTCACCATCTGCTTCCTGGTGTCCTGCCCAAATCCAAAGTTCGCTGGCGTCACAACAGGTTACAATTTGGAGGCCAGAAGCGATGCACCCGCTTTGGAGGCGAGATGCAACTCCAACTGCGGCTGCAGCCGCACGAACTATGATCCCATCTGTGGCGTCAATGGCGTCATGTACTACAGTCCCTGCTTCGCAGGATGTGCCCAGGAGGAGCACGTGGACAGCCTGAAGCGCTACCACAACTGCAGCTGCATCGAAAGCGTCGGCTGGGTGGACGAGGGCAGTACGTCCCACTTCCGCCCGGAAGCCACCAACCTCAAGTGCGACTCCACATGCCAGACCCTGCCGATCTTCGTGGCCCTCTGCTTCATTTTGATGGTCTTCACCTTCCTCGCCACTATGCCCGCCCTGTCAGCCACTCTGAGGTGGGTGCACTTTTGATATTTTACATATTCCAAAATGTAATTATTATATCTGTAAACCACAAAAATCAAAGAGATTTCCTTGTAGTTAAATCAAGGAAAAACCACAGATTTAAGGACGATATTTTTAAGACTTTGTGTTTTTTAATTTCCCAGTCCTTAGAACTTCGTACTCATTTTCAGAATTTTTTTTCCGCTATTTCTAAGATCAAATTTTCTTTAATTATGTAAATTATTATGTAGTGCCCTATAATTTGTAACCATAATTAGTATCCATTGCTTGCAGATGTGTTCAGGATGATCAGCGCTCCTTCGCTCTGGGCCTGCAATGGATAAAGGTGCGTCTGCTGGGCACCATACCTGCTCCACTAATTTTCGGAGCCCTGATCGATGAGTCTTGCATTTTGTGGCAGGAGTCCTGCGATAAGGATGGTGGAGGAGCCTGCCTCGTTTACGATAATTTCTATATCAGCCGGTAAGATTGTTAGATTTGTATTTCCCATACAAATATTTCTTTATCATTATTAATTACCATCATTTTTGTAGTTATATGTGGCTATTGGCGTTGATCTGCAAACTGGGTTCCGTAGTCTTCTTTACGTGTGCCTGGTGGTTTTACGTACCACCCATGAAGACATCGAATGCAAATGGAAAGGAAGAGAGTAATTAAGGAGTTTTTAGCATTAACCATCGAACTGAAATGGAAAATAATCGACCCAGCCAGCCATTTGGCTCATATTGTGGCTCATCATTAACTGGCTAGCATTTTTAATCGATTAGCTACTGACTTAAGAAGTATTTTAACTTTACCAATGGGAATCGTATTAATGGTTCAGCTCATAATCCAGCTTATCACAATATTATTTGCCATTTGAAGTAACTATTAAAACTATTTGTGTAGCTTTTAAAACAGAACACAGAATTGTTTTATTCCAATTGATATTTATATACTTGCTACTTGTAACAGGGTTTTGTAAACATTTGCTCATAGTTCAACATGCTCTTGACTAGAACTGAAAGTTTAAAATAATTGAGTTGATATTTGTTCTTAGTTTGAGGTCCTTTTAGGAACTTACCCCACCGGCTGCCCAGGATCATGGGACAAACGGCGTGCCTGGTCAATGGGTTTGGTTCGCCATTATTGTGCAGATTGTACCAGAACAAGGCCGAACCCTTCTTCGGCTGAATGGCTAGTTTTGCGTCCGGAAAAATAGTGGCACCACCCAATGGAACATCGGTCACCTGGTGAAAATAGCAGCAACATAGAAAGGAATAAAAATGGGGATTTTTAAAGAGGAATAAGTACCAGAAAAGTAAAAAGAATTGTGATATTCAAAAAGTAAGCAACTAAATGTGTGTACAACCAAATCCTGAATCCGCCACAGTCTTAATCACTTCTAAATTAATTCTTTAGCTAGCGGTTTTTACATGGAAGTTTTACCTTCCAAAGTGTGTTTTTCTAACTGCTGGTTTCTAATCCTTTACTTTTAAAATTTGATTTGTTTTAATGTCAAAACAAATAGGTACTTACATAGAACAAAAAAGTCATTAGTCGGTCACCTTCCTCGCTCAGTTCCTAGTTAATAGGATTGTGGATAAAAACAAAATATATATATTAAACGATTTGCTTCTGTATATCAACAGGTTACTTGCCGGATGAAGTCTGGGGTCTACGTAGTCGCTGTGCTCTGGAAAGTAACTACCCAAGCCATAATTAATTCTGGCCAATGAAGTTGTATTGCCAACATCGAGCCCCGATATATCCGCCATGCGATTTATCAATGTCTTGTCCAAATTGCCGCCATCGTCGTCGGTGACTTTTACGTAAAAAAGACGACTGACCTGGTCTGGAGTTGTGTAGTTATCAGTAGTGCCCAGGATCATCTCATCTCGGGTCAAATTCGTCAGTTGAGCAATCTCACTGTTGTAGATCACATCGTGATATAGCCAGATAAGCGGGTTCCTGCTGATCTCCTCCTCCTTGAGAGGAGCTATTCGCATAAATGGTGTTGTGGTGCTATTGTAGCGACACACCAGTCGAGGACCTGGTGGAAACTTTCCCCTGCAGCCCCGTTCAATGTCAGAGGTAGGTGGCTTCGGCTTTAAGTGGGCCAGTGGAGTCCCTGGCTCTTCGGATAGTTCCCTCAGATAGTCGCTGATGCTGTCAAGCGAACCTGGTTGTAAGTTATTTATTTTAATAGGAGTTACATAATTATTAATTTTTTTTTATACTCGCCCTCTTGAAGCCGACTTATGATGAACATTTTTTGTAGCTCTTCTCGCTTTGGAAGATAGAATTGGCGAGCAATACTATTCGGGGGCTCTCTAAAAACACTCAAAGCTAACCGATACCACTGGGCACTCAGTCGAAATTCTGATCTGTTGTACATATAGTCCGCCATAGCCAGGCAATCGGGAGCGGACATTCGGGTTCTAAATGCTTAACTTATTTAGATGCTTATGCTAAATCTACTTCACTTTCTTACTGCAGCTGTTGGCCCGCCAAAAGACCCTTGGCCATATCCGATGACTTCAGGTCATAAAAGTGCTCAATCCTTTCCATTCCCAACAAGGCCTCTTGCATATCCTCCGCAGTGGGTGTTCGATTTACAAGCTTATCCATTTCTTCAATCTCAACTGCAATTAGTTAAATTAGCAAGTAGCCCTGAATATTTAGTGCCGCTTTTTCATTCTTTCAATATATGTATTATACCCTTTGCAGGATCTGGATTCTTGATGTAAGCAATCAACTTGGGCCAATCTTCATGAGCTCGTCTTACAAGACCCAAGGTATTTAATGGATTGGACAAATATTGAATGCGATCTTCCGTATTATGAAGATTCTCATGTTCATCAGAATTAATAAACCTGATGGATAGTTTTACTGTAATTACTAATTATTTGGAAAGATTGTGGAATATCATACATTCGCAAACTTTCGACTTTCTGGTGCAGAAGGGTAACATAGTTTGTCAAATGCTCCATATAGGAATTTTCAATCTCCCGAAGCTCAGACAGGGCTCGAATCGAATTTGTATAGATCACTTCCTTTGGTTTTCCTTCTGTTTCGCAAAAAGTTAATAAAAATAAAGGAATAAAGTTGAACCAAATAGAATCCAGCGTTAAAAGAATCATTCTAGACCAGAATATACATTACATATTCCACGCCCGAAATGAAGTAATTTCTTTTAAAATAATTTACTCGGTTCATTTGAAACGCGTACCGTAACTTCTTCGGTAATCAGCTTAGTAGTGGGTGTAGTGTGATCCAAGTAAATGGATAACGCCCTCGGGCGTTATGGCACATTTAATATTGAAAAAAAGTGAATATGCACATATTTAAATTTAATAAAAACCTCAATGGATGAAAATCAAAGCGAAAAATATTTGTATTAAATATGGAATCTTTGGATTTTTTTATCAGTGTGGTGATTTTCTGGACCCTGGTATGACACCTTCCGGATCGAAAGGCCGGAGGTCTTCTGGGTAAGGTCAGATTTCGGTAAGTCGCAGCGGGTCATACGGGATCCTGGTGGAGCATGGAGTCCAGAATGCTTCGTCGGAAGTTCGATGTAGATATTTCTTCTTAAAGAGTCTTAAATTTTTTACATAACATTTGACATTATACACGATTAGCCAAGAAACGAACCATCGAAAACGAAATCAATTTATTTTGACCGTCTGGTAGCACTGCGCGTAATATACATAACGGACACTTTCGATTTAAACCTAGAAAATTCAGCATAACGAAAAATAATATTAAAATAGATCATGTGCACAGTTTATCTTTATAGGCATGCACAACAGATGGGTTGGACAGGAAAGTGGTAATAATGTATCAAAGGAATTAATATATTTAATATTTTTTAAGGTCAGTATTGTATAAACAAAATATTGGTAGCATTTCGTAATTCCTGTTATATTGTATTATAAGATGTTCTATACTTTTGGCTTTCATCGTTTCTACTTTATTTAAGCTTAATACATTTTATTTTAGCCAAGTCAATTATTTTAGCAAAATAATGATGAAAAACCGAGAAAAATGCATGTATTGGCTACAAGTCCTTAATCCAATAATCCTTGCCAATAAGTAATTAAATCTTTAGTTACCTGTATTAAAAAATTATAACTAAATGTATTCTTTTAAAATAAAATGATAATGACTCGTAATTTGTTAAACAAATCCTAAAATTAAAAAAAAAACAAGAAAGGAAGCTAGCTTCGGCCAGCCGAAGCTTATATACCCTTGCAGATCATTCTATTAATTTACAAATCGCAAAAATGTTAAATTTCCTATTATTTCACATTAATTTTTCGATAGTTTCTATGGCAGCTATATGATACATCAGTTCGATCTTTTTAAAATTAAAATCAACATTTGGAAATATTTAAAAATAGTCATATCCCAGAGTAGAAGAGAATGTTATAAAAATCATCAAAGATATAATTTTTTCCTAATGATTTCCATTTAATTTTTCTACCGTTCCTATGGCAGCTATATGATAAAGTGATCCGATTTTTTAAATATTTAATTCGAAATTCAGAAATATATAAAAAATAATATTCCCAAGAGTAGAAGGTAATATTTGAGAAAACACCGAAGTTAGAATTTTTTCAACGTATTTTTTCCGATCCTTCCTATGGGGGCTATAAGATTTAGTTGTCCGATCCGGTCGATTCCGACATTTACACTACCTGCAATAGAAAGAATACTTTTGAGAAAGTTTCATTCCGATAGCTCAAAAACTGAGAGACTAGTTTGCGTAGAAACAGACGGACAGACGGACATGGCTAGATCGACTCGTCTAGTGATGCTGATGAAGAATATATGGGGTCGGAAACGTCTCCTTCACTGCGTTTCAAACTTCTGACTGAAATTATAATACCCTCTGCAAGGGTATATATATATTTTGGGATTTAAAACCATTTTTTAAAAAGCAACTCTTACAATTTTACTTTGATAATTATAAACCTGTGGCGAAGTGCTGCTATTATTTTTTTCTCGCAACTGATATGATTCATATTCATGAATAATGATCTATGTTATAGATCGGAGCAAACAAAGCATGTAAACAGGACAGGAAACAAAAATATTACCGACTTAATATACTCAAGTCTGTAAAAAAAACACGTTCACTCCAATAACGTTCGAAATCCTTATACTATAAAGACAGAGTCCAAATACAAGAAAACAAGTAAGTAGAGCTCTTTCCTACCAACGGCGTGAGAATCTTGCTTGTGCCAGCAAAAGATGGGCCCCCAGAGAAAACAACAATCAAGCAAATTCCGCTTGCTTATTATCATTATTGTTATCGCTATTGAAAAGCGCTAATTGTGCGCAAATAGCGGAGCGAACTTATTGCTAACTTATTAAAAAGCTCACACATGCAAACCGAGCCAGTTGGAAAAGTGCACGAGTGGCAGAAATGGCAGGATGCCAAAGGATGCGAAGACAGGTGAAAGTTTAGCAGGAGATGTGCGGAATTTCGGGGTTAATTAGAATGGTATTGGTAGAGTTTTGTAGTTGGAGTTGGCAAGGGGATGATGCCCGCCCCTTCAACTTCCACCCACCTCCCTCAAATACCAATGTGGTGTCACTTTCCCTCGGCAACACGTCACGTGCATATGAATATGTTGCGCCGGGCGCTTTATGAATGAAACATTTACTATTGCATACCTCCATCTCCGTCTTTTGGCTGCGGGGCACCTTGGCTACTGCCCAACCACCTAGCCCACCCACCCATTCAGCCACCCATCCTCGCAAGGCCGCAGGACACATGCGCAACGCCAGGCAGCATTTGAATTTTGAATATAATTTTTGACACTTGATTATCAGCTCCGCTCGCAGTTCGCGGCCAGTTGTAAGAGTGCGCGGACGTCTGTCCACGGCAATCGGCGGAAAGGAAAACTTTATCCAAAGACCGGAAAAAATAAATTTGCACTAGTGCAGCGGAAGTTCAACTTGGGCTATTTGGCCAGTGAAAGTGGCAAAATAAAAAAGAGAGGGCGAAACAATATTTTCAAAGTTTGGCACTTTGGTCGCGGTTGAATTTGTGAATATGAGTAGGCGATTCCCCGGCAGCACTTGGCTCCTGCTCATGCAGTGTCTGTGCCTCAGCCGGGCCAGCTTCTCGGAGTTGAATAATTGTAAGTCGACCGGAAATGTAGGATCCTTAAAGATATAAATACAGCGGATAGATAATAGTTAACGATTTTCAATGGACTGGTAAATGAAGGCCAATTATGACAAGAGTCGGACCTTTCCATTCCAGTAACTTATTATTTAAATAGGAATTTAAGAAACGCATTTAAATGACATATGTGGTGGATGCATACTGTTGCCATGTATAATTTACGTTTACTGGAAAAGCTGAAAAATATATTTTTTTGCTTTTACATTTTTGCAATTGCAATTAAAGAGTTTACATTTTTTGAAAAAAAAAAATTAATTATGGCGCTTCCTTAGGTATTTTTATCGCATTGTAACTTGGACCTTAAACATTAATTGTTTAAAAGGAAAAACAATTCGCAACAATTTATAAATATTTACCATTTTTTTCATTTTACAGCCGCTAGAAGTTGATTTGTTTCTTTGATAAAACATTTAATGTTGATTTATTTTATTTATTAATTATACCCGTTACTCGTAGAGTAAAAGGGTATACTAGATTCGTGCAAAAGTATGTAAGTATGTAAGTATGTCCGTCTGTCCGTCTGTCCGTCTGTATGAACGCTGAGATCTCAGAAACTACAAAAGCTAGAAGGTTGAGATTTCCCACACATATTCTTTGGCTTCCTACGCAGCGCAAGTTTATTTTAGCCGAGCGCCACGCCCCCTCTAACGCCCACAATCGCCCACTAACGATTTTAAAATGGGTCCTGCGCCCACATCTTTAAAGATTTCCGAGAAGTATAAATGCAATTTTGTTGTGTATATTTATACCTATCGAAATGTAGAAGACATTTTTCAAATCGGACCATTCATTAAAAAGTTATACGCAATCAAAAATTATATATCTATCTCCCTCGCACTCCCTTTAGCTGAGTTACGATTATTAGTCGGGACACCAACCCGACACAGCGTTCGCACTCCCTTTAGCTGAGTGACGGGTATTAGATAGTCGGGACAACAACCCGACTATAGCGTTCTCTCTTGTTTTATTAATGTTAATAGTGCCTTAAATTTCATATTTTAAGGACCGTCTTCTCGTCCCCCTGTAAAATTTAAAGCAAAATATAAGCCATGACTTCCCATTCGATTTCCAGGCTTAAACCCTACTTTAAATTTATCAAAGGGACGAGAAAACGGCACTAAATATGCTGGATTTGAAGCCGCAGTATTCGAAAGTAATTAACTAGAACAATTAGATTTTAACCTGTCTACAAGCTAAGCCTTTGTACTCCAAAAAGGCGCAGCTAATTGACTGCAAACTATCTAAAACCAGAGTGCTAACGAAAAGCGTTATAAATACCAGCAGCAGCGGATAAAATGGAGGCAGCTGGTAATCGGAAGTCCAACGAGTCCATAAGTGAATAAACTGTGGCCAACATATTCCCCAGACCAGACCAGACATGGCGTAGGGGTTTCCGGAGGAGAGCTGCGGAAGAGTAACGAGGGGTAACTTCCGCCAGGGAAAATGGTCGGCAAAAAACAAAACAAATTTTCCTTGACTTTGGCGAGCCAAGTGCGATAAATATATCAAAATTGGAAATTCGTTATTTAAATCAATGTGCCAGATGCAAAATAAACATAAATATTGGCAGACTAGCCGCAGCGTGCGATAAGAAAGTGAGAAGTGGCTCAAAAGGAGTGATGCACCCCACGATGTTCCGCCCCAAAACCGAAACGAAGCTCCCAACCACCCACCACCCCCTTCACAGCGGGCAGGCAGACAGACAGTCGCGGAAAGGCGACGTTTTCCTATTCCTATTGCACTCTGCGTTATTTTCATTTTTCTATTCGTGGCTGGTGGTTTGTGCCGCTGAAGTGCCGCGTTTTTGGGTGGGAGTTGCGGGTCTTACAGGCACTGCAGTGGGTTATTTTCCATGTTTTTACCATTTTTTTTTTGGCAGACATTGCGTGCTGATTGTGATTCTTTTCGCCTGCACTCGCCTGCAGACGGTTGGAGTGTCTAACAGGAGACAGGACATTCACTTTCCGTTTCAAGTTCAACGGCGTGGGTAAGGGACTCGGCCGGATTTGCAGGGACTTCACGGGGAAATTACGACTTAAGCCTTTGGCCAGCGATACAAATCGTGCAAGAAAACAGGAATATATTTAACAACTCATAGTCAATTTCCTCTATAAAAAGCGCCAACAACAAAGGCGTGTGGTGGCGAAAAAGTTAAACGCGAAATTGCATTACAAAATATATATAAGTAAGAAAGGCCTTATGTTTATACACTCAAAATAATTAACAAATAGGTTAAAGGGATTTCAAATAAGAAGAAGACTTTGAACTTTTTAAAATCTTGTCTTATAAAGAAGTTCGATTTAAAGAAATTTAAAGAAATCATTTATTTTCCCAGATAAAATATAATATGAAAATGGAAAGACTTTGAACCCGTTAGAACTGACCTTATCTCAAGGAGAGAAACAAATACCTATTATAAGAAATAATCAATTTTTCCTGATTTTCAAATCTCTTTTTCTATCATATCTGCTTTTATAAAGAATGAGATCAAGATTTATAAATGGTAAGATCCTACACACAAAAAAAAAACTTGGTAAAATCAACTGTAATAATTGTCAAACAGGCCCCAACCAGCAAAATTGTCAATTCTACTAAGTAAATAGTCACTTTCACAACAACAAATACACACAATTAGCAAGGACACAAACCCAAAGCAAAAACAAAATACACGTAACTATTTTAATAGTTACGCAACTATCTTTGTTGGTCAATTTTACCAAGCAAATTTTTTTGTGTGTAAGAACCTCTAAATTTGATTTTTAGGACACCTTCAACTGTGGACATTCTGCAGAAACAGAATTTTTATCCTCAGTGCAAATACGATGTGCTCTATGGTTTAAAAGGTCTCGCTCGTCCCTTTCTTCGGAATGTTTCAATATGCAAACATGCAATAGCCAAATTGCAATAACAACAAAAACAGAAACCATATCAACTGAAGGCAGTCAAACAATGGCGTCTCTCACATTTAAAGGGACGAAAGGCGGAACGGAACCCGAACACCGACTCGGACCCAAAACACCCTACTTTGCCCAGGGCCCAGACCCAAACATAATCGCAAATTATAGGCTATATGGCATGGCATCGTAGGCTCCCCCAATTTGATGCTAGTTTGGTGGAGACCCGCCCACACCCGCAACGCAATCAATTCGTGGGGAGGGGGCGAAATGTAAAGGTGTAGCCAGCTTTTTACAATTTTCCAGGTACTGCCACCGGCCCCAAACCGCTCTATTAGATTTTTGCATTTTTTCGGGTTATTATTTGCTCATAATTGTAATTTAGGTATTTGTGGTGTGTGGAATGAGAAGCCGCCGAATAGCTCGTCTCCTCGCCACAAAGTCATGCTACTTGTTAGGCATGTGATGCGATTTTTCCATTTTTCCTGCCTCCTTCCCGGCGTTGTGTTTGCGATGGTCTGAGGTCGGTTTGCGGTCGGAACTCTGGTGGTTAAGTTGGCTGACGGCAAATGTCGAAGTCTTGCGGTTGGGCAGTTTGAATGGAAATGATTGCGATGGGACTCAAGTTGAGCCAAATCAAAAATGTACCTGAAGAGTAGGGTTTGAACTTCAGCAGTTCGAAAATAAATTAATTGTTAACTTCCCAACCATTATGAGAAAGATGAATCAATGATGGATATATCAATAACTACACTGTGTTACAAAACTAATGCTTTTTAAATTTATTTTAATGGATGCTATTGTTTTGAATTTGTTACGAGTTCCCGAGTTATACTGCGTTTTTCAAAAAGTTCCACGACGCAAGGATTCTTAGCACAACGAAGTTAAACTTGGGAATTCGTTAGGAATTTAAAACAATACACTCAAAATAAAATTAACCCTAAAGTCAAGGAAATCGCCCTACTTTTGTCTTCAAGACAAGCTAGCCCTAAATTTTAGGGTCACATTTTTCTATATTTTTGATTTTTTTTGACGTCATATTTCTAAATTTTAGGGTAATTTTACTAAATTTAAGGGCAAAAATTTCTAAAAAGTAGGAAATTTTCCTAAAAAATAGAAATTAAAAACAAAACAAAAAAACATGTTCAATCATGATTTTTTTTGTATATACGTTTATATTATGTACTCCTCCCTATGTACATATGCAGGCGTTGTGTGTCTTGTATATTGTGAATGTTAAAGGTTATGTATTTATTATTATGTATTTGCACTTAGATTTCTTATGTAACCAAAGCCAAATGTGGTTGTAAATGTGGACTACGGGACTGCGGGGGAATGGGGGAATGTATAAATTATGATTAGTTAATATTTTATCTTCATGAAAAAAACTTACAATTTTTACTTGTCCGTCGTGAGAATCGAACCCGGGTCTCCCGCGCGAGGAGCGAACGGCCTACATACTGGGCCATTGTAGCACATAAATTTGTTGTGGCAAACCGAGCATAGTATGTAAAGGGTGAAGCGGACAACACATTTGAATACCAATTGCATAATTTTGACCATTCGCGTTTTACTTATTTACATACGTATATACATACATATGTATATATTTATGCTAACGCAATTTATATTATGTGTAGTATATAGTAAATAGCTGAATATAAACCTAATTATTTTCAGTTTACCGCTTGCCATCAATAAAAAAAGGAATAAAAAAAAGTAAAAAAATAAATAAAAAGAAAAATAAAATAACATTAAAAAAAAAATTAAAAAAAAAAAGGTAAAAAAAATTTGCTCTGGGACTCGAACCCGCGTCGATTCGATTGCTAACCAAGTGCTTTAACCTTCTGCGCCACGGGTACAGCCGGCCGGCAGTTGACAAGTTCTGGCATTGAACATTTTGGTGTGCCAGAGCATGTGAAAACAAATATTTCTATTTTTTAGAAAAAATTTCTACTTTTTAGAAAATGTTTCTATTATTTAGGGTTGGTTTCATTTTAGGGTTAGGGCACTAATTTTTAGAAAAGGTGTTGCCAAAATATTTTATTATTTTCGTTTGCCTTTCTATTTTTCAGAAAATAATTTCTAAAGTTTAGGACATTTTTTCTAGATTTTAGGGTGATTTTAGTTCATGGTAACCATTTTCTACATTTAAGAAAAACTTCCTAGATTTGAGAAAAACTTTCTTGACTTAAGAAAAATTTCCTTAGATTTAGAAATAACTTTCTTGTATTTAGAAAAAAGAAATTTTTAGGGCGATTTTCTAAAATTTAGGGTTAAATTTATTTTGAGTGTAGCATCTATCAGGGTACATTTATGATGTTGCATAGTGCTATTGATAGGACATCTCTTTTTATCTTATATCTTTTCGTGGAATTTAAGGATTGAATTATTATTCTTATAAAATTGACATGAAGGCAAATAATTTTAGGTAAGAAATCTTTAAAAATGGTTCTTTTAAATCTATGTTGTTAGGTTTGACAACGAAAAAGTAGCTGCCATCTCTAATAAACAGTTAATTTCCCTAATTGTTGGATTATTTGCTGCTGTCTCGGCTTAATGTTAACCTCAACAAATTTATGACCGTTGAGCAATTTTAAATATCCTTGACCATTTTGGCGGGCCATCTGGCAAGTGTTGAACATTTTCAGCTTAGGCTGTTGACATTCTGCAGACACACGCAGAAATGTGTGAGAAAACGAAATGAAATAATTATCCTGATAACTGTGGATTAAAAAAGCCACACATTAAAAAAGGTTATTTTCTAATTGAATTAAATTTGTTCGCCCGAGTTCCCTGAAATGGGGATAGACCAAATGCCAGTGCCTAACATTTGCAAGCCCCATAAACCACCCCAAAAGGCGCCCAGAAGTTGTACTGTGTCCGCCCCATTTAGCGCCCTAATGATGAAAGCCATAAATGTCAACCAATTGCGTTTGGTGTCATCTTCATCCTTTCCAGCGGATCCCAAGTTCAGCGGACCCATCAACAATTCAACAGTTCCCGTGGGACGGGATGCGTTGCTCACGTGTATAGTCCACGATTTAGTTAGCTTCAAGGTGGCCTGGCTGCGAGTGGACACGCAGACCATTCTGAGCATCCAGAACCATGTCATCACCAAGAACCATCGCATCGCCATCTCCCACACAGAGCATCGCATATGGCAGCTGAAAATCCGCGACGTCCAGGAATCGGATCGCGGATGGTACGATATAATAAATCGAATAAGTTCTATTTGTATCTTAAAAACGCATTATACATATATTTTTGAATTATTATTTTCATTTGTCAATTTTTATGTTTGTTTTCTTTAATGGTATTAAATGAATTTGAATACCTTTTCTCTTAAATAGGTACATGTGCCAAATCAACACAGATCCCATGAAGAGCCAAATGGGCTACCTGGATGTGGTGGTCCCACCCGATATTGTGGACTACCAAACCAGTCAGGATGTGGTTCGTACCACGGGAGATAACGTCACCCTCACTTGCAGTGCGACAGGAGTTCCTTTGCCCACCATAACCTGGCGTCGAGAGGAATCGGCTCCGCTCTTGCTTTCAGACGATGGCGATTTGGAGGTGTACAGCGTGGAAGGTCAGAATCTCACGCTGTGGCAGGTGCAGCGTTCCCACATGGGCGCCTACCTCTGCATCGCCTCCAACGGTGTGCCACCCACAGTGAGCAAACGCGTCATGTTGGTGGTCAACTGTAAGTGAGATTCTTTCAATCATTCTATATTATTAAATGAACCCCATTTTCATACCCCATGCAGTTGCTCCGACAATCTGGACTCGATACGACACCATCTACGTGGGTCTGGGCCAGAAGCTGACGCTGGAGTGCATCACAGAATCGCAGCCCGCGTCGTTAAACTTCTGGCTGAGGGGCTCCGAATTGCTGCAAGGAGGTTCCTATGAGTCGGTCACAGTAGATCACGTCCACCGAATCGTGATGCGGATCACCCTGCGTCCGATTACGAAGCGAGACTTTGGAGAGTACAAATGCAGGGCCAAGAATGCGGTGGGCCAAACAGATCGGATTATAACAGTGCATCGTAAGTCGGTTCTGATTTCGGTTACATAATCCCATAAACAAAGCCACTATTAATCCGCAGATAAAGCCAAGAAGCATGGTCAGCACTCGCATCAAACTTCCACGCGCGACAGCCAGTTCATTGTCATCGAAGGTTTGTTTGTCCTAAGAATACTGGAATCTTTAAAGATAAGTAACTGTAATTTATTTCAGAATACATAGCCAATGTGTCCGATAAGAGCTGCAGTTTCCGACACCTTTGGATTATATTTCTGTGTTTCGCCAATAAAGTTTCCATTTTGTGAGCAATCAAACAATTTGTGCTTTGTCTTTTAGCCACGTCTGCAGCGTGACTGCATTCTTTTTAATTTCCTAATTCACAATGTTATATTAATTTTGGTGACAATTGTTCGATACAAGGGTAAAAGTAAGGTGCCAACAAATTATTAAAAACCAAGTATTTTGATTTTGATTCTGGTCTTACATTTTGATTTATAAGTTCGGCTGCTTGAATAAAATTGCTATAAGACAACATTCACAATAGTTCGCCTCGTCAGTGGTCATTATACTTTTAAAATAAACTACAATTCGTTTTAGTTATGTACAATTGTGTTTCTAAGTCAGATCAATTGAATAATTAGATAAAACTCGATCCGCAACTTTACGCTTAACTTAAAGGAAATTGAACTAAGGAGACGTGTTCAACAGGTGTTTGTTTGTTCATATTAATTGATAGCTACTCCCCATCGGTATCATCTTTTCCGTTTCTTTCGCAATAAATTAGTGTGTTAAAAGTTAGATCTAACTATGAGCGTGTCGAGGTAGGCTTAACGTTTGTTAGTTGGATTGGCTTACAAATTAAGAGCGTGGTGGTTTGTATATGAGGATGTGTTCATGTGCTAGCCTAAGACAGGTTCCTAGAATAACGCTCAACTTGAGCCGTCGTGCCCGTTGGCCAGTTTCGTGGACCTCTCCATGTTGGGCACCTCAATGGCCGGCGGGGGTGTGGCTCCCTTGGCCTTGGCCAGGACATCCCTCTGCTCGTAGATCTCGTTCACCAACTTCTTAACGAACGGATGGTTAAACTTGCCCTCCGTTGAGTCGAAAAACTCCTGGTGCTTTAGAAGGCAATTGTCCCGCTTCTCGTACTCGAAAGCCTGCATAACCATGTCCAGGCGATCCAGATCCTTGACGAACTTGCTTTCTGCAGTCTGTCCATGCTCGTACTCCTGGAAATGGGATAACATAAGTCTACTATCCACGAGAAAGAGAATCTTGCTGAGTAGCCCACCTCAAAGAGTTCCATAATGCGCTTTCCACGAGGCTCGATCAGCTTGCAAATATCTTCCATCGCCTTAAACTCCATGGCCCGCTTGTCGTCTTTGGAAACCCCGCAGAAGGGCGTTATGTCGCCCACCAAACTCTCCGCCAAGTCGTGTACCAATGCCAGCTCCATGCAGCGGATCTGATTGAGGCCCTCGCTGCCGTCCAGCAGGAAGGTCAGCATGCTCATCCTGTACATGTGGCCCGAAATCGATTCGCAGTCGTTGACATCACGCAGCACCCATCCAGTGCGTTTTGTGTGCTGTAAGCGAAAATGGAAAAACAGCGGGTTAGCCAAAGAATAATATGAGCTGACTCAACAAATATTGCAAACGGATGTATGATTAAAGAGTTTCTAAGTCCTAAGATTTGCCCAGACTTCGAAATATAACAATGTTGTATTAAACATGTACTAATGAGTAATTTATTATAGTGAGTTTTGGCTTTTTTCTGGTATACTTTTGTTTAGTTAGTTCCAAGCTTTCTTTATATTGGACATAGAAAACACAGCCGATATCCGTACTGGCACTTTGGCTAATTAAAAACACGACGCTACTTTGGTGACATCGTTGCCGGGTTGGCTCGTTGCACACATCAAGGTTGGCGCCCCATGCCCCAGACCTTCAACCCAAACCTGCCAGCGAGGGTGGTTCTAGACTGTTGCTATTTGATCAATAAAAGTTGTATTTATAGAAACCGGCGGAGGGGCAAACAAGGTCCAAAAGACGTTGCAGGCTTATTGTCATTGACGTTCGCTGTTTTTTTTTTGATAATTGTTTTTTCCTAATTCTAATTAATATGATTTAATTAAACTGCAAGAAGTCAGCATTCTGGTGCAATCATATCCGCTCGTGACTTATCAGGATTATTGATTAGCTGGTTCGATCAGTTTGTAGTCACGTAGTGAGTCGAAGACCTTATCTGACGGTTTGTTTTTTATCTATTAACAGAAACCAACTGAATAAGCTCCTATAGACAGGTAACAGGTTCCTTGTTGAACTGAGACCCGTACACATACAATACATTAAAAATATCAGGCTACTATAGATGAAAAAAAGTGACAAAAAGTACTTCAGCAAAATCCATTGTAGCTAAAGAAGTAGAGGTCGCCCAACTTTGTGATTGGACAATCTTGAAGTTAAAGGTTCAAATCACTATGGTCGGCAGTCCATGTAGTGACGAAGCGCACCAGGAGAGTGTGCGAAGGCGACTACTATATATACACGAAGAAATGAAAATCTACTGTGATGGTCCGATCATAATGAATGATACACCTATCGAAAGGTATTGCAAAAACTAACAGGATTGCATACCAAGACTCTAAGAAAATCAATTGGCTTGGGAGAGAGAGCGGTGAAAGTGAAAAAGTGAAAATTTCGAAATTTGGAGCTGTTGGGGCCGGTGGGGATAATTGCCCCCTCGCAATATTTTACTTGTATTCCTTTTGAAAATACCCGTCGAATGAGGGGTCGTTTGTCAAAATCCGACGCTCCGTTCAAAAGTTATAGCCAAAATAAGATTTTCTTCGTCTTCCCAAAATGAAAATTTAATTCTGTTTGTCAGTTTGTCAGTTTGTCAGTTTGTCAGTTTGTCAGTTTGTCCAAAACATGTTTTTTAAGTTTTGAAAATTTTATATGACGTTCATCACATCGATATAAAAAACTTTTGTTCTACCACTTTTGGAAAAACTCGCTAGTTTAGCGGGAAAACAGCTATAAATAGCTAAAAATCGGAAAGCCGTAACTTCTATACTACTAAAGCTACAGACTTGTGCTGCATCTCGTTTGAAAGGTATTTTTAAATGCTATAAACGCCTTCTATATGCAATTTGTGTAAATGTAATAATTAAAAAAATATGAACAAAAGACAATTTTTTAAAACTTTTTTTTAGCTTTTTTTTATTTTTCTCAAAAACGGCTCTAACGATTTTCTTTAAAACCTTAAACTGTATAGCCCTTGAGATTCCTTAAATTTTGGTATATAACACATTACTGTAAAAAGTCACGTTTAAAAGTTATTTTTATACGAAAATAGCCACTTTTGCCAGCTCGAACAATTAACGCTCCCTGAGTATTGAATTTTGTGGGAGGGTATCCGAACTGTACTTTAGGGTCATGGAATCAGTAAATTTGCACTTAAGAGTTCCATATAGGAATCTTTTGTTCTACGACTTTTGGAAAAAGCCGCTACTTTAGCGGGAAAAAGCTAAAAATAGCTAAATTTCGTTAGTTTGTAAGTTCTGCACTACTAAAGGTACAGACATGTGCTATACCTCGTTTAAAAGGTATTTTGAAATACTTCAACGCCTTTTTAACTTAACTTGTTAAAATACAATAGTTTAAAAATTATGATTGACCAATTTAAATTTAAATGTATATATTAGCTCCTATGAGAGCAAATGTAAACAAACAAAAACTTCTGATATCAAATAAAAACACCTCTTAACGAGGTAAAAAACTAGTGACGACCGCACCTTCAACATACAAAAGTTTTGATATCAACATTTGTGACGAAAAATTATTACACTCGTCATTAAATAGACTTTCTAATATTTTCTCATTCGGCACGCTGCAATAGAAAATGCCTGTGAAGGGAAAAATGCTGGAATAGTTTGCTAGGGCGGGCCGAATGAGAAAATATTAGAAAGTCTATTTAATGACGAGTGTAATAATTTTTCGTCACAAATGTTGATATCAAAACTTTTGTATGTTGAAGGTGCGGTCGTCACTAGTTTTTTACCTCGTTAAGAGGTGTTTTTATTTGATTACCTTTTCCGCTAAATTGTGGCTCTGGGCTGCGAAGGGTTTTCTTACTATTAAGTCGCAAAAAGTGCCTAAAAATCGAAAATTTGGAACTTTGACCACGGATTTCTCAAAACTTCGACGTGATAGAAAGTTTCCAAGTATGAGGTAGTAATCTACAGCTAAAATCCTTTCAGGTTTGGTAGCTTTTATTCTTGGGCTTTTTTTTTGTCGACCAGTGTAATTGTTCATATCTACTTTACACTTATCAAAATGACAATACAACTAATAAGCTAATGAAAAGAAAATAATAGAATCATTCATTTCCAATACTAATAGCAATGTATCGTTTCTCTTCGCTCAGTTTGGAAAACATCTAGAATATATATACCTATAATACCTCAAACAAACCCTCGAAGATAGCATCTATAATTTGAAGGCCAAGATCAAAGTCACGCGTTGCTTTTCTTTTTTGTTGCTTTCGCACGCTCTGTATGCAATCAGATATACATATAGTAGAAAATAAAGAAAATTTAGAGAACTGCTATTGGGAAATTTTTGTTGTAGTTTATTCAAGTCTTTTGCCCGTCTTACGTCAATGCTGACGGTTTATCATTGTTTGTGGGGCTCGAACTGAATTTCACGATGATTCCAAAAAATATATGTAGAAAAAAGCTAAACAACAAAATTCTTTCTCACGTGAGCCATTTGGAACTTTGCCTGAGTGTGTTTTGTATATTTATTTGCAATTTTGTTGCGGAGATTAGCCGATTCACACAATCAGTTCACTTTAACGACATTTTCACCCATGGACGTTGGGGCAGCTGCTCAAATTACAAAGCAATTCACTTTCTGCAGCTTGTCGATAAGAAAACAAGCCCCGTGCTAGAGGATTTTCGTCATTCTCTTGATGGGTTGAACTATTCTGATAAGATAAAGGCAAGTCTAATGATTCTAGAACGTGTGGAGCTCATGTCTTTGGCTCTATTTGTTTTGCTTCTGTCAGCTTATATGATTTGCACACAGCTGTGGCTTGTTTGAAGATATAATTTCTTTATGGGTAGACTTTGCACTTTGTCTGAGCTTCTATCGCTAATTTAAGATACATTTTTTACTTGAGTATTAGAACGAAAAAAAAATAAAAAAAAAAGAATTTTAAAATTAAATCGAAACAAAACATATAGGTACAATTATTTACAAATATGCGTATATATTATATATATTTCTTGGCAAGCGACTATAAAAATTCGTTCAAGGGGGACACAAGAGCGAGGTTGCCGCTGACATTATACAACACCATTGAGTCAAAATCTGCCAAGTGGGCCACCCCTGTTCCGAAGGTCCGATTTTCATCGAACTTTTTTACTTTTTCGGTTCACAACGAAAATATAAGAACTTCATTTGAACGGTTTTGCGAAATTTTGAGTTTTGCCGGAGTTATAGGGGTCAAAACAGGGCATTTTTGACACTTTTTCGAAAAAGTTGCACTCAGTCATTAATTCATAACTTCGGAACGGTATGAGATATCTTTATGATGTTTTCACTAATCGCTCAAGAATTATTATGGCTTTCCATAAAAAAATGTACAAAAAAATCAAAAATTTTTTTCCTTAAAAATAAATCAAAATTTTTTTTTAGTTTTTATTTTTTTCAGTGTTCTTCACCAGCTATGGAGTTTAAAACCATTTGAAAATGAAGTTTGATTCATTACGAAAAAGATCCAAAAAAAAAAAAGAGTGGCCCGGCCAAAGGTTTTTCGCAATATCGATTTAAAGAAGGGCGCACAGCGGTTTTCCATACAAAAACGGCTTGCTCGTGAAAATTGGCTGGTCAACACATGCCGTTGCGCGCGTAGCGTCAGCCGACTGCAGCTGTCAATGAGGCACTTTTTGTCGTTTTATATGGGAATCCGCTGTGCGCCCTTCTTCAAATCGATATTGCGAAAAACCTTTGGCCGGGCCACTCTTTTTTTTTTTTGGATCTTTTTCGTAATGAATCAAACTTCATTTTCAAATGGTTTTAAACTCCATAGCTGGTGAAGAACACTGAAAAAAATAAAAACTAAAAAAAAATGTTGATTTATTTTTAAGAAAAAAATTTTGTGATTTTTTTTTACATTTTTTTATGGAAAGCCATAATAATTCTTGAGCGATTAGTGAAAACATCATAAAGATATCTCATACCGTTCCGAAGTTATGAATTAATGACTGAGTGCAACTTTTTCGAAAAAGTGTCAAAAATGCCATGTTTTGACCCTTATAACTCCGGTAAAACTCAAAATTTCGCAAAACCGTTCAAATGAAGTTCTTATATTTTCGTTGTGAACCGGAAAAGTAAAAAAGTTCGATGAAAATCGGACCTTCGGAACAGGGGTGGCCCACTTGGCAGATTTTGACTCATTGCAAATATACTAAACAAAATAAAAAACAAAATAAAGCTAAAGAGTACAGACGAAAAGGAATTGATTATACAAAACGTAAATAAATAAATCTTTTCGTTTTACTTGCTTTGGACTTCACACATTTGTTTATTTTTTGTTTGGCTTTATTTGAGATCGGGGTTTTTTTATAAATATTTTGATAGCGATTTGTATATTATTCGAAGGATTTTGGCTACCAAAAGGTTTCGTAATATTTTTTTTGTAAGATAAAGCTTAATCATTTTTTTTATTAATTATGAAAATGTCTTAAAATATGATTTTGCTTTCATGAATTTAAATAACAATAAGAGAAAACAATTAAAAATACGTTGATAATATAAAAATGGAAGTTATAACCCATTGATTTTAGTAACTTGCTAACTAATTAAATTATATTGACGACTATGAAAGTCAGGTCAGTCATAATTTAATGGAAATATTACAATATGAAACTTCCTCTTTTACATACACAAATTTTAAAATTCAATACATTATTTTGAAAAATTAACATTACGCTTCTCTTCACAGCTAGAGTTAGTCAAAATACAAAGGACTTCGGGAAAAATCGATGGGAACATATGACGCGAGAGTGGAGCAGGGGAAATCGAGGGAAAGGCGCTAGGAAACCAGTTTCACATACCTTGAGATTGCCGATGAGCTCCATGAACTGAAGAATCTCGCCGAGCCCCGTGCTGAAGCAGGGCTTCTTGCCGGCGCTGGCTGATGCGGATGCCACCTCGTGGCAAGAGGCTCCCAGTCCCGGGGTCTCTACATCGCCTCCCTTGGTGGCCGTGATTTCATCCGCTTTCTGGGACTGCAGGGGTTCCGCCGCTAGCGATGACATGGCGAACTTGGTGGCGGTCTGCTGCTGCTGTTGTTGCTGTGAGGACTTGGCCCTGGTCTGTCCTGTTCCTGACTGCGTGTGAATGAGGCGCTGGATGTCCTGGCTGCGTTGCTGCAGTATTTTCCTGGCGAACTGATGTGCTGAGATATTCTGGCCGTGGCCGTGCGCCGACTCCAAATCCGACTCTGAATCGCCGTGACTGCGACCGTTTGTGTGCGAGGGCGAACCGTGACTGCCGCTGTCGCCCAACTTCGCTTGACTAGAGTGCTTTGTAGCTGCCGCTGTGCACTACAAAAAATAATTTAATTTTTCAGATTAGGTCAGCGGAAAATAATTATAATAATTTTGGTTATAGAAATTTTAATTCAAAATGAGCTCTATTTGTTAGGTATATTTTCTGATCTTTACAATTCTAGCTAAGTAACTACAAAATATCTAGAAAATTCGTTAATAAAAGGTTTACATTTTTTACATCAATAAAAAAGGTCATTTAATAATTAAATTTAATTAATTTGAAATATTTGAATATTAAGCAATGAGAAAAATTTAGGTGTCCATTAGGTATAAAATGCGATTTTTTTTACCAGTGTGGTTGTAGCTCCTGACGTCACGCTGCGCAGCAGCCGGCTGAGATCGCTGCCGCCGTTCGACGTCGCTCTGACCAACTGCTGCAGAGAGAACATCGCGACCACAAAAGAGATCGATGGCGGGAGTGAGAGTGGGTGGGAGAATGCGCGTGATCGTGGGCCACAAATTTGTAGCCAGAGTCAAACACGTGATGTGTGTGTGCCGTTCGCCTGGTCTGTGGGTGGGAAAGAGAGGGAGAAAGTCATTATTTGTTGTTGCCATAAGTAATACTTGGGTAGATTTTTATCGCATGCGAGTTTAAGGGAGAAAAAAAAAAGAAGACATTGAAAATGTAAACAGTGGGGTTGATTCAGATTTATAATAGAATCAAATAGAACGGACGCTTAGAAAAATTTTTTCCCATATTTCAATAGAGTCCGCAATGAATATTTGCGTATGAAGAACAACAAAAACTAAATATTTTGGAATTTGGTCATAGGTATTAAAGTAGTTTAAAAAAGGTAAATTTTTCACGACCAGTTTATTACTTGGCTTCCATTATTACCACTTATGTATATCATCTGTAATTTCACACTTATTTATATGCATTACTCACTGATGTTAATTAACAGATGGAATACAAATAATTTTTAATTAACAATTTAAAACGTTATTTCCTGTTAAATTAGCTGATGCAATACACAACGTAAGATCAAAGCAAATTTTCGGCAAAAAAAAATAAAGCCAATTGAAGCGATTAAATTTTGTATTTATTGCAAAACACAATGTCGCAAATATTATTCCTTGCTCAGTTTTATAGATGGTCCAAAGTGCAACTGAATAAAACAATTAAGACGCCGCCTTATCAGCTGTCGACACTTTTCTTTCCCAGACTCTCATATAAACATAAAAATATGTGCGTATGTATGTTCGTACAATGAACATATGCAATGTACAGTACGGTTCAAAACAATAAAACTTAAAATTCAGGTTTTAGGTGCACTTTTACTCTTTTGTATTTATTGGAAAACGGAAAATATTACATTTATAGCGCGAAATTTATGAGTACAAAAAAATCAGCTGTATCTATTAAATGAAATAAATTAGCTGATAATTGATTTTTTTCACTTTGTAAACTGTTTACAAATTAAGTTATTTTTAAGACTCTTAATAAGGGAATATTTATATTTCACTGTAAGAACGAACAGCTTAAATTCACTCGATTTGCAATCTTAACGAAACCAACTTATATTTTGACCGCAGCTGTTTGTCTGTATGTATTTGCGTTGCGGCTACCTTGACACCACTCTCTCAGTGTAAGAAGTTCCGTTAAAATAACGGCAAATAAATAGGAAGCGATTCCGTCACTGCGACAGGCACTTCAAGGTGATGGCGGTGTGTTGTGTGTGTGTGCTCGGGGGATGTGCGTCGTGTGGCACGTAATCACCGTTGGTTCGATGTACTGTTAGCGACTATAAGCTCCGCCCGCCGATGGGAAACTAAAACTTTTAATTCGGCAACGCGACCGCCGACAGAACACAACGTTTGTAATTAGGAATATAAATATATCGCTAAGCTAATATAGGTACTCTGGCACATACACACACACAATGCACACGCGCACAACTACAACAAGAACCACAATAGAGGCGGCAGAAATAGTTAAGATTACTAACGGAATTTATGCAACAGCCAAACAGTCTGCATTCTGCGACGGCCGTCAAGTATCCGACCTGTATCACCAAGCGCTTTTCATCCTGCTGCGATGAATATTTTTAATTAAATCCACTAATCCGCTCTCTCTTTCTCGCCCGCCGTCGGGCAACAACAATGTTGCGCGCTCTTTATTCAATTGTTTTTTTTTCGCAGCGCAGCAATTGCACAATTGTCTTTTTCTTTTGCACTTTTTGTTCTTGTAACCGCGAGCAGCTGTTACTGTCAGTGTGCCCGTGTGGCGACCATAACGCCAACATATTTCGGCGGTCAGCTGTTTGAGCTGATAATAGCCGGTTCAGACAGGGGGTTTTTCTGCTTCCGATAAACCTCCGCTTCAAATAGACCCTCGCGCGATATTGTAATACTTTTAAATTTTAATATTTACGTTTATTTCCTTTACGTTTTTATTATAAAGCCTAGTACTCAGTACCACGAAAACTGCTAGCTAAGCATAGGAGTAAGCGAGAGGCAAATAGGTAGCTAAAGCCTTTAGCCGGGGACTTTTTTCACCGCGGTACTCAGTTGAGCTAAGGAAATGGTAAGGAAATACCAAAAAAATACAAGATTTAGCGGATGAATTCCGATGAACGCCTTTAGCCGCCGACCAAAGAATAAAAAATTTAATCTTTGGCTGTGTTTGTGCAGAAGCGGTGTGCCAATAACAATTTATAAATGGAAGGAAAACCACAAAAACCAATGGAAAACTGTAGGAGTTTCTGCAATACATATCGCCATTCCAACAGCGAATTTAAAGCTTGCGACCCAGGTCGGCTAATCATTTTGTAATATTTCAAAATTGGCGCCAGTTAATTAGTTTGCTGAGAGTAAGACCATGCTACATGCATTGCGGATGAACTCCGAAAACTTCGGTCACACTAAAAGATTAATATTTTTCGACTAGTAAAACTCTTAGCCGAACTGAGTACTAGGCTTAAGCTGAATTGTTGAATTTTGGTCAGCTGTTAATCAGCTGTTACATACAAAGTCAACTTTCAGAAATTTCAGCAATTCAACAGCCTCGGGGCTGATGAAAGGGGGGAATCCCTAAACTGTTGAATTGCTGAATTGTTGAAAATTCAACAAAAAATTTCAGCAATTAAGGGAACGACCCAAAATGACTCCTGTTGAATTTTCAAACAGCTGTTATTTGTTGAAAAATTTCACGGAACTTAAAGCATGTAAAATTTGATTTATTATTGCTAGTTACTGTCTCAAAGTGTTACCAAGGTAAAAATACCTACAAATATGCTATCTAAGTTGATTTTAAAATAAATAATTCGTACTGGTGATACTAAAATGTTACAGAGTTGCCACGACTTTTTAAAAAAGGTGACAACTCTGGCTTTTCAGCAATTCAACAAAATTTTCAGCAGCCCCGAGGCTGATGAATTGCTGAAATTTCTGAAAGTTGACTTTGTATGGAACAGCTGATTAACAGCTGACCAAAATTCAACAATTCAGCAATTCAACAGTTTAGGGAATCCCCCTGAAAATTTTGTTGAATTGCTGAAAAGCCAGAGTTGTCACCTTTTTTTAAAAGTCGTGGCAACTCTGTAACATTTTATTATCACCAGTACGCATTATTTATTTTAAAATCAACTCAGAATGCATATTTGTGGTTCTTTTTACCTTGGTAACACTTTTAGACAGTAACTAGCAATAATAAATCAAATTTTACAGGCTTTAAGTTCCTTGAAATTTTTCAACAAATAACAGCTGTTTGAAAATTCAACAGGAACCATTTTGGGTCGTTCCCTTAATTGCTGAAATTTTTTGTTGAATTTTCAACAATTCAGCAATTCAACAGTTTAGGGAATTCCCCTGAAATAGTAAGAAAATACCACTAAAATACTAGATTTAGCGGATGAATTCTGATGAACGCCTTTAGCCGCGGCCCAAAGAATAAAGCCTAGTACTCAGTTCGGCTAAGAGTTTTACTAGTCGAAAAATATTAATATTTTAGGGTGACCGAAGTTTTCGGAGTTCATCCGCAATGCATGTAGAATGGTCTTACTCTCAGCAAGCAAATTAACTGGCGCCAATTTTGAAATATTACAAAATGATTAGCCGACCTAGGTCGCAAGCTTTAAATTGCTGTTGCTAGGCTTAATACTCAGTTCGGCTAAGAGTTTTACTAGTCGAAAAATATTAATCTTTTAGTGTGACCGAAGTTTTCGGAGTTCATCCGCAATGCATGTAGCATGGTCTTACTCTCAGCAAACAAATCAACTGGCGCCAATTTTAAAATATTACAGAACGTTGAGCCGACCTGGGTCGCAAGCTTTAAATTCCCTGTTGAAATGGCGATATATATGGCAGCAACTCCGACAGGCAGTTTTCCATTGATTTTTGTGGTTTTCCTTCCATATATAATAAACGTTTAGATAGGTTTTTAAACTATTTTCATAATCTATTTATTGTATTATTCTACAATAAAATTAGGAGAACGCAATTTTTCGACAGTTTTCCCGAGTTGAAATCCCCCTTCGTGAATGTTGAGCTGAGCAACTGCTCTTTAGTCAGCTGTTATTGGATGGTAGATGGTGGATGGAGCTCTGTGGGAAGACCCTATTAGTCAGCTGTTATTGGATGGTAGATGGTGGATGGAGCTCTGTGGGAAGACCCTATTAATTTATGTTTGCTTGGAAAATTAATGTATATTACCAAACAGCCGCATAATTTTTTATTCCCAAGATAAAATGTCTGTAAGGTGAAAAGATTGGCGTTCATTTGACAAAATTTGAATGAAACGAGAAAACCTTTTCCTTCTTTAGAATTTTACAAAAGCGACATCTATCTTTTTTTTAACCAACTTACTTCAATTATTTACTTATATTTTATTACCCTACATGTAATGTACAATTTCTAATTTTGTGTAAAAATAATGTAGACAGTTTGGAAGCACAATGCAATAAAGTATTTTTTTTAAAAATCGTAGGCGCGAAATTTTTCAATTGATCACGATTTTTTGTGATCGCAAAAAAAATAGCACTTTTAATAACACTAGTTTACAGCCGAAATGCTCCCCAGCAATTGATGGCAAATTCTATTAGTTTTGGACCCCTAGATCACGAAAATAGCACTAATTTTTTTTCGATGGCACAGTTTTTTTTTAAAGATTTTTTAAAGTTCGAAATGTTAAATTTCTTACTTTTTTCGAATTTCTTCTTATATCTCGCCAGATATCCACTCGATTGGGCCAGTTTTAGTTTTATTTTAAAGTCAATAGATCAGAGCCTAACTTTGCCATACAGATCAATATGATTGGATAAGTAATGGCAGCGCAGAAGCTCGACAAAGATAAAAAATGTATATATAGTAAAAACTCGAAATAAATCCGTTGAAAAATCATAATGGGTACAAACTTAAAGTTTACATCCTACCGAATAAAACAAGCAGGATATGGCCCACATCCATGGAAAATTGGATTTATGGTGGATTTTTAAAGTTCGGATTTTTCCACTTTTTTCGGTTGACAGAGACCAAATTTAAGATTTATCATAGGCGGCGACATGTAAGCCAAAATGAGTGGTGACGGCAGGTCACCATTGTTTGATCTATTGACTTTAAAATAAAACTAAAACTGGCCCAATCGAGTGGATATCTGGCGAGATATAAGAAGAAATTCAAAAAAAGTCAGAAATTTAACATTTCAAACTTTAAAAAATATTTAAAAAAAAACTGTGCCATGGAAAAAAAAATTAGTGCTATTTTCGTGATCTAGGGGTCCAAAACTAACAGAATTTGCCATCATTTGCTGGGGAGCACACCAAGAATATTATTTTGTAAACTAGTGTAATTTATCACTATGGACGGCAGTACATGTAGTGACGAAGCGCACCAGGAGAGTGTGCGAAGGCGACTACTATTATATAGCCGCAAAATTGAAAATCTGCTGTGATAGTCCGATCGTAATGAGTAATACACCAATCGAAAGGTATTGCAAAAACTTAAAGAATTGCATACCAAGACTTTAAGAAAATCAATTGGCTTGGGAGAGAGAGCAGTGAAAGTGAAAAAGTGAAAATTTCGAAATTTGGAGCTGTTGGGGCCGGTGGGGATAAATGCCCCCTCGCAATGTTTTAGTTGTATTCCTTTTGAAAATACCCGTCGAATGAGGGGTCATTTGTCAAAATCCGACTCTCCGTTCAAAAGTTATAGCCAAAATAAGATTTTCTTCTTCTTCCCAAAATGAAAATTTAATTCTGTTTGTCAGTTTGTCCAAAATATGTTTTTTAAGTTCTGAAAATTTGATATGACGTTCATCACATCGATATAAAAAACTTTTGTTCTACCACTTTTGGAAAAACTAGCTAGTTTAGCGGGAAAACAGCTATAAATAGCTAAAATTCGGAAAGCCGTAACTTCTATACTACTAAAGCTACAGACTTGTGCTGCATTTCGTTTGAAAGGTATTTTTAAATGCTATAAACGCCTTCTATATGCAATTTGTGTAAATGTAATAGTTAAAAAGATATGAACAAAAGAAAATTTGTTTAAACTTTTTTTTTAGCTTTTTTTTAATTTTCTCAAAAACGGCTCTAACGATTTTCCTTACAACTTTAAACTGTATAGCCCTTGAGATTCCTTAAATTTTGGTATATATCATGTTTATGTAAAAAATCGCGTTTGAAAGTTATTCAGAAACGAAAATAGCCACTTTTGCCAGCTCAGAACAACTAACGCTCCCTGAGTATTGATGTTTGTGGGAGGGTATCCGAACTGTATTTTAGGGTCATGGAATCAGTAAATTTTCACTTAAGAGTTCCATATAGGAATCTTTTGTTCTACGACTTTTGGAAAAAGCCGCTACGTTAGCGGGAAAAAGCTAAAAATAGCTAAATTTCGTTAGTTTGTAAGTTCTACACTACTAAAGGTACAGACATGTGCTATACCTCGTTTAAAAGGTATTTTGAAATACTTCAACGCCTTTTTAACTTAATTTGTTAAAATACAATAGTTTAAAAATTATGATTGACCAATTTAAATTTAAATGTATATATTAGCTCCTATGAGAGCAAATGTAAACAAACAAAAACTTCTGATATCAAATAAAAACACCTCTTAACGAGGTAAAAAACTAGTGACGACCGCACCTTCAACATACAAAAGTTCTGATATCAACATTTGTGACGAAAAATTATTACACTCGTCATTAAATAGACTTTCTAATCTTTTCTCATTCGTCACGCTGCAATAGAAAATGCCTGTAAAGGGAAAAAGGCTGGAATAGTTTGCTAGGGCGGGCCGAATGAGAAAAGATTAGAAAGTTTATTTAATGACGAGTGTAATAATTTTTCGTCGCAAATGTTGATATCAGAACTTTTGTATGTTGAAGGTGCGGTCGTCACTAGTTTTTTACCTCGTTAAGAGGTGTTTTTATTTGATAAAAATAACAGACCAAAATTCAAAATATTAATAAAAATATCGGCCAAAAATTAAAATTACACAGGTCGACAAAATCCGGACTTTTTTTCGCCTTAAATGGACTAAATGCTGAAAAACCTGAAAGAACTTTTAGACCTGTTACTCGTAGAGTAAATGGATATATTGTATTCGTGCAAGAGTATGTAACAGGGAGAAGGAAGCGTTTCCGACCCTATAAAGTATATATATTCTTGATCAGGGTCACTAGCCGAGTCGATATAGCCATGTCCGTCTGTCCGTCCGTCTGTCCGTCTGTCCGTCTGTCCGTCTGTCCGTCCGTCTGTCCGTCCGTCTGTCCGTCCGTCTGTCCGTCCTTCTGTCAGTCCGTCTGTCCGTCCGTATGAACGCTGAGATCTCGGAAACTACAAAAGCTAGAAGGTTGAGACTTTCCCCACATATTCTTGGGCTTCCTACGCAGCGCAAGTTTATTTCAGCCGAGCGCCACGCCCCCTCTAACGCCCACAATCGCCCACTAACAATTTTAAAATGTGTCTGGCGCCCACACCTTTAAAGATTTCCGAGAAGTAAAAATGCAATTTTGTTGTGTATACTTATACCTATCGAAATGTAAATCGGACCATTCAATAAAAAGTTATACGCAATCAAACAAATGGTATATATCCATGGTAGATAGTCGGGACAACAACCCGACTATAGCGTTCTCTCTTGTTTCAAATCGAAACATTCGTTAAAAAGTTATGCGCAATCAAAGTTTTATATCTCCATCTTCCCCGCACTCCCTTAAGCTGGGTAACGGTTATATGATAGTCGACTATAGCATTCTCCCTTGTTTTTTATACACATTGTGATTTAAACTAGAATCACATCCAAATCATTTTACTGATTTCGTTTTAGACTCAGGGATCCAACAAGAAGTATTAATAAAACATTTTTAATTAATATAACATTTTTCCAAAATATATATCCGCTTGAACTTTGCATTAAACCTTATTGATAACATATTTTTATTTAAATATTACTTTGATTAAATTGAAATCGTTTCTTGGCAGATGTAGGTCGCAAAATAAGTCCTCGCTTAAGCTGTCAAACACGATGACTTACAATAAAACTGTCAAAACGTCAACCACTAAGCTGGAAATGGAACCTCGCTGGACGCCAGTCGACCCACAAGCCAATTTAATTGATTCCAGCTAAGCCGCGTTGGCAGCCGCGTTTTGGGACTGGGAGACAATTTAAAAGCTTCCGGCCTGGCGGTGCAATTCATGAATACATTTATATGTACGGTTATAACTTATGCATATTTTAGGCAACATTACCGCACATAAATCTACTACATCTATTATGCAAAACCCCTTTTGCTGTTTGCGGAAATGATTTATTTATGCGTCACCAGGCCCAGCAACCAAAGTGCAAACTTAAATGTTTTATTTTTCTTTTTTTCTAATGGCGTCAGTGGACATTTTAAACAGAAAATATATGTGTATTTATTGCATTTGGGGGTATGCAATTAAATAGGTTTAATCAATTGCTCTAATTTAATAATTGACAAAAATTGCATCACGTTTCCAGTCAGCGATGCGTAATCAATTTAAAAACTTTTACAACGACATTAAAAAAATGTTAGAACACTTTTTCACAAGGCAGAAGTTTGAATATCCTTTAGGAAATTGCATAATGAAATAAAAGGACTGACAACTTACTTATAATATTATAGTAATACTTTAATCGGTATTGTTTCTAAACATTTTGATATTTAGTTCTTCAACTTAAAAATTTTAGTTTGTATATAACATAAATGAAAAATATATCTTATCAATTTATAAATATTTTTAACAATCAAATTAAAAATACAAAAAATATTAACATTTTGTGTTCCTTAGCTTTTTCTAATGTTCAAATATTTAAAGATGCCTTTGTATCCTTCTCGAGCATACAAATTATTTTCAATTCCAGCAGATGCAACTTTTCTTTTTTCTTTTCCTTTTTAGTCTACTGCATCGCTGGCAAGTGAAGCGTTAATGAAAAACTTTGACAAAAAACTGCATTCCTGCAGCCGATTGAAAAGTTTCGCTGAAAGACTGGGAAAATAGCGAAGAAGCCGGAGGACAGCTACTAAGGAAGGAATAACAATAGTCTTCCACGGTCGCTGGGCCAACTTGGCGTATGATTAATGCTACCCAAGCATCAATGAAAATCAATTAATTAACGACAACAACAGGAGCTTCGGAGGCAGCGATGGCTGGGTAATGGAAAACAAAGGACACGCGCTCTCGTCTGCTCATGAATGAATCAGCGATTGAATGAATGAATGAGTGTAATGACTCTTTCATTAAGCGCTGGACCGTGAATAAAGCATTAACCCAACCAGGAACCCGGCTAAGGAGCTCGGAATGATGCCCGGCAAGGAGCTGCATAAATTTCCATTTAGTTAGACAAATGTGACAAAACGGAAATTGCAAACGGAGCTAAGCACTCGTCGGCAGTCGAGTCGCTCAGCAGCACTCCGGCTTCCTGTCGGCATCCAAGTCCCAGGCCGCGCTCAAGGATCCTCTGCTCCGCAATTGGCATTTCGCAACCTGGCATTTGCCAGTTACGAGTGCCTCTGCCTCCCCAGTTGGGTTAATAAATGATGAACACGTTGAAGCATATTGAAATGTAATTCATAACGGAGCAGCATCGGTTCGCAGCCCCCAGTTCCCAGTCCCATGTCCATCAGGTTCCTTCCCTCGCATTGCGCATACGTCATGTTGGACACAGGAAGTGCCTGCAGGCATTGCTCCGCTCTCGCCCATATGCTAATTGAATTATGCATCGGCCAGAGCTGCATATAATTCAATGAGCACAGCGAAAGAGTGAGAGTGACTCGGCATGGCTTTGTCCATGGGCAGTGAAATTCATCCACCTCTTGCGACAGAGTCAGTATTTTATGCCGAAGTTGCAGTTCCTTGGGAATGGCAAGGCCTTCGCTGGGGTAACGACTAAATTTACGTTTGTATACAAGGTAAGGCAATACAATTATTCTCAATTAAAAAAGAAAAACCTTCTATTATTACCTACAATTTCTGGTAAAAAATGGTCTGTACTTTACCCACTTTTCAATCAGAAATAATTTAATAACCCGATAAAGTGTTCACATTTTACACATAAAATCACTACCATTTTAATACAATTGTTGCGCGTTGGCAAACAGAATCATTTAAAAAGTAATCAATTTATATATTGATTTAAAAATTTTAATTAAACTTTCTCTGGCAAAAAGTGATGACTGAGGTTATTTACAATCGTTTTTCATGCAAGCAAAATGCCCTTAAACTCATGACATATCGCAACCGAGTTCGGACACATCCCGGACTCTGCGAAGATAAGCGTTACATTTGGGATCCGCAAAAAGTCCGTAGTTTTCTCTCGGCCAGCTGTCTCCCTGCCTTCCGCGCCACATCGAAAATTAAAACTTTCATTGGCCACTTTTGGACTGTGATTTCCTTTCGCCTTTTTTCCGGATCTTTTTGCCTCTGCCCGGTCCTCGAATTCCGCGCTGACAAACTTTATTATTTCGCTAAAAACTTTTTAATGACAAAATCAAATTGGTGCAGGCAAAAAAGTTGTGACCAAGAACGGCAAGAAAAAAACAAGCCGCTGTTTGTCCTATAATTTGAGGCTTATTAAAGAGATTTGCTGCAGTACATTTTGGAACATTACAGAAGTTTCGGTACTCTGATGAAATCATTTCATATTTTGGCTATCAGTGGCAATTTGAACGATGTAATTTGTTTTGACATTTAGAGTGAGGGGCAAATTGGTACAAAATATTACTCATTTCATGCTCATAAATACGCTCAATGGAGCATTTACCCCTTGTGGGTCAGTCACTATTGGAAATGTCACGCCATCAGTGATATTAAATTTAAAGCTCTAATGTTTATGATAATCGATTGTGCGAAACGCTTGGCATATATGTATACGTATAGTTCTTTCCAATGATAAAGTATTGTTATGTTACAGTGGAGACAATTTAACTAGCGCCAGATTAAGATAAGGTCGGTGATGAAAAAATAACAATAATTTTATTTTAAGAGGAAATAATTAATTTTAAAATAAATATTTTTAAGCCCAGCTCTTAACACATCTTAACGCAAAACTTAAACGGCTTCTTTGGAGTGCCTTACTTTTTCGGCACGCACTGTAAATGTGTGAGGAATGGACGGTCAAACGGTTGGGTGGCCGTTCAATCAAGACTTCGACATGTCGTGGGAGAACCCAGAACTTGAGGGTTCGGTATCCCATCCACCCTCTTTGCCCCTATGAAGAAAACCATCTCTGGCCAAGGGATAATGGCAAACTATTTGTTAGCATCCACAATAACGAAAAGGTTTCCTGGGTGCAAAAATATGCTGGCCATAAAAACTAAATAAAATGCAATTTTTTAGTACATTAATGTGCTGAGAAGGATTGAAAGGATGCCCTGGCCTAGCCGCCGAAGCAATCAATCAATGGCTTGTCAATTTAGCGGGTCTACCGGACTGAGGAAGCGACAAGTTGCAGTGGAAAATCAATAGAATGGGGGGCATCACTGACTCATTTATTTAAACAATCAGTCGGATGCTGAGCCAAATGTGACTCAAAACTACATTTGTTAGCCCCGTTTAAGGGATTTTCCCCATTCTGCTGCCTTTTTCCACTTTTCCCTCTACTTTTTGGCCGTTTGGTCTGCCAACTCACATGGTGCTCCATCCCATCCCCTTTTTTGGCCATAAATCTTCTTGAGCCTGACACAGAAAGCAAAAAGTTAGAAATTCTCTTTCTATTTTTCGTCAGGCTTCGTATTTGTGTTTTGGCATATGATTGATGCTCCCTCAGAAGGGAAAATGCGTAGAAGGGTTTACCGACGTTGTACGAAACCGTCTTTAATTACTCGAGTGTTGCTAATTTAATTAAACACAGGCCATCAACAATTGGAAATGATTATCAGTGGCATCAAGTTGAAGGGAAAAATTGCATTCCTTTTCTTGTGTTTTGCCCACAACAAAGGCTAATGAGCCACTCGAGCTCCCACTTTTTTCCGCCCACTTCATCTCTGTCTGCGGCAGGTTTTCAGGCCCTCCAACTGACACTGAGAAATTGCAAGCGCCACGAAATTAAAAATAACTCGAGCAAAAATCTTGAGAAACAAAGGCGACTGGCAATTTATGAAGCTCCTGCCCAGAGAAGGGACTCCCAGGCAAATGCGGAAGGCTTAAGGTATTGTTAGCCCAAAAGAAATCACCTCTTCTGCTTTTCCCACGTTCTGCCGTCTGTTCTGGCGAAACAAAAGCCGAAAAAGCGAAAGCAAACGAAAAATTCGTTAGCACGTTGATTTATCATCGACAGGACTAACTATGTATATGCTCTGGGGAGATCGCCGGAGAGGGGAGCTAGGTAAGTTTCGTTTCGTTCGCCGCAAGTAATTCAATAACAGCCAAGTAGTCCGGCTGAGGGACAATGGCGAACAGAATGCGAGTAACGAATGCGAGTAAATTGTGATATAAATCACACAACAACGGAGCCCGAGAGGAGCCAAGGGAAAGGCAAAAAGTGTTCCTTGTTGGCAACTGACAGGCGGCCCGGCCACCACCTCCTCCACAAGGACTGTCCGAGCACCGACCGCCCAATCTGCACAAGCGGCGGCAAGGAAAAACCCAAAAATAAAACTCGTTAGAAGTTTTCCTTCGGTCACAGCCTTTCGCAGCAGGCAGAGCACCAAATATGAGTGGAAAGGCAACAAACAAAAATCAAAGGAGACTTTCTGGCCAGTTGCTTTGACCAAGTAGCGAGGTTAGCTTGTCGAGTTTCTAAACGTCATGGAATTCAATATTCATTTTTAAACATGTTCAAAATTGAGTATCAATATTAAACACAAAAAACGCGTCGCGATCAAATCGACATGCGCATGATATATTTCTGGTATTGCATACGCATACCACATAGCATCAAGTCGATCTTCGTTTCATAGCATTTTTTTTGCGTGTAAAATACTTACAGTTTACTTCAAAACTGATACACTCAGAAAAAAAATCGCCCTTAATTTTAGAAAATCGCCCGTGATATCAAATCGCCATTGAATTAAGAAAATTTTTCTAGATTATAGAAAAATTTTCTTAAGTTTATGGAAATTTGCCATAACATTTTTTATAAAATGAATAAGAAGAAGAATAGTTGATTTTTTTCTTGGATTAATGGCGATCTTTTCTTGGATTAATGGCAATATTTTCCGGACTTTTTTCTTGAGTTAATGGCGAAATCGCCTTTAATTCTAGAAAATAAATACCTATTTTTTAGGAAAGTTGTGTAATTTTTTAGTGTTCTAGTATGGTAGCCTAGCTGTTAGAGGCGTTCGGACACTAAACATGTGTACAAAAGTCGCCGCGGAGACCGCGGTTCGACTTCACGCAGGGACGAGTCTGATTTTTTTTTTTAATAGTTATTGTTTTTTTTTTCCTATAAAAAATCTTTTGTTTTGGTTTTCCATTCACTAAATTGTTAAAACTGTTGTTAACAAGATTTAATTAAAGTAATTGTAATTGGTATACCAATAATACGACCGTTAACACTTTAGGCATCTTAAGCCATTGCATTGCAAGAAGCACGCGTGGCCGAGTGGTTAAGATGTCTGTCTATGGTGTGAGCGGTAGCGAGTTCGAGTTCAGGTCGAGGTAAGAATTTTTCCTTAAGTCTTTTATATGTTTACAAAAAGTTTTTTCTGTATTTAAAATGCATTGTAATTAATTAACATTTATAATAAATTTGAATTTAAATAAAATGAATAAATAAATAAAAATGTACCCTGTTGTCACGATATGATTGTCATTAAAACATGAAAGGTTTCCTCTTAGTTAACAAACCTAAATGCAAAAGTGATAAAAAAATCAGTCGGACAAAATTAAAAAAAAGGTTATAAACAAATATACTTTTATTTTTCTATTTTTAAGAAAATTTTTCTTAATTTTAGGGTTTTTTGCCGTAAAATTCAGAAAAATTGGTAATGATTTTTAGAAAGGCGAAACCGTAAATTCAAGAAAATTATTTCCCATTATTAATGGCGAATCGCCGTTGGCTGAAAATCATAGGCGATTTTCTTGAATCAATGGCGAATTTCTTGAATCAATGGCGATTTTTTTTTTGAGTGTAGAACCACCCGTGCTACTGCCCTAAAAATCTGCTGCAATTTGTCTCAACCGAAAAGAATTATTTAAATGTCGACACATAATTGTGCAGTGTACATTGTTCATGTGTTTCATATATACTTTCATATATCCATGGGTTCGCCATCATATACGCTGTTGATGAATGGCCGTAAAATGAACTTTAATTAAATTTGCTGAACCAAAACTCAAAGTCATAAATAAGTTGAATAGCACACGATGGGGCGTACGCGTGATGCGGTCAAACAAAAAGTAAAATTATAATTAAAACTTGGTCAAAGATACATATATTTATCTTTTATGTTTATTCAAACTTGTTGCACTGAAACTTTGACGATTGAATCCCCCCAAAAAATAGGCAAGACAAACGAGAATTTGTTACGGTCAGCTTTAAATTAAGATCAAGAAGAAAGAATTTTAGTGTTGATATTTTCCCGAAAGCTGTCAATATTTTAGAAAAATGATCCATGGAAATTTTCGGTGTTTAGGGAATAATGATAAGTCAGAGGTGGATTCTGTTGGAAAATCTGTGCTAAGTGCTAAGCGCATCGATTCCAAGCCATCCCATTTTCTCTTGTGCAATTTGAAATGCAAAGAAATGCTCCTGTTTCGCATATGTGTACATCTCAGCAAATACATTTGCCTGTGGTATCAGCAATTTTCCTGTAGTTTCATCAAAACATGTGCTTCCGTCTCGCAATTTCAGTTCGTTTTGAACGCCCTCACATGTGACAGAAATACCTACCTCCTGCTGCTGGAGATCTTGTTGTTTTCCTCAGCTCTATTTTGTCGTGCTGTGTTTGCAGTTGTCCAGCAATATCCTTAGCGCCTGTTCTAACAAGCCGAGAGACACATGTTCCCCTGTTTGGCCAAACACTCGAACCGAAATGGTTTCTTGGTGCGCAGGCATATATGGCCAGCATGGCGTATGCGTAACATTCCCAGATGTGGGGGCAGTCGGAAAATTGCATTCCGTGAGCGACTAGAAAATTCACAAAAATTTACTCCCAATCAATAATCGAATGGGAAAGTTCCGGGCACGAATTACGCGCGGGTGGGGCAGGGATGGTGGTTCTTGAATTTAATTTTGCATGATTTGTGCTGCTTGTGCGACCAGCCTGTGGCCAATAAACGTGACTCGACCACGTTTCCTGGCTTTCTGGCTTAAGTCTTTATGTAAATTGGCTTTTCAACCCCACTCCCAGTGGCTTGTTTTGTCTCCCACAATCGTTGCAGGCTGTGTGCGGCAGCTGCAGCAACATTGATGCACGTACGAGCATAAATAACCGTTGTGCGGCCAAGGAGGTTTCATTCATAGTTCAAAAATCCTCTAAAATTGTGTAAGCCTAGCTGGAAGCAATTGCCATTGAATTTGAGCCGGTTAGTCCGGCATAGAGCTTTAAGTTCAGGGATTATGTTGTTTTGGTTTCGTTTATCAAGGTGGAAATTTTCCGAAGGCGATGAAGTCGAAATTTAAAAGGCAGTTAAAGTTTAATTTGTTGATATGCATTTTATTTCCTTCGCTTTCTTAACTGCACATATGTCTGTTGGATACAATTAAGCTTTAATTAGAAATAACTTGAGGGCTCCAACAATTTCCCGGCGGAAGAAGTCAGCGGCGCCCTGCAAAGCAAAGAACATTGCATTTCCCACTCGACAGCAGCAGTTGAGTTTATTTTTGTGGCTGCCATGTGGTGTTAATATATATATCTCCTACAAATATATATTCTACTGTATATATGCATTCGCACACATGTCGTGGAAGATTGTTGTTGGCATTGTCAGACATTGGACTGCAAAGTTAATTTGCAATTGAAATGGTAAATGGCAAATGGAAAGCGTCGACCACATTCACTTAACACAAGCTGTCATTTTGCAAGCCAGCCAAGGCAGATTCCATATAGATATGGACGCCTTCCTGTCCTGTTCATCCATTGTGCCTGGCCAGTGGCCACAATTAAAACCGGATGCCAAATTCTGCTCAAACATTTGCCTCTAGTTTTCCATCGTTTAAGCATTTATAATCGCAGAATGTTCTGCATAAATTGAACAAAAGGTCCTTTACTCTGAATGTATGCGCATAAATTGAGGCAAATTACGCTGGTAGCTAATTATTATGCGACGGTCCAGAGCCCCAAACTATGTATGACCTCACTGGCGGGGAAGGGAGGAGCTGCTGGATTAACTCTTGATTAGGCAGCTAGTCACTTCTGGAATGGGCGATATAAAAGCGGGAAAAAATAGAACGCATAAAATGTTAATTGTCAGCAAATAGCGCTGCAGCTTGGCAATAAAAGTCATGCAATGAAAAACGGATTATAATTTTTGGGGCGAAACGAAGCACTGATACCCTTTGAACATATTAACAAATTATTTGTATTTTTTTTAGAAATTTATTAGAAAAGTTTGAAATAAAAAATCCATAAATTTTGTAAGCATTTTAATTTTATAAGGATTAACTAATAACATATTTTACCTTTTTACATCCATTCTAAAAGTGGTCGTTTTTGCCCCACCCTAAATATTCCTTGTAATAAATGTTTAAATTGTTCCCAAGGAATTACAAAAGTCATGAGGAGAGAAAATTACCTATTCAAAGGGTATAATCCCTTCTTTGATTCTGCAGTTGTTCAGCTTTAACGACACATTCAAGAGCTTTGGGAATTTGATGCTGGCGTTAAGCATTCCCCATAAAGCTGATTTTATCATCGATTCATTTGCGCGAAAATCATCAAAATAGTTGTGGCATTCGAATGCAGTTGCGTCAGCCTTTATGCGGCTACTCTATGAAATTATGCTGGACTATTGTGCATGTTTCAGAGGAGAAACTAATCTGGCATAATATTCAAATTGAATGCCCTGCCACAATTCACGGTCCAACTCCGCCAATTAGACGAAATACGTAATTATGAAATGAATTATCGACCAAACCCGAGGCCAGGAGGCAGCTGCCTCGGATTTCCAGCTTGAGCCCGGCCCAAATGCAAATTTAAAGCTCCAATATCCCGGCTGAAATCCTCCCCTGCTATCATTTACATCAAAGACCTATCAGTGCCGCCTCCTCAGAGCTCCAGAGCCGTGCCAATCATTCGAAAACCAAAACTTAAAGTAATCAAAGCCCAAACAAAACAAGAAACCCCAACAATGGAAAAGCTCGCAAAGGAAAGCCTAAAAATACCAAAAGAATGTGATGAAGGCACCGGGACGAGGGCGAAAGGGGCCATCGGAATGACGACCGCTGGGGTCATATGGCAGAAAGGATTACACGTGGCAGAAGGGACTGGGGAATCCCCTTTCGGGCCACTTGGGCACGCTGCTGCGGCTCCTTCACCGGAACTGCCGGTCTAAGCAAAAGACAACAGCAAAACAGCCTGGGCAGCAGCAAAAGTAGTGGATAACTTTCGACTGGGAAAAGCAGAAGAGTAAGAAAAAACAATGGGGAGAAAAAGGACACAGAAAACACGCATATCAGGTTTAATCGGTGCTGGAATTTTCCGTTCTGGCATTGAATTGGTTTTAGTCTAAGCTAATACTATTTTACTCTGTTTTAAATTTAAGTCTTTAGGAATGCTCTTTAATTTTTTAAAGTTCTTTTTTTAGTACCTTTACTTTTACTCAATTTTTAAGATACATTTTAAGGATATCATAGATGTTTTTTGCTAAAATATGTCTTTTAATAAACGTTAAAAATATTAAAGTCTCTTTTTTTAAGTCTATAAATGATATCTTTTATATCGACTACCTTTAAAATGTGTAAAAATTATTTCTACTCCCAATTGCCACCCTAAACCGATTAAATCTGTGCTCTATTTGCGAGCAGAACAATTTCCGGTAGCATAAAAGTAAGTAACAAAAAACAACTAAAGCCATTTGCCAACTTTGATCCTGCCTTCTGTCGTGAGTCGTTAGGCAATTAAATTGCAATTAGCGTGCAGTGAATTAATTACTGCAGATCCTAGACAGACGCAGTCTTTCACTTGGATAGTGAACATGTGCACTTGTGCGCCCCAGTTGAACACGTGTAAAATCAACATGTTGTTCCTCGGCATATGTAAATAGACCACCTTCCTGCGCTGAGCCACCGAAACCAAGAACACACACGCACATCCACAAGGAAACTATCTCTCCTCGTTTTAAAGCCGAGCCGAGAGTTTCCCGCACTCACGCACACACAGGCCGGGCTTGTCATCAACAAGTTTGCAGAACTTGATTTTTGAATTTCTCGACTTCAGCCCGTTTCGCTCTGCTCCAAGAAGACACACAAAAAACAGTGAAATTCACAGAAAATGTAACAAAACAAACAGATAAACAAACGCTCGCACACACACAACCTAATAAAGGCACACACCCATGGAGAGGCGCCCACTTATCCAGAAACCCCCCATCCTCATTTCTTCCAGCAGCCCACTCCAGCTGAATCCCTTTCCGCCCTTCCGATCCCAAAAACTCCCTGTTTCAGGCTGTCCGCGTGCCTTACTTTTTTGCCTCTGCAATTTGTTTGGGAAAATAAAACTTTTATCAAGCAAAAAAGGAAGCACTCACTGAACGCTTTCTCTCGGCGGTAACAAAAATGTTCTCTTTTCGTCTCTCATGCACTGCAAGAAAACTTTTACAGAACGGAAATACTAAAACAGTGGGACAAGGTTAGTTGAAAAGTTAAGCTAATATTCCAAACGAAAAAAAACGGTTTAAGAAATGTTATATTTTAAAGATACTTTTATTTTCAGCGCTAGTCTTGATTATTTCGCTTGTAAAAATGCCCTATGTTTATGGTGAAATAATATTATTGTTAATTTTATATTAGGCTAAAAGGTTGCAACAGTGAAAATAGTTGAATAATCCAACAGGAAATAAATGTGATTAATTAAGTACTCATTTTAAGAAATTACCTACTATTACTGATTGTTATAAAAAATATCGTAAGCATTTTCACCTTATAAATAAATTATCAATAAGTATTTATTATATTTTTTCGCACACTTTTAGCCACATTTCGTGCCACTTTGCTCACAGCTGGTTTTTGTCGTGACGTTACGTATACGCAGTGGAGCGGCGCTGAGAGCAGAGGCAAAAGTCAGGCAAGAGAGTCCGAGAGCAGCAGTTGCGCTCTTTGCCGCAGTTTTGTTGTTGCTCCTGGCCTGGCCACACGGATTTTCCAGGGGTATTTCATCTGCCTGCGAATCTCGGGCAGCGTTCAGTTTCATCTGAGACGTTTGGCGCAGCGGTCGATACCAAAGAAAATCCGGCCAAACGCTGTGAAAAAATACGAACGAGGAAAGAAGAAGGCGAAAAACTCAACAATTTTCTTAGGAAAACTCTAATTTTGAACTAAAAATATTTGCTAATTTTCGAATGAACTTTTCTTGATTAAAAACTTGAAGGGTTTACAGTGAATAGTGAACAGTGATTTAGAAAAAACCAAGTGTTGTGGTATTTTGAGAAGGAACTTTTGAAAGTGTCCTGCGGTGGCGAAGTTTTGCATTTGCCGTCGCTAATTGTGAGATACAAACTGCAACTGACAGGCGGCAATCAGAAGCGAAAAAGGAAATCGGGAAGGAAAAACTTTTGCTCCTGCCGCCGGTTTCGTTTTCCCCGCCTGGCACTTCATCCAAATCCCGGGAAATTGTTCGCCTGCCAGGCCTCAAGCTGGGCGATTACCGCAAAATGACACGTGTCAGGCGCATTGTGGTGAGTCCTTAGTTCTGAGTCCCGAAAAAGGCTCGTCCTTACCGCTGGCAGTTGCCTCGAGCAGCGGAATTCCCGCCTTTAAAGCGAAACACTTTAATGCTTCGCTCCCAGATCAAAAACCAGCACCAAAACCCACCCACAGACACACATTTTTCACCGACCGAATTTCTGCGGCATGCCTTTTTTGCCCTTTGCCTGTTTTCAGCTCCACCAAATTGAATTTCGCATTTTAACGCGTTTGCATGCCGACTTGCGCGAGCACCTCCCCCAACTTTTACTGCTAATTTTATATTTATTTTCATTTCCCATCGAATTTCGCGCTCTTTGAACTTTGACCATCCATCAATGGCGAATACTCTTTGGCCGCATGATATTCTTAGGCTAAGGTCGAGAGAGACAAATATTTAATTTTAAGAAGGCAAAAACACGTTCATTTCATTAATTTACTACCTTAAAAGAACATCTAACTAATATGCTCAATTGGATTAGGGTATCCTAAGCCATCGTCTTGGTCACCTTCTGTTGCCTTTGCACGAATTTTTATTTTACGATTATTGCCGCCTTTAGGAGGAGAAAAGGAGGCAGTCACATTCACGTGATGTATACGCCCCGTATGTCCGTGAGGGTTTGTTTCCTTTTAATGCCTCTTCTGGCCCGAAATCGTGAGGTTACATTTTAAGCGCACAGACAAACTAAACCTTATCGGCCAGCCAAGTTGGCTGCCAAAAACAGACGCCCATTGAGAGAAAGAAATCGCGCATTAATTTCCAAGAGTCCTTATCTAAGCCTCCAAACTGGCCAACTGGCTCTATGGCTTTGGCAGCTCAACGGGAAAAAAGAACTGAAAAATTTCAACAAAAACTATGAAAAAGAAATGCAAATGCAGTGGCGGAATTTCACGTTTTTTCGGGGGTAAATGTTCTACCTTTTAGGCTTATTTCGGGCACCAGCTGCAACAAGGCGCAAAGGTATGAAAATCCAGGGCAAAAACGCGGTCCGAAAAATGGTGGAAACAAAGCCGAAAAAAAGCGAGATGGGAAAATGTCAAAACAGGCTACTAAAGCGATTGGCGGCGCGAGATGGGAGGGGGTTACTGACTGCCACTAACTAAAACCTGGTGAGGGCCAATGTCGAGCATACGCCACGTTGGACACGAATTTGAGCAAATATTCCGGGCTAAGTTGATTGAACCTTGAACGTAAACTTTTCCCTCTGTCATGGCAGCTTTTCTAGGTTATCAGTTATCCGGTTAGGGCTTTTACTTGCATTTGAACTTTGGCTTTGGATTTAGCATTGGCCTCCAGGTAGATTTAAATAGCAAATGCAGTCACCCCCGTTTCCGTTTCCGCTTCTGAATTTGTGCAAATTTAATACCATTAAAATAAACATTTTTTGAAAATAGACAATATGTTCGGGTACGTAAATCAGTCGAAATTGGTATAAACCAAGGTAATTCATTGCTTCGAGTAAATTTTGTTTTCTTAAGGGAATCGACATCTATAACAATTACCAAGGAAATAAAACGAACGATTAACCAATTAAATAAAGGAACCAAATCCTGAAAAAACAACTTATGAAACACAAAAAAATTATTCTTTGCAATAAAAATAAAAATATCATTGGAGTGGAGTTACGAAATATGGTTAAACAGGCCAATTTCTGAGTGGAGATTTATGTTAGTTTTTGCCATTTTTACCAACAACTTAATTTAGCCAACTTGTGCCCAAGTTCAGCCATTAAAGATCATCAATCTGGCCTCATTATTCAAGAAGCCCATCCCCACAGCCGCTTGGCTGGCTCGCATTAACCTGTTGTCAGCTGTTCGAACGGCGAAACTGCCTCCTTTCCCTGGCAGGCGGTCACACACACACACAAATCAAACGTAACAGGCACTTGTAAAATGTCCTGCTCATCCCCGCCCCCTTTCGGAGGGCGTGGCCCTTGGCACAGCGCGTCACGTTTATCACAACAGGGCAATAAATTTCATTCGCTTGTCCCTGCTCGCAGCAACATTTTATGGTCTCTTCATTTTCGACAGCTGCAAACAGTCGAATCAGAATCAGAATACGAGCCCGAATGCCTTTGCATACTTGACGAGGCCTTTGTCAATGCACATTATTATCTGCAGAGCGCCCCGCCCTCAGCCGGGCGAACAAACATTTTATTTTGTCACTTTGATTGATGGCCATAAGCCCCGACATTCTTGCCTCGTGTTTGTTCGCCGTTTTAATTAAAGTGCGAGCGAGTTCGGGGGCGTCTCGTAGGGAAGCGCGGAAAACTATGCTACGCTCGGAACAAGTTTTCCACCAAGGCCGTCGGCACGCAAACACCCTGCATCACCCCTCCAAAAATATTATGTTTTCCGAATCGGTGTGAAGCGCTCGCCGCCAGCAAACGCTTTTTCGCTTTTCGGCTAAGGATGAGGTGAAGACTTCTGGCACACAATCATTAGCCAAAAGCTGTGTATGTAGTTGATGGAGCGGATGGTTCAGCTGGCGGATGATGGATGATGAATGCGGTGGCTGCGGCTTCTCGGGGAGCTTAATCTCAAGGAATTCCAGAGTAAACGAAAGGATTAACTTGGTGGGAGAAGGGGTGAATTTAAAATTCTGGCCCGCAAAATTCTTGCTTGAAATTATGAACCTATAAAAAGTCCGCTTTTATGCGAATTTTCGTTTGGTGCAAAGCTCGGCAATTACAGGCCGCCCTTTGAATGCCCAATTTTGGGCCAATCTCGCCGCATTACGTATACGCACTGTCATCTCCAGCACTGAATTTTAATAGCCTAGATTATGTACCGAGAAAAAAATGAATGAAGAAGCCATTCCTTCTCCCGCCTGCACGTGTCCATTAGAGTTATGGTCGCCAATGTCCGGTTATAACACCCAGCACAGACCATTAGGCAGGTGAGGGTGGCTAAGGGTGGCTGAGGATGTCTGGGAGAAAATACATTTTTGCTGCTCTTCCCGCTGCCACCGTCGTTCTAAAATTGAAGTGCCAAGCCAGCGGGGTGTCAACACCGCAGTGCAACAACGACAACAGCATAAAATGGCTTATTTGAGGGAGAAAAGGGCAGATACATTCAGAAGGAGCAGGACAGCCAGCCGACAGACAGCCGACAAAGGCTGTCAAAGAAGAGGCGGCCAAAGCCCACTCGCTGGCAGACCAAATTGCTTTTTGCTGTATAAAAACCGGGTAAACAGCAGTGGCAACATCAACAGCAACAGCATCACCAAAGGCGGCCACGACAGGCAGCAGGTGGTAGCATAGAGATGCCCCAGAGTCGTGATCGTGTAGGAAAACTGTACAAATGCCACGCACTCAAAAGGTTTTTTATTGCCCTAGCTTTTAGCTACATAAAAATTAAAACTTGATATGAAACGATGATCGATTTGATGTTATAATATCCAATATGATATGCCCAAAGTGTAAGCGAAAGGTCGTTTCGAATGTGTCTTTCTCCGTCCTACTCATTAACTGTAATCGGTAACTCGCTATATGCGTATGCAATACCAGAAATGTACCATGCTCATGTCGAATTGACCGCTTTATTTGCGTGGTTGATTTATCATTATCATAATTTTACAATAAAAACCAAAATGATTGATTAAATAATTAAAACACTTTCCTATTTTAAAAATTTTATAATATTTATGGGCCAAAGTCATGATTATTTTACTTATAACACAATTAAACATCTCCTTTTACCGCCCTATTAATTTGGTTATTGGCCAAGCATAAGCACATTTTCATTACATCCTTGTAATTTAAGCTCAATTAATTATTGAATTTGCATGCCATAGTGATGTGAACAAGACTAGAAGAAAAAGCTCCTTGACAAGAAAATAGCATTTTAATATTTTCATGAAAAGTATAAATTATTAAATTCAGAAATTAATTATCTGCTTATTAATGGCTAGTCAAAACACGCTACACAAATGTACATATGGCAGATTAAATTACCACTAGAGAACAAAGCTCAATAAACTACCAAATAATTTAATTATATCAATAAATTCAAGCCAGAAATGTATTAGATTTTCAATAGTTCCCTGGGCAGCATTGACATCACTATGGACGGCAGTCCATGTAGTGACGAAGCGCACCAGGAGAGTGTGCGAAGGCGACTACTATTATATAGCCGCAAAATTGAAAATCGGCAGTGATAGTCCGATCGTAATGAGTAATACACCAATCGAAAGGTATTGCAAAAACTTAAAGGATTGCATACCAAGACTTTAAGAAAATCAATTGGCTTGGGAGAGAGAGCGGTGAAAGTGAAAAAGTGAAAATTTCGAAATTTGGAGCTGTTGGGGCCGGTGGGGATAAATGCCCCCTCGCAATGTTTTAGTTGTATTCCTTTTGAAAATACCCGTCGAATGAGGGGCCATTTGTCAAAATCCGACTCTCCGTTCAAAAGTTATAGCCAAAATAAGATTTTCTTCTTCTTCCCAAAATGAAAATTTAATTCTGTTTGTCAGTTTGTCCACTTGTCCACTTGTCCGCTTGTCCACTTGTCCAAAATATGTTTTTTAAGTTCTGAAAATTTGATATGACGTTCATCACATCGATATAAAAAACTTTTGTTCTACCACTTTTGGAAAAACCCGCTAGTTTAGCGGGAAAACAGCTATAAATAGCTAAAATTCGGAGAGCCGTAACTTCTATACTACGGTACTACTAAGATGCGACTAAATAAGTACGCTACCTGAAATTTATTCATTCGGCACGCTACAACAGAAAAACATTCGTGTAGATATTAAATATTTGCTAAAGCGGGCCGAACGAGTAAATTTTAGGTAGCGTACTTATTTAGTCGCATCTAAAATCATTTTTCGTCACAAAAGTTGATATCAGAACTTTTGTACGTTGAAGGTGTAGGGGTATGATATATGTCCCTATTAATGAAATACCACACAGTAGAATATATGTTTACACAAAATAGTTTATAGTTTTATTATTATTTTATTTCACAAGTTTTATCTGGTCAGGATCACTGCTGGCATTCAACTAACTTCGCTCTCAGCTCACGACTCGAACCAACCCCCGACTCTCTGAGAGAGTGAGTGTGGTGAGATCGCAAGAGAGAGAGTAAGCTCTACAACAACAACAACGTACTCTAAGAATATTCAGGAATGTTCTAGAAGGAATACAATAACTTATACATACATACATACTACTACGTAGCTATCCTGCTACAATTCGGCCGTCCTGACATTTCAAGATCCCCTGATCTTGGTTTAATTTACAATTGATTTCATCTAAAATTATCTTACATACTATCAGTCTTTAGCTTTACAATTCTTTGGATATATTTACAGCTATTTTCGTTTACCAATCCAATGCTTAATATTTTGACTACTCCAGACTCCTTGATAAGGGCAACGCGACAATTGAAAACCTTCCACATCTTTTATTACATACCTATCATTTCTCAAAACTTTATCTATAACATAAGGACCCTTGTGTTTGGGTATTAGCTTCCTTGCGACTCCTACTGCATTATCGAAATTTTTCACCATAATATAATCTCCAACTTTGTACTCTAAACTATCCTTCCTTTTTTCATTGTATCTTCTTTCGTTGTCATTTTGTAATTTGATTTGCGATTCCACTCCATTTTTCCTAATTTCGTCTAAATCTCTAACATCACTAACATTATCTAATTCTTCTAACTTTTGCCTCAATTCATCAATAACTTTTCCTTTCTGTTCGATTCCAAACAACATTTTACTCGGCATTTGTGCAATGCTTCTTTGCTTTGTATTGTTCAATGAAAATTCAACGTCCTCAACATTGGCCTATCATTGGCCTATAATAGAATACCTATTAGCTATCATTGGCCCAATTATTCTATTAATTCTTTCCACCTGCCCATTGGCCTGAGGTGACCCAGTCGCAATTTTTACGTGCTTAATATTATATTCTTCGACAAATCTTCCAAACTCTTCCGATGTAAAACAGCTTCCTCTGTCCGAAACGATACATGTTGGCCTGCTGTACGACCTAAAATAATCTTTCATTGCTATAATAACTTCTTTTGTGTTCGTCGTCTTTGTTGCATATAGCCTAACGTATTTAGTAAAACCGTCTATCACCACAAACAAATGTTTCTTTGATCTTCCATTATCAACCGGTCCGTAATGATCGATATGTATAATTTCGAATGGCACATTTCCTTTTGGTATGCTGTGCAACATTCCTTCCCCTTTTCCTGACTTTGGCGAATATGCCACACATCTCAAACAATTATCAATATGTCTAACAACTTTTTCTTTCATATTCGGAAACCAATACGTCCTAACAATAGCATCCATAACCTTGTCTCGTCCTAAATGACCTAATTCATTGTGATATTTGTATAATATCTTGTCCTCCATTTCTCCTGGCACACAGAATAACAATTTCCCATCATTTGATTTTCTATAAATAACTCCATTTCTCATCTCAAACATTTTATCTTCCTCTTTTTCTAACTTTTTCCTAACATCTTTCAACTTTTCATCTTTCGCTTGACAAATAATTAAATTGTCTTCAAAACTATTCGTTTCTAATACCAGTATATTCGTATTCCTACTTAACGCGTCTACGTGTTGCATAAGTTTTCCCGATTTATGAACTAACTCAAAGTCATACTCAAGCAATTCTAATGCCCATCGTGCAATTCGAGGGTTTAACTCAATCCTATTTAATGTTAACGTCAGTGAGTTACAATCAGTAACTATTCTAAATCGTCTACCCTGCACATAAATTCTAAATCTTCGTAGAGCATAAATTATTGCTAGCGTTTCAAGTTCAAAACTGTGATATTTTGCCTCGTCTTTTGTTGTGGCCTTTGAAAAATAAAAAATAGGGTGCAACTTTTTATCCTCTTTCCTTTGTAGTAAGACCGCTCCAAAACCTTGTGCGCTTGCATCTGTATGCAATTCTATCTCGTCTTTATAATAATATAATCCTAACACTGGCGCTTCAACTAACATTTTCTTAAGCATCTCAAAACATTGTAGTTCCCTTTCTTCAAATGCAAACTCTTTATCTTTCTTTAACAGGTCATATAATGGTTTTGCGATCATCGAAAAATTCTTAATGAATCTCCTAAAATACGAACATAAGCCTAAAAAGCTTCTAACACCATGTACTTTATCTGGAACAGAGAAATCTCTAACAGCTTCTATTCCTTTATCATTAGCTTGTATTCCCTTGCTGGTTACTAAAAAACCTAAGTATTGTACACTTGCTTGTAAAAACTCACATTTGTCCATTCTCAATTCTAGTTTGTTTCTTGCTAAACGATCAAAAACTTCCCTAAGAACATTTAAATGTTCCTGTATCTCTTTACTGGCGATCATAATGTCGTCCATATATATTACTACCTTACCATCCCTAATCATGTCCGCAAAAATTGTATTAATAAATCTCTGAAACACCGCAGGAGCGTTTTTAAGCCCCATTGGCATTCGCATAAATTCAAATTGTCCTAATGGCGTCATAAATGAAGTATATTTTATTGAGTCCTTATCCACAAATACATGAAAGTAGCCATGTTTTAAATCTAATTTCGAAAATATTGTTTTATTTACTAAAGTGTCTAACAAATCGTCAATTAAAGGTAAAGGATAGTTATCTTTAACCATTGTCTTATTAAGTTTTCGATAATCCACACATAGTCGTAAGTCGCCTGTTTTCTTTTTTACTAACACTATTGGAGATGCGTACTCCGATTGACTCGGTCTTATAATTCCCTCGTTTAAGTATTCATCTAATATAACCTGTAACTTTTCTTTTTCTGTATAAGCTAAGCGTCTGGGCGAACAACTAAAAGGTTTAGAATCCTCTAATCTTAATTTTATTTCACATCTAACTTCGGGTTCCTTTGGTCTTTGTTTATTTACATAACAGCTTTCTACCATTTTAATAAAATGACGCCTAACATTATAATTCACTTCATTGCCAATTTTGTAATCTGGACTTTCATCTGTAATATTAATATTAAACAATTCCCTTGCCACTAGATCTATTTCATTGCTATTCCTAACTATTTCTTTATCTGTAACTTTACTAACATTTCTAATCATCTGCCTATTGTCGCTAATTTTATCACTAACATTGCTAACTATCTGGTTTTCATGACTAACAATATCACTAACAATCTGATTTTCTTCTCTAACATTTCTAACAATATCACTAACATTTGGAGGGTTTTCAATGTTCTCAACCGTAACCATTTTCAAAGTGTCGAGGTTTAAATTAATATTACATGCTTCCATAAAATCTCTTCCAAGGACTACATCATGACTCATAGATTTGTTTGCCACAATAACTAAATGAAAATGAATTTTATTTAAATTCTTCATAACATAACACAATATTTTGCCATAGGTTTCTAAGTAACTCTTATTTAATCCATGATATAAACTTAAAACTGGTAATTTGCAGACATTTTCTGGTACTTTTGATATTTTAATAAATGAAATCGGGCTCCCTGTATCTATGAGACATTCTGTAGTTAACTTGGTATTAATATCATTCATAAAATTGATTTCAACGTATCTTACATAATTATTATTGCCTGTGTTCTTATTTTTGCTCTTCAAACACGTCGCCACAAAATGTCCCATCTCGCCGCACGCATAGCACGATCCTTTCTCCCGTTTTGACTTTCTGCACTCGTTCGCCCAATGCCCTTTGGCATTGCAATTGAAACATCGTGTCTCCTTCTTGTCCTTGAAGTCCAATGATGTCATCGGTTTTCCAACAGATTTCGGCAATCTAACATCGGCAAATGCTCGCTTTATGTGCCCAACATCCACAAAGCTTTGAATGTGCGCCAGATTGCGCAGCGCTTGATTTGTAATACCTTCGATGATGCAGCTCAACATTTCATCTCCATCAATATTAATGCCCTGAGCAAGCATTATCTTGTCGTCAACATAACTCCCGAACGTCTCGCCTGCACTCCATTTGCGATGCTCAAATTTGCGCCTTATCTCCAGCTTTGATGATTTTTCGCCAAACATTGCGATCAGCTCAGCCGTTAATTCCTCCAATGGTAACAAAACACGCCCAGCATTTGCGTGCAACCAAACATTAGCTTTGCCTTTAATTTTGCTAATCATCAACAGTTTTATATAATTTCCGGTTATACCGTAGATGCTTGCGATATTATATATCCGAGTGATCCATTTGCGCGCACATGATTCGCCCGCAAACTCACACAACACTTGCGTAGCCATTCTCAAAGAAATGTCTATACTTTGATTAAAATTGTTCTCCATCTTTTCTTTCTCTCCAGCTTGGTTCTGCATGTTCACTTCTGCACAGTTTCGATTTCTGCCTCCACCTTTGTTCTGCTTGCCGTCTCTTTCGTAGCTTCTTTCACCTCTTGTTTCCTCGCCAGCTTCGCTTTCGTTTTCTCCATCTTCGCGTATATATTCCCGAACTTTTTCACCGTCTTCGCCTTTGTCGTTCTTTTCGCCAACTTTGTTCTTGCCTTCTCCATCTTCGCTATTAATTTCGTCGCCTTCTTCTACTTCGTAATTCTCTTTACCGCCGTCTTCGTTGTTACTTTTGTCGCCGTCTTCTTCCTCGAAATTCTCAATGCCGCCGTCTTTGCAGTTACTTCTATCGCCGTCTCGTTCTTGGAATTTCTCTTTGCCTCCGTCTTCTCCTTTACTTCTTTCGCAGTCTCGGTTCTCCTTCATTTCGTTAAACTTATTGCGTTTTTCGCTCGGTAATTTGTTTAAACGTAAAATCAACTCCTGTTTTGAACCAGTCGTTGAACATTTTAATACACTTAACCATATTTTTAATTGTTTTATCGATACTTTGTTCAAATCCATTTTGTTTTATTAAATTGTTTCACTTTCTTAGTTTTTAAACTTGTAGTTTTTAATTTGTTTGGCACGTGATCGGCCCACTTCTGATTTTGTAGGGGTATGATATATGTCCCTATTAATGAAATACCACACAGTAGAATATATGTTTACACAAAATAGTTTATAGTTTTATTATTATTTTATTTCACAAGTTTTATCTGGTCAGGATCACTGCTGGCATTCAACTAACTTCGCTCTCAGCTCACGACTCGAACCAACCCCCGACTCTCTGAGAGAGTGAGTGTGGTGAGATCGCAAGAGAGAGAGTAAGCTCTACAACAACAACAACGTACTCTAAGAATATTCAGGAATGTTCTAGAAGGAATACAATAACTTATACATACATACATACTACTACGTAGCTATCCTGCTACAAAGGTGCGATCGTCACTAGTTTTTTACCTCGTTAAGAGGTGTTTTTATTTAATTTGGAAATAGTCTCAGGACATTGTCTCCACAGGATGACCCATCACGTGGGCAGCTCCAAGGCAAATTAGAGGCACCAAAAAAGATAGAATGGCGAATGGAAAAAGAAGATAAAAAATATTTCTTTCTATGTATATGCGGATATATATATAAATTCCATTTTTGTGGCCTGAACCAAGCACACTTTTGTGTTTGCACTGGGCATTTTAATTAAGCTAAACAAACACACCGAGAACAATTATGTACACTCTCGCTCTCACCTGCAGAATCCCCCTCGCCATAGAAAAGTACAAATTGTGTGCCTGGCCAAGGTGGGATTTTATGCGGATAATGCCGCTTCACACTTCATTTCATTTCAATTTGAAGTTTTGCGAGCGCCTTTTGGGTATACTACGCATTTTGTATTCCCACTTTTTATTTCTGGCTGCGGCTGCCAATTATGCCGGTAAGTTGCTTTATTATACGAGGGCCACGGCACACTGCTCCTCGATTCGCCGGAATGGCTGCCATTTCTCCACGCAATTCCCCGTAATTGTCCTCCTCGACGTCGTCTTGGTGTTGCTTTATTAAACCTTAGCAGCGCAATCACCAAAATGAGTGCACCCACACCCACACCTACACCCAGCTAAACAGGCTAACACACACGTGCGGATCCGAGCGTACATACATACAAATGTATATATACATAGCTCACATCGGCAGGATTGTACAGAAACACCTTCGAGGGCACGTGCAACATTTGTATTTAAATTTGAATGTCTCTGCCGCCAGAGCGCTTCACCTTGCACACAGTCTCACATTCTAGCACGCTCCCAGACAGTCGCAGAAGGACCTACAACTACACATATATAAATATATACATCTGCAAGTACAAGAGACCCACACGCACACACAAAGGAAGCAACAATTTTCGCACAAGGTTGGCCTCAAAAGTTTTGAGAACAGCGGAAGAAAATCAAAAGATTTAAGGAGTTCTAGAAATAGCCAAATTGATGGATGATCTCGTTGTTAGTAGTTGTAATTAAATAAGAGTAAGATGAATTTGAAAGTAGAATTTCATATTATACATACACAGATGCAATACATACAAAAAACCATTGGGATAAAATCAAAAATTTAATTTATTAACTAACTAACTAATAATTTTCTTTATCTTAAAACCACTAATGGTTTCCTTCGCAAGCTGGATTTTAACATTCAGAGAAAAAGTCAATGATAAATGAAGTATCCTTGACAATCAGAGGGAACATTTTCTTTTAATTTACTAAAAACTTTGGAGATTGAGCAATTAATCTGGCGAAATCATAAGATTTCACTGACAAACATATTTTCCTAGGCAAATGATTCTTGAAAACTTTTCTCCTACAGAGTGAAAACTTAATCAAAGTTTGAGAAAAGTTTGTGCTTGGACAAAACTGGAAGCCACCCGTTTGCATTACCTACCCACTCATACACTTAGCCGCTCAATGCCATGTCCATTCAACCTTGCAGGCACTTCCCCACCCCCCGTATCAGCCCCCCCATGGCGCCTCCCCACCACCCCACTCCTCTGAGGGGTCTCAGTCTCCCCAATGATTCCTAACATTACGTTCTGGCCGAAATGCGTTCGCATCAAACTATATAACACGTTCATATTTCTTACGGTTCGTTACCCATTTAATATTAAAGCAAATTGCTGACTGAGTTGCCTTTCCCACTAAGGAAAGGGGGCTTTTAAACAGAGAAAAATTTATTGCGTTTGAGAAATCAAAGAAAGAACACCAAAATAATTTCCTTAAAATAAAATATTAATTATTATAACTTTTAGTCACTTACCGAAAGTAATTGTAATCGGATAACTTCCTAATTTACCAATAAGTTTATTATTTTTGCCAGATAAAATATAGTTTGTATATAGGGGAGAGTGGGGGAATTTCGTCACAGGGGCAATTTCGTCACCTGCAATATCTCGGAATCCATAAGTCGTAAAAATATATAATTTTTTTGTTTTAGTCCTTCAAGACGGCCAGACACAACCAATGCATTTGTTTTGCACAGAAGGCCAAGATAATTAAGCTATAATATTAAATGTGTTTTAACAGTACAAAAGCTACATTTAGTTCTCGACGAAATTTTTTCTGTATGCCACAATTCAAAAGGAATAAGATACACGATTTTTTAAATAATACACAGTGCTATAATGTGCATTTCCGCGTCAGTGTTTTTTACCTTCGCGCCTAATTTCGGAAGAAAAATAATTATTTCTAAAAAAGTACTGTGAGGGGAAATTTCGTCACCCTATGCTTAGGGTAAATTCGCACCTATTTTAAATACATATTTATACCCGTTACTCGTAGAGTAAAAGGGTATATTAGATTCGTGCAAAAGTATGTAACAGCTAGAAGGAAGCGTTTCCGACCCCATAAAGTATATATATTCTTGATCAGGGTCACTAGCCGAGTCGATCTAGCCATGTCCGTCTGAACGTCTGTCTGTCTGTCTGTCTGTCTGTCTGTCTGTCTGTCTGTCTGTCTGTCTGTCTGTCTGTCGCTCTGTCTGTCTGTCTGTCTGTCTGTCTGTCTGTCTGTCTGTCTGTCTGTCTGTCTGTCTGTCTGTCTGTCTGTCTGTCTGTCTGTCTGTCTGTCTGTCTGTCTGTCTGTCTGTCCGTCTGTCCGTCTGTCCGTCTGTCCGTCTGTCCGTCTGTCCGTCTGTCCGTCTGTCCGTCTGTCCGTCTGTATGAACGCTCAGATCTCAGAAACTACAAAAGCTAGAAGGTTGAGATTTTCCACACATATTCTTTGGCTTCCTACGCAGCGCAAGTTTATTTTAGCCGAGCGCCACGCCCCCTCTAACGCCCACAATCGCCCACTAATGATTTTAAAATGGGTCCTGCGCCCACATCTTTAAAGATTTCCAAAAAGTATAAATGCAATTTTGTTGTTTATATTTATACCTATCGAAATGTAGAAGACATTTTTCAAATCGGACCATTCATTAAAAAGTTATACGCAATCAAAAATTATATATCTATCTCCCTCGCACTCCCTTTAGCTGAGTTACGATTATTAGTCGGGACACCAACCCGACACAGCGTTCGCACTCCCTTTAGCTGAGTGACGGGTATTAGATAGTCGGGACAACAACCCGACTATAGCGTTCTCTCTTGTTTTATATTTGACGAGCTGGCTAACGAACAGACTACCAGCAGCAGCAACAAATATAGGACGTCAACAAAAATGGTACGCTTGATCAGTGTAACATATTTACAGGCGTTAAACTCCCTACGGTGACGAAATTGCCCCGGTGCACTATGGGGCATTTGACCTGTTTTTTTTGGCATAAATGTGTTTTTTACAAGTATTCAAATTTTTGAAACATTATTGGAAACGTATTAAGAATAGATCAAAATGAAATGTTACATACCGCAAATGTTAAGTTAACAGTCCAATGTTAAAATAACAGCTGTTAAAGTCAGGCGCAGCAAGCGAACACAACGTGTTCATACTTTGCTTGATTTTGCAGGGCATATATAAATTAATATCTCTTCAACGACAAGACGTAGAACCATAAAACTTGAAATGGATTTTCATTAAAACTGTCCTTACTTCGTGTTAATACTACTGTGATGCTTATTTCGTGAGTGTATTTGTAGCAATGGCTTCATATACCAAGTAGTCTCTCTTGAAGGTTTGGAAAAAGAAAGTACAACTTTGAATAGAGATTAGAAGAAATGTTGAAATTTGTTGAGCCTGTGGGTTGAATCATTTTAAAGGGGGGTCAATTCTCGATTCGGGACATCCAGTCTTAATGTGCACTTTTTGCGACTTTAAGAGAAATTCAGTTTTTACGGCACTGCCAAAAATGGTCAAATTAACACTTTATTTGTCTTCTTCTTGTTTTGTAAGATGAAATGTTAAATAAATGTAATGCAAAAGTCTTCGCCATAACATTATATTTGATTTAAAAACATTCCGCGTCTTATTTTCATAGAAAATATTTTTTTATACGGCATATCCAGTATTTGGCATACAAAAATGTCGGATTTTACAGGAAAAAGTCAATATCTCTTCAAAGAAGAAAGTTTTCAAAAAAATGTTTTTTTGTTTGTTTTAATATGTTTCTTCATTATTAGAAACCATAAAAGAAAAAATTTTTTTTTTGTAGGTTTAAGAAAAAAAATTTTTTTTTTTGAATAAATTTACTATAGTGTTTAATTTTTGCTCAAAAAGATGTATTTAATTATTATAAACATATTTCAAAAAACCAAACTAAAAAAAGTTGCTTTGTTTTGGAATTATTAATTAATGCCAAAAAAAACAGGTCAAATGCCCCATAGTGCGGTGGTGTGGTGATTTTACCGCTGTGTGGCGAGATTGCCCCAGTATATTGGTTTTACATTTTATTTTTTTATAAATCACCAAGGTAATTAAAAAAATAGGGGAATGTCACATTTTAAAGCTTGGTGCTAACCGCATTCAACAATAAAAATAGAAATATAATAACGTGTCTCAAGATGGACAAAAATAGCTTTGAAAAAATGCTGACGAAATTCCCCCACTCTCCCCTACAAATATAATAATATACGTAATTTGTTAATCATTTTGGAATATTTTGAAAGTAATGTTAATGGTTATTAATAATGCTGTAGTCTTTTTATCTTAATAAAAGACCTTTTAATGATATGGAACTTGCACCAAATTTTTTCTCTGTTTATTCGCATGTATATGTGTTGTAATTTCGTTTGTGCAGTCAGGTAGTTTGTCTTAGGCCTTTTTTGTTCTTTCTTGGGAACATTCCTCAGCCGTTACGAACACTAAATGATATGCAAATAAAAACGTGGCCCAGGTACGTGGAGAACCCCATTTCATGTGTGAGAAGAAGTGGTGGCTTCCAGCAAAAGGAGAAGGAACGGCTATTTAAATTCAAATTTAAATGGTGTGCTTCATTTAAGCGACGCAAATTTCTCGGCTGCCTGGCATATGGAAAACTTTTTGTTCCCTTGCCTTAATTAACATAATTATGACCAGAAGCTCGGAGAATTCGGAAAGTTTACCTCATCTTTTTTGGCACAGTTCGCCGCCATTTTCAGTTTTAAGAGCTGCACCTGCTGAAAAGTAAAAAGGGGGAGTAAGGGGAGTGAACGCGGTGTTCAGATTTGTTTTCCTGGCACCCACAGCTATTTATCTTGAGCGCGAGCTCCCCTAGAGTATGCAACATAAGTACTGCTCGCTCCCTCCACACACACACACTCACAGAGGCTGCTCTCGCACACACCGATGCACTTCGTGTTGAGTGCACTTTCCACTTTCACTTTGCGCTCGCTTGTTGACTGCTTCCATCTCACGTTTCTGCTTCTGTTTCTGTCTCCGTCCCTCCGCCCCTTTCTCCCTTTGGTGCAGCCCATCCACTTTCATTATTTGCGTTTAGCTCACGCAAGTCTCGCACTACACACACACACTAGCACTGCGCCCACCCACACTCACGAACACAAAGCACTTGTCATTGTCATTTGCGCCTCAACGTATGCTATGCATCCTGTCGCTGACTCACGTCCATGCAGATGCAGTAAAAATTCCATTTCAGCTATTTCATTTCTCGCCATACTCTTTAATCCGGCATTATAGTTGGCTTATAAAGCATATTTCCTTTACTTGAGTAGAATGGGTGTCATTTAGGAGATGTGGCAGATTGAATTCTATGTAAGTTTATACGACGTTCAAAATAAAAGACTCTGTTGCTACTTCTAAGCCAGGATTTAAAGTAAGCTTACAAATTAAAAGGGTTTTCTCAGATATTTACAATAAATAGTCATGAATAATACGGGCTCAACATAAAAAAATTATTTTATGTAATGAAGAAAGAGTTATTTTCGATGAAGGAAATTTTTAATTTCAAGTAAATAAAAAAAAAAAACTCCTAACCAAATCCTGGCTATGCCACTGTTTAGTTTTGGTGCTTAACCAATATTAAAAAGAACCCTTTAAGGCTTAAATTTAAAGAAGCCGAATAGTTCCTCTGCGTAGCACAGCAAACGATATCTTGAAATGTTTTTCTTTTCCACAACTTTATTTCATGCGATTCAGATTAGATGGTGTAATGATTTATTAGAAAATCCCTCACGAATAATAAAATAAGTGACAAAAGAAAATTCAAAGCGACATTATAAGAGTCTATAATAAAAACAAACCTTCGGAATAGTTTCCCCATAAGTGAACATAAGCTCCACCATTGTGTACAAGACAATTCGACTATTGTTTACTCTTTTAGCCGACAGCATTTTGTGCTTACTAACTGGACACTGACCGCCCACCCATCCCTCATCTAGAAACTTATGCAGCAAGTTTTTGTCATCTCTTTTTTGTTGTATTTGTATTTGTATTTGACACTTGTTTTTATTTTGGTTCCAAGGGGGGAACATGGGGAACATACAGTTTTTGTCATGTTTGTTGATTGTGAAAGTTGCTGAAGCGCTTTTTAACAGTTTTCGTGACACTTTTCCGTATTGTGTGCCATGGCCGGCCATGGAATGTATATTTTATGTTTTGTTGCCGCTGGCCAACAGCAGACAGGAGGAGGAGGAGGGGGAGGACACAAGTGACATGGCTCGGGTGACCTTAATGCACACCAATGACATGTTCGAGTGGAAAGCATCCGACCTGGCTGCCTGTCACTGCAACCTTTCCTCCGGTGGTATGTCTATAATGCAATTTTCCGGTCATTTTAAGCCAACTCGGAATGAAAACTACACTCATAAAAAAAAATCGAAGAATTTCCTTAAAATCTAGAAAATTCTTTCTTGAATTTTTGCCAAAGGCGACCTCACCTTTGTTTCAAGAAATGGTTTTTTTGAAAGGCACCATTAACACAAGAAAAAATATTTCTTGTTTTAAGAAATTAAATTTCTTAAAACAAGAAAGGGTTTTTTAGAAAGCCACCATAAAAACAAGAAAAAATATTTCTTAAAACAAGAAAGGCGATTCTTGTTTCAAAGGTGGTTTGTTTCTTGTTTTAAGAAATTAAATTTCTTAAAACAAGAAAGGGTTTTTTAGAAAGGCACCTTTTAAACAAGAAAAATTCTTTCTTGTTTAAATTTCCTTTCAAGAAATTTTATTTCTTCATTTAAGAAATAATATTTCTTGAAAGGAAGTTTTATATTAACACTGAAACCCTAAAAATAAAATGTAACTTGGTTTTTTCTTTTGCATATTATATTTATTTACATTTAAATCATTTAACACTTAACATTTAAACATTTTTAAATAACACATTTTTGACTCAAGAAAACATTATTATTACCCAAGGTCTGTTGAACTTCATATGACCTAAGGTGATCAATTTTCTTCGCCTTTCCTCATCTATAAAAAAAGAGTTATTGGGATATCAATGATTTGTTTTTAGATAAACAACTTTTTAGAAATAATGTAATGTTAATAATAGCCAAAATACAAACACGTTGGACAGACGACCGAGAGAGAGGAGCAAGACAGGTAGAAAATGAAGGGTTGAAAATCGAATTTCAGAGAGAGAGAGGCACGGGAGAGACACGTACATACATACATATATATTTACATACAGTCCTTTGCGCGAAGGGAGACCGAATGTAAGCAGGGCAGATCGTGTCGCGACGCGTAGGTCAAGCGAGCGAGAGAGAGGAGCAGAATATGAAAGGGTTGAAAATCGGGTTTCAGATCGGGTGAGCCGCGTACATGCATAGATATTTACATGCATACATAAGTATGTCAAACAAATACAACATATTTTTCTTACCTTAGAAGGTTTTAAAACAAAATTACAGCTTCGACAAACAAATTATTTGGCTGATGCAACTGCAGGTATTTTCACTCTGAAAAATAAATAAAATGCGAGTAATAAGATAAAGTTATTATAGAACTGTACACCCACAAATTTATGTACAAATGTATGTATGTACGTAGCTCTTAGCTAAAAAGCAATTCACCTAAATTGGTATACGCTTGGTAAAGAGATTTGAAATGTATCCTTTAATTACATACATACAATTGTACGCCCGCTATACAAAAAATTATATACATATTTACATACCTTTGAAAATTCGGAAAAAGGCTTCACCTCTTATCCGCTTGAAAATCACGTCCATCACTCACGAATTTTTTTCACAACTGACGCTCGGGGGATCAGAGAAGTCGGTAGCCGGGTAGTCGTCGGGCCGAGTAGGCCCTTCGTCCCACTTCGTTTTTCTTGTCGTTAACATTCGGCAGCCGAAGGAAGTCAATGGCTACTTTCCTATATTCTAGGGTCATTTTATTCATATATTCAAAGGTGATTTTGTCCTAAAATACGTACAAAAATGTTTTGGCTGCGACGGCAAAACAGACATATGAGATTTTCATTTTTCTATTTTTAAGAAAAATTCTTTCTTGAATTTTTTCCATCAAGAAAGGTTTTCTGTATTCAAAGGCCAATTTTCTAATAACAAGAAATTTTTTTTCTATTTTCAAAGGTAGGCCGATTCAATGGCGAGATTTCCAAAATTTAGAAATTAATTTTTATGAGTGTATGAATAATTTATAAGACACGAGCAGCAGAAATTCGAAAAAAAAGATTATCAATCAATTGGTATTGCAATTGAAAATTATGGCTGCCAGGCGGGGAATTGGGTGGTGGCTCTGTGGCTCGGTTGCGGTGCCGAATTAAAACAGTTCCCGCTGCACTGCATCGCATGCGGCAAGGACATTGGCAAAAGTTGCCATTGCTAAAGAGCCTTTCAAATAGTTTTCGATGTCGATTTCACCTCTGCGTCTTTCCAATTCCATTGAATTGTCGAGCGTAATGAGTTTTTGTGGCCGGCTTATTTAGTCGCATTTTGTGGGGTCTTTCAGAATGCGGGTATTTCGATAAATATTTATTTATAGCAGGTATCAACTGCAGTGAAAGGCCTTCAATTTGCGCTGGTTGGTGTATAGAGAATACCTACATTATTTTTCTTTATAGAAGTTTTCTTTGTCGACTTTTCCTTTGTATCTTAATGTAATGAGCTTATTAAAGTTCTATTTTTTCAATAGGAGTCTAATATCGAACATTTAAAGTACCTTGTTACTTGAAAAATATATGACTATTTTCTAGATTTTTCAATGAGAAGCATTTATTACATAACCTATACTCAATATCTCAAACACAATGCTCTTTTATTGTATAATCTTTTCCGCATTGTTCTTTAAAAACTTTGAATTTAGACATTTATTTGCACCCATCACTCAGTCTCTGGCCATCAATCTGACTCACCTTGTCCAGATTTTCAATATAGCTATGTATGTGCTCATGTAAGATTCTTTCGAGCGCACACTGGGCCAGCCGATCAGATTTTTGGCCAAAAATACGTTTTTCTTTTTTAAGAAAATGACCAAATTGAGTTTGCGATCCTTTTTATAATACATTAAACTAATTTATGCCAAAGTTTCAAAGAATTCGGGCAAGTAGTTTTCTTTTACCATATTTTCAAAGTGAAAAATTCATAAAATATTGATGGAAATGAAAAAAAATTTAGAAGTCAAAGATGCTGATGTTGCTGTTCGACTTCTTTCCGAAACTTGCAGAAGGGATTATTTTCAACAAGTAAAAAATATAATATAGCTCGTATGTCTTACTTGTTTGCTAAAATAAATGTAATTGTTAATTTTTACGCTTTTTTTCAGCAAATGAGTACTTTGCTTTTCGAGTGCCTTCGAGTGCCATCCCCAAATTAGTTCATTCCTTCAAAAAAAAATTCGTTGATCAATTTACTAAAAGCGTAGCCCACCGACTCGATGCGGTTTTGCCTTAGTTGCCGGTAATTTTAGTTTTAATTGAAGGCTTAACTCAAAGTCGAGCTATTTTGAAGAGCTTTGCTAGAGAGCCCAAAAGTATGCCGTACTTTTTTCTTCAGGTTTTAGTGAACATTTGGCGTGATTTTAGTGTGACTAACATCTTAAATCTACTTTTTAAGTACACTAATCGATCATGGTATTTTCCAAACCTATATCTATCTATTTAATCAGGACTATGCAAATAAAAATGTAGCATACTTTTGTGATGACTTCAGAATATGTCAAATTAACATTAAACAAATCAAAAAACAATATTTTTAAACAATTTTTTTTACATAATTTGATTATATAAAACTTAAAAGGTAACAAGAACAAAAAAATAGAAATTTTTTTTAAATCGATTGTTTGATAAACGTTGATGTGGGAGCCTCCGAAAGTTGCACTTTTTAACGGTTCATAAATCTTAAATGACATAATATTTTTTAGTGATGTTAATTTTTTTTAGTTTGTTTTATCTCATACTTTATTGTTTTCGAAAATGAAAGAAGTGCGTCTTCTAGTTATTTTTTTAAAAATAAAAAACCGAAAAGTACGTAAAATTTTCCGACTTTGGTCTGGATTATCTATATCATATAAAATTCCAAGAAATTTTACTTGTAGTTCGTTGGAAAGTTCAATCTTTTAAGAAAAAAACGCAAAAAACTGCATCCTTCTAACTGTCCTAGGAAAGAAATTACAGATTTTTGGCCAAAAAATTAACTTTCTGGCCCAATGTGGAGCGGCCAGCACAAATTACGCTCCATAAACATCAATCAGCGAGGCGTCTTCGTTCAATTGAAATTGAATTCGTGAATAGACAACTAATGGCGTATTTTCAATTCAATTCGAAATTATATTCTCAATGTGTGTCTGTTTATATATGAATGCGTGGATAAGTTAATATATTATCAGCTAGATCGGGCAGCAATTGAAAAACATGTTGTGCGCCATTATGCTTTTATGTTTTTCCTAATAAAAGGGGTACAAATTTTACAAATTAGTTTTTTGTTATTTTTTTTAATTATAATTAATTTAGATAAAGTTATTATATGAATTGTTTTGTGTTAAATTCAATAAGCAGTTACCAATAGAAAGCAGCTGAAAATAAATTCTAGTGTACTCAAAAAGTGGTCAATATTCACTTATTTTTCAATGGTTCTTTTTACCTATAAATAATTTTACGCTGCGTTTTAATTAATGGCCCTCACACTCAGGGTTCCCTCTTGAATAAATAATGCTGTTAAATAAATAGACTTTGTTGTTGGAATAAAAACGGGAAAATGGAAAATTTTATGTGAATTCAATTGAGAACCATACTTGTCCATGAAAGGTTTTTAAGACTGCCGCACAGACTGCTCAGCTGCCTTTGAGGCACTTGAATCCCTCAATACCCCCGATATCTGTCAATCTGTCAAAGCAAAGGAAACGTCTTTCGGCTGACCTCAGAAATAGATGCTAAAATCATCATTCCCATCTGACACAACCAGACGGGGAATCTTCGCATTCGCCTCCATTTGCAGTCTCACAATTCTGAGGCTTTGTTTGTTGGCTTAATGTAAAATATTGTGTATACGCCAGGTTGTACATTAAAAGCTTTTTGCCGCAATAATCAAAACATTTCTCGTTATTTATAGTGATTTTTCCAACGGGGGATGTGGTGGTGGTAATGTTATGGGGTTCGTATATGTATATTGCCAGGTTTGTAAGATATTCATAAATGTAAGACTTGTAAATTCTCTGAAGGCAGTGATTCCGAACATAATTTATAGTAATTTATTAAAATTAATTTCTAAGAAAGCCAATATTAGGATGGCTCATTAAATTTCTAAAAAGAGGAAAACAAGGTTAAACTAAGTATTTCCGCATTTATTTTTGTTCTTTATATTTATTATCGGTTTTCAAAAAACCTCTTTGGTACTGAGAAGATCGAAATTAAACAATAGCATCCGTATTTACTTAAACCCAATTCAATTGACCTATAGATTACTATGAAAACAAATACAATTTTATGTTTATTCAGTAATAAATCTGTCAATTAAATAAAACAAATTTTCGGATAATTTAGAGCCCATGCGCAGAGTTCATTCTGGAAACTTCCCACTAAACTGACCTTTCGTTCGTTTATCCCCAACAGGTCATCAGCACTCAAATGGGCAACCGACACGTTCCCCACATATACTTTTTTGGAACAATTTTTACATTATCCGGAATCGAACGATTGCACTTTGTTTATTGATCTTGATGAACTTTTGCTTTTAATGTCGTCTCCTCCTACCTGTGTGTTTTGGGCCCTCCTCCCATTGTCTCCCGGTTTCTCCGAGCTGTTTAAACATTTCTGGGCCCGTTTATTTTTGTAGAATATTTTCATGTCGATTTTTACAATTTGGAGGCGGCCGTGTTTGTTTTGATAATTTTTTGGATGCGCACCCTGGAATTTGTTTCGCTCTCCACGAGCCTTTATGTAATTTTGTTTTTTCGCGGTCTTGACTTTTACAAGGTGAATAATGTTCTTTGGAAATGTGGGCCATAAATTTGCACTGAAATTGCTCCGAAAAGAAGAAAAATCGAAGTAATGCCAACACGGAACGAAAAGAGGGGACATGAACTTGTCTCTTATTCCTTGTCATTTGTCGTCGCCGCCGTCGTCTTTATTTGTTTATTTACTTTGGCTGACTTCGCTTCTAATTTGGCCTTTATGCCTCTCGCTTTACAATTCGACAATCTTCAGCCAGTGCCTTTGCCGTCCAAGTTAACTAGTCTCGTTTCTGGAGGCCACTTTCAGTTGTCTTTGCCCAAATTTATTCCTATTCCCCGCCTGTGTTTTAGCTTTTTCTGCTGCCGTCTGGGCAAACATGTCGAACATTTTGTTCGCTTCAATGGCCCAGCGACTAGCCTGTTTATGGGCTCTAAGCCCAAGCGTCCTGTTCAGCCCATAAAGTGTTGGCGCCATTCGGCGGAAGTATCTGAAATCAACAGAGATGCTGGCCAAATCAGCTGGAACCCATAATACGAAGCTTTTCACCGCACTTTGGATTCATGCTTATGGGGGTTTTTTTTATAGGAATAAACATGAAGAAAGGGAAACCAATATAGGGATTTAATTTTACAATTGAGCTGTGAAACGTATTCATTTTCGGTTGATTTTAAATACCTTCCTATTATTATTCACTAGGTTTCTATGGCACCCAAAATAAATGTCTTGACCCCTGACCTTCTTAGGCCTCAAGTACCCAACTTAAATTGTCAGTCCTCAGCCGCATCACTGCCCAAAAAGCACTTCAATCTCGAGACAAATCAACTGCTGTTAGCCGGAGGCAGGCATCTAAATTTGGCATTCGGCATTGTTGCTTACGATGTGCGGGACAATTTTAAATGGGAGCAAAGCTGGCTGTCGAGATGGAAATCTCGGAATCTCGTTGCCGCCAAGGCCAAAAGGCTCATGCCGGGCCATAAGAGACAATTTGTTTGGTCCTGCTTTAAGCCCGGACTGGCTTGGTCTGCGGCCAAAAGCATTTGTTATTTTTCTTAATTAAATCTTAATTTTTCTTCCGCCTGCGTGTGCGAGGCTTAAAATAAATGAACGGCTGATGAATGCCGGCGACCGCTGGGCTTAATGTTGATACAGGAGCGGGGTTAAGAGCTCACGATGTGCAGTCATGCACCGTGGGGCGACAATAGTAAAACTGCATGCCGAACGACAGGCAGTCAGTGGGTGAGTCTGCAGTCAGCCATCTGGTCGAAATCCCACCCCAACCCTTGACCTCTGTCGCCATCTACATTGAAACCCATTTAAGTTGAGCTCGGAGGGGGCTGCGAATGCCACTAATTAAGCCTAATGGCGCATGAAACATGCATTAAAACTAATGTGCAAGCCTCGTCGCCATAGTCACAAAAAGGGGTGGAAGAGATGGCCTTGCCATTTGTGTTGGTGTTGCTGCTGTGCCCCCTTTTCTGCCCCGTTTAATGGTGACAGCCTAATTTTATGCTACGCAATATTTTGTTGTTGAAGTAAGAGGCAGTTTCATCCTGTTAATGGGCGGGGTGGGGTTGAAAGGGGCTCGTAAGGATAAATTATGGAATTAAGTTCGTCCCAACTAAATAGTCAATTTGATCATTGGCCAATGCAATTACAGCTTCCAATCACGGGTTTTTGAAATGTTGTGGATTTCAATATAGACTTTTGTTGAAACGAAATTAATGGATTAAAATTTTGTAATTGCAATAACTTTTTGATCGTTTATTACAACGATATCAGATTTTGTTTCTACACAAAAAGGTATCAAGTCGATATGCGCATGGTAAATTTCTGGTATTTATGCGCTTATCCTTTTTATCATGCAACAATAATAAAATTAATTAATATTAAATATTATCATCTTGACGATTTTTCTCTCAGAGATTCCATAACTTAGAAAAAGAGACGAAGAAGGGTAAGAAAAACGAATTCTTTTAATCCCCAATAGAAAGAGGTACATGAGTTACATGAGTGGGACGAAGAAAGACATATTCGAGCATATCGAATTGATATGCCGCGTGTCAAGTCAATAGTTATACCAGACAATATCAAATTGATCATCGTTTTATACCAAGCTTTTTTTTGTGTGTAGCTTAGCTAAATTCCCATCTTTCTCCAAACTGAATGTGGTTTAGTTTCGGTTTAGCAAACTCTAACCAGGGGCTAAAAAATGACAGTTTCGATTGAAGGACTATTTCAAGGGGCACATGATTAGACCACCTGCCATAACCCCCCAACCACTAGATATTCGCTGTCAAGGAGCACTGAACCGACCACTAATGAAACATTATGGCCGTGTGTAGTAAAGCAGGCAGGGCAGACAGCCCCGCCGCAAAGCCCTAAAAACGTTTACGGCTCGCTGTATATGTGGATGTACGTGCAACATGGGCCGTGGTCCAACCGATAAGTGGCACGTAGCAGCGACAGCAAAAGCCACAAAAGTGTCCTCTCAAATTGCCCGCCTGCAACACGTTTCCAGCAGCTGCAATTGATTTTCCCTGGCAACGGCAACCGTTTCCGTATGTGGGCAACAGTTCCAACATTCTGAGCGGGGGCTTCTTTTAAAATAATCAACAATTCATATTGCACGAATGTAGATTCGGTCTACGATGTTTTGCCGCTTCATTGAAGCAATAAATTTAAAATTTTCGCAAAATGCCAGGAGCATGATATACGTCGAATGATATACGAGTGTGCTGGCACTCCTATGAATGTGTGCGTAGCACTTTATGAAGCGGGCACTCGGCCTTCGACCGGAAGCGACTTACGCACGGCTGCATTCTGCCGGAAGTCGGGCGGAGAGCGAGATAGAACAATAAAAGTCGGCGGGGTAGTGGCATTCGTATTCCATTCCCCCACTCGAATGAATGTCAACACGTTGATAACAAAATACACGAAACCAAGTTGCAGAGAAAGCAAAAAAAACTTTTTGCAAAATATGAAAATGAAAAATACAATCCGTGAAGAAGTGGACGTGAATTTTCCACACACAGAACTTGCCACAAAAAAGTGCATGATAAATTCAATCCCAACTATTAAGCCATGCAATTTTTATTGCTGCACGTATTTTAAATGAAGGACGAATGTTTACAAAATATTATACCCAGCTATAAAGAAGAAGAATTATCAATTACTAGTGAATTTTAAATTTGTGTGGTTTCCTCAACAGGACCTGTATATTGTAAGCGATGCGATTTCTTTCATTTAGCTGCAAGGAATGTTTCAATGCTATATTGTTTGGCGAAAAAATTAAATTCATTTTTATGAAAACAATAAAGTATTCGCTTGGCTGGGCAAGCTAGCCAGAAATGAAACAAAACAATAAAGAACAAAACACAAGAAAAACTCCAAACAATTTGGCTACGTAAAATTAATGAAATTTACGTTAGCTACTATATCAGGCATTTCCATTGTTACCAAAAGTGACGTTTAGGGCGAGGATTTTGTATTCTTTTATACGCATTTTATTTTAATTTATAGTTGTGGCCGTCGGTTGAGGTGAAAGGCGAGCAGAGACCCCACAATGACCAAAAGTTTATGCATTGTAATGCGTTCCGAGGAAGAGTGCACAGTGAATGCTCCCTGAAGATGACTCAGGCGAATGATAAACACTCTTCCCCTTCATCCTGCCCCTTTTGGGGGCTATTGTGGATTATTTGTGTGTCATTGGCCATTTAAGTCAAAGCTTCTCTCGGGGCGAAGAACAAGTTCTAACGTTCTCCGAAAGGAAGCAGCCAGTGCAAAGTGGTGTTTTGTGGTGCCATTTTGGTGTGGTGTCATTTGTCTTCCTCAGGCTACAAAGCTGACGTTCAGGGTAATTATAGTATAGATATAGAAAATAGCTTTGTTAGCCTTAGGATTATGGGGATAACATGAGCTTGATCCTCTTGGGGCTCTACAAGTTGCCGAGTCATTGTTGTGGAGGAGTTGCTGGAGAAAAGCTTAAAGAAAAGTTATATTCAGATAGTAGAAAAACTTAAATTCAATTACTTCATTTATTACTGATAAATACGCAGTTCTAAGAAGGACCAAATTATTTATTTTCCCTGAATCATAAGTGTTAATATATATATTCATCATTTCTCAGTCGATCAATTAAACTCTACATTAATACCACTATTCAATAAACCGTAAAGCAACTTCCAACCGACTGTGAATATCCCTCCACATGCCCTTTAGCCATCGTTAAAAGTGCAAGCATTTTGCATAATAAGCTGCTTAGACGGGGTACCAAGCCAAAGAGGAGGGAAAAAAATACTTGCCATAACTTAAATTGAAAATGTAATGCTATTAACACCCCCCTCCCGCCCCCTGGGTTAAATTTGCATATAACAAGCCAGTCATGTTTAAAGTGTTGAATCCGCGCCCCCCGTTTCCACCGCATGCAACATTTTGCATAATAAACAGATTAGTTTTTTGGACTTAACTCACCTGCATGTTCTGCCCCCACAAAACATCTACAACAAACAAAGGAAACAAAGGCTGCAATGCTGCCTTGTAACATGTAATTAGAACTTACATTGCCTGCTTTTGGGCAGTGGCCTTTGTTTATGCAAATATTTAAACACTAGACTACTTAACCCACATTCAAATGCCAGAGAAGCCTAACACACACGCCACATAAACACACAAGAGGTCCCGAAAAGTATGCAGCAGCAAGGAACATGTGTCATGTTATATAAGCACCCTCCCCCGACCACGCCCACTAACACACACACACAGACACACAGCGCTTGCAAGGCTAAAAGCACAACACAACAAATTGGCACTAACAACAAGAACACCACAACAACAATAACAACAACACACAAAAAGGATGAACAACAAACACCAGAACAAGAAGAAAATGTTTAAGCAAGAACTGCATTTTAAAATATTGTGTGTGTTTTTTCTTCCCATTCCAACCCCCTCTATTCCAATTTAGCGCTTGGCCTAAGAGTATGCTGCATCATTAGTGTCACACCAACGACTACAACTACAACTACACCAATAGAAACACCAACACCGAGGAGGAAAAAGGAAAAACTGGGACCGACTGCAGCTGGGAAAATTGAAAATGTATGCTCATTAGCAAGGACAGTAAAAGCGCATTGCAAGGACCGAAACGACAAGTTCCTAAGTCAAGCGCCGAACTGCAAAAACAACGACCATTCATAATTAGCAGCAACAACAACAACAACAGTAATAGTGAGGGGTGGCTGATGGGCAGAAGGACAGCTGGCAAAAGTCAAGGACGAGCTTTAAAATAATTCACGAAAGCATGGCCAACGGAAGCAACTCCAGTTATCTAGAGCCCCACAAGAAGCCAGCGGCCTCAGCGAGCTGATTTCGATTTCGATTTTGAGAATTGGACAAATTGGAAGAGCTCGCAAATTAACGCCGGGAAAATTGACAGATTCGATTAGCAATCTAAAAAGCATAAAGCCAGCGAAGAAACGACAGAGACAACAGCCGGCGGCTTCTTTAATTTGTCAACCATCCACCACCCAGCATCCACCCAACGGACTTCCGCTAAATCCATCGCCCTAAGCCGACAAACATCGAGTCATGCCTGAGCAGGATAATTACGATGATGAGGTAATTTCTTTTGTTATACTTGCAAACGCACCCAACAACCGTGCTGTGCGCCAAAAAAAAAGAAGAATATGTTTTGGGCCCCAAATATAATTAGGCATAATTAATTTTAAAAACAAATATTCCCCAAAACGTGTGTGTGCGCGTGCCGGGTTACCCGGTTCCGTTGCTTTCTTCCCGAATTCCTGGGATTAGCCGAGCCCCATTCGAAATTCAAAGAAACTTGTTGTTGGGATTAAAATTTCAAATTGTTTAATGGCTGGGAAAATTGAAAAGCGCCGGCAGTATGCTGGTATTGGAAAGAGGGCTAGCTGACGTAAGCAGATTGAATGGGTTATTGTTCTGAAAGTTAATTAACATATTTATAATGACTTTTCGAGGAACTATTTTAATAATGCTCTTTTTTGTTTTAAAAATTGTTAGAAACTCTTTAAGAGTGTGTCATATAAGTTTCACGAAGAAATTTGAAACTATAAAAAAGTAATGCATCGATCATCATGCTGCATTTACAGAAATGCTTGTAAGGAATTTTCCTATTGTCTAAACCTACATAATATTGAAATTTGTGTTGAAATGAATGTTTCAAGATTTCTGACAATTAATTTAAAAGAATACTTGAAGTATACAGAAGATTAGAACGCAGTGAAGAAGATTCCGACAAATTCCTTAATCAATACCTTATGCGAGCTCTATTGAAATTTTTAGAATCGTTAGAAATTAACTGAACTCAGATTACGTCCAGAAAACGGCCCTAGCCTGTATCCTATTTTTAGTCCCAACTTATGTAATTTGTTAAAAAAAAAACGGTAACTAACATTAAATCTTAACAACTCATAATGAAGATGATTACAGTATTAACTTGAATGTTGATTACCCAAACAATTTAGTTAAAGTTTTAGTTCAGGGCTTTTCATAAATTTGCTTAAACCGATTTGTTGATAAAATAGTAAAGCGAATGGCAAGCATCCAGTGACATTTCGGGAAATCCCCTGATTGGTTTACCCAAAGATTACCTTCCGCGATTGGACTTATTATTAGCTCCACTTGGCCGACAAGCTGACTAAGCTCTTCCATCGCCACTTCAGTCGCGAGTCACTCTGATTTCAACTGGGAGAAGTACTTTGGCAAGGCAGAAAAGTTCTCTCAACGACTCGTAGCCGAGGCAACTTGAGCTTCCTCCCAGCGTTTTCATCATCCTCCTCTGCTTTTCCGGCTTTTCCGACTTGGATGGTCAGTCAGCTTTTCCCGCTTCGCTGCATTCTTTGCGGCGCCGTGGAATCAACTCTGCGGCTGGGATGCTAATTGAAATAAATTCCGCATGTTATTCAAATGCAAAGCGCTGACAGAGCTGACTACAATTGCGAAATTGAATTAGCCATGCACCGCATGTCTGTGACTGTGTGTGCTTCGCACACTAAGTTGTCTGTTGGGGGTGGGGATTTTCCAGCCCGAGTGGGAGTGTCAATCGGCTGCAAAGATAAACAGCCAGTCGAAATGGCAATCAGCCATTCGAGCGGAAATCAATTAGCCGGAATTTCCACTCCGATTTCTACCCGCGACGGGCTGCTTTTTGGCAGCGTAAAGTGTCGCCGATCCATTATAGGAGCAATTGAGTTTGACAGTGCATACCATGTACATATTAACCGTTTTGACTATGCTAATTCTGAATGATGGGTGTTATTGTGCAAGAGAAACTGCGATTAATTGAACACAGAAATAAAAGTTAAAAAAACAATACTGTTTATTTGTTAACCTATAGGTTTTTCTGAAACCTGAAACAAGAAATATCGCTATAGTCAAGTACCTTGACTATCAGATACCCGTTACTTAGTTAAAGAAGGTGCTAGGGAGATTTTATTATAGTACATTATAATATAGTATTTACTCTACGAGTAACGGGTATTTTCGATAAAACACTAGAAAACTATTAAAATAATTTAAAAAACATTAAGACATCGATTAAAAATTGTAAAGTACAATTTCTAAAATTGACAACATTTCTGTACCATTTTTAACCGAAATGTATCAAGTTCAGCCAACCCTATAATCATAAAAGTAAAACACCTGGGGAATATGATTGAAAACAATCACTCTTGCTTGAACGGCCACTGCACATCGCATTCAATTGTGTCAGCGCTGGCATATTACATTTTATTTTGACAAATTCAGGTAACTTAACGACCGCCGACAGGCGCGACACCTGCAAAGGCAGGTTGGAAGAGGAGAAAACAGAAAAATAAGCAATCATGGCCGTGTAATGGAAGCTCAAGTATGTGTTGACATAGAGGAAAACCCGGGCACACAGAGGAAAACCCGCACCCACGTGACAGTTATAGCAAATGCTATGCCGTTATGGCCTTGAGCTAAACTGCTGTTGACAACAGCAAGAGTCAATGGAGGGGGAGGGGGGAATCGCAGGTAGACAATGGGGCTGGCATGCCGGAAAGCCAGACACAGACAGGCACAAACACACACACACACATGCTGAAGGGCCCCACCAACACACTCGCAACAGCCTAATGCAAGTAGCGTGCAAGGATGCACTTCTATATGGCCGCATTCCTTTCACAATCGCCGAAGGACTGTTTATGGATTTCATGTTTGGCAGGAAGGCAGCAGGCCATAAAGATTGCTTACTAATGTCAATCCTCGCGGGTCTCACGCAACAAATCTATATACGAACTTTTCTGTGCCCGGAAATCGCAGGTTCGCAAACGACTCTTTTATATTTTTTTATAACCTATAAAAATGAGTTAAACGAAACCTTTTTTTAACACATTTTTTTTGGCTTAAGAATGAAGGTAAAATCTTTTTTTGTTATCATTTAAATTAAATCCTAACAATTTAATTATCCCGTATAATTGTTTTAAATTTTGCAATAGCTAAGAAATTTAATTTCAAGATGCAAAATCTTAAGAACCCAAATTCAAGGACCATAGTGACCTTCTTTTTGTGTGCCAAACAGATGGGTTTTAATGCGATTAACTGGCCCATCTCCAACGCTGCTGAGCCAACTCGAAAGTTAATTGAAAACGACACTTTCACTGCCAGCGGGATATACCCACGCCCCTGCCAGTGCCCCGCCCCTTTCACCTCGCCCAAACCAAACTCATTTTCCCCTTTCGTTCGGCAAATACTATAACTGGCATCTATTTTTAATGCGCTTAAAAGTGTGCAGGAAAGAATTTTAACGCTCAGAGCTTAATAACTATGACAACTTATGCAAATAACTGGCGGCTCTCCCATCCCCTGAAACCCCCTTGGAAACCCCCCTTAAACCAGCTGGCTCTTTCAACTTTCTGCACTCGAGGAGCAACCAAAGTTTGCCCAGCTCAACCGCAAAAGGCAGCTAATGCTCTACTTGAAATTGTAGGTGTATGTGGGTGCCATGAGTCCCGTCTCCCATCCGCATTATCTCTGGCCCCTGGCCAGCTCAGAGAAAGCGAAAGTGAAAGTGGGGTGGTGAGAGCAGGTGGAGGGAGGAGGACTTAATTTGGTTATTCCCTGCTTTTAAGCTTGGTCGGGGTAAAGTTTCCAGTTTACCCACAATGGCTTAAATTTAAACTCTGAACGATGCCTGAAAAAGAATACTTTAGCAGTTCGGGTTTTCGGGTGGATTAAATCTCAGGTAACCGAGAATTTAATCAGTTTCTACGTTTTTTTCCTTTTCCCGATGGGAAATACTGGCTTTCCTGTTTGCGGACAGAATAAAAATGGAATGATAACAATGTTGATTCAAAATCCCACGGTAATCAAAAGTCAGCAAAAATAAAGAGCCAAAAAAATACGAGAAAATCCAGCGAACAAACATCATTAAACGGTGAAAGAGATTTACTTTTTTCACAATCTCTGGTTGCCGCCTTTTTGCTTCCTTCTGCACTTAAATCGCTATCCGTTTTCATTACGATTTCCGGCCGCGCATTTCATTTTCATATATCAAGTGTCGCATTGTGTGCAATTTTGGTTACAATATTTTCCGAATCGGGCCGCAAAGTTTACAATGCCAGGAAATTCCCATAAAACAAACGGCCTTCGCTTTTATTTATTGCTGCTCGGGGAAAGCGAGATCGCTGGGAATCGGAAAATCTTTGCTTAAAATCTGTAAAGTTTATTTATTTATGGTCCTTGAATGTAATCAATACATATTTCGGTGTAAATATTTGAAAGGCACAGTTTCCGAAAAAAGGTAATAATACCAGATAGTTTGAAAATGTTGTTTAAAAAATTAAAAATGTTTAAACATTTAAATAAATTTGTCTTCCACTTTAGGGTGCCTTTGTTGCGTTGCCAGCTGGATTTACGGCCAACAAATTTTCCCTGCTCCAAAATTACTCAGTCTAGGAATAATATTTTCCGGCCTAATAGCAAGGCATTAAAAATTTATTGAAATTAATAGGAGGCGCTGCTCATGTGCTGTGCACATTCCCTGGCATCCTTCAAATCCCCCCATTAACTCAGAACGCCAGAAGTAAACTCATTGAATTTTGCGGCAGCGACGGCCTTTGTTCAAATTGATGACTGTCATTATTTTTAATTCCTTTAGCGTTAACAGCAACTCATCAAGTTGAGTGTTTAAATTCCATTTATGGTCTTATTTTTGCATATTTACTTGAGCTTGTGTGTAAGTATTTTCCATCCTGGCAATCAAGCTGAGTGTTTTGAGCTCTCCTGTCCTTAAGACTCCATTACTTGACCCTCCCGACGAGAATAAATTCAATTCAATTAAGACAAATGAAGTATACGCCGCGTGAGCCCTCAAGAAATCATTATTATTATGATTGCTTCCACGAAAATATTTTCATGCAGCAGAGCAGCAAAGTAAAGTTACCCGAAAGTTCGCCAAGCTCGAGGTCTCTATTGTTGTTTGATAGTTTAGTTTACGTAGTTTTCACTTTATTTGCGGCGCAACTCCGGCGTAAGTAATAAATACTGGTGCTGGTTGCGATTTATACGCACACATAGAGATGGAGATGGGGAGTCCTTATAAATAAACATGCAGGTACACGTGTTCTCTCGCAATTTGTCCCCCATTTGTATGTGAGCCGTGTTATTAATTAAGATTCGCGCTTTGCCGGTCTGCACTAATGGCCAAGAGGGAAGCTTCGCGGGTTGAGCATACTATATTTATGCGATTTTAATTGAACGCTCCCTCTCGTTTGGCGAGTAATGGTAAACGAACTTTGTGGGAAAATCGATTAGTTGTCGACTTTTGTCTTACGGTCTTCGTTGGTCGAAGTGAAATATGTATTAAAATCAAATTATAACACAAGTTTATTAAATTTACAAGAAATGTCAAGAATTCTAATAAGAAAATCAGCTTAAATGCTAAAAAAAATGCCTATCCCTGTCCCCGGAATTAATTTGATAAGCCCAAGCATTCCGGCACGCAACTCTTGATTAATACATTGCCATTTCTTTATTATCTAGCGGAGGAGCATAGTTTTATGAGCCCTTAATTAATTATTCGGCTAAGCGGCGCTGTATATGTGCATGTCGCACATAAATATACAAACTGACTAGGACGAAATCGGGCAGAGTCCCCGGGAAGGTATCAACTTGTACGGGCTGCGTGAGTTTAGTTTTTGTCGTGTTTAATTTGGGTTTCTGTTTTCCTTTGTTCCTTGACAACATTAAATATGCATTAAGCGTTGATTTCCAAGGGGTTTCGGCTGGGCCCGTGTTTGTTCTATATGCTCTCGATATAGGGACTGTGTGCTCGTTTGGGGGCAGACATAAATTAAGAAGGAAAACCGTTTATGAGCCCGCACAGAAAGGGAAAACTGAATCATCAGTTTACTAATTGCATCTTGGCCAACCAATTATTTGCGGTTCTGGCCGGTTTATTATGGCTTATGGCCAGCCTTCATAACTTTCGGGGGTAATGGGACGCACGTGCTCTTTATGGACAGCATTTGCATTCCATCGTTTCGCAATTAATTCTCGCAATGTTTAACCGTTCTTTCTGATTATTTTCTTGTGATTTCCCACAGTTGGTCTCCAGCAATCCCAACCAAAGGAACTGGCGCGGGATCCTCATCGCGCTATTGGTCATCATCATTGTCCTGGCCCTGATTGTAACTTCGGTGGTGAGTCTGATGCAAAAATAGCATGATGTTTGGTTATGGTCCCTTGTGCTGTAATCAGGCAAACAACCGGTCTAATTGTAAAAATCGGTGTTACAAATGAATTTATGGGCAATTAAGTAGGATTCAATTGCTGGGTGGCTCGCCCCATTGACAAACATCAATGATTGGCCAACCCGAAATCCCAAAATTGATTCAACTAACGCACTATACAATTAAATTTGTTTTGGAAAGCAAGCCCAAAGCTATAACCACAATACTGTCAAAACAAAAGCACATTTAGCTCGCCCACACGAAAACAGTAAAAATACGATCTAAATAGAGAGGCAAAATTACTCTATAAAAGCGAAATTTAAATACTCTGCTAAAACTAATATTTATACTTTAAATAAAGCATTTAAAGTCGGTGGTCTTTTATAAAATTAAATTTGAAATGTGAAATTTTAATTTCAATTTATAGAATTTATTACGCAAGTCAGCAATATTATTGTCGACTTGGAAGAGTATAGAAACTAGACACTCTTACTCCGTTCACTTCAAAAGCACACACAGAAAAAAACAAATTCTCACTCGTAATTGGATGGTGAAAGTTTTCTCTTTTAATTGGCGAATCTCAGCCGTTCAACAACAACATTTTTGTGGCCTGCTTTTTGGCTGCTCGTGTAAATATTTCAACAACATTCAGTGCCAAAGAAAAAGGAAAACTCAAACTCCCATTAATATTTATGTGTATTTTTATATGTATGTACTTATGTATATATATTTAAAGCAATTGTGATAAATTTTTGTGTAAATACGTTACGCTCATTTTTGTCTTTTGTCTGTTTGTTTACTTTTTGCGATTTTGTGGCTGCCTGATAAATTTACCTTCCCCACACCACCGACCATTTTCCTTTCCATTCGTTGTTGCTGTTGCTGTTGATGTTGTGTGTGTGTTATTCACGTGTGCCTGCCTGCCTGTCTGTCTGTCTGTCTATCTGTGTGAGTGTGCAGAAGACAACATATAAAATTTCTACATTTATCAAAAAAGGTGCTGCTCACGCCCCCCGATGAGGGACCGCGGGTCAAAGGGCAGCGCATCAAGCTGCAGGACATCGTCGATGGCCTCTTCGTGCCGCAGAACTCAAACAGCAGCTGGATCGATGGTGAGTGCTATACTCAAAAAAAATATATATTCGTTGTTAGTCTTGGGTGTAATAGAAATCACATGGGTTTTAAAATCATTCATTAAGGTGCTTAAAGTGTACTGTACTTTTGCTTACTTCCTAAGCACATTAAAAGTGATTTCTACATATAATAAAGAATTTCTTATCCAAACATCTAGGGATACAAATATTTTATTCAAGTTTATTTTACTTCCTTAAAATAAAAAATTTTTTAAATAATGTAAATAAGTTTGAAAATAATAATTTTCGTATGAGGTAAAATCACTAAAGTTTTTAAATCACTTTATTAGGTGCCTAAAAGTATGCACTAAATAAAAAAGCTTTATTCAAAATATAATGTTACCTTCTTTTTAGACACCGTTTAAGTGATTAAAAAAGCTGAACTATTTGATTTGGCCTCTCCTAATACCTTGAATTATTTTTTTCCATGTATGTGATGAGTGCTTCTCAGTGGCCGTTCTATCGGGCAAATCGCTTTTAATTTCCGCTTTCATTTCATTTTTTGCAGGCGAGGAGTTTCTGTACCAGGACCATTTGGGTCGCATCTGTCTGCTGAATGCAGCCAATCGCTCGGAACGTGTCCTCATGTCCAATGTGACATTTGTAAGTACATTTTGTTGAATTCCAGCCACCCCCTTTGACCACCCACTACTGCCGCTGTTTGTTTGCTTATTGCTTATCTCTCTGAGCAGAATAAATATTTGCCCCATCTTATTTACGAGTCGGGGAGTTGTCGGAGTTGTCCTAGATATGGCGGCGGGGAGGTGGGCGTGGCAGGCTAGGCAGATATCTCAAGTGTACACACTCGACTTGGCAATGTTAACTGATATTATGGCGCGCACAAAAGTGGGCGAAACAAATGGGCCAAGTTATCGTTAACCGAGTGCGGCGACTTTCCCCTCAATCCACAGCGATGGCGATAAAAGGCAAAAAGATTTTTATGTCAATGACTGGGTAAACACATGTGGAGGAAAGCGGGAGGTGAAAGGCTTTCTAATGAATAATGCGCGGATGGAATTGAAAAACAAACAAATAAGGGAAACTCAAGGCAAAGAAAATGAATGCCAGACGAAGGAGGGCGGCGAACAGAAGCTTTCCTTTGCCAACTTGGCAGGCGAACATTTCGAGTGCCTCGAGGGGCCAAAAATGCAACAAGTGCAGCAACTGCAAGTCAACAGTTGCCAGTTGAGTGGGGAAATAATTAATGTGCAGCCGAATCCAAAGAAGCACGAGTGAGCAGTCGAAACGGCATAATGGCAATGCATATTCATAGCCGGCTAAGAAACTGGCACAAAGTTACTTTGCCTTCAGACGCAAAACAAGAAGTGAGCAATGAATAGCTAAATGTAAAACATCAAGTCGGCTCTTGATTGAGTTGGTCCATTGAGAATAATTTACAGATTGTTTTCCCAGCCAAATTAAGGCAACTCTTTGGCAACAATTTCTGGGGCATTCAGGCGGCCGTAAACAATGCCGCAAATTTCGAAAATTTCCAACGAGCCACCGACAAAACTTCCGCAATTTTGCGTGCGAATCAGAAAAGACCATTAAAATTGTAATTAAAATTGCGTATACGCAACGTGTTCGCATTGTAACAGCCGCATTGGCGGCGGCAGGAGGCTCCACTCAACAGTTTTACGCATAATTTGCAGCAGGCATTTAATACCGCTCACTTTCAGAAAACCCTGGCCCCCTTCACCTTCACCATATCGGCGGACAAGCGCTATCTGCTGCTGGCCCAGAATGTTGTGAAATTATTCCGGCACTCGTATTTGGCCCAGTACACGCTCTACGACATCCAGACCAGGTGAGTTCCGGCTCAATGCCGCGCCCGTCCGCATTTTAGCACTTTGCCCTTGATCGCATTTCGTAATCCCCGCCAGCGAGAGCATCAAGCTGCGGCACAGTCCGCACCAGGATGAATGGCCCTATCTGCACTACGCGCGATTTACGCCCGCTGGAAACGCGTTGGTCTGGGTGGAGGGCTACGACATCTACTACCGGCAGGAGGTCCGCAGCCCGGCCGTGCACCGGATTACCCAGGATGCGGTGCCCGGAGTGGTGTACAACGGCATTCCCGATTGGCTGTACGAAGGTGAGGCGAATTTCGCGAATTTATATCATAAATTCCCCGAAAAAAAAAATTAAAATAAAATCCTTTTCGAACAATATTATTTTCGACTTTGTGATAATAATATGCTTGCTTTTGTAACTTTTCCATAATTGTTTCCCTCTTAAAAATATAAAAATGACATCAAACCCATTTATTAAGATACTGCTTCTCAGAACATCCATTTGCATTGCTTGCAGGATATTTTACTCAGCTGGCACTTATTTCAATTTTCCGTTCTGTTTCGCATTTCGCAGAGGAGATTCTTCATGCAAATAATGCGATTTGGATGTCCGACAATGGCCAACTGATGCTGTACGCCACCTTCAACGATACGCACGTCCAGGAGCAGCACTTTGCGTGGTACGGGACGACGGGACCGTCTGGAGGACCAGCGGCGGCTGCAGCGGGAGTTGGCGGAGGCGGAGGAGCAGCGGGCGCCTCGTCCAGCGGCAGTAATCCGCATGCCAACCTGTACCCGGAAATCAGGTCCTTACGGTAAGTCGTGACCCCATTAGGGCCGGAGCTCTGGCTATATCACTTTTCGATTATGTGTTAATGATGCCTCATCTACGTCGTGCCCTTCGCCACGTCTAATGGCCTCCCAGCGTCACGCTTAAAATTCATGAAGTGACAGGGGGGCAACCTTTTCTCAGGTGGATTCAACCTTTTCCTAGGGCCATCCCTTTCTGACTGTTGGGGCATTAGAATTAGTTTCTGAGCATAAGACAATACAATACTTCGGGGTGCCTAAGCCAGTTGTGACGTATTAAGGTTGATCCCCTGTCAATTGGGTTTGATAAATTGCTAGAACGGACCTCGAAAAGGTCAACGTCCGATGTCAGCTCAAAGAGAGGGCGTTTGGGGATTTGAATTGTCTTCTGGAAATAAAATAATTAGGGCTATAACTCTATTGTTTTCTCCTTCCTTACAGCTACCCAAAACCGGGCACCCAGAATCCCACAGTAACCCTACGAGTAGCTGACCTGAAGGATCCGCAGCAAGTGCGCATCACCGACCTAAAACCTCCACAAATTCTGGCTCATGAGTAAGTCTATTGTTCGAAATGATATGTTTATACACGTTAGGCGATGTCTGGCGCTCACATCTTTAAAGATTTCGGAATAAAATAAATGCAATTTCGTTGCCTTTAGTAATATCTAAAGAAATGTAGAAGAAATTTTTTAAATCAGACAATTCATTAAAAAGTTAGGAGCAAATTTTGGAATTCAAGGAGTGCAAGCAGTTGCTTTGCTGCATGCATATCTCCATCTCTCTCGCACTTCTTTAGCTGAGTAAATTTATTTTATTTCAAATTTTAAATTTAATCCAAGTGGTCTACCTAATATCATTAAAATATTTAGTTCAAGGAATTTGTAAGCTAATCAATGTATTTAACAAATTTGTATCATAACCGTTGCCCCACAGGGATCACTACTTCAGCAGCGCCAGTTGGGTGAGTCACTCGAAGATCGCTGTGGTGTGGCTCAATCGACCGCAGAACATCTCGGTGGTCAGTGTGTGCAAGGCTCCGTCGTTCGAGTGCATTGAGGTGAGTCCATTTGGGTCGGGCCACTGCCGAACCACCAATCTCCTAATGAACCCCATCCGCTCTTGGCCCTCCACCATTGCAGACCCACCGGGTGAGCGGAGATGGACGTGGCTGGGTGGACACTGTCTCAGTGCCGCTGTTTGCCTCCAATGCCAGCCTCTATGTGGCCATCTCCCCGCTAAGAGACGGCCTGTTTGGTAAGTCACTGAGTTGTCAAATTGCCCTTTGTTTCTCCGAGTGACAAAGCCTGCTTTCTGCTTTCCCTCTTTCCCCTTTCCCTTCTCTCCGGCAACCAATACCTCTTAATCACAGGCTATTTCCGGCACATCGTGCACGTGGACATCGACAAGAACCGGGTGCTGCCCCTCACCCATGGGCCGTACGAGGTGAATCGATTGCTGCACTGGGATCAGCTGGATAATTGGATGTAAGTGATTGCGCACACACGAAACCGGACCAACTTCCGTTCGTTCAGTGGAAAATGATGTGTATAATACGTATACGTATTGTCATGTATAGGTTAACACTGAGAGCATATTCACAATTTATACATTCAATTGACCTGTAGAACACATTCACTATTCAGATTAAAATGCGACAAGAAAAAAGGATATTATTTAAATAGGTGAATATTATGGAGAAAATTTCCAAGGATGGTTTTAGTTTAACATGAATTAAATACATAGCTTTAAAATTGAGACAGTAGTTCTAAAAGAAACGGACAGAAGGACAGAAGGACAGACGGACAACGGATATGGCTAGATGGACTCGGCTATTGGTGCTGATCAAATATATATATACTTTAAGGAGTCGGAAACGTTCCAAACTTCTGACTGAAATTATACTACCATCTGCAATTGATAATAAGGAAATAAATGAAAGTAATCCTAATAGAATAATCTTATAACGCTCACTTATTTCTGCAGCTACTTCCTGGGAACTCCGGAGCGCCTGCCCTCGCAGCAGCATCTGTATCGCGTATCCGCCCTGCCTGCCCGCCAAGGCCAGGCTCTGCACCCTCCGGACTGCCTGACGTGTCCGGCGGTGACGCAGTGGGCCGAGGGCTACGACGAGGGCCACACCAAGTCGCCGCCCAAGCTGGTGACCGCCTGGGATGACGACTGGGAGGATTCGGAGGAGGCGGAGGCGCCTCCACCCCAGCCAGCACTGCCGGTGGAGCAGCAGCCTCCGGGGAGGGGACAGAGTGCCCCGCTGCCACCGCCACCCAGCGATTGCCTGTACCACGACGCCCAGTTCCCACCATCCCGCCAGGCGAAATATGTGCTCGTTGATTGCCTGGGCCCAGTGGTACCCACCGCTATCATCTACGGCCTGAAGTCCACCGCTCCGGAAGGCGCCAAGGTGAAACGGCAGAGCACCCAACAGGAGGAACCACCCACGGAAGGGGGGACAGAACAGAAAGCGGCCAAGGAGGAGCCCAAGTCGCAGTTCCTGGAACTCCTGGTCACCGTGCAGAACAACACGCGGTTGAAGGAAAAGATGGCCAAGACGGCCATGCCGCAGATCAAGACCTTTCCCGTGATGATCTCCGGCGGATACCATGCCCAGGTCCGGCTATACCTGCCGCCCGTTCTGCGCGAGGACGAGATCACGAGATATCCCACCATACTACACGTTTACTCGGGACCGGGCAGCCAGCTGGTCACCGATCGCTGGCACGTCGACTGGAACACCTATCTGGCCGGCAGCAAGGACTACATTGTCGTGGAGATCGACGGACGGGGATCGTCGGGACAGGGCTACCAGCTGCTCCACGAGGTATACAAGCGCCTTGGCAGCGTCGAGGTCTCCGACCAGCTGGAGGTGAGCGAGTACCTCAGGGACAACCTGCACTTCATCGATTCGCGCAGGATGGGAGTCTGGGGCTGGAGCTACGGAGGATATACAGCCGCATTGGCGCTGGCCGGGCAGCAGTCGATATTCCAGTGCGGGATCAGTGTCTCGCCAGTCACAAATTGGAAGTTATATGGTGAGTTTGAATAGTTAAAGGTAATGGAAGGGGGTCCGGAAATCTCGATCATTGGGAAATCACCTGTTAGAGAGCCAAAAAGTATGCAACAATATATTTTTAAATTTTAATTTTTTACTGCATACTTTTTGACGCCTTTTTAAGTGTTATCAAATTTCCTACTAATTCTTTAGAACACGAAATTAATTTTAATTTTTGTATCTTTCCATTTTATTTCTTTCAACATTTCTTTAATTAATAACTACAAAATTATAATTGATCATTTTAGACTCTACGTATGCCGAACGCTATCTGAGTTTCCCCAACGTGACGGACAACTACAAGGGCTACGAGGAGAGTGATCTTTCCAAGTACGTGGACAATCTGAGGGATCGCCAGTTCCTGCTGGTCCATGGAACTGCGGACGACAATGTGCATGTGCAGCAATCGATGGTCTTGGCCAGATCGCTGACCAGCAAAGGGGTGCTCTATAAGCAGCAGATATATCCCGATGAGGGTCACAGCCTTTCGGGGGTCAAGCGGCACTTGTACCGATCGATGACCGCCTTCTTCGAGGATTGTTTCAAGAAACTGGTGGGTGAAAAGTCTAAGCTCTAACAGTTACTTTGTATTATATTCCACTCTCCTACCACAATTATATATATATAACTCTCTCTATTTCTCCTGCTCTCCAATTAAATACATAACCCACCAAATCACCGCCAAAATAATACCACAACTGCCATTTCCGTTTTTTTTTACATTTTCGGTTGGTTTTTCGCCCAATTCCCACACCTTCGTGTAGATCGATCAGCAACAACAAAATCAAACAGATTCCATGGATTTCCTGGACTTTCATAGTTTTTATGGCCGCTAAGTTTGATTCCATATCCCACATCCTTCAGATAATAGGTACAGTCGCCGTTGTCAGTTTTTCTTTATAAATACCATTCGTCGTCGGTTTCTCACTGTTTTCAAGTTGTTAATTGTCGTTGTCATTGTCGATGTTGTCATTAGTTGCAGGTTCTCTCACTCTTTTTACCAATTCTTCGCTGTTTACATGTCTTATTGACCATTTTTAATGGGGACCGAATTTATTTACTTGCTTTTATGTGTTTTAAGAGTTAAGCTAGATATTGATGTTTGATGTTAAAAATACACGTAAGCCTCTTATCCTCTCTCCTTTTCTTTTTATTAATATTATCCTATAAAGAAAGAGAGTTTATTGTTTATGAAAGTTTAATTAATTTAAGAACTTGAAGAGTTTAATATATAAATTATTTCTTCTAAATGTTAAAAACCAATAACAGGCTATAAAAAACATGCTAAATTTCTACAATTTTTCCATTTTGTTTGGAGCATTAAGTTCAATTTCACCAATTCCTTTTTGCATCCCATCTGCATAAGCTTGGTGTTATGATTTTCTCTGCTCCCCCCAAAAACTTTCCTAGTTTGTTTCGTTCTTAATTTAATATTAAACGCGTTGAGTCTGAATTACACTTGTTACACTTTAGGCTTAATGTGGCTTACCAGCCGAACTTCATTTTCGGTCCCTGTCCCAGTCATAATCGTATGTGTTTGCTGTTTGTTGCCCTTTTTCTTGGGCCCGTTGAGCTGGGCGAATATTGTGGCTTCGGTTGAATTTAGTTGTGTTTTTATTTAGTTTTCGGTTGGTCTTCCCTTTGGATTATTTTTGGCTCTTGTCTGCTTCCGGTTTTGGTTTTCTTCTATGAGTTCTTTCATCTTCCTGTGTTTTTCGGGAGCTTTTCCCATTATTATTCTGAAAGTTTCGCCTTGAATATTTTTTTGCTTTTGCCCCGAATTTACGTTGATCCTTTGTTTGATTCAAACAAATTGTTTTTGCTGTCCTACATTTGTATGGCGTATGTTTGTGACCGCGTGTGCGTTGCTGGGACTTTTTGTTGTTGCTCGATGTGTTTTCCTTTAACGCAGGCTAGATACACAAACACATAAGACACTTAGACACACTTAACCATAATAATTTACCTAAATGTTTGCTTATGCCTTGATTGTGCTTAACTCTACTTCATGTGATCCTGCTGTCCGGCTAACATATTCCTTTTCCAATTTTTCCACTAACGCTGTCTGCCAATTAATGTAGAAAATCACTGATTTCGATTTGCTGGACTAATGGTTGAACTTTTACCTTCCGACAACAGGTGCCGCCGGAATCGAAAGCAGGTCTGGGAAATGGCGGCGATATGCAACAGCAATAAACATGACTTATGGAACCTGCAGCGGAAAATGTATAAAAATATAAACAGCGTAATTCTGATAACAAAAGTATGGAAAACAACAAACTTCAGCCGGAACGTGCGAACGAAATGTTTTTTGTGAATTGCATTAAATGTGATTTATCATGAACACCAACCCACCCACACACACACACACTCTCGCAGAGAGAACTGTTAAATGGCAACGCAAATAGCCAAACAACAACAACAACACCAACAGCAAGGACAACTAAGTTAAATGGCATTTTGTGTAAAATTAATAAGCAAAGCAGCAGAAACAGCAGCGAAAGCGAAATGCCAAGTAAGTGTGCAAAAAAGAAGCATAAACAAACAAATGTATGTATGTGCGCGGACAAAGCGAACAAAATCAACATGGTTGTGAAAACATAACTCACACACAAACAGAAGCAGAATCACAAACACAGGCACACAGAGAAAGCACGCACAAAGGTAGGCAATAAAAAGTTACACATGCGGCTTTTCTTCGGTGACAGGTGTGACATTTCAATGCCCTCGCAGAAGGTGTTTTGATTTCAGCAGGCCATTTGCCACCTTCCTCCAATAAGTCGGTATTTTTTAATTTCCTTATTATTTAAATCTATTTTTTTTTGTTAAAAGTAAGAAAAATTATTGAATTCAAGAGTAACAATCATGAAAACATAAATATATCTGAAAGGATTACTGAAATTAATTTAGGTGGGGTATTTAGACCGTCGGCTTGTCAAGGCTTACTTCTTTTGTATTCCCCTGTAATTTATGCATTTTTTGCATAAATTTCCAATGAACGGCAAACAGAAATAAAATTGAAAAACCAATTTATTGAAAATGCTACACGTGGACCAGCTGAGCTTCATGCTGCTCTGCCTGAACGGAAATGACCAGCATAAATCAAATCTGACAACATTCTAAATGACATTTTCTGATAGTCGAACGGTTTTATCATTTGCCAAGGGAAAGTTTTACCAAAACGGGTAATGGCTCACAGAGGGCGGAAAGTGGCCCATAAATTGGGACTGAATTTATGGACTTAGCTCATAATTGAGTCTGGATTTTCAAACTGTTGACAGAAGGAATGATTGAAGTGAGAATTTGTGAGATTAAATACGAATTCAATTTGAATAAAATGCAGTCTTCGTTCAAATAGATTAAATTTCGTTTTTAATTTGATTTGCGTTACTCGTAAATTTGATCGTAAAATTTACTGCCCCAAAAAAAAACAAAAAGAATAAAAGTGAATAATGTCCGAGAGATGGTCCAGCCTCAGTTGGCGAGAAAATAATTCGTTTGCAGTGAAGTTTAATTAAATCAAACGAAATAAAAATTCAGCAATAAATAAAGCATAAATATTTTAAATGAAAGGAAGGAGACGAGCAAGCGAGTTCTCCACGCAAACAAATGCATAAAAAGTACTTTCCAATAAATGCAGATATAATTGAATTGTCAGAAGGCAAATCGAAAAATTACAAAATGGCCAAAGTAAAGTTATTACCAAAAAAAATGGTGGATTCAATGTGAAGCTGAACAAAAGTTATAAATCAAACAAACCAATTAAATAGTATAGATGCATGTAAGTAGCGCAATAATATTTATTAGATAAATTTACGACTTTTTGTTCAATTTAATTGCCACTACTTTTCAAAGCAGAAAAAACAGAGAATAGTGACGGTAAAGTAGCGTTAGTCAGAATCCACACTTAAACCAAGCAAAAGTAGTTAATTAAGTGAAGGTGAATAAAAATGATAAACCAAAATGAGAAAAAGGTCAAAAATAGCTGCGATACACATTAAACATAAAGTGAGGTAAAAGCAATGCTCAAAATGTATGAAACAAAGAAAATGAGCAGAAAAGCAAATGACACCGCATCGCACATTCCGCAAGAATCTCAATTACCCCGTTCCCTCCGTTTATTTCACTACCAGAGCAGTATGCAAAAAAGGATTATCTTTAATTAGACATTTGGCACACTTTTTCGAGAGCGGCAGTTAATTAGCAACCGCCGCCAAATTCAGACTTGCGGCTCTTAACTCTGATGGTTGAGCAGAACGTTTCCCCATAGAATGTGGATTGCGAGGTGTATCTGCAATAAGTGTGGGTATGCAATGGTATACCATATACATAAATTTATATAAAATACAATCACGAAATACACATTCTACACAAAAAACACGCCGAAATCAAATCGATATGGGCATGGTAAATTTCTGGTATTTATAAGCATATCGTTTTTACCAAGCAATACCGAGTTCTCCATCTCGGAGTTTCTCAGACTTTGAAAAAGGGATAGCGCTTAAAGTTATTTGAGTGGGAGGGAGAAATACACATTCTATTTCGAACTGGCCTCCTTTTATGATCTTTACTTTTCGAGCATATCAAGTCAAAATTGATACCACATAAGATCAAAACGAGCATCGTTTGATATCAATGATACAACTTTGCTAAATTACTACAAACTCCTCAGAACCGATTTAATATGACATCTAATTGGCACGCAAGCATATTACATACTATGTTTTTCCAAAAAATCTGTTCAAGTTTCCAGAACACATCGCTACTTTATTTCCAGCTAAATTTCTATAAATATAAATGTGTGTATCCGTTTACGTTCTCTGCAGTCCGTAGCAATAGCAATCCCAGCGGTATAGAGTTTCCCCAACTTTCAGGGCAATTTTAATAATAAAGCCGCGTCGGCCGCAAAGTATGCTACACAAAATATAAACTCGTCCTTACAGCGCACTATGGGGAATTTGACCACTTTTTTTGGCCAATATTAATAACTCCATCAATTTTAAAGATATCAAAGTAAAACTTTAGCAATCGTTATTATTTATCACAACGCATATTCTGCATGAATATCTTTCGGATCAGACAACTATATCATATAGCTGCCATAGGAATGATCAGATCAACTTTGCTATTTTTAGAGATAAATGCATAAAACTTGATAAGTACTGTTTTAATACAGTATTAAAACCACACAGAAAATTGTGTTAAAATCGGAAGAATATTTCTTTTAGTTTCATAGAACCGAAAATTCTCAGAGTTTACATGCCATTTCTTTCATTTTTTGATACAGTTATAGCTTTATTTTTCTTTTTACAACCTCCTAAGTCCGCTTTTATTGTCAAATGGTGGCGATAAGGGTTTTTGCCTTACTTTAGAAGACATTTCAAATGTATGTCTATTGATATCTTCCTTCCACAGTGCAAACAAAGGGGCAATTGCAAAATTTGAGGTTATGATCTAAAAAACTAAATTTCTCCAAGAATCGAAAAAAGTGAATTTTCTGACTACATTAATTTTAAAGAGAATTCCTTACTCTTTAATTCCCTAAGGTTTGATGGATGGACTCCGCTGGACTCGCTTTGTATCTCTATTTAAAAATTGGTTTTCTTTAAAAATATTCATGTTAGACCGGTCACAAAAATAATCGATTACAAGAAAACCACGATTAATTTAGATTGTTTAATCACACAAATACTTAGTGCACACTACCCTCCCTTGAATTAATTCAAAAAACTCCACTTAAATTGCTTTAAGACTCTTATTTTTAGCAATTAAATAGTCTCAGCATTGCGTCAAATTTCTGAGGCGTGAAAATGCAACATACAGCAGCTGATCTAACAGCTGTAAGTTAGCAGAGGCGGCCTCTATCGAAATTCCTGAAACGTAACATTGAAGATTGGTCTTCCGTTAAAGTATTCTAGAAAACACAATTTTAGTTTAACGACTTTAAAAAAATGGGTTTTGGCCAAAAAAAGTGGTCAAATTCCCCATAGTGCAGCGTTACCGTAACCCCTTTCCATTTTCATTTGAACCCCCCCCTCCGCCCCTGCCACGCCCCTCAGGTAGGCAGTGATGTGTGCTGGTGTTGGAAAATTGCAAGCCAACATAAATTTATGTCTGCCTGACACTTTTATGTGCCTCGCTGGCGGTTTCAGCTTTTTACGTCGCGTTTTTAGACGCTGGCAGAACAGAACGCATGCCAATGTTTGGCTAAGCCGCAGGTTTTCCTGTCCACAATTAACTCACACAGGTGCCGCTCGCTGTACACCTGGCCAGTGGGCGTGTTCAAAGGGGGTGGGGGGTGGATGGTGTGTCTGTGTGAAGGCGCCTATTTTTAGCCTGAAAGGTCGTCTGTAAGAGGGGCTGTAAAAGGCCAGCTGCTGCTGCTGGGAGGATCCTCCACCTAACCCTAGTTCTGCCCATCTGTCCCTCGTCCTGTTGACACACAGACACACGCGCACATGAAATAAAGGATAAAGGTGTTTGCTTTAAAAGGGCCTCTCCCCATCTCCATTTCCATCCCCATGACTGCCCCCAAACACTGCGAGATGAAGCCATAAGTGCGTTGCTGTGTCATAGCTATAGAAATGGAAAACGGCTCGAAAAATATAAACAAAAGGAATACCGAAAAACAAAAACATTTAAATGCTTTCTATGTAGTGTACTAAGGACCAATTACCAATGAGGCGTGCGGGAATAATTAAATAAATATATATATATACATACGGAAAATATGAAAATGTAGCAACGCGCAGTAGAGGATTACAAAATTTGCAATATATACATAAACACACATACGACATAACGACTATTGACTCAAATACCATTTAGTAATTATACAAGCATATATATAAACCCAATGATATATACAAGAAATCAAATAAATATGTATACACAAGCGGATATGGTAGTTTAGTTCGTTTAGAGGATCAAGCGTTTGCATTATTCGAGTTACGACCTATGAAAACCCCAAAAAAGAAACCACTCTGTATTGTTAAAGTACTATTAGCTCAAGTAAAAGCTCGACTCCTGGGTCAGCGGCTCTGTAAAAAGGGAAACTGTAATATACGCCTATACATAACTAAATAACTATACTTTGATATATGATAAATATATTTTATAAACAACTTTTACTCTTACACAATAAACAATTTTAATACTCTATCTTCAGCCTTACCGTAAACTAAATGAAAGAATCTAAGAAAGAATACTGTAACTCCTTAGGAAGAGCTCAGCAGGCCAATGTGCAAAGACGAAAATCGATCCTAACCTAAGCCTAAAACCAACGAAATCGAATACAAGTTGTTAGTTCTGTTGTTTGATGTAAATAAGCTTTAACGTGGTTAGCTCAACTCAAATACTTTGTTTACTCCTTTCGTTAAAGATCGTTTGAGGAACACCTGAACCGATAGCGAAAACAAAACCTTTGTGATCCAAAAAGTTTCTTCTCTTCCATGAAGCAAAAACCAAACTAACCAATATAATATTATGAATTTAAAATTAATATGTAATTACATTGACTTAATTAGCTGAGACGTTCAATAATTTCGCCTGGCATTTAGTAAAGGAAATCGTGAAAAACGAGAATAACTAAAATAAATGAAAGCATGAAGCCAAAAAAAAAAGAAACTGAAATAACCTTGTCTTTTTATTGTCTAACATTTTTCTGAAATTAAATCAGAAAATATTAAAGTTTCAATTTAATTTGGAAACAAATCATTAATGAAAACAAAAAGTGTGGTAAGTTCATTTATCTCTTCTACTTGAATTGAATAATAATCCCCATATCGATGCATTTCTTGGTCTATTGGCAAACTCAATCAAATCCACACCTCTGGGGTCCGAATTAAAAATGAAATATTGCTCCCAAGGAAACCCCAAAGAGATTCTCCGTAAATCGAAAATGTAAGCCGTGGAAAAGTCCGGCTCGGCAATCTGCATAAAACACGTAACGAGTTGCAGGTCTGGCCCCCTTTGGATTTTTCTCCCACGCCCCTTTGTTGGCCACGGACCGCGGACAAAAAGGCGGCACGCAAATGGCCACAAAATGTCCGACTGGCATGCAATGGCCATCAGTTTTGTGGGGCCAATGGACATGGGCCAAGGGGAGCAGGAGAAATGGGGTTCTGGGAGGGAAGGCCTTCTGCTTCCACCAGGCAAACTTTCGACTTAATTGGCCAATTGTTTGCCAAGGCGCTGAGCAAGAAAAAGTGTTGCATATTTGATGCCGCTTTACACATTTCTTTTCCTTTCACTTCCCCCTTTTTTCCCGCCCAACGATCCGAAGCGAAAGAGGTGGCAAGTTTTAAAAGCCCTCGTTTTGGCAGCTAATAATTTATCGAAGCGATTTCAGCGACCGTCTAATTGCCACTCAAGCGGGGGTGTTGGCCAACGGTTATCGGGAACAAATATGAAAATATGGCGTATAATGCACGGATGGCATGGAATCACGCTCATAATTGAGCCGCAACGATGAAAATGTCCGGCACAAATTGCCGACCACTTAAATCGGGAAACCCGAAACGTTCAAGGATGGGTATCGGGTACTAGAGCCGGAGGGGGAAATGACCACCCACACACTCACGTGTGTCACTATGGTCATTATCTAGTTTAAGCAGTTGGCAAAAGGAGGAAGTATCGTTAGACATTGTCATTATATAACATTACTGCATTTTCTTGCACGGAATAGATTTAAAATTTAGAGATTTTTGTGGAACTGAAGTGAAAAGAGTATTTAAAATTTCTGGGTGAGTAAGTGAAAACAATGCTGATGATCCTTGGTTTGCAAAAATAACGAATGCCAACACAACATCAACAGGAGAACCTCTCTTTGTATCGTAGTATGCCCTGAAATTCTGAATTCATTCATTTCAATTCTATTTGAAATGAATTTAATGACTTTCAAACTTACTTCGAAGTGAATGAATGAATGAATGATTTTAATGAAGTTTAAGAGTTTTTCAGAATTCAGAAGAAAGAGTCGAAAAATTATGAAAAAACAATGTTAACTGCATGGTCGTTTCTCGTCAAATGGGAATGCCGTTTGAATTACTTCGGAATTCATTCACATTCAATTCTGCTAAACTCAAAATTCAAATAAAACATAAAATTTTAAAATAATTCATTGTGCCTAAGGTAAACTGATTTTAGCTATAAACTTTACAATTAGCTTTTAAACAATAACTTAACTTAACAATAACATTGAAAGTTAAAGATATACATATATGGTTTTTTCTTTCTGACCTTTAACCTTTAACTTATAAGGAACACAATACCATTCGTATGTAATCAAAAAAGGTGTCGGCTTACAGCAAACATGATGTGGGTTCAGTGACCTAATTTCGGTACCGATTCCAATTTATGGCATTTACGATAGCTGGAATGTAAATTTTAAGTGTTTGCTTTAATTTTTTGTGCCGATTCGTTATTCTAGGCACACCAGCTATTCCACGACCGCCTCTCGCCCATCCCGCCGCTAATGCCAATCAATTGCCGTCCCATGTCCTGACAAGGGTTCCTCCAACAGTTGGCTATTTTTGCGCTATTGTGAAACGGAGACGCAGACTTTGGACTCAGAGACGGAGATGCCAGCCGCCTGTCAGAGAAAAGCAGAACTCAATACTGGTGCAGGATAATGCCCCATATACGGCCGTACGATACATAAATAATTTACATTTCGCATGGTCACGCACAAATCATGTGAGCCCCTCGTCCCAAGCAAATGGGAACAGTCAGACGGAGAAATTGGAATTTGGTTTGGGGCTTTTCGATTTTAGTGGGGCAGGAGCCGGGGGCGGCGGGGATGCCGCATGATGCGTATAAAAGTGACAGTTCAACATGGAAACCCACTCAAAATGTTAATTGATACGTATGCAAGGCGATTGCGGGCCGCGGGGCACACAGAAAGTTTTCAGTTTGCTTTCGGGCGAAAGCAGAAACTTTCAGCGGTATGATTTTCCAGGGGAGATTAATGCTCATCTGCCGATAAAAATCAATGTTAAAGTGAAACAAATTAATAAGAATTTAAATGGTTTTTAGTGAGTAAAATTACACTAGTAAAATTACGCATACAAGTTTGTTTCCGTCGAACTTCCGTTTAGCTCCAACCTCAGTTTGGTTCAAACTTTCCATATTCACGTTATTTGGGGTCCTGGTTACGAGAAAAATAGTTAAAGACACAACGGGATCGTGAAAAAAAACCGGCCCATCCGTTGGAAACAGTTGGGATTTCTGACAAATCAAATCCACATTCAGCATCCGTTAACTGCTGATTTGAAGAGCAGTTGCTCATCTTAACACAAACAATGGGGGATTTGAACTCGAAAAATCAGTCGTATAATTATTTTTCCTACACAGAAAGGATTTTTTAAAACATAGCAGCGCTTTATAATTTTATCATACCAACATTATTTTTAATATGCTTTTTGGATTAAAACTTTTTATTTCAGCCTCTTTTTGCACCTTAATCTTGTCATTTTATGGTATAATTTCTCTGTGTAATCTTATTGAAGAATAAGATGATTGTTAAAGATATTTCTGAGATTTAATTTTTTCGCGCCATTTGTTCAATTACGTATTTATTTAACGAACATAATTTGTGAGCTAGGTGGTATATTCTGATACCCGACACTCGGTCACATTGTTCATAGTAAAAGTATCGATATATCGATAATATTTGTGTGCAGCAGCTGCTCTCCTCTCAATTCGATTGCCACCACTAGTACCAGCTGTGCCGAAGAATATATTTTATTTACTTTTAATCGGGAATTAAACTATTCAGCATGGAGAGACTGAACGACGACTGCGTGTGCAATATACTGGAGTTCCTGCCACTGGTGGAGCAGATAAAGATGGCACGGCTGGCGCCGCGCTTCCAGGAGCTGCTCTGCCTGATTGTGTGGCGTAAGCCGCGCTACCGCAAGGTTTCCGTATCCGATTCCATGCTGGAGCCGCTTAGCAAGGAGGACTACGTCTACTTCTTCGAGCTGACCAGCCCCGCAATGGAGGAGCTGTACATATGGAACGTGCACAAGAAGGCCTTCGATTCGTACTTGGGTCGCCACCTGATGAGGCCCGAATTGGCCTTCTACATGCGCAGGGACTACAGCAATCTGCGCGAGCTCTGCATCGCGGATGAGAGCATGAACAACAGCATGATCAACACGATAGCCAAGAGCTGTCGCCAGCTGCGCAGCCTGAGCGTTTCCAGTGCCTACGTTACGGGGAAGCATATCGCCGGTCTGTCCAATCTGGAGACCCTGGTGGCGCCCGAATGTTCCTTGGAAATGTGCTACCTCGCCGAGCTGCTGGAACAGCTCCCCTTGAAGCACTTGGACCTCACCTCCAACCGACATCCAGTGGAGGCAACCATCCTGCAGACGGAGGGCAGCAAACGACTAGAGCGCCTTGGCCTTTCCGATGCCCAGGACTACGGCTTCCCACTCGCCGATATCCTGCCCAACTTGACAACGCTGGTCGTCAGCTACCACAAGGTTAGCCCCAAGGATCAGCTAGACATGCTGGAGAGCACGCGCCAGCGCGTAGAACGATCCGGGCAGAAGTTTCCCAAGCGCCTGCAGTCGATCTTGTGCAATGTGGTGGACGTGGAGGTGGCCCTCGAGCAGATCGCCGGCCTTGAGAAGCGCCATCCCAGGGACACCCCAAAGTTCAATGAGCTGCTAAAGATAATGTACTTCTTGTCGAATCCGCAGGACGGAGATAAGAAGTCACCGTGAGATTCATTTTCAGACCTGCCCCCATGTTTGCCCATGTAAATACATAAATAGGTACTAGACGTCACCCAAGTGACAAGTGGAACTGATATGTTTATCTGCTACCAGCTGCTCCCTAGGGTAATTATGTGTCTCTGCTGATAAGGTTTGTTTGTTCGGGTCTTTTATGTTTACCGATTAGATTCGGCGCGATGTTATGATCAGTTTCGGAAAATTAACAAAAATAATGTACAATACTCTTGCATAGGGTAGTATGATTTTGCACAGATGCAATATCAAGTATTTTTGAGATCAATATCCCTCTCTGTTGAAGAAAAAATCTTCTAATATTATCGCAATATCATGCCCAATGTTAAATTTCTTCTAAAAAACTTGTTCATTTATTGCAGTCACAAGAATATTTAAAACATTTTTAGATGCTTTCTTATCGTAGTGTTAATGAATCAGCTCCACAAATGATTTAGTTTAATATTTTTATACATTACGGCAGCATTCTGCAGAATTCAGCAAGACTTTTTAATTTTAAATGGTAAATATGTATATGTTTATTTATCAAAATAGGAAGCTTCTACATTTTTGAATGGTTGCAAAGAAGTTAAAAATGTTAAACCAATTTAATTTCCTTTAAATGTTAAGAAAAAATATGATCAATTCATCACAAGGGTATTCGAGGTTTCGGTTTGCCTGAATCTAGTCCCATACTTTTATTTTCCGCTGTGTTCGGTGTGCACTCTGCACTGATTAAATGTTTATTATGTTTTGCGTGTGTATATTTGTGCCAGTGCGGAATAAACTTTGTTATTTCATTCAAACGGATGAAGCTGTGATAAAAACGAACCAAATATTCCATTGACTTGTTAGACCCCCGGCTAATTGATACATATATGTACGTCAATTAGGACCCAATTGTGAGACCTCTACAAGCTCCCTTTTCTCGTTTGTCGGCACAATTTTCCCATGGATAGGAGGTATTTTGTTGATTAAATTTGTACCATTATATTTGTATTCAGTTCATGTACGTGTAATAAAATGGGGTTTGAAAAACTTTATTAAATGAAACGTGTAAAAATGATTGGTTAAAACGAAACCAACTGGCCAGGTTCCAAAACTAAATTCAATGTGGGTCAGATAACTTGTTAAAATGAACGATGAAACAAGAAAGCAAGCTAGCTTCGGCAAGCCGAAGCTTATATACCCTTACAGATCATTCCTATTAATTAACAAATCGCAAAAATGTTAAATTTTCTAATATTTCTCATTAATTTTCCGATCGTTCCTACGGCAGCTATATGATATAGTCGTCCGATTTTAATCAAATTAAAATTGAAATTCGGAAATATTTAAAAAGAGTCATATCCTAGAGTAGAAGATAATACAATAAAAACCAAAGAAGCTAGAATTTTACGTCTTAACGGAAACGTCTCCTTCACTGCGTTGCAAACTTCTGCAAGGGTATAATAAGTATTAGTAAGTGTCACACGAACAAAAAAACTAAGTGACGATATATGGACCCAGATACGAGAACAGCACCCCGGAAAAAATGCCCGTGATCAGCATGGCGGCTGCGTACATTCCGGCCGTTGTCTGGTACTTGGCGTGCACCGTCTGCGGGGCGTACATCATGCCCAGCGAGCTGAGGTACCCGGAACTGAAGGCCATTGCGATGCCCAGGCCCCAGTAGACCCAGTCGCTCTCGATGAACACGCTCAACGTGCGCACCTCGTCCGGCGGAGCGTAGTTGCACATGATGAACAGGGGAATGAACACCACGCGCATCACCACCGGCAGCCACAGGAACCTCGGACCCGGCCACTGCACCCAGGAAGTGGTGAGGCTGCCCAGCATGGCGAACACGTTGAAGGTGGCGAAGCAGGTGACCAGCGTGAAGTAACTCGGTCCGATTACGAAGTCCTCCGAGCGGTGCACGTTCGACTGAATCGCCGGGAACACCGACAGCGTCACGAAGAACGTGAGGAAGATGTTCAGCAGCTGCGGCGAGGCCTTCTTGAAGATCTGCCAGTAGGGCACGTTCAGCTGCTGCTTGGAGTCCGTCTTCTTTTCGCTGCTCCGGCTGATGGTCTCGTAGTGGCGGAAGAACTTGTTCAGCGGCAGGGCGAAGTAGGTGTCGAAGCAGAGCAGCAGCACCAGGATGGCCGTGACGAAGTAGTAGATGGCCGACGTTCGCGGGGACGAGAAGATCTCTCCGCAGATCAGGGCCATGGCGGTGGTGAAGCAGCCGCTGATGTTCGAGCCCAGGACGACGGCGCCGGTGTACTTGATGGGCAGCGAGGCCACAATGCCGTAGATGGTGTTCTGGTAGATGCCGTTGCACACGTTCAGCAGCACTATGCACACCATGGTGGTCCAGAAGAAGACGCCCGGCCACTGGGAGGAGTCCAGCATGGCCAGCACAATGGTCACCAGCAGGATGACCATCTCGAAGATGATGCTGTACACGATGCGGCTGGTCAGGTCGCCGCCGAAGTTGACGAAGATGTTCAGCCAGTTGAAGACCAGGTTGGGGATCTGCGAGGCGAAGCCCATGTTCTGCATGAAGTGGGTGCGGTACTTGACGTCCGTGGCCACCGTGTTGTTGGGCCCCAGCTTGAAGTCCTCGAAATAGGACTTGGCCGTGATGAACATGTTCCACGGCATCAGCGTGCCCACGCCGTGCAGCAGGAAGATGAAGAACACGATGAGGTACTTGTCGCTGGGCGCCGGCAGGCCCAGTTTGCCCAGCACCGACGTGGATCCCTTGCCATTGGATCCCTCGTGGGCCGGCAGCTTGGACTCCCACGAAGGATTTAGCGTCACCGGCGCCTGCTGCCTGCCAATAAAAGGCGACTTCTCCGATTTACCCTCCGCCATTTCTGCAGCGCTGCTACTGTTCTTAATTGGCTCGGATTTCTTTCTGGTTCTGGTTATGCGGGCGACAGCAGTTATTGGGGCGTATGCTTGAAAACCGAAAACTTGCGCGGTCAGTTATTCCGTTGGGGGGACGCCAAACCGGTAGGCGGGCGGGAAGGTTTGATTTTCAGCCCCAGTTATGGAACCTCTGCACTCCGGTTTCGGGATTAACTTCCTGGCGGGATTAACTTCCACGTGGAGCAGCCAACTGCAGTGCCCGGACAACTGACTGCGCGGACTGTGATTACAGAACAGATCGCATCGAATCAAAGGTTATAGTTATACACATAAGGCACGCGTTCTTGTACTCGTTATCGCACTTCGAGATTATCGCCGAGTCGTATCAGCTGTACTCGATCGGACGGCGTTGCCACATCGCTGGAAATTGTTATTTATGGCTGCAGCGGAGCGCGATTTCAGGGGGTGCTGACACCCATGGGCGCAGTCTCTTCATTTCGTAATCGCCAATGGGGACGGCCGTTAAATAAACTTTACTTAGTTGGCTGTCACTTTACAATTGGTTTTCAATATTTTTAATTTAATTTTTTTTCACATGTTTATACAAATCCTAAAAATAAATGTGTTATTTCGCTTTGAATATTAAATAGGCTTGAAAATATTACAACCCCCTCTGTAACATTCTAACTACGAGCATGTTTGCTTAAAGCAGTCATAGCAACTAAATAAAAAGTGAAAGAGCAATAACTTATCGCAATGTAAAGTAATTTATTTATTGTGGTTCCTTTTTATTATTATTTTTAGCTTGCAATAATCTGTTTGAAATTTTATGAAAAAGGCTTTCATTATGGGCATTTATTTTAATAACGAATACAAAAAAACACTCTTACTCTACAAGTAACGGATAAATTAATATTTAATTTCATAACTTTTGGACTTTAAAATAATTAAGATTTACACTTTAATTGCAACAAATATTTTAAGGGGTTTTGGACCACAAAAAAATCTTTGTTCGAATGATATTTTAAATTTGTGTACATGATTTAGTTAATTTCATTTTCATGCATCCGGTGAACAAAATAACATACATATTTCAAAACATACATATTTGGAGTTCAATCCTTGAACGAAGGAATTTAAAACAAAGTTGCTAAGTTTGTGTCAGCAAATCATGGTTATAGAAAAGAAATACTAGTTTAAAGGACCTGAAATACATATTGATTTGAGAGTGTAATCTAGATAACCTTTTTATTTTAGTGTAACTCATATAATTTTACATTGATCAGCCAAATTAATGGCTATAAAACTTATAGTAGAAATAGGAACAAATAACTTGAAAACATAACAGGATGGCGGGTAACAAATCTTATTACTTATAATAGAATACTAAAACAACGATACAAAAACGCATTACTGCTTCAGGAAACATGACGTCCTCTTGTCCAGAGATCGCCGGGGTGCCTTCGCTTTAGCCGTATTTAAAAAACAAAGCATTATCTTACCCTATGTAACTTTTTCAAACTTTTGCTCTACAGGTTGCAGACCTGCCAGATCAGTGAATTAATTCTCAAAACTAGATATTTCAAAAAATTATTCAAATAAAATCGCAGCATAATTTTCGATCTTATTTTTATAATAATTTTGATTTCGCAAATGTTACATTTTGCTGCACCTGCAACAGGTGGCAAGGTTACTAGACTTTGCACGCTTCTCAGCACTAATCAGTTCTTCCTCTTCTTACCTCGCCCCCTGTCATCGTCGGCTTTTCGTTTGTTTTAAGCAAAACACGTTGTTTATAGGAATTATAACATAGAATACCCATCATGGCCACCGAGGCGGCCACCCCCAGAATCCAACTGGGCGACTACATCGTAATCCAGCGCCAGAAGTACACGAAACTGCAGAAATTCGGCAGTCTGGACACCACAGCCACCTTGGGCAAGGAGACACTCGAGCTGAAGTCCCTTTTGGACCAGCCCTACGGGTCCACGTTCAAGATGTGCGTCAAGGAGACGAAGCCGGGCAAACGGGGAGCCCAGCGGCAGCACGCCCTGGAGCTGTGCAGCGAGACGGAGCTGCGGAGCACGCGGGAGGTGCTGGGAATCTCCAGCAGCGGGGCGGATAACCGGGACATCTGCGACGACGGCGAGGCACAGACCCTGAGGCCGGAGGACATCGCCCAGCTGCGCGAGGAGGGCAACGACTCCAGCAAGATCATCGAGAAGCTGGTGGAGAACTCAAAGACCTTCCACAACCGCACCGAATACTCGCAGGAGAAGTACCTGCGGAAGAAGGAGAAGAAGTACTTCGAGTTCGTCCAGATCCGCCAGCCGACGATCCGGCTGATGCTGGACATCTTCTACCGCCAGGACGCGGAGAAGGTCCTGGGCATTCGCGTGGACACCCTGTCGCAGATCATCTCCTACTCGGGCGTCTGCGGCTTCGGCAGCTACCTGCTCTACGAGAGTGGCACCAATGGCCTCCTCCCGGCGGCCATGCTCAACTCCATAGGAGCTGGCACCGAGGGCACCCTGGTGCACATGCATCCGGGCAACGTGCCCCAGAAGCAGGCTCTGCTCGCCCTGAAACTGCCCCTGGAGCAGCAACAGCGATGTGTGTCAGTTAATTTGTACTCTGTTTTGAGGGAGTTCTACCAAGGAGGGGAGACGAAGGCCACTGGTGTTCCGCTCGAGGAGCCCGCGGAAGTTGAGCCCCAGGAAGCACAGCCGGAAACGCCAACGGAGGAACAATCGGATGCCATCGAACCCATCACCAAGAAACCCAAGCTGGAGGAAGATAAAAGTGGTAGAGACGGTATGTATGATCATTACAATTAAGTTATTTCTTGATAAGGATGCTAATAATCCTATTTTCTAATTATAAATATTTAAACAATAATTAATTTGTTAATTAAAATACGATGAAAAAATACCATACGAAAGTAACTTCCAAATTAATATGTTTCATTAAGTATTAGAGCAGAAAAAAATAGCAAAAATGTTTCCGATAAGAAAGAAAATGCTTTTTAGAAATCTTGAATTTTGATAAATCTATTTTTGGAAAACATTAATTGAGGAGATCGAAATATATTGGGAAAAAACGCAAAAATAAAAGCACCAAGACCTCGAGCCAGCCAAAACCAATTGTTTGATTAATTGTTAAAGATTTTCACGAAAGAATTTTTAATAATCTTATAAACATTCTTACATGCATAAAAAGCACATAATCATACAGTCCTCCCTTTCTTTATAGGATCCAAAGGACCTCCCCGCTGGCACTTGGAGAACAAGCGGGCCACGGCTCTAATGCGCGCTGAATTCGACTGCCTTGTGCTGGCTGCCAAGGAGCACCCGTCCAATATTTTGCAGGCCCTTCTGCCCCTTGTCAAGCCATCGAGGCCCGTGGTGGTGTTCAGCACCTGCAAGGAGCTGCTGCAGGAGACGTACATGGAGCTGAAGACCTCCGGCAAGGTGACGGGCTTGCACCTGACCTCCAACTGGCTGCGCACCTACCAGATCCTGCCCAACCGCACCCATCCGGAGGTGAACATGAGCGGGAATAGTGGTTACCTACTGACGGGCTATACGCTAAGATAGTTGTTGTGCGACTGCCAAATACATGTAAGCCTTTGTTTTGATAATATCATGCTGTGTTTAATGTTTAATGCCCGGCGAAGATTATGTCCAGTGTGTCTGTACAGCGCTCTGTGTGGAATCGATCTATTTGTTGTAGACTGGCGGCACGTTCTTTAGCACGAAAAAGTGTCCGCACTCGCACCGCTTGGGTCCCTCCTCCTTCTCGAGCCACATCCACTTGGGCATGCGGTCGTCCAGGCACAAGCAGCCCACGAGGCGGGCATCGAACGCGGAGGGCACCTCTGTGGGATCGTTCTCCCTGCCCGAGCCGCGCCTAATGATCTTGGTGAACTGCCAGGGATCCTCGCAGCCCTGCTTGGCCAACTGCATCTCGCGCTTTTGAATGCCGGTGGCCAGTACTTCGTCCTCAATCAGCGCTGATGGGATTACGTTAATGGAATTTTGAAGGGCTCTGCTCGCAACTTAC